>NC_088391.1:62585000-64985000 GCF_037993035.2 Macaca fascicularis
ATAATGAAAAAGAGCTTCATAAAATGATCAGCAATTAATATCTTCATATGCCATTTTAAAATAATCTAATTTTAAGCTATATTTATTTTTTAATATTCATATTTTGTCCACAATAACATAGCAATGTTAACTATTGTTTAGCGTCTTCCAAACTCTAATGAAAAGGATATGTAGAACCAAGGTAGAAAAAGTGGTATCATCCTTTTTTATATTCAAAATAAATATTGTCCATACTTATCCATCATATAATGCTTGCATAATATGTAAATAGATGTTACAGTATACTTAAAGATGGCTTGTTTTGGAACATGTGGTTACTTCTGATTTTTTATTTTAAAAATTACTGTCAAAAATATCTTCTTGCCCTTTATCTTTTATTGTGGTTTCAAAAATCAAAGAATTTTAGAGCCAACAGAGAAATTAGGCAAAATTTCCTTATTTATTAAATAAAAAAGATGAGCAGTTAAGTGACTTATCTAAGTAGCTAAGTTATTTATTAACTACATTATTACTGGAAGCTAAATCTTCTGACTTATTTTGCTCTCTGCTCCCCTACCTGAGTTTGTGGCTGTGTCTAGAAGGACTTACCTTGGTCACACAATAACATATTCATATTTTCCACAACGACGTTTTGATCATCTTGTATTAAATTAGCTGTTTATCCTTTAGATTTTCACATTACACTCTAATTCAAAGCTGTTGAAAATGAACTGCACATACTGTTTCTATAACAACATTCCTAATCATTATCAAACTGGTAATTCTCTATCTTGTTTAAAACATATAATGAAGAAAAATTGCCATAAACAGTAAATATTTACAAATGCATTAAAATTGATGGAATAGTAGCTTAGTACAGTTTTTGTCTTTTATTATTGGGCTAAGCAATTTTGTGTGAAAATTTCAGGATATGAAGATATCTTTTGCATAGGGGATGATATTAACCATATGGCCTATTCTCAATCAATTGAATTGCAAACCATGGCGGTTCCTATACTTTTAAGAGATGCTTATGTGGTCTTCCATTAAAATAGCCACTAATGGGACATTTGTGAAAATATTTATATTTGAACATACTTTTTTCACCATATGTGAAGCTACAGAGAGCAAATTCAATATAAAACTACTTATATATTAATTGACAGCTATCAGTTCTAAAATATTTCTCATCTCATGTGTCAGAATCTTTCTGAACTTTTAGAGTAGTCTTGTATATGTTTCCACGTTTACAAGACTCTGGCTGTTAATATTGTTGGGTTTTACTCATCAGGCAGGAAGAAGGATCTTAAAAATCATTGTTAGGCAGAAAAACATTTTAGTTACCAAAACAAACAAACAAACAAAAAAAAACTTTCTACATTTAATCTGTTAAACAATAGCAAATTTCTTGTGAATCACTGATACTGTAATTGAACTGGAGACATTTTTAGAGCAAGCTTGCTTTGGCTTTTTCACCCTCCGATTTGGAATCTGCTCACAGTACTGCCAGCTTAACCAAAAAGGATTAACTCTCATATCCAACTGAGAACACAGATAATTCTCAGTAATTGGTAAAAAATGAAGATGAATGGGGCTGAGAGATAAGGAGCAATTAGCTCATCAGCAGTTACAGCTGTGCACTCAATCCGGATCCATCTCTTGAGTCTCGGCCCCTTTTAAAGAACCTAAGCAGAATAAGCATAGGACACCCCCTCCCTGAAAAAATTTCTATACCTGCCCATCATTTCTCTAGTCTTCCATTTTATTTCCTTACTATACAAAGACACCTGTCATAGCATGCTATGTAAATTACTACCTCTCTCAGGACCTATGTCTAAAGCCAATCTTCTTTTTAAACTTTTTTTTATAACAGAAACCAAATGACTACTGTAGACACTCTTAAATTCCCTGTCAATCGTTTCATTATAGCAGCATCATCTGTTTGAAAATATAAGCAATTCCCTCATCTAATTATAGGAAGGATTTGAGGTTCATTAACATTGCCAAGGCAGAGAATCCAATGTGCAATTGCAGAGCTCTGCTTGGTGGCCTGTGTTCTCAGTTTCCTTTTATTTGCTTTCTCAAGGTCTCCAAGACTTTTTCCTGAAATCATAAAATTAATCTTTTCCTTCCAAATAGACACATGTGTTAGAAGAAAGGAAATGACGCCAGCATAAACTATTTTGTTTCTGCAGGAATGGTTAAAATTTAAAAAGATAAGAGTAGGGTGAGTTGAAGAAGATAATTTTATCTCTTTATCCGCCTGGCTTTTTTTCCCTTCATATATTTGTTTTGTTTTATTGGTTGAAGAACAGAAGAAGTAAGGAGTGATAAATACTCTTGAAGATCACGGCTTTATTCTCAAACTCAAGTCCTTATTTTTACTTGAAACTTCTACATTCGTGTAACAATTACAAGTTTGAGAAAATGAAAAACAATCATATGTTTCGAGCCTGTGAAATGTGTTCAGGTTTGTTGATGAGGGCATTAGTGTACCTTTGCCTATGTTCCACAATGTTCAAAAAGAGAAAATACTAAAGTCTTACAAATACTTCCCTTCCTTAAAGAAATTACAGCAGTTAGAAGGTTATGACTATGGTTTAAACAATGAGATTTTCTTGGGACATCTGTTTTGAGATTACATTTTGAATAGATATGAACTCATTTCCTACTAAGCAAGCAATCTACTATTGTTGATAGCTGTTTACCAGTTCTATGAGTCAGATATTAGCTAGTGGCAAAGGTCCCTCTTAAATCCTCCAAGTATTTTTTAAACTGTATACATAGTGTTTTCCTTAAATAAAATGTTAAGAGAAGTAAAAATGCAGTCTTTTCCTGCCTCTTGGTAAATTATACTCCAGAAAATGCTGCACTTGGGAATAATATTTAATGTATTTAGCTTTAAAGAGTTATTTCCTTTGTTGTCATTAGGGAAGGGAGTAAGACACTAGGTTTAGCAAGTATTTAAATAACATAGAAACTATTAAGAGATGCTCACTATGTCAATATTTATATACTATTTAAAAACTAGAAGTAAAATTAAGTTTCCTTTATTTAGATTAAACTGATTGTGATTAATTTAGTATCCTCAAAAGTGTGCATAATGCCAAAAAAAAGAGGATAAACAGATTAAAACATAGCTATAGATACTATCAAATTGACCTTGAGTTCACCGGTTTTAAATTCCGCCTTTGCAATATCCCAGTCCCAATTTCCAAGCAGCATTTTTTAAGCTGGTTATGTAGATCATTCCTTAAAGCAAAATATAGCAATTTGTCTGGCCTGTATGTTGTGGAGAGTGTTGCCACTAAAAAGAATCCGGGACATTTTTCCTTCTTATCTGCAATGTAGCTCGTATCAGCCAACCTGTCACAAGATAGTACTTGATATAAACAAGAGATTGCAAAGACATCTCAGTAATCAATATCAGGATGGCTACAGTATGGAAACCCCAACCAGTGCATATCATTTGTCTCAGCATCTATTTCTATGGTCAAATGAAGCATTAATTCAAATCATAAATCTATGGTGATTTAAATCTGGGAATGAGCACCTGCCTGCTTTAATGATTTATTTTGTACATTTCAGTAAGCAGGAGATTTGTCCATATGAACTGACAGGTCACCTTCAGATGCCAAGAGCAGACTGTTTATCACCATGCAGACTAGCATCTCATCTTAGCAAGTAAATATTAAACTAAAAGAATCCAATTGATTGTGGATGAGGGAGAATGGCGACATAGCCATATATTTTACTCAGTGTGTTGATGCCTCACTCGGATCTATCCTCAGGTGCTCACTTCTTCCTAAAGTGATCATTCTGTTGGAAAGATATGAGCTCAAGGTTACCATGTAAAATTGGGATATAACATAATTATTCAACAGTGTCAAAGCTTTCTTTAAACATCTTTTTCTGGCTAATTTCTAAGGTTCATATTATGAACCAGGAAGGGTTGTGTGATACAAAATTATCCTGTTGTCTTACCCAGCAAATCAAACCAAACAAAGCAAAAACAAAATCTGTTATCTGGGGCTTTAAGGATTCATTTACAATCAAGGAAAAACACAATGCTCCTACAAAAAAAAAAAAAAAAAGAAAAAAAAATGCCTAAAATGTTTAACAGAACTTATGAGCTAGATTAGTACAGGAGAAAACAAGAGCCCTGAATTGTCTTCAAAAATGTCACCGGATTTGGGCAAGACTGAGTAGCAACAATACATCATTTAAGTATCACCTCTCTGAACGGTTTCACTACTTCAAAGAGTCAACAGTTGATAGATTCATGAGAGCAGTCTGTATTCTGAAATATAGGCCTTGGAGATTCTTGGGATTCCTTCTAGAATTCATGTGCTTCAGTACCACTTCCTAACCACTTCATGGTAATTGGTTCTCCTGGAGGATTCAGCACATCTTGTTAAGACTGCCTACTTACCTACCCATCTCATCCATAGACTGCATGCCCCTGAGTCCTGGGCCTGTGTTGTGATTATTTTTTGCACTCCTAGAATGAGCTAATATCGAATGTCCTACAAAATCTAAAAGATGTAACAGCTGCCCTGAAATCTCCTCACAGACCTGCAGCTTAGCAAATAACAGCTACCAGAGAGAATAGAAAAGCAGGTGGAAGAAGTTGATGATGGTAAAAAGGAAGAAGGTGATTTCCAGGAGGACAGATTTGAAGAAATAGTAATAATAATAGCAAAAGCAATCCCCAAGCTATGAACCTTACTGATGACCAAACAAATTGATAAGCAGACATTGTAATAAATAATGTGACAAGTATTTTAATTTTCATGATATAGATACTATCATTTATGTCATTTTTTCAGTATGGAGTATTGGGCTCAGAAAGCTTACATACTTTACAAAGTCACAGAGCAAGTCTTTACTGAACACTTACCAAGAGACAGGCATTGTGGAGAGAAGATTGTGGCCATCAAAGCTGCAATTCAGGAATTGCTTTGATCTTTGATGTAGCTCAACCCCCACCTTCACCATTGCTTTGTACCTCCCCCACTACCACATCCCTCCTAAAATCACTTTCCTTGATGTCTAGATATATACCTGGGGTGAAAGTCTTCAGGAAGGATAATATTATAAATTGGAAATTCTTAGAGGACAGCAGCATGTGAGAATAGGATGAAAATTACAATGATAACATCTTTTTGCCCAAATCAGCTACAGATATCTAATATAAATGACCTCAATGCCTTAGGGACCAGCAGCAGCAACACTGATACTATGTTAACAGAATCTCAAACTATTAAGACTTTCTAGGAAAATTCAAGTAAATTTCTGTTCCTGGTTCATTTTGGCATTGGATGGGGGGTGTCAAAACTGAAAAGCAGTAACATCTATCAACTGCATACCTTAATGAAAAAAACAAAAGTCATTTATTCCAACTAAAATATAAAAGAAAATTCAAATTGTTTGTTTTTTAAGCCATTGCAATAGCCTATGTACCAAAATAATTAAAGTAAGCTACAATTTGGTTAGCAGGCAAATTTTGTCATGTACTATCAAATATGAAAAATATGTTTATGCTTAATTATGAACCATGTTCTCTTTATCTTATGCCTGTTGATTTCTCCAAAGTCAACTTCTGCTCTGGAAAATTCAAACAGAGATACCATGTTTTAATGTGTATTGCTTTAAATGTTGTTAAATTGTCTATTTTAAGAATCCCTTCTCATAAAACCAACTATTAAGAACAGTCTGCTTGAACAGTCTCATCTTCTAAAATTTTGAAAACAATCCAGATTGTTTTGTAATAATAGCCATAATGTACAAGTGGCTAATTACTTGTTTTAAAAAGTGACCAACAGGGCCCCATTTTATCAGTCTAGTAAAAGGCTTTTACTTTAAAGTGATAGTTCTAAAAACAGACTTACAATTCTTGCATTTTACTTCAATTCTGTTTTAATTTTTAAATGTCTAAATATAGGTGTGTGAACCATGCCCAAAACAATCCTCTTCCCTCCCTGTCTTCCCTCCAGGAGCATTACAAACATAAGCACAGATATTATCCTTAGTCCTCTGCAGTTGTAGGGCCATCTCTTTTGGCTCTCTTCCATGTCTTTTCATCCTTCTAAGAACTCACACTCACACCTACTCTCCATTCAAACCCACTACTGCTAGTCCTTTGCAATTTCCCTTATGTAGTTCTGCTGAAAAGGTGCATTTTTCCCTTTTTACATTACAAAAGGTGCCTTTTAGCATCACTGAAACAGTATTTTGTGTTTTGTCTATATATTTTACTCTAATATTCATGTCTGTGTATGTTTCCAGATAGCTGTTGTGAAAATGATTGTCACTAAAATCCACAGTATTCCTTTATATACCCTTAACTATGTCTTAATAGACTGAAAGTAGAGAGCTGACAATTAACTTAAGAAGCAATCTATGAAAATGCTGCATGAAAAAGAGAATTTAATTGAATGGCCGTGAGTTATTAGGGTCTTCATAAATATACATTGGCTATAGTATCTTGCATACATCTTGTAGTACCCAAATTTCTCTTGTTAATTACATTTTGAGCACGATCTCTGCATTTGAAAGAGAAGCAATACAGTGCAATAGCAGAAAAACATGTTTTGCCGCATCAACATCCAGATGCTAAGGATTTCATTAATAAAAATATTAACCCATATTTGAAGTTGTGTTTGACAAAATGAATTACCCAAATGGATAGTTGGCACAGGTAAAACTGTTCCTTTTGGTTTGACAGTGACAGTTAACTTTTCATCTTTCTCCATATGGTAGGAAAGAAAAAAAAATCAAGAAATTAAAGTTGTATTTTTTAAATGAGAGACATTGATAACCGTTATCTATAAAAAGAATTAATCATCAACATAATCTGTATTCCAAGAGGGCTAAGTTTGTGTCTTTTGTTGCCAATGGTAGTAAGTTTCTTACTTAATAACAAATGGATTAAAAGAATAGAAAAGTAAAGTGTAGGGTTTCATTTGTACATATTTCTCTGTCACCTTAGCTGCTCTCAATGTTTTAGAATTCTCTTGATTAAACTTTGCATTATGAAAGATGATAGCTGAATGCTTTTAGAAGTTGCAGACATAAAGTTGATCCTATAATTAAAAATAATGTTGCTAATTATTCCTTTAGAATGAACAATTATCATTGGTTGTTAGAGGCAAAATGGTATCCTCAAACATACACTGTTTTCAAGCTAAAAGTGTCAACTTTTTGAATGGGTAGCCAACAGTTTTGTTCTGGAAAAGCCAGTACTGCACTTCGGTAGCAAAGTGATCACAATAAGTTTCAGTGAACATAAAACTTACCAACACTTGAATTCATATCCCCGTTTTCAGAGTCTGCTCCATGTTGGTTATTACTGGCGTGATAGTTGCTCATGGCTTCTAATTTGATTTTTTTCACCTTCATTGCTTCGGCAATAGCTGCATTGGTAGCAGCAGCAGCTGCTGCAGCTGCTGCTGTCAGACCTTAAAAGAATAAATTAAAAATGAGGTAATTCGAATTCCGATTTTTCATTTAATAGTTCCTGTACTTGCTATAACAAACATACAAACATTTATTAGAGTATCTGATTCCTTTATGCAACACTTTGATAATTTATACTCATTCCCAACTAGACAATGAAACAACATTGATATAAGGGGAGAGAGTGATTGCTACAGTCCAAAATTAAATATTAACAGAAACAAAATTCACAGATATAAGGCTAATAGTGGAAATGCAGCCACAGTTATTTCTTAAAGAAACCAATCTACCAATCTAAATATGTCCTTTCCTGCTTAAAATCCCCCGTAGCTGCCTACACGGAGGGAAAAATCTGAACTGTTAACTGAGTTCACAAGTCCTTTCACAAAGGCGTGTAAACCTACTTCCTCACCCAGTTTGTTTGTTGTCATCCACACCCTGGCTATGTCACACATGTCACCATTACCCATACATGCCCTGCCTCTTCAAGCCTGTGCTTTCACACATGCCATTGCCTTTTGCCTGGAACCTTCTTGCCCTATGACAGACATTTCCTTGACTTCTCATCCTCCTGAAGAAAGCTACTCATTAGAAGTCTTCCCATTCCATGGCCGCCAGCTGCCTGGATGCCTGGTCTGTTCTTCTCCCCCTGGCCCATGTTGATACCTGTGCTGCTGTTATAGGACATGCCACACTGCACTGGAATGGTCCGTTGGGACACCTGTTTTCCTCACTAGATCGTGAACTACTCAATGGCAGGAACTGTGTGTTGCTACACAGCTTGGTATTCCCAGTGTTCAAGGTGTCCAAAAATAAAATATAATATAATGAAAGCTAACACTTAGCTTCTAGTTATGAAATTTAAGTGCTGATTTAAGTGACACAAAAGTAACTTAATCATCTTAATAACCCTCTGTGATTGATCACTATTATCCTTACTTGAAAGATTAGAAAACCATGGCACACGATTTAAAACAGCACACTCTGGCCTCAGAGTTGACACTTTTAACCACTATGCCAAGGAAATCTGTCCAGAATAGTTCATCTTCATCCATCCAGAGAACAGGGGGTAGGGGCAGACATTAAATTAGAAATAGAGTTTGAGCTGGGTGCAGTAGCTCATGCCTGTAATCCCAGCACTTTGGGAGGCAGAGACAGGCAGATCCCTTGAGCCCAGGAGTTTGAGACAAACCTGGGTAACAGGATAAAACCCCCTCTCTACAAAAAATACAAAAAGTAGTTGGGCATGCTGGCCTGTGCCTGTAGCTCCAGCTACTCAGGAGGCTGAGGTGAGAAGATCAATTGAGCCTGAGAAGCTGAGGCTGCAGTAAGCTGTGAGCACACTTGGGTGGCAGAGTGAGATTCTGTCCCAAAAAAAGAGAAGAAAGAAAGGAAGAGAAAAGAAAAGGAAGGAAAAGAAAAACAAAAAGAACAAAAAGAAAAGAAACAGAGTTTGAGACAAGATCTTGAAGACCAGAATTAAGACCATGCTGCTCTGACTTTACATATTCATAGAGAGAGATAATAAGCAGAGGTTTTTGAGCAGGGGAGTGGTTTGTCTTGCTAAATGTGTGAACTTTTGCCAAGTCAGTTCATTTCAGGCTGACGTCCCTCATCTGCAAAATGACAGACACTGGAATGTATAAATGATCTCTCCTAATTCTAAAACCTTAAGTCTACGAGAAGATAAATATCCCCACCCCCACCCATATATTTTTTTTTTTACTGTGGCTGCTTTAGTATTTCTGACTACAGTGCTCCAGCCGTTTGAATTTATCTGTGTGATTTATTTCCACTCCCAGCTGGTGGATTAGAGCCTGAGCACCGCTCTCCTCCTTTTCCTCCCCGCTAATCATCACTTCTAGTTACTCTAGCAAATAAGTTCCTGCCCAAGGAATTATAAGGAAGTATTTTTCTATGAAAATCTCTGTTGGTTTTTTAGAGGTTAGAAGAAGACTTCACCTTTCCTTCAAATCAGACCAAAGAGGCCCTGACAACTTTCACCCCAACGCAACAGGACCTTCAGATTAGGTCTTTACATGAAAAACTGATAATCATCCCTTAAAAGGCACTAATCTAAACTCAAAGAATCCATCTGGGTTTGATCTGAACATTCATTGCCTTTTAAGTCACAACTTGAACTGATTCTCTCATCTTCCTATGATTGAATTTTCTCCCCAATTACTCATTTCCTTCAAAGATGTTTCAGAAAATTTTCTTTCCTGTTCTCTTAAAAGTCTCTTTGTGTTTTCCAGCAAATCTTTCTTCCTCAATTTTGTTTTGTCACCAGTGTGAACATCCCATTTTTCCTTGGTTACCTGATGTTGACCCATCTCCAATTTATGACTTCAAAAGTCTTTGTCTTGGATTTGTGCTGCAGGGAAAACTTGTTCACAGTATTCAAATAATAAAGGTAAACTTACAACTCACTATTATCAGAGAGATCCAAATCAAATTAAGTACCAGGAACCATGTCTATGTATGACATGGCCTTGGAACCAACCATCAAATTTTCTTGAATATAATTTTCTTCACCTGTAAAACCATTCTAATCCCCAAGAAAAAATATAAGGACAAATACGATAAACTACGTGAGGAATGCCATATCATGTTTAGTAAAAACTAGGCATGCTATTCATTCTAGTTTGTTAAAAAGAAAGACTCGGCCTCACTGTAATTTCTGCAGAGTATCTGTGGCCTGACACAGCCCTCTCAGCTGGAATAATCACATTTGTCCTTAGGTGGCTGGATTAGCCCTTGACTTTTAAAAATATTTTTTATGATTTTATCATTTAGCTGATTTATTTATGGTACTCCTTTATTTTTCTATGACAACTTTTCCCAGTTTTACATTTTTAATACAAAGTCGAAAAGATATATGTGTGTCACTGACACACACACACACACTCTCACACATTTTTACACGCTGTAACTTAACTACAACCCTTTTTAACATTCCACTTTTAGCCCAGTTTTATGAAAGCAGAAAGAAAGCTATGACATATGCAACAATTGTTGATTTTAGCTTCACTAACTCACCTGGCTGTTCGATGGGTTCTCAATTTTAATTATTTAATATCTTTCCAATTCAACTAATTTTCTCCATTCCCACTGCCCCTCCCCACCAGTAAAAGTTCCAATCTTTTCTTTCTTAGAGTCCTGCTCAATATAATCAATATAATAGCTTCCACACCACCCATCTCCAATCTCTTACTATCCATGTCATAGTCAAATCTCATGAAAGTAAAGATTTTTCTTTTTCCTTCCTTTTTTTTTTTTTTTTTTTTTTTTTTTTGAGACAGAGTCTCCTTCTGTCACCCAGGCTGGAGTGCAGTGGCGTGATCTCCGCTCACTCCAACCTTCGCCTCCAGGGTTCAAGCTCTTCTTCTGTCTCAGCCGCCCGAGTAGCTGGGATTACATGCACGCACCACCACACCTAGTTCATTTTTGTATTTTTTGTAGAGACGGGGTTTCACCATGTTGGCCACGCTGGTCTCAAACTCCTAACCTCAAGTGATCCACCTGCCTCGGCTTCCCTAAGAGCTGGGATTACAGGCATGAGCCATGACACCTTGCCTGAAAGTGAGGATTTGAATATACACTCTATGCCTGCTCTTAGGATCCAGTCCAGTGCTTCTCATGGCTGTCAGTGCCCTTTGTTCTCAGTTCCCTGCCTGTCTGTATGGATCCCTTGCTCCTCCACCTCCCCCTTGCTCTCTGTGCTCCAGGTACATAGGCCTTCTTTCCTTTTCACTAGCGAACGACTTCATTCTTTCTTTTAAGTCAGTCTTCGCACATTCTGTTCTCACTTTCTAGAAGAGCCCTCTATGCCCTGGCCCCAGACTTGCCTATGCCTTCTTCATGCTATCACTTTAATATTATGTGCTCAGAGCTGGAGGCTCAGGTTCCTGACTCTTCACTATCTACCTAGGAAAGAACTGTCAACATCTCAAGAATCAGCTCATGGCTTACTTTTTTAAAGAGCTGTACCTGACCTTCCCCAATCTACCCCACTTGCTTGTGTTTGCATCTCCCCTGCTGTATGTGAGTTTGCCTTCCCTAGCTGTGCATCAGAATCACCCATGGAGCTTTTAAACCATGCAAATAGCTCAGCCCTGCCATCTGAGATTCTGAATCATCAAGTCTGGTTTGGGGCCTCTGTAACTGTATATTTTTTGTTAATCTTACTATTCTACAGGTCATTTTAATGAGTAATTCCAGTAAAGAAAAACAGTCTCTTAAACTCTTTATTGCTCTTTTTTGGGGGCTGGGGCCAAGGAGGGTAGGATTAGGATTCTGACCTCTAACTAGGTCATAGCACCAAAAGGGCAGAAATACTTTCTTAGTATATATATATCCCAAACATCCGCTGCAATGCTTGGCACATATTGTCACTGAATGAAAAAATGCTTATCAAATTAGATTACATGGAAAGCCACAGGAGAAACATGGTCATTATTTTGGCAATGTCAATGGAAAGTAATTTAAAACATTATTTTTATGTTATAATAAGTGTGTATATACTAAGAATAACAAATCTCGTTAATTTAATATAAAGCATGACTCTCCAAAGGTATGTCTTGCCTAGGGCTGGAGAGGATCACAAAGATTCACCACCTCAACCCACTCTGCATTTATTGAACTTCCTGTTGGCCTTGCATTCAGTCCCTGATGTAATTCTTAAATCCCTTCCAATTTCCTGTCTCTAAAAACATAGTTTACAATCTATACACTAACCTTAAATAGAGGTCCCATTGTATATGTTTTTCCCAAGCAAAGTTGTCTTAAAAAAAAATCATGTAATAAATTCACAAAATAACTCAAGTCTTTGGTCTATACTAAATAGATAATATATAAACTATAACAACATTTCTATGTAATCAAGAATTGCCCACTGGTGTAAACGCTGGCAAACCATAACATTTCACATCCTTTTCCTTCCTTTTATAACCCTTTCCACACTTATCGTAGACCTTCTGCCCTGTCTTCAGATTCAGGGAAATTTTTGCTACCCTCCCTCCTCTTCCATATCCCACTTTGAATTGTCTTATACCACAAATTACCACTGCTTTTACACTTTTCTTTCCTTTTCTTTTCTTTGTTGAGACAGAGTCTCGCTCTGTTACCCAGGCTGGAGAGCAGTGGTGGGATCTCGGCTCACTGCAACCTCCACCTCCCAGGTTCAAGCGATTCTCCTGCCCCAGGCTCCTGAGTAGCTGGGATTATAGGCACCCACCACCACGTCTGGCTAATTGTTTGGATATTTTTAGTAGAGATGGGGTTTCACCATGTTGGACAGGCTGGTCTCAAACTCCTGATCTCTGGTGATCCACCCGTCTCAGCCTTCCAAAGTGCAGGAATTACAGGCGTGAGCCACTGTGCCCACCCTGCTTTTACGTTTTTCATTCAAGCAACCCATTTCTCCCTCAGAACTAGGCAATCAGCTGCAGTGCATGATAAAGATACAGGTGATGTTCCCCAGGCCCACATCCACAGAATATTTCTGAAATGGACTAAGGAATCTGTGTTTTTGCATAAAAACACATTGCATAAAATTATCTCCTACACCAAGACAAAAAAGTACTGAACTGAGAAGTCAAAGTCTAAATTTTATTTTAAAAGATTCTAAATCTAATTTTATCATCAGAAATGGAGAAACTTTAATGTATATTTAAAGTTCATTTTCCAGATGTTTTTAGGAGGTTGAGATCCTAGGCAATGAATTCTGTGAGCACAAGTTAAACTACTTTGATTAGCTAGAGGTGCTTTATAATGCCTTCATCAGTTTCCAAGAAAGGAATGACGACTTTAAAAACCTTGTCTAACAGAACAAAACAACACAAACTAGAAAACAATTTTAAAAAAAATCATTTTCCACTGAGTAAAAATTGATTGAGAAAGATTTTCTTTAAAAAAAAAAAAAGAGTTTTCCTTCAGTGTAAAGATAACAAGTCATATATTGTGTTCTCTCTTCTAGGCCTGCACTTGGTCTTCAGGAAAAGAACTGTATATCAAACTTAGGTTAATACACTACCTGTCTTACGTGGTGCAATGTATTTAGATTTCTTTTTCTTTCCTATTGAATCTTGACAAATTATCACTTTCAAATTTAAAAGAATGAGTAGATTTTTACACAAAACTAGAAACATGCCTTGTCATATTACTATCTGAATTATGATGCAAACTTATGCTTGCTTCTTCAGAGTAAATTATAGATTTTTTTTAAATGGGCTATTGTTAAAAAATTGTAACTTTGCTAGTCAATTTCTTTTACTTTTATTCTCACTTTTTGATATTCCACTAAAGTCTTTTAAGATTCCTGCTACGTTAGTGACCAGCATAGAAACTATTTGTAATCTAGTCTCACTCTCTTATAAGAAATATGTATAATACAGTGGCTGGGGGGAAAAAGACACCCCAAAGAGCCGTGGAAACTTTGGACAGGATGCATCAAACTTATCTGGGATGGCACAGCGAGTTATATAATGTCCCATGCTTCAAAATTTTCATCTCTAAACGGAGGGATAACAATTCTGACCTCACAGATGTGTTGTAAAGAATGAAGGTGAAATAACTTGCAACAGCCTGGGCACACATCAAGCCCTCCCCCTCCATAAATGCTCACTGATACTGTGAAGTAACTCACTATCCATCATGTCTCTATGTTTAGTTTTACCTTTGTTCAATTACAAAAGTGCAAATAGGACAAAAAGTACCTAACAGCATTGAGTGAGAATTTAGCCATTTGGCAAATGGATATTTAAAAATCTTGTTTCCATCAAATCATTGGATTTGGCTCTCTACATTGATCAGATTTATCATAAAATCACTGAATCTTCACTCTATGTTGTATTGATACAAAGCCTTCACTAGTTTAAATTCTGTATCCTAAAGCCAACCCATGGATTTATCTTTTGGAAGATAAGCAGGCATTTTTACTATTTAGAGTATTCTTTTACTTTTTAAAGATAGTGTTTTCCTTCTGCTTTCAACTTTTATTAAGAAGGCCTTTAAATTATTCAAATGCCATTATGCAATCCTGATCACTTTCTTTAAAAAATGGAAAACTGTCTCTATTTTATTTATTTCAATTAAGTTAATACCCTTACTTATAAATAGAAGATTACAACTGTAGATTATAGATATCAATAAAAGAGACATATTGCTGTCAAATTCTTTCTCTGATCTGTTTGTTTGCTCATTAACTTGAAAGGTCCAATCTTTGATCTTTGGTTTCAAAGACATCAAGATGACTTCCAAATGTTTGATTTATTGTCTACTTTAACATCGCATTCCATATAAAATGCATTTCCCCAAATTTAATAGTTAAATAAAATGGGTTATATCCAAGGGATGTTAAGTATTCAAACTTTCCATATGATAGACTCGTTATTAGTTTGTGTTAGTTTGCTCACATTTAAACAAAACCATTTTAAACATGCAGTAGATTATAGCCAATGGTAGTTATTATTAATATTCTGGAATTGATAAGTTATTTATGTCTGGCATTCTTCCTACTGATTATTCAGAGAGACAGGCGGCTTATAAATATCTCATCACTCCACCGTCACAGAAATTTCATCGACAGTGCTCATGCACAGCTATTAGCAATACGAATCTAACCATTACAAGAAGGAGGAAAATCGAACATGTGGCATTAATACGCAGTCCTGGTTCCTAACCATCTGATAGGCAGATGGTGTGAAGCGGATTCTCCAGCTGAAATGAAGGGGCACATCATTTAAAACCTTGTTTGCATTCTAACTGATATCAGTGCCATATTGATATACATGATACATCATGGCAGTATTTGAACAATCTAGTTTGTTTCAGTCATAAATGTTTACAGCCTTGTTTTTTTAAACTTATAAGCATGTTCAGAAGAGTGTATTTTTAATTTATGAAACCTATTGTTTACTTCTGTTGAACTAGAAGATTAGTGGAAAGCAGGAATATTAAATTACTTCAACCAGAGCAATATAACCAAGACAGATGAATAAAATGGGTTTCTATTTTCAATAAGGGTGTTAGCAAAAGAATTTTAAAATTAGCTCAGGCATTTTGTGCATTAAATACATTTATTCATTTAAACCTTTCAGCTATCTTTCCCCAAGTGGTATACAGAGAAACTTAATGCTTTACATAGTCATTCATTTAAAACTCTCACTGTGTGCAATTAATCTTGTCCAACAATTCAATTCAGAAAGTAAAACATCAAAAAGCATAGTTCAATTCAACAGTCATTACTGTGAAGTAATCTTTCTGCTCCTGACAGTTCCTATAGACTCTTTGCAAAACTCTGTTGAAGGTGCATTGTAAGCTCCACATGAGTTTGAATTACAGCTCAATTGAAATCACTCCAAGTCTTAGAATAACTCTTGGCTCAATATAACAATTTGAAAACACCAGTACCTTTTTTCTCCCTGTTTCCCTCCTATCCTTATTTAAATACCAGCTGTCAGAAACTGACACTAACTTTCAGTTATTTTATTTCTCAATACTTTCTAAATAAATTAAAATCGTGATTGAAACATGCATGTCTTCACTCTTGAATGATTAAATAACCAGAATGATAAGCAGATAGAATAAATAATTTAATTGTAAATCTGGTTAGACTGAAGATTTTGAGTGTGAACTTTTCTCTTAATGTCCATTAGACTGACTTTTCTTGGCCTTTGAAACACATTTGTATTCTGCGGAGAAAAAGAAAAATTGATCCTTGAGGCCATTAATGGAAACACTCCTTATACCAGTTTTGAGTCTTTCAATTGATTGAATTAGATTTTTTAAATGTTTGTACTAACAAAAAAAACTCCACTAATTTGGAGATATATACAGTAAGAAAGATGTTGTTATAATATGAACAATGAATTATAAATAAAATAGACATCAGATTTAGCATTATTTTTCTGGATAGCTTAAAATCTCAATTTCTCAGATTGAAGAGGTTATAGAAGTGAAATCAGAAAGAGTAAACACCATAGGGAAGTCATCTGGCCATATCAATCACTGAGGAACTTCTATGAAAGCTTTTGGAAAGCTCACCTTCCGATCACTAACCCAGAATCAGGCTGCAACGGAATCAATAAAACTTTTAAATCTCTATAATTTGGTTTAAAATAAAATATAACCTAATTTGTATAAAGTTGAACTTGGCACTATAAGGTCTTAAATATGTAACTTTTACTCCACCTTTAACATTACTACCTTTAGAAAACTATTTCTAAACAACCTCTTGGTGTCTTACACTTGTAAAACTGGGGGACTAGAAAGACTTTACCTAATGTAACCCTTTTATTTTACTGATGATTAAATTTAGGGGCAATGAGGTTAATCATTTCTATAAAGTCACACCATTAAATAATCATAGAGTAACCCCAATTCTCCTTACTCCCAGTTCAGCACTGACCACACACACTCTATGAATAAATATTAAAAGAAAAGTACAGAAGACAGTAAACTATGGAGCCTTTGAAAGAGATGATCCCCCTTTGCTCTAGCAGTTTATGGATTATCTAGGAAGTCAAAGTTATAGACACTCAGGTATGTCACAAATACACCAATATAAATTGACTCCACTTAGAAATCTGATCTAAATGTTTGTGTTTCAGTTTTATAGAATTTAGACTATATCTGCCACAGAAACAATGGCCATTGAACTTTATGCACAAAATTTTAACCCATACTATTGGCGAAATACAATATAATTTGTTCCTGAATCCTATATATTACATAGGGCACAATGAGAAAAAAAAAAAAAAGGAAAGTAAATAAATTATTCTTCTCTGCTATCTTTAACATAAAACAAATTCTAACCAGAAACAAATTGAACTAGATACACCTTAACTCTAATTTTCTTTTAAGCACCCCCTCATTATATCTTTTTCAATTATTTAATAAACTAGGCATTAGATATCTTCTTGTTGGTCTAAGGCCCAATACATCTTACTACTCACAGGACTCATCACCCAAAATTACTTAGTGAATTGACTCCATGTAGGTAGCTCTAACTAGCATGAGAGTGACTGAAAGTGTGTGATATTCTAAAAGGATGTTTTTGTTTGTTAAGAGGCTACTTGTTAAAGTATTGGTGATAGTTCAGGCAGTATAATAAGTGAAAAGAGGAAAAGATACCATAAATGTAATTTCCTGCAAAAGAATAACCTCATTGACATTTCAGTCTAAGTATAATCTCCTCAAATGTTCTACTTTCCTCAATGTCATGTAAATCCTTTTCTAAATCCATTGCTACCTCAATGTCTCAGTTGTTTTTTCTTTTTCCGGATTCCAAGTACCACATGGGGTTCTGTCCATGTATAGCTTATTGTTGAGGACAGAAAATGACAAAAAAAATCAAAAGAGGTGGCTATTTTTACATGTAAGTCTTGTTTGGGATGAGCCATCCAATGAAATAAAAATAGCTGGAAAATATGTGGCCACAAAAGTTTTCTGATACAGTAAATAAATGTTTTTCATGGAAAAGACTCATGCAAGAAATTTATTCATATATACATATATATGTATGAATATATGTACACATTCATATATATACACACACATAGAACACAGAATACACACACATACACACACACAATATTCTTTCTAAGTGGAGGTCAAAGTCTGAGTGGGCTAGGAACAATATACATGCAGAGTCACTGGTTAACAATAGAAACAGAGAAATCAGTGGTTGAGGCATTATATTTTTTACTTCTTTGTCACTAGGTCTAGCATTTATAACATCATCTCATTTAAACTCCATCATCAACCTACTAGGTAAGTATTTTCCTCATTTAGTTACAAAGGAAATGTGAATAGTGAGAGGCCAGTTGTAGCGCTTTCAAAAGTAGGTTTGTGGCTGCAGTTTTAAAGTTGGACTACGGAAAAAAAAACAACTTAGTTAATTTGGAAAAACACATCATGCCATGTGATAAGGAAGATTCCAATGAAACATGAGTTGTGGTCCGTAGTCTCTAGTCATTGTCATCTCCTAGAGGGTGGATTGCTAAAGGGTATGAAGTCCTTATGTTGGCACAATTTCATAATCATGGTCAAGTTACTCAATTATTTGAGTGTGACTTAGACAAATTACTTAGATAGTCTGATTATAAGGAGACTTTACACCTTATAGTTAAAAAAATAAATGGTGTTTAGGTTTGAATGTATTTATTTTATGAGGTCTGATTATTATATTCAATCCATCTCACCTAGGAACAGAGCAACTGTATATCAGGAAGAATTACCAATGTGTAGTATTATATTATTCACTTCTCTTTTGCTGCAAAAACTTATTCCAACAGAAAGAAATGTTTAGTTACTAACATGCCAAGAAATGTGAACCTTTTGTGTATTCTGACAGGAACTTTTGCTTTGTTTCAAAACATCTGTAAGTCATAGCAAATCTTCAATTTTCCTAACATCTTTTCATTTTAGACGCAATGTCTGTAGTTATACTGATCCAATGACTTCTCTTGACCTAATTTATACTGTACCAGGAGATTCTATTAAAAGAAACTAAATCACTGCAGTAGATTTATTCACCTTAAATAATTTAAGCTAATTGAAAAAGAACCAAACTAAAACTAAAACACTTCTCTCAAGCATTCAAATTCTGCATGTCAATTAGTAATTTAAATAACCAGCTAATCACAAAAGCTTTGTGAGAAACACGGACCTGTGCTATGTACATATCTCTCTACCTCCATTGAGCTGAAGATAGAAGTAAACATCAATTCTGATTCTACAAGTATGTATATCTCTTCTGTAGTTATTAGGTAATTCCAATAAAATGTTTTCATTGATGGACTTGAGATATTTTTTAACTTTTCCAAAAAAATTTCAAAAGAACATAGAAAAATAGAAATTTCACATCTAGTCACTCTTCTTTGTCAATGAGTTATGATAGTTCAAATTTGTAAGGTGACTTAAACAAAACAAAATGTAAAATACTTGTTATCTACAAAGATTAATACATCATAATAACCAAAGACTGAACTCCTATGGATTGGTTTAAAAATAACAAATTCAGGCCGGGCTCAGTGGCTCATGCCTACAATCCCAGCACTTTGGGAGGCCGAGGAGAGCAGATCACTTGAGGTCAGGAGTTCGAGACCAGCCTGGCCAACACAGTGAAACCAATCTCTACTGAAAAAAATATACAAAAATTAGCCAGACATGGTGGCACGCACCTGTAATCCCAGCTACCCGGGAGGCTGAGGCAGGAGAATGATGTAAACCCGGGAGGAAGAAGTTGCAGTGAGCAGAGATCATGCCACTGCACTCTAGCCTGGGTAACAGAGTGAGACTCCATCTCAAAAAAAAAAAAAATTACAAACTCAGTTTAATATTATTATTGTATTATTGTTACTTTTCTTCTTCTTAAGATAGTTGTTAAATATAATTTTGATTTATGCAATGTTCACAGTGGCACATAATGTGATTAGAAATTATAATATTCTAATTGTCCCATCCTTTGGAACTCCATTTGTAAAATCAATGGTCATTTTTCTCACGCATGTATTTGATTTTATAATTCAGCCATCTGTAATACCTGGAATATGTGGCATAATGACACGTATGACAGTCCTACAAAGAGTTTCAAAAGCTTTTTGCAATACTCTTACCATACATCTTTCTTATGAGAATTAGAAAATTCAAACATAACTTTATCTTGGAGGTAAAGCCCTTTGAAATATTGCTAAAGTGCATACTGAATAAAGACAACACACTTAAGCGGACTTTCTCCCCTTTAAACAGCATTCATCTTTTCAAAAGCAATAGATTCTCAGTCCACACGGAGTCTGTTGCATTATTCATTTCATGTGCAACCTCATGCTGGACCATAAATTGTTACTTTATCTAATCAAAGGAGACTTAACTCTACAGAAGGTCAAAGGTTTAATTTTGTGAAGTATTATCTTACGCTATGAGTTTAACCGAAAAATAGAAGAAGAAAAACAGCCAAGAAACTGGTAATAAATGAACCTTTATTGCCTCAGGCATTGGCCTAGTTAATAAACTTTCATTGAAGGTTTCTTTCAACTGTTACGGACAATGAGAGGGAAAAAATCTTAAATTACAGCCATGTGTGACTTTTAAAGCAGTCATTCTTTTTATCTCAACCTTCCTAGCTCAGGGAAAGAAGAAAAAAAAAGACAAAGAGAGATTGTCTTCGATCTCTTAACCAAAAATGTATGTTTCTAAACAGATGAAAAAGTACAGATAAACTTTTCTGAAAGCAGAGGTCAGCTTTGAACAATATTAAAAAAAAAAATGCTTTCTTGAGGTGTTGAATCTTAGAAAACAATCTCTCTAGCTCAACGTAAAACTACAAAAGGGAGGAGGAGGATATGTTTTCTTCCCAACAAGCCTAACTCTTAAATTGTAGTCTCCTGCTTAGCACAACATAATGCCTTATAATCTTGTCATTATTGCACAAAGTCAGCTGTAGTTTTTTTTTTTTGTTTTTTTTTTTTTTGAGACGGAGTCTCGCTCTGTCACCCAGGCTGGAGTGCAGTGGCCAGATCTCAGCTCACTGCAAGCTCCGCCTCCCGGGTTCTCGCCATTCTCCTGCCTCAGCCTCCCGAGTAGCTGGGACCACAGGCGCTGCCACCTCGCCCGGCTAATTTTTTGTGTGTGTGTTTTTAGTAGAGACGGGGTTTCGCCGTGTTAGCCAGGATGGTCTCCATCTCCTGACCTAGTGATCCGCCCGTCTCGGCCTCCCAAAGTGCTGGGATTACAGGCTTGAGCCACCGCGCCCGGCAGTCAGCTGTAGTTTTGATATTAATTAAATGCATTGTAAATAAAACAGTATCTATGTATTATCTGACCTGTTTTAATGAAGAAATCCTCTATCATCAGAAATGCTAGTAGCAGAATAATTAATTGATATACAATTAAAATTTTTAAGAGGAACAATTTTATCTTCTAAGCTGATATTCTCAACCAACAATGTTCTATGTGTCGTTTTTATATCAATATTTTCTAGAGAAGTAAATGAACTGAGTTCTTCTCAACTATATCCACTTTTTCAGCTGGCACTGTGTTGAGGACGAAAGTTATCACAGCCTCAATTCCACTTCCATGCCACAGTATAAATAAGGTAGATCTTCCTGTCACCAACAGAGTTCATATAAACTGTGAAATAAGGAAGAAGCAATGTTTTGCATCATACCTCAGATCTTCTCCAAGAGAAGGGGAAAGAGAGCTGGCTCTGTACTCCTAACGGGACCCTCTCTGCCAGGTTCTATCCACAAATCACAATGCTCTCAGCAGGGCACCCAACCCTATTCCACCTAGCAGCATTTGGACAGAACTGGGGCTCTACTTCATTCCAGGGACATGTCCCCAGGCTGCTATCTTGGCCACCTTTGAATCTGAACATGATGGCTGCTTACACCAGCAGCACCAGGTGAAAGCAAGGCCAGGCTCCCTACTAAGGAATGCACTCTGCACAGCTGGAAGGCAATGAGTTCTACTGGGGTCAAGGATGAAGCAGGTTTATAGCAGCGGCTCTGCTTCTTTTCTATATTTGCCAAGAATAGCAAAGGAGACTTCTGAGAAGAGACCATCTAACCTGAATCATGAATGTAAAAAAAAAAAAAAATCAAGTTCTATTCATAGAATATTAAGGACACAAACACGGTATTTCTAAGAATGTGGTTAAACTTAGATATAACTCAGAATCCAAAGCAAGTTGCAACAATTCGTTTTCATTGAATTAGTAGAGGGTTTTAGAATCAACGAGCAGGTTTGATTTTATATAAGAGACCATAAAGTGCTACTCCAAGTTTAGGAGGGGAAGCATTGTCGGAAGAGCAATTGATAAACATGATTCCCCCCACACTTGACTTACAGCATAATTTTTACAAGTGCATATAACTGAGGATCTTAAGAAAAGGTAAAGAAAATGCAGAAATATCAACTACTTTCTGGAACGAAACACTGTAGTTTAGAATGTACATAAATGAAAGACAAGTTGCATGTATGTGTGTAAACGATTTAGTAATAGCAAGGGTGGTCATGGTTTATAATTTCAATAATCTCACTTATTGTTCTTTAAGAGAAAAAGCCTGAGGTATATTTAGAAGGTGATCTCAAGGTCAGAGAAGCATGGGAGAGTAACAAAAGCAGGTATCTCAAGTCTAATTCTTTGTTCCATTAATCAGACTTTTATGGGCTTGGGAAAGTTTGCTATAGTACACAGGGAGGATAAGAAAAAGGAAAGATCAAGGGAATTCAAAGGATTTATTAAAAGTGCAGACAGTAACTCCAACTAGTGTTTTCGCTAGATAGACACAATTAATTAATTGTAACATTGTGAAACTAAAATGCTGAAAGAACGTGCTCATGCCTGCAATGCAGTAATGTAGCAAAATACGTATAATCTTTCAACCACCAGGAGCTTTTGTTGGTTTTTTAACCTAATCCACAGCTTGACATAGATCCTAGGGTAATAGAACACAGTTCCTTGATTGAAATAATATCTAAACATTGCTGCACTAGCCTGGTGGCCTAATAAGTCTGTGTTTCTGAAACTTGAGAAATTTCAAGTTTGGAAACAAACTGAGAGACTGAGCTCTGGCTTGAAAAGTCCTTCAAGAACTTGCATTTGAGACTGGAATATACCCTTTCCAGTTTAACAGGACCAAAAGAGATATAAAACTTCTGTAATCGGCCAGGTGCGGTAGCTCACGCCTGTAATACCAGCATTTTGGGAGGCCAAGGCAGGCAGATCACAAGGTCAGGGTTCGAGACCAGCCTGGCCAACGTGGTAAAAGCCCCATCTCTACTAAAAATACAAAACTTTGCCAGACCTTGTGGCGGGTGCCTGTAATCCCAGCTACTCGGGAGGCTGAGACAGGAGAATCGCTTGGACCCGAGAGGCGGAGATTGCGGTGAGCCGAGATCGTGCCACTGCACTCCAGCCTGGGCAACAAGAGCAAAACTCCATCTCAAAAAAAAAAAACTTTCTACAATCCTTTTTCTTTTAAGCAGTGACACAGTCAAAGCAAATTGTTTTCGTCGGCCACTCAAAAGTTACTAATAAGGAAAAAGTACAGTGTTGATAATTGTAGAGTCTGATACTTGTCATAAAAACATGAAGAATTTCAGAAGTGATCCATTAGCCCAGCTTTCCACATTTGGACATAAAAATGTGAACACTATCTACAAGTTTACTCATTGTTACGGAGAAAGTTGATCCATCTATTTGATCAAGTTTATTCACAGGAAAAACTTCAAATTGTTCAAAAACACACTAAATATATCTAAAAAGTAATTCTTATATACCATTTAGTGGAAAACAGAAAACCCTCTGTACTTATTTTGTTTTGTTCAAGGTACCTCAATTTGTAATAATGATAAGAATGCCATATTTGAGCATTTTAGTGAGTGTGGAATCATTTATAAGTCTGCATTTGCAGCAATAAATACACTCTGATTAAACTCTGAAAGACAATTGCAATAAAATATCCATTTCATTGTGGATTCTGCTAAATTTCAAAAAGCAAATAAAGTATGCCATTACTATTTACCAATACTCAGGTGTCTTGTAAAAATTGCTAAACAAAAATGGATGAATAGAGAAAGCAGAAAGGCATGGGTAGCATTATGTATACCCGAGGCTATAGGCAAACTATGCTCGTACATTTGGACAGTAGACTTCTAATATTTAAATAACGAAAATGATTTTTACTTAGCATCTGTCATTTGACACTATCAAATCACTTTATAACTGTTAATAAAAATGGATGCTTGGATGACAACTGAGGAGATTCTGAACACTGTCACAAATGTGAAGTCTTGGCATATTTTATCATTACCTTGTAAAGCATGAGCTGTGAAGCTGGAAGGGAAGTAGACAGCAAGAAAGAAGAGTCCTCAAATTAAATAATAAAGATATTAGTTTGAAAAAATACCAGTCCTTGTACAAGGAGTTTCTAAGAGCACAATTATGGTTAGTTAAATCAGGAAATCAAGGATGTCTACAACCGAATTTTTTTTTCCGTATTTCCTTTCTGCTACCTATTGGTAGATAACCCTCATATTAAAAAGTATTGAAAAGTTAGCTATAGCAATTCCAGGAATCCAACTAAAAAAGAATTAGCTGATTATGCTCTATGTTTCTTTTCAGTCCTTGAAGAAGTCTTTCCCGTGGGACACCTAAAAGGCTCTAACTGGCCAAGCTGTATCATCTGATCATGCCCAACCAATCATAGGCAAAGAGAACAGGGCCAGCATGACTCGCAACTGGGAAAGAACATGGGGCTGAGTCCTCCTAAGTGCATGACTGGAGAAACAATGGGAATACTTGAATCAAGTTAGGATTCTGTTAGAAAACAAGGGGTGATGGATTGTTACTGTGGAGCAACTAAAAAAGCCTGCGACAAAAGCTTTCTGGAGAATATTAAAGAAAATAGCTACCAACTTCAAAAAGAAGCCCACTTACTTTGCTATTTCCAATATTCCAATATTTGTCATCTTTCCCAAGCTTGCTCAACTGTAAACCTGCAACTCTTAGTTTCAGAGGATAATATTGTTGTTCTCAAGATACTACTTTATTCTCATAATTAAAGTCTTGGTCCTTCTCCATAAAAGTTTCATAAAATTACATAGTGAATTGGATGTTTATATTTAGAGTTATCAGGAACAGAAACATGAAATAGCACCCAACTGCTTTGAGTTTCCTTTCCTGTCTCTAGCTGGAGAGATCTAAACAATAAGATGGGATGTCTACAGAACACAAAGATGGTACCCTTCATTTAGTTACTATACAATCAAATATGTGACAATAAAATGTGGACACCAAAACACTGGTCATCTTTGACCTATATCAAATAGACACTTAAACTTTTCCAGTAACAGTGGGGTGGCTAAAATTGGTGGTAACATTTTCTCAGTGCTTTGATACAGTACCAGAATCATTAGCCTCATGTTCTTCATTCTTAATGGTGCAGATCAGTTTAGAAAAATATGAAACAGCAACTGCAGAGCTCAAGAGAGGCAATGAGAAGAGAGAAAGAGGGGACTGGGGTGAAAGGGAGGGAAACAACAATAGCTTTAAGAGTACGTGTGTTTATGGCCAACTTAGTGCCGTTTTCTCCTCTTAATGTTCATCTTTGATACCATTAACAGGAAAAAAACAGTTAATTAAAAGTTCAAAAATGATGAGCAATAGCAGGTATATGGTATAGGACAAAGAATATAAGTTTTGAAGACTAAGATATGTGTTCCAGTCCCCTCTCAGTCATTAGATAGATGGCTTCTGTTTGTAAGATCTAATCTGTTTTTACCACAGTTAACTATTTCCCAGCATTAAAAATCAGGATCATGTTGCTTGGGTCTCATAGAATTGATGAGAACATTAGATGCCATAGGATGCATAAAAAGTAAGGTATAGAGGTGTTCAATGACAATCGTTTCCTTCCTATAATCTCATCATAGCAGTCCCTTTCCTGCCATTTATGCATTAGTAGCCCCACTACTGAAGGAGATGCCGCTACTTGTTCAGGACAGACAGTAGGGCCAGGGCCATGGCAATTCTCCCACAAATGTGCCACTTCAACTTTATTTCTCAGGATCAATAATGGAACTTGCTAGGTAAATATGTTTCTTGTAAGAAATTTTGTTTTATAAGTATAGTCATGCACTGCATAATGATGTTTCTATCAACAACAGACCACATATACAACAGTGGTCCCATAAGATTATAACATTGCTGAAAAATTCTTATTGCACAATTACCATTTGGTTATTATTTCCTCACACTAGTTCAGTAATGTGCTGTACTGGTTTGCAGCCTAGGAGCAATAAGCCATACGTATAGTCTAGGTATGCAGTAAGTCATACCATCTAGGTTTGTGTAAGTATGCTCAATGATGTGCACACAAGATGAAATCACCTAAAAACACATTTATCAAAATGTATCCTTGTCATTAAGGGACACATGAATGTACATGAATGGATGAACTCTGTATCACATTTAAAAATTATATTCAATTTGGATCTACAACTTACTAAGGGATCTTAGAAAAGTCACTTACCTGCCCTGGAAATGGGACTGACAACAGCTACATGTTGTAGTGGATATAAAAATTAAATGAGGGAGTACACATAATGAACTTCAACTGTGTATGGGAGAACATAAGCAATCCATATATGTAGGCTATTGTTAGTGTCCTTTGACATCAAAAGACACTAATTTTCATAACAAACACCATATAGAAACTAATTTTAAGATGATTAAAACTAAATTTTAATTCATGTTGTAATGAAAAGGAAAAGAAACAAATATTGCAAAAACCACAAAAAGATCCACATTGTCATTACATTACCTATTTTCATTATACACATCTTGACTTTAAGAATATTTTATTACTAGAAGTGTATCACGTTAAAATCACACTGAAAAAGAGATCCAGTTAAATGCATATGAGCAACACGGATCTCACAAAAATTCTAAGTTTAGACTTTAAATATACAGTCACTAAATTATCCAATGCAGACATAAGAATTGGTGCTATCTTAGAATTCCTCTTCTTTAATCTCAGACTCACATTATGAGCAGAGGGCAGAAGCAAGCTAGAATCCCTGTCTTACCCCTGGAAGGCCAAGCACTTTGACCTTTATAAAAAGCTACCCAACCATACACACACAGTCTCTTTAAACACATATTGCAGCCCCTAAATATACTCACTCTTTGTATTTACTGTTTGTTAACATTGAAATATCCAAGCATAGTGGAGAATAAATAAAAGAAGATTCAAATAGCTAATAAATACCATGTGTATTTCCCCAATATGCTGTAAGAACAAATCAATCAATACATATCAAGAGCACATCAGCAATGTTTCCTCTACCATTACATTGGTTTCTTGGTCAATGGCTAGTTTTGTTATATAGACAATTTCTAGTTGTCAAGTAATCCAGTACATAAGCAGTACTTGGTGTATTATAGCAGCAAGAAGTATTTCTATTCTCAGAAAAATATAATTTGTTTTCCATTTCCTTATACTGTTTACTCTCAATATCAACATTCAATTACATATCCATAAATACAATTTACTGAATAAAAGTTAAAATATTTCATTTTTAACTTCTGTGATTCAAATTAAATAATATTATAGTAATAGATAATAAGATATTTAGATTTTCAGAATATGTAGTAAATAGACCCATTTAAGGAGTTCTATACAAGAAACACTTTCTCTCTCTGTGAGGTAATAGAAGACCAAATCAACTTTTAAAACAGAAAATCAGGGATTTGTAGAATTCTAAGAGACTCTAAACTCTGTTTTCTTGAATTCTAATTATTATCAAGGCATTCATATAAAAGTTGACAACTATATATGATCTTTCAACACATACATTTATTCACATAATCACTAAAATTGACAGTGCATCTTCATCATAATAAATTTGTAAGAATTACTTGATGTTAATAATTTTTACGACAAATTATTTTAATTCAAGTTCGAAGCTCCACTTGTAAGATAAATACAAACAAAACCAGCCTTGACATTCAGTTATGAAAAGTAATTCATTATGTATGAAGTAAAATTTTCCATCAATTACTTAAGCATCTTATTACTTTTTACTGCAAGTAAAAATTTGCAAAGGTCATTTGAACTTACTGTTATATAAGCTATTTAGCATTTATTCTAACAGCAAAATATCGTTTTGGTAATCATTGTACTAAAAGACATACAATCACTATAGCACAGAAGAAAAATGCAAAATATAGTGAAAACCTGGTCACTCAAATATTTGTTGATCTCATCATGGAACTATTGTCATAAGTCTTTCTAAAATGTATGAGGGCAGGGCACGGTGGCTTCTGCCTGTAATCCCAGCACTTTGGGAGCCTGAGGTCAGTGGATTGGTTGAGCCCTGGGGATGAAGGTTGCAGTGAACCATGTTTGGCACCACTTCACTCCAGCCTGGGCAACAGAGTGAGACCCTGTCAAGAAAGAAAGAAAGAAGGAAAGAAAGAAAGAAAGAAAGAAAGAAAGAAAGAAAGAAAGAAAGAAAGAAAGAAAGAAAGAAAGAAAGAAAGAAAGAGAAAGAAAGAAAGGAAGAAAGGAAGAAAAGAAAGAAAAGAAAGAAAGAAAGAAAGAAAGAAAGAAAGAAAGAAAGAAAGAAAGAAAGAAAGAAAGAAAGAAAGAAAGAAAGAAAGAAAGAGAGAAAGAAAGAGAGAGAGAGGAAGGAAGGAAGGAAGGAAGGAAGGAAGGAAGGAAGGAAGGAAGGAGAAAGAAAGAGAGAGAGAGAGAGAAAGGAAGGAAGGGAGAGAGAGGGAGGGAGAGAGGGAGGCAGGCAGGCAGGCAGGCAGGCAGGCAGGAAGGAAGGAAGGAAGGAAGGAAGGAAGGAAGGAAGGAAAAAGAAAAGAGAGAAAAAGAAAGGAAGGAAGGAAGGAAGAGGAGAAAATAGAAGAAAAGAAAAGAGAAAAAGAAAACAAAACAAAAAGTTTATGAGTAGGTTCTAACTGTGGGGGTTCAAGATCAGTCTGGACAACATGGGGAAATCCTGTCTTTATGAAAAACACAAAAATCAGCCAGGTGCGGTGGCACACACCTGTAGTCTCAGCTACTTGGGATATTGAGGTGGGAGAATCGCCTGAGGCCAGGAAGTCAAGGCTCCAGTGAACTGTGATAGTGCCATGGCACTCTGGGAGGGAGATAAGAATGTATGTATGTGTATATGTATATTTTTATATATGTATATGTGTATGTATATGTATATGTGTATGTGTATGTATATGCATATGTGTGTATATACATGAAATGTATGCATCATAAGATTCTGAATATATGATGAAACTATTTGAAATATAATTTTAGGAAACTGCAAGCTGTATTTGTACTTGTATCTCACACACATACACATATATACAGATATTCATGTGTTCAGAAAGATTATATCTATAATGTATGTTTATGAGACAGGCAGCTGTCTTATTCAATACTTTATTCCAGCTCCTAGAGATATTCTTGCTAAATACTAGACTTTTAACAAATGAATGAACCCTTCATGAGTATTTCTCTGAATTCCCGAGGAACTACTTAATTGACATTTGTCATGCTAGATCGTATTCCTATTTGTTTCATATGACATAGGTACCTAATAAATGCACATGATTATAAAGATTATAAGAGATCACTGATCGGTCTTTAGAACCAGCAATGCACTAAGCCACACGAATGGAACAGTGAGGCTGCCTCCTCATGATCTAGATGATTAGAAAACAAGGCTAAATGCTAGTATAGATTTCAGCACTCTAACAAATAGTTACTGTCCCTTTTTCTTCCCTCTCCTCATGGCAGATTGTCTTCTTTTTCTACTTCACAAAATTAAGTCATTCCACTCCTCTGCTTGCACATTTTTGGCATTACCCGTTGCCTAGAACTCAAGATTCAAACACCTTATCTATAGCATGCTTAGGCTTTCATAATTTGTCCCTCACCTACCTTTCCAGATATATCACTGACCAGTCACTGCACTCATTCCACTTTCTATTCTATTTAAAACTCTGAAGAACTATCCTTCATCTCAGCATCTGGTTCCTTCACTGTTCTCTTTGCCAAGAATCTTTCCCCTCCCTGCTATGCATAGTTTAAACACCATCACAAATTATCACCTCCTAGGAAGTGATAATCAATTATTACTAATTCACCGAAGCAGAGTTGATTATGTCTTCCTCTGCCTCACCTTCTAAATATTGCAGAAATCTCAACTACAGCTTTACTCAATTATATTGCTATCATTTGTTTACCAGCTTGTCCAATTACACTATGAGCCCCTTGAAGGTAGAGGCCATGACTCATTAAGTTTTCTTTTTGCTCTCTTGTGCCCTCCGCAGCATAAATGTTAAGTTTTTGAATAAATAAATGGCAACACTACAAGAAATGAAATCTAGAAAATGTAGAAAAGTGGACTAAGATGACCAATACAGAACATAATTAAAGAAGATCATTTAAAGGGCCAACAATTTATCCAAATTTGAGTCCTCCCAACTCGAAATAAATGGGACCTCATCTTTCTACATATTGCAAGTCCAGATTTGTAAGCTTAAACTAAAACACACATTTGGTTAAACTGTATGAAATTACTGATGTTTCACTAATTTTGACCTACAAAGGGATCATTTAATATGGTTCAACCTAATTTCTGTTATTTGATGACAAAATTCACCCCCATTACCCAAATCTTCTGGAGAAAGCAGCACAATAAACCCCGCCCCTAAATCCATGCTCAAAAGAAACATACTCTTCCAAATTTACTCACAAGAAAAACACTCATTCCAGTGCCAACAAACATCAACTGGTTCTAAGGTCAACACATGTACCAAATAACTAAAAGTAAACTCTACCAAAAGAACAACGAAACAACCTAAGCCTGAGTGAAGTATTACCGTCAGTCAATTCAGCTCCAGTGCTGCTCCCTGATCTGTCATTTCCTCTTATCTCAGAAGCCTCTTCGAATTTTCAGACTAAAAGCAAAGGCAGACACTGCCCTACACATGTGTCTAAGGCTTCTACCTACTGTAATTGTTACATCTGACAGTTGTGGTTATTGCACCTGCTAGGACAGCATTCCCTTCTCAAAGCTTTTCCTTACGATGCTTTTCCTTCCTGATGTACCAAAAATATTAGAATATTTTGGCTGCAAAACAAAGCCTACGTTTGAATATTTCCCTTTATATATAAACTTGGTATTTATCTACCTATACATACCAAGAGATTACTGTCTTGAAAAGTAAGCATATTTCTGAAGTATTCACTATCATTTATTCTAAACTCTATTTTCTTTAAGTTACTTTTGTAATGCCAGAACTGACTGATTACAGTAACTTTTCAGAAAATATGAAAAGAATTACTGTGACTATACTCAGCAATACTGTGAGGTATACTTGACATTTTCTACAGAGTAGATTTTAAATGCGTTCATCAGAAAAAAAAAAAAAGAAAGAATAGAACCACTATTTGTATTTGTACTAGGTGCTCAAAACTGTAGTCGGCATTCTGTTAATAATTGTACTACATCTATAGTATGTATGGGTGTGTGTTTATACACACACCCACACTATTTTAAATGAGGAGAATGATGTGCAAAGGGATAGGTAACCATCTAAAATTGGACAACTAATAGGCCGGGCACAGTAGCTCATGCTTATAATTCCAGCACTTTGGGAGGCTGAAGCAGGAAGATAACCTGAGGTTAGGAGTTCAAGACCAGCCTGGCTAACATGAGGAAACCCGGTCTTTACTAAAAATATAAAAATAAGCTGCGTGTGGTGGAGCACACCTGTAATCCCAGCAACTCAGGAGGCTGAGGCGGGAGAATCGCTTGAACCTGAGAGGTGAAGGTTGCAGTGAGCCAAGATTGTGCCACCACACTCCAGCCTGGGTGACAGAGTAAGACTCCGTCTCAAATAAAATAAAATAAAATAAAATTAGACAACCAATAAATGGGGCAGTCAGTTCAAAACAGACGTGTCTAGCTCCAAAATTTACACTCTTAACTACTGTACTATAAGTGGGCCTCAATAAACTGAAAAACTGACCCACATGTGCAAGTGTAATATGCAAGTACATGGAAATGTGTTGGCACTTAAGTTTTCATAAGCATTGCAGTTCACAAATGTTACATTGAACTCAACTTCAAAGCCTAAAATGCCAATATTTTGGCCATTATGTCATCAAATGATCCCAAAAACATATACAGTGATTATATGACAGATGGCTTTGATAAACAAAAATAATTCTAACAGGATAAAAAAAAATGGTACAATGTTTATTGGTACAGAGATAGGTGGGGAATGAAGAAAGGCAGGCTTAACGGAAAAGCTGGGGGTTTATCTTCCATTAAAGAACATCTCTTACTTTGCACGTTTTACAGACATCTGATTCTTCCCTAATCTACATGTCAGCATCAACTTTGTGATGTGTAACCTCTAACATAGTTTAGTCAACTTTAGAGAAAAGCTGAAGATCTAAAACTAGAAAATTTCTAGATTGTTCATTTGGAATCACTGAAAGCAACTTGTTTCTTCAACTTTCTGCAAGAAACCTTCCCTGATGGCTACAGCTGTGATGATTAGAACTTCAGAACTTCTCAGCCCTCAATGACTGCCCCACTCGTTTGATACACATATCATAATACTATGCCATGCTATTATGTTATTTTATTGTTAATTAAATAACAATAAATTGAATACAGAAATCAAGACATCACTTAACAAAACCTTCGTGAAAGCATAGCAGGCTGACATTGGTAATGCCTCTTTTTTTTTTTTTTTTTTTGGAAACAGAGTTTCACTCTTGTTGCCCAGGCTTGAGTGCAATGTAGGGATCCCGGCTCACCGCAACCCCCACCTCCCAGGTTCAAGAGATTTTCCTGCCTCAGCCTCCCAAGTAGCTGGGAGTACAGGTGCCCACTACCATGTCTGACTAATTTTGTATTTTTCAGTATAGACGGGGTTTCTCCATGTTGGTCAGGCAGGTCTCGAACTCCCGACCTCAGGTGATCTGCCTACCTCTGACTCCCTAAGTGCTGAGATTACAGACATGAGCCACCAAGCCTGGCTGCCTCTTTCTTAATGAAAGCACACAAAATAAAAATTAAAATTAAAAATCTTACGAATAACACTTAAATCCTTCAATGTTCTGAATACCGCAGTCCTAAATCAGAATACTATTTCATTTTTTCCCATGTATTTCCTTTTCATTTGCTTTAATTTGTTGGTGTTTTAATTTTGTTCATATTCCCAAGAAAACTTTATTTACAAAATGTCAACCTGGTCTAAATTAATCTGCCAAAGAAGAAAAAGTTATTAAAGGGAAATTCTGGAACAGTCACAATTTTTATGAAGCATATAAAGAAGAAAGTAGAAAGTAATTTTTAATTGGCCAATAATTTAATAAGCTTGACACTTGCGTGACATACTTCAGAGGTTATCATTAGCAAGTTTTTGAAAGTAAGTTATTTGGGATTTTGGGTATTGGGCTTTATTTAGAAGCACACTGGTCTTGCCTCTTTCTTCTCCTTATTTAATTCAGTCCAGTTCCACATGATATTTAGCCATTGTTTTACATTGGCAAACTACTTCACATGAGCCTTAAGTGTGATTTTGCTTGCCTGTGTCATTACTTGTGCATTTCCTGTTCATTCTGTACATTCTGTATTCTTCCTCACCATATGCCCAAATTATACTTCTGTCCAATCCAAACTGTCAGTGTCAGATCAAGTAACTCTCTCAGCTTCTTTTTAATTATTATTTTTTTAATTTAATCATTGGCCTAAAACTTTTCTTCTGCCTACTGAATAGAGCATCTGGTCAAACTTCTATTTGTCAGTATATAGCTCCTGAACCCTGGGAAAACAGCTAATCAAACTGCATTTTATGGCCACCAGTCTAAGTCTAGGCTAAATTTTCTCTGTCTGATTTATCTTACCCAAAATTGGAACACATTTTGTTGATACTTCTCTAAGCACGCTTGTTCTCTTTTCCTTCCAACATTTTTACTCCTGTATTTCTTCTTCCCAAATATTTTTCTTAAATTATGTTAGTTCCTTTACGTAGGCTGTCATCCTATCTCTTTAATGCTGACAAATTAGCTTTCTCTAACAAAATCAAAACATTGTTATATCTCGAAACATTTTTGAATAGTCAATCTGTACTATGGGAAAGAAGGTGAGTTCAAGTTAGAATATATATACTCCGACAATAATATATATATTCTGACTTGAGAAGTGTGTGTACATGGATAGATAGCTAAATAGATGATAGATAGATAGATAGATAGATAGATAGATAGATAGATAGATAGATACTGACTTGAAAACTCATCTTCTTTACCTTGAGTACAGATTGACAGTTCTTCTTTCATATATATATATATGCACATATATATGTGTACATGTATGTGTATATATATATACACACATATATATACATATGCATGTATCTGTGTGCATATACATATCAAACAACTGTCTCCACTGCTTCTTAGTTGTGAATTATTGATCAAGTCAACTAACCAACCTGAGACTTAGAGTCCTCATTTTATTAATGGAGCTAAATGACAGTATATAAAATGTCTCCTAGTATGGTGCATTGTACATGGTTGACATTCAAAAATGCTTCCTAGGCCGGGTACAGTGGCTCATTTCTGTAATCCCAGCATTTTGGGAGGGCAGAGTGGGAGGATCACTTGTGCCCTAGGAGTTCTAGACCAGCCTAAACACAGTGTGACCTCATCTCTACAAAAAAATTTAAAAATTAGCTGGGCATGGTGGCATATGACTATAGTTCCAGCTACTTGGGAGACTGAAGTGGGAGGACTGCTAGAGCCCCAAAGGTAAGGAGGTTGAGGCTACAGTGAGCCAGTGATCACACCACTACATTCCAGCCTGGGTGACAAATTGAGACCCTGTCTCAAAAAAAAAAAAAGAAAGAAAGAAAGATAGAAAAAAAAGATTTCTTTTTATTCTTTTATTCTTACTCCAGCCTGGGTGACGGGTCGCAGGCATGGGTGACAGATTGAGACTCCGTCTCAAAAGAATATTTTTTTTTTCTTTTTATTCTTTTTCACAATTTCCTCTGGTGCTCATTTGACTTTCTAGTGGAGACCCACATACACATGCACAGTACAAAATGTTGTGAATGTACCAAATCTCAAAATGATTAACATAGAAATATGCCTCGCCGGGCCGGTAGGCCGAGGCGGGCGGAGGTCAGGAGATCGAGTCCATTCTGGCGAACACGGTGAAACCCCATCTCTACTAAAAATACAAAAAAATTAGCCGGGCGTGGTGGCGGGCGCCTGTAGTTCCAGCTACTCGAGAGGCTGAGTCAGGAGAATGGCGGGAACCCGGGAGGCAGAGCTTGCAGTGAGCCGAGATCGTGCCACTGCACTCCAGCCTGGCGACAGAGCGAGACTCCGCCTCAAAAAAAAAAAAAAAAAAAAAAAGAAAGAAAGAAAGAAAGAAAGAAACAATGCCTCATGTGTAGAATTTACTTTCTTTTATTTATGTCTGAGTAATTCTATTTTGTTATTTTCAATTTTTTTAGAGACAGGGTCTCACTATGTTGCCCCGGCTTGTCTTGAACTCAGCTCAGGCCGGGCGCGGTGGCTCAAGCCTGTAATCCCAGCACTTTGGGAGGCCGAGACGGGCGGATCACGAGGTCAGGAGATCGAGACCATCCTGGCTAACACGGTGAAACCCCGTCTCTACTAAAAATACAAAAAACTAGCCGGGCGAGGTGGCGGGCGCCTGTAGTCCCAGCTACTCGGGAGGCTGAGGCAGGAGAATGGCGTAAACCCGGGAGGTGGAGTTTGCAGTGAGCTGAGATCCGGCCACTGCACTCCAGCCTGGGCGACAGAGCGAGACTCCGTCTCAAAAAAAAAAAAAAAAAAAGAACTCAGCTCAAGCAATCCTTCCACCTTCGCCTCCCAAAGTGCTGGGATTACAGGCGTGAGCAACCGTGTCCCTGAACTTACTTTCAAAAGTATACTTACAAACTTAAATAATTCAACACAAAATAAAAAATGTACTTCGATATCTAGTTTTAAAGGAAGAAAAACTAACTTCTATTAAATACCTTCACACTAAAATGAAAGTGTTCAATGACTCAAAATAAGTATTTCTGAACCGTAACTCTGTAGTCTTAAATATCGCATATCTATGATACGTGACTAAAAGGCATAATGTTTGAAAATATCATATCACAATAATTATGGTGATTTCCCCATCAAAGTAATAAAACTGAATTATATAGACTTATTCTTAGGGATATATATTTACTGTTTCCTTGCAAATTATGAATTATATATTTCTTAGACTCAAAATTGATGGCCAGGTGCTGTGGCTCACGCCTGTAATTCCAGCACTTTGGGAAGCTGAGGCGGGTGGATCACCTGAGTTCAGGAGTTCAAGACCAGCCTGGCCAACATGGTGAAACCCCGTCTCTACTAAAAATACGAAAAATTAACCGGCATGGTGGTGTGTGCCTGTAATTCCAAGTACTTGGGAGGCTGAGGCAAGAAAATCTCTTGAACCTGGAAGGCGGAGGTTGCAGTAAGCTGAGATCGTGCCACTGCCCTCCAGTCTGGGCAATAAGAGCAAAACTCCATCTCAAAATAATAATAATAATAAAATTACTATATCCATATAATGTATACCAAAACATATTACTTATTTTAATCTCCTTCACTTGGCCTAAATATTCTCATCTTGTAGGAAATACAATGTGATTATTTAAAAGTCTAAAACCTACAACGTTGTATTCCAAAAACTAGAAACTGTGATTTGAGGAAGAGATCTTGCTGGAATATTTTTTATTTTGTGACGAACTAACACAAAAATGTGTAAATAGTTTCAAAGATTTGAAGTCTCTAAAAATGTCCCTGTGAAATAAGCACACATATACTTCCTTGATAATTGTACACATTTTGATTTTTAAAAACATTTTTTCAAATTCAGAACATATTTCTTCACTCTGTTTTTCTGAGGAGAAAAATCTGAATATTAGCCCAATTTTTAAATTAGGGTGTTAAAAATCTCAGAAAAGTTTGTTCACATCTCTGAGGGTGTAAGAAATGCCTTTTAACCAGAACATAAGATTTTTAGAACCATACTAGAAGTCACTACCTTTGTATAATCAAAAATAGAAAACAAAGTACGCATTTAGAACTTAACTGTGAGACAGAAATTAATTTACGTGATGAATACCGAGAGAAAAGAAGGAAGGAAGAAGGGAAGGTTCTGTATGTCACTTCTAAAAGATGGAATACAAAGGGTGTCACAATCATGTTTTGACTTACTGGGTGGCTCACAAATTTACAAGCAGATATTATTACATTAAAGCAATTTCAATGCTCTAATAGAAGGTTATGTATTTGCAATGGAAAGTTACTTGAATTTCACACTATAGAGCTGTTAGTGGTAAGTAATTATACAACTGTATTTTCAATGATGAAGTCCCATCTCTGTGCTTGTTCCCTTCCCAGTGGAAAATATCTTGTGAAGCAAAGAGTGGCTAAGGGATTCAAGAGGAGGAAAACACATACCATAAAATATAATTAAGAATTGTGGAGGCTGCATATGACAAGAATAACCATAAAAAACAGATACAAACCAGCTGGCTGTTAACAACTTCTGAGTTATAAAAATCTTAAACCTGCTGTAAAGCACTCAATTCGATTTACATAACCACAGAGCTGACATTCCTTTTAGGCTCCTCTGTTGAGGATTTTTTTTTTTCTTTTTTTGACATGTTTTAAGGCAACATAAAAAGCAACTGTGAAAAGAAGACATGTATCATCTTACACAGGAATTTATTCCTGCTTTAAGACTGGACTTTCAAACTTAATCTGAACCTCTTCCCTTGAAGTGGAAAATATCTTTAATGGACATTGGCTGTCTGATTTTACAGCATTAGTTTTTAGATGTTCATGTTTCTAATAACACTGATGCTTTCTCTGTGTGTTATGTGTTGTGTGTATTTGAGTCACTGGCATTATACAATTTCAATTCAGTGGTACCCATTCAAGAACCAATATCCATGGTCTATAAGAAGAGAATAATACTTTGGTCAACCATGACTGAAACAACTATAATTTCTTAGGAACCTAATGATGCAGACAGCATTCTACAAAACTAACATAGCTTGCTGTAGGGAATTAAAAATAAACAAAATAAAATAAAATCAATCGTACATTGAGTGAAGTTTTGATGTATAAGTGCTGGCAGCCGAAATTGCCCAGAGCACAAAATGAGCTTTCCCATTTGATAATTTGCTTGATTCACTATGTTGCTACATGCAGGGCATTTTATGCCTGACTTATATTTAATCCAGTCACCTGCTTCATGTTAGAAGGGTCGTAATTACATACAAAGGTTTTGAACATATAGCATGTCAATATTTCAGTCTGCCATATAAAATATGTATATACATTTTCAAGTTTAACAATTTTAAAATATGTTTGGTAATAACTTTATCTAGGGTTATAATAAAACACAAAATCATTCTATTTTCACCAAGAATAAAGTAAGCAAATGTATTGGGGTAATGAGACAACCATAGCCCTATATATTGGAATGAGCAGAGGCATGGAGTTATGAATTCAAATTGTCTGCCATTATCTGGCTGATTTTGAGCAGCAAATCCTAGTTTTAATTTCTCATGGCATTACATGTACCACAGAAAGTTGCTGGGAGATGATATAATATATGGATTCTTAAAATATGTTAGGATTTTAAATAAATCTCTAAAATATTTTTTGTGTAATGTGTAAGCTGCCTTTTGTTATGTTAGATTCTGTTAGGAAATAATAGTTAACTCCTTCAGTTCTTTAGCCTGTGTAATTATTTAAAACAGAAATTACCATTAATAAAAAGAGAGAAATCAGTCTAGCTGTTATAGAAGAAATAATGGTTTCTTTTTGTCACTGACATGTTTTAAATGACATCAAATGTCCAACATCTAGTGATAGATGTAAAACTGTTTAGAGAGTATTATGGATAAAGTGATGAAAATAATAAAAAAAAGAACATGAGATTGTTCTACAATATTGTTATAGAAAAAGATTGTTACAGAACAATCTCATGTCCTAGACAGGGGAAAACCAAAAAGAAGTTTTCAAACATCTTTATACGTTTTTCCGTGTTGTTTATCATAAAGAATAACAGTAATACCAGCTGCTTAAACACACACGCACACACAGACACTTACACATATATAAATGACTCATAAGAATAATTTTAATTTTGTTACATTATTTTATCTTGAGTAAATATGAACTTAATCACTAGAAAATATCTTAGCACATAGTAAAATTAGCAGGAAAAAAGAAAGAACATGATTTACTATGTTCTGGGATATTACAACATTTTCTATACAATAAATAATTAATGAAAGACTATCAATATAGACCACTATGTATATGATTAGACAGATTAATACATCTAAATATGATAGAATCAAATGTGTGTATTTTGTATTTCAAACACTTAACTCAAAAATTATATTTTTCCATATAATCCTGAAAAGGAGGATACATTTGCTAGATTATATGTTCCCAAAATACAATATCAAATGAAAATCTTCAAGAAAAAAATGACCCCTTGAAATTCAGTTTATTTCTATTTCATAGGCAGATTGAATCTTAGAATTAATAATAATAATTATAACATTATCCTAAATGTAAAACATCACTCTACAACACACCTGGGAGAGAGTAGTCAAGGCATTTCTAATGAGATTTCCATGCAACATGGTCCACACAGTTTCTCAGTGGGCGCATATTTGAACTATTTTTTTCTCCCATGAGTGGCAATCACTTGTCCAGTCCTGCCTTCTGGAACAATGGAGAATTAATCTGTAACCTCTGTAACTGCATCCAAAGACGGCGATAATGTCCCTACTCAGAGCCCCCATTCTTCTCTAAATATTCTCATTTCCTTCAACCAATGTTAATGTAATAACTTCCAGTTGTGATTACCCAATTTGGACAATGTTTTCTATCATGACCTCTCAAGACATAACAACCACAAATGGACACAATACTGGTGATATCCTCTAAGCAAACAAGGCTGCTGCCAAAACAAAGCAATATGTAGAGCTCGTCAGCAGCCACACAGCATCAAATTTAAAATAGACTTCAGTGAATCACCATGTTGGCAATGCTACACAGAGGTTTTGTTCCCAGATGTAAAAATCTTACTTATGTTGAAAACATCAAATATTATTGTTAAAAGGGTTCAGAATGAAATAAATTGATGCATACATGATTTATAAAAAGTCATGATCAAAATATAATAATCTTAAATGAGCCCAATGCTGCTGATAAACGTACAAAACTGCCACGTCGTGATTCAGGAAATAGGCTTGGCAGTCATGTTAATAATCTTGAGCAAGAAAAATCAGTGCCAAAATTTACTCATCTGTAAAATGGAGACCGTAATAACTACCCACAGACATTTCATCAGCATTAAATGAGCTAATATATGTAAAAGGACTTAGTAACTGAAATATGACAAATCCCAATAGATGGTAACAATTACTAATATTCTAATGACCTAAAAATTACATATTCATTAATCAGTCAGTGATTGCATTGAATCTTCAAACAGCCACATCACATGCCTTGTAATACCGTAAAACTCATCTATTTTTCCACAAAAAATATTGCTATCGCATTTAGTTTTCATATTTGTGTTGTACAAATGAAGTTTCGAGTTGAATCACACTCTTTTTAAGCCAATATAAAAATGCCACTTTCCACCACAATGAGAATAATTATTCCTTTAACCCCTAGTTTTCTCTTCTTTGAAAAAATTTATAGTGCTTTTATGTAACTCTTGGTATTGCTACTTTGAACCTTCAATTATAGATTACTGAGTGACAATGTCATTCATCTTTGCAACTCATCATAAATATTTGTTGAATAAATAAAGGAACATTTCTAAAGCATGCATTTCACAAATAAATTTTGAAATAGTTATAAGTATATTGTATGATATCTAATATTCATTTCAGATTTTCTGCAACATTAAGATATTCTATTTAATGACTATAAATATTTTACTTATTTGGAAATAGTGTGTGTGATTGTGTATATGATGGGGTGTGTGTGTGTGTGTGTGTGTGTGTAACTTCTCCAGCTGAGAATGAAATGTATCAAAAGTAGATGGGGCTGTTAAACAGCAGAACAACAGAGACAATAATTCAATAACATCAATCAGTTATCTTTTGTTACTTTGTTTCTTTCATCAGAACTTAGCCTCTGCTAAACAGAGGTTTCATTAACAACTTTGCCATTTTAAATGTTTTAAATACAACAGAAGAGAAAACAAATGAAAAGAAGGAGGAGAAAACAAAAAAGCTAGATTGAGAAGACAGACATTCAAATTTGAGGATTAGAGCCTAAGTTCAGATGAAAAACATGCAACAGATACATGCTTTCTGGTCAAAGCATTGTTGGAGAAAAGATTCAAGGGTTGACAGCTAAACAAAGTGCTACTGGAGCACTGAAATGTAGAGAAATTCACGCTCAGAAATTTAAAGGAATTGCCAGCATCACACAAATATTTAGTGGTTAAGGTTAATCAACCTTACAGGGACCACATCCCTGCAAGAAAGAGAACAGTTTTTTAGACTCCCAACTATTAGCTTATCTAACTCTGCTAGGTTTCAGAGTGAATATAAATAAGAAATAGAAATTCTGGAGACTCCAGTTTTCCAACTGTTTTAAAAAACCAATTCATCAGGTATTTGCCAATACTTGATATAATTCACACAGCTGTCTCAAATAATATGGCCACGTAGATTTCCAGAGTGCAATATGTAAAGTTCATTAATACCCACCTAATTTTTCATTGGAAACAGATTTAAGTGAATCACCTGTTGGAAACAGCACATTGAGGTTTTATTCCCAGATGTAAAATCTTAGGTTGCAAATACCCAATGCTGTTGTAAAAAAAAGGCTCCAGTGTGAAGTGGATTGGTGAATACACGTCAAAAAATATCATGATCAAACCTGGCATTTTTGTTGACAGACTTTGTAGTGAGGCCAAAGGTGTAATTAGGCCAGAAAATTACTTTCTCACCACTAGAATTGTTCCCTTCAGGTCTTGAGTTATCAGTCCAGAAAATTTCATTAAACACTAAATTCACTTTAAGACAACTGTCAAAATTAAGCAGAGGTGAGTCAAGTCAAGGTCCTAATATTCAAATCTCTCATTTGGATTTTGAGATTCAATACAAAATAAAAATGTTGTAGGTTCATTTTTTCTATCAAGACTAAACTTTCTGTGAGTTTAAGAAACAACCTGTTCTTTTGGAAAACAGGATAAAGCAGAATAACTAAATACATGTAGAATTTGAGATGCTTACTAGCCATAAATGATTGAAACAACCTCTATTCCCTGTTTAGTAAGATCTTGGTGTGAAAACAATAAAAACTTAAAAGTATTCACAATTATTACAGAGGCAATGCAAAGAGGGGAATGATACTAATGACAGAATTGTGAATTTACCGTATTTGTTTTAAAATGATGGGAGTTGGCTGTAGTATACTTATAAATAACTGGCTTACCACATTTTGAAAAATGGAAAGAAATAGGACATTTTGGTACATATTTCATTGATTGTTGAGCAAGAACTCAGCGTTAATAAACAAAAAGGAAATATACGTTATACAACATGGTAAGATTATGAGTGATGCTTTTGTATTTTCCAAAATGTTACAATAATAACTTACAAATTGAATATTTGAAAAATAGCTTCAACTACTTTTGCAAATTATATCAAACAGTTTAGTGTTTAATATAGTATCATGAAAAGTGGAGCCAAAGAGCCTATGCTGAACTGCCCTTGGATGCCAATTGTGACACTGCTTTAACCAGTGCTTTATCAATTGCACAAACAAATAATAGCACAGAGATTTACTACTAATGAACAATAGTGTAAATTAAGACTATAAGAGTGAGTTATTAATAAAATTTAAGAAATTATTTTTTCAATTATTTAGAGTAAAGTAGCATGCTTGGGACTTACAGCTAACACTATAATGTTTTGAACTATTTATAATGTTCAGAAATAACTCTAATAGCATAAAACATTTGTCAGTCTATTAGTACAGCATTATTTAGCAAACAAAGTGAAATGTAAAAAAAAAAAAAAAAATGTTTAGTAGACTTTTCCACACTCAATAAAGTGATAGCTAAGTTAGAACTAAAATTCAAACATAATGGAATATTAATGAATTAAGCTTAGTTAATAATTTGGAAATACATATTTTTAACATCTCTCAATTTATCATTTTGCTACCCCTATACCATATCTCCAAATCATGAGACTGAACATCTCAACACTTTAAAATGTAACTATAAAATAAATAACTCTTCAAAATGTAACTATTTTAAAACAGTTCTTAAGTTTTCCACCAGTATTATGAGAGAAATAAAATACTATCAAGAAGATATTATGGTGTAAACTAGTGACTAAAATGCCTACAACATAAGAATTTAACTTACATGTCCAATACATGCCGTGGTGCCGTAAGAAGTTTCTGAAATTAGGATTAAGCATGTTAATGAAAATCTGAGGTGTTCTTTTAAAATTTGACCCTGTCCTTTAAAAAGTTAATCTATCAATTTTTTATCAATGAAAAATTCAATTCATCTTGTTTCAATTTTGATCAAAATATGAATGTTACCTAAAGAGATTAATTGATTCCTTGGAAATAGCATAAGTGACAGTGAAAACAAGATTTATAATTATTTATCCCTGAATTCAATCCCCAGTTGGGCCCTTCATTTCAATTTGAACAGACTATTTAAATGCTGTGTAGCTTAATATTCATCTGTTAGATGAGACAAACAACACCTCCTTCACAGATTGACATGAGAAATAAATGAAATGATACGTTAGCTATTAGCAAAGTTCCTACCATGTAGTAGTTACTTATTAATTGTTTGCAGTGCCTTTTATTTTAACCGATTTATTATATTTACTAATTGAATCATATTTAATTTAAGAATATTTTGGCCCAAAACTATGCTAGCAGTTGAAGATGCAGTGGTAAAAAAATATATACATAGACATAAATATTGATTGTGTATATAAAAGTAGCTGGAATTTTTAAATTAAATGCACATGTAACTGATAAGATTTTTTCACTTCTATTGATTATATCCTATGTACAAAGTCTTAATAAATATGCATTATAAATGTGAGAATATCTATAAAAGAGACGTGCGAGAAGTACTATGTAGATAAGCTCAAGCAATTATTTGGAAGCAAATTTCAAATATTTTCCATTTGCCAAAATATTCTTTATTGTGGTTTGCATCTGCAATATGGCCATGGCCGTTCTAAACTATATGATGAGAATTACAAATTTAAATAAGGTTTTTAAAAATTATTTCTAAAAAGTAATGCTCTCTGCTCTCTTTGAATATACTAATTGGGTTTCCAAATAGGCTACTTATGAAATGCTAAATTTATGCATTTTATTATATTTATTATAAAAATAAATCAGTTGAACATGTAATAATCAGTAATGAAAAGATGACATAAAAATATGTCCAAAGAATAAAGAACCCTGCATGTTAGTTGATATGACATTGTAGGAACAAAAAGTGACATTAAGTAAAAAATGACCAGGTGCGGTGGCTTACACCTGTAATCCCAGCACTTTGAGAGGCCAAGGCAGGTAGGCCACCTGAGGTCAGGAGTTCAAGACGAGCCTGGCCAACATGGTGAAACCCTGTTTTTACTAAAAATACAAAAAATTGTCTGGGTGTGATGGTGCGCGCCTATAATCCCCGCTACTTGAGAGGCAGGAGAATTGCTTGAATCTGGGAAGCAGAGGTTGTAGTGAGCAGAGATCATGCCACTGCACTCCAGCTTGGGCAACAAGAGCAAAACTCTATCTCAAAAAACAGATAATAATAAAATAAAATAAATTTTAAAAATGAAGCAGCTGCGGATGTCAAATTTTACATACAGTTTTTTTTTCATATAGAATAGGAATAAGTACTCATGAAGGACTATAACAAGGAATTTTCAATAATATTTTTTAAAGAGAAACTGAGAAAAAAACAGCAGCTCAGTCAATTTTTACATGGCTAAGATCTCACTTTAAATCTCTCTGAATCTCTTACAGATAAAAGAAACATGGGCAGATAATGGTAGTCCATGATACGTGTTTAATTATAATCCTGAAATTTAAGGTATTAATGCATAGAAACTCCAGAGGCAACAGATTCTCTGGAATTCAGGCCAAGATCAATAGTGGTCTCGGCAGAACTGGCTGGACAGACAGTCAACATATTCAAGGTAAAATGAATATTGCTGTTGAGATGATGGGATGATACACTAATGGGAGTGATAATGCTGACAATTTTTATGATCAATTTTAAAAAATCAAAGGAAGCAAACCATCTCATTTCATTAAAATAATGGCATTGGTATTTGGAGGAAGTACACATTTCTAAAATGTCTATATTCCAATAGTTCTCTCTCATTGATACATATAGTATTTTAGATGATTGATGTGGAACTCACTGTAATTTCAAAAATTCATAGAATATTATTATGTCATGAAATCCATGCGGAGAAAGCAATTGCCGTTATAAATCAAAAAGACAACTCATATGGACAGGTCATATGGTAACAGGTTCTCCTTGGAATAGTATCCTTAAATCTAATTTATTCAATAAGTTACTTAAAGGTTAGGTATGATGAGATGAATTTCATGCTCAAATAACTTCAAAATATCATTATATTGCAACATTAAGAGATTAATTTTCTTGGAATTTAGACATACTTGCATTTATATTCATTTGAATCAACATGGTTCCATGGAATCCTACTTGAACATTTTCTCCATAATTTTATTCCCTAAAAGAATTTTATTAAGCAATATAAGATAATAGATAACACAAAGGGCATTTACTGCTTTAATAGATAAATGAAGGTATCCAAATAGAAGGATACATTTTAAAAACTTTCACAATGTTACATTTTCAAGTTTAGAAAATAGATGTTTTAATAGGGAAACGAATAGGTCCAAAACTTGACTTTTAGGGAATAATGTTTTACTTGGGGAACTAAATATTTTATTGCCTTTAATATTAAATATTTTACATGGTTAAAGATAATCTTGGTAATATAGCATCACATTCATAAATCAAACCCAAAATAATAACTTATATTTGCATAGTCCTTTGGAATAAACAAAGAGTGTTACATCCCCTTTAATTCTTAAAAACTCAACACTCTTTCCTGAAATTGTATCCTTACATCCCAGGAAGCAAGCTCAAATAATTAAAAATATATATTTGGGAAAATAGTCTCTCCAAAATTATTGGATTTCTGAAATGAAAATTAATGGAAATATGTTTTATCTCAATAGAATGATATTCAATCAAAAAATTGATGTAGGATGTATTCCAGTAAGTTAAATATGAATCACAAAATTCTACATATAATAGACAAAAACAAGTCAATGACATGAGAATTGTATCAGGGAAAAAATATTTTTTTGATCTAATTGAAAAATACAAAACAAAATTTTTGAATAAAAATAAAGAAATGGGCCAAGCACGATGGCTTATGCCTGTAATCCCAGGACCTTGTGAGGCCGAGGTGGGTGGATCATGAGGTCAAGAGATTGAGACCATCTGGGCCAACCTGGTAAAACTCTGTCTTTACTAAAAATACAAAAAGTTAGTTGGGCATGGTGGCGTTCGCCCGTAGTCCCAGCTACTTGGGAGGCTGAGGCAGGAGAGTCACTTGAACCCGGGAGGCGGAGGTTGCAGTGAGCCAAGATTGTGCCACTGCACTACAGCCTGGTTGACAGAGCAAGACTTCGTCTCAAATAAATAAATAGGCCCAGTGCAGTGGCTCACACCTGTGATCCCAGCACTTTGAGAGGCTGAGGCAAGCAGATTGCTTTAGGTCAAGAGTTCGAGACCAGCCTGGCCAACATGTTGAAACTCTGTCTGTATTAAAAATTCAAAAATTAGCCGGGCATGGTGGTGGGCACCTGTGATCTCAGCTACTCCAGAGGCTGAGACAGGAGAATTGCTTGAACCCAGGAGGCAGAGGTTGCAGTGAGCCGAAATTGCATCACTGCACTCCAGCCTGTGCAACAATAACAAAATTCCGTCTCAAACTAAAAAAAAAAAAAAAAAAAAGAAAGAAACAAGAAAACAAGAAATGATTATAACCTGATGCCATAAATATGGGAAAGAACCCATAATTCCCAGAACTGATATATTCAAACAGAGAGATAAATAACTGGTATTCCATGTGAAACAAAGCAAATTATCTGTTTTAAAAATCATCATCATAAAACTCTGAATCAGATGGCATCTTGCTGTGTCACACTTTGCAAAGTGTTTTGTGATCACATTAGCTCGGGGATACCCAAACTCCAGGCCACAGAGCAGTATGGGTCCTTGACCTGTTAGGACCTGGGCCACACAGCAGGAGCTGAGTGGCAGGTGAGCAAGCAAAGCTTCATCTGTATTTGAAGCCACTCCCCATTGTTTGCATTAACGCCTGAGCTCCATCTCCTGTCAGATTAGTGAGAACATTAGAGTCTCATAGGAGCAGGAACCCTATTGTGAACTGCACATGTGAGAGATCGAGGTTGTGTGTTCCTTATGAGAATCCAATGCCTGATGATCTGTCACCGTCTCCCATCACCTGCAGATGGTGTGGTGAGTTTTATTATTTCATTATATATTACAATGTAATAATAATAGAAATGAAGTGCACAATAAATGTAATGTTCTTGAATCATCCCAAAACCATACTCCCCACCCACCCCTATCAGTGGAAAAAATGTCTTCCACAAAACCAGTCCCTGGTGCCAAAAAGGTTGGGAACCGCTGCATTCTCTTACTATGTTCTTCACGAAGTCCTATCGAGTAAGAGATAAGGCAGAACTTATGACGGTGGTCTTTACATGATAAAGTAGGTATTTCAGAAGGCAGCTTGATGTAGGAATATAATTAATAAACTGGCGTCATAAAACCTAAATTGACTAGAACATAATAGGTACCAATTCCTACCTGTAATGGCTGAACAAGTGAGGGCAGGTAGTGTTACTCAACATCACACAGCTAGCAAGTGATCAGGAAGAGAATAAAGGCCAGACCTTTCAGTTTCTAAGTTAGGAGCCAACTCACAATACCATTTTGTTTGAAAAATAAATGTCTTTTAAAGAAAAGAGTCATAGCCTAACCTACTCATTGTATCCTAAAATTAGCCAAAAAAATAAAAAATAAATAAAAAATCCATGGTATTCATTTCCTAGGAATTAGGTCTGTGGCAACTTTAATTAATGTGAAATGGCACAAAAGATCTTCAAATAGTTTAGTCTACTGTATATGTCTTCAGCCATATATCAACACGTGAACAAGATAAAAAGCTCTCCCATTAATTATACTGACTACTTCCTTAACGAAGTGCAAAAGTGTTTGCCTAATCTGATTCAATTTATTGAATTAGGTTGCAGTATTATCATTTTGGAAATCAGCTTCATTGTTTACAATATGTCAATTCATTTCCAACAATTAAATAGCTCAGCATACAGCCATAATCAATTGAAAGCAATCTCCATTTTTAAGGTCTACTACCATTTGTAATGTGCATATTTCTGAAAGTGATATGTGATAGTTTGAACATACATTGTAACAGTAGCAATGACATTTTATATCCCTAAAACTTGTTTTGCCCACAAGTCTATAAAGAGAGTTCAGTGTCATTAAGTCCCTAAAAAGTAAACATTTCATAACCAAATTTCAGTGTTATGAAATAATACTATTAGCAAAATCTATACAGGATACGTGAATATGAATAGCTTGACAATCTAAGACTTCTTATACCTAAACTATACATTTTAAAAGTTATTAATTTTATTTTTAAAACCAATGGAGTTGATTTGAGCATAGAAAGCAATAATATTGAATAACACTGGGATCAGCCTGTTTAATTACAATAATATGTTACATTTGTCTAGCTTCATCACTTGCAAGATGCTACTATAAATTGTGCCATTTGACATTCATGACCATTGGAGAAGCATAATTTTGATATAATAAAAAGATTCTTTTTACAGGTGAAAGAAATGAAGAATCAAAAAAAGATTGAATGGTTCAATTATTATATATTTCAAAAGACATGTGCCTGAAAGATTCCTATGAATTTTGGGGATTGGCTTTTCTCTTGGGACTTTACTTTTTAAAATGGAAAGTCAAATCAAAGTAATTCTAAGTAAAGCTCAAGGTCTTTCACTTAAATATCTTTAGGGTTTATGTCCTTGTGTTATAATGTCTGATGATGTTTACTGTTTAAAATAATAAAACACATTCCATCCCTATTCCAAACCCTATCACAACTTTAAATATTTCTTTGTATTATGCTCAGTAATTGCCATGTCCTCCTATTGACTAATTTTACAGCTATGGAACCCTTTAGGGGTTCTCATGAAAGAAGGGGAGAGAAGACCAAAGAAAAAAGATATGTAAAAATCTCTTTCAACTGGGAAAAAAAAAAAAGTGTCTGTTAGCTTTACCATAGTCACATTTTTATTCAGAAGCTAACTATTCCATCCATTAAAAGCAGGGTAGCAAGTATGATTGCTTGAGAATATAAAGCATGCATCTCAAAAGTAATTTTACGTTACCATACAAAAAACTAGGAATGAATATATGAATGAGTACCTTTTAACTAGAAAGACACCATGTCATGTTTGGGAGAAAAATTAAAAGTAAAATAAAATAGAATCCACATATTTCATAATTAGAAGGGAACGAGGTGGTCTTCCCCAACCTACCTCCCTCTCAATGTAAAACTGCCTTCAAATTTAACTAACAACAGGAATTATAAAGCGGGAAAATTTACAGCTGATGTTTAGGGAGGGAGGATAAGTTTTCAAAAAAGTTGTATTGTTTTGTAACATAAACAATATAGCCTGTTAAATAAATTGAATAGAAAAACTGTAGCTGACACCTTTTCATCCCAGTTTTCTCTTGAGCATTTCTGTCAGAAGGAAAAATTGAGGTTTTATTAGTAATACATTCCACTTTCTGACAGTTCTCCACACAGCAAGGTTATTTCTTACAGAAGCCAATGTAGACTTCTGTACAATTTGTTCTATTAGTCAGATTTCTGCCTCAGAAGTACAGAATATGATTCTATTGTATCATCCACTTTCAGATTTTCTGTAAGTCTTCTTAAGACTAAACATCACCATCATTTCCAAATTGCTATCAGCATGACTGTTCTTTTAATGCTCACAAGTTTGTCAATGTCTTACTAAAAATTGTGGTGCCATGACTGAACATAATATTCCAGATGCCATCTGAAGTGTAGAGCAAAATAGCACTATTGTTTCCCTTTATCTGGACTTTATATTCCTATCTATTAAGCTTAGCTTTATATTAGCACTTTCCAAAGTTTACCACAATGTTCATTTATATGGTTACAGAGCCAAATGAAATTCTTCATCATTTTTCATGCAGAATATGTTTAAATCAGGTCTTAAGTTAATAAGGGTAGGTAATCAAGTAGGGTAATAAATGTTTGGGGACACAAATTGCAACGTTTTAGAAACACTATGATCTTTCTGGCTTTTGCCAGCTTCTCTAGAAATGTTCAGATGCAGAACTTTTGACAAAATTCAACAGCCCTTCATGCTAAAAACGCTCAATAAATTCGGTATTGATGGAACGTACCTCAAAATAATAAGAGCTATTTATGACAAACCCACAGCCAATATCATACTGAATGGGCAAAAACTGGAAAAATTCCCTTTGAAAACTGGCACAAGACAGGGATGCCCTCTCTCACCACTCCTATTCAACATAGTGTTGGAAGTTCTGGCTAGGGCAATCAGGCAAGAGAAAGAAATCAAGGGTATTCAGTTAGGAAAAGAAGAAGTCAAATTGTCCCTCTTTGCAGATGACATGATTGTATAGTTAGAAAACCCCATTGTCTCAGCCCAAAATCTCCTTAAGCTGATAAGCAACTTCAGCAAAGTCTCAGGATACAAAATTAATGTGCAAAAATCACAAGCATTCTTATACACCAGTAACAGACAAACAGAGAGCCAAATCATGAATGAACTTCCATTCACAATCGCTTCAAAGAGAATAAAATACCTAGGAATCCAACTGACAAGGGATGTAAAGGACCTCTTCAAGGAGAACTACAAACCACTGCTCAGTGAAATAAAAGAGGACACAAACAAATGGAAGGACATACCATGCTCATGGATAGGAAGAATCAATATCGTGAAAATGGCCATACTGCAGAAGGTAATTTATAGATTCAGTGCCATCCCCATCAAGCTACCAATGAGTTTCTTCACAGAATTGGAAAAAACTGCTTTAAAGTTCATATAGAACCAAAAAAGAGCCCGCATCTCCAAGACAATCCTAAGTCAAAAGAACAAAGCTGGAGGCATCACGCTACCTGACTTCAAACTATACTACAAGGCTACAGTAACCAAAACAGCATGGTACTGGTACCAAAACAGAGATATAGACCAATGGAACAGAACAGAGTCCTCAGAAATAATACTACACATCTACAGCCATCGGATCTTTGACAAACCTGAGAGAAACAAGAAATGGGGAAAGGATTCCCTATTTAATAAATGGTGCTGGGAAAATTGGCTAGCCATAAGTAGAAAGCTGAAACTGGATCCTTTCCTTACTCCTTATACGAAAATTAATTCAAGATGGATTAGAGACTTAAATGTTAGACCTAATACCATAAAAATCCTAGAGGAAAACCTAGGTAGTACCATTCAGGACATAGGCATAGGCAAAGACTTCATGTCTAAAACACCAAAAGCAACGGCAGCAAAAGCCAAAATTGACAAATGGGATCTCATTAAACTAAAGAGCTTCTGCACAGCAAAAGAAACTACCATCAGAGTGAACAGGCAACCTACAGAATGGGAGAAAATTTTTGCAATCTACTCATCTGACAAAGGGCTAATATCCAGAACCTACAAAGAACTCAAACAAATTTACAAGAAAAAAACAAACAACCCCATCAAAAAGTGGGCAAAGGATATGAACAGACATTTCTCAAAAGAAGACATTCATACAGCCAACAGACACATGAAAAAATGCTCATCATCACTGGTCATCAGAGAAATGCAAATCAAAGCCACAATGAGATACCATCTCACACCAGTTAGAATGGCGATCATTAAAAAGTCAGGAAACAACAGGTGGTGGAGAGGATGTGGAGAAATAGGAACACTTTTACACTGTTGGTGAGATTGTAAACTAGTTCAACCATTATGGAAAACAGTATGGCGATTCCTCAAGTATCTAGAACTAGATGTACCATATGACCCAGCCATCCCATTACTGGGTATATACCCAAAGGATTATAAATCATGCTGCTATCAAGACACATGCACACGTATGTTTATTGCGGCACTATTCACAATAGCAAAGACTTGGAATCAACCCAAATGTCCATCAGTGACAGACTGGATTAAGAAAATGTGGCACATATACACCATGGAATACTATGCAGCCATAAAAAAGGATGAGTTTGTGTCCTTTGTAGGGACATGGATGCAGCTGGAAACCATCATTCTTAGCAAACTATCACAAGAACAGAAAACCAAACACCGCATGTTCTCACTCCTAGGTGGGAACTGAACAATGAGATCACTTGGACTCGGGAAGGGGAACATCACACACCAGGGCCTATCATGGGGAGGGGGGAGAGGGGAGGGATTGCATTGGGAGTTATACCTGATGTAAATGACAAGTTGATGGGTGCTGACGAGTTGATGGGTGCAGCACAGCAACATGACACAAGTATACATATGTAACAAACCTGCACGTTATGCACATGTACCCTAGAACTTAAAGTATAATAATAATAAAAAATTAAAAAATTAGAAAAAAAAAAAGAAATGTTCCTGCCAACACTTTCAGAGCAATTTTACATCTTTACAAAGGACAGAGTAAAGTTGTGAAACTTATCCCCCAAAAGTATGGAGAAAATAAAAAGAAGTTCCAACATTTTAAGGTTAAATATTCAAGAACTAACTTACAGCACATCATTAAGGGAAGGAGTTGAAGCTTTGAGGTTAGCCTCAGAGAGGAAAGCCTATCAAAGAGAGAGGCTAAAAAATAAATAATAAAAATAAAAATAAAAATAAACTGTCTATCTTGTTTTGCATTAAAATAAGCAATATTTGTATTTCTCACATTTCTTGTTTAGGATGGGACGTAAGATACCCACTGCACTTCCTACTGGTTAAAAAATTATAGCAAGCAATAAAAGACAACATGTGACACACTCATGATGTAACCAAAGGATTAAAACACTAAGAATTTCACAAATAAATGGATATCTGCAAAGCTCCAAATCTCCAGGTAATCTATACAATATCCAATCTCATAATCAAAAGTTGACTCTGAAAATCTGATTTGCTTTTCTTAACATAAGTAAACTTCTCTTGTCAAAGGAGGCATCATATTACTAAAAGGAAGCAAATAATACCTTGCAGTTAGTCAATTAAGGACATTAGCAACTTCATTATGAGAAATCTACTGAGAGAAAAGTGTAAGCAGATTGTAATTCTTAGTACAGACCAGTGTAGGCATATGAGACTACAGAACTCAATAGAAACTTGGAAGAGAGAAATAAATTAGGGAAGAAAGTATGGCAATTTTCTTCTAAATTAAGTAGATGAGAGGACTGTCCAGAAGTCTAGTAATATGTGGTTATTTAATTAAGTCTAAAAATAACAGACCATTGCTCTAAGAGATTAGAAAGAAATGATTTTTGTGAATATCTATGCTAGTAACAGACTGAGGGCATATTGTGATTTAACAGAAGTACTCTGTCATAACACGTTACATAGGGAAAAAAAGTAAATATATTTCTTATGTAGTTTATCATAACAAGAGCTATATTTACATTCAGTTAAATTAAGAAATATATTTTATTTGTATGTATTAAATTAATTATGTATCAAGGTACTGGATGTACAATGAAAATTCTAATCTTTAAGAATTGTATAATATAGTACAAATGTAGTTATATATACCTGTATATGCAGGAATTGTAAAGAGTAATATGTTCCCATGGACATGGTGGGGAGGGGGACACAACACACTGGGGCCTCTTGGGGGGTAAGGGGCTGGGGCAGAGATAGCATTAGGAGAAATACCTAATGTAGATGACAGGTTAATGGGTGCAGCAAACCACCATGGCACATGTATATCTATGTAACAAACCTGCATGTTCTGCACATGTACCCCAGAACTTAAAGAATAATAATTTTAAAAAAGAGTAATATGTTCCATGCTATGTTATTTCTATAAATATCACTTCTTTCGAGCATCAATTTAGAGATTTATATTCCATCAATTGTTGATGATTATGCTTAAATGTAACCATCATAACCTATAAACAAACAAATAATGCCTTCCATATACTTAGTATACCTCCATCAGGCTCTAGACTCTGCATCTTTAATCTAGAGGCTAACTGTGCTTAATGGGATTTTAGAAGCTACATTAACACACCAGTGTTTAATTTTGTAATTGTAAGGTATAATGATTTCTCTCAGAAATCCTTTACTGAACATGTATTAGCCATATTCATTGAATAAATATTTAGTTTGGAATATCTGCTCTGTGCCAGGCAATATTCTACACACCAGCGATACCAAAGTGAACAAAACAGGCCAAAATCTTCCAGAGGCTACATTCGTGTGCATGTCTACTGCACCTCACTTGGACTGCTCATAATACTTAGCCTAGTGACTTGCTGGATGTGGTAGACTACCAATGGCCTCCAAAATTCAGCCCATGTCCTAATCCAGGAAATGTGTGAATGCTACTTTATATAAAAAAAATAAAAATAAAAATAAATAAATAAATAAATAAAAAATCTTTGTAGATGTGATTATGTTAAGGATCTTAAGATAGGAGATTATCCTGTATTATCTAATGTAGCCTAAATACAATGACAAGTGTCCTTACAAGAGAGTCAGAGGGAGATTTTACATACACACACACACACACACACACACACACACACACACACACACACACACACACGAAGGCAACATTACCACCGAGTCAGAAATTGGAGAGCCAGGCAGCCACGAAACCAAGAAATGCCTGCAGCTCCCAGAAGCTCAAAGAGGCACGAACTGGATTCTCCCTTAGAGCCTCCAGAGCGGATACCCTGCTGACACCATGATTTTAGCCCAATGATGCTGATTTTTGGACTTGCAACCTCCAGAACTCTGAGAGTATAAATTGTGGTTTTGCCGCTAAGCATATGGCAATCTGTTATGCCAGGCACAGGAAACTAATAGAGTGCTCCGTTCAGGTTTGGAAACTAAATAAATTGCATGATGAAGTCTAATGTTTAGGTTAGCCTTACAAAAAGGAAAACAAAAAAAGAAGACATACCTTTTAATTTTTCTCTTCAAGAAAAATGCAAAGGGAACATACATTAAGTAGTTATAGGTTAAATGTGCTACACTCAACAAAATATCTAGTTATCAAACCTCTCAAATGTTTCCTACATATATAAATATATGAAAACACATACAAACATGTTGCATAAACATTAAGTGTTTAAATAGTTTACATGAGATTTATTATTTTGGTAAGGCATACAGTAGCTTGTTATGTTTAATTCATTAGTGAAGATAAACCAACCATTTGTGGCTGTTTGACTCGTGCATTTTTCTGTTCTCCTTACTTGTGAGTATCCCAGTGGAATACAGAGCATTTATTATAATAAACTTCTCAACATACAAGGCACTTTTTTTTTTTTTTTTTTTTTTGAGATGGAGTCTTGTTCTGTTGTCCAGACTTGAGTGCAATGGTGTGATCTCAGCTCATTGTAACCTCCACTTTTTGGGTTCAGGCGATTCTCCTGCCTCAGCCTCCTGAGTAGCTGGAATTACAGGCACCCGCCACCACAGCCAGCTAATTTTTGTATTTTAGTAGAGATAGGGTTTCACCATGTTGGCCAGGCTGGTCTCGAACTCCTGACCTCAGGTGATCCACCCGCCTCGGCCTCCCAAATTTCTGGGATTACAGGCGTGAACCACCGTGCCCAGCCTAGGCACAGTTTTACATTGTAAATTTTCTCCTGAGACGTTGAAATGTTCGTTGAAATGTTTAATGCATTTAAACTATTACAAATGCTAATATTACAAAAGAGGTTTTTTAGATATTGTTGCTGTTTACTAATTAGTAGAAAAAAAACATTAAATTTGAAATATGTTTTTGAATTCACCACACGAGAACATTTTTCTCTAAACTTTTTTAGAGATAAGAATGTTTCAGTGGGATTAACTCTAGATTAATATTGCCCCAGTCCAGTATTTTTTCCAAAATGATAAATTTGTAAGTTATAAATTCTTACCTTTTAAGCATAAGGTATGTGTGTATAATTGCTTTCTTTACCCTGAATACTTATTAGTTACATGTCTACAAGATCACAGTGACAGAAAAGACATATCCAAGAGACGAAACTATAAATCATTCATTCATTTAATTTGAGTGTATTTTTAAGAAAATATTAAATAATTTTTATGTCAAAGGCAAATACTGGGGACTCAATTAATTCTTAATATTTTTATGAAATGCATCTCAAAATTAATTTGCATACTGACTTAAAGATGAAATCAGAAATTTGGCAAATACACTATCCAAATTGCATTCCTGAACAAGAGGGGAATATTTTGAATTCCTAAATAACCCCTCTCTTAATTTTAAATAGACATCATCTTAGAAAAAGTTGAATGTTATTGGAAGTCTGTTGCTAGGATGAATTATTCCAAACTGGTAGTTATTATCAAAAATGATTTATGACAAGGGCTCAGTCAAAATAAATGTAGTGACCACAGCAGGAGGTATTGCCTTGTGTGACTCTACAAAGAACCTTCTTTCTTTCATTAGCTTCAACTTCTGGTTGCTATGGCATCCGGTGACAACCATAACTTTTAGAAATTATCACCATCTGCCCACGCCCCTTCTAAGGTTACACACAAGCCCACTCAAGCAGCCAAAATAACACATCAAAATTCCACAAGCAATCTCAAAGTTTGTTGTTTTGTTTCGTTTTTGTTTTTGTTTCAAGTATAGATACCTAAATTCTTAAATATTAAGACTAGGAAAATACATTTTTAAAAAATAGTCTTTTTTTTCCTAAGAAAACAAATGCACCCAGGGAAAACTATTATTTAACTCCAATATTCAATACTTGAAACAATAAAAGAATGATTAGGACTGAATCAATAGGGTTTTTTTGTTTGCTTGTTTGTTGTTTTGTTTTGTTTTTGAGACAGAGTCTCGCTCTGACGCCAGGCTGGAGTGCAGTGGCGCGATCTTGGCTCACTGCAACCTCTGCCTCCCAGGTTCAAGGGATTCTCCTGCCTCAGCATCCCGAGTAGTTGGGATTACAGACGCATACCACCATGCCCAGCTAATTTTTGTATTTTTAGTAGAGACGGAGTTTCACCATGTTGGCCAGGATGGTCTCCATCTCTTGACCTCACGATCCGCCTGCCTCAGCTTCCCAAAGTGCTAGGATTACAGGCGTGAGCCACCGTCCCCCGGCTGATCAATAGGTATTTATAAATTTGTCTAAATTAATCCATTTTCTTTTCACAGGACAAAGTTAGGCAACTTTGAAGATACATTTACATCTTTTTATCGTTTTCCAATGTTACTTCTCAGAATACAGAAGTACAGGCCAATATTAATAAATAAAGTCCTGCAAATTTAAAAGTCTATATAATCATAGTTAGTGATATTCCCCCAATACACTAAAGCATTCGGTAGACTGTTTTGGGAGAAAGATGTTACATACTTCTTGAGAATTATAAAATTTATTTAAGATCTTTAGATTTCCAGTTAATGTTTTAAGACAGTAAAGATACGTTCCCTAGTATATGAAGACATTACTCTGTATTCCCTAAAATCTAAACTTCTGCATCTAGAAAAAGTTTACTTAAAAAGAGAAAAAATACTGAATATACGAAGGTAACGCCATTCATGTGCAATAGTCAAACTTCCGGCAACCTAAAATCTTCGAACTAATGTTTAAAAGTTGAAAGTAAGCAAAATAGTAGTGAGCTGGCTCACACACCCTGTTCTAAAGCAATTCACTGAAGTCTACAGGCACTAAACTAACTTCCTTCTTTCCTTTCTCTCTCTTTTTTTTTTCTCTCTCTCTCTTTCCCTCCCTCTCTCCCTCCTTCTTTTCTTTTCTTTTCTCTTCTCTTCTCTCTTTCTTTCTTTCTCTTTCTTCTTTCCCTTCCCCCCCTCCCTCCCTCCTTCCTTCTTTCCTTCCTTTCTCCTCTCTCTCTCTCTCTCTCTCTCTCTCTCTTCTTTCTGATGCAGTCTTGCTCTGTTACCCAGGCTGGAGTGCAGTGGCGCAATCTCGGCTCACTGCAACCTCCACCTCCCTGGTTCAAGCGATTCTCCTGCCTCAGCCTCCCGAAGCTGGGACTACAGGCACCCGCCACCGCGCCCGGCTAATTTTTCGTATTTTTTTTAGTAGAGACGGGATTTCACCGTATTAGGCAGGATGGTCTTGATCTCCTGACCTCGTGATCCGCCAGCCTCGGCCTCCTAAAGTGCTGGGATTACAAGTGTGACCACTGTGCTCGGCCTTAAGATTTTCATATGCAGTATAAAAGATTTTCCTATGTCATTCCCAAGTCCCAAATTTTCTAAACAGAAATTTTTATCATTCAGTTAAACATAAATAAGCAAGGATTAGCCAAGTACTACCTATTTCATTTTTCCAAATCTCAAATTGGAATTAGAATATCAGGCAGTAGGATTCAGTTATTTGAAAAGCATGATTAAACAAATTGAAATGATAATAGCCGCCTTGTAATTGGGCAATTTTCAGCTACTGATTTCATTTTTTTGTATCTCAATTTTTCATGCACAAAATTAGTATAAAAATTTTTCATGGAATTTTCAATTATTTACCATTAAAAATTTTGGTGGCTAGGTATGGTGGCTCATGCCTGTAATCTAAGAACTTTGGAAGGTCGAGGCAGATGTGTTACTTGGGTCCAAGAGTTCAGAACAACATGAAGAAACCCCATCTCTAGAAAAAAAAAAAATACAAAAATTAGCCAGGCATGGTGGCCTGTGCCTGTAAGTTCTAGCTACTCAGAAGGCTGTGGTGGGAGGATCTGTTGAGCCCAGGAGGTCCAGGCTGCAGTGCGCCATGACTGAGCCACTGCACTGCAGCCTGGGTAACAGAGGGAGACCCTCTGTCTTAAAAACAAAAATAAAAATAAAAATTATTGCTGCCTTGCTGAAAACAATATTAAATATATAAAATGAACAAATAGCTGAAATAGCTACAAATTCAACTCAATGATTTTTGTTAAATATCCACAAAAGTGAATGAACTGTTTAGACATTACTGCAAAAATAAAGATGAGTTAGAGACAGTCATTGATGTCAAGAAACTTCTACCCAAATATGAAATATGAAATAAGATTACTTCATGATTATATTAAAGCACACAAAAAGACAAATGTTACAAAGAAAAATAAAACATTGATACAGGAATTTAGAGAAAAAAGAAAAACTCTCTTCTCATCTTGCCAGATTACCTTTATTGCATCAGCTGTATTGTAATACATGACATTTATATGTTCATATGTATATTTCCTCAATATACATATGATAAAGAAAAAACAATATAAATATTATATATTATAATATCAGCAATATTTTAATTTGCTCATGTATCTGGCTCATTTCCTGATGAAACAATAAAGATGGGCAAACATATGTTTCCATAAATAAAATAATTAATGAACCCATTCAGGTGGTAGAAATCAAATGAATGAATTTTGCTGCAGTGCATTATTAAATTTGTTTATGATATGGAGCTTATGTAGTCAAGACTATTCTTTTACTTATACATTTTCAAAATTCTAAAAATAAACATTTTTCATATGGTTCTGACAGAAACGTATTAGTTTGTAAAAAATTACGAGACATTTCTATTCAACCAAGTTACTGTCTTTTGTTTGGATGCATGTCTATCAGTTTCTGGAATGCTAAACAAGTTTAAAATCCAAAGACCTGGGTTTGAACAACCACTGACAGCTACAGCTGAGTGACCTTGAGAAAGTCACTGATTTTCTCTGAACTTCGATTCCTTAATAAAAAAATAGGAATAATAATTTGATGTTTGATATTTGTGGTAGGATTAATTAAAATAACTTCTAGCACTGTGCTCAGTTAAGCTTTTGTTTTATTTGGGTTTTTTTTTATTTGTTTTTTTTTTTGAGACGGAGTCTTGCTCTGTCACCCAGGCTGGAGTGCAGTGGCCGGATCTCAGCTCACTGCAAGCTCCTCCTCTTGGGTTCATGCCATTCTCCTGCCTCAGCCTCCCGAGTAGCTGGGACTACAGGCACCCGCCACTTCACCTGGCTAGTTTTTTGTATTTTTTAGTAGAGACGGGGTTTCACCGTATTAGCCAGGATGGTCTCGATCTCCTGACCTCATGATCCGCCCGTCTCGGCCTCCCAAAGTGCTGGGATTACAGGCTTGAGCCACCGCGCCCGGCCAGTTTTATTTTAAATAAAGAAAAGATGGTAATCATAATGCAGTTTTGAAATAAATTATCTCAGTAACATTATCTTAGTGTGCACAAAATATAATTGATGTGTGTAAATATTGATTTACAGGTATATATAAAAGCTATGACATTGGCTGATTTTTAATATTTTTTGGCATAAGTGAGTAGCAGCCTTACCTGTTGGTGGAATTATCCCAGGAGACATGAGACCAGGGACAGAATGTGGCATGATGTGAGAGTTCTCTGGGGAGGTGACACTTTGAGTCCTCTTAGGAGGCCTTCCAGGTCTAGAACTGAAACAAACAAACAAAAAAATTTTACAATTAAGCTGTTGTCTTACACATCATTTCAAAGTTGTTTCAAGTGGTAACATGGACTGTAAATAAATTTGTTTCAAGGACGGTTGCTTTTGCAGTTAGATGTAATAGACTTCCATCACTAATTAGATTACATGCTGAATTCATTTTCCTCATTGAAGATCAGCCACTCCTGATGCATAATTCATAGCCTGCACCTCGTTACCTGCTTCTTCATATTAATATCTATACACAGTTTGAATTGCCTCGTTTGCATATGCTAAAGTTCTGCATGCAGCCTTCAGCACGAAAATTATGCACTAACTTGTAATAATTATTACAGTCAGCCTGCTATTGATTTATGAGACTTTTAAAAACCAAATATGTGTAGTACTTGTAATGAATGATATTTTAAGGTTCTTCAGGAAATTAAAAGGCAATGGCTGCCTAAGGAAATGTTCTGCTTGTTTGATTTAATACTACAGTTAGCTGGGAGGTGGAATGAAAGAGTGATTCAGACCTATAGCACATTTTTCGATGATATGTTTTATTACTTCGCACTGCTAGCCTGATATCTAGATGATAAATGACAATACATATCTAATGTGTGAAAAGGTCTTGCAATTTCTTTATTTTTTGTCATTTAAAAGATAAGTCAAGTTATCATTTAACCCTTATTCTATTTAAGTGAACATCCCCCACTAAGTTCCCTTACTTTTAATATACTAAAATGTACTTGAAAGGCTTAGGATTATTTGTAGGATATCATTAAGGAACTGCCAGCGTAGCATCTCATACCTACCTTTAGGATAAATAAAAATACTTTGTGTTTTGGCAATACTGTGCTTTACATGCCCATTACACAAGATTAATTATTACAGTTATAAAAGCAGAGGTAGAGACATCTATTTGCAATCATTAATGGAAAACAACCATTGTACATAATCTTACAATTTTTTAAAAGAAAGTTTTAGCATCGTGTTTTCACTTTTTGCCTCTGTATCATAAATGTGCTTTTTTTTTTTTTTTTTTTTTGAGACGGAGTCTGGCTCTGTTGCCCGGGCTGGAGTGCAGTGGCCGGATCTCAGCTCACTGCAAGCTCCGCCTCCCGGGTTTACGCCATTCTCCTGCCTCAGCCTCCCGAGTAGCTGGGACTACAGGCGCCGCCACCTCGCCCGGCTAGTTTTTTTTTTTTTTTTTTTTTTTTTTTTAGTAGAGACAGGGTTTCACCGTGTTAGCCAGGATGGTCTCGATCTCCTGACCTCGTGATCCGCCCGTCTCGGCCTCCCAAAGTGCTGGGATTACAGGCTTGAGCCACCGCGCCCGGCCATAAATGTGCTTTTATGAAATGCTCTCCCATCATGTATTTGGCCAAAATGTGCCTAGATATTTCAAAACTAACAGATATAGCCTCATAAATAAGCATTTTCATGTTTTGCCTTTGCTGAGATCCCTAGATTTATCAGAAGATTCAAAGACTTTATCTATTTAATTTAGGTAGGTAATGTATGTGGTCATTGAGCAAATAATTATTAAGTGCGTGCTGTTTACAAAGAGGTGCACTATGGAAGCTAATTTAGGAGAATGGGTTCTTAGACTTCAGAAGTTTGCATTCTTGCCAAAAGGAAAGAATCTGTTGCATAAACAACTATGATGCAAATTGTAATGTGCTAAATCACATAAGAAAGTTGCAATTCGAATACTAATTGGAGGTTAGGATGGATGGTGATACTACCATGTCATGGGAAGGAAGAAGGCAGCGAGAACATTAGAAGAGAATTCTGAAGGAGAGTTAAGCATGGAGAAGAAAAGAATAGAAGAAAATTACACTCCAGTGAGAATGTGAGAAAGAAATGAAAGCATGAAAAATGTATGGTTATACAGGATTGTTTCAAATGAGGTGAAACAAGTCAAATAGGAAGAGGAGCAGTGATTGAGACTGTCAGAGTTATTGCCTAGGGCTAGATCCTGGAGGATGTTGGAAAAACAGCAAGACTGTTTGCTTGTCTTTCTGTTTTGTTAACCAATAGGGATATTGTCCTGCTTATTGTTCCTGAAGTATCTATCAAGCTACTTCCTCTTATTATTACTTTCTCATGATTACTCCTCATTCTCAGTTTGGTTTTTAACTCCCGTTACTTGTCTGTGGTCAATCAACAGCCCTCTGATAGTATCCATTTTCCTTGAGTGATCTCTTTTATTAGCATCACTTAGATGCTAAGGGCTAAGGGCTAAATATATCTACAGACCATATCTTTCTCCTGGGATTCAGACAGATTAATGCTTATGTGCTGGAAATCTCTGCTTGGATGTTCTATAATAATCTAAGACTCAGCTTGTCTAAATCTGAACTCAGCATCTATCCCATTAAAACCTATTTTGCTTTTCCCTGGTTCAGCAAAATGGAATCTAACTGACTAAGCCAAAAATCCAGGAGTCACTTGTGTCTTTTGTATACTCAAATATTACCTTTCTGAGGATATCTTTCTAATCTATTTTCTCTTCTATGTCCCCACTCCTACCTTTCAGATCAATCCCTCATTCTTGATACATGGTTACAGCTTTCCAAACCTTCCAAGACACATATTCAATTTTGTCCCACTCCAGAATCTAGAGTCCAGAGTCTAAATAACTCTCCATGCTAATTCCAGGAGGATTTTTATAAAATGCAAATTTGACCTTGCCTTCCATTTGCTTAAAGATATCAATGGTTCCCTACTGGATTCACAATTCTTGACATGGCACCAAAACCATTTCAATACTTGATCCCTGCTGACTTTTTCAATTTCAACATTTTATTCCTACATTCATAGCTTATATTTGACCCTACTCAGTTTCTTAACAGTTTCCTGAGTGGCTCTGGTCTCCTATTACACTGTCTTTAAAGATGCTTTGCCATCACAGCCCTTTTCTATGCCACCCCATCCTCATTCTCATTTTATCTGACTAAACCTGACTACACTTTAATAATCCTTCTTACCAACCACTTCTAGTTAGTATTTTTTCTATGCTCTATGATAGAGCATGGGGAACCTATAATTCTTCCTGCACTGATTGCAATAATCGGATTATTTGCTTATCTACCAAGGCTACTTGACAGAAATTGCACAAAATATGTCTGTGTGTCCTTAAAATGTAACTCAGTGTCTGGTTCACTCTATGTAGTAAAATAATAAAAATAATAATAACTCTATTTGTAAAGCCATTTCTCCCAAATTCTTCAAGTATACTACCTTATCAATTCCAGGGTCACAAAGTTTCCAAGAAACGAAAAAGTAAGACACAAAAAGCGTCTGAAACTCTAAGTCGAAACATAATGCTAAATGTACGTCTCAAGTCCAGAGAAAATAGAATAGAGATTTTGGGAGATCTCAGGCAAGATGCTACAGAAAAAGTGGGAAAGGAAAAGGAAGTTAAAAGATGGGAAATGTATAGCCCTTTAACTTGTTTTGCTTTTAAAGAAAATCAAACTACTTAGGAGTACTTTATTATTCTGGCCACAGGAATTGTCCCCACAGCCCTCACTCTAGAAGTGAAGTGAGGCTACTAAGTAGGAACACTTTAATTCACGCTGTGATTAGAATAGACCCGGTGGGCTCCTTTCACCACAGATATCTCCTGCCCAATCTATCACATTGCCTCAAATTCCACCAATGGAGATTTATTGCTTTCAGTCTTTAAGCTTTAAGTTCTTTTAAAATCTTTCATTAAAATGCAAATACTCTTGGTGCTGGTAACACCCTAAAGCCATCAGCTAACACCCTACTGGGGATTACTTTCAATTAGGTGAGAGCAAGGTCTTGGGATACCTTTGCAAAGAATGAAAGGGACTGGAAGAAAATACTTGTAAGGACAAATAAATCACTTACTCTTTTGCCTAAGAACAGGACAACAACTATGAACCTCTCCTTGGAGTTATTCCCAACTTCTTGGCTGAGGAGAAGTTGGAAAATTTATTTATTAACAAGACTTTCCTCTATCCCTTCATGACCTACAGTTAGGTCCCCTTATTGACAGGCTTGATATTTTATCCTTACTAGAATCCTGTTCACTAACTCCTAAGGTATTTGAATGGGAAGATAACTGTGAAATAATTGAATATTTAAATTTCTTTCAAAGGCATTTTAGGGAACTTCCCAGAGAACATGAGTAATACTCTGGCCAAAATCACATATTTTATGGCCTGGATTGATACAGCTATGATACTGGTTCTACCAATTTACTAGAAGCTGTAGATTTGACCAAGCTACCTAACTTACCAGAAAATTTGATGAAATCAGGATTTCTTTAAGAAGCGTTTTGTATGCTTTGTTAGAAATTAGTTATTCTTAAAAAGAAAATACTTAGAAAAACAAAAACTTAACTGAAAAGAGGAAGCGAAACAATGAAAAAAGCATTTTCTTTTGGAACGTTCAATTGCCTCAATGTAGCCACTATCAACCCATCATTTTCTACAACAGTGACCCATTTCTATCCCAGAGGATTAGAGCAAGCTGAACTCTCCTAGCTCTAATTAAACGGAAGACCTCACTTAAATAATTACATTTAATAGCTTGAATAAAATCACAATTTATGATTTTGGTAATTGTTTTTGCCAGCTTCATGCATTAGCTGTAGTACAGTCTTTAGTATTTTCAAACATCCGCATTAAAAGAGGAAAGAAATAGCTTAGAGACGTCCACATCCACATTTAATATCCTAAACACTAGGGAACTCACCCAAGCATACTTTCTCCTGCAGTTCTAAATAAAAAGCTTACCCACCCACTCCCATTCCCACCCCACCACACACAGACAGATCGCCGGGTGGGGGGGGGTCTTCTTTCCTTAGTTTTTAACACTAAATCAATCTCATGCTAATTTCAGTCTCTCTCCTACAACTGTACAATGTTTACTAACTTTTCCAGGTCCATTTATTGTTTTTATTTAAAGTGAAGTCAAAATTGAACTTAACAAAAGTGATAGTAATTAATAAGAAGCTTAGGGCATCAAAAGAGCGAGAGATGTTAGAGTACATTATAGAATTTTCAATACCCAATATTCTCTGTGGACATCATCTTTTGTTAATCTCTTCAGTAGTTTTGGAGAAATTAAGCTCAATTCTCTTTCTAAGAGTTGGGGCAGAGAAACGAATAAAATTCAGAAAATAAAAAAGAAAAAAAGAAGAAGAAGAAAAAAAACACCTGTGGTGTCTACACATTGGAAAATATGAAGACAGCTGCCCAGCAGAAATTTTAAGTCCAAATCCTACCTGCCTGGAGAAAAGAAAGAAAAGTTCCATTCAACCATTCATTCATTCATTCATTCATTCATTCATTCATTTCCCAAGAGAAAAGAGCTACTGTATACAAGCACAGGGCTAGACATTAGGGTTTCAATAATAAAGACATAAGCCCTTCTATGAGAAGGACGATAACATTAGATAGTCTGTGGGGTAAGTGCAGTAGAGGGATACATGGCAGCAAATGAGCACTGAGATTAATCTTTGGACACAAACAAGCATTTACTAGAGAAAGCAACTTGCTCTGCTAATCTACAAGAGTTCATTTGCCCTCTCCAATCTATTTACCCAAGGAAAGCTCCAACTCTGTGTTTATATTCTCCGTATTTTTTTCTAGTAAAGTGCTTCTACAAAAACAAGAGGTTTGCAAACTGTATATATGTACGTATGTGTATAATATACATTTTATATATATAATATTAATAATTTATTTCTGATGGGAAAGTTACAATTTGCTTAATGATTTGCATACCCACTTGAACATTATGGAATCATGAAGAACCGTGTTTAGAAGTGTATGATAACACAGGGGAATGCTTACGTTCTAAGTAACATGAAAAAGCAAGATACAAACCTGTAGATATGGACATATGAGAGCACAAGAGACAGAGAAATCAAGTAAAGGAAGCAATAAATACACAGAAAAAAAGACTGAAAGGAAATATGCTAAAATATTGAATGTTTATCTTTGAATTTCTGAATGGAGAGTTACTTTTTTTTTACATTTGAAGATTTTAGTTTCTCTGTCATAAACGTACATTATGTTTAAAATATAAAAACACAGGTTTTTTTGTTTTTTTGTTTTTTTGTTTTTTTTAACACGAGGTCTCACTCTGTTGCTCAGGTTGGAGTGCCATGGTGTGAACACAGCTCACTGCATCTTTGACCTTCTTAGGCTCAGGTGATCCTCCCTGCTCAGCCTCCTGAGTAGCTGGGACTACAGGCACACAGCACTTTGCCCAGCTAATTTTTGTACCTTTTGTAAGAGCGCGAATTTCACCATATTGCCCAGGCTGGTCTCGAACTCCTGGGCTCAAGCTATCCACCCGCTTCAGCCTGCCAAAGCACTGGAATTACAGGTGTGAGCCACCGCACCCCAACATAAAACAAACTTTTAAAACTCATTTGACTTCAACAACTTGAATCATATTTTTCAGAGACTTCATTGTGTACAAATCATGACCCTAACTAAACTTTATTAGTGCTCAAAGTTTGCCTGTATCTCATATCATTAACCACATAGAATTGTCCTTTTAATCTTTCCCTTCCATTTGAGTTCTAAAATATCTGCTAAAAAGCAGATGATTATAAACAAAAATGTTGTCCCTGTGAAAACTATAAAATATGAAAAGTACAAATAATCTTTGACATCATCTAGTTAAATAAACCTCAGGAAACAGACTCATCTACACAAAAGGATATAAAGGACTTTCTAAGATTAATGTATGTATATCAACATTTCACCAAAAGAAGCGACTGTTTGGAATTCTCCGTTTATCAATGCATAGCTGTCCCTTAGAAAGACGTTGTTAACTTGTTAGTTGAACTTTTTCTTTTTTCAGTTTCCTGAGCGGCAACAATCCAAATAATCCAGAATCTATATGATTAACATTATTTTCCCTTCTAATGCAATTTTTTTTCCTATTGCTGGTAAAACTTTGAGGGATACACTTTTTAAAATGGTGACCAATGTGAACACGTTTTCATTCTCATGCTCCACATTTGTTTGGACTTTTAGTGTTCTCTGTGTAGGTGTGTGTCTCAGTCATGTGCACTTCTCAGTACAAACAGACTATGAACTAATGCATCAAACAGATTACTTTCCCACACTCACCTAAATACAGAGGTCCATAGGCACCCTGCTTACAAATACCACCAGTGGACACCTGGAGAGCACTTTCAGCTTATTGGCTCACAGGCACAAAAGCACTCTCTCAACTATTTGAATGGCAGGTAATTCAGTACAGCAACTGAACAAATACATACGCAAATATGCAAAATACAAATGTTCTGTGGGGAAATAAATTAAAGTATATTTTAATTAAAAGGTTCTGTGATCCAATTAAACTACTAAGCGTACATATGTTTTGTGGAAGAACTTGACAGATTCCTGAAGTTTTTAATATTTTTGTTTATTGGGGCAAGTGCTCAGAGTTTTTACTATGTTAATATGCATTACAAATCTCCAAGAATGGGGTAACATAGGCATTTATTAAACTTAGTTCACCATGAAACCTGCCATTTCTAGGGAGTTTGTTTGTTTGTTTAAAGACTTGTGCTCTAAATGATTGTGATATACTCAATGGTATGATTTACATTCGAATTATGAAAATTCCTCATCTCTCAACAGTATCAAACCATGTTGTATATGTCATAGGACACATGAGAATTATTCTCCAAAAATTAGGAAAACAGCAATTCACATATTCCACCAGATGCCAGAATTGGGGGCTTTACCCTTACCTCCCACCAACATGTCCTGAACATTTTGGTTACCATTATCTATTAATATTACTGCATACATATTTGACCAAATTCTGTAGTTAAAGTTGAATACTGAGCAATGTAAGAAATAATTGGGTCAAAGGGAAAGGGTTACAAAGCAGGTGGTCATCTAATTTGAAACATTTTTACTCTCTAGCAGAAGAAATGCAAGAGCTCATCATTACAAAAAAAAAAAAAAATTAACATCAGTAAACTAAAAGCATCATTAACAAAAAATAAACAGAAGTTAAAATTAGCTACTCTGGTGAGGATAAATTATTGTGGCCTCTGACCTCAAAAGTCACACTGTATACAACTAAAACAGTACAAGACATTTATTTAATATGAAACCTGTTTAAAAGGCCAAAGACAAAATATCTGAAGTCTCCAGCTCAGTTGGAGCTGCTACATACTGAATAAGGAATTACCCCAAAGAAAGAATTAAAACATATTGGAATGTAACTAAGCCACTCTTAAGCATTTGTGTATTAAGTGTTAACAATTAATGACAGCCTAAAATACTAAAGAGAGTTCCTGTCATAGGTAGTTGGGATAATCTCACTCTCGCTCCTAACGCTTCTAAGCCCTCTTCTCCTTTTTAAGAATATACATAAGGTCTAAGTTAAGAAGATATTTAAAATCCATTGTGTATATTGGTTATACTAATCTTAGAATATATTATTTTATTAAACTTAGTTTAAGATATTTTAACTTAATGAATATATTTTCGGAGCTTAACCTTCATCAGATCAGGGAGATGGATATATTCTTGCCTCAACTGGAATTCTTTACATCAATGGTAAATGTTTCTTTATAAAGTGAATCAAGTCACTTACCACTTGATAAGTAAATGCATCAAATAGATTACTTTCCCACACTCACCAAAATACCGAGGAATATTTTGTGAGACTGAAAAGCTGTTCAATGCAACTTAAAGTTTTAAAGAGACATACAATTTAATACTATTTATTTTTACCTTTCTATAGCATACATTATACATCTACATATATGATTTCTCCCAAAGTTCATACCATTTGCAAATTTCATTCAGTGGCATGTTTGTCTAGAAAGCTAAATATTTTTAACCTTTTAATCACCTTACCGTTTTCCTTTCTTCCCATAAGTCTTTCAGGCCACAGATGATTCTACCCACAACACCTCTCTTTTACAATTATGTGCAAAAGTTTACTAGAATCCCCTAAAGAACAAATTCTGAAATAATTAGAAACGATTGTAAGTGACCTTCTTAAAGTTTGGGAAAACGTTAATACTATATTGGATTCTTTCTCAAAGCTCCTGTCATACCTCATAACAATATTCTATAAAATTTAAATTTAATATTAAAACATATTCCAAGTCCAGGTGTGGTGGCTCATGCCTATAATCCCAGCACTTTGGGAAGCCAAGGCTGGAGGATTGCTTGAGGCCAGGAGTTCAATACCAGCCTGGACAAGATGGCAAGATCTCGTTTCTACAAAAAATTTTAAAATTAGCTGGGCATGGTGGTGCATGCCTGTAGTCTAAGCTACTCAGGAGACTGAGGCAAGAGAATCCCTTGAGCCCAGGAATTTGAGGTGGCACAGAGCTGTGATGAAACCACTGCACTCCAGCCTGGATGACTAAACGAGACCCCACGTAATATCTAAACCAATCTTTTACACCAACTATGAACTCCATCATCACAAATAAAAATGTTTTCCTTTTGTAATTTTTCAATTTACATTTCAAATGACAAGATATTCACAGCAGTTACTATTGGCTATATTTTTTTGAGCCAAAAGCAATACATTCACTCTTTTATTTCAATGGTACATGCCAAGAACCTGTTTATAAACGTGCAGTGGAAATATTCAACCATCATTCTGTTTCTGCAGGTTATCGTTAATTTGGTACCAATATGAACCCATTGCTCCTATCTCAAAATAATATCCAACTTTCCTTTGTAGGAGATGCCATTTCCAACACTCTAAAGACCGCTGTTTCAAATGTTTTTGTTTTATTTTTGAATAGGAAATAAAATAATGAAATAATTGCAATTATATTATCTACTGCCAGGGATTGTGCTAAATTCACTATGTGATCTAAGTCTTTTAATAATTGTGACAAACTTTTGAGATAAGTACTATTATTATCCTTATTTTTTTGATGAGACATTGAGACACCAGAAAGTAAAAGTAAAATGACTTACCTAATATCACACATGTTAAAAGTAATGGAGTCAGGTTGTGAACCACGGCAATCTGGCTTCAGATGCCAAGCCCTGAGCCCTGTGTAATACAGCCACTGTAGCAGATTTGCATGTTAATGTAGTCAACAAACATTAATTGAACATGTCCATGTGCCGTGGTGGAAATATCAATAAAATACTATTTCTTCCCTCAAGTAGCTCATGGTCTATTTTGGGAAATACATCGATACATAGAGAATTACACTAAACCATGTTAAATACCGTAGTAAAAGTTGCAGAGCATGGTTGTTGGGACAAAGTCATGAGGGTGCTTCAGGAAAGATGAGGTGTGAGCAAGCAGGAGTTTGTCTACTGAAGCAGAGGAGGGGGTGCTAAGTAAAGAAACAGTCATAGAGGTATATCCCCCCATTACACACACACGCACACGCACACGCACACACATACACTTCTGTAATGAAGCCTGAAGTACTCAAACCTGAGTACTTATAACATCTAATATTAGTATTAAAATGTCATTTATTAAAGAAAACACTTCATAAAATATTAAATAAAATTCAATTAATGTAAATCATATTAACAGCAATGTTTGGTGCTTAATTGGGTCAAAGGGAAAGGTTTACAAAGCAGGTAGTCATCTAACTTGAAACATTTTTCATGTCCCTGTCCTTAGCATGGTTAGTCTCACACAGTCCAGCACATAATTATTCTCTAATAGTTTAATCGGTCAGTTCTTCTCTGTCTATCCCGTCTGCATATTTCTGACTTTGAGAAATGTGTTACATATATGATGGTAGGCACTGATTTTTGGTCAAACATCTTTAGGCATCATGATTTGTTCGCCTATTTTCTCTCTCTTTTCTTTCCTTCCTTCCTTCTTCCTTTCCTTTCCTTTCCTTTCCTTTCCTTTCTTTTCCTTTTCTTTGATGGAGTCTTGCTCTGTCACCCAGGCTGAAGTGCAGTGGTGCAGTCTTGGCTAACTGCAACCTCTGCTCCCAGGTTCAAAAGATTCTTCTGCCTCAGTCTCCCAAGTAGCTGGGACTACAGGTGCGCACCACCATGCCTGGCTAAATTTTGTATTTTCAGTAGAGACGGGGTTTTGTCATATTGGCCAGGCTGGTCTCGAACTCCTGACCTCGTGATCAGCCCGCCTCAGGCATGAGCCACCGCATCTGGCCCATTCTCCTATTTTAAATGTATTTTCTTGTAAAGTCTTATATAAGAAGAATTTAAATAGAACACAATTTGGTGTTATATAATCAACTATATAGAAAAATCTGAATCTAACAAAAAATGAATCCATCTCCCTTTCAATTCTTTATTGTAAGAAGGATTTGTATTCATAAGATGGAAATTCATTACTCCACTGAGTTTTATTTCATTTTTCTGTAATCACTTATTATCTTAATCTTAATCAAAATTATTGCCATATTTTTGATATAAGAAGGAAAAATTTTGTAAAGAAATTATAGCAAACCAGCAATAAGAGGGAAAAACTTGTAGCAAGTGTGCATAAATCTTTATATAATAAAGCAGCCATAGCCATAAATTACTGGTAAAGTAACTAAGTCTACACACACACACACACACACACACACACACACACACATATACACACACATACACACACGTACATGCAACAATCTGGTATGATAGTACCCTCTTATCCGTGGTTTTGCTTTTCAAGTTCAGTTACCATGGTCAACTGCTGTCTGAAAATAAGCATGGTACAAGAAGATACTCTGAATGAGAGAAAGAGAGGTCACATTCCAATAACTTTTGTTAGAGTGTATGGTTATACTTGTTCTATTTTACTGTTGTTGTTCATCTCTTATTACGTCTACTTTATAAAGTAAACTTTAGCCTAGGTAGGCATGGGTATATAGAAAAAAATACAGCATATATAAGGTTAGGTACTATCACGGTTTCAAGCATCCATGGGAGGTCTTGAAACATATCCCCCATGGATAAAGTGGATTAATGTATAAGTATCTTCACAGATAAATCGCAAAAGTAGAAAAATAGTTATGTTTGTATTAAATGATTGCTCCTTAGAGATGTAGTCTCAAATGAGGGTTAAAAAATCTATTAAATCAGAACTCAGACAATCTTGTCTTCCCACTTACGAATGCAGAGGCAAGAAGGTTGACGGAACCTAAAATGCATGTTTTCACCCTCCACTGACAAGTTATTTGTATGCTACCTCTGGAGAAAATGTACACAACTAATTTGTATGGGAAACCTATAAACACACACACACACACATACACACACACACACACACACACACACACACACCCGCCATTCCCCTCCACTGTGTAATGCACGGGGAGCTGCCAAGAAATGTAATCTTGAAGCACAAATTCAGACACCAACTCCAGAATTCAGAGACCTCCTGACAACTTCTGATGCCCCTGTGAGGATTCTAGGTCTATGAACTAATGAAAGGATGATGTTAAGGCAGACAAAGCCTGTTTCCAGCCTGCAGAGATTTAATAACATGCTTAATTTGTTACCTGACATAGATGATACCTATGCACAAAACATTGGTGTTAATATGATTTACATTAATTGAATTTTATTTAATTCTTGATGAAGCATTTTCTTTAATAAATGACCTTTTAATCGTAATACTAGATGTTATAAGAAATTAAGATATAAACTACCGGAACCACAGAGTTGGAAAAGTCATTGGCATTTGTCCTTTCAAGCTTGAATAGACACTGTTTTATCATGGAATTTTTTCCTCCTGGAATACTAGGCTGAGGTTGCTTTTAAAATCCTAATCATTATCCTAATTCCTATGTTCCCTTATTTATTTATAGCTAAATCATATTTTAAAATACTAAAAACATATTGCCTTAAAAGTGTTGTTTAAACTGACTAAAGCACAATAGTTTACGTTTAGAAATGACATAGTGTATGCACCAGAATTCTTTTGAGCACTTTATGTATATTATTTCATTTAATTCAAGAAACTTCTGGGATGAAAATATTATTTCCATTTTATAAGTATGGAAACTGAGGCAAAGATACATTGAAGCATAGAATTATGAAGAATAAAAGTATAAGTTTTCTTACTATTTCAAATGGAAGAAAAATTGTTTCTTGAGTAAACATGTACCTAACATTACATTAGAGAGAAGTCTAGGAAAGACAACAGCTATGACATTTTGATTTCTTAAAACAGAAGACAGAATTCCATATTTCAGTCAATCTTTAATTTCATTGTTTGTTAGAGGACTTTCTAATATTTAAAACACGGCTTCAGTCTGACTTCCCTTACAGTCCAGGACCTTAGATCTGATGATTCCCCTCAAATGTGTCTTCTCTTCCCAACATTATCAGTGCACAGACATGTGTTAGGTGACCCCAGCATGCAAAGGCCAATCCTAGATACCATGGCAGAAACAAGGCAGCAAAATGCAACCCTCTCTCCAAAAGCGGGCTTCTTATTGTTAGAATACATAGCTATGACACTAAGCTTTAAGTGACTTTAGAAAGAGAAAGGAAAAAGAGAATAAACTGTCAGAAAACCTAAAGACAAAAAAGGCATTAAGATGAGTCTTCACGCATGAGTATTATTTTAACTAACAGAGAGAAAGTGAGAAGAATACATTGAAGATCTTCAAATGACATGGTCAAGGGCTCCAATGCAGAAAAATGGGGAGTTCACAGAAATGATGAGTGTGTCCAGGCCTCAACAAATGCTCCACCTACACAGAATCAGTGAGGCCATTTTGGTAAATTCAGTATGTTTCTTATGCTAGTCCCAGCTATATTGCAAGTCCTTTGAGATAATGACCAAGGCTTGTTTCTTCTAAAGCCCTCCTCCAATGTCCAGTACAGAGGGCAGCAAATTGTGTGTGTTCAGTAGCCTTGACTAATTCAACCAAAAGGGGTGAGTTTGGTAACTGTAGATCATATTGTAAAAGGCAAAGCAAATATTGAGTGTCTAAAATAGGGCCTTCACAGATGGGCAATGTGTGATCTACTATGACACTCATAGTTAGGAGGTGATAGTATGTGAAGTATAGTGCTCATAATTTAATAGGTTTTAATAAGGTTAGCATGAAAATTAATTTAGCTTTAATTATCAAGATAGGAATGAAATACAATGAGATCTAGGGAGGGGTGTAAGGCCTAAGGGATGCCGATTGGGTGCTATGCTCACTGCCTGGGTGACGGTGTCATCTTCACCCCAAAACTCAGCATCACCCAGTGTTCCTATGTGACAGACCTGCACATATACCTCCAAATCTAAAGTGGATGTTGAAATTATTTTAAGAAATCATGAGATCTAATAACAACCGAATTCACTATGTAATTAATACTATGCTGAACACTTTGATGCACATTATATAATTTAATCTCCACCATAACTCTATGATATAACTATCATAATTATGCCCATTTTAGAGATGAATGGAATGGCTCCTGATAAGAGAATAAGTAACTTGAATAAATCACAGACTGTTAAAGAAATAGGCCCAGACCTGCCTGTGCAAAAGTCCATGGTAAATTGCCATGCCAGTCATAAAAAATGTTTCAGTCTTAAGTAATTTACATCAGAAGTAAATAGCCATATCTAGATAATTTTTGAAATTCACTTTTTTCTTGGAGACAGATTTTCACTCATGTTGCCTAGGCTGGAGTGCAATGGCACAATCTTGGCCTACTGCAACCTCCGTCTCCCAGGTTCAAATGATTCTCCTGCCTCAGCCTCCCAAGTAGCTGAGATTACAGGCATGCACCACCACTCCTGACTAATTTTGTGTTTTCAGTAGAGACGGGGATTTATCATGTTGGTGAGACTGATCTCGAACTCCTCACCACAGGTGATCCGTCCACCTTAGCCTCCCAAAGTGCTGGGATTACAGGCATGAACCACCGCGCCTGAATTGAAATTCACTTTTAAGACTGCATTTCTATTCCACAACTCTGAATATATTTACTATTTCAAAATATATGTATTATCTCTAAAAAGAATTGAATGTTCCTGTCTCCACACCTTTGCACTTGCTGTTGCGGCTGCTTAGAATGCTCTTCAGTCAAACATCCCCATGTCTCACCTTCCCTAACCACTATGCAAAGTGCAGTGGGTCCACTTAATAGTTCCCTTCTCCCACCTCACTGTGTGTTTATCTTAAGTGTTGTTCAGAAATACTATATAGCTACTTGTTTATTGGTGACTATCTGTGTTGCAGATTTCATGAGGGCAGAGATTTTCAATGTTTTGTTCACTGGAATATCCCCATTATAAAGGAGCAATGTTTGGCACAAAGTAGGGACTCAATAAATATTTATTAAACGAAAAAAAAAAAATGAATGACTGGGTGAAGGAAGGAACGGATACACATTGCTGATCTATGGCCATCTGAATCAACGTTGTCTTGGTAGCTATTTAAAGACCTGAAAGGCTGGTACTCCGACTTGTCAGAGCATTGTGTATGGCGCCAACTTGATAATGATGATAAAGTGGAAGGTTTTTGAGTTATTGCCTTCTTTGCATTACTCTGTCTTCAACTGAATATTCTGGATCTGTCTTAGCTCTTCAAAACGATGTGGTTGGAAACAGAATCATCCATAAATTTTTCAACTTATGGCAATCTATAGAGCTTGAAATTGTCAACCAAAGCATTCTATGCCCAAATATGTAAATTTTTAAACATGGCTTACAAATCTAGACACATGTACTTAAATTTTAATTTAGACGTTTACAATAAAGTGGAATTTTTAATTATATTATTTAATCCAGGATTCTAGATTATCAAAAATAAACCACCTTTAAACTAAAATAGCACATTTTGTACTCAGAGATGCTTTCTTATACATTTATGGTAATCTATGGAAATCCTAAAATATTGCATATAATACCATTGGAAGGCTATATTAATTATAAAAAATCGTGTCAAAATTTGCTAGCTATTTGAAAAGTTGAAATAGAGCCCCATTTTATGCATTTAAAAAGAGATTACAAATTACAAATGAGTAAAAAATCTATATTTGGAATAATACTTTATAAGCATGACATTAATGCCAGAAAGTACTGAGTAAATGATGGATAGAATTATATACATACAAATTAAAAACATTTTTAAGAAAATTAATGTTGAAATAAAGCAACAAAAGAGAAAAATGTGTATGTAAAAGACGGATAATTATTGCAGGAAATTGCTTAAACCCAGGAGGTGGAAGTTGCAGTGAGCCGCACCACGACACTCCAGCCTGGGCAACAGAGCAAGACTCCATCTCAAAAATTGATAAATAAATAAATAAATAAATAATAAAACAAATGAAAAATCCAATAATAAATGGCAAATACATATGAATAGAAAAATAATACAGATAGGTAATTGGTTAATAAACATTAAAAGATTTACAATTTCACTAGCACATAAGGATTTAAAAATCAAATCAAATATAAAATATCACACTTTGGCCATCACTCTGGCAAAGCTAAAACATACTGATAGTACACTAGTAGAAGTTAATATTTCTCAAAGAACATTTGGCCCTCTATATCAAAATTTAAAATATGAATGCTCATTAAACCAACACTTTCATATTGATAAATCTAAAAATTCATCCTGAATAAATAATGAGAGAGAGAGAGAGAATATGCAAAAATAAAACTCTAAAGGCTCATATAATTGTGTCGAGTTGAATAAATTACAGTGTATACTAGACTGAAATTATAGTAGATCATTAAAACATATATTATAGAAAGCTAGATTTTAAAAATACAAAAACCTGTCCATTGTAGATTTTTTGTGTTACAACAGGTTAGACAACAGTATGATCACACTTTATATAGGCTATCAGTATTTTCCTCTGTGGATTCAATTATATGTTATTTAATCTTCACTTTCTTACTAGTTTTTAACATTCTTTAAATATTTGGCAATGAACAAGATTTTGTGTTCTATTTATTTATTTTTAAATCGGAAAATCATGGAAGGTACTAGGGGATCCAGGGGTAGATTTAGTGCCATTAAAAAAATTATTTTTCACACACCAGGAAAAACTAAAACATTTAATACTCTGAAAATGTTGGATAGAAGGAAACTGTGTATGTACAGAAGGCCTTTATTTTAGAAGTGCATGTAAAAAGAAAAAATAAATAATTAGAAATCCATTCTACACTGACTGAATACAAGGATTGTAACAGGTAGATTTTATTCACAATTATATGTAACTTGGCTATTTGTCTTTCACAAACTAAAATACTTAAGGGCAAATTTAGCTTTCAAAAGTCCTGTATACCAAGGGGAGCTACAATTGCCAAAAAATATTTTTACCAGAAAATATTATGTCAAAAACTTCTTAAAGGAAAAACGATAAAAATGAATATAGACATGAAGATTGTTAACTACATTTTTAAAGCTCTCCTCTTTACTTACACTTCAAATCAGTCAATTGTAAAATTGTATTTTATTTTTTGGTAACATTTAGCCTGACTTTTTCAAAAACTAGCTTTTCCTTCTTTAGACTTCGACAATGAATTTTATTAAATCTCAAGGTCTCCTTGGTTGAATGACAAAGAGTAGTATATCTTCCTAGAAGACATGGCCTCTTTGAAGTAAAAACACTATACTCTTTTATTGGGTTCATTGATAAGATTTACTCTACCTTGTGTATAGGTAGAGTAAATCTTATCTCTTAATAAAAGAGTATACTATAAGTATACTCTTAATAAAAATAAAAGAGTATACTATAAGTATACTTAATAAAAGAGTATACTATAAGTATACTCTTATACTCTTATAGTATACTATAAGAGTATACTATACTCTTAATAAAAGAGTATAGGTGGTGTGTGGTGAGTAGTTTATGAACAAAACCCTCCCGGTATATAAACTGTCAGTCTGAGCAGGATGAAAAAAAAATGGAGAATCTTTCTCAAAAAGATGTTCTTGCATCAATCCAAATAATTTATCTTGTTTTCAATCTTCACAGAAAACTTTTCATAATGTTTGAAGAAATATTTGAAGGGATGTCTTGAGTGTGCATATTGGTCTTATTTATAGGAACGCATAACTAACAAAGAAATATCAAAACTTGTATCAGCTTTTCCAACTATATTTTATAGCCAAATATATGAAATTGTTATAGTCTCACTTTATGTCAAAATGGAAATTTGTACTTTCATTAAAAATGTTAAAAGCAATGTTCCTGTTCTTATTTAACTATATTTCTGAATGTGAATTGTGTAAAACAGTTAATTACATGTTTTAATTGTACTATTTTTGTTGTTTTCTAGTCACTGTTTGCTTGACCACCTAGAGTAATTCATTCTGAAAGTCTGTGAAAAGTGTGTGTGCGTGCACATGCATACACACATACACACAAGACACACGGAGTTTGGACAAATATTAGCATCCTCTATATGTGCTGAAGTCAATGGAGCTAGCAAATGCGTTAAGAACAGGAAATAAGAAAAGACAATGAAAAAAATTGATCTTAGCAAAAACTGGGAGCCATTCCTGCTGTTAAGAGAGCAAGCTGGCCAGGCGCGGCTCATGCCTGTAATTTCAGCACCTTGGGAGGCCAAGGTGGGCGGATCACGAGGTCAGGAGTTCGAGACCAGCCTGACTCACATGGTGAAACCCCGTCTCTACTAAAAATACAAAAATTAGCCAAGCGTGGTGACATGTGGCTGTAATCTCAGCTCTTCAGGAGGCTGAGTCAGGAGAATCGCTTGAACCCAGGAATCAGAGGTTGCAGTAAGCTGAGACTGCACTCCAGCCTGGGTGACAGAGCAAGCCTCCATCTCAAAACAAACAAACAAACAAACAAACAAACAAACAAAGAAACACCGAGAGAGACAAGCTTAGTTAGAAATAAGCAATCTTAATTAACGTAGTTACATTTGAGGACTTGCTATAGGTTAAGTTAAATCACTGTGACTACCTGGACAGCCTTGAATGCACAGATATATTAATACTCTAATATGGCAAGAAGGAAGATGTTCTTACCTCCCATGGAGTTAGGGTATGCAATAAAATTTTTGTATTTGAAAACAAAATTAATGCAAGTTGATGTTTCCAAACTTTCCACATCCCTGATTCTATCTGAGCTTTTAATTAGTTAAGAGAAGTTCAAAGTAAATTAGCCTTTAATAAGTTAAATGCAAAATCCATGGATTTCTAAATTTTAACTTCAGTGAAGTATTTTCTAGGAACCTTTCCCCAATTAGAGAATAAAAAAGACAAAACCAGCACTTGACTTCTTTTAAATTTAAAATCTGACTTGCTAATAAAATTTTATCAATCCTCCCTGATCTTAAAGCATAAGTAGATACTTATAATTTGCATACATACATCAGAAATAAGGCAGATGCAAAAGCTTATTAACTGATATGCAAGCAAGGACAGCATTTACTTAAAAAACACAGATTCATTTAAATCTTTTTTTATAAATGGTTATATATGTACTAAGCTATATGAAGTCAATAAATATAAATGGTTATTAAATTACTACATAATCAAGACATTTTCTTAGGTAAGTATATTTAAATATGAGATTTCATAATTCAATACGATATGTGACAGAGTTATAATTAATACATATAACTTTAGATGCAATTGTTTTCCAAAAATTGTAGTACTTTTGTAACCGTGTTTTTTCCTATAATGAATGATGCATATAATTCTGTATCTTATTACAAAATATTTTCTATTTGATGATTCCTTGTTCAGATATATAACTGAAAATCACTTAAACATCAAAGACGCAATCCAGAAAAATCAAATAAATAAGGAAATGGGAGATAGTGATAGAACAAAAGGGGGATTGGTAGGAGGTAGTTAAGGAAGTAACTAGGGTTTGGAGATGAAATCTAAAATGCACACTAAAATGGTGGACTAAAACTAAAATACAGATAGGATTTCTGTGAGGTAGAAAGATGAAAATAAAAATCAGAAAGTGTCCTGTGTGAGATGATAAAATGTGGGTAAGTAAACAGAAAAGTAAATTAATTCAGAGTAATAGAAAATCCAGATTTCATGATGAGGGGTGAAGGTTTGTTCAATTCCATACTGTTTTACAGTGTTCGATTACATAGTTGTTTTTCAACATGGGAGCCTAAACTTCTAGTCCACTGCTTTCTCGCAACACTACCATAAAGTTTTCTATTTGAAAATTAAGTGCCATGATACCAACTCCACATGGCCGCGTGTGCATGGGAAAACTTCAGTTTCTGTTATCTGTCTTCTCTTTTTCCTCTTCTTCTTATTAAAAAAAAAAAAAAGTATCTAACACATATATAAATAAAATGATGCAAAATCCATGTTTTTCCATTCTATTCGAACATTCTAGTTTTAAAAGTTAATCAAGGCACAAGAAATGTATACACTAAGCTCAAATTATTCACATCTAAAGACTTGAAAAATATGAAATCAGTTCTCAACTTTAAAATGACCCTAAATTGCATATCATTTTATATAAACTTCCCCTTTAACTTACTAAATTAAAATGAAAATCATACAGCATATTTAAATCTATATTTCTTAAGGAACAATTTCCAAAGTTTGCCACCAATGAATTATTTCCTTGATTAGCTTGAAGTACTTTGGTACAGGGAAGAAAGAAAGTAATTCTGGGCTTGTATAAACATCTACTTTCAGTGAGCTTAACAAGCAAACATTAACAAATGCTTTGCATCCTATTTACTTACAACAGTCCTATAAAACAATAAACTTCTGAAAGCAATTACTTTAAATTTATTTTTCCTCTACATTGAAGCAGAAAATATTGTCACGCAAAAGGTAGCATTGAACTTATATAATAATAGAGATTTATTGAGACAAGGAACAATGCTGATTAAAAAAAAGAAAAGCATTGAAATATACCCTAACATCTTTCCAGAAACACATGATAATAATTATGTTAGGAAAAGGTGGTACTGACAACAGCATATATGATGCTGCCAAATGGAGAGTTAATTTTATTTTAAAGGATTAAATCATAAATTACTTCTTTAAAATTATTGAGAAAAAAATAGATCTCTTCTAAAGTCAATTTAATCAATTCACAAGAATTTTGCACAAGAGAAAAAATTATTACACCATAACATTCCAAGAGGTTATATGAGAATCATATTAAAGAGCCTTGCCAGTCTTATTCAGGAACTAATTAGGAATATATATGACTGGATTTTCAAATATCTGTTTAACAACTTATAGTCTAACGTATTTATTGCCATCTCAACCTAGATTATAAAGCAGTAGTTGGCTAGGATTTCATCATTTTTTAAATGTTCCCTTTTTAAAAAATTACTTCTAAATAAGAACTAATTTTCTTATTTGTGTGTCATATAGTATCCTAGCAGAGTCAAAGGATAATGGGCATTTAATAAATTCATGTTGACTAATAAGTGCCATGTATTGTTCACAATTAGCTATTCTCTCCCTGACCTTGCCCTGTTTTCATATAGCCAGAATGAGAATAACACTTTTCTTCGTTATAGAAGGTTTTCCTCCTTTTTAATTTGGGCTTGGCTATGGGACTGGCTGTGGCCAATGACATATGAGCAGATGTGAAATATACCATCACTGGGAAGAAGTCTGACATGGACCAACATAGTTCTGTCCCTTCCTGAGCCTCTGTTGCCTTCCATGAGAGCACATGGATGAAAAGACCATAGCAGAGCTCAGCAGAGTGGTCCCTGACCAGCAGTCCTCAAATAGAAAGAAATGGTTGTTGTCATAAGCCAGTGAGATGTCGGTATTGTTTGTTTCTGTAGGTAAAGCTGACTGCACAAGATGCATCATAAATAACATAATTTTTTTTTTTGACTACTTAAAATGGAAGAGCATATGTAGGTTAGAGCTCAACTGCAGATAGAATGCATCAGAAGTAAACAACCTTTATGTGAAAAGAAACTCAAAGCTTTCAACACCTGTGAGTAGGGTAAGGAACCTGCATAGGACCAAGAGTAGACCCCTAATCACAGCAAATCTGCTCCTTCAAGCTAATTCTGCATTTACCCTTAGGGGAGGAAAAGAGGAAAGAAAGTTGGATTTTAAATCATGGTACCAACTATGTGAAGTCTGCATGTTAAGACAGATATATTGATAAACACTGACTTACTAAAGATTGTACCTGATTATTAACAAATAATGCAAGACCATCTGTCCAAGTATTGGGGGGGAATATGAGAATACAGGCCTAAAATGAAGTTATTACAACGTGAAAAAATTTTACTGAGTTCAAAATAGAATGATAAAAATTCAGTTTCAAACTACTTAATGATGACATTTCATCTCTTCAAATAAGGAAGTGTAGAGACAAACAGATTTTAATTAAAAAAAATACAGTATATTTAAGTATGCTTATTTGCTTCAAAGATCAATGCAGTCCTTTTTTCCGGACCCACCATCTTCCAGTAATTCACCAAAATGAGAAAAACCAAGGGAAAGAAGAGAGACACCTGATATATGTTTTCTAGTCCTTTGAGAAAACATAGAGTTGATCCTTTGGCCACGAATATGCAAATCTATAAGAAAGGTGATATTGTAGACATCAAGGGAATGGGTACTGTTCAAAAAGGAATGCCCCACAGGTGTTACCATGGCAAAACCGGAAGAGTCTACCATGTTCCCCAGCATGCTGTTGGCATTGTTTTAAACAAGTAAAGGGCAAGATTCTTGCCAAGAGAATTAATGTGTGTATTGAGTGTATGAAGCACTCTAAGAGCTGAGATAGCTTCCTGAAATGCGTGAAGGAAAATGATCAGTAACAGAAGGAGGCCAAGGAGAAACGTGCCTGGGTGCAACTGAAGCACCAGCCTGCTCCACCCAGAGAAGTGCACTTTATAAGAACCCATGGCGGGGAGCCTGAGTTGCTGGAACCTCTTCCCTGTGGATTCATGGCTTAAAAGGTATAAAAAAATAATAATAATAATAATAAAAATAAAAGATCTCTGGACTGTGAAAATGTTTCTCTTTGTTGAGTAGAAGTATGGCATCCCCTCCCCCAAAGAAGCATTTAAAGCAAATTTCAATTGTGTCTTAATTTATTGTGTAATGTCTTTATTATTCAAACTTAATGCTATTTCTTGCTAAAAGATACGAGGTGGCTTATTGTGTGTGTGCAACAAATTGCTCAATTGGCTAGAAATCGGCCAGATATTATTTATGAAATATTTGTACTAGTTTGAAAGTAGTTCCTCTAAATCATTTTGGAAGAAATCAAATAATTTACAAAAACAAAATATAATAATAAAATCAATGCAGTGATTTCTCTGATACATTTTGATTCAAAGACTATTAATTTACATTTATATTTTTATGGTAGTGATGTTGAAACTAGCACTAAGCTATATTTCCTAGCACATATATAAAGAGTGATCCATTGTGTTTGGAGATAATGCTGCTCAAGATACAAGGTGTAGAACAGGACCAAAAATTATCAAACAGCTAAGTACAGAGTGAATGTTGTCAAGATAAACCATCATAAATGTTGGATTTGGTTTTCCTCTAGTAACTTAGTGTTAAGATTTTTATCTTGGCCGGGCGTGGTGGCTCACGCCTGTAATCCCAGCACTTTGGGAGACCGAGGCGGGCGGATCACGAGGTCAGGAGATCGAGACCATCCTGGCTAACACTGTGAAACCCCGTCTCTACTAAAAATACAGAAAATTAGCCAGACGTGGTGGTGGGCGCCTGTAGTCCCAGCTACTCGGGAGGCTGAGGCAGGAGAATGGCGTGAACCCGGGAGGTGGAGCTTGCAGTGAGCCGAGATCGCGCCAGTGCACTCCAGCCTGGGCGACAGAGCGAGATTCTGTCTCAAAACAACAACAACAACAACAACAACAACCAAAAAAAAAAAAAAAAAAAAAAAAAAAAAACAAAAAAAAAACAGATTTTTATCTTTATTTATTCAATAACGCTGGGGTTGGGAAAAAGAATAAAGTCCACAACCAGAAACTAGAAAATGCCCTAAAGCACCATTTAGGGACCGAAATGCTCTTGTGGCTACAATTCTTGCACACTGGGCTTCATTTGAAGAAACTAACCTATCTGCAAATGAGCACTTGCTTCTAAGTAGATAAGGACTGCTGAAGTGTATGGAAGACAGTGGTTTAACATCATTTAGAACTCATCATTAAAAAATCATTAAACATCATTAAAAATGAATTTATTCAAAAAATGTTTTATGGATTTGAATTCTTCATTGAATTCACACAGCTCAAGCCTATCAATGAAGGTATAGGCAGGCAGGCAATTTGTTAGCTACCAAAATTACTCCTCCAATCCTTCCATAGCCAAAACGGGAAAAGTTATTTTCTGATGTTAAAGAGCCAAAAGACTTTGGAATTACCACTTTGATCTCTATATGAAAAGTCTGTTTTTTTTTTAGAATCAAGCAAATCAAGTCTCATCTCCTTTGAGCATGCCATGAAGTCTCCATTAAAACAATTAGTAATTATCATATGGCTCATATAAATTCTGTAAGTGTGCTTCTCTATTCATATCTCCTTTTCCCTTTTCTTCATAGCACACTTGTTCAACAACCAATCTTCAGTTTATATCCTTTTGCTCTTGTACCCTTGTACAATAGCATATATTTATTTATTTTTCTTGTTAGAAACTATCAGATCTTTTTTCTTATCAATCAAGAAATCTAGTGATCAAAGCCTTGTCATCATAAATATTCTCTAACTTTACCACCAGCTTCAAGTTATATAAAAATTCAGTCAGAATAGGATATTTTCTAATGCGAATGTTACAGAACTCACAATAGAACCCTATATCGTTTTAGAGTTTTTAAGTGGCATTTTACTATATACAACTTCCTTGAAATTCTATAAAGAATCAGGACAACAAAAGGGGTAAAAACTTATATTATTAATTATATTATTAATCCTTATATTAATTAAAACATATTAGCCTTTCATCCATTTAAGAATTTAGTATTAATTGAAATCTATTGGATAACATATTTATATTTTTATAATAACTGAGATGTATTTTTAATAACAGCCTCCTTATTTGAAATTCCAACAGAGATAGCATATTTACAAATATTCAGAAATAATTAAAACAGTGAAACATAACTTTCCAAGTTGTCTGCTATTTATTTTTAATTATCTGAAATTTAGCAAAAACATGTGATGTGATTACTTGGACATATTCCATCCTTTTTAAGCACTGGCTTCATACAAAAATAAAATTGATTTCTTCACAAATATGAACTATAATGTTTTCTTGATAATTTCACTAACCCAGATTCTTTCAGAATAATTCTATTTGCTTGTGGTAATTTTTTTTTCACTACATAATTTTATTCTGTATCTATTTTTCAGGCCAAAATATGCATTCTTATTTGAAGCATTATATAAAGTTGAAAAATGTCAAAATGCATTAATTCTCATATTAAAGTCAACTTAACACTGTATGTCCTAGAATGATTCTTTGAACTCTAGTTCCACCCCAATTCTCACATTTATAATGAATCTGCCTCAGTACAGTAAGAGTTTACTGTGGCTATTTAAACTGTTTTAAAGACCTTATTGATAAACTATGATTTTCATTTTAAGATATCTAAAAACTTTATTTCCCAAATTATTTGATATTAAAGTATTTGAAATACACACACATTTGAATGTGTTTATTTCCCATAGTCATCTTCACATTTAGTTCGATACAGTTAGTGAGTATCTCTCCCCGTGAGGAAATTGACTAGGTTAAAGAACTTGAAAGAACATGAAGACAGGTCTGTCCCCTCATGGAACTTGCAGGCTCTTGGGGTGACAGGCACATACATACACATGCAGTAAGCATGCTGTGTAAATGCAGCATAATAAAGATGTGAACTACATGCTCTGGGAGCATTTCTTGAGGAAGTCTCGGCAGGGCATGCAACCTAGGCAGTTGCACAAGTCACATGCTTGGAAGAGAATCTTATGCTGGATTTAATGCTCTGCTGTCAGCATCTTGAATTCTTGCCATTTTAAAATAAGAGACCCTACGTTTGTATTTTGCACTAGGCTTGTCCTGAAAGTGAGCCTGTGTACACGGCACCCAAATGCAGATGGTGGGCTTTGGGGCAAGAGTAGCACTGAGCCTCCCCAAATAATTGGGTCATGAAAGTGAACTGGAATTTGGCAAGGGGGAAGAAAGTAAGGAGAGGCAAATAATCCCAGAGAACAGAAGCAGACCAAAGGCATGACATAATATTTGCTTAGACGTAATAATTAGGCTCTTACATCTAGAGAAGATGAGATTAAGAAATGATAATTTGTAATCAGATTTCCAAGGGCCTTAAAAGCCTACCTAGACTTCATTTATAAGAAAAGTAATAACTTTAAGCAAGGAAAGGGAATGAAATGTAAATTGGTATAAATGTAAAGTTGTAGAAAAAGACTAGAGGGTGGCATCTTTAATAGACGATAATGGCAAAAATAGAGATTTAAAATAAAAGGCTCTGGGAGAACAATGAAAGGGAGGATGAAGAGATGGGTAAGCGAGCCATTCTCAAGGGCACATAGTGTTTCAAAAACACCTCCCACTATTTGGCTTTTATTCTTGAAAGAGAGCTTATAAGAAAGTTTCACCAGGCCCACTGAAATGGGAAAGCATAATAATATACTTGGTGAGCAATCTAAATTCTTTTTCCAAAGGCTAGTAATCACCTATAAATTAAAACGAAGCACTTGAGATTTATAGCAAAACACAAACTGGGGATTTTCACTAAAATCAAAAATGAAAAAAAAAGTAAAAACAAAATAAAAATCCTGATTAAGGGTGCATTTGAAATATGTAGTCTCTTCTGCATGGCTTATTCCTGTGCCTCCATCTATAACAACAAAGCAATCAACAAGCAAACCATAGAGTCAAATTAAACGCTGGTATTAAAAATAAGCTTGACTTGATTGAATCAAAGCAGTTCATTTATTAAGTTTTTCACTTCTCAACTTAATTCCTTCAAAATAGGAATACGCCCCTATTAACTGAATAAATTGTTCTTTTAAAGAGAAGATTCTCTGAAATCAATGTAATTTCATTTTTTCAAATATAGATCTGGAGAAAGAGATTGCATGTTTTATTTGGGGCTAAAATGTTTAGTGGAAAACTGTTTAATAAAATATTTGAATAGAAGTTTTCTGGTGTTTCCCATATCAAACTGCTACCCTTTCTTGTATCCAATCTCATCAATACTGTTTACGAAACTGAAGAATATACCAACATATAATATATTATGAAGAATATGATATCTAAGTGTAATAACTGCAAAATAATCCTCGTTGAAGATTTAAATAGCGTACAGTGATTCTTATAATGTACTAGGGTTTGCAAGACATTCAAATAAGCAAGCTAACATTTTCCAAGTATTGTTTGTTACCAACTTTTCTACATCCAATTCTTCTCTAAATGTTCTTAAAATGGTGCTTATGATTATTACTTTGTCAATAAGTTTTCTCAGGGTTTCTAAGTATTTTTTAAATGATTTAGCTTCTTCATAGCCAAACTTAACTTATATTTGTACTTTTTTAAAAAAGTGATTCATCACAGAAATATATAAAATTTTCCCTTGATTAATAAAACATGTTATATATACAGTAGTCCCCTATTATCCATGGTTTTGCTCTTGGCAGTTTCAATTACCCCTTGTCAACCACAGTCCGAAAACATTAAATAGAAACTCCCAGAAATAAACATGTCACAGTTTTAAATTGTGTGCCATTCTGAGTACTGTGATAAAATCTTGCGCTGTCCTGCTTTGTCCCACTGAGATGTGAATTGTCCATTTTCCAGAGTATACAGGCTGTATACTCTGTGTACACCCACTGTTTAGGCACTTAGTAACTAAATCTTGTGATTACCAGATGAACTGTGGCAGTATCACAGTTCTTGTGTTCGAGTAATCCTTATTTTATTTAATAATGGTCTGAAAAGGCCAGAGTAGTGATGCTGGCATATTGATATAATTGCTCTATTTCATCATCAGTCATTGCTAATCTCTTCCTTTGCCTAGTTTATAAGTTAAATTTTATGATAAGTATGCACATGTAGAAAAAAGCATAGTATATAGAGGGTTGGTTACTGTCCACCGTTTCAGGAATCCACTGAAGATCTGGAAATGTATACTCTGCAGATAAGGGGACATTACTGTATAAATAAATCAATATACACACACATATGCATTTGACACAGGGTTTTGCTCTGCCTCAAAGAGCAAAGTGCAGTGGTGGAGTGGCGTGATCATGGCTCACTACAGCCTCGAATTTCTGGGCTCAATCGATCCTTCCACCTTTACCTCCCTAGTAGCTGAGACTACAAGTTTGCGCCACCATGCCTGGCTAATTTTTGTATTTTTTTGTAAAGACGGGGTTTTATCATGTTGTCTAGGCTTACACATGTATTTTTTGTAATTTTGTGACTATCTTGTATCTAAATGTGATTATAAGTAGTCTACTTATTGGCAATAGAGTCTAGAACTTTGTCTGAAAAGGGAGAGAAAAGAAGAAAAAAAAAAAAAGACAATTCCTGACTTCAAAATGTCGTATGGCTTGACTTTGAAATAATACTGTGTAAATAAATTAACAAATTGATTGATTTTTATAAAGAAAATTACATTTCCCTTCAGATTCCATCTCAAGGACTTTTCATCTTTGCCAAATTTTAAAGAAAGGTGCTGTGCAAATGGGAACATGGAGAGGGGTGGGGAGAGGATCATAGAAAGTCCCAGAGATTAATGAGAACTAGAATTTTACGGGACCTAAAAGTGAGTTTCAAATATGAGGGTCGTGTGTGTGTGTGTGTGTGTGTGTGTGTGTGTGTGTGTGTAATGAACAGGAGGAGAGTATTACATAGAAGATAATGGCAGAAATCTAAACAGGATGGAAAAGTGAATAAGAGCTATCATAAAGGATCTTCTAAGGAATTTAGATGTTTGAACTGCTTCTATTTGAAAGATATTGAAAATTTAAAAGACAAAATAAGGTTTGAATAAGTATCACTTTGGAGGTGGTTAGGTAGGAAAACACATGACAGCCTACCTAAAAATCTTCCAACATTTCCTTTCTTCCCTCTTTATTAAAAAATTCTTACATAAAATAACAGAAGAAATGAATTCAGTGGAACATCTGCAAAGCAAAGACATTTACTTAAAAATTGTATTAGGGCTTGATAGTCTTTGAGGAATTCTCTTTTGGAAGACACATTGAAGTTGACTTCTGGGGTAAATTTTAGAAAAATTAAATATTCCTTAACCAATTCATATTAGAGCTGTTTAGTTCACTGAGGCATGAATGGATCAAACAATACCCTAGTCAGTTATTCTATATAAAAGTAAATAATTATGTCTCTTTATTGATGGAAGAAATGGTTCTAAGTAGAAAGAAAACATGATTGCAAAGCCATTGAAGTTAAGTAATACACATTTAGGTCATACACTAGGCTGGATCCTTGAAAAATGCATGAAATTTATTTCTAACACTTCATGCACTGGGAAAATCTGGCCAATAATAAATTCAGAATACACAGTAATAAAGAGCATGAAAATAACATTAAAAATAAGTATCAACACTTAAACTGCAACAGGAGGGATATAGATGAGATATGAAAAAACAGTTCTTTCTCTCATTAGAGCAGTTAAACATTAGAATAGGTTATCAGGGAAGGTCTCCACAGACTCCTCTCTTGAAGGTTTTTAACATCTGAGAGAGAGCCATTTATCTTGAATAGTTGAGGTAAGTCCCGTCTGCAGGCAGGTGAAGGACTAGATGACCTTTGAATTCATAAGTCATAAGCTACTTTTTATCTGCTACCTGATTCGCTTACTTAAGCAGTCTTTTTTATTCAGAAGTGATCATCAGCAATGTTAAACATTCTACACATTAAATATTTCCCATTTTAACATATGAGCAAACCACATAGAAAAGGTGTGGATGACAGATTAAAATAATCATTTGTAATCTAACCAGAGTTAATTTTTTTAAAAGTCTACTCTTCACATGTTAAAAGAATAAGCAATATGGGGACATTTAAATTTTTGTCATTTCAATGTGATATTGGATATAGCAGGTATTTATGAGAAAACTAGTGTGAATGTTATTTTTGGTTACTATAAATGATATGATAAAAGTTATATGAGGAATGTTTTCGATACTTGCTACATTGTCTGACTCATTTAAATAGATACTTAAATACCTCCCTTTTCTTTTATTACACTCTATCTAGATCATGAGAAAGTTCAGTTCTATGCTTGACACAGGTGACTTCAAGGAAAATATGTTAATCAAAACAGCAAAGGATCAATAAACAAATGAGCATATAACGTAGCTAATGTCGTTCCAAAGAGTTACAAAGATTCATCTTACTCTGTTATCTTGGTTCTATGTAATAATCCCCACTTCACTTCTCATCTCTGGAAGCCAAGCATTGGAATGCATGACAAATAAAAAATGATACATGATTTTTAGTATAATAATAGAAATTCTAAAGTGACCCATAATGTCTTCACTGAAAAAATATCTAGATTTCTTTTAATTCATTTGAATATATATTCTTAAATCATATATTTTTCTGAAATTAAATCTTTTTTTCTTAGAACTTCAATCTGGAAATCTTTTTTTGAATATAAATTCATGTTAAAAATAAAATGTGGACAAAAATTAAATCGAAATATCCAGCAATGATGATGTCTAGGGTATATAGATAACACTACATATTATAGGTATCAGTAATATTTTAAAAATAAGAAGAAAAGCTTCAGCTATATTGCTTTAGCTATATGATTTTATAGACTCAGAGGACAAAATGTGAAATAAACTACATTGTGTTGACCTTCCTCAGAACAAACACTTGGCAAATGTTTTTAGAACAAACATTTCTGCAAGTTTAGGTTATAGTCTAAACTTGAGGATTTTAAATTGGTTTGAAATTTTAGCTGTATTCAAAAAACACTTAGAGGTTGTTCCAAGTAACGACATGCTGGCCTATTACATATCACAACTTCTTGCCATTTAAGGTAAACAAAACTTTTTTTAGTGAAAATGTTGCTGTAGTTTACATTTCCCCCCTTTAATTTAAAATAAATACTTATTTCAACCTATTTAGTCAAAGTTAAATGATTTTTAATAAACTATTCCCTTCCCCCCCCAAAAAAATCAATAAACAAACTTTTCATATTTCACTAAGGGAAGATTTAAATAACATTTAAAATGAAATTAAACTAAACACTCACAGCAAAGACTCTGGCAGTCACTGAATATGTCTGAGGATTGCCTACAAGTGATAATAGAGTATATACTTTGACTTCTATTCCTTTATAGATTACTGTAAGTTTTAATTTTCTCTGATGCAATGTTTAATTGACAAAAACAAAAAGAAGCCAGTAATGGGCCCATGGCGGCAAGGGGTCACAAGCCCAAGACTTCTTCTTTTCTTCTTCTTCTTTTTTTTCCTTTCTGTTTTGTAACCATGGTAAAACAATAGAAGTGAACTTTCCCTGAACTTTTCTCTTTAAAGCTCTGGGTCCACGTTGACCTAGCAGGGCAGGCTGGAACCTGATACTATCAACCCAAGGGCTGCTAAAGCAATCAGGTTCAACAACAACCATATATGTTCCCTAATGTCATTTTGCCACAAAGCCAAGGCAAAAGCAAGCTATTTCTAGTAAAGAATTTATTTCTATTGTTTCAGAGATTTTCAGAGATTCAATGGTCTAAATGTGCATAAAACATGAACTAAATGGTAGACTACAGAAATATATTACTGTTCTCTTATAATTATATCACTACTAAAGTTTATTTGCACATAAAGTTTAATCCCACAAAAAAAGCTTCTGGATGCATTATTAAAAAACAGATGATTTAAATCATTATAGATTTAGATAATCTTACATTTAATTTAGTCATTTTATTAAATTCTCATGATGATCTGTCTTAAAAGGTAACACTGTGTACGAAATTTTGTTCATGTTCTTCTACAGGCAATAAAGGTATGAAGACTCAATTGATTAAAGATACAAAATGAAATATTTGTTATTCTGCAATTGCAGCATGACAAATAATATATTAGCTAAGTTGTAGTAGCATCATTCCCATCTTCTTCAGTCAAAGAGATATTAGATTTTTGTTTCAAACCCAGTTTTCAAGAATTTGTAATACTATAAGCAAAATTTTAAAAGAGAATGAGCAATCCAGAAAAATTAGGCAAATATAATTTCTAATAATCATAAATAAGCATTATAGAAGTACTTCAGATTCAGCCATTTTACAACTTCTTATGTTCAACTACAATATTAAGAAAAAATTAATAAAGATAAAATAATGGTAAGCAAAATTATTCTATCATTACTTGAAGCTCTCTCAAAATGTCTCTACAGATACTTGAATATCATATTTATCACATATTAACTATTATTAATTACTTCAAAATGTCAACTGTGCATAAGTAGATGCTCAATTATATCTTCCTGAATACTATTTCATATGGGTTATTTTATGGTACACTTTCATAGAAACGGTTTCAGTGGTTCTGATAGGAGAATTGGATCATGTGGATAAGATCTTTGTTATGGCAACACTAGGCCTCAACATACCAATAGGAAGAAATTCGAATTTTACCCCTCATATAAAAAGGAGTTCAAAATATTAACTGAATGAAGAAACGGGGACAATTCAAAAAAACAAAACACACACACACAAAAAAAAACAGGACATGGGCCACTGTATCAATAGTTGTCCTTAAAATAATAGTTTTCCAGAATTACAAAACAAAATGAATCCTTTTTGAAAATTACCGTGTTTATAGCAACAACTTCTTTTCATACTTTAACTTGAGTAAGTTAGTTATTAGTTGAAATTCATTTCTATAGGTGTAGGCTTATGTTGGTGTATGATTACATACAGTATTATACACATTTTAGAGATGGGAGGACTAAACAAAAAAAAATAAGAGATCTGTTGAATTTTATTACATTTACTAAAGATTTCTTATGAAAATATAGGATTCATATTTTTATCCAGTTCTTGAACTGACTTTCCAAGCAGTGATATAAAAAATATTACTGAAATTGCAGGTTAAATGCTAACTTGACTTTAAAGAAACCTATCAATGTTTAGAATATTTCGGACATCAATAAGGGAGATTTTTTAAAAATGTATTTTAAAATAGAAAGGATGGAAAGAAGATCATGAAGCCAAGATAGAAAATAGATAGAGAGAGTATCGGTCTACCCTTTGAGCTCGTCATAGTGGCTTCACTGATTCTCTTTTTTTCCAAGTTTGAGAACAAGGAGTTAAAGTTGCGACTTTACTGAGAGAAAAGGGAAAGCTAATATATACAGAACATCTACTAAAAGGTAAGTAAAATATCTATCTCATTTAAATTCCAACAACCATTTTAGGCAGATACTATTATCTCCATCTTTCAGATGAGGAAATTTGAGCTGACTGGCCCAACAGCATGACTCATAAATTTTAGATCTTTATGTCAGATCCATGTATCTCTGACTTCAAAGCCTGTACTTATTTCATTATACCATGGTGCCTCTGAATAGTAGAGACAAAAGGTCACTTTGCCATGGATCAAAAGACAGAAGCTGTCACTTATTAGATGTGTGACCTTGACAAGTCACTTAACCTTTTGAAATCCACATCTTCCCTTCCCCAACACTCTCAAGAAGTGCTAGAGCCAATAAAACTTAAAAATCTGAAATAAAATAGTCAAAGAAGCTAATATTAGCAGAGAACATTTAATAAGAAGAATGTGAACAATGAGCACAAAGGAAAAATATGTCTGTTTGTATGCTGCGCTGTTCAGGGTACATTCTTCCAACCTAAGAAGGCAGTTTCCTATATTTGTGCCATTATCTTAATCTCATTTCTATCTCAATGTCACTATTCTTCCTCCTGCCCTGCCTGATTTCTCTGAGTAAAGGTATTATACAGAAATTTTAACAGCTTTTGATATCTATTAAAATAGCTAATTTCAATAGCTGTCTATTGGTGAACACAGAGTATATTAACGCAGAGTATTTCCAATGAGAATGAGATATGTCTTTTATGTAAATAAAAAGAGAACTTTCAGTCTAGGGGGATAATTAATGGGCTCTGAAAAATAATTTTCTTCAGTTGTTTCTCCTAAAAAAAAAAAAAAAGCTCTAGTTTAGAGACTGAAAAGTTTATACCCCCTCAAATAATTTCAGATCAGCTTAGAAATTAAATCAACCTTTAGTTTATCAATTATTAAAATAAACATCTGGGAATACACAAATAGTGTTTTCCTTTGTCTCTTGAGTTCCAAATCCATCTTTCTAGAGGGGTAAGTGATATCTGAACGTTTCGCAAGTGCCTCAAATTCAACATGTCTGATGTAAACTTCTTATCTTCTACCTTAAGCCTGCACCTCATTACCTATTGCATTACATCTCTCTGAAAATAAACCACCATCCATCCAATCCCCAAAACCAGAGCCCAGAGAGTCTTCCCAATCCTTCCTTCTTTTTCAATGTACTTTCCACTTCTTAGCTTAATAATCATCATCTTCTATTGATTCTGCCTATGATACATCTTCCAACTCACTCTCTTCTTCATTCACATTGCTCCTGCCTTATCTCAGGTCCTCCTCGCTTTCTGTAGTGTTTAATACTGACCTAAGTGTTCTATATAGAAATAACACTATAGCACTTTCAGTGCTTTCTGCAAATCGAAATATTAATCAAATTTCTTATCATAGCATACAAGACCCTTCAAAATCTAGCACCTCAATTCCTTTTGGCTGTAATTTCTCATAACTTTCCTACCCTCACTCTGTAGTTGAAACCTAATTACTTTCACATATTCATGCTTTACAGATCTAATCCTCCTTCCTGAAATGCCGTTCCTTCAGTTGTATGTGAGAAGCCCTACACCAATTCTCACCAACTTCTTCCCTAATCTTCCCAAGTGCTCACCTTTTACTTCTATTGTATCATGGAATACCATAGTATCATTTTAATCTCTCTATTAATATAATAATTGCTGTATTATTTTAGTCTGCCAACAAAGCCTTTAAATGCAGCAACTATGTTCCATATATTCCTTTTTTGCCAGAATTCAATGGTCTGGTAACAAGGATAAAAGTATTACTGTTTGCTGGGTGAATCAGCTGAAGAAGGAACAAATGAATTTTTTTTTTAAATTTAATTTATTTTTATTTTACTTTAAGCTCTGGGATATATGTGCAGGTTTGTTACATAGGTATACATGTGCCATGGTGGTTTGCTGCAACTATCAACCTGTCATCTAGGTTTTAAGCCTTGCATGCCTTAGGTAATAAACTATTTTTTAAAAGTATACATCATGTATGTAATTAACAGAAAATATTACAATACAGGAATAGCCTTTCCAAAAAAATTTCCATCCCTCATTAAATTAAGACATCTAATGCTAAGGATCCATCCAAAGAAGATTTTATATTCATTTTTACTGAATAATCAATTATATTATGTACACACGTACAAAATTCAAAATATAAAATAAACTAAAGCAAAATAATACACAATTTTGTGTCCTATAAAAAATTTTAGTTTAAAAATTACTTTAAATGTCAGTCAAATAATACAGAATATTAAGTCATCATTGCCCTTTAAAATTCTTTCAACAAGAAATGCCTAATTGTACTTTCACTTTATCTCACTGTACCAGTAAGTAAATAAATTAACAAAATAGCTTTTATCACACAGAATAACCTTTTAACTGAGGGATTATCTCTGGTTTATTTTTCATTTCTTTCATTGCAGATAGCAGTTCATGCCTCATTGATTAGTTTGCTAAGGTGGTGACCAGAAATGAAAACACTGCAAGGACCTGTGTATGTAATCTCACACACACACACACACGCGCACACACACACACCCCACATTAATTCTATGCCTCTATGCTCACTTAGATTTGTTTCTTATTTACACATTTTTATGTTTTTTCATTAAACTGCATTTGCTTCCATTCATAATTTAAATTGTCCATTTCACAACTCTCAGGGAGAGGAAAATACAAAGTCGATAGGAAAAAAATCTAATTTTCTTCAGATTCCTGCAATTTAGGAATTCAATGGTAGCCTATATCTTGGTGTATGCCATTGAATATACCAGCCACATTTGAGACTTGCTACATCCATCATAAGCTCATCAGTCAGATCTTTAGATCTAACATTCCTTTCCTTTTTTCAGACAAAACAAATATGGAATTAGTAGTCCAAAAAAACTTTTAAATTAAAAAAAAAACCCACAGAAATCAAGTACAGTAATATTAATAAGTGTTAATTAGAGTAACCAGAACCAATGAAAGCATGTCACTCTGATTTGGTCTTTCGCTACCCAAAGACTCTGTAGAATCATGTGTCCCAATGTTTAAAAAGATCATGGATCACCTAGAAGGCCCCAGAAAAAACAACCACAGGGTTGAAGGATTCAAAAGTCCAGAACAAATGAAGAAGGAAAGTGAGCATATGGTCTCACATGGAAAAGATAAGAACAAAATCAGAACCTGAAAATATTTAATAAAAGCTAACCAAATACAAGATGGATTAAATTTATTCCTTTCACTTCTGAACTCAATAATAGAATATTTTTGCCAAACAGAAGAAAGGGCATAACAGTTAGACTTAAAAAAAGCTCTCTTCCGTCTGGGCACACTGGCTCACACGTGTAATCCCAGAACTTTGGGAGGCCCAGGCAGGAGGATCTCTTGAGCTCAGGAGTTCAAGGCCAGTCTGGACAACATAGTGATACCTCATTTCCACTAAAAATCAAAAATATTAGCTGGGCCTCGTGGTGCACCTATAGTCCCAGCTACTCAGGAGGAGGATTACTTGTGTCAGGGAGATCCAGAATGCAGTGAGCTATGATCGCACCACTGCACACCATCCAGGGTGACAGATCAAGACCATGTCTCAAAATCTCAAAAAAAAAAAAAAAAAAGAAGAAAGAAAGAAGAAAGAAAGAGAGAGAGAGAGAAAGGAAAGAAAGAAAGAAAGAAAGAAAGAAAGAAAGAAAGAAAGAAAGAAAGAAAGAAAGAAAGAAAGAAAGAAAGAAAGGGAAAGAAAATCTCATTCTCTGAGATCTTTCTCCCTTCAATGGTCAGGTAGAGCGAGATAACTTACTCAGTTTATCAGGATGTTGTAAAATTGACATTGGCATTTGTTCAGGCTTTAGCTCACCCACTGCTGAGGCCTCTCTCTCTTCTGAAACTGTGTTATTCCCTTCTCTGTAATCTCCATCACCAAGTATAGCTGATTATGTATTCAAACATATTGTTTCTTTTCCATTTGTTTGCTATTTAATTAATTAGGTGTGTATTTCCTTAGGATCTTATGTTATCCTGATAACTGGCTGCTCTATCGACATTCCCATTTATAAACCATCCTACCTATTGCTTTTAGAATAAAAATTATTAGGTAAGAAGGTTTTTAAGTAATAGCCAAAGCAAGCTTTAGGAAAATTATAATCTGGCAATCTTCATGTCTCTACTCTTAGTGGAGCTTTCTTTTCCGCTGGCATTCTTACTCCTCCCATTGACATTTAAACCCATCACCCCAGATATCTACACATCTTAGTATTTTGCTTTCAACAGTCAACTAAACCCTGCAAGGATTTAATTGATAATTAAAGTTAAAAGCTTAAATTATGAGTATTTGCATTTAAAAGAGGCTCCTTCTTCTGTGTGAATGCAACCTCTGGTGCTATTTCTTAAGTACAAAAGTAAATGAGCCTTTGTAGGCCACCTTTGAAAGGTTGTCTTTGACCCAATATAGAACGGCTTATTTAATCATAGGATTTTCTGCTCAAGGAACAACACAGATCCCATGTCTTACTGTAGCATGTCCAAGCCTCTTCTTTTGGCCTTTCAGCCTCTTTACAAACTTAACACCCTACATTCTCACCAATTTGACTACATTTCAGTTCACATTACAATTCCATGCAATGCAATGAATAGACATAGATGTTTTTCTAGAAGTCACAGTACACTTTCTATACTATGCTCACTATCTCTTGTTCTGTTCGTATGATGCTATTACCTATATTTTCTTTTTGGGTAAAGAAGAAGAGTATCACTTCTCTTTCCATCAAAAACAGATTTTAAAAGTGGCCTTGGGAGGATTGCCTGAGCCAAGGAATTCAATCTCAGCCTCGGTAACATACTGAAACCCCATCACTACAAAAAATTTAAAAATTAGCCTGGCTTGGTGGCATGGACCTGTAGCCCCAGCTACTCTAGAGACTGAGGTGGGAAGATCACTTGAGCATAGGAGGTTGAGGCTGCACTGAGCTGTGATCACGCCACTGCACTCCAGCCTGAACCACAGAGTGACACTCTGTCAAATAAATAAATAAAAATAAAAAGTGACCCCCCTAGGAAGCCTCATTGAAATATATTAACTGTTTCTACTTTTAGTTCTTCATTTGTCTTTTCTGTTGATTCATTTGTTCAATATTTATTGAGAGTTTATTATGTACTGGGGAAGAATCTAAGTGAAGAAAGACAATACGTAAATAGATGAATAGTCTACTAAAATGCTGTATTTAAACTACTTGTACACAGAAGACTTCTCTAAGAAGATGAGACTTGAATATCAAGCAGTTAGCAGCTATGGATGGGTGAAGGGAGGGAGAATTACCAGCTATGGGAAAATCAGCAGAAAATGTCCCAGCAAATGGACGAGTGAGTGCAAAAGGCCTAAGTCTGATCAGGAAAGCAAGGGAAAGCTAGTATGGCTTATTTCAGCATGTGATGGGGAGAAAAGAAAGAATGGACTCCAGGAGACTGGCAGACATTTGGATTTCACTGACATAAATACTATTTATTTGTATGTTCTCTTACTAAGTTTTAAATCTTTTTCCTGTGCACAGCACATTTTTGCTTTCCCCAATATATTTTCTCTCTCAGGCAAGAGACACACCTTGCTACCTTATTGTCAGCCATAACGTCTAGTTCAAGGCTCAGCTCATAATTATGTCTAACAAATGTGTTTGACTAACTAAATTAAAATGTAATATAAATGAAAACCATTCATTTAAAATTCCAAAGCACTGCATGGTGTTTAAATTTTCAGATTCTATAAAGAATACTATCAGTATTTTAATGAAATATGAATCCTTTGCCTGCTAACTAGTCCTTGATGTAAAGATAACACTGCAGCTAAAAGTGCATTATATAAATGTCTACTTTAGTTCTCCTTTGTCAATGCTTTGCTATCCATACAAAAGATCCAGATCAATATAAAGGTAATAACATGATACATGATAGCAGACAGTTATGTTCTCTAAACTTTACTTATCAATTATAAGATGTCTTTATCTAAAAGTTTCTTTTCTTTCAGTAGTTACCTTATATCAAGCAGTTATCTCTCACACTTGTCAGATTGTTCCTACACCCAGATAAATGTCCCTATCATCACATACTGAAAGGAAAATGTAAATCTGCATTATAAAGTGCATTTCTCTCTTACTTGATGATCCACAGCTATTTCCTGTTAAAAATACTGTACAACAAACAACAATAATAATATTGGTTGGAAAAAATAGGGAAACATTACCTATGGATATTTAAGAAACAAAGCCAACACTAATCCTTTATTTGAAGAAAGTAAAAAGCTATATCCAAATATGATTTCCTTATACATAGTTTCGATGTTCAGATATTGAACCTGATGCCCTCATAATACATTTGCCTAACACCACAGTAAATTTTTTCATTGTTTTTTCCCAACTAGGATGACAACCACCTAACCTACATAATATTAAGCAGACATTTAGTTCCACTGATGTGAACAGCCAAGAGATTAATGCTGACAGAGCTAAATTACACAAGAGTCAAGAGATGTGATCCAACAATACAATTATAATTATCACTAGAGGAGGTAAGAGATGAACATATTTTCATCTACTAAGAGCTCTGAATTAAAGGGCCAAACACTTAAATGCCACTTTTACTCATTTGGTGACTAGGGGTAGTCCAAATTCTGTAATTATCTGACACTGCATGCATTAAAAGCAGCTTGGTTTTAGAGGTTTCTGATAGGAATGTCACAATTAGCAGTCTATGTTTCATTTTCAGCCACTATTTCAAAAGAACTAAAATAATCACCAAGTCATATGAATAATAAAAAAGAACTAGTCCTCATTTTCTTCTAATTTTGTTTCAGTAATTTGCTGTGCAATGAATTATCTTTTAACTTAGATTTTTATTTATTTTGTGTGATATGATAAAATAATTAAGAAATTCCCATAGCATTTTTTCTTCCTTAAAAGTATGTTGGAAAAACAGAAATATGATATCCATTTAAAAAATAAGATTTTAGATGAAAGTTCTTAACAATATGTTAAAGCATTTTACTTCTTGAGTGGTACATTATAGACACTTGAAGTTATGAATATATACCTGAAGCTTCAATAATCCTTTTGAGTAGTGTATCTATTATAATGATATTTATTATAAGGATAGAATTAGAAATTATGCTCTTAGGCAATTATAAGTCTATACCATTAAGTTATTTTTACTCCAGTATATGAATCATTACTTTGAATAATTTATATATTAGAAAGTAATATTCCTTAGCAGTATACAACCAGCATATGCCATTTGCTATAAATGAGTTTCTGTATTATAAATAGATAATACAGTCAGGATGAAATTGAGGAAACCATCTTCCTTTTGGCTTTCCTTAGAGACATTCTGGTTGATTTTTTTTTTTTTTTTTTTTGAGACAGAGTCTTGCTCTGTCGCCCAGGCTGGGGTGCAGTGGCCGGATCTCAGCTCACTGCAAGCTCCGCCTCCCGGGTTTAGACCATTCTCCTGCCTCAGCCTCCCGAGTAGCTGGGACTACAGGCGCCCGCCACCTCGCCCGGCTAGTTTTTTGTATTTTTTAGTAGAGACGGGGTTTCACCGTGTTAGCCAGGATGGTCTCGATCTCCTGACCTCGTGATCCGCCCGTCTCGGCCTCCCAAAGTGCTGGGATTACAGGCTTGAGCCACCGCGCCCGGCCCATTCTGGTTGATTTTAAGAAGTTTAGTATGTTTTGTTTTTTTTGCTAACTCCCTCCACATTAACGTTTGTTAATTTCCTATGAGATTTTCTGCCTTTTGAGAGAATGTATCAACTTGCTTGTTTTCTTTTTTTAGAAAAAATAATTCATAGAACAACATTCCCTTTTAATGACTACGAGATAGAATATAACAAGTCCTTCCTATGTGAATATCCCAGTTGCAGCTACTCATGACTAAATCATACTGAACACCAAAGAAAACAGTGGTTGGTTACTTAATATCTTTCTTGACAGAACTTGAAAATTGGGAGGGGGGTACTTCAGGATAATAATACTTGAAAACTATCATCATAGTGGGCATGGCTTATATCAATGTAAAAATCTGTATGCATTTAAAATAATCCCCAAACAGATATATATCATTTTCTCATTTATTATTTTATCTCCCTAGAAACAACAGTTCTAAATATGTTGATTAAGTTCTGAAAAGCCAGTCACACAGTATCATTCAGTTTCAAAAGTTGAGGAAAGAACTTTGGATTTGGGGTCTGAAGGTACAGGTTTCAGTTTTCACTTGTATGACCTTCAAGTTTCTGGGTTCAACGTCTACATCATTGCTGTGGGGCTTCAATATACTGTCTGTGGCTTTCTCACAAACTATGATGGAGTTGGGGTGTAGCCAAGGAGAGGAGGAGGATTCTTATCACCTCCTCCCTCAATGCTTAGCAGCAGGGGCTAGGGTTAGAATACCTCTGTTATTTGGAGACTTTGTAAAGGAATGACTCAGGACCATCTCAATTCAAAAGAGCAGAATGTGCTTAGTTCCCATGTTTGTTTTCATCTTTGTTTATGGATTGTGGTGTCAAAACCAGAAACAGTTGTACATTTCTCTATCTCAAATAAAATAAAAGCTATTAAAATGTGTCTAGGCCCGGCACAGAAGCTTGCACCTGTACTCCCAACACTTTGGGAGGTTGAGGCAAGAGGATTGCTTGAGCCCAGGAGTTTGAGAACCAGCCTGGGAAACCCAGGCAGACATTGTCTCCTCAAAAAATTAAAAAAAAAAAAAAAAAAAATTAGCCAGGTATGGTAGCACATGCCTGTAGTCCCACCTACTCAGGAGCCTGAGGTGGAGGTTCACTTGATCCCAGAAGGTTGAGGCTGCAGTGAACCCTGATCACACCACTACATTCCAGCCTGGGCAGTAGAGTGAGATAATGTCTAAAAAATAAAATAAAATGTATCTTAGTTAACATGGTTAACATAGTTCCCCAAATATTTGGCATTATATTTTAAGATATTTTATAACTTCAGACCACACAAATAAATAGGTACCTGAACAGTAATGTTGAAAACCTCTTTTGATGTTGACTTGCATTTGATGCAATAGAATCTATTTTTAGTAAGGTGATTTTTAAAAAATTTATGTTCTACTCCCACATCAATCCTCCTCTGTTTCTTTAATTTAATTTGTTAAATTAAATGATTATTATTATTATTTTTTAAATTTTTGTTTTTTTGAGACAGTCTCGCTCTCCTGTCCAGTCTGAAGTGCAGTGGTGCTATCTTGGCTTACTGCAACTTCTGCCTCCCGGGCTCTGGTGATCCGCCCACCTCAGTCTCTTGAGTAGCTTGGATTACAGGCATGTGTCACCATGCCAAGCTAACTGTTGTCTTTTTAGTAGAGTTGGGGTTTCATCATGTTGCCCAGGCTGGTCTCGAACTCCTGGCCTCAAATGATCTGCCCACCTTGGCCTCCCAAAGTGCTGGGATTACAGGCCTGAACCACTACACCCGGCCTGTTTTGAATTTTTGTTTTCACTTTCCTTTCAGATTATGTTGATGGGAATCAACAATTCTTAGATTAGTCTGAAGAGCCCTCTCAGTATTGAAATTTTGTAGGCATTCACTTAAACCTAAGATAAGTAGAAAAATAAATTTGTATCTAATGGAAACTAGTTCCAACTTGTTCACTTTCAAAATAAAGGCAACAAATATGAAAACACTTCTATCATCAAAAACTTCTAAGGGGTTTATAGTTGTATTTATCCTGTTTAGCTCAAGTGAAAAGTAATTTTACATTTGAAAACCTTCATCAAAACTGCATTGAGGATAATTTTCTATACTTGGATAATTCCATTTGGTGACTCCCAACTAGGCAAAACTTTTTGCCCTTTAGCAAATATAATTTACTGAATGGACAAATAAAATTAAATTTATAATAACTAAAAACAGTATATTCAATGCATGCCAATTTAAATCTTAAATTACTCCAACTGACCAACATAAATCCTGAGATCATCAACATTTACATAAAACCTGCTCTATAACTTGTTAAAAATACTTGGGAACACTCTTTATATGATACACCTATACCATATACTTCCATTTCTGAATTTTTTTATTCACAGTAAAGTAGATGGGTTATTTCCAAGTCAATTGAATAAAGTATTACTTACCTATATCTAAAAATATATAGAAAATGTATCTTAGTTATGAATCAAAAGAAAGAAACTACATTATGCCTAGAGTTTTAAACAGAGAAAAATTGTAAAGGAACTTGCAAGTAACTTTCTTTATGATTTATGTCCATTTGTATTTTTTTTAAGTTCCAATTAACTGCAATAAAGACTACTTTAGAGGAATAAAAACCTTCAAATATTTGGCAGTCTCAAACACTCGTCTTAGAAATTTTTCTTCACGGATGAACCTTTCTGTTATAATGAATGTCAATCACAACTAACTACAACTTTTGGATTTGCAAAGGAACAAGCAATTCTCTCTAAATGTTCCATTTGCAAGTGTAAAACATCAAAATGGGATATTACAATTGGCAAAAAATGGACTTTACATGTAGATTATAGCATATCTTAGTGAAATTGAAACTGTAAAAAAAATTTCAAAACTTTTGAAAATTACAGTTTTGAACATAAAATTAGTACAACAAAAAAGACTTGAAAAATTTTTAGCAGAACAAGTCTCATTAAAGCATTATGAATGTTAGCGTCAAAAAACCATGTTTCTCAAAAGGCATCTTTGTTGGCAAAGCTTTAACTATTTTGAGCAATGTAGCCTTTAAGAAAATGAAGCTACAGATTCAGTTGAGTTTCAAAAAAGAAGACAAAAGAGAGAGAAAGTAAATAGAAATTAACCAAAATACCAAATTCTACTTCTAAAACTCCTCTTAAAAGCTATCATTTCATTCAAATATTAGTCCTTTCTTTCTCTGAGTCCATTGTGGTATCTAACATTTAACATTAAAGTAAAATGCCCTAGGGAAGGAGTGGTACAATGAGAGTAAAGTTGATGAAAATACATAAAATGTAAACTTTAAAGCTAGCTAAATCTTGATTTTTTCTTAAATATCTTAAAATTTGTTTTGTCTAGAATTATATTGCCATTTTGTGTAGCACATACAGATTTTACTTGGATTAGTAGATGTTCTTCACATAAACACATTAAAAATATAATTGATAATATCTATTAGTGAAATAAGCTCCTTAATTCACAATATTTGGGATGGCAATCATCACTGAAAATAAAACAAAAGTGCAGGATATTTTGCTTGGATATTGCTCTGAAAATAAATAATACAGTATTGAAAAAAATATGAGTGGAAGATTTAAGGAAAGTATGCTTACACATGATTGATCTCTTAGAAAGCTGCATGGTTTATAAAGGCACTGAATTACATGGGGCTTTTTTTGGTTTCAAATAGATACACTTTGCTCCACTAAGTTATGTATTTGCTATCATCTTTTGCATTATAGTTTGTCTTTCTGGATAACAAATCCCCTTGGAGAGCCTGTTGAAAGTTACGGACCCCTTTAATCATTAATGAACACAGAGTGATCTACCTAAAATTGTGCATGCAATTTCAAGGTTCTCACAGATGCTTCCCCCCACAATCTCAGCTATGGACCAAGACTCTGCCTGGCATGTTTTAAACCTCTGTTCTTCTCAATGCATTATACATTTGTATCACTACAGGAAGTTGAGGCGAATAAATTGCATGTTGAAGCCCTATAAGTTTGTTTCAGTAAGAGGGGAAAAAGTGCATTTTTCTATTTATATGCACATAGGCACTAGTATCATTACCGAGAGGAAAAGCAAAAGAATACTTCTATGTTTGAGATTTAAAACTGATTTAGTTGAAACAACTGATGAGTATTAAAATATGTAAACTCAGCGTGCCTTAACAAGAAAATGCTTTAAATGTAAGAAATAATTGTTTGGATATCTAAACATCCAAATCACATGTGCATTTTAATCCTAAATTAAACAAATTCTAAGTAAAAAAGTAGATGCCTAACAGAAAAATAAAGTGATTTTTTTTGTCATCCAATAAATAGATAATGAAAAATCTATATTTAAATTCAAGGTATGAAAGTGAATTAAAGAGGTAACTGTTCCACAGGAGTATACATCATTTCAGTTTAATTTTAGTATACAAATCTCCTTATTAAATGTCATGTATAAAATAGTCTTATTTATCATTTTATCTCATTAAGTATTGTCTAGAGAGGCAGTTTTGAAAAAGAAAACAATGGTTAAGAAGAACTTTATTTTATTCTAATTATACTTGATATTTTAAATGTTTATCTAATATATCTTTTTAATTAAACAATTCGTTAGCTCTGGTATATTTTTTGGTAAAGTTTTAATAACTTTCTTGGACTTAAAAATAGCATATGATATCAGAGACCAACAATAAAAGTAATCAAATTTAGAGAAATGTTTAGAAAATAAATAGATCTATACATATTTTGTTAAAGACCAATCAATTGATCTTCTGTTTTCTATGTAAAATGAAATGACGCTTATTATTAAAATATAGGCTGAGTTCTCTGCCTGATTTTCTGCTTTTGTAAAATGCATTGCTTGAGAAACAAGTCTTCAAAAAACAAGGCCTAAAAAAATCTACTACTCAGGGTGCCTTTGAGGATATTTAATTAAAATCTAATCCTGCATTCATTAAGGCTCACATAAATTAAGCTGTCATTCATAAGATTTATGGATTCTCATTTGCATATTGCATACAATTCATCAATTACTCAAGTATGAAAGGAGCACATTTCCCTTGGAGCTGCCTGCTACCCTGCCAACATTTGAAATGAGGGAAAGAGCAAGACTGTCAGGCATTCACACAAACTTTCTTCCAAATGTCTGCTCCTTGATTAATCTAATTTTCTAGATCTTCCCTACAAGATACAACAACAGCCCTGGTGCACGTTTCTATTATTTCGCCTGTCTTCATCACCAAAATCTTCCAGTCCTTGAATACTTCTTCATGTCTGAGTGATTATTATTTATTTGCTAATGATATGGCATTGATGATATTTCCCTATTCAAATGTGTTTGATATGTACAAATATGTAGGTTATATGCTTGTTGATTTTTAATGTTAATTATTTGCTATCAACAATCAGCCAATAAAGAGCTGAAAATGAAGAATGGAAAAGGAAGAGAGTTGCTGTGGAATGTAGTTGACACAAAAGTCTAGTTTCAGAGACTGTTAGCATTTCAGAAGAACCTGAAACAAAGCCCTGTAGTAAATCATTGATTCTATATTTAATATAAAAAATGGAGTTCACTCATCAGCTGTAAGTATATGCTACTGCACTTTTTACAGTTCTAAGCAAAGTAGTAAGTAACCCAAATTAGTTTGTTTTCACTGTGCCTAAAGCATACTGTGTTAATTCACTTGTCTTCTCTGGGGAGTAGATCTTAATTTCAGTGGCACAAGTTGGAAGTAACAGTCCCTTCTAGACCACACTCTGGAAACCTTCCAACAGGAATGTGATCAGGTGTGGAATTTAATGTAAAACACTCCTCATGTCCAGAATTTCTACAATTAAAATATATGAATGTATCAGCACTCTCAAAAATCTCTGCTCCTGAAAACATGCTGTCAATTAAATGTCAATTAAATAGAAAAACAGGAAAAACTACCTTTCAAAATCATTAGTTTTCTATGAAGTGCATATACTTCAGTATAAAAAGAAAGCATTTATTGAATTTAAATATTTAGAAAATTCATTTGGTAACATGAGGGATTTCATTTTGCTGTGTGATACTTGCCAAAACTATGATCATATCTATTTGGAAACACCATTTCGAACCCAAAATTAGAATTTCCCAAATTAAAACCTTAACATCTCAGGTTAAGTGTTAAATTATAAGAGACAGCTTTTGGTTGATATCGCTCTCAAAGAGTCTAAAGAAATGAGTAAATGACTCTAAGGACTATACTAACATAATCATAAATATTTTCACTTTACAAAACTGTGCCTCTAAAGAGAAAAAAAAATTATATTCAGCAATAAAAATAATTTCCATGAATCCCTCACAAATACATTTAACATAGGAGAAATAAATGACTCTATAAATTTAATCAGCAGGACGGAATCATTAGCATGCCCAATTTATAAAATGACTTTCAAAACTGAAAGCAAACAACAGATAAGCTCATGCTTTTTATTCATTCAAGTGGGATGGTTCTTCGTAATTTTCAGAGATCCATGCCTGAGACACTACTGAGTGTATTGTCTGTCTTTAACTCTTGCATTCTCTACATTTCAGTTTTCTCAGCATGAGCTGTCTACTTTATTCTATCCAAGTAATGTGTAATAGAAAAAGAATTGACCTATTCTATAATAATAATGCTTATTTTATTTCTTCAATACAAACCACCTGTTTGGGTTTTGTTTGGTTTTCGAGGGTTTTTTAACTATGTAAATTAAATATGATAGTCAGCTTCCTTACTCAGTTTAATAGACAGTGAATGGAAAGCATATGGAAAATTTTATTGTTTTTTGTTTAATTCATCCTACAAAAGAATTTATCCCAGATTAATGAAGAAATCCCAAGTAAGAGAACACAAAAACATCTAAGACTGATGGACAATAGTGAGGAGAGCTTCACCAGATCACCTGGGGCACTTCATTTAAATTGAAGATTTTGCATAAAACATTTGTACAGATTAAGTGAACTTGTTTCATGTCCCAGAGTGCATATTTATTTTGAATAAATTATTTCCAAAATGAATTTGCTTTCTTTTTATTTTTCATAGCCCCTTTAGATAAATAATCAGATCTAAAATGGCATTTCTGAAGGCAATCTATCTAGTCCACACAAATGAGAGAACATTCTGATAGATTAGAATGTTAAAAGAAACAGAAGATTATCTAGATTTTGTAACATATCATTTCACACGTATGATTTTAAGAGATAGTTATTTCAAAAGTCACACGCAAATGAATACGTAGAAGGACACCACTCCTCTTTAGGAAAAGTAAATATATTAAGGAAAGCATCAACACGGCAATGACTTTGACAAGAATCTTCGGTTATGGTAGTCTATCACTAGTCATCAGGATTGATATCCATAAAATGAAGCTATCACAAAATCACTCACATGCTAGCATACTGCTATGTATGTTACATCCCTTAATATTGTTAAATGTTAGTCAGGTCCTATGGAATCTATGCATAACAATGACAAACACAATGACAGACCTACAGAATGAAACTTGTTTAGAATCAGCTGCAAATAAAATATGCATATGTGAATTCAATTGTTAGTGTTTTGTTGAGGTTTTCAGTCTCTCCAGAGGAAGAATATTAGGTAATTAGAACTACTCAATGTACACTAAAAATAATAAAACTTCTCAAAATTGTTTAAAAGGCCACAAAGCAGTAAAAGTCAAGCCTGATAGGTACCTGGGTAACAGAAACATTCGCTGCCAATCCACCTTTATTTTAAAATCCTCTGATTTACCAATGTATCCTAAATGCAATAATATGGAATGAACATTTATTGCTGCTCCTCACAAATTATCTTAACAAGTTATTCTGTATATATGTATCATATCTCTGAAGAAACACAAGATTAAAGACATTTGTTCGTGGTACAGTGAAAGTTGATTAGTTTTTCTAATCTTATAACTAGAAAAATAAAGCAACAAAGGTGAAAAAAAGTTCCAAGAAAGGCAGAAGTCATTACCTGGGGCTGCCAGCCTATTCTGTTCTGTACAAACCTGTTCTCCAAGAGGAATCAAGTATTTAAACATCTACACATTTCTTTTTCCTAGGTTAAAAGCTAAGTACAGCGAAGCAATAAAAAGTTGTGTAAAATGTATGTTTTCAATCACATGAAGGACAAGTTTACTCATTCTGAATGTATTTGAAAGAAGCATAGGAGACATGCATGCAAAGTCAAAAAATCAATCAAGATATGTTTACTTTTATTGCATAAGGTTGTCTAATTTTAATTTCTTCCTTTATATATTGTATGAGCATGTACGTATGAGTATTTGCACACACATACACACACATATGTATATGTGTGTACAGATATATATAAACACACACTCGGCCGGGCGCGGTGGCTCACGCCTGTAATCCCAGCACTTTGGGAGGCCGAGGCGGGCGGATCACAAGGTCAGGAGATGGAGACCACGATGAAACCCCGTCTCTACTAAAAATACAAAAAATTAGCCGGGCGCGGTTGTGGGCGCCTGTAGTCCCAGCTACTCGGGAGGCTGAGGCAGGAGAATGGCGTGAACCCGGGAGGCGGAGCTTGCAGTGAGCCGAGATCGCGCCACTGCACTCCAGCCTGGGCAACAGAGCGAGACTCCGTCTCAAAAAAAAAAAAAAAAAAAAAAAGAAACACACACTCTTCATTATTTGGCATTTACAGACACACAAATGCCTAAAGCATTATGTACTTTGCTGTGCACCTGAGAGTTTACCTAGCAGAAAGCAAATTTCATTTTACATTCAGCTATTAAGATTTGTTATTGTCTTACCATTATTTTCATTGGTTATAATTGTCATGTAAAATAGCTACAATTATACAAATGAGTATTTTTTTATTGAAATGTGACGATTTTAAGCAATTCTAAGGGCTACATTTTCCTAATTTCAGAATGTAGTTGTGTCCTTTCGAGAATCTTAAGGCATTCAAAGCATATCAGGAATCTAAAATTGTACATTTCAATTTATATTTTTTCAAATTGAATACAGTTATAGCAATTAACTATTACCTACTTAATTGTAGTTTGTCTACCTTACATAAAGATGGTCAGAATGAAGACTTCTGCAATCATCTGAAGTGTCTAAAGTAGTTTAACTCCACAAGGAAAGCTCTCTCTGTAATATTCTTCAAGAGTCAGTCATGTTATTAAACAGATAAGCCTGGATTGAAAATACAACAGCACAAGATTCTAATGTTGAGTCTATTACTAGAATGCAATGTGACTTTAAGCAAGACACTTAACTTCTCTTTTCCTTGGTTTCTTGATCTTCTTTAGAAACAGTGTTATGGAATATCCTTTTTACCTAATTCCCACGGTTGTAATATTAACACTCAAATCATAGACTAGACTGCTGTCAGAATTGCTTGAGGTTAAAATATTGTGAAGTTTTGAGAATGGATACTCAATCCAACTGGATTCAATTGTGAAAGAAACTTAGATGTGAATTCTCAAATATTCTGTCTTTATAGAGAAAAGTTCATGTCTTACATTCTTCAGTAGTTATTTTAAGGATCCAATGGAATAACTGATTTTAACTCTATTATAGTTTCAAGGGTTCTTCTGTGATCATTTCAATACTGTTTTCCTTGATCGTGCTGTCTCTTCAAACTCATAATTGAGCTTGAGAGTAGTCAACTAAAATCTTCAAATAATTTCTGTATGTAAACTGCTAAGTACACCATTTTGAAGATTATACATTGACCTTTATAAAACTTATGTTATCTATATTTGATCTATCATTCCAGCCTGCCAATATTTGGGGGATCTTGATTCCACCCCTATCTATAGCTACATCTAGGCTCAAGAATATGAAAGACCACTTATTTTTTTCCTTGAATTTTTCATGAAATATATAATCTCTACTTCAAAAACGCTATCTAATCTATCTCTTCCTTCATTACCTCTTCTACTGTCCTAGTTCAGCAGTTAGTTTAATTACCTCTCCTTTTTGCTTAAAAATCACCAACTGGGCCAGGCGCGGTGGCTCACACCTGCAATCCCAGAACTTTGGGAGGCTGAGGTGGGTGAATCTCCTGAGCTCAGGAGTTCAAGACCAGCCTGGCCAACAAGGTGAAACCCCGTCTATACTGAAAATACAAAAATTAGCTGGGTGTGGTGGTGGGCACCTGTAATCCCAGCTACTTGGGAGGTTGAGACAGGAGAATCACTTGAATCCAGGAGGTGGAGGTTGCAGTGAGCTGAGACCGCGCCACTGCATTACAGCCTGGCGACAAAAGCGAGACTCCTTAAAAAAAAAAAAATCACCAATTGGGTCTCTCTTCTCTAGAGCAGAGGTCAGCAAATAATAGTCTGTAGGCCAAATCTTGCCTACCTTTATTTGTAAATACAGTTTTACTGGAATGCTGCCACACCCCTTTGTTTATTTATTACCTATGGCTGATTTCACACTATAATGGCAAAGTTGAATAGTTGCAACAGAGACCACAAGGTTGGCAAAGCCTACAGATATTTACTATCTGGCCCTCTCTAGAAACAGCTTGTCAATCACTCCTCTATAGGGTATTTCCAAACCTCTTAGCATGACACTGGAATGTCTTTATGGTCTGATTCCAAACTCTCATTCTAACATCTTCTACCATCAATTCCTTCTCTTGATTCCCCATGATCTTTCCTATCTGCCTATCCTTACTCATATCACTTTCTCTGTCTGGAATGCCTTTCCCCAATTTCACTTCTGAACAACCAAACCCTAACCATATAACAAGTCCCTTTAAAAAAAATGGTATTCATAAATGGTGAAAAACAACATATTTTAAGTGCTTATGTTTTATTCTAATTTTAAATTATTACTACTATTTTGGGTTTTTTTGGTGGTTGTTGTTTGAGATGAAGTCTCATTCTGACACCAAGATTATAGTACAGAGGCACAATCTCGGCTCACTGCAACCCGTGTCTCCCAGGTTCAGGCTATCCTCCCACCTCTGCCTCCTGAGTAACTGGGAGTATAGGCGTGTGCCACCACACCTGACCAAGTTTTTTGTTTGTTTGGTTTTGTAGAGATAACATCTCACTATATTGCCCAAGCTGGTCTTGAAGTCCTGGGCACAAGCAATCTGCCTGTCTCAGCCTCCCAAACAGCCGGGATTACAGGTGTGACCAACACACCTGGCCTATTACTGCTATTTGATATATTTATTCTTTGGACCCACTTCGATAACTTCAGCACTGTACTAATATATATTAAGAATTCTTAAAAGTATTCTTCCACCAGTGGTTTAGACGGCACACAGGAGTAAGTACTCCTTAAACATAAAAATATGATGTAATTGTCAATCAGATTATCCCAGCGTGTTGGTGACTTCCTAAAAGTAAGCTAGTCATTTTGCAGTTTCACATCATAGGGTGCCATTTTATTAATGATAGCAGCATTTTACATAATGGTTCACTTGTCATCATAAATAATTCATATCTCTTAAAATGAATGTTATATGTAATTTTGGTTCATAAAAATTATTTCCTATAAGCCAAACCAAAGCACAGTCCCTGGCCAACATGGTGAAACTCCCTCTCTACTGAAAATACAAAAATTAGCCAGGCGTGGTGACCAGTGCCCATAGTCCGAGCTACTCAGGAGGCTGATGCAGGAGAAGTACTTGAACCTGGGAATCAGAGGTTGCACTGAGCTGAGATTGCGCCACGGCACTCCAGCCTGAGTGGCAGAGCAACATTCCATCTCAAAAAATAAAATAAAATAAAAACACACTTGAATATATATATGGGATTATATATATATGGGATATATATTTATGGGATATATATATGGTATATATATATTTATGGGATATATAAATATATATATGGGATTATATATATCCCTTCCTACTTGACAAATGCATTGCTTAGATGGGTTAAGATTCTTCACCAAACATTTCTCTTATTCTAGAAGTAATTTAGAATTTAAGGGAAAGAGTCCAATTATTTTTATTTCCCATGAGGTAATCCATTTCAAAATTTTACCTGTTTTATTATAATATAATCAATCTATTTTTATAATACAACAGAATAGAAATTTGTTTTAGATAATGACAAGGATTTGAGCCAGATTGTGGCAGTCAGTAAAATCAAAGGCAACCTGCATCGCATTTTTGGCAGCTGCAAATGCTGGCTATTTCACACCTCACTTTTTCTTAAAAGGTCATATAAAATGTGTTAAAAATCTATCTCTGTGATACTAGACACCAAAATGTACTGAGTTGTGTACAGAGAGTATGGAAAATGCTGGCAGAGTGGTAGAGGTATGCGTGTATTTTCGAGACATCAACCCCAAGCAACAGGAAAGAGTTTTGAAGAACCAGAGCCTATGAAAATAGCTTTTATTCAAAGTGACCAAAGAGTAATAATTATTGAAAATAAATCTCAAAGTTAGGAGGACACATATAGTCTAGGTTGTTTGTGATTCATCTCAGTAGAATAGATGACCATGATATGCCATCACATATCAGATTCATTCAAAAATTTATTGAGGACTTATTAAGTATACTGCAGCATACTCCCACTGAAGTACAAAAGGATAATGACAAAGGCCTTGAACACATGGGCAATTTTATTGATAAAACCGAAAAGACCACCTGACAAAGCATAGTAACAGCTTAAGGAAAAAAAGTAAATATCTTAGAAAGGAATAAGGATTTTAAAATATATATAAATATAAAACTGTATGATTGCAGAAAGATAAATGGAATGGGGCCCAATATACTTGAAAGGGTTGGATAGCGGAAGTGAAACGGGAAAGCATTCTAATATATTCAAAGCGCACTGTTACTTTTTTTTCCGTAAGAAAGAGGGAGTCGAATCAATATGAATGCTTATCCTTTTATTCAATAGTTAACCCAGTAGTATAAAAAGAAGAGATGATTATCTCATAGCAATAGAATTAGAGCAGTAACAATATGTTTTCTTAATCGATCTGATGTATATGAGTACATGCATCCATTTGATAAATAGTTATGGAACTTTCATAATCTATAATGTATTAAATACCATGTGCTCAGCTCTGTAGTAAACAAAGGACTCAGACATGGATCCTGTCTTCTTAGGAGAGTAAATAGAATATAAAAAATCTTTATGGAAAACCATAACACCATATACAATCTGATAAACGACACTTTAAAAGTTGAAGATTATAGGCGTGGTGGCTCACGCCTATAATCCCAGCATTTTGGCAGGCTGAGGTAGGCGGATGACTAAAAGTCAGGAGTTCGAGACCAGCCTGGTCAATATGGTGAAACCCCATCTCTAATAAAAATACAAAAATTAGCCAGGCGTGGTGGCGGGTGCCTGTAATCCCAGCTACTCAGGAGGCTGAGGCAGGAGAATCACTTGAACCCGAGAGGTGGAGGTTGCAGTGAGCTAAGATTGCGCCACTGCACTCCAGCCTGAGCGACAGAGCAAGACTCCGTCTCAAAAAAAAAAAAAAAAAAAAAAAAAAAAAAAAAAAAAAAAAGTTGAAGGGAAAACGCTATGGGAGTTCAGAACAGAGAACTAGGCATTGTGCGAAACCATCAAGATACTTTTGGAGCAGGTAGCCTTTGAGGGAGCTCTGGAACATAAACAGAATTTGGAATTCCAGACCTGGGGTAGGGGAAGGAGAGATTTGGCAGAAAAAGTACCCTCCCTGCATAGGGACAAACAACAGCCAAAGCACTAAAGCCACAGAACATACAATATTTATGAAAAACAGCAAGTAGTTTAGTTGATGAAGGCATCTTTTAAACGGAGAAGAATGCAATCAATCTGGAAATAGTTTGGAGACAATAATAAGCCTTAAATTTTAAAAAGTTAGATTGACTTTTATAATCAATAAGTAACTATTGAAGGTTCTTGGAGGAGAGGGTTCTTTTTGTTGTTATTGTATAGTTTGGCTTCAAACATAAATGGAAAGTCTGTGGGCACAGAAATCACTTAGAAGATTCATTTGTCCTAAAGTCTATCATGTCCCAAACTACATCAGCAACATTATAGGCTAGAGGCAATAGGAATGGTGAAGTTGAAAGAAAATGAAGTTATAATCAACAATGTTTAATAGCTTATAAAATGCAAGGATTCAGTGAACAAAGTCTCTATTAAAAATGACTGAAAATATGAAAGCCTGGTTAGCTGAAACCAAAGTGATCCCTCTGGAAACAGGATGAGTAGCGCTGTAAGTGAAGATCAGTTCCGTTTTTAATATATTTTGGTGGTGGTGGAATTTATATGTGAAGTTCTTCAGTAATGGGACAAGTACTAGTAGTCCCCAGGAGAAAAACGGACGTATATCTGGAAGTCATCTGCACGGAAGTAATCATTCAAAGCACAAGTTATTTCATATTTTAAGAAAGAGGACCTCAAGTATTCTTGCATACTTGCAGAGTTTGATAAATTTTCATCAGTAAGAGTAGTTCCCCATGCAAGTGATTCTCAAGTAGGAGTTTCCCTCCACCAATAGAGAGTAGCAAATCTCAGTCTTGAGAGCTGTAAGTAAAACGAGGTGTGCTGGGGCAGGGTGAGTGAGGACAGATGGGAATTTTGTCCCATACTTTTCCCAATGCTCTATAAACAATTCCATGGTGAAAAAGATAAATTTACAATATTAATTGAGAAATAAAATTCAGGGAAAAAGAGATCAGGAAGGAAACAAGCAAAACGAAAATTTAAAACACAGAAAACTGGCTGGGCGCGGTGTCTCACGCCTGTAATCCCAGCACTTCGGGAGGCTGAGGCGGGTGGATCACCTGAGGTCAGGAGTTCGAGACCAGCCTGGCCAACATGGTGAAACTCCGTCTCTATCAAAAATACAAAAATTAGCCACTGTAGTGGTGAGCGCCTATAATTCTAGCTACATGGGAAACTGAAGCAGGAGAATCTCTTGGACCTAGGAGGTGGAGGTTGCAGTGAGCCAAGATCGTGACATTGCACTCCAGTCTGGGCAACAAGAGTGAAACTCTGTCTCAATTAAAAAAAAAAAAAAGAAAAAAAAGAAATTGGTCAATGAAAAGAAGTGATGGAATCATGGCTCCAGGCACTAACAGTATTTAAGGAAGATGAAATTGCGTGTAGAATAGCACTGTTCAATAGAAATATAATGAAAACCCCATATAAAATTTTAAGTATTTTAGTCACTATCTTTAAACAATTGAAATTAAAGAGGTGAAAGTAATTTAATGATATATTTTACTTAACTTAATGTATTCAAGTTATTATGTTTCAATAAGTAACCCATATGAAAATTATTGAGAAATTTTACATTCTTTTTTCCTATTATTTAAAGTGGACAAGTACTTTACACTTAAAAAGTATGTCAGTTTGGACTATCTACCTTTCAGGTGCTTAAGAGCCACAGGTGGGTAGCAGCTCTAGAAATAGAGCTAGGATCCTGGAGTCATTTTTGCTGCTGTGACTTGACTGCTAAGTTTGGTTAGCTGGCCAGTAAGAACTGGTTCGCATATATTTGCTTTCTCTAATTTGTATCATCAAGTACAAATAGAAAAATATGAAGGCATTTGAACTGAGAATCACAGAATGCTGTTAGAAATTTTCTTTGTAACTAAGCAAGAATAATTTTTTGAAATGGGAGTTTAAACTAAAACACTTTGAAGCTAATAACATGAGCTTTTAAAGACACACTGTAGAAGTTAAATGTAGAAAACATTTCCAGGATTTCTAAAGTAAAAGACACAATATAAACACAGGACTAAAATTGGTTTAAGAATTTCAAAACCATTCCTCATGAAATCATAATTATATCAACTTGTACAAATAAAAGGTCAAGAACTTTCCAAATAATTGCATCCAGACATTGTCTCATTAACTAGAATCCCACACGCAAAAGTAATTCAACAACTATTGGATTTATCCTTTGCTCACTCTATTTTCTCAAGACTGATGAAAACAGCCAAATCACACATCTGGCATATCTTCTTCAAGCTATTTTCTACTACCTGCATCAAATAAAATGAATTCCAAATACTTCACTCTTTACCAATTAAAGAAGAATTCACTCTAAAACAAACACAAAAAATTACATGATTTCAAGAATTCTTAGCTTTAACAAGTATTTTTCTTTAAAAAATATGTCCCTATTTTTACTGACATTTTGAAACTAATGAAACGTGGAGCACAGGGAATTAAAAGTTAGACATCTTAGAAAGTAGATAATGTTTTAAATTTAAAAATCACATAGAAATCGAACTTTGGCCTACGTTCTTTAAAATTCCTCAGTAATATTTTGATTTATTTATATTTCAAGTGATTGTGCTTCAAAGAAAAAATTTGCTTATGTTAAGACAGTTCAGATTGGAGGATCAACTATCAGAGTTAAAGCACAAGGTAAAGGTAGCAACAGTCATAAAGCTGAATAAGATATAATTGCATGTGCTACTGCCTGGGGTATAAGTGCATTTAATATCTTATAGCAGTTACTTTCCAGTACATAATGAATTATTTTAAAATGAAAAGTTACAAGAATTTATTTTGAACATATTATCACATGATGATATGATGTATAATATGTTGTCATTTTTCATACTGAAAACATAGATTATAACAGATTTGAATATTCTTCTAAACATTTAAAAATATATGTATGTTAAAATGGAAGCCATCTACCTACCTTTTGGCCTTGACACTTTATTTTGGCCTTGACAAATAAAGTGAAGACTTTTTACTTCATATCACTGAAGACATGAAATGGCCCACATTAGCACAGTAGCAATATACTCTTAAGATAAAACAATAAAGTATTAGCTTTCTAAAGAAAAACTAGTACTAATTTTTATAACTCTCCTCTTAATTCTACAATGCTGCTTTTATCATTCCGTTTTCTTAGAAGTAACCTGCTATGTACATATCATCTTCCCACCCAAGTTCAAGCAGTTTCTTGAAATGTTACTCATGGCGTATTTAGCAAAACTTCCATTGCAAAGTACAAAGCCCATGGAAGTCATTCAATAATTGACTTTTTAATTTTGATTATTGGGAAAAGAGAAGAAAAGAAAAATGCCCACAAGGAAATGCCTTATCAGATACTGCTAAGTAAGGACAGGCTGGCATAAAAACATTGATCAAACAAGAACTTTGTTCATCTCATTGTTTTTCCAGGAATGGAGCTCAACTCTGCTTCATTATGGTTAGGGGGAAGTGTTAAAATGAAAAAGAGATTGGGACATTTTATTAGGGGAAAATCCTACAATTCACTTCTTTATTTTATTTAATATTGTATTTTTTATTTTTCTGTTGAAGATAACAAAATATTCCCTCAAAATGCTTGATAAAATTAATGATCCCCCTGATAATATGCCTAAGAGAGTTTATTTTTATGCTAAATTTGAAATGTAATTTAATTCTTATTAACTTATTTAAATCTATAAAATAAACTTGTTAAACAGATATAATGGATAAAGATGTGAAATACATACTTTTTCTTCCCAAATCTTTTTAATTCAATTGGAGTGATTTTTCTCTCCTTATTTTTTAGGCTATTCTGGCACATAAAGACAAAAGAAGTCACTTAGTCAAAGAATGAAACAGAAAATAACCCCATCATACAGAATACCTATGCATAATCCCTGAAAACAACACCTACACATAATTACTTAAAGCAGAAAAAAAAGAGATAATATAGCCTGATATGGTTCAGCTGTGGCTCCACCCAAATCTCAACTTGAATTGTATCTCCCACAATTCCCACATGTTGTCGGAAGGATGCAGGGGGAGGTAACTGAACCATGGGGGCCAGTCTTTCCCATGCTATTCTTATGATAATGAATAAGTCTAACAAAATCTGATAGGTTTATCGGGGTTTCCGCTTTTGCTTCTTCTTTTTTTTTTTTTTTCTTTTTTTTTTTCTTTTTTCTTCTTTTCTCTTGCTGCTGCCATGTAAAAAGTACCTTTCACCTCCTGCCATGATTCTGAGATCTACCCATGGATGTGGAACTGCAACTCCAATTAAATCTCTTTTTTTTTTTTTCCCAGTGTCAAGTATGTCTTTCTCAGCAGCATGCAAACAGACTAATACATAGCCCCATGGATTAGTTGCAACCCAAGTTTTTAACTGATATTCTATGGAAATTTAATTTGTTACTAATTTTCCTCAGTTAAACTTCTAAATATCAATGGTCATTACCAGTTTTTATTCTTCTCATCCCTCCAAATATCATACTAATGTTGAAATTATAACATGTAAGATGTTCTAACCACTGTCCAGCAAAAATTGATTAGTATAGTTAAATATGAGACATTCCTAAAATTTATTCATATTTACTCCATTTGGGGGAAAAAAAACAAAAGGAAGAAAAATGCAAAGAAACGTTTTATTTGTAGTTTTCTCAGCAAAATATAAGTGTTAATGAAAAATAAAGGTATGTTTTACTATTAGTAAAGGGATTACTGCTGTTTCCAGAATTGCAGCCTCTTCTAAATGTCACCTTGGGAATATTTCAACATCACCTTCTTCATCTTATTTTTTTTCTAAGATGCTGGAAATATTTTAATCTTCCTTTTTACCTCAAAGATTTCCCAAAAGTCAATTTGCAGAGGGATCAGTATAGACAACTTAAATAAGCAAAATTTGCCTTTATTTTTCTCTTGTTCCTACTCAGCATCTCCTCTCTAAAGATAGTCTAATAATTTTTAATCCATGTGCTATTTCTCCATAGAAATTTATGAATCTTATGATAAAGTTTCTCCCCAAAAGTCGCATAACATATGTGAGGACTAAAACACTGACTTCTTGATTGGACAACTTGCTGAATTAAATAACCATTACTGAAATCCTGGTATTTACACAGTGATATAATGGACATAGTAGAATGAGTTTCCAATTGCATAGAGACCAAGACATATCCAGAAGACAGAAGTTAAGCAAGACTACATAATACACTTAACTCACTGCCAAAATTGTTGGCAAACTTGTCATGTGAATGCCTAAAGAAGGACAGATCACTAAAGAGAGGAATAATCAGGGGATAGAGTTTTTGTGAACCCCAAAACAGAAGACACTCCAGATATGTGGAACAGAGAGGGGGGAAAGGTCATGGCAGAGGACCCTAATAAAGTTGATACATGGAAATAGAATCCTAATAGTATATTTTAGAAATAGTGACAAGACTGCATGGTATGTCTGAAGTCAAGAGTTGCTGTTTCTAAACAGCAGAATCAGGATTGCTGATTATTAAAGAAAAGAAGCCAGACACTTTGCTAAAGGTTTTGCTTTTTTGCACAGTCCTTACAACAATATGAGGTAGATATATCCTTTCTCAGAGATGAGAAAATGAAGAGGGTTTCAGTATCTTGCTAAAGTCTCTTGAATTGATAAATGGCAAAAGCCAGGAATCAATCTGATTTGGAAATATCCTATGCCAGGTCAGAGATGTGGGACTTAATTACTTAGACAATTTGTGTTTCCTAAATGCCTTTAAACAGATTTTATGTCTTTATAAATATTAGTGTTTTGGGAAGATTGATATGAATGTTTGAAAAAAAAGTTTTCTAATTTGTTCATGTTAGCAAAAGAGAAAATTATATTTTAAGGGAACTTTTCATTCTTTTTCAAATAAAATGACTCAATCCCTTTGCAGAAATATGTATTTCCATGCCATCTCAACTTCTCCTAATTATGTTGAAGGTTGACTGATTTATACAAAGATTTTATCAGGTTGATAAAAGCCCCCAACCTTGGAAAGTAAAAATGAAAATATAACAAAGGAACCAAATTCCTTCTCGGAGGAACCAAATTCCTTTTTGGCTTCTCATGCCCAAACCTCAACACCACAGAGGACAGATAAGGTGTAAATAAGGAAATTTTACTCTCCTGACCTCTGTTGAAAGTCTCATTTTGCTAAAAGCATTGCACTTAATAAATTGATTTGTTGCAATTACGGATACCTCCCTAAATGGTAGAAAAAGCAACAAAGAAAGGTTGAACAATTTGATGATATGGAAATAATAATCAATGGATAAACTGACTACCTCATAACATATTTTCATTCAGCAATGAAGCAGAAATACAGCTAACGAATTTTAGAAGGTTAAAAGAAATGAGGTACAGTGTCCCAAATAAGGCACTTAGAATCTCACCATCTTCTACATCCGTTAGCTTGTGCCTGATACAGTTTAAGAAAGACACAGACAAACTAGAAAGCAACCAGAGATAAAATTTGAGAGCTGTAGCTGAGGAAGCACTAAAGGTATGGGTGATATTCTGCCTGGAGGACAGTAGAGCCAGAAGTTTCTTTCTTATCTTCAAGTGTCTGAAGAATTGTGATGCGGTAGGGGAATCAGTGTGGCCTTTCCAAATAGGAACCAGGAACAAACAGACACTTCTTACTTCCTCAAGAAAGCAAAGCTCTTACAGGTAGTGTAGCCAAATAATAAGACCATGCTGCTAAGAATATGCAATCATATACTTAACAATTATCCCGGAAGAATATTATACATGGGTGCCCACTTTGGTTGGGATTTAAACACTTCTATGAAAACCATAAATCAAATTTTATACGATTTTATGAGAATTCATACAAAAAGGAAAGGAACTTCTATAATTGTCTTGAATTCATGAAACATAATAGGTTAAAAGTGTATATATGCTTTAGTAAACTCTAGAATTTTTCTTTAACATTCTACCAGTTTTGTCTTGGGAGTCAAACATGAATTCTACATAAGCAACCTAACAAGGTTTGGTTGAAACAATAGTAGATGTAGAATCAGAAGTTTTGTGGTTTTTTATTTATTCTTTTACTTTTTGCAAATTCACATCTCGGAATATTATTTATCATATATAAAGTGGCAATAATATCATCTGCCTTATAGATTGCTGTGAAAATCTAATGAAATCACATTTATACAATTAGGGTGTAGACTATGTGACACTGAATATTATAAAGGGTTGTTTTCATTCCTTTTTTTGTTTGTTTTTTATTTCAAAATAAGTCTCTCTGTCTACTACGTCTTCCCACAAATCTCTTAGTTATTAAAGAATTCATCTGTCCTCACTTCAGCTTTCCCCTTCTTTTCTCTTAAAGTTCTACTACAGGTTCATTATCATGAGAACATATGTAACAGGCACACAAATACCTTTGAAAAATGAATGCTCGGCAGTAATGGCATCTCCAAAAGATAATTATCATCCAAACTTTAGTATGCATGTCAGATTTGACCTCACGGTATCAAAGGGAAGAAAAGCAATAATTTCTTCCTACTTGGTGAATATGCAAATTGCATTATACTATCACAATATATAAATTCTAATGGATGTCTAAATCGCAATGGCATGGCACAGAAGGCTAGATGAAACATAGCTTCATAGATTTCAGGTTTCCACCAACTAAGCTGTTTCATCAAAATATGACATCGAGATTAAGAAATAATTCAATGTGAATCTTCCTGGAGAAACAGTCACCAAACAAGAACATCATGTAACTGCTTCGTATAACTGCAATTCTGCCCGAAAGACAATACTACAAAGTGAGTGGTGCTTTACGTTTCACCAACTGGAATGAGACTACACTGAGAACTGCCATTATGCAAACAAAACAGTGTACCCAATCCCAATAAAACTGTAGGGCTTGGTTAGCATGTTCCTCCACTGAACCTCAAAACATTAGAATTATCTATACTTACTAAGAGATAAGACAATATTTTTTAAAAAGTAATTATTACATCATAATAAACAACATAATGCGGCCGAGTGCGGCGACCCAAGCCTGTAATCCCAGCACTTTCGGAGGCCGAAGCGGGTGGATCACGAGGTCAAGAGATCGAGACTATCCTGGCCAACATGGTGAAAACCCCTCTCTACTAAAAATACAAAAATTAGCTGGGTGTGGTGGTGCGCACCTGTAATCCCAGCTACTCGGGAGGCTGAGATAGGAGAATCACTTGAACCCAGGAGGCAGAGGTTTCAGTGAGCCGAGATAGCGCCACTGCACTCCAGCCTGATGACAGGGCAAGACCCTGTTTCAAATACAATACAATACAATACAATACAATACAATACAATACAACATCATGTACATGAAAGATTGTTCCAAAATATACATGAATGAAGAGGAAACAGATAGGAATGGAAGAAAATGTTGAAATTAAACTCTTCCCTTTATAGATGACAAAGTGGAAGCTTAGAGTTTAAGAATACAAAAATCAATCACATTTGGAGTTAAGATTTGGTCACTGATGAAAAGTAAACTCACTTAACTGCAATATGTTTTTTGAATGTGGCACTAAAAAAGCGTAATGATTTTAGTAAGATGAAATCAACTACAAAAATTTCCAGGTCACTGGGAATTTCTCACCACTAAGGTCCTGTTTGGAATCCTCTTATATCCCCACAGCACCAGCAACCTATTCCTTGCTGTGCTAAGTGTTAGCAATTCTGATAAAAGAAATGGTATAAACAAACAAACAAACAAAAAACCTCCACAGTATCTGCAGGCTACCTGTGTTACCAAGCTTATGAGCAACTGGGGCCAGCCTTCACTGGTTGCTCATGTAAGGTTAGAGAAGTTTCTGGGTTCCTTTCCAAAAGTAGCTAGGACTTCTCTGATGTCTTCACTAAGTATAAATCAAATTTCTGTCGACTTAGTCAATATACTTATTTTAATATATTTGAAGATATACTAAAAATACAATGTGGTAAATATTTCCTGCAAAAAATATTCAGCTTGATAGAGTACACATTTCTGTATTAACACATATGTATATGTATTAACACAATATCTAACACACAATTCTGTAGTAATACATATGTATTAACACATATATATGTATTGACACATAATAGCTATATCTATCAACAACTATTTTTGTATTTATGTATTTATATATTGTATTTGTATATACAAATAGTTGTATGGTACATAACATCTATTTTCTGCAAAAGGAACAGTAATTTTTAGAGGAAAAATTACCTACAATTCAAAATTGTTCACAATGATGAGGGTTAATACTAGATCATGTAATTTAGTCCACACACTGTACAGAGTTAATAAGAAATAATAATTAAAATCAGTCATCCCAGACTGCACACAGTGGCATATGCCTGTAATCCTGACACTTTGGGAGGCCAAGTCAGGCGGATCACCTGAGGTCAGGAGTTCGAGACCAGTCTGGCCAACATGGTGAAACCCTGTCTCTCCTAAAAAAATTTAAAAATCAGCTGGGTGAGGTGGCGTGTTTCTGTAGTCCCAGCTATTAGGAAGGCTGAAGCAGGAGAATTGTTTGAACCTAGGAGGCGGAGGTTGCAGAGAGTGGAGATCACACCGTGGTACTCCAGCCTGGGTGACAGAGTGAGACTCCATCTCAAAAAAAAATAAATAAATAAAATAAAAAAGAAAATCAAGCATCCCAGCTAAAAATGCATTCACGTCATGCCCAGGCTGGTTTCCATACAAGGATGCTCTAGGAGATTCTGTGAGTTTCTTCACTACATGTTTGTTTTAGATAAATTTGGGAACTACATTTACCTTGAGAGCATCTCTGCTGGGTCCATGGGAGGAAGCAAGGAAATCTGAGTTCTGCCATCCTAGCCTCCTTTCTCTAGGAATTTTAAATGAGTTGTGTCCTAAAGGGTCCCTATATAGCACTGTAGCAGTTTTCTCAGGACCAATAGGTAGGAGTTTGGAGACCACCCTGGTCCATTCCTGAGGTGCAGGGAGGTCTTGCCCAGTTTGTGCATGAACTTGACAGGCAAATAAACCATCTAATCTGACGAAAAGCAAAAAGCAATAGGGAGACCTTTGGGGGACAGCATGGTGACTTCCAAATATAAAAAGATTAAGTACAGTTAGAATACTTTTCCCATCCAAAGTAACCTTCAAATTTATTACTTACTGGCCAGTTTTACAAATGCATTCACACAGATTAACATGTGTGAACATGTTCTGTTAATAATGGAATCTGGGGAAAAAAAAAAAAAAAAAAAAAAAGGAGCAAGCCCCAGACAATATTGAGGGGGGAAAAGCAAAGTGAAGCAGGGTAACATTGCCACTGCTTAGCAAAAAGTGGTAGGGGACATTACCTAAGATAAAGAAAGTAACATGGAATACAACTTTGAGACCATACGCTTCAGTTCATAATGCCAAAAGCTGATCACGGTGAGTGGCAGCTAAAGAGATCTTAGAGATAAAAAAAGTGCTTGGAAATCATTTTACATATGGAAAAAACAAGTTCAGCCCTTAGTTTTTAAAAAGAGAAATCAATTTAAGGGAACCCAATGGAGAGGCTGTTTGCTTCACTAGAATGATATTCCTATTGCTTATTTTCCATCATCCCCAGAACATCCTTTGCCCTTGAGCTCACTCTGGGGGCTCCATTGAATAAACGTCAACAGGTCCCTCTTGGTCTACTACTATAGCAATCCTCATTCCCAGGGCCTTGAGGTGTCTACCCTGTATAAGCTAACTGGAAATTTGCTTTTCATATTTTCAAAGAACAATGCCTATTTGTTAGCTCAGATAATAATGTAAGGATTTCAAAAACAAAAACATATGGGACATTTTCTTAACTAATAAATCATCTTTCATTACATGATTAGATTTTACTAATTTTTCTCCATGTTACCTGAAATATAAACAATATCCTTCCTTCCTTCCTTCCTTCCTTCCTTCCTTCCTTCCTTCCTTCCTTCCTTCCTTCCTTCCTTCCTTCCTTCCTTCCTTCCTTCCTTCCCTCCTTCCTTCCTTCCTTCCTTCAAATGGAATCTCACTCTGTCACCCAGGTTGGAGTGCAGTGGCATGATCTCAGCTCACTGTCACCTCCACCTTCCGGTTTCAAGTGATTCTTGGGCCCTAGCCTCCCGAGTCACTGTGATTACAGGTGCCTGCCACCATGCCCCGCTAATTTGTATTTGCAGTAGAGACAGGGTTTCAGCACGTTGGTCAGGCTGGTCTTGAACTCCTGATCTCAAGTGATCCACCACCTCGGCCTCCCAAAGTGCTGGGATTACAGATGTGAGCCACCTTGCCTGGCCCTATTTTCTAATTTTTTCTGTTCACCAATCCAAAATCCAAGAACTTTGTGTGTAGATTATGAAGATTTTAATTTGCCTAAATTATGAAGATTTTAATTTGCCTAATAAAAAATATGCAATGACTAATTTCTATTTAATGATAATTTGAGAACACACTAGATTTTTGGGGGGGGGGGGGCATTTGTTAAGAAAAAGTTGAACATATCAGATAAAACCTGGGTTGATACACCAAATGAATGATGGGTAATGATGCAAATCCCAGCTCTTAGCACAGTGTTTGGCACAGAGTCAGTACTCAGTAAACATAAACAATTATTAATACTAATATTTTGATAAATTTACCTTATTCAGTCTCTTTCAAATGAGAATATTATAGGCATTCCCCTAAGTGCATAATTAAGGAATCATCCCTCAGATTTAAAACATGATACACTAAAGAAATGTAAATATTGTAGAGAGGAACAACACTTGGGAAGCTCTTAGTCTGGGTACCTAAGAGTTGAGTTTACCATTCTGAGAACTCAACGAAGGAACAGGAGTTCCATAAGCATCATCTCCAAGCTTCACAATAACTCCATGCTATAGGCATTATCGTCTCCATTTTGAAAACAAGCATCATGAGGGTGAGAGGTAAGAGATAGATCAGTGGAGAGCTGAAGATCTGGAGAGGAATGATTGAAGAAAGGGGACCACCAGTTGTGAAAGCCAAGTTAAAGACAAAAATAAACACCTGTCCTTATCTCAAACTTTTATGTTTTCAAGCAACTGTTTATGGAAGCACCTACTATGTGCCAGGCACTCCGTTGGGAATAAATACCATGCAGAGTTCAAAAATTCTGTCACACTCACTCTCAACAGCTTGCTTTCTCTCATGCTCTTTCTCTGCCTGGAATACCCTCCTTCCCCTTGCTTCTCCTCCCCACTCTACTATACCCATGTTTAGAGTCTATATTTAAACATCATTTCCTCTAGAAAACTTTCCTGAAATACCTGAGCTTCTTGAAATACACTCTCTGCATGCCAATAGCGACCGCTTATCCTACCATGCAATAATTGTTTCTTTTGGATTGCTTCCTAATCTTTGGACTAAGAAACCGTAACTTACACTGCTGCAAAAATGCCACATCTGTGTTTATTTAATTAATAAATTCACATAGCAAATGAATGAATGGAGACAGAATTAAGGATATAACAAAAAGAATGAGAAGAGTTAGCATTTCAAGTAAATGTACCTTTTAATAACAATCTAATGTACGATTTCATTTAACATGTGTCTTAGCTAGAGTACATTATGAGAATAATTGTTTAATATTGCTTTAAAGTGCAAATTGTTTGTTTAGAATTCAATAAATAAATGCTGAAGTAGGAAATGAAAGTGTTGTTTAATTTAATTGTCCTCACTACCATGCATGGCTTTTTGATATTTTTAGTAATTAGCAAAATAGAAATTGACTTTAAAACCAAGAATAAAAGAAATATCATGAATAAATATTATGTAATATTTCTACACTATTTACTTTTAATGATTCAATCATTACAATAAGAAAACAGCAATATGTAGTTCACATAATTAGCTCTTGTAATAATTAGGGGAGAGGGTGGGAGCCATCAATGAAACACACACATTGCTGTCCAAGTTAAACCAGAAATTCTTGACGACTAACATTAATTGAGAAGAGATGGCTAAAAAAAAAATCCTATGTGAAACATTAAACAAAGTCATCTGATGTTTATGTTTTTCTCCTTTAATAATTAATGGAATGTAAATAGTCAGGAGAGGCTTCAGTTTTGCATTGTAACTAACCAACATTATAAATGGCAGTCAGATGTTTACATAATACCCAGAACCCTTCTGTATGGAAGGAGGTTACAAATCTGCCCCTTTTCCCTGTTCAAAGTCAAAAATAATGGTGCCTGATCCCCAGAGCATTCACTGCAAGAACTGTTTGCATATTCAGTTATTGTTTCTGCTGCGTCAGTCATCTGTTGAAGTTCACTCTAATGTGGCCCTGATCAATTCTGCCAGCTGTGCTTAAGTGCTGTTTACTATAATAACATCACACTGCATTCTTATTTGGCAACAACAGCTATGACAGCACCTAAATGCATTGAGAAGCCAAGATTTTTATCATGTACACAGATCAAATTGAAACTGTTTACAGAGGACAGTAATGTTCTATTTCTGTCCATTCTAGTGAATACCAATAGCAGAATAATGGCTTTGCAAAATTCTGCCCTTTCTAATAACTGAATATTGTTGATCTAAATTCTTAATGGGATCCAGAAATTATTTTATAATTATATCTTATATGGTGATTCACCTGAAATAAATCCTCACCCCTAGCATGTCCTGATGTAAGACGTAGTATGAGTAAACTATCTAAAATAAAAATATATTCTGAAAAATTTCTAGCAGGAATAAGAGTAAATATGAAAGTAAAAAGTAAAAAACTAATATGATTTTATAATAATAGAAAAATATGTCAACAAAATATTAGATTGTATGGTTTTCTCACCACTTAAAATAATATGCTTCATCTCATATTAAGCAATAATGCAAACTAAGCCAAATATATCACCGAAATGAGAACTTAGTATTTCCACAAAAACTTATACACTCCTTGTGATCAATATTTGTTACTGCTTTGCTACTTATTTAAAACTTCTACGTGTGAATTCTACAATTATGTATCATAAAATTTATGATACTGTTTATTGAAATTTTAAAAAATCTCTCTTGATTCTGTTACTCACTTAGTATTTCCTTTATAATAAGTGTGATATAAACAAAAATACTGACTAACAAAAGAATAGTAAAGTCACTGAAATGCCATCTTCTCAGAGGTTTTAATCCTCCTGAAGCAATAGCAAATAAGTGGACATTTTTAAGATTAGCATAGAAAACATACGGATAACCCTTAATATAAATGCATGTCATAGCTCATAAATGCTCTGAAAGCTCCTTCTGAGCTATTATAGTGCATGCTGTGAATGTGTATTAACAATAGTGCACAATCATACGTTAAATACATCATATATTTGCATATTTAGTTCTATTCAACTGCCAATTTTAAAAATATACTTTCTCTAAAGAACTATAGTCTTGGTTTCTAGTAGCCATAATTTTTACATTAGTGTCTATCAAAATAGTAACCTAGTTTGATATTATTCAACTCTTAAAATTGCATTTAAACTCCTACCACCCAGGAAATTCTCTTTCTCTGTCTCTCTTCCTCTTTCTCTCTCTCTGTTGCTCAGTTACTTAGCTATAGCTGAAATTTTTCTTACTTGAAATTTCAGGAACTCATCTTCCTAAAGATGAACAACACTTTATACACTTTATTTATCACTCTTTAGTAGATAATAATTACTTCCCCCAAACAAAATCTGTCATTTCTGTTTTTTTAAGAAAACATGACATTCTACTAAAATCATCAGGTTGCCAGCAAGAATCCCAAACAAAAATAATTCATTCAAACTTCTAAATCTAGTCATTGAAGATTGACAGTATCTTTTTATATTTTTGAAAGCTCTTTTAACATTAACTGATATTTTAGTGTGTGAAGAAACTAAAGCTTTCTACATAGAAAAGTTCATCTTTTGAATTCGCACCACCATCAGATAAAAGCATAAGGGACTTGAAGCCACAGTTCAGATATACTAGTCCCACAGAAATGACCCCAATATATCAGCATCAGGACAGGCAGCAGGTGTGAGCAGTGACTAGAAAAGAGCAATGATAAGGAAAGCAAGCCAGAGAAGAGTTAAACCTAACCTATTAATACCACTATGCATGGGATAATAGAAAGGCCCTCTTGTTACTAAAGGTGAAGCTATCCTGGCTAGAAAAATAAGTGAACCACTGCAAATATTGTAGTGACTGTCCTGTGAATGGATTGCCACACCAAATGACAGAACTCTCTCAATTCCACTTTCCAATAACTTCAAGGCACTAGGGATGTGACAGCATGATGAATACCACAACAGACAGCTCCAATATGGTACCATTTTACCAGATCAATATCTCGCTGCAATATAAGAAAAAAGGAGCTGATATTAGTCTACACAGTGTATTACAGATGAGGTACATTTCTTCTTACTGCACTCATGCTGAACCAAAGCAATAATTCATAGATTCCTTAAAAGGTTCGTGCAGCACCACATGCAAAAAAAAAAAAAAAAAAAAAAAAAAAAAAAGGCTAATCCTTATTTCAACATCTGCTTGAAGATGTAATCGCTTAAAGAAGTAAGTATGCGAGTTTTTTAATTTGCCGCTTTTTCATTTATCGCTTACCAAGGTATATAAATAACGAAGTTAGTATATCCAGGTCTGAAAAAGTACAAACATTCATAGATTGTCTTGCTGACACTGTTCCAGTAATAGTATGAAGAAAATTGCACTCAATATTTCACTACCAGCCTACCTAACTTGCTTTGCAAGTGGAAGAGCACTTTAGAACTTTCCACATTTTGAGTGTGTGAAATATAATCAATTCTCAATTATCGGCAATGGTTTATTCTTTTTTGGATTATTCCATATTTCCTTTTTAAAACCAAAGTCACTGTGATCAGCTACCCCTAAAGCTGCCAAGAGCTGTAACCTACTATACAAGAAATATTAGTTGCTATGTGTACAAATCACACAAAAGTAATATAGAGTAATTCTCATGCCGTAGTCAAAGTATAAACGACCAAATGTTTTATTGTTTCAAAATATTCTAATTGGTTCAGGCCACAGATGCAAACAGAAACCAAAATAACATACTAAATCAGAAGCAGCTTAATTCTGACTTAATGTGACTCATGATTATCTTTTTTAATGTACTCTATACATCATCCACTGGAGTATTACTTTTATTTTCCTCCATTTTCTCTTTTTTTAATATCCTGTTTCAGCAAAATAAATATGTATTTCCTCAAGCAAAGTTCCAGACTGTTCTATTAGTGCTTTAAAATGGCGGAATCCACAACCAGCTCACCTGGTTAGTGCTTCCCTCTGACCGTGTCCATTTCCCTTCTGGCACCACCCATGGCTCTTGATATAGATACCCCCAATTAATATCTCTAAAAATCTGAGATAGGCTTCCTGGCTCCTGTCCAACTACAAATAATAATTTACCTCTCCATGCCCCCTTTCGTGCTATGCAATCAAGTGTCTGCACTACGGTATGTGCAGTCTTTAGGAGATATGGGAGTTGATACTTTGCAAGGGGATGATCACTCTCAGTATTTTCCTAGCTGCTGCCAGCCTGAACTATGAAGTAGGTCAGCACTAAGAGTTTTGTTTTACAGATGAGGAAAATGAGGTTTATAGAGGTTAAATGGCTTAGCCTGTTGACCCAACAGCTGTCAGAATTTAGTAACCATTCTCTGGGCCAGTGATTTCAGCCCAGATTTTGTAATACCCCAGGGTGTCTCACATTTCCTAAAGTATTTCATGAAATTCTCAAAAAATATTCCATTAAAGACAAATGTAGGCCAAATTATATCTTTAAGACATGACCAGAAGAAAAAAAAAAAAAGTCACAAATATATCGCACATCACAACTCTGCAAAACGTAAAAAAACGCCACTATCTGGTAATTCACTACATTGCAGGAGAATCTAATAAAAAACAAAGAGGTGGAATAATAAGGCAAGTATGTTACAAATCATTAAATATCATTTTTTCCTTGGGTCACATCGCTTTTAATATCATTCTATTTTTACCCAGGAGATGGGCAAAAAGACCAGGGCTGGGGGGAAATCATCATAAACTACTTTATCTTTTTGTCTCCTCTTTGAAAATTAACAAGAAAAATCATTAACTTTGTCTATGAGTTTTATTTTATCATCTTCAGGGTAGATTCTACATACTAAGATGATGCCTGGAAACACTCCACTTGGCTAATACTGAATAGCAGTGTTCAACAGATTTGGCAATAATATCTCCCCACCTTTAGCAGCTTTAATTTTTTATAGCAGACCCCAATCGAATATAGCATAACAAGAAAAATCTGTTTATTTTATGGAAATTTATTAACATATCACACATGAGTTGAGGACAAAAAGATATTTTAGACATTAAAGCTGCAATACAAACCTGTTATATAGGTAGATATTTAAATATGGACCCCAATCAGAAAAACAATGGTGATGAAAAGCTATTTTCACAGAACTCTCTTTCAAGTTTAAATTGTGACATCAGTGGGACAGACGAAAATGGTATTAATTTTATTGCTCTGACCAAAGCTAGCTAACTCTCTTCTTTCTGCAAAGTCCCAAGGTCCCAAGATTATTGTTAGAGCTAGGAAGTCTTAAGTTAGGTCTAATTTGTCTTGTCTTGCAAATGGCACCACTGAAATTCAGGCAGTTCCAGGGTTACTAAGTAGTAGAACCTAGTCTCAAACGTATGTATCCTAACTTTTAATTCAGTACATTAAGAGGAAATTATGTAGCTATCAATTTCTTCACACATATCTTTAAGAACATGGGATACTACTTTCCACAAATTAATATCTAAGAATAGAGACAGACTTGTATAATATCTTCAAACTAAATCAAGTCTGTCCCTTGCCTACTCTCTTCCTTTCACATGAATTTCAGAAGTATTTCTTTTAATAACAACATTAGCAAAAAATATATGCAAGCCATAACTTTTAAACTTATGATACTTTACCAAAATAATAGAGAATATTAATTATAGACCATTAATTTATTGGTTGAGACAGTATGGAAACAAATACTAAAAAAATGTTAAATATTAAAGTAATGGCTAGAAAAGTTAAATTATTTAAAATTATTTAAATTTGAAGACTAAAATGCGTAAGCTAGAGACTTTTTTTTTTTCTCTTGAGACGAAGTCTCACTCTGTCACTGAGACCGGAGTGCGGTGGCGCGATCTCGGCTCACTGCAACCTCCGCCTCCCGGGTTCAAGCGATTCTACTGCCTCAATCTCCTAAGTAGCAGGGACTACAGGCACGTGCCACCATGTTCTGCTATTTTTTTTTTTTTTTTTGTATTTTTAGTAGAGATGGGGTTACACTGTGTCAGCCAGGATGGTCTTGATCTCCTGACCTCGTGATCCACCAGCCTTGGCCTCCCAAAGTGCTGGGATTACCTAGGCATGAGCCACTGCGCCTGGCCAAGACATTTAAAAGTATACTTAGACCCTATTTACCAGGAATTCATTTTTATTTCCTAGAAATCCAGGGTTCAGAGAATTGAAAATTCACCCTTATTTATCATTTTAAAACTTATAATTCAACATTCTCAGAATATTGAAAGGACTTAGATTATGGTTTAGGGTTGGTTTTCAAAACAATGAAAATAAAACATCTTATTTTAAAAGACATTGTGTTGAGTGGCAGCTATGTCCTGGACACTGTATTGGCAATCACAGAAATAAAGATCAAGATAGATAGGGCAGGATTCCTCTAACTGGATGAACTCACAGTCTAATGAGGAAGACTGATATAAAATGATATAATTATAATACAAAACAATCATCTTTAGAGTAGAAATACGAATTCAGATTTTTAGAAGCAAAATATATTTAATAGCAAAATTGGAAATCCATACTCAATTTTCTAAAGGAAAAATCATAACTCTCAGAGTATATTTAGAAAGTTTGCTTTAAATCAAGCAGGATTGAATATCTGATTATCACAGAGACGTCAAATTGGGATATAGGCTTGCCTGGATGCTGTTCACTTGTGAGAATGACACAGTGAATGTAAAGGATCAGGAGAAACAATGGCTCACATAACAAATTTGTAACAAAAAACTCATATACTGTGACTGTTTGATTTTTTGTTAAGTAAAATTCAATGCATAAAACATGAGAAATATGTATTAAAAGTTCCCATAAAAATGTAACACACGTTTGAAGATTTTTGAAAGGGCTTGTTATTGACATAAAGCAAAAATAGTTTATTTAGCTTGAATAATTAATATTATGCCTCAGTAACTCATAATAAACATGCATTCAATTAAATGTTAAAATATCACTTAAATCAATACATAGTAATTCAAGACTTCGGATCAAAAGAAAAATTAAGAAAAACTGTTTTAATACCCTAAATGCCATAAGCACTAGAACAAGAGCAATATAAGGAAATAATTTGATTTTTTAAAGGCATTTTCTTTGGAGCTTTAGTAAAATAAATGGACCAGTGGCCAAGTGGCTCTGTAGAGTCTTTGCTGTCTAACCTGAACAAATCACTTAACCTCTGTAGGGACCATTTCTCCTAATCACGGAAATTGGTGTAATAATGCCAATCTCACCAGTCTGTTGCTGAAAACCAAGATAATTTTTAAAGGTACTGTTTTTTTTGTTTGTTTGTTTGTTTGTTTTTTTGAGATGGAGTCCCAGGCCGGAGTGCAATGGTGCAAATTGGCTCACTGCAATCTCTGCCTCCTGGGTTCAAGCAATTCTCCAGCCTCAACCTCCTGAATAGCTGGTATTCTAGGCACTCACCATTATGCCCAGCTAATTTTTGTATTTTTGTAGAGATGGGGTTTCACCATGTTGGCCAGGCTGGTCTTGAAGTCCTGACCTCAGGTGATCTGCCCGCCTTGGCCTCCCAATGTGCTGGGATTACAGGCGTGAGCCACCGCGCCTGGCCTTAAAGGTACTTTGAAAGTAGCAATCCAGTTGTTGATAATCACAATGGCATTTCTATATCATCGTGCTTTTCAGGGTTGAATCACTGAAGTGCCTTGAGGAAGATGCAATCTCAAGAATTTTTAAATTAAGGACTTAATTTACAAAATATATGTAAATATAATTACAAACCTCTCTATGATTAAAAGAAAAATGATGAATATTGTATTCAGAACCAATATAATTTCAAATATTTTTAAATTGACCACTGAAGATTTGATTACCTGAGAGCAGTATAGAGATTCAGGACTGTGAACATAGTCTCTCCATGGCCGTTGCTCAAAGTTCATTAAACACCGTTTAAGGTGATGGGTAACATTTGTCCAGAGAAATTGCCAGGATTTTCTTAGAGACAAATAAATCCTCAGTGGCTGTCAGTTATGATATGTGCATTTAAAACAGATTGACAGAGCAGAAATAGATTTTTATGTGAAGGACTGACAAAATTAATATGTTTAAGCTACTGATCCTATAAAAAGAGATCCCTGGAAAACACCTCTGTAGGTGTCTAAAGAAATACAGGGCATGAGAACCTGGAAACAAAACAAGTTTTCTTCAATGTAAATAAATGTTTTATATATGTAAAAGGTCTTCAATGCCATCAAGAAAGTGTAAGTTCAAGGGATGACAGATTGCTAAGAAATGTAGTGCAACAGCTAGAAGGGCATTCAGATCCTCAAATATTTTTTATGGAGGAATATTCTAAAATGTTCCTATGTGATTATTTAAGAATAGCTTGAAATACCTTGAAACGTACCACTTAATCAAAACACAGCATCTCCTTTCCCTGAGGATGATACATCTGAACACAAATATATATCTAAATGCTTAATGGGTCTGCCAAAGGAAGTTAAGAACAAGTAAATGAAAACAAGTACATATAAATATCTGGTACATTAAAAGATGACTGAGTGGCATATAATTTCTACGGGTAATTCCATGTCCGTGTTGAAGTTTTAAATTAGTACACTGTTAAGGCCTGCTTTGAAGAAAGTTATTATGTACCTTCTAGACTGCAAACCAGTCAACTCCCCCTCCCTTGCATTATGTTGTTGCTAGTCTTTGTCTTTTTTTTTTTTTTTTTTTTTCCTGTGGTCCTGTTTAGATTCTCACCTTGCTCTGCCCTTGTCATCAAGTCGTTCAAGCACAAAGCAGGGAGCATGGGGAGTGTTTACTCATTTCCCAAGTCCATTATCTTACACATTAATCACTGGTCTGGAACTTTTGGACAATGCTGAATGTGTTACCTTTTTTTCCCCTTTCTGGCCGCTTTACTTGCGAGTCTGACAGTTCACCAGTTTTAAGCTGCACTAAGACTTGATGACCTTTTCATCTGATTAACTATTTTTGTCCAAAAAAAAAAAAAAAAGATATGCATTTATAGTCCAGTGAAATCATCATGACCTTAAATGTGGAAGATGAAGCCTTTATTTTTTCTTCATGGAAAGACAGCCTAAGGGAGCTAAATATTTTAAATATTGGTTTGTAAAGGAGTGTCTTTTTAGGGATTAAGTTCGTTTCCCCCACCCCCCACACTGCCCTCACTATTATTAAGTGTCATTTTCAAAACAAAACATGAGTGAGAAATTCCAGTTAACTTTGGAAAGCAAATATTTTTAAATATTAAAGTAAACAATTTTTTAACTCTAATATCTTCATGGTTCTTGCATAATATGAAGGACTGTTCTGGGATTTTAAAGTTTAGCTTCAATAATGATTACTAAACCAAGAGAAATAGATGTAAAAAAGCAGGACAGCTGGAGGCTCTTGAACTATAGTTGTCAAAAGATTTGTTTGTGAAACATGCATTTTATTGCCTTGTATGCATGTTATAATGAGGCATGGACAACTGCAACATTACACTTAATGATTGCATTTCTTGTTTCAGCCAGTTTCCTTGTCCTCTTGCAATTAACGTTTTCCCAGATCACCCAAGGCTACTTTGTCAGGGAGAAAAAAAAAAAATCTGAAATTCACATAAATGAGCAATGTCAATAGTTTAGAAAGAGTTTACTTAGAGAACAAAGAGCCCTTATGAGGCACTAGTGAGAAGAAATGGGGAAAAAATGAGTCCTCACAATGTAAGCCTTTTCTTAAAGCGACTTGTTATCAAGCAGTTCGGGATAGTCCCTCAAATCTGCATTAAAATGCATTTCATTCCATTGACTCATTTGCATTAATTTCTCCCATTATATCTGAAAATGGCTGAATGTCTACCCAACACAATGCCACAGCCTATCACAGGCTACCACAGCGGCCCCAGGTGCCAATTTACTCCTCTTAGTTCTTTTCATTCTGTTTGCTGATTCTGACAACTGGAGTTCTCCTCTCAGTCCAAGGGACTTTTCAATTGGATTTGCTCGTGGTGACAAAATTGTTGCTTTGCGGAGAGGAGGGGGTTCTTTGATTGAGCGTCTATCATGCTGCCATGGGAAAGCGAGAGGCGAATGATTCTCAGTGGCTTCTGATTTCCAGTATTTGTTCAGCATTAGGCCCACTTATCTCCAGAAGAAAAAGCAACATGTAGAAAGAAAGTGACAGGCAGAAACACACTCACTTGCTCGTTCATTCTCACTGCGCTCTGTATTCAAACAAGGGGGACCTATTACACTGAAAGCTCCAGATCAGCCTCACTCAATTATCACAGTTAATCCTTATAGCTCTATAAAGTAAATATTTCATTACAATTTCAAATAAACAGTCACCCAATCTAATGAAGCAAGAACTCAAAGTGGCAATGTCATAGAACTCGTTACCGTCATCAAAGGAAAGGACACAGCCTTGTCTACTAATAATGAAAAAATAGATACTGGCATATTTATGAACTCAAGGGTGTTGTAGTAGTGAGGATTTCTTTTTCAGTGCCATTGACCAATTTATCTCTCCAAATACAATTCAATTATCAGAATTCTATGTGTCTTTTTTTTCTCTCTCTTTATTTCTCTTAGTTTTTCACCCCAGTCCTTCATGGGGATCATCATCTTCACTACACATCATCCACACACTTATCACCTTCCACTATAACTTTGCTCTTTCATAAACATCAGAGAATTTTGATATGGCATTTCAAATTCAGGAAATTTACAGAATGTAAAGTGATCATTTTCAAAATCCATTGTCCCTATCATCAATGTTATCTTGAATCCTTCATCTTGTATGTCCTTATACCCTCTATCTACTACTCTTTTACTCCGGGGCAAGAACATCTAAAAATAACTCTCATTTCACCAAATTTTAATAATTTGGAAAAAAAAGCTTGAATTGAATAAAGATAAGTAGATTAAGTCCTTAATCAAATGTTGAATTACCTCTATGCTATTCTAACTCTCATTTTAATCCTAATCTTTAGTCTCTCGGGAAATCGTTTTTCTTCAATTATTATTTTATCCTTCTTATTAAATATCCTGGTAATAGTCATTATATTTTTCACACTTTTGTAATTCACTCTGTAGGACAGAGGGTACAATGTGTATAATAGCACCATTTTGCCTGTAGTTATAAGCGCTGACTCAAAAGAGAGTCCATGTTATGCAATAAGATAAAATTTCCCATAGGTAGATTGTAACTATAAACTTCTCTTTTCCTTTCAATTTTACAATACTATATTGACCTGTCGTATAATTATCATCAAGTAGGAAGCGAGATGAATTGTTTTAGTGAGGAATATTTGCATTTTTCCCTTTCTTCTGGGATTCTTAAATACTTATTAGCCTTTAAAAATATCATCTGAAACACAGACTTCTCAAACATTAATGTGCATACAAATCGTCTGGGGTTGGGCAGGCAGGGAGCTTGGTAAATGCAGGTTTTGATCCAGTAGGTCTGGAGTGGGGCCTGGATGCTAACATTCTTAAGTCACTGGTGATGCTAATTCTGCTGGTCCTAGGGCCATACTTTGACAAGCAAGGACTTAAACTATTGCATGGTATTTATAATTTGTATAATAAAATCAGGAGTAAGGGATCCTTAGATTATTATCAAGATAAAGCCATATATGATATTGTCAATACTATTTTATTAACTTCATTAATAAATATATCTAAAACATGGGTGATTTAATAGACATTATTTACATTAATAAACTATCAAAAATATGGATGATTTCAATAGGAGTGTTACTAGCACTACTGATAATAATACTGATAACTGAGTGCCTGCTATGTGCACTTAATTATTAACTAATTGTTTTCCTCACTACAACCTCAAAGGTCTATATTATTATGTTAATTACATTAATTATACAGATCAGAAAACTAAGACTCAGTGAGGTAAAATAACTAGTCCAACGTAGGGGCTGGAACTTGAGTCAAGTATTATCTACAAATGCACTATCAGTTCAATATCATTTAAATCCACTTACTCCCCCAAGCCAAGCCCGTATCACTGGATCACAGTCTATGACAACACATTCATTCACCCAACATGTTTTATTTAAGGCCTACAGTGTCTTAGTCCCTCTTCTGGGGACTACGACATTTAGGTGTGAAAAGACAAGCAAAGTTCCTGCCATGCTGGATTTACTCTACAACTGAACAACGAAACAAATGAGTGAGCAAGAAAATGTCAGATATGCATAAGTGATATGAAGAAAATAATTAATATGGTATAATAAGAAATTATTTAAGAATATACATCTAATGCAGCTGGAAACCATCATTCTCAGCAAACTATCGCAAGAACAGAAAACCAAACACCGCATGTTCTCACTCATAGGTGGGAACTGAACAATGAGATCACTTGGACTCGGGAAGGGGAACATCACACACCGGGGCCTATCACGGGGAGGGGGGAGGGGGGAGGGATTGCATTGGGAGTTATACCTGATGTAAATGACGAGTTGATGGGTGCTGACGAGTTGATGGGTGCAGCATGCCAATATGGCACAAGTATACATATGTAACAAACCTGCACGTTATGCACATGTACCCTAGAACTTAAAGTATAAAAAAAAAAAAAAAGAATGTACATCTAGGTCAGACATGGTGGCTCACGTCTGTAATCCCAGCACTTTGGGAGGCCGAGGCGAGCAGATCACTTGCAGTCTGGAGTTCGAGACCAGTCTGACCAACATGGAGAACCTCTGTCTTTATTAAAAATACAAAATTTAGCCGGGCATGGTGGCACATGTCTATAATCCCAGCTACTCGGGAGGCTGAGGCAAGAGAATTGCTTGAACCCAGGAGGCGGAGATTGCAGTGAGCTGAGATTGCACTATTGCACTCCAGCCTTGGGCTTTGGGCAACAAGAGTGAAACTCTGTCTCAAAAAAAAAAAAAAAAAAAAAATGTACATTTAAGTGGTAGATGTGTCTTCAAAATTTACCTTCAAATTTAAAATTTGGTACTATTAATATTGAACAAATTTAATAATGTAACTTTTTCTCAGTCATTCCAAGTCATGTAAAAGTACAAATAAACATAAGTGGCTTATCACTGCCATATAAAACGGCTCGCACCACAGATACGGAAAGACAAGTTTAAATGCCACCATATATTGGAATAATCCCCCATATATGTTGCTTTGACTGGTATCTTAACAATCTCTGAGATAAGTGTCATAATCTTCATCCTCAACATTCACATGTATATATCACCTTATTTAGTTGCTAGTTTTGGTTGAAGCATCTTAACGTACATTAACTCACTGACTCATTATGACCGCTTTGTTAAGTGAGTATTATATGTTTGTATTCATTTTGCAGATTATAAAACTGAGGCATGCAGTCCTTAAGTAATAAATTCAGGTTTATGTCATTGGTTAAGTATCAAAGTCAGTTTTGAAATACAGGCAGTTGGGTTCCAAAGTCTGTGCTCTTGAACAATTTGCTACACTGCCTTTCATTTTTGCTCATAAGATATTACAGGTGTTGTTATAGATTATTTCTAAGATCTCTTTCTGATCACAAATGCTAAAACCATATGATAATGACTTAAAATATAAAATCTAAGAGATCAGGTTGTTTCAGCTTGTTTTTTTGGAATACTTTAAGTGTTTAATATCTTATCAAAGCTATTCCCTGATTTTTATTTTTATTTTTATTTTTTTGAGATGGTATCTTGCTGTATTGCCCAGGCTGGACTCAAACTCCTGGTCTCAAGTGATCCTCTCACCTCAGCCTCCCAAGTAGCTAAGACTATAGGTGCATATTACTGCACCTGGCTTTCTAATCTTAATGTGAGACTCTGCATTCCTCCATTTACATTCCTTTTTACAGAAGATTTAATTTACAATTAGTAAACCTTTTAATTGATCATTAAAATTAAAGTAGCAAAAATACCATTTATAAAGGCACATGCTCAGCAGAAAGTATTGGTCAAAATAATTAACACATGTTTGCAGATTTAATGCAACTGTTGGACCTGTTATACAAACTAACCTTTTCATAACATCTAGGGGCAAAATGCCCACCTTTGCCATGTTGCAAAATATTTCATTCATTTATCTGTATTTTTAATGTACATTTGTTGAATATCAACTTGTGCACAACAATCTGGGGCACCAGGATATAAATATAAATGGCTGTGGAGCAAATATCAGGGCTTATGACACTAAAATATGGGTGATATAAGTAAGAATATCATTATCATTATAAATAATAATAATAATTATTTGCTTCTATGTGCACTTCATTTTTAACTAATAGTATTCTCACCACAACATTTAAGGTTTCTAGCACTATATTATGCTATATTAATTATAGGGATTGGTAAACTTTCACACAATCATACTCAAAGAACTACAATACAGTTAACAGCATGTAGTGGCATGTGCCTATAGTCCCAGCTACTTGGGAAGCTGAGACAGAAGGATTACTTGAGGAATTCAAGGCTGCAATGAGCTATGATAGTGCCTGTGAACAGCCACTACATTCGAGCCTACGCAACAAAGCGAGAGCTCATATTTAAAAATTTAAATTATGATAAAAAATTTTAAAAGAATTATAATACATGTAATTATATAAAACAATAAATGTTATAAATGAGATAAAGTATTCAATAAAGGCACACAGAAAAGAAAACTTAAGCAGCCCACAAAATTTCTAAACTAAAAATAAGTGGAAGCAGTGATGAAGTCTTGGAATGCTGTTTGTCTTGGGATGTAGTTCGCTAGGGTGTAAGTCCAGTAAGTTTTCACTCCCCATATCTAATAATTGCTTGGCCTAGTGCTGTGCTGAAAGTACATGCTCAATAAATATATGCACAATGCATACACCTCTCATTTTACTTCTTTACTTTTACAATCTGAAGGTACGCCAATGTGGTAAATATCTGATGACATATCCATTAGGAGAACTCTTCTGCAGATTAATTTCTTAGGCATCTTGACAACTGTTTACATCTTGAAATATACTATTACTCTTTGGAGTTCGGACTTTAAAACAATGTAATTGATTGTCTTTTTACATTTTAACCTTGCTTCCTTTTTCAAAGATTCCTCTCCACACTTTCCTAAAAGTAGATATTACTCAAGATTTTATCTTTAGCTCTTCCTTGTCTCTCAAAATCCTCATACCCAGAAAGTTCCATTCATTCCAGTTTCCGGTCTTCAAGTGAGGTAAGCAATGGTACCCACTAATACCAACACAGTCCACTAACTCTCAATACCAGCCCCTGATTATTCTACAGTTGTCACAAATTCAGCATTTCCTTGAATTTGTCATCTTTCTCCTCATTCTGTATTCCCTTCCTGCTGCACCCTTCATCAAGCCATACAAACCAGGCATTTGGAAGAAACTTAGGATTTCACTTGTTCCATCTATCCTTTCCTACCGACAAACTTCTAATCTGTGACTAAATTCCATAGGTTCTACCCCTTGAGACACTGTCATGTCCATCTCCTTTTCTCCATTTTTGTGGTCACTGTTTCAGTAAAGGCTCTTTTTATTTTCCACAGGGACTGTTATAATAATCTTCTAACTAGCCTTGCCTCCTTTTGTAGTACACTTTCCAATTTGTCCCACAATGGGATGCTAGAGTCTTACTTATCCTATGCAAATTTGGTTATGTAATGTACTGTCTTAAAAATCTTCCATATTTCCTCATTCTTTTCAAGATAAAAATCTAAACACAAGAATACATGAGATCCATTATTATCTGGTCCCTGCCCTTTTATCCTGCCATCTTTAAACAGTAATAATGATGGTTATCATATTATGTGCCAAGCACTGTTGAAATGTCTTCATACACTATTTTATTTACTCTTTCTAGCAACCCTAGGAAGTGAGATTTAAGACTCCCAGTTTTATAAGTAATGTTTCCATAATAACTAACATGTACAATCACGGAATAAGAAAATGACCAAGACAGGATCTGAAACAGATTCAGTCTAAATCTAATGCCCTTGCTCAAAAGGATTATCTATGATTTCCCCTAAATTTCCTATTCACCTCTCCTTCTCATCCTCCATCTGTACCCTCTTCTCTTCAGGTTGTCACCTGTAGCCTGTAAGTACATTAGAATCTATAATCACTTGTGGAGATGCTTTAAAATTCCAATGACCCGGCTTCATTCAGCCCTTGAGATTCTTAAGGTGAAGCCTGTGCATCAGAATTTTTTTTAAAGCAACCCATTTTTTTCTAAGGTGTAGCCAGGTTTGAGATCTACTGCCTAGCAAAACTAAATTATATATAGTTGTACCAAACAACATGTAACCTCCATTACCCTCTTCCCAGTGATTGTAGCTATTTCTCCCCATATAATTGTCTGTACTGAATGTTTGGGCTTCCCACAGGTTCATGGCTCCCTTCAATTTACAACTGACATGACTGGCACTCAGTGGACTGTCAACAGTAACTTGTAAAATAAATAATTGAATAAGACTTGTTGATTGCTCTTTTAAGTACTTTGTAGGAATTAGTAATGTAAGCACTGAAAATTAATATCTTTAAGTTCCTTAAATTTCTCAGGGCAAAGGGAGGAATGAAAGCACTGAAGAAAACAATTTCAGTACATGAAATTATTTACACATAAAATGTGTCAGTTTCCTCCTGAGAAAAGGCTTTAAAAAAAAAAAAAAAAAAAGCTCTCACTTAATTAAAGGCCAAAAAAGTTTTTTTTTCCCCAAAGTTTTAAACTCATTAGCATCTTGCAGATATATGTGAAAAATTATAGTCTAGATAAAGATAACAAAGACAACAGAGAGGTCTTATTTTCCTAGTTAACACCCTCCTTCCCTCAGAAAAAGCAGACTTTAAAAACTACATCTTTATGCAACTGCCATTTTCTCCCCAGTGACAGAGTACATTTTCCTAATAATTAATTACTCAGTCATTGGCAAATTAAAACATCATATTACTTGGCAATTAATATATATTTAACACTGTTTATCAATAAATTAATATTAATTATTATCAATACAATGATTTAAGTTTCTACTATTATTTAAGTTACTCATATAATTTTTGAGAAAAAGAACACTCTAGAGGTTTCTTCCACGAGGTTTTATTAAAACTGTTATAAGAATATAAAAATCTTGTGTCCCTGCTATTATGTGAAAAATCTAAGTTATAGTATTTTGAGGGGCGATTTGGTGGGGGGATAAAATATCTAAGAACATAAAGAGAATCTGAATGCCCACATAATAAAAATTAATCATTGTGAATTGCTTTGGGGAGAATCATACACTTGACCCACATTGAAGACTGAAATATTAATCCATTTCTATGACAGAGATCAAGCTTCACAGTCGCTTTTTATCCTCTTCATAATAGAAGCAACAGTTGTAAACCATAATGTTATAGTTCAAACAATGCCCCCCCAAGACTTCAAATTTATTATAGCATTCATCTCCAAGACAAAAGACCTGGTGGAGGAAAAAAGCTCTTTTTAGCAAAAAGCATGGTTGTTATTTATGGCTCAGATGCAAAGAATGAGTTTGGGGAATTTATCAGAGATGAAGGTATGAAATGTTTTAGCTTGTTCTTCCCTCTCTAATCCATAAACCATTTTCTCAGCCACCCAAGTGAATTCTAATGGAACAGAAATGATGAAATAATATTTTCCTAGCCCTTTAACACTTTTCCTTCTGTATAAGTTTCAGTGGGATGAGAAGAATATGTTTTATAATAAAATTAAAAATATTACAAGTAGCAAGGAAGCAATATTTTAAAATAAGATATAATTTAGCTTCATAGGCAAAGTTTAGCATTTTTAAAAAGTTTAATTTTTACGTATTGAATTCTGGAAATTCCTATTATTAGTAGTATTAAGACTATTACGGGCTATTATATAATTAGAATTTCAGAATGTTAAGTATATACTCATTAAAATCATTTAAAGAATATAAGCCCCATTATTGCCTCTCCAGTCCTAGCGATTCAATCATGATACTTGGCCTCTTTATTTTAATATTGTTCACCATTAACTCTACCTTTATCATCACTCTCCTTGAATAAGACATGCCATAATCAAAACAAAGATGACTCATAGATTACCTACTTTCTATCCTCACTTTTCAGAACAAGTATAAGGCCACGAAAAGGGTAGCTATTTCCCTAATGACTAGGTCAGGAAGAAAGCTTACTGCATATAGAAAGGTTTAGGATGTGCCAAGATGTGATGAAAGTTCATGTTTTATTCTTGCAGTTTGCTTTTCTTTTTTCTTTTTTTTTTCCTCTCTGGCCTATGTCAGAAGGGTGCGTATTGCTTTCTTATGATGAAAACATATTCAACAAATGTGATTGGAAAAAAGTATAAAATGTATTAATATTTGCTCTCAAATAAATAAGATGTTTTTAAAAGTGTTGCAGTTACAGTTCTACAGCCCTGAGGACAATATGAGCTACATGGATGACATATTTTTTCTTCTCTAATTGAAAAGACAGGTAATTTTAGAACAAAATCAGGCAGCTCAAATAAAATACAGAATAATCTTTAAGCTGGAAAACTTTCCTGGCATTGTTTGATAGACGTTATACTAAATCTATTGTTTGCCAAATTCCATTTAAATTGCTTAAACAGCTCTAGGAAAATGTGGACTCTATCCGTACAATTTTTAACATCATAATTTGCGGAATTAAAAACAATCCACCACTGAGTTATTTGACATCACGCATTTTGACTGCACATTTTCTGAGTGTTGGAGCATTTTTCCTCTTAGTTGTGATACTATAATTCCTTTGCTACAATTTTCATCTGTATTACACTACTTTATCTTGACATAGAAATAAAAGTTAATTAGTTTCTATGACAACCTGTGCATTAAACATTGCAGTTCTCTCAGATTTGTAAATACGTCCCAACTTAGCACTCAGAATGCAATGTGTATAAGCATTCAGTACAAATTGTGTGAGTTTGTTTGCAGTTAAGATAGAATAGCAACTTGAGCCAGATGACGTGATTCATTTGAGTATACAGCATCTGTGAAAGATGTCCTAAATTTGATATCTATGTATCACATACTCATCATATTTAAAGCTACAAATGCCTTTTTTTTCTTAACCACATTAACGATTCCATAGAAAAACTCTACACTAAAAATCTTCTAGGTTTATTCTAGCAAAGTGCCAAAAATAGACCCTTCCATCTAGCCTATGGAGTGTTGCACTTTTTTCTAAAATAGTAGTTTTCAAACTTTTGTATGTAATAGAAACACCTGTGGAACTTCATTAAAAATAGGAATTTCCAGGTTCTGCTCCTAGAGTGAGAAAGTAAGTATATCTAGGATGAGACCAATAAATCTACATTGTTATCAAGCGCCTTGGTTGAGTATAATGTGCACCTTGTAAGGGTCACTTCTCTGAAAAATAGTAGATTGTATATCAGACTGTTTTTAATCAAATACAGTAAAGATACTTTTAAATCATCAAGTTACCAAGCATACCAAGATTTTAAAATCATTGTGAAAAAGTACTCCTTATTCTATACTGAGAATATAAAAACCACAGTTCTCACAGCATTCGTTATTGTAATTTTAACTTTTTAGAGCAATAAATGATAATCTTCATAAAGAAATCCTCCAGAAGACCAAATATATCAGTTATTGGTTGAAATTAGTAATATGTGACATAATCTTATGCATAAAAACCTTTCACAAAAAGCAGATGATTTACATGAAAAAAAAAAGGGCTAAATTTTACTATCCACGATTTTCTACGGACAATATTCTTTCTCCCTCATGGGAAAGGCAAGCTCTAATACATTATGCTTTGGAATTCTCATCAGAAACCTATAAACAATGTATAACTTACAAATGTCCTTCAGTGCATTAGAATACTTTTAGTACAGCTTTAAAATTTTAAATCAATTCTGCCATTCACTCCATATTATTTATCTTCAATTTCTCCATATTTTAAATGTCACCGTGTCATATTAAGTAATAAAAAGTTTAAAAGATTATAACCTGAACTTGGCAGATATGTACTTTCATTACAAGGCCTGAAATCCTTGCCTTTGTACATTTTCTCTACCAGAGTCTTACTTCTTGCTTATCTTGTTTTCATTTTTGAATGCAATGAAATCTTCAGACTCACTGAACAGTCTAAAAGTATCAACAATGTTATTTTAAGCCAATTCTAATAGTAAGTTAATGGCATTTAAAATATTTGGCTCTTAATCAGACTATTTTGTCACCTCTTTTAAAAATTATCCTATTATACAGTATCAGCTGAAATTATCCATTATTCTGCTAGTCTTAAATCATCCTTTAATTCTATCAATTATGTTATTCATATGCCCCATAATCCAGTAACATTTCATTTTCTTCAATCTGAAGCTCAAGAAGGAAAGACTGCATTTAAAGATTAATTTTTATGTATGCTATTGTAACAAAGTAAAACCAAGTGACATAATAGGCTTTAAGAAAATTATCTATACCAAAATGTGCTTGGGTAGTAAATGTAATTTATTTTCTCCGAATGTCCCCTTAAAGTAGGTGTTTTTTTCATTAAGTTTTTTTTGCCTTTTAAAGGCCATAAGAATCTGAATTAACTAAATATAGTAAATTCCATGTAAGTATTAAGTAACTCAGAACTCAAAGATTTATGGCAACAAAACTATGGACAGAATAGCCAGGTGCCTCTTTCCCTCCAATATAATACAGATCTTTCCTTGACTACATGGTTTTTGCTGTGACACCACTCTCATTAGATTGGAATTTGTGTTAACTTCCCTGTACTAGGACTTACTAATAGGATTGCTAGCAATTATTATACTGAAATGAAATCAGCACAAACTATTAGATCTGTTTAAACAAGTTAAAAATAAACCTTGATTAAATGTTCTTTTATAAGAAGCTGCTCATTAGGGCTACATGGCCTTCAGAAAAATTGGTGTTTCATTAACATCAAAGAATGTACTGAGTTTAAACTCCCTAGCCTAAAAAGTTACATAGAATATAAAGTTTTAAAAATATTTTAGATAATGAAATTTTAGAAAAGATCTTCCTTGTACCTCTTGGTTTAGTCAATAGAAAGAAATATACTATTAAGAATGAGGAGTATTAATAATGGAATTATGAAGAAGAACACCACCAGCAAATGCAAAAAGAAGCAAAACAATAAATAAATAAACAAACAAACAAATAAATATTTGTCAGAATGATCATATGAGAGATTTCTTCTAAGCTGAGATACAAGTCAGCTATGAAATTGTTGAATTAAAAAGTCACTTGGTATTTAAATGCAAATCAGTATGTCAATTTAAGTATCCCTGCATCCATTTTTGCAACTAATCAGTAACTTTTGAACAAAAGTAGTACTTATAGAACTCTAGAAAGTGCAAGTATCCCATTCTAGAAAGTAAAAATAACATTTTTCTTGCTACAAAAAATCAATTAACTGTTATGACCTGACTTGGTGGAAATTATTCTGCTGTGATAGATAACCTAACATAATTAAGATATAGTGTTGGTAAATGTTGAACATTTTTATGGGCTACAAATTCATAGAAAGGATTTGAATAAAAATTCTTATTTTTCATCTTCTTATATCCATATCATCTCACACACACACACACACACACACACACACACACACACACACACACACACACTTTATCCCGCTAAGGAAAGGTAAATATTACTTGTATAAAGGTAAATGTTAGTTACATAAAGGTGGATACCATTTATGGTTGAAGATGAGTAAAGGATGAAAAAAAAACACTATAATTAGAAGTCCAAGAGAATCATCAAATATTGAAATTCACAATAACATATTATCTAAAGTTAATAGCAAGTTGATCTATTTAAAGATTACAACTAACTATCCTTTCAAGGGTTTTAAAATAAAATAATTCATTTTTCTGAACTGTACATGTATTATTCTAAACAAACCAAGCAGTAATTACTACTACAATTTAATCTCTTCATATAGACTGATATCCTCTACAGTATACTTGCCCCTTGCCTACACAGTAATATGAATTTGTTCTGCTGTTTAAAAGGAATAAACCTTCTAGTTTGAGTAATTAATATTCCTTAATTAAACATACTAAGGAATAGACAATGGGTTCTTTATGAATCTGTGAGCATGCCTAAAAGCAACAAAATCACACTTTTGTTAAAGCATTTGTGTGTATTTTGCACAATTTTTAAAAGTTTAACCTCTGTAGATCAATGTGCTTCCTTAAAAGACTTTAATAAATTAAAGTGCAGAGAGCTTTTTTTCACCAGGCAGAAAAAGCTGATGAGACAGGTTTAGTTTAATCTCAGGCAATAGAAGTCATTAACCATTCTCTCAGGGATTAAAATATAGCTTGCCCTTTTCTTCTCTCACTTATCATTAGCATCACTTTAATCTCCTAGCGTTTCACACTGCTATTTTAATCATTACTTACTGCCTTTTGACAAGTGCAGAACATGCTTTTTCTCATTGAGGCAATATCCTGGTTTTAGCTGACAAATGTAGGACATAATGTAAAAATATCAAAGTGACATCTCTTAAACACACCTTCATCATAAAAACTCTCAAGTTACAATATTCCTTTGTCTAGTATTTCCATGAAAATTATCATTTGAAAGGTTTATATCTTAAATAAAGAAAAAAGTTTCTTCCAAATATAACAGAAACCAGTTTAGAGAAATAGTATGCTGAATAAATGAGATCTAAAAATATGCACATACATGTTATTCTTACTCTCCAAAATATATACTCATGAACTTCCAAGTGTTTACAAAAGCAGAATGTTGTTTCAATATAACAACAAAATATGCCACCCAATTACCATTTAATGCTTTATAATCATATTATATAGTACATAGATCCTAGGCTGAACAAAGTGTTACAATGATTATGCCTAATTCTATTATTTTAAAATATGTACCACATCTCTGCTCATTGATAGATAACTAATTCTTGCAGAAAATTTAAGTAGAAACAACAATAGTTACAACCATATTCATATGGAACATCTGAAAACCTATTCAGAGTGTTACTACTGAACTTTCTGCTACATTTTCAAAATTGCTAGTTTAGATAAAAGGAAAACCATATGATGTTTGTTAATGTTCTTTTATCTAATGTCATTTAGTTTAATTTACAGAATCTCCTTAATCTAATCTGCCTAAACCTGAAGTGGATAACAAATTTGGCATAAGTCTCTTGAGATCTGTGAATGTAAGTTTTATATTGTCTTTAGATATAAATATTATAAGTATCAGAATATATTCTAGCATTAATACTGTGTTCTATTTTAACCCAAAACTAAACCAATGAAAGGTTTGATAATTATAAAACCTGACTTTTTAAACCAAAGCACCAATTTTTGGTAACGATCACTCACACTTGGCCCTAAGCCTTTTAATCTAGTCCATCTGTAATGATCTCATAGTACTTTCAACCATTATTTAACTGTTAGAAGAAAAATATGTCGCACTATATGTTTCGACAATAAAATCCCTTCTTAAGCTTCACAAAGCAGAACAATTCATTATTTGATCTCTTTCCAGGTTCAAAGTCTGTCTTATTACAGTACTTCAAAGAAATATGTAATCAAAGACAAACAGCTGTGAAAACAATCTTTTATTACTTTATTATCATTGAGAATATATCTTTGGAGTAAACCAGTGGAAATAGCGTACAAATAATCTTCATAAAGTTTGTGGTATTGCATTTGTTCACAAACTATGCATGTTTATCTTTAAGGCTTTAATTTTACTTTCTATAAATAGAATAATGGCACAGGCCAGTCACTCTATTGCCAGTCAAAAAAAAAAAAAAAAAAAAGCAACAACAACACAAGCAAGTTAGTTGCTCCAATGTCAAAGAAATGTTTCTAATAAACAAATTTTCAAAATGATATTCAGTGATGTGACTCCCTGGGTTAACATTGCCCTGAAGTGAAGTTATTTTTTTCTGGTGTTCATATTAATCAGTTAGATTTGCAGAATTAGTCAACTACAAATTGGTATACACAACTAGAATGCATACATCTAAAGTTCCACTGACCACTCTGAAAACAGATGCAAAACCAAGCAATTAGCTTCTAAGGTAGAAGTTACATTGCCAAAATTATCCTCATGTTTTACACATCCCACAATAATCTGGTCATGTCTGTATTTCTCAGTATGGAGGGTTTCTGTTATCAACATGCAAATAGACTGGACAACATAACATAGTGTTCTTTAAATGGGGATGATTCTCTTCATCTGCAGGCTTTTGAGACACTCTGTAGGTTTCAGGGTAGAAGTGATGAAGTCCTGCCGTCCCGCTACAGTAGAAAACATGTGGAGGCAGAAGGAAGAAACATCTTCTGAGCGCATATTATTATATGGTAGAAATGGTATAATTTTGTTATGATACCAACCCTTTGAGGACGGCATTATTTATAATCCATGCTTTACAGATGTGGAAATAGAGTTTAAAAGTTTAGTAACTTTTGACTCATTCTTGGGTTAATCAAACTCCAAAGTCAGTGTGCTCATTGTATTCGATCAGAATGCTGTCGATTTTAGAACAGACTTTCTAGGTACATGTCCTCAAAAGGCACTACATTCTCTAACAAATCCAATTCTTCTTCGGAAAACCGTAAGGTATTGTGGTAGACAGAGACAAAATAGGTCACTGTCATTTTCTATGAAACTAAATTGATGATTCATCAACACAGACCATTGTTAGAAAGATCATTGTTCCTAGGTCTTTACAAATATATTGCTAGGCCAAAAGTGATGTGAAATCTGTGCCATTTTGCTTACCAAAAGATAGGACTGAAAGGTGCTACAAGAATGTTAGCCCAGCGGGGCATAGTGGCTCTGCCTATAATCCCAGCACTTTGAGAGATGGAGGAAGGAGGATCGCTTCAGGCCAGAAGTTCGAGACCAACCTGGGCAACAGAGTAAGACTCCATCTCAACAAAATATATACAAACATATGTATTTTTTCAATTAGCTGGGTGCTCGACTATAATCCTACCTACTCAGGAGGCTGAGGCAGGAGGATTATTTAAGCCCAGGAGCTTGAGGCTATAGTGAGCCATAAATGTATGCCACGGAACTCCATCCTGGGCAACAGGGCAAGTCTCTTCAAGAAAAAAAAAATTGCCACCTCAAACTGACAAACTGAAGGAGACAGATAACAATTATTGCGGTGCCGTGGCCATATAGACAAACCAGGTAATTAAACCTGTGACATAAATTTTTAAAAGACAATGGTATGTTCATTTCACTTTCTACTGTCTTAGTACAAAGACACACACACAAATGATTTAATATCTTTGTACTGGTTTTAAAGTTTTTGTCTCTAAAAATAAATATATATACATACATAAACAAACATATATTCACACAAAGATGTATACATTAGCTATGATAAGTTCTTATGCATTTCTATGTAACATTGTCTTCGCTGTAAAATGTGAAGTCTAAACTGAATACAGTTGTCACAGACATTCCTCTATATTATTACAGTTATTTGCAGGCCACTGACAGAGGAAGGAAAAAATAACACAATGATAGGCAGTAAACAGAAGCGAATTTAAATTTTTTGTTATTGCCGGTAAACATAACTGAAAACTCTTAACATCATATTAGTATGAACAATTAGTATTTTCAATTTTAAATAATACATAAAAAAATTCCTAGAGACTCTTTGTCAGCCAAGTGTAGGGATAATGGAGAAAATGGAATTGCTGATTTGAAGTTATGATCCTTCACTTCATAGCACAACTTGGTTCAGTTTTACTGGTTACTAAATAAGCAGTATAAGAATTAAAAATGAATTTAAGGCATGACTCAATTTCCATAAAAGTTAATTTCCTGACTTTTCAGTTTGATTGCATCAAAAGTTATTCAGTAAAAGGGCACAAAACAAAGCCAGTCACTCCAGCTTTGGAATAATTAAGCAGTAATTTGACCAAACATTTCCTTCCTTCCTGTGTATTTCTCAAAGTCACTATTGCACTATAAATTTTAGCAGAACCATTTTTAATGGGCACAATCTATAAGGGAAATAGTCCATAGTAAAATGTTTCACAATCAAGGTTGGCAACACCATCATGAAGTCACTTTTTACTGCTATTTTTAGGATGTATTCAAGATAAACTTTTGATTTTCAGGTTTTTAGAAAGGTCAGATTATAGAAGTGAGAGTTACTATGGCTAATTTTTACATGTGACGCCTATAAATAATTGAGTTTATTAATTTTGGAAATGCCTAAAGAAAAGAAATAAATAGTATGGTATTATAATTTTAGATGTTATTTTAATGCAATATTTTCTTAATATATTGATTAATAAAGAATTAGATCATCTAATATTAATTCATTGTTTCCATTTTGGGTGATACTATAACAAGCAATAAAAAAGGAGAACTAATAGTCTTAATTCTTAGAGTCCCTGGATCATTTGCTTTCGCTGAAAAGGTATCATTCATAAAGATATGTGAAATAATCTTTTACAGCTGCTTTTTCACTTTTTGAGAGTACATTCTTACATATCATTTCATTTCATACTGAATAAAATGTATATTTAAATTTTACTTACGCAGATGGAAAAACTGGCATCTTTTCTACACTCCAAATAAACTCTACTGTTGCTTTTACTTTGTCACTCACTGGTAATTTTTTTCCTTGTCTTTAACTTTTACCTTCAGTAAGTGACTTCTCATCTGACTTGATCTCTACAACTTGTTCTTCCTTCACCCGTCCCCACCCAGACCCTGTCCCAGAAGTTTCAGAAGCCTCTTGACCTCCAATGCAAACATCTGATAAGGATCCTCAAAGCACTCCAGGCCTATTCCTAGTTTACTATCTTAATTATCAACCCAAATTATGCTATCTATTCTTTCAGCTTCCTATAATTCCTGTTATCAAATATATTTCACTGTTTCGCCCCCATGGTTTACAACAATCACTTTCTTGTTATTTTCAGATGAGTTCCTTAAAACGGTAAAGGGGAGCTCAGGAAACATTTCCACCCCCTTGGAGCCAGTACAGGGTAGCCTTAAAGAGACAGGAACTTCAGAGTCAGGCAGTCCTGGCTCTTAGCCTGTCTCCAATAAACTGTTTTGTAACTTGAACGGTAAGTCTCAGTTTCTTCATGAGTTAAATGGGAATAACGATATCTATATCATAGGGTTATTATAAGCATTAAGTAGACAAAATTTTCAAAAATTTTATGGTACATTGTTGATGGTAATCAAACTTAATATCACTTCCCCTCTTCTAGAAAATCATGTATAAATAAAAACCTGTTCTCAACTACAATATCCTAGCTTGCTTTTAACAATCTATGTGATTTTATATATAATCATATTGGCAGAGGGACTGCATCTATATTACGTTCACCATTTTAAAACACTAAACACAACTAATCCAAACACCAAACTTGTAGGTTGGAGCTATATTTTTTCCTAAGTTTTTTTGTTTTGTCTAGTTTGGATTTTTACTGGACAACAAATAGAAGGCTTGCTAATCTTTGTCAGACACTTAATTTTAAGTATTTAGGTGTAATATTCCCACTATTCTCAACATTGATATTCAGTATATATGAATTATTAAACCAATAAATTATAAGGCCAAGTGTGGTGGCTCATGCCTGTAATCCCAGCAATTTGGGAAGCCAATGCACATGGATTGCTTGAACCCAGAAGTTTGAGACCAGCCTGGGTAACATGGTAAAACCTCATCTCTACAAAAAATACAAAAATTAGCTGGTAGTAAGGGGGTATGCCTATAGTCCCAGCTACTTGGGAGGCTGAGGTGGGAGGATGGCTTGGGCCAGGAGGTGGAGGTTGCAGTGAGCCGAGATTGCACCACTGCACTCCAGCTTGGGCGACAGAGGGAGACCCTCTTATAATAAACAAATAAATAAATAAATAAAACTATAAAACTTCACAATTGAAGTGGCCTTAAAAATAAGGTAGTTATTTCTCTCAATTTACAGAAGATAATACATTGCTCCAAGAGACTAGACAACTCAGTTGATGATATTCAGCATCAGTAGTAGAAGCCAGATTTCTGACGATTAACTCACTCACTAATTTACTGATACTTTGATATTTTACATAATTCAAATGCAATTAATATTTTGAGATAGACATTTTACTGATCTTTGTCTTTAACATTAGAGTAAATGTTAAAGGAATAAACTCCCTGATTTCCATTTTCAAACTTCCCTTCAGTGACCAATGAGAGTACTCAAGAGTTTTAAAATTAACTTTCTGTGGATTATAGCTTTATAATGTTGAACAAATGCATCTAATTTTCAGAGAAATTTAAGTTGAATCCAGTAAAAAGTCTTAATTTTCAAAAGGCATAACTATTATTTTATTTATAATAGTTTATAAAAATTTTCTTCTTATAATAAAAGTAAAAAGATATAAACTGCAACTTTCCTCTGCTGACAATATGTAGAAATCATAAGTTTTAAGCATAGTTCTTGAAACACATAGTAAGTTCCTTTCAGAATTTCATATATTTATTGTTTTATTTAAGAATAACATTTCCAAAAAATAAAACTTGGAAACGATAAATTTGCTCCGGTATAGTTTGTAAAATTGTTACTCTAGGAGAAACGCGGGTCTAACATGGCATTTGTTTATCAAATCATCACTAAAGAAAGGCAGATACCGGAAAGTTGGAGCTTCATGTGATATTTTCATTGTAACCATTCACATAAACAGTTTTGGAAAAGAAAGTTGCTCCCCTTTTTCAGCAAGATTTGAATAGCATTTTACAAGACTTAGCTTTGATACCTTTTCTTCTGTCACACCGAAGCCACACTTCCTTAGAGTGTGGATATAGTGAAAATATAAGAATTTAACAAAAACAAAGGGCTAAATATATATAAAACAAGTAAAGGTAACAGAAAAAGTTTTAAGAGTTTGATTTTGGATTTTAGAACAAAACTTGACTTCATTCACACCCAGATATCTGAGAAAGAACAGCTATACACTTTTAACATCACAATTCAGAAAATGGAATGCAGAAAGTGGCAAGGCAAAATATACTTTGAGTAAGACACATTAATTTCTCTGGACCTCCAACTTTTTGCTTGTAAAAAGTACTTACTTTACTGAGTCACTGCACAAAAGAAGTGACATAATTCTTGCAGAGTGCTTTGCATACAACCTAAATCATATTGGAAGCTCAAGTGTTAAAACAATAACCACACCAAACAAAAATAGTCCTATTTCACAGAGTGATGGAGGTACTTGTTACCTCTCCACCTCTCCTTTCCCCTCTATTCCCAGATCTCTTCTTTGAGATCTTCAAAATTCAACAAAAAAGATTCCCTGTCTCCTTCTTTCCCATCCCTGACTACCTCTCCTCAACAGCGTCCACCTATTTTATGTTTTTACTTGTGCAAATCTCAAGTTTTGGACTCTCTGCAGAGAATTATGCACTTATTTCTCCTCCCTACTAAACTGTGAGCTAACTGAGAACAAAAAGTCTTTATTAAATCTCTGGAAACCTCTTCTCTATATTAGTGCCTGGCATACTGTGGGTGCTTCAAAAACATCCTATGAATGAATGAATAAATGAATGAATGAATGAATGAATGAAGAGAATAAGGATCAAATGGGATATTATATATAAAAAGGCTCTGTAAACCATAAAATATTACTGGGGGATAAGAGTCAGGTAAAGATCAACAGAGACTTAAAAAGAACTGACCAGAATAGGAATTAGATCAGCAAGAGGAAGAATGGGAGAGGCTTCCAGATAAAAGGAAAAGCATACACAAAGACTGAAAAGTTAGAAAGAGCTTGGCAAGTTGAGGGAACTGAGGAAGGTGCAGTGATGCCTAATAGAGTTTTTCATTGCGCTATATAAATTTATATGATATTAACATTTTTATGTGATCAATCAATAATAAGTCAACATTATTTTTACACAGACACATTTAAATTTCAGATGATTCTGAAGCCTTTAATGCATATTTAGATTAAATATATTATGTTGTTTATCCCTTATAAAACATATGAAATAAAATATGGAGGGCATTGCAAATAATACTGTAAGAAACAGAGGCTACCACATATTTTTGAAAATTGACTACAAGTTGATACAATTATCAGTGTTGAAAATCTGCTCTTGAACCTGGGAGATGGAGGTTGCAGTGAGCCAAGACTGCGCCAGTGCACTGTAGTCTGGACGACACAGTGAGACTTCATCTCAATAAAAACAGAAACTCTCTTAATGAAAATAATGTTCCTCTCTCCCCTCTCTTCCTCCACTTAACTTTTACTCTTCCTTTGGTAAAATAAAAAATGTGCTATAAAAGTGAAATCGCTTTCTTTGCTGTCTTTTTAATGTTTTGTTTAGCTTTCTTGTTACACTCTCTGAATAGTAAAATATATTTTTAAAATATCGCTAATAGGCCAGTCTCAGTGGCTCATGCCTGCAATTCCAGCACTTTGGGAGGCCAAGGCAAGAGAACTGCCTGAACCTAGGAGTTCAAGACCAGCATGGGCAGCGGAGTGGGACCTTGTCTCTACAAAAAAAAATAAATAAATTAGCTGGGTGTGGTGGCACCTGGCTGTAGTCCCAGCTACTTGGGAGGCTAAGGTGGGAGGATCACTGGAGCCCAGGAGGTTGAGGCTGCAGTGAGTTACGATAGTGCCACTGCACTCCAGCCTGGGTGACAGAGCAAAGTTTTGTTATGGTAAGTTTGAAACTTTCACGGTGCCTTCCCTTTGGTTCATTAGGTTATAATAAAGGCCACAAGCTCAAATGCCTCAAGAACCAGGCAGGGAACAATCCCGGTGGGAACCACAGTGAACTTGCACACAGGTCCACAGAAAGGAGGCAACTGTTACTCACTTCTAGACAACTGTTGCCATGCCACCACAAGGTCCAGATCTTTAGGAGTCTTAGAAGACCTAAGAATTGTGATTTTTCTTTGAAATTTCCATGGTAAATTTGATGCATAATTCATATGGTTCAAAGATCACTCTGGACTGAACAAAATAATGTTTCTATGAGATACAAGTTGGCAACCTCAGTTCAGTATAACATTTCCTTATTTCTGTTTTCTGACACACACTACACAAAAGGTTTGTGAACCTTTACGTATGTTTTTAAAATGTTGAATTGAATCACATAATCCCATCTTCAGAAAGCTTAAATGATGCCACACTGATTACCACAATAAGTATCAATTTCTCAACTAGACATTGGTTGCCCAGTAAAATATATCTCCAAAGCTGTGACCTCTCATCATCCTACAACCCTTAAGTTTCAGGCAAAATGGACACATTCCATTCACGCCTTATCCTCCTATTCTGCAAAACCCATTAAACGTCATTTCATTAGAAAATAAATGTTTCTGGCTGAGCGTGGTGGCTCACGCTTGTAATGCCAGCACTTTAGGAAGCCAAGACAGGTGGATCGCTTGAGGTCAGGCGTTCAAGGCCAGTCTGGCCAAAATGGTGAAACCTCTTTTCTATTAAAAATACAAAAAGTTAGCTGGGCATGGTGATGCATGCCTGTAGTCATAGTTACTAAGTAGGCTGAGGCAGGAGAACCTGGGAGGCAGAGGTTGTAGTCAGCACAGACCGTGCCACTGCACTCCAGCCTGTGGACAGCAGGAACTGTCTCAAATAAATAAATAAATAAATAAATAAATAAATAAATAAATAATAAATTAAAAAATAAATAAACTGAAAAAGAAATGTTTGTGTTCTTATCCTTCCAGTAGTCCCAGTGCCTAATAATCTGTATTACTGGTAAAGTTCGTATCAAATATTACCCTGTATTAAAGTTAGTTTCTTTACAAGTCTCCCATAAAAATCACAGCATCAGGAGCTATCTTAGTCATCAATATCCATTCATCTGCTTTTTTCCATAGTGCATACTCTGGTAGGCACTAAACCAGAGGTTTTACCTTCATTTTCATACCTAACAATCCTGAGAAATCAAAAATAAAATATTTATTCATGACAGTTATTTGTGCACATTTGAAATCTAGACAGTGTAGTAATATGTATTATTGCAGGCTAATAAACCAAAGACAGGGCAGGATTTGTTAGCCAAAGTTGAAATTATTGTATCTAATTTCTTTGAAGTAAGAAGATATCTTCCACCAAAAATATTTTTTAAAAATTCTTTCTCAAAGTCCTTCAAGCCATTATCACAGGAAGGATCAATAATAAGCGACTGGCATTGACAGTGAAAGAGGGAAGGATCAATAATAAGAAACTGGCATTGACAGTGAAAGATAAGAACAAAGATAAAAAAGGCATTGCTTCAGAAGACCAGTCAGTGGCTACACATACAGACGTACACACGTTCCTGCACAGAGAAAGGAGTTACGACACTATCACCAGAAAGATTATGACATGTAAGGGATTTGGGGGTCTAACATCAAAACCTAAAGATAGCTGTATTAAATCCATAGTGATGCCTTCACAAAACAATAAAAGGCAACCCAAGATGAACGAAATACAGTGAAAACTGGCTAATCACTATCAACTTCCATTCTCATTCTGAATATAAACTTACAACTAAAGTCTGGGAAAAGGTACTTAATATTCCTACAGAAAAGAAAGATGAAATTTAGTCACTAACATATACAAACAAGATCAAGACCTTTGCTTACATTTTCCTATCAAAGGACAGGCAGAAGTTCCAAAAATGTAAGATAATAATAATGTGATAACAGTAATTATAGGATGATTGAATTAATTTAAGAAATATCTCCTGTACTCTTAGGGCTGAGATATTGTGCCAGGGGACCAGAATACAGAGGCGATAACCAACGATAACTGCCTCCAGGAGCACAGCCTTTAGTAGGAAAGACAGAGAAGAAGGAATGGTTACAACAGATTATAAGAAAGAGTCTTAAGAGGGGTGATTGAAATTTAAATATCTTTCTATGGTATACTTAACTCTTCTCAGAGTGACTGGGCAGGGAGAGTTTCACAGAGAAAGTGTCACTGGAGCTGGCATTTAAAGAATGAATGGAAAAAAATATAAAAGACACAAAATAATTTAGGTTTGATTTAAGTTTTTTTCTTTTTTCCTTTTTTAAGAGGTATAAAAATAAAAAACAGGATAGTATTAACTCTACTTTATTTACTGACTAACACAGGTGGGCTCTCATCCTCAGAGATGGAATATATATTCTCCAAGGTTAAAAAAAATAAATAAAACTAAAGATAACAAAAGTGTTATCATAAAAGTAAAAACTTACTGAGGACCACTGAGAGGTTGCTGCCTTTATGAAACAGAGACAGTATGGTGAATTTGAATTTTTATTTTAAAGGTGATGTATACTTTAGCACAATATTTGGATTTGTAACGGTGATACCTAGGACGTGAATACATTGATAATTTCATACAAGTGGGAGTACATTTGCACTGTTTTCCAGTCTTTTAGGTTTAAGATGTTTTCTGACTACTAGAGCTTCTATAGGCAAGGTAGTACCTGTTCCATGCAGGCACTCAGTAAACAGTGCTTCAGTAAATGAATTCACAGAAAATGGGTAAATAATTAAATGTAGTGGTATAATAAAGCTAGAATAAATATGGTGCTCATGTAAGAAAAAGAAAGTAGAAAATTTTAAGGCCAGAGTTTTGTAGAAAATTTCATTATTTTCGCTGTGAATTGGCATACAACAATGCACAAAAATGGCCTATTTTCCCTTCTGTTCGTGTGATTCACACCCACACACATAAGAAAACAGAGTATGTTTGGCTTCACAAACTTGGGCTTGTCTATCACTTTTTACCCCTCTCAAACTATTTCCAATCTTTTGAATTCAATCACTGCAATTATACAAATTCTCTTAGAAGTCCACTGCCCTCTCCTACCCTTTCCTTTATATATTAGAATTCACCCAGACATGCTCATTAGCCAAGAAAAGTTTTGTCATTATGAAGTACTAGAAACAGAGATAAATCCCCTGCAGATTTTCTGATCCATTTCTTGACCTATTTTAAAAAATAATCAGGTTCCCCAGCCTTCATCATAAAGAATTTCTATCATAATAAAATGTGCCGATAAATAGAATAGCCACTTGCTGAATTATCTAGATCTGTTCTAAGACCTCAGCAATGTATAGATCCTAATTGACTATTCTTTCTCAGTCTATAATAAATAGTAATGATCATTAGAAAAGCAATAGTCTCTAAGAAGTACACTTATTATATAAAAGAAGTACATTATATATAAAAATACATAACGAGATTCAGGGGAAATAAAAATATGCTAACAGAGTCCTTTGAACTCTCTAAAAATGTGATTTGTTTCTTATATTCAATTGTGAGAGTTCTAAGATGTAGAGTATTCTGAACCACAAAATTAATAAGGGTCCAATTAGCTCTTGAATTCGCAAAGTTAAACATATATACTCCACAAAATTATTAAGAAACCCTATTGTATCTTTGTCATCTGCTTCAATTTTATTTTATTTATCACTAATTAGGAAGAACAAAGTTACGTAAGTGTGTCTCTCTGCGTCACCTGCTAGTTAATCATTCAATGAAAAAAAGTAAACCTTGTTAGCTGTAAATGTGATTGCTGTTAAGATTTTAAAAGCACTATCCTGAAGATAACCCAAAAAGCATGCCATATTCAAATGTATAGTATGCATTTAAGTTAGAGTTTGGAAGCTTCCCTTTACATTGCTAACCAGTTTTAAGATAATAAGGCAAGGCCTAGGCTTCCCGATGCTGTTTTTAATGACAATCATATCTGTCTTATAATGTTAATGTGTTCCTAAAGCCGTGTGTACTCTTGTATCAAGGAGATGTTTTCACTTCATGTGTTGGATCACTGCTTTTCAATATAGCTGAAAAGACTCTGTTGACTGGGCTCAGCTCATTGCACAAAGCCTGAAAGGCCCAATGATTACTAATGGGAGCATATGGCCAGAGCTAAAATCCATAATCCCAATCCCTAGAAAGGTATCTTTGCTTTTTCTACCCAGCATCTTTATTCTCTTCACATACTTAACATCCTAACATGTTTTTCTCTCTTGCTCCCTCCTCAACTAACCAATCCCATGCTACTTTCATCTACCTATTTTTGCACTGTCTACTCAACTATGCGTCACAAAACCCCATTGCTATTCTTGGACAGGCAGAGTCCTCCAACTCACTAGCAGACAAGTACCAGAGAGCATACCTTTCAAGGGAGCACCACGAGGGACAGGCATTGGTGGACAGCAGCTTGGAACAAGGCAAATGTGAATAAAAGGAGGCTACAAGAGAAACATAGCTCTAACAATGGAAAAAGTTTAAAAGGCGGGTAGAGAGCCCAATATAAGATTCAGGAGTAAGCCATGGGAAAAGAAAAAATAAGGCCCTGCAAAATAAAATACATACTTGAATCATCTATTTTAGTTGAGATAGCAAGACACAGTTTTTTAAAAATACAATTAGTTTATGCACATGTGCATGTAAACATTTAAGCCTCAAAAAATAAACATGCCTTGTGCATTAGACCAATATAGCTTCTATATTTAAGATAGTTTGAACTTGTAAGCAGATGCTCTTAATGCCTTGCATCCCATCAGGATGGAAAACATATAAAGTGCAAATGGACATGGCAGCCTCGGCTTCATAGCCAGGCAGGAGAAGTATATTTTGTCAGATGAGAAACAAATTAAAACATTTATTGCAGATCTAATGATTCAACTCTATTGCTTACATGTTCTGTAAGTTTTATTAATAATAGAAAGTAAAAAGTTAATAAAATTAGATCTTTACAACCTATCTGAAAATGGCATATACATTTCCATATTTAATGTTAACTCCAGAAATAGCCCTTTGAATATACATTTTAATCCTATAAGAATGGCTAAGAAAGGACATAAATTAACAATATTTTTTGTTTACTGGCTATGATTAAGTCCAATCTTTTTGCCTTGAGGACTGAACCTCTTCATGATATTTAGAATCCATTATTTCATAAAGCGAGTGACATAAAACTTCTATCAGAATTTCAGAGGGGGGAAAAAAGCTTTTCTAATGTTTCTTCTTCTTTTTGTTTATTGTGCATGGTAAATTGACAATACTTATTTAAACACTTAAAAAAAAATCTGATCCTTTTCTTCCTGGACCAAGGAATTTTCTCCGTCACAGAGTAATAGAGCTTGAAAACTTCAGCATCAGCAGGGAAGGCAGGCACTCCTTAGCCAGCCACTGTGAGAGAGAGAAAATGCAATTAAGGCTCCCACCAGGGAGAGAGAGCTAAACAAAACCTGCGTCTTCACACAAGAGCCTTTTTCTTCAATGCGAACTACAAGGCCTCAAATCTTGTTGGTGAGATGCTAGCATTTAGGACAACACACTTTCAGATTTTCTCACAGCAGATCAAAGTAAATAATGCAAGGGCAGCAAACAAAAGGGAAAACTCCAGTGTGCTTACATTAAAAAGAGATTACAGGGGACTTACAAGTGATTGAAGGAAGAGATGACATTTTTTAAAACATAAAATCAGGATCTCTAAGTACAGCTGGCAAATAAACTCTAGTTGTGTTACTTTAGCTAGAGTGACAAGCCACAAGTGACTTATCATCAGCATGAAATTTTTAAAAAGGTAATCTCACTTTATTAGAGTATTTTTTACATCTTTAATTACACATATTCCTTCTCTTCCCTTCCTAGGTTTTAGGATTTTCAGAGCCTAGAATCATGACAACTGACGGTGAACCATTAAAGTTATGAGCCTTCGCAAATCAGGGCCACAGAATATGCGCAGCACTCTGTGGATTGGAGAGATGTAGCCTCGCTCCGCTTGTCTCTTTCTCCCGAGGACAGTAATCAGTCATAAAAACAGCTCTCCTCCTTCATATCAAGCCAACAGCTGGAAACTCTTCTGCAATGTTAAATTTAGCATGCACCCCTTACTAGGCACTGAACTTAGTCTTGTGGGTCTGCGCTACAGTCTTAAATGAGTATTCCCGGGCTATAGTTTATCCTTTATTTTTGTGTAACATTCTCATTGACTTTGGTGCAACTCTATAAAGGAAGCAAGGATTGAATATCATCCTTTAATGCCAAATTTACTACAGCTGAACAAAAGGAGCGGAAATCTGGGAGGCTCATGTCAATAAACAAAAGATAAATGTTTAGGAGACTTAATAACTGAAAGGAGTTCAAATAGCACTTTCTTTGGAACTACTTTTAAAAATACAGTGATATAGTAGTATATAGAATTTAGTGACAGTTTAACTGATATTTATACAGTTTGTATAGTATACATGAATATATAAACACACTATGTGTGTATGTGTATGTGTGGGTGAGTTTTTGTAGTAACTGCTGAGATATTAGGCCACTAGAAATTTCCAAAACAATTCACAGATACACGAAATGCCAGAATCAAATAGCTAATGTGGAAGAGAGATGTCAGATCTTAGAATCCATAGATGTGAGATCTGGTTCAACGTTACTATTTTAACTTTCCTGGGGGTCAATCTAGTAAACAAACAGGTGGGATTAGAGACACTCCAATGTTCTCTCCAATTCATACATTCAGTTAGTCTACAAAGACTCTTATAACCAGCTTCTGGGCCACACCTGTGGTTTTTATAGGTGTGTGTATCTGTGTTTATATACACAAATATGCATATACATTTCTGTGCATGTCTACATATACACATATAAGTTCATGCTAACACATATAACTTGAATCAAATAATTTAATGTTGTGATAACTTCCAAATTTGGAATCAAATGTGAAGAAATATCTTTGTTCTGTCTGCTATAGCATACCTTACTGCACACACACACACCACACATACCACCCCCCTCAACACACACCTTCTTCTACCGCTATACTAGTTCATAAAATGTAAAATACATTGTTACTTTTAATTTTATATAGTTACTTTTGGAGAAATCAAGGACATTTCGGCAGACATGTGTCGCTAATGTATCGTAATGAAAATAATGTACCCAAGTTGAATTTCAACCTTTTTTCACAGCTCAAAATTGGAAAAAATGCATAAAAATATACTGTTGTAATAACTTAAATAGTATTTGTGTTTCCAAACTCTTATAAACCTCCATTCTGAAGCATTATTAAAATTGATTCTAAATGTTTATATCTCAGATATACTTTCATTCAACTAAAACGCACTTAGAAAAATTTATTCCCCAGAAATCAAATCAGTGTTGGCAAATATGATACCAAGTTCTGTTTTAATTGTAACAATGAAAGAAAATAAATATTATGCATTACTTATTAAAATTCCTTCTCCAAAAAACCAGACTGGAAAATAATCAATCTGTATTCAGTTCACAAGATTCCTTTATCTCACATGGATAAAGTAAGCCAAGTCAAATTCTCAGTGTTTAGTATACACATTTAACTCAAAAGTTATTTAATTCTGTTTACTTTGCAAAATATATGATTTTGCTCTGTTTAGATCACAGTGCATTTAATTTAGGAAGAAACTAGAAGATTTAATATGAAAACTGGCAAGTGTAAAAGCAGTATTAAACTGTCAATCACAGCTGATATTGCAGAGCTTCATTATTTAACTGAATATGAAGATTAGACACCCTATGTTATGCATATCAATTTAAAATAAGAAATAAATTTAATCTTAAGTTGGAAAAGTGCATAAAGATTTGCTTGAACTGACGGGATCTGATTTATCCCATATAAAGTATTATTTCTGAGTCTATCATATGTGCATATAAGTCTATATATGTATAAACATATCAAAAGTTTTAGATTTAAAAAATTTAGGTACTTAGGTTGCCTTTCACTATCACCTGTTTCCATGTCTCTAAGAGTACATTATAAATATTAACGTTAAATCTATTGGGAAGGCAGCTGTTGCACACTATATGCTAAAGGGCATTTTAACCCATTATTGGGGTTTTCTCTGACAGATAGAAGTATATATGAGTGAGTGATTGTTGTGCAAGAAACCTGGGAAACATGTAAATTGCATTTCCTCATGGCATATTGCAAATGAATTAGAATATTGGACAGACATAAACAATGCAATCAAACCGTGCCTTTTATTGAGCTTCTATTTGACTTAGTATTCATCTGCAACCAAAAAAAAAAAAAAAAAATGTGTTTCTCAGGGTCTGTGACATTGCAGGCCATGAGAGATTCAATGTCAGTGCCGGCATACAAATTTATTAGTCTATAAAATTTGACATTCTCTTATTTATTCACAGAAAGGACAAATAAGATATTTTTTCATACTTACCAGAAATATCTGGGAGTGTTTATATGCCGCTCCATCTGGAGGATGCAAATAGTCAGAACTGCTTTACAATTCAGTAGGCAAAAGCCTGCTGAAGGATAACAAATGACTTCATGGTGAAACTGCTATTGAAATTCTTTCAGTATGTGATATTAAAAACAACTGAACAAACAGAGATAAGGGACAAATAGGATTTGAAACAGACTTTTTTTTTTCTTACAGTGCAAAAGAAAAACAAACGAATGCTCTAGTCGAACCTATATATACCTTTTAGTGACTTCACAGCATGGATTTGCTTAACGCATGATAGTTTTTAACTGAAGCATCTCTAGAAGTCCCACTAAAACCCAGGAACCAATTCTAAAATGTCTCCTTAGGGTCAAGAATTATAATGTTGACACTTAAGAAAAAAGAGAAGTAAACCTGACACTTTTGATGACTTGACTTAGAGTTTCACTTTTTGGCCTTTGGCATAATGCAGGGATGTGGAGGTTTAATAAATATTTGGTGGTTAAGATGCTATAGTTTAAAAAGGTCTTCTAAAATTACGTGGTATACAAAGATAAAAGCAAAATTCTAGAGTTAAATACTATGAGAACCAAAGTAGTATAATGAAAGCTCCCAAAAAGTTTACTTGAAAAATGAATTTCATTTAGTTCAATCTCTCTTCCATAGAAGAGGTTCTGCAGGTGTTGCCTTTGCAAGACAAACTAATGTTGGTAACTTCCAGGTGATCAGGAAAGTCAAAATCTAAGAAACACAAAAAAGCATTACTTTGCAATGATTATTTTTATTTCTCGCTTTGAAGGAAAGATGAAAGGCTATTTAGTTAGGTGTTCTTGTTTTATTCTACAGCTGCATCAAAGCGACTATCTCCAAATTTACAAAACAGTTCATAGAGGCCCCCGGTAATTGAAGTATAGGCTAAATGATCACATCAACAACATATGAACATTAAATCCGCCAAACAAAACTCAAGTTATTAGGTCTTTAAATGACCCATTATTTTTTCAAGAAATATCCAATAACGAAACAGCTGACTGAAACCCTGACATGATGATGATTTTTAGATACTTCCCAAGATAGTATTTATGTATATTAACGTATAATGGGCCAAAATTATCAGGAGCATAGTGATCTTCCTTTAGTCAAATCTAGATTCTTTAGGACTAACTCTCTTTACTTACACCTAAAAACCTGCCATGTGCAAGCAGCTGTACTAATATAACCCATTTGCTATTTTGGACACCTAACAATGATTTACACTAAATGAAGACATATCTCCTGAGGCTAATGCAGAACCATTATTTTCTTGATAATTTATTTTTACAATAAGAGATGAAGTCTCACTCTGTCCCCCAGGCGTGAGTGCAGTGGCAGTATCTTGGCTCACTACAACCTCTGTCTCCGGGGTTCAAGTGATTCTCCTGTCTCAGCTTCCCAAGCAGCTGGAATTACAGGCACACACCACCATGCCCAGCTAATTTTTTCTGTATTTTTAGTAGACATGGGGTTTTACCTTGTTGGCCAGAGTGGTCTCGAACTCCTGACCTCAAGTGATCCACCCTCCTCGGCCTCCCAGACTGCTGGGATTATAGACGTGAGCCGCCACGCCTGGCCTAAGTGGAACTATTCTTAAAAGTACTAACCTTCCAAGTGAGTTCACATTTAAATGGGATTATAATATTTTGATAAACAATAAAGTTTCATCAAAACTACTATATTTTGATGACTGCCCAACTACAACTTATTTAAGTATATAAGGAAGCAGGTAGCTCCAATATAATTCGCTCATATCACATATTTGATGGTCAATCAAGTCTCGGTTGGTATTGTTAAAGTCTAGCTCTAGCTAGCAACCTGTCCACCAGAGCCACCTCAGCAACCCATGGAGAGCTCACCCTCTTTGCCGTGGAGGGACACTCTAACTGTATCACTCATTTGGTACGTGATGGTGTATGTCTTTGCATTTCCTCTTGGATTGCTTCCTTTCAATTACTTTTCTTCTTAGCTTCTTATCCTATAGATCTTGCTTCCTCACCAGATTGTGGTATTGAGACCACTTTAATACTTGTTAACATTTCATATATAACCCAACACAATGCATTTTACTCTAAATTTTCTGCCCGGTACATTTCTCTGAATAAATAACATATTAAGCTAAACTCTAGTTTGTAAAATGTGATGTAGATAGATAAAAATAATTAAGTACAATTTAAAGCAGAACAAATTGTGTATTTAAAGGAAATATGGCTTCTAAAATAAGTGTTTTGTAAACACACACACACACACATACACATACACACCCCTGGAATGCAGACAGTGGGAAAAAAACAAAAGGGATGGTTATCAATGAGCCTTTACATTATTCTGAAAATGGTGACTAACGGTTTCTATTTTCCTCAAAGGCAAAGGATACTTTTAGTTTTGATAATAGACAATAAATTCTGAAAATAATTTTATACAATACAGGTTGAACAAAAAAATATTGTCAAACTCACCCTGTAAAAATGTAAAATTAAGATGTTAAACTGAGAGTTCAACTTGGTCAGATGTTTATATATGATCAACCCATGGTTACTGTATGTTCAATATTACCCTCTATTAAACGGAAACTGAGTATGCCACTAGAAGGAGGCATATACTCTTAGTGGTGACTGGCCATCATTCTACTTTATCTAGCCCTAACTTTATTTTGGAGACACTAAGTTATTTGCTCTCAGTGTTAATATGCCACATTCAATTGGGAAGAAATATTAGTATCTGGTCACTAGAGCTAGGAACATTTGCATTAATTTTTACCTGACTCTTCATGAAAGAGGAGAGGACAGAATGAAAGAAAGAGGTAAGTAGAATACAGTGGACTAATATGGGAGCTGCAAGATACTATATTCCTAAGAATATTATTGTAAAGATCCTCTCTTTTGGAGCAGCTTTTAACCTGTGTGGTAGCCTCTTTCAATTCAACTAAATTCACTTCTTTAATGGGAGAAGTATCAAACATCTTAAGAAAAATACATTTTTAAAGTTTTAACTGAAATAACGACAATCATAACAAAACACTGGTTAACTTGTTCCAAAAGTAGTATATAGTTAAGCAGAAATTGTGAAAAAGAGTAAAACTAGTTAGCAGTTTTACTTAAAGTTCAGGATTCTCAGTTATCTTTAAGTTACATTTTAAGGATGTTGGAACACGTACTTATGGAATAACTGAACTTCTAATATTTTCAGTTGAAAGCTGCTTAACTAAATCTTTAAGACTTAAGAAAATAGAAGTGTTAGAAGACTCAACGACTTTCAAAATGGAAGAATCTGAATTAAGTTTCCATTCTAAGACACCCTTTTCATTTCAATCTTCCTCCTTCCAAATCTCCAGGTTCCTTGCTATAGATTGAAGACAAAAGGAAAGTAAGTATGTGAACATCTATTTTACCTACTTCTCAACCCAGTGATATTTCTCTCTATTTATTTATTTGTTTTTTTTTTTTTCTTTTTAGAAACAGGGTTTTGCTGTGTTGCCCAGGCTGGAGTGAAGTGATGCAATCTCACTGAAGCCTCCACCTCCTGGTCTCAAGCAATCCTCCAACCACAGCCTCTCGAGTAGCTGGGACTACAGGTATGTGCCACCTGTCTGGCTAATTTTATTCTTTGCAGAGATGAGGTCTCACTATGCTGCCCAGGCTGGTCTCAAACTACTGGGTTTAAGTGATCCTCCCACCTCAGTCTCCCAAAACCCTGGGATTACAGGCGTGAGCCGCCATGTCTGGCTGGTAATCTCTTTTTTAGTGAAAAAAATTGAGGTTTAGAAAGTTTAACTTGACCAAGGTCCTACAGCTAATGAGTGGGAGGACGAGCTGGAGCTAGAACCCAAATCACAGTTCTGGTCTTAAAATCTCCTTCTTTCCATTAATAATTTTTTCAATGTTTTTTGAGACTTTATTAGGGGTAGGCATTTTGCTGTGTTTACGTGCTATAATTAGGTCCAATTATTATCCATGTTTTTTCCCTAAAAAAAAAAAAAAAAAAAAAAAAAAAAAGGTTTAAAGTAGTTAAGTTACTTTCCAAGGTCTGAGAATCAGTGACACAGCCTAGATATTTACCCAGTCAGTCTAAGCCCATGCTCTCCATCAACTCAACTTAGAGATGAGAAAATTGAGTCAATGAGATGTTCAATTACATATTCAATAACTCAGATTCCTGTAAACCTTTAAACTCATTCTTCCTGTACCAGTCTCCCATATGTATAGTTATGCATAATTCAATACAAAAAGGGCCTTGCCAGGGCAGGACTAACCAAATACTAGGCAAGTTGACATGGCGTCTCCACATCAAAATATTCTGTCATGGTAGCATTGGTTTGCTAACCCACTAATCTCCTTTAAAAATAATAATGAGCAACAATTTTATTTATTTATTTATTTATTTATTGAAGTTGGAGTCTTGCTTTGTAACCCAGGCTGGAATGCAACGGCGCAATCTCGGCTCACTGCAACCTCCACCTCCTGGGTTCAAGTGATTCTCCTGCCTCATCTCTCATACAGCTGGGATTACAGGTGCGTGCCACCATGCCCAGCTAATTTTTGTAGTTTTAGTAGAGATGTGGTTTCACCATGTTGGCCAGGTTTGTCTCTAACTCCTGGTTAGATCTAACTCACGTGATCCTCCCACCTCGGCCTCCCAAAGTGTTGGGATTACAGGTGTAAGCCACCGCACCCAGCAAGCAACTATTTTTAAGAGGTAAATATAGGCAGAATTCCTTATACTGGTTTTTAACTCTCAAATTAACATTCAAGTACGAATTCTTAGTTTCCCATCATTTTAACTGAAAGGTAAAAACAAAAAACTAATGCCCTTTAAAAAGAAACCTTACCTTATAGAGTGCAATATCTTCTTTCCCAATAATGTCAACCATATGTTGAAACTTGCTAACAAATAATATACATAGAATATAGTATACTCAAACCATGGCCAAAGAATAGTTAAAAGAAAATTTCAATAAACCGTTCTTTGAAGTCCTAGTTAATTTTTTTTATGTTACTGAGTAACATAAGTAAGAGTATAAAATGAGATAATATCACTATTTTCAGCAAAGTCTATTTCTAATTTAGAAGCTCATGTCTAGATTGGCTTCTCCACTTAGCCAGAAAAATGATCAAAGCATTTAAAAAAAAATTTTTTTTTAAGCTACAGACACAACACTAATGGGCCTCAAGTACTTCAAGAATGCTGTAAAAATAGGAGTAAATTCCCATTTCTAACTTAAAAATCTCACTTCTTAATGCTTCTCCCAAATCTCATATAATTCACCTACAGAACTTCTTGATATTTCCACACTGAACCATGTTTACTATCTGGATTCTTTCCTCTCCTTTGCCTTGTACTTAAACATCATGACCTGGTTCAACTTCCAGCTCCTCCCTAAGGATCTCCATCTCTTCAATGGAGGACTGGTAACTCTTTGTCAATAATCCCACAGCATTCTCATTTTACACTGAAATCATTTATTTGGAGTCAGATTCCCCCAAATGAGGGAAAGAAAACACATGTACCTTTCTACGCACTTAGTATAATGTCTGATACAGGGGCAGTCAATGATCCAGGGGCAGTATGTGCTACTGAGAAAAAGCAAACAAACAAAAAACAAAACAAATCAGACTTTGAAATCTGCCAAATACACTTTCCAAGCCGCTTGTGTGACATATAACCTTGATTAAGTATTTAACCTCATCCAATTTCAAACTTGCATCTCTAATGTGAGCATATAGTGCTTCCCTGCAATACTGTTAGAAGGAGCAAATGAAAAAAAAATGCATGTACATAGCTTGGCATGGTAAGTGGTATGCAGTAGGTGCTTAGGTGATACATAATTATCAGAATGAATAATGTATAGCAAGAAGAAATTGGGCTAATCTTTACAAAAAATATATCTAAGAGAGCATTAGGAGACACGAACATTCCAAGCAAGTTTGTAGACTTATGTTTTCCCAAGAGCTTTAAGAAAGAAGCAAGCAACTCTATTTCTGGAATGCCTTGTATTACTGAACATGCCTCTTTTAAGAAATCTCTTTTAGATTTCAGATTTTATAACACTCAACTTTACTCATTCTGCAAGTGACTTCAAAATGGCCTCAATTCTTTAGGTATTATTATTTTCTTCATGAAAAAGAAGTTAGCATAATACTGCTTGTTCTTTTTGTACCAGAATATCATTAAAACTTAAAGGTTTCTTTAAAGAAAAATTAAAGGGTCCTTCAGGTTTCTTGCAGTTGGATAAAAATAGTTAATGGAATTATTCCTTATAGATCAAAACTATAAGGTAAACCTATAACTATTATAAAAACCTTACTTTTCTTCTTTTCAAAAACACGTAGTATATTATACTATCACTTCTACAAATTTGGCTGTTGACAAAGCTTTAAACTATTAACCAAATTTGCAGCATTAGTAATTCCCATTTGAAATGCCATAAGGTTTTAGTTTAATGAATGATTTAAGGTTACACACACTGTTCCTCCAGAAAGATTTCCAACATCTCCTAAGGCATATTTATGATAAAAAGTGTCTCACTTAGCTGATAAGCAAACAGAAAATACTATATTTCAAACTAATTATAAGGCTTATGATTCATTAGTAAATCACATAAAGTAAATCTCATGAATAAGAAAATCACATAGAGACACATCACACACTTTGTATAAAAGACAAGTAATATATAGTACTAATTTGTATGCTGGACAGTTCATATAAACATATGCAATTAGAAAATTCATCAGTAAACTTTGCCTTGTAGAAAAATATTTTATTTCCCAAGGACATCTACAGATACTTAGGGTTAGGAAACTGGTTTCTCTTATTGATCCTCTTTGTTAACTATTATCTCTAGTGAAAGAAATAATAAAAATAGAAACCAGCTATTATTTCTCCACAGTAAGAAAAATTAATATTGTATTTCTTTGTTGTGTTTTTTTCACATGTAGAAATTCCAAATACACCTAAGTTAATATAATCCTCTCATATGTGTCAATAGTTCTAATATTACAAATGATAATATTCTCCTTTCTCACTTTGTTAACTCAGGTGTGATCACTTTACTAACAATGGTAGAAATCTTTAGTTGCATATTGTAATTTTCGAGCCACCCTGTACTTACCTTGTGTTCATTCAAAGCCGCTTTAATATACATGCACTTTAGCTTTTGCTCATTACTTTAAATATTACTAACAAATGTCCCAGTTTCACCCTGAAGGATTTAAAACAGAAAACGTGGTGCTTGCAGACAGTACATTCCATGTGATGTGATTTAAAAAATTAAGCTGAAAATTAGAAAAGTAATCCTAATAAAACTTAAAACAGCTCATGGTAAGATGATACACTTAAGATAATTCTAGATGCCTTCCATCAAACAGCACATTGACTGAACTGGCTCAGTCCTTAAAGGGTCAAAATTTATTATCATTTCAGTTCATCTAATAAGTAATGTTTTTGCCGAACAAAACCAATTCCCAATAAATTCTCACTGTATTTGTGTGCTATGATTTGATTTAGAGGCCTATGGGGAGACACCATTTGGTAGCACAGGAACACAGAGGGGTAGGTGGTGCTGAGGAGAAGTAGGGCTCATGTGCCAGAAGTGTTATTGTGTCAGGTTGATTTATTGAGTGAGCTTCACTTCACCGAATGTTCCGAGATATTTATTTCCCTAAAGGCTCTGCAAAGATATGAACAGACCCGCATCCACAGATGTCATCATTGCTCATTTTACCGAGTCATGAAATTTTCTCAACTGCAATTTGTCCATCTAAAATTGCTGTAACAGAACAATGTCAATAGTAGCATCCTACTCCAGCACCTCCTTCTATATAAGGCTCTGTTGCCAAATTCAGTACTTCTGTGCAACTTCATGGTAATTAAAGTGACAGAACAGTTTCACTGTAATTTCAAAAGAGTTTTCCAGAGAAGTTGCTCCGATTTTTAAACTCCGCTTTGAGTCCCCAGATGAAATGTAACCATTTAAGGGGAACCAAGTAGAAATATATAAACACAGAACAACTTAGACTGGTAAAAATTAAAATAAAAATAGGTATAGAAAAGTAAATCAAGAAAGAAAGCAGGCTGTGTGTCTTCGAATCCAGGGTTTCAAAAATGTCACCTCTCCAAACACCATAAGCAGACTTAAATGACTAAATTTAGAATCTTACTCTTGGGATATGCTTTTATCTGTTTCACTTTTTCCCTTTCCAGCATCAAGCAAATGAACTACGAAAGTCGATTTTAAAGAGAAGTTGGTATATATATATATATATATATATATATATATATATATCCATTGCCTATAATTTTTTTTTCAAAAACACTTATGCAAACATATGAAGAAGTACTTAAGGTGCATTCATACACCCAAACATTATGACTTGAGTATTTTACATAATTTCATCTAAAACCATCTTCAGAACCTAACAGAATTTCAATGTCTGTGTTAAATAAAAACTGCATGCCTGTGTTGTATGTCAGAATTTTGGAGTTTATTTAAATATGTTAATATTTCTCATTATGCCATTAACAATAACCTTCATCCATTTGTGAAAAACATTTTGCCAAGCATGCACATAAAAAATTAGCAAGTGAAGCAAAATCACCTTAATTTGCTTTGGACCAGCAAATAACCAACTAATTTGCAGAAATCCCTGCCAAGCACTCATATTAAATGCTTCATGCTTATTTTATGACCTCTGCTGCTCTTCTCCTTCCCAGGCCCTGAATCATATGATCATTAACATATTGCAAGGTCTGAAACTTTATTTTTTACATTCTTTAATTAATGCCTGTTTATAGAAGGCCATAGGACTTCAGATCCAGTTAATGAAACTTCGCTCCCCCAGGCCTCTGGAGCCCAATAGAGAGCTCTCTCCTCTGTTGTTTTAGTAGCTTTTTTCCAACTGTTTGTTTATACACACTTAATTGATCTCTTTAGTCCCAGAAGCATTCCAGAGACACAACCTGTTTTGAGGAAGCTAAAGTTTCCCCCTTTCCTTTATAAAAGCCTTGAATGCCCAAGGTTATCAGTTTTAATTTGAAAGTTGAAGATTCAGCTTTATTTACACTGTCTAAAAGTAAAAACTGATACAGGCCCAGAAGTGTTTATTTGTACATTCATATACAGTAAAGGCGATCACAAGTGCATACAGGATATAATTATTTTGATGTAGAACTAAGTAATTACTAAATGCTGCTATGTCTTATTTTATGGCATTGAAGAAATGCAGTCTTTATAACAAGTTGAAAATAAAAACAAATCAGGCTGCCAATGCATGAAATTTTCATGGCTCTTCAATTTACATTTTACATATTCCCTATGACAAGAATTTCTATTATGCTATTCTCTTTTTTCTGCTATAATTAAATTAAAAAAGTAATTGGCTGGTGCTGCACACTGCAGCAATGTCTTAATCACATAGACAAACAGTTTTACAATAGCTTACACCATTTGCCACATGGGGCAATGACATTATTGTACCAGACTATAAACCCGAGACAGATAGCACATACCGGCTCTCAACCACTGTGTTGGCAAGAAAAGAACACTAGGTTCATTCGGCACCCTGATTGGCATTCCTATGATGGAATTCCCAACTAAGTAGAAGTGGCCCAAATCTGGCCATGTGGTTTTGCAAACTGCCAAAATTTGAAGCTATGAATCTACAAATGCATGCTTATGGCCTAGGTACAGAATGTATTTTGGAAGAGCCAAAAAGGAAAAATATGGGTCTGAGTTATAAATGCAGAAGGCATTATGACTACTGGCAATGAGTAATCATTATATCCCCATTTTCGGATGGAAAAAATCTTGATTGTTCATGTGTTTTATATGTGTGTATACTCTACTCTTTTTTATTAGCGATCAGTTTATGGATACTTTTTCTATTTATGTTTAGAATGAATACTGCACTAGGAGTTACATGGAGTGGGGAGTGAACTCTTTGGTATTTCTAGAAATTTCTCTCTGACGAGATTCATAAGCCTGGGTCTTAATTTTGGCCTTTCCAGTGACTCACAGGCTAGCCGTGAGTTACTTGAACTCTTCAGGCCTCAGTTTCCTCATCTATAAAAAGCGAAAGTTGGACAAGACTATCTCTAAGGTTCCATTTGGCTCTCAAATATTGTGATTATATACAAATTTAATTATTTCTAAGAACAATATCTGAGAAAGGAACTAAAATAAGGCACAGAGGTTTCCAATGGCTGCAAAGAAGCAAAGGAGAATAGAAAGCTGAGAAATCTAACAACGGGAGCACTAAAAAGAATAAAATAAACACAATCTGACAAACACAAGGGAAACACAAGAGTTCGGGAAGCAAGTATGGTTTTTAGATCAGCATTCACTCAGTGAAGCCCTGTTTATAAAACATCAAAAGCCAAAAATTTAAAATGAGCTTCTTTCTAGATTTTTAAGTGTAGTGATAACATTTGCTCTTTTACAACAGACACCTTCTTTCCCAACTGCCTATAAAGAAAGTAGGTACACCATACAAAGATTTATCAGGAGAAATTTTCCCAAAGTTCATAAAACTAAGATGTTCTCTGCGACACCTACACTTGATTACTTAACCAGTGTTTCAAATCCTCATTTAGCTGAGACCTCTGAAAAATATTAAGATGACTCATTATGATAAAATGTAAGCCTGTTTTCTAGGATGAAATTGCTTTATCCAAACATCTACATGGTATTTTAATAGGATTCAGAGGCTAATTTGAAGTCCTCAGATATCACTCTTTGATCATTTTAATTATTATTAATAATTTAGAAACTCTCTTTGAAAAAAAATCTCTGCAACAATAAAAAATAAAAATAAAAAACATATTCCGCCATATCCAAGGAGACATTGCACATTGCTAATATCCTGTGAACAAATTAGTCTTAAATGGAACGAAATTATGGAATAAAACAATATAAACAAATAGCAACTATGTATTTTAAAGCAGATAAAATATTTTCAGAAGCCTTTACAGTGCGCATTATACACAGGTAACTTATAGACAAGCACAGAGCAGCATTTTCTAGACTTTGGAGAATCCACTCTTTTCCCTTGAAGTCCTCCATCCCTAAATTCCTAAGGCTGAACTATTTGCCTTATGTGAAGCAAATTCAGTCCTTCCTGGAAAGGTGCTCAATAGCTGCAAGTCTTCAATCTTCACATAAATAGAGTGCAAATCAAATCTTATGATGGTATATTCAAGCTCTCAGGATCTCCATTTGCCACCAGAAATGTCAGAGTTTACTACCTACTAAGCCATAGATTTATGAGGAAATGCTTGTAGATTGACAAGCAATTTTGCAACAAATGCATCTTCAGCGTTAGATTCACAGGAATGTTTAGGACATGCCTAAATGATTTAGTATTTTATACCTCTGCTCAAAAGAACAGTTCATATAAGTCAGTTCTATCTGAAGACTGTCAATCAAGCAGAAACTAAAAGTAATTTTAGAATATCATGATTCATTTACAAAAAAGTTTATCTCTAGAATTCAGGAGTTTGCAGTTCCAAGTGATATACTGATGAGCAAAGTTCGAAACACATTAATTGAAACAAGGCAAATAACTTTCTTATTTAGATATGAAATACAGAGCATTTCTGGTTACTTTTATTTATGAGCTGCCAATATTTGAACATATGCAAAGTTTGAATTGTTTCCCATTTGCCCCAGACTTTAAAACATAATTCCTTTTCTTAACGTGCCACCTTTCAGGGTAAGGAGTTGTATTGAACACCTCCCAGTCACACAGAATTACAATGTTCTTTATCTTGCCCAGTACTGAAAAAAAAAAAAACTTCCAAAGGTTTGGAATCCTGAAACCTGTAAACAAAATCTGTGGAGCAGATAAAATTTTAAATGGCACAATGCAATTAAAGCTGAATTCAATTTGAGCGCACCCTGTCCATCTGTCAGAGAGAAACAAAAGCCGAGGAGCTCCATTATTGCTGAATCCCTGCTCTTGTTAATTTGCTTGCTGAGAGATTTCAATTTCTAGGAAGTGCACAAATTAGTGTTCAGTCAGGGCTAGATCCTCAGTAAGTATAAGCAGATGGTGGAAATCAGCCCTAATCAAGTGGCCAGAGCCTTTTTTTTCCTGTCTGATTAAAGCATTTTAATCCTTTCAGATTGTCTGCTTTTTTAGCAAATATTCACCATCCTTTATTTTTCTTATATTCCAGGATGGATTTAAATTTAGCCTAGAAACATGAGAGAAAAAATAACTTTGAGAAATAGAGCTATCAGCATCTGAGTCACAAGCAGTGGCCAACTGGGTTTGTGAATCCATTTAATACTCTTTTTTCTATTATTTGTTAAATAATTGTTTGAATCATTATTAATTTATATGCTAATATAAATAAAGCATATTTAATCTGTTCTGGTGGAATTAAATTACTGAAAGAAAGACAAAGAATTAGAAAAATTTTCAGCTTGAAGATGAAAGTTAGCAGAAACAGAGAGCAACCAGAAAACATGACATGTATGTGTAAATCTTCCATCCAGGGAAAACAAAACAAAACAAAAATGTTATTCTTTATATTACTGTAAACTGAAGAATATAGACAATTTTAATAAGAGGATATGTTTAAATTAAAACAAAGAAGATCTAATAACTAAAAGAGTTGCAGGCTTTTGTGAATAATGAAAACAAAATTAATTTGCAATAAAAAATATACCATTGTTTTCAGAGTATGAGACAAACACACCCAAAATGTAAAACTACTACAGTCATTATAGATATGCTAAAAGTTTGGCTGTATTAAAAGCTCACACATACACATCTACAAGCCAAGGAAGCAAAAATTTAGAAACTGTTCAGAGAAGCAGTAATAATTGTGATTTAATTGTGTAGGTTTAAGCAAACAGTTGGCAAAAACAAAGTCCTTCTGCTTCCAACTTTTACCCAGGGTTTATAGAAAATAAACTTTTCTCATTATATACAAAATGTTTGTCATAATAACTTGTGGGTAAATTTCAAAGTGTATGAACGTTTTAAGGTTAAGCTCTTAAGTCCTATTTTGAAATGTTCCTGAAACAAAGGCACATCAATAAAAAGTATTTATGGGAACAAGATACCAATTTAATATCTGAAAGCATTTTTGAACAAACGAAAACTTTGAGCCAAACATTTGCATGATTTCTGATATGCTGAAGATGTGTAAGATTCCTGGTAGTGCTTTAACATCCTGTTTAGCAATTTCATTACACAACTAGATTCTTAACAAACACCCTAACAGTTTGATAGCATTTTACAAGTAAACTGTTCATATGTATTTTTTGATGCATTTGTTTTAACTAGGACAGGTACTAAAGAATTGAAACTTTCACTTCTTTATTTGAACATTTTTAAACTTATATTTACAAATTTTAAACTGAAGTATATTCTTGTTTACATGCCACCAAGTTCAAGCATTTGCCCATGATTGTAAATATGCAAATTTCTCAAGCTTAGCAATTGTAACTACTACATATATGAATGAATATTCCTCACATGGACAATTTACCCTTACATTTTGAAGTTTCTACTTAAATTTTCTAACTTGCTCATTCAAAAGCAAATTATGAAGAAAAAAACCATGAATCTATTAGACATTTATTTTGTGGAAAAGGCTTTAAGTTTTCTCACCATTTATAAACGTGGAATCAGGCTTAAATCAGCTCACAAAGAAATAATAAGTTTGTATTTCCCTTCTATTCCTCCCATCTATTCACAATCAATATAATCTAGCAATGAAAATGGGCTCATATCTCAGGACCTTCTCTTTCCTCTCTTTAAAATCAAGCCTTAAGGCATTGGATCTTGCTAGATTCTTAGCCATCTTGTAACGTGTTTGTGCCTAGGACTGGGTATTTGAAAATAAATCACTCTGAAATATAATTAGGTACTATGCTGAGAAGGCTACAGGTGTACAGGAGGAATAGATTGGCTTTTTATTTCCCCTTTAAAAATATATGCTACAAAGCCGGGTGTGGTGGCTCACATAGGTAATCCCAGCACTTTGAGAGGCCAAGGTGGGAGAATTGCTTGAGCCCAGGAATTAGAGAGCAACCTGGGCGACATAGCAAGACTATCTCTACAAGAAGTTAAAATGTATCTGGCCAAGGTGGCGTGCACTTGTAGCTACTTGGGAGGCTAAGGCAGGAGAATTGCTTGAGCGCAGGGAGTCAAGGTTGCAGTGAGCGATGTTTGTACCACTGGACTCCAGCCTGGGCAACAGGATGAGATCCCGTCTCAGAGAAAAAATACATACACACACACACACACACACACACGCTACTATAGGAGGCAGTAGCTATGGGAGAATGCATGCAAGACATTCCTCCCCATCATCTTCCTTCTCTTACCACTGTGCCCAGTTTGATTCTGGCATCAAACCTCTCTCCTGGGCTACTTGATAACCTCCTATTTCACCTCCCTACATCTTTAGAGACTGATTCTCCAATGTCCACTAAATATTTAAGACTTCTTTGCTTATCGTATTTAGGCCCTAGCCAATATTCAAGGCTCTTCTTTCTTGACCCTCTAGCTAAATCTTATTACTCATTAACTACATGATTGGACCTTTTCTTGCCAAAGCCATGCATTTGCTCACAAAGTTCCCACCCTCTGGAATGCCATTAGCTCCACCTGTCAAGGTACTACCCAAAGTTTTTTCTACATTTCTGTTTCCATAAACCTTTCTCTTCCGTCACAAACTAGAATTGATCTTTCCCCACTTTTTGCTCTAATATGTTCTTTCAGAGGCTTTAGTCTATCTAAATGTTTTCAATATCCTGACTTGTGTTATTAATTATTTACATACATATTTATATCTTATCTTCCCTATCATATGAGAAGTATTTCACGTTTGTTTGTTTGGTCTTCTCTGGAACACAGAACACAGTACTGTACCCTTCATGTTATAGATCATCACTATGCAATACAGTAGCCAATAGCCACCTGTGTCTATTTTAATTAAAATTAAGTAAATTTGAAAATTTTGCTCTTCAATTATACTTGCCACATTTCAAGTGCTCAATAGTCACATGTCAGTAGCTAATGAACCAAACGGGGCATAGAATATTTTTAATTTCAGAGAAAGTTCTATCAGATAGCTAGATTATAAAGAGTCAATAAGGGTTTGATTTACATTCGTATACAATTATCATCAAAGTACCAGGAGATGACTAGAAAACAAGGAGGGAATCTTGACGGCTACTTTCTTGATGGTTTTGAGGACAACCACCAAAATGTATGAGACACAAACACTCAATTACATTCTCTGGGAGGTTTTGGTAACCTCAAAAGAGTCAACATTTTCTATTCCCATCATGTTAATCAACCCAGCTAAGCCAGGACAATTTTTTGATATTTCATACATAATTAATAGTGGTTAAGGAAATTTGTATGGCAACTGTTTTGCAGAAGCTTTAATTCACACTTTCAATATTTAAAAAGGCTGCTGTCACGGCTGGCAGGAATAAAATTAAACCCACCAGCTGTGGTTTGGTTTTTAAGGAAAACACATAACATTTTATTTTTGCATTGTCTGTCATCCTTGTAAATGTCAGAAATATAGAATTGAAATGCACTGAATCCCCTAGTTTACCATTAGAGTCTTCTGAAAATGCTTAGTATTTTAATTACACAAATAATTTAGCAATTTTTAGGAGGAGGTTTTACTTTAACAGTGATATAAGGCATAGCTTTTATATTTGTTTGGGGAAAGAAATGTGATAATAATATTCATTTGAATTTTTTTTTTTTTTTTTTTTTTTTTTGAGATAGATTCTAGCCTGTCGCCCATGCTGGAGTGCAGTGAGTGGCACCATCTCAGCTCACTGCAAGCTCCGCCTCCCGGGTTCAAAAGATTCTCCTGCCTCAGCCTCCCAAGTAGCTGGGATTACAGACAGGCATGTGCCACCACGCCCAGCTAATTTTGTACTTTTAGTAGAGATGGGGTTTCTCCATGTTAATCAGGCTAGTCTCGAACTCTTGACCTCAGGTGAACCACCCACCTTGGCCTCCCAAAGTGCTGGGATTACAGAAGTGAGCCACCACATCCAGCCAAATTCTTTATAATTTTTGTATTATTTTCTTTGCGGAATTTTTCATCAAAAGATAATTAAGGACAATTTCCTAAAGAGATATATTCTTCAAATTTTTCATTTATTAAAATTTGAGGCTATTTGAAGAAATGTCATTCTAGATTATTTTAATTTGACCAGGTGTTTAGCTATACAAATCAAGAGTGTTTTGCTGAGACTTAAGTAGTTTCCATGAGCCATTCGACAATCACAGGACAGAATTATACAGTTTCCTTTTGGTATGTGGCAATAATGTTATACCTTAGGAAAATGGAACTTACTTGTCACAAAATTAACTTAGAATGAGAGAGAACATAAGCTGACAATTTATTTTATTTTCCATTATTTTTAACTAGAAAAAATTGTATTCTATTTTTAAATGTTTTTGCCTTGTAGGCAGTCAGCCACTGACAATTACCCTAAGCACAAAGACTTAAGTACAAAAATTCAGACATTAAGTACCTATTACATATCAGTACTTGTTAATGTCATTCTAATCAAAATCAAATTATTTAAATCTAAGCAGTGTTACATATTATGAAGAATCTCCTGAACAGATTTCTCAAAGCTCATCATTATATCACAATACTATTAGTCTACTTTTGGCCTACCTATCATGAAATATTTTTCACTAACTTATCATGGTATCACTCTACTTCTCTACACAGCCTAAGATCTCCATGGAAAGTGTGATTTATTTAAATTAGATCCAAAGTGATGGAGTTCTTCCAAAATGTCATGACTTTTTCATTAACATAACACAACTAGTTAATTTCTTTCATCAACCAATTATGAATCTAAAGATTATAAAACAGAGATGAGCTACATTGCAACATAGGTAATATGGTGAGAACACCATCATAGGCTTCATGGACACAAGGGAAGTAAATAGGGACAGTGCTGCAACTCCAAGGCATAGGTGGGTTCCAGGAATGAGAAGAAAAGTCCAAGAGAGGAACTTCTGGCACTTTGCAGTTTTGCCCAAGGCAGTTCCTGCTTTTGCAGAACAGAATGAGCAAGTTAAATCACCATCCTCTTATCAGCACAAGTAATATTTGTGCTATATTAACAACTGTCTATTAAAATGGTAGGTTTATGTCCAAAAACAAATCCAACATGGCATGTTTATATCTAGCACAAAAATATGCCAATAAAATTATTTGCTAATATATTTATAGTTCAGTACTGTAGTTTCAGTGAGATTAAAATAAATAGTGGAACCTCGTGTTTGCCAGTTCATTCGCACTTCCCTCGCCCCTGTCATTTTATAACGTTCTGCCAGTATTTATCACAGATTGCAAAAAAAAAAGAAAGAAAGAAAGAAAAAATTCCTCAATATGTTAAAATAGCAGCTGTTATTTGCCATTAACAATGGGGCAACTTCATAAATCTTTCCAAACTCAGAGAGAAAACAGAAGTGTGCAGTTTAAGATTGGTCCGAGTAAATTTTTATTTTGCTTTAATTCCAAAAAACAAATTAAGTTTTTATTTTAAGCTATTATGCCTTTGCTGAGACATATTTCTGGAAATAGGAATCTAATAATATATCTTTGGTCACTACATCACATCAATGTTAATATCAACTTTTGGTAATTGATTTCCTAAAAATTGACAGAAACAATAAAAATATTTAAAAAATTAATCCACATGCCAATTTTTACTCCTATCCAAATTAATTTAGCAATATCTCTCACTTCAAAATCCCAAATATTTCTTGGATTTACCAAATTTTCTATGTCCAACTGACTCTGCCTTGGTAAATTAGGTCTAAAAAGTCCTCATTATTTCCAACCTTCATGATTACAGTTGTCTCTCGATTACTTTTCCTGATGTTAATGTCAACCCTATCAAATAATGTAGTCGGAGTAATTTATTTAGTCTAGAATTACAGCTTGAATTATACATCTCCCCTGCTTAATATCCTTACACATAAGATTCTTTGTGATCTGACCATTACTTTCTCCTTGACATCACCACCCAACCTGGACCAACACCTCCACCATACCCACCTACACCAAGCAGATCTTAAATTGCTTTCTTTTATATTTCGATGTCTTTGAAATGCTTTTCTTTTTGGCTTACACAGATATCCCGAGAATTTTTGGAATTCATTTAAATTCTATTTCATATTTGTAATGCCTCTTTACTGTGCTTCTTCTCAAAGGTCTCCATGAGATTTTTTTTGTTGTCACTATTTCACAAACCTGTTTCTGTGACCTCAACCTTCATTATTGACCAGAATTATCCATTTTATGGTCTCCCTTGATCAAATTAAACATCTGTCTGCAGAATTTCTACTACACTTTTGCTCTGGTCAAAGCTCTAAACAAATTTTCTAGTAGTTTGCAAAGAATTTTCATTATTTTTATAAACACATAACTAATAAAAAGAGAAATATAAGCATCTTTGGAGGCACTAATGTAATCTATTTCTGCATCCTTCATAGAACTAATTTTAATATAACATCATGAGATGTAAAATATCACATTCCTTACTCTGTTCAAGGTCATTTGGTCATTGATTTCAAAGGAGTTGATGTTTTAAAGCAGTTTGACATCCTGCTTGTATGTCTTTAGCGAAGTTTAGTCAATACAGTAAGAAGAATCATTAGTTATTCAAGGTAAAACTTTCAAAAAATGCGACTAAGACACTTTGACCTTCTCTGAATCAGGAAATGCTCTGTGCATCTTTATGTTCTTTTAAATATAATTTGTCTAAACTGTCTAAAGTAAATCAGAAACTATCACTCAACCTTCCTAGTAAAAAGGGTACATTTTAATTGCAGAACTTAAAACCTCACAATTAAAAGCTGTGCTGCTACTTAAAGCCAACACAAACACAGGAATGAAAGCTGATGCATACAAATTAGATTTCTTGACATATGTGTAATTCTGAAGGATTCTCTAAAGCATATACCATTTATATGCTTTAAGTGTTTCAATAGGGGAGGAATAAAATGGATGATTGTTACATTTTTAATAAAGTTTTGTCCTTTTGGTTCTTAGTAATAACTTCATGACTATCTAAATCTTTCATCTGAAAAGGTATTTATAACATATCTCAAACAGAAAACAAATATGTGAAAAGAAAATAAATTAAGACAGGGTCTTGCTCTGTTACCTGGGCTGGAGTGCAGTGGCATGATCACAGCTCACTTCAGCCTCAATTTCCAGGGCTCAGGTGAGCCTCCAGGGCAGCTGGGATTACAGGCATTGACACTCCACCTGACTAACTTTTTAGTTTTTTGCAGAGACAGAGTCTCACCATGTTGCCCAGGCTTGTCTCGAACACCTGGGCTCAAGTGATCCTCCCATTTCAGCCTCCCAAAGTACTGAGATTAAAGGCCTGAGCCACCATGCCCAGCCCAGAATCTTTTAATAGTGTTTAAGATGTGCACTTTTGAAAGTAAGTTGAAAATGGTGCCACAAATTAATAAGTAAAACTTAAGCAAAACTCTACCCAACATATGAAGAATATTTTTTAAAATGAATGTAATTGCTGCTAAGCATATAGTAACATCAGTTTCTTATTTTTTCCAAAGAAGATTGTGTTGCCTTTTAGGTGGAACATAGTCTTATTTAATAATAACTTCACAGCAAATGTATGTGCTCAAATGATATAATTCTTCAATACCAGAACTGCTGGGCCTTCTAAGTACAGAAGTAGAAAGGATGCAATGGATGGAGTAATGATATAATTAAAAATTAACTAATATGAAAGTCTCAGTTCTAAAAGAAGCTAAACAGGTAAAGTTTTAAGCACCACACTTTTTGAGTGTTAATTCTCAAAAGTTCAGAGTCCTCAAGAAAAAGAGATTGAGAAAGGTGTAGTGAGGGTTAAGTATTTTTCTAGTATTCTGGAAAGCCATAGTAAACAATGTTGTGTGTATGTATGATGTAGACAGAGAACTGAATCACTGTCCTGAAAGAAAACAACATACGAAAGTGTAGAAAGAGAAAGCTGACTTTGAAGACCAATGTTACCAATTTCACAAATTTTCGGAGGTTAACACTAGTTAATACAATGACAACCACAATTTAGTGAGAGACTATTAAATACCAGACGCTGTACTAGATAATTCAGTTGTTATCTAATTCACAAAAACATTATCACTTAGAAAGAATTAATCCACTTACAGCTGAGAGATAGGTTAAATAGCATGAACGAGGCCAAGATTTGAATTCAGGTTTATCTAATGCCAAAGCAGTGTCCTTACTATCACACTACACTTTATAAAAAGAGTACATGCAAAGAGATATTTTTGTCGTATGGAACTAAAATTTGTAAACTTTAACAGGAAGAATGCAACTTAGTGGAATAGTGAATACCTACAACAAATCACCAGATTAGTGGGAGATTTCATTTATTTTAACATGGATTATTTTATGAAAAACTTCATTCCCAAAGAATTTGCTAATTAAAGTATAAGTAATAAAATAAATGCCAAGATATAAAGTGGATTTAGGTGGCTGAATAGGAAAAGAAAATACTATGAATACTAGGAATTTGTGTGTAGAAAAGTCTGTAGAAGTGGTAAAGAAAAAATGGATTGATTGCTCTAATCTTTTAGCACAATGATATCTAAAAGCTCATATAGCTTCAACTTCATTATTTTTAACAAAATGCACTACGTTACAGTTACTTGTGGAGTACACAGTACCATAAATAATTTAAATTAAACTACACTTGTCAAAATAAATGAACAAGTAGGTTTTATGATGCAGTACATTTTATGACACCCTTGATTCTTTAATTTGTGTGTTTTGCTTAGTTGCTAATTCCCAAAATACTATAATCTGCAGTGGCTCTTGTACTCATTAGTATAGATTACCAATGTCCCAGCTCAACAGGAAAATCAGCATAGAGAGGCATTCTACCGAACCAGAACATTTTTTTTCAATAATATCCTGTGAATATTTTATAAATATTGGTTTGAAGAAAATAAGAGAAATAGTTCACTTCCCTTCCATACTAATTCACCAGTTCTATCCCTATCTAACATATCTGATTATATTTGGCAAGCAAAGTTTCTTACTAATTTATTAATTTTGTTCCAGTGAAATACATCAAAATTTAGGTTATAGATTCCTTTGATATTCTTGAATTACATATACAAACATAAATTTTTTTTTTTAAGACTGGTGCTACTGCTCTCCAAGATCTAAGCAGAATTATCACAGGGTGAAATATTAAAATAATTAAAAAGTAGTTATTTAAAAACATAAAATGTCTGTTCCATATTACAGATTGAATATTTTTAAAATATATTTTCATGAAATAAAATACTTTCTGAAATTAGTACAACTTCCAGATAGTAGATATGGCCTATGTGATTTTTCCGTCATGATTTATGAACTAACAAAAAATAAAGCTCTCTGAGAGCTGCATCACCTCTACAAACCACTAGTTTGCTACTAGTCTATCATTTATTTAAGCTCTGACATCTTGGAGAATATCTAATTCAGCACAAGGAAACCATGGAGAAACTCTTGGAATAGGTATTGAGTATACTTAGGCTTCGGATTTCTCAAGCCAGGGATATCCCCCTCATTCTTCACCTTTGCTGTTTCACCTGCCATCCTGGTGCAAAGAGCAAGTAACATGAAGGTAACTGAAGCATCCTTTGGCATAACCTCCTGAACGTCAGTTCCTACTTCTGTAAAATGGGGCTAATAATATCTACATGTGAGGATAATGTAAGTAATATCTGCAAGAACATATCGGGAAACTGCTATACCAGCAGTTCATTTTTAAAACTGATTATTTTATTGCAAATTTATCTTAAGTATTTATAAGTTAAAGTAGAATGAACTGAAAAACTTTCCTTCTACCTATTTTTATTCTCTAGTACTTTACTTTTTTTCTGTCATGTATTTGAAATCTTTTAAAAACTCACTTACAAATTAAAATGGTCTACAGCTGTTTAAAACTGTGCTCCCACTACTAATTTTAGGATCACAGTTTACTTCCACATGTTTTATTTTTACTCTAGATTTATGATTTATTAATAGATTTTTCAATGGATTAAACTCAAAGAATATATGTTTAAATATAGTGTATAAGGCTCTAGTTTTGTATGCATTTTAATAAAAAACGGTTTCCACTCTGAAGGATATAAGTTGAATTGTCCATGATCCTTGGTGTCTACTTGTCTCCCTTACAGAATGTATCAGCACACTACATTCTGATATGTTATATTTTCATGTCTATTTGTTGTCTCCCTTGAAAATACTGGAACTAGAGGATAATTCTGTACATTAATTGTTGTTTTAGTTGTATTTAGTCAACTTCTACTCTTAAAAGAATTATATTCTTATCTTGATGAGTTCAGATTAGACACATTATCTTTATTCCAAAATTATATACTATAATCAGTATTAGAGGACAGGTCAAAGGTAGTTAGATGCATCAAAATCACACCATCAGAAACACATCAAAATGGCACCGTCAGAAACACATCAAAATAGTACCAACAGGAAAATTAACAGTTCCCTAAAGTCTATTTCCAATTAACTCCAGCATTTAATATGGATGTCCAATCAATGTGCACTGTGCATGTTATTATATGTTACCCAAATATATGCTATTATTTAATTTGAGATTCCTCTTATAAGAAGAGGCTAAAGTTGTGTTCCATGAAAAAAGAGGAAAAATCCTCAAATGCACTTATCCCAGCCCCCATGACCAAAGTTATATTTCAAATATCTACATCTCCTAAACTGTGACTGGTATTTAAATCACAATTCCATATAAGTTTAAGTGTCAAATAACAGCACAGTCAGGCAACCTCAAATTGCTTAGGTCTGCCCCCAGCCCAGCGTTTTGCAAGATGTGAAAACTCATCACTGCCTTTTCATACCATCACTGCCTAAGTCATTCTTCTTCCAATAGGTTTCATGCATGGCTTATACTAAAATCTTGTCTGATATGTCTAGCATCTTAAAGATATTCAGAATGGTCTAACAAATATAGTGGACTTTACTCACTGAAAAATATTAACTGAGTGCCTACTATGTTCTAGATACTGCACTTGGTCATGCTAGTTCTAAGTAATTAATTGTATTATTTTTCTTTCACAGAGAAGAGATTAAATTGAACTTCAAAGTAACCCAAGTTTACTATTTTAGTAGTTATAACTATTATTCATAGAGCTCTCACTAAGAGTCAGACATTTTACCCATAATCATGAAATTATTTAGTATCACAAAATCTTGCAAGTTAGATACTACTTTTTGTTTAGGATAAAGAAACAGAGGGCCCTGTGTGTTGAGTCACTTGCCCAATTTCTTAGGATGTGATCAAGCCAGTGATCAATGCAGGTGACTCAGACCCAAGAGTTCAGACTCAAGTTGCAGTCCCATAACTCCTCGGACATCTAGATTTGTGTTATCATCTCCACCCACAGATACCTACCTGTATTTCCGTTAATGAGGTTGCCTTTCTTTATTCTGAGGGAGGATTTATTCTCCTCCTCCAGCTCAAAGACAGCATAGCTGGGAAAATAAAGCAATCATAGCACAGAATAGGTTTGAGAACAAACCTATAATATGATCTCATTTGACTAGTTCTCATGCAAGTCATCTAATGAATAGACTAATGTTCACCAAGGCAAACATATATGATACTCAAAAGCACAAGTTCTATGAGGCATGTCATATCAATATTTAAAGGGATTGTCATTTTTCAGTAATAATGTAAAGTAACATGTAAATTAATAATTTTTAGAGTTAGAAAAAAAATAAGACATTAGTAGTGACCTCATTTTATGGATCAAGAGACCCGAAGCCTGAATAGATGAAGATATCTATCCAATGTGAGATGCCAATTTGGGGGCAAAATGATGGCTTAAATGGTGATGTTAAGTCCTCAGCCAAGGAGTGTCTCCACAGTGATGTTGTACTCTTGTAATAATTATTTGAGGGCAAAGGATAAAATTAATGTAAGTAGTCAAATAAATTGATTATGAGCCTGTCAACAAATGTAGTGACTGGCCTTATCTGTTGGCAGAAAGTAAGCTAGATGGACCAAATAAAAATGTAAAAACTTTCCATCAGCAGTTTCATTGTGCTTGCCTAGAAAGTCTGGTTTGTCCAAATGGGCAATTTTTAAAAATGATCTTTAGTGAATGAAACTTTTGGTTGCTGCCACAATTTTGTATAAGGTTATAAATTATGCATATTTCTTAGCTTAGCTACATAACCAACCCAACCTATAAGAATTAAATAAGTATAAATTGTTTACACCAGTTCACTTAGTATACTTTATAAAAATATACTTAATTCTTCCTTCACATAATTTACTAAAGTAACGCTGCAGATATATTTGTAACATCAGTATAGAGAAAATATTTTTAAAAATCAAGTATCTTATAAAACATTTTAAAATAGATTCTATTAATAACAGTGGTAAAAACATGGCATCAAACAAGTTACAGATAATTTAATATAACTAAAATTTTAAAGCATTAAAGGACTGAAATTAGATTGTAATGGACTCTTTGGATTAAATCAATGCAATTAAGAATATGATGAAGTATCCAGTTATCTGTTTTCTGAGCCTTTGAAAAGTGGAAATATTAATGGAACTGTACAAGAAACTAGTGTTGACTAGATTAATTTTCGTAGCAATTGTCATCTTATAAATATGTTATTTGTGACAATTATGCATCAAGATAATGCATGTGTTGTCACATTACTTTAAATTCTGAAGAAAAACCATCAGGCTTTTTTTCATTTCCAGTATTATTGCAAACTTAGAACATTGTAGAGAAGGAATTTGAAATTCTGTACTAACATAGCATATGATTTTAAAAGTTTGCCAGCACTTCAACTAATAAGTTGGGGGAAATTAAGCAGTAAAAATGCAACCTGAGGAAACCTCAACAGGAATGTAAACTAAACGGGTGGGGAGTTCTGTAGGTGTCAATCAAGAACAAAATGCAACTGTCAAGCTTGCTTTGCTAACAAACTGTCACATCAACAATATGGAGTTAATGACTACAAATTAACTGTATACCAGATGCTTGACACTTTGTTATGACACTTAGCAAGCTAGTTGACATTTGGGGATCAAAGCTTCTTTAATTACACTTTGTATAACATGTGCAACCTTTATGCTAATGTCCAAATATTCCTTGGAGCACGGCTGCCCAAGTAAAAACCACCACAGACTGTTTTCTAGGTGTGGGTTTGAAAGTATTCATGTTGTTCTTAAAAAAGGGGGTGGTGGGGGGGAGTAGCTGAGCCAGAGCCAGGCATCAAGCACAGTGTTATTAATTATTACCATTGCCTAAAATAACACTGTTTCTCAACTTGGTGAAGCACTTTTACTTACATATAGATGCAGACTGTGAAATAACACATGTTCAAACAAGGTGGCATTTAAAGTCATTTATAAAAAGAAAGACAACTGGGCATTTCAGAATTTAAAATAATTGAAAAAGGTATTGAAGAGTAGAGTGATAAGGAATATGTGAACTGCTTTTTGGAACACCGATTTGAGTGATTTTTCAAATCCTTTTTTAGGAAAAGAGTTTAACGGTTTCCCAAGTAAATAAAACTCAATAAATCATATAAGCAAAATTTCACATAACAGGTATAATACTGAATACTCAACATGCATAACCTTGAACTACAGACTATGTCAACATTAAAGAAGGTTAACATTTTTGTCAAGTCTTAAAATAAGCTCAGATTAACCAAAACTAAGATTGTCTTAAAATTAACAAAATTTTTAAAACAGCTAAACAATTAAAGAGGAAAATATAATATAACATAATGGCAAGAGGAACAGTCAGGGATTTCCTTGGAAATGGCAGTATCTTGCTAAAAGTATCAGAAATAAGGAGAAGCTGTTGGATCAGGGGCATGTGACCCTTTATCTCATTTTTGCCTGGACTCTACTTCTTGAGGAAAGCCAAGATTGTAAAATGTGAAGAAAAATAAAGTAGAAGAAATACCATTTGACCCAGCAATCCCATTACTGAGAATATATATAAATCATTCTACTATAAAGACACTTGGATGCACCTGTGCAGCACTATTCACAATAGCAAATACATGGAATCAACCTAAATGTCCATCAATGATATACTACATAAAGAAAATGTGGTACATATATACCATAGAATACCATGCAGCCATAAAAAAAGAACGGATCATGTCCTTTGCAGGAGCATGGATGGAGATGGAGGCCATTATCCTTAGCAAACTCACAAAGGAAAAGAAAACCAAATACCGCATGTTCTCACTTATAAGTGGGAGCTAAATGATGAGAACACATGGACACATAGAGGGAAACAACAGACTCGGGCCTGTTAGTGGGTGGAAGGTAGGAGGAGGGAAAAAATCAGGAAGAACAACCAATGGGTACTAGGCTTGATGCCTGGGTGATGAAATAATCTGTACCACAAACTCCCATGACACAAGTTTACCTGTGTAGCAAACCTACGCTTGTACCCCTGAATTTAGAATAAAAGTTTTTCGAAAAGAGAAATGGAAGCATATATCTGGAAAAAATTATGAATGAATAAAGTAAAATAAAATTATTAAAAATAGGAAATATAAAGGAGAAAGGAAATATATAATGTTAGAACTGGAAATGACATTGAAGATCAGATAGTTCAATCTTTTCACTCCGCAGATTGGACAAACCATGGCCCAGATCAGTGGAACTGTCCAAGTCACAGAGTTATGGATGGCCCATGTGCCAGCTCCCAGGACTCTAAGTTGTGTAGAGTGCTGTGACAAGTACAACACTCTGGTTCTCTTTGCCATCACTGCAGCTCCACACACCAGGATGTCAAGATGCAATGTAATCCTGCCAGTTGATGTATCACTTATTGAATACTTATTGTTGTCTTAGAAAATGGCAAACCCTCCTCTAGTTGCTGGTAGTTCTAGGGACACACCAGGGAACTAGGCCTGTGCTCAACAATATAGCAACAGCTAGTCACATGTGACTAGTGAGCACCTGAAATGTGACTTCTTGAAATGTCTGGATGGCACATGCTGTAAGTGTAAATGACACATCGAATTTCAAAGATTTCCTTTGGAAAAGAAAGTAAAACATCTCATTGAATATTTGTTTATATTTACTACATCTTAAGATAATGATATATTTGAGGTATTAAGGAAATAAAATATATGATTAAAATCAATCTCACTTGTTTCTTTTTCTTTTAACTTCCTTGGTGTGGCTACTAAACCTTTTTTTTTTTTTTTTTTTTTTTTTTTTTTGAGACAGGGTCTTGCTCTGTCACCCAGGCTGGAGTACAGTGGCACTATCTTGGCTCACTGCAATCTCCACCTCCCAAGTTCAAGCAATTCTCCTCCCTCAGCCTCCCAAGTAGCTGGCATTACAGGCACCCGCCACAATGCTCCACTAATTTTTGTATTTTTGTAGAGACAGGGTTTCATCACATTGGCCAGACTGGTCTCCAACTCCTGACCTCAAGCGACCCGCCCGCCTCAGCCTCCCAAAGTACTGGAAGTACAGGCATGAGCCACCGCACCCAGCCATTTTCAAAGTACCTTTATGTCTCACACTATATTTCTATTGCACCGTGCTGAACAGACCAGTGGAGTCCTGCCACCAAGGAACCAGGATGTTTGGCAATAAGAAACAAGAAAGTCAAAGAAACATATGCTGTAACTAGGGCAAACAGGGTGGCCTGATAGAAAGGATGCTGGGTGCAAGTGTGCTTTCACTAGGTTGTCTGTGAAGGCCACTCTGAAGAGGTAAGGGGAGATTTGCATAATGAAAAAACACAGACAAATGAGCTCAGCGAATGCAAGACCAGATAACAGGTTATTATGGATGCATCTTGCTCGTAGGTAAGGTTGGAGAAGACAGTAAAGGACAGGCCATGCAAGGCCTGAAAGTCTCCATAAAGAGTTTGGATTTACTTTGCTTGTTGTGAGAAGTCACTGTAGGTTGTTAATTATCATCTCCAGGGTTGGGACCCTTGTCCAAATCACCATCATATCTTGCCTCTTCAAGGCAGCCACTTCCTATTTGGTCATCTTGTCTCTACTCTTGCACTGCCCAGTCCATCCTCCAGGTTATGCATGGATTGTAGTTAATGTTCACCACTAAATTTCTAAACATATTTTTACTTTCCAATTACCAAACAAACAAACCAACAAAAGTAAAGTAAACACAGGTATTAGTTGAAAGTGGATTCTACTTTGGAGTGTGGACAATAAAGAAGCTTAGTTTTGACTTAGATGTTATTCTGTGTCTATCCATATATAGCAAGCTCCCAAAGCACATTTTCAGTTTAGATTCTCATTCTAGTTTCCTAAATACATCTTTGCTAATCATGAAACTCCCAGGAAGGGACCTGAATCCATCAAGGTCTCTATAGAGAATGCAAGCCCTTCAAACGTTATTAACTGAAGAGAGTTAGATGATGTAGGGAGTATTTGCTGAAGTATCAGCAGAATTGAAGTAAACCAATAAAAGAGAAGGTGGCACCCTGGGGCTGCCAGGTGTGGGAGGCCTAAAAGGGAGAGGAGATCGACAAGTTGCTGCAATTGGAACATGGAGCTGAAACTATAGGAAAGAGTCTCCCTGCAAGAACTGTGTATTTTGGAAGAGGGATGAAGCCACCACTCATTAAGGCAGCAGGAAGGAAGAGAATTAAATGTCCTGACCTCACTCTCCCCTACTTCTCTCCTCCTGATCTCCAGCTGTCACTTTGCATTGAATAAACACATCCAGGAGCTACTACCCAAGGTAGGCCAATAAGGCAGTCCATAAAAATCTGGCTCCCGGAGAGCAGAGCCAAGGGGCAAAGATGCAATGTGGATCTGGAAGGGCACATGGAAAATATCCAGCATGGAACTTAATAGAGTGTCGTTGGACCCGCTCTCCTTTCATTTTATGTGGTCCTGCCCTGGGCTTGACAGTCTGTAGCTGGAAGTCTATTTCATGGTCATGGTATCACATGGTACTTTTCTAGCGGATGTAAGAAAGGACTAGAGGTCATTACTTTCTCTCTACCAATGTTTCCTTCCACCAGCAATAATATAATAAGAATGTACAAACTCCATTCTCCACTACTGACAGAATAAGGGCAAATTGAAGGTGTAAAGGCTCTGTTTCATCATTCATTTAAGGAACGTTAATTAATTTCTTACAAAGAAATTAATTCTTATTCTCAGCACTAAGTATCCACTAGTGAAAAAACAAAGTCCTTGTTCAAAAGAATTCACGCACAAATGAGAAAAAGGCAAAACTAAGAAAACAAGTAAGATAATTTCAGATATTGACAAGGACTCAAACAAAAATATAACACAATGTGCAAAAGGGTACTCGGGGGAGAAGATGTAGGTGACATTAGCTAGAATGGACCAGAAATGGCTCCATTTCATTTAAGTGGAACCTAAAGAAAAGGACTGTACTGGGTGCAGTGGCTCACTCCTGTAACCCCAGCACTCTGGGAGGCCGAAGTGGGAGAATCACTTGAGCCCAGGAGTTTGAGACCAGCTTGGGCAACATAGGGAGATCCGGCCTCTACCAAAAAAAAAAAAAAAAAAAAAAAAAGAATAGGGGCCTAAATGAAATTAATCACAGAATGATATGAAAGGGCACAGTTTCTATGAAGAAAGAGAAATACCAGACAGTCCAGTGCATCTGCTGCACTGCCCAAGAGATTGGCTGGGTCTGCCAGGGGGTTTCAAGGAAGTCCAGTCCCTTATCTTAGTATCACCATACCCTTATCCTAATTTCCAAACAAGAATGGGCATGGTCTTCTGCATCCAAAGACGGTAGCAGCACCCTTCTGCAACCAAGGAGATGTGATTGTTCATGAGATGACTTTTCCAATTCCCAAAGATGCCACAGATCCTAGCTAAAGCCTTGACTAGGGCTTTGTAGAGTACGGTAGGAAGTTTGAATTCTATTCCAAGTGCTAAGGAATACATTAGAGGTTTTGAAGTTTTAACTTTTAAGTTTCACATAATATTCTTTGGATGGCTTTGCTTTAGACTAATGCATTAAATCATGAGTTAAAAAAACAGAATTTGGTATATGTCAAATTAAAATATTAATATATATTTTTGGAAATGTAAGTCTAATAAAAAATAATCACAAGAAGAAACAACATGCAGTTATAAATCCAAACTCTAATGTAGAAAGAGCATTAGAAATCTTTTGTAATAAACCACTTTCCTAGTATGACTTCCATGGAGAAAGTATAGGATTATCATTCATCTTCTAAAAGCTATTCTACAAGAGTGGAAGGGGAGCTATATTAGACTGGAACAACCAAAAAAGAAAACAAAATGGGAAGGAGAAAGATCTTTCATATTTCTCTTTCTTATGACCTCATCACGCCCTCAATCATATCGCAAACAAAAACAAAAAACCCAAAGTACAATCTTACTTATCTAATAGCAGAGCTCTAGACAAAAACAGAGGCCAATAAGACAGCTAGCTGTACTGGAAAGTGGCTGCAGCAAGAGAAAGCCAGGACTAACTGGAAAAGTTCATAAGTGGACATGGTAGGACATATATTCTATAGACTCCTGATTGAAGTATCTGGAATGATGGCCCCATTCAACAGGGCTTACCTGCTTCTCGAATTTGTGAACATTGGTGAATCCTCTTATGTGGTGCTTAGTTCCTTTTAACTGATTTAGTGTTAATATTCTTTTCTGCTTTACTAGAATCGAAAAATGACTTACTCTATCCACTTCCTCCCATGATCCAACTATTACACAGTTTTCCTCACCTTTAGGTTTACAAAGTCCCTCCTGTGTGCCTCAGCTCTCTCATCTGCAAATTGGGAGGAGTGCACGGTCCTGAGGTCCCTTCTCAGCTTGATTATTCTAAGATTTTAAATATCAAAAGCCTGTTAATGTAAAATTTTGCCCTTAATATAGGCAGCATCTGTTTTCTTCAAAATATTCAGTTTTTAATTTCTACGTGGGATGTTCCTATAAGTTAGGAATGCCTAATGCCTACATTAGTTATCTTTTGTCTTTACAGATCTAGGCATTTCAATGATGAGAGTACAGTTCTATTTTTTAAGTTAAAATAATACACAATTTTCATATTTGCTCTTCTATGCCATCATCATAAAGCATTTAAGATATTCACAATCTCTTTGATAATTCCCTACTGGTAACTATTAAATAAGTGCAGTATTATCTACTTCACTTTCTTCCTTAAAACTGAAACCAGCAATCTCAGCACTTTGGGAAGCTGAGGCGGGCAGATCGCTAGGTCAAAAGATCGAGACCATCCTGGACAACATGGTGAAACCCCGTCTCTACTAAAAATACAAAAATCATCTGGGCATGGTGGTGTGCGCCTGTAGTCCCAGCTACCCGGGAGGCTGAGGCAGGAGAAGGAGAATTGCTTGAACCCAAGAGGCACAGGTTGCAGTGAGCCGAGATCGCACCACTGCACTCCAGCCTGGCAATAGAGTGAGATTCCATTAAAAAAAAAACAAACAAACAAAAAAAAAAAACACTGAAACCAGCAAACTTATATATAACTATATCCACATAAACCATACACACACATAAAATTTCAATGAAATCCAGTTCTAAATGTGCTTATGAGTCTTTTAGTGTCATGTATTAAACTATCCCAGTTTAAATAAGCTAATAATATAATTGAAAAGGAAATGTGATTTCCACTGTATTTGTAGTGAACAGAGATATCCACAAAAGATCAAAATGAGATCTTGAAAAATATTACATGGATTAACACCTGTGCTACTTTAATATAGTAAAAGTAAAATGAAGCATGTCTTTATTTTCTTAGATCCCTTCCTAACAGATTTCTTAAATTAAGCAAAAGTGCAAGATGAGCATTCCTTAGATGCACTTGCTGCTGGGCTCTCATCGTTTTTGTTTATCTCGTGTATGTTATTATGTTGAACACACTGCATGTTTCCCAAAAGTTGCAATGAATGTGGAAAGAGAATTAACTAAAACAAACTTTCCTCGATTAGCGTTCATTTTCCTAATACAAAAATTTCTAGAGACAGCTCTATTTTAGTTATGGAAAGCATGTAAAAAGTGGCATATACTCAATTAAACCTGAATTTGAAATTAACCTGTCACTTTAGACACCATAGTTTAAGGGGAAGGTTAAAACATAAGGGTTTTTCAAAATCTCCATGCTGGAACAAGCGGCTAACAGTTCACTAGGACCTCATGTGGTATCAAAGGAAAGAGGGAGAGAACTAAAGAAACACAAAACACAAAACAAAAAACAAAACATCTCTTGCTTTTATTATTAATAATGTAATAGTTATCCACAATGAAAAAATCATAATGTGAAAATAACGTATTATGAGTAAAGAATAAAGAGAAATGCATTTACATATATTTGAACTTAGGGTTTCATAGCTATTAAAATTCAACAGAAAATGTACCTTTGAGGGACTATATCCTGAAAAATAACACAGCACCAACACAAAAGTGGTGGCATGCCCTGACTCATTATTTTCTATAAAGATGAGTAAGATTAACTGTTCATAAATTTAAAAATAAAATATTCAAAAAAGTATTATTTTTTCCTATTCCATAGTTATTCATAATAAACAAAAGCAATCCTTTCATTAAAATGCCCCCTTTTGCAAGCTGTAAAGATAAGACAGCAAAATTATTCAATCTTTTGTTTCCGTTAAAAATATCCAGCAATCAGAGTTATTCTACTCATTAAGACAAAGGAAAGGGTCAATGTGTTCAGAGTGGAAATTAAACGGATTTCATCTCTTAGCTAAACCTCCCGTTTCTAGATGCATGCACATAATGATACTAAAAAATGACAATGGAACTTTAGAGAGCCACCGAGCTATGAAATGAAAGGCCTCATAAAGACAAGCGATTAACTTATTTAAACTTTTTCACTGATGCACTGAGAAATACATTTCCTTTTATTTCTGGTATTACAATCAAAATAATCATATAATGAAGTACTTATGGACGTTAAACCTGTATCTAAAATATGGAACAGGCGAGAAAGTCATTTAACATATATCACAGATAGCCAAAGGTAGCATTAAACATAAGGCTAAAAGAAAGCAACTGTAGATAAAATTTAATTGTTTCTTGATTGTTCGAAAAGGCATTTCAAGTCAAGTCATCATAAAGTTGAAATAAAAAACTAAAATTCTTTCAGTGACAACCTAGTTGTAAGATACGCACTGTTAAATGATAAATGGTCATATGAAAGCATTTCAAATCAGTAAACAAATGCAGTCTATGTGTCTTGACGCTTTACTATCTGCAAAAAAATGCATAATTATTGAAATGCATCTCCCCCACTCAGAATACAAGACTAAGTATTTATCAGAAATTATACCAAACACTTGCCAAATTTTGTTGTGTAAATTCTGTAAATTTACTGAATATCAAGGAGAAATAGCTTACTAAAGTTTTTCTATATGGAATAGTTCACAAGTCTTCAAACCTGTTGCTGCATGCCATGTAATAAAAGAACTAATATGATTATATTATATTCAATTTTTTAAAAATATAGAAAATGTGTTACCTACATTGAGACTCTTCAACAGTTGTCATTTGCTGTCTACAATGAGCCAAGATTTAAGCTCTACACATTAATCGTTAAATTTGATCTATGTAATAACTATGAACATTTTATATTATTATTGCTCTTATTATTGCTATTTAAAAGATGAGTCAGCTGGGACTCAGTTATATTCAACATCAAATAAGTACTCAGAAAATGAAAAAATAAAATAAGGCAACATATGTCCTTAAACATATTGACAGACTGAAATTAGGAAGAGATGGAGAGGAACTTTTCCTAATACTCTGAAAAAATGCCCCATTAATTGCTGAATGTTACATAAACATGATAAGTAAGAAAAAGAAACATTCTTGCCACAGTAATATACCTGAGTAATACTCACCCAGAACATGGCAGGGACTCAGTGAGTATGTTCAGAATGAATGAAAAATAAATGAATGAATGGGTGACAGAGTGAAGGGATGATATTTAGTTTTTCCTAGGTCTGCAACTAGAGTTTTTCTTTTGGCTAAAACTATAATTCTCCACTTCATTTCTTCTGCTTTGGAAAATAACTCTTTCTAGTCCATAGGGTATTATTTCAATTACTACCTCATCAAAAGAGTTAATCTAACTCCTTACTAGTCCCAGGGAGTAGTTTACACAATGGAGGAATTTGCCCTAAAATATTTGTGTTTTTTCCTCTCATAAAGTCAATAAAGTAGAAGCTCTGTCCAAACACAATCATTAACTTGAGAAATTTAAAACTGAATATATTACTATTTATACATTTCATACACATGGGAATTTTAATACTGTTGCTTAAAATTTATTTTCATAATTGGAAAAAAACATGCCATTAAATTCAAAGAATGTCCCAAATAATAAAGTATTAAGGAGGCTCCCACAGGAGAAAGAAATGGAAAAATCATCACTGATAGACTTGGAAGGTAAAAGAGCTATTAATTTACTAATTTTCACACATAACAAAATTGATAGATTAAAGGTTTAAACATATTTAAAATGAAATAATAAAAAAGATGCTATTAAATATCTTATATTATGTGCTTCATATTTAGTTTGCTCTTTCATTTACTAATTTAGTCCTCATGTTTTACTTAAGAATATTATAAAAAGTAAACTGCGCAGGTGATAATTTTGCATTACTTAACTCACTCCCTTATCCAAGCTATTTAATATTAATATTAATAATAATAAAATCCAAGCTAATTAATATTTAAATTTTCCTTTTCACAGCTTTATTGAGAAATAATTCACCTGTCATACATTCACTCATTTACAGTATACAATTCAATAATGTTAGTGTATTTATAGAGCTATATTTTACCACAATCTAATTTTATAATATTTTTGTTCCCCTTAAAAGAAACCCCACGCCCATTGAGTGTAACTTTCTACCCCAATCCCTAGACCTAGGCAACCATTACTTTAGGTTTGAGTAATTTTGCCTATTCTGGTCAATTTCTATAAATGGAATCATGTAGCTGTGGTCTTTTGTAACTGGCTTCTTGCACTTAGCACAATGTTTTCAAGGTTCATCCATGTTGTACCATGTATCAGCACTTTGTTTCTTACTAATACCAAGTAATACACATTGGATAGATACGTCACATTTTATTGATTCACCAGCTGATGGACATTTGGCTTGTTACCTTGTTTGGGCTATTATGAATAATGGTGCTATACTTGTGTACCAGGTTTTAGGTAGACATATATTTACTCAATATGTTTCTGATGGACACCTAAGAAAGTCTAAAAATAAAGACAATTTGTATTTATATTTCAAGAACATTATTAGGAGCTATAATATTTTGCCTCTGGGAAAGAGCCAATATGTGGAATATATTCCTGAAGCCCCTAGTCTAACATCTGGCAACCACCCAAACAGCTGTATCCATGCACATGTAAAGCTGAAGAGATGGAACGAATTTACACCCTGAGTCCACTGTCTTTGGCATATCAGTCCAGATTCCAAATTTTGCATCTTAAAAACTGGAAATTAAAAATATGTATTCAAATATCCATGTGACTGCTTCCCATTAAAAGTTACATTTTACAGCAACAAAATTGTGTTGCATATAGTATATACATTTCAGAATAAAACATATTTGTGAACTTTATCATTTCTTTTCCTAATCCTGATTCTGTATGACATATTGCTTTTTTAGATAAGCACTGAATTTTAGGTTTCTTTTTAATGATTCTAAATTAAATCAGTCCCACAATAAACAAATAAAAGAAACTTTCTTTGATCTAGGTCTTTCCTACTTTTCAAGAATTTTCTTCCAGTACTCTACCTCAAAATGTTTGCAGTTTTCCAGGCTACACAAAACCATTTCTTATGAGCAAGTCTGTGCTCATGATGTCCCACGTGGCCAGATGGTACCTTCTCCCTTTGGTCCTCCTCTAGAGGCATTCCTAGGAACATCTACAGCCTGCCTCTTCTCCCATTCCCTTACTTGTCCATGCCATCCCACTGAGGTTTGTTTTGCCACCATCACCCATGCTGCCATAAGAGCATGTAGTTGTGTATACATAAGGATACCAGTAAAGTAAAATATGATTAATTATATATAATGATGCCTATTATATATGTATATGCATCCCTAAACATATAAAAGGGCATTTAATATATTTTATTTTACTTACATGTTTATATATGTATATTCCAAAGTAGATCCTTGAGGACACAGAAACCGCCACTTTATTATTATTATTATTATTATTATTATTATTAATATTTTGAGATGGAGTTTCGCTCTTGTTGCCCAGGCTGGAGTGCAAGGGTGCGATCTCGGCTCACCACAACCTCCCCCTCCCAGGTTCAAGCAATTCTCCTGCCTCAGCCTCCTGAGTAGCTGAGATTACAGGCATGAACCACCACGCCCGGGTAATTTCCTATTTTTACTAGAGACGGATTTCTCCATGTTGAGGCTGGTCTCGAACTCCTGACCTCAGGTGATCTGCCCGCCTCAGCCTCCCAAAGTGCTGGGATTACAGGCATAAGCCACTGCGCCCGGCCTTTTGAAACTGCCACTTTCTTAACCATTTTCTCTTCAGCAACCAGAAGAGTGCCTGACTAAGAAAGTACTCACAAACTCTTTGTTGACTGCTCAACTGGGGTTAATTGCGTGAATCTTCATTTACTATTAGTTGGAAGAGGGAAGCATCAGTAATCCTGAAACAAAGTCTTCCGAAACCTTCACAATTACATGTGTACAGGGTTTTTCTAAGACATTCAAATTCCACTAGGATGATGATTAAGAACATCCGGGAGAGTGGGAGTATTATTATTATCTTGATAGTGGATTCTAACATGCTAGACTCACTTTGATAATCTAAATGTGAAATGATTTTTGATGGAAAATAAAGAAATAGAGTAGAAGAGAAAAAGCTGGCCTTTGCTGCCTTAGAGTCCAAACTCCAGCATGCAAATCCATTTTTATGCCTCTAAACACAGCTTACTAGTTCTACCTTACCAATATCTAAGAAGACAATATTATAATTATTGTTTCCAGGGATGTAGGCAGGACTGGACCGCCAGCCTACTGACTTACAACTCCTTGAACTAGATCACCCCCTGTTATATAACATATTGGCTGCAGAAACTTAAAACTAATTATTACAACATGGGCTTCATTAATTTGAAGAATATAGCCTTCAATGCCAAGATGGCTAAAAACAAAACAAACGTGCAACTTAATTGGTAAGGCATCTTTGGATGCACAGTAAGTTCCAAACTTGAGAAAACATTCATTCAACCAGCAAATGATTCCATAATAGCAGAAGCACCAGCAGACCCAGAGAATGAGCTGAGAGCAAGAGAGTGAGGACCACATCAAAAGATTGTCAACGTACTACAGAAGAATAAGGTCATTGATAGAACACTCCTTATTAAGTTTATAAAAACATTGGATTCACCTTCAATGGGACAGTGCCCTTTAAACATTTACAATTTAATTTATGTCACTAATAATAAAACTTCAGACTGTGCATGCCAGTTGAAGAAGTGAGAAAAGAATAGGAGAAAAAGTCATAAATATATAGCTGATTAGGATTTCCTACATTCACGATTTTAAGGCAAAGATTAAATAGCAAATCCTTCATTAAAGCAAGTGTCTGGGCTCCTTTTTTGAAAACCAATGACTGAATTTCAGAGCAACTGCATTGTGTGATGGACAGGAACAAAGAATAGTGGTATTAATCACATAAAATCATTTCCTATTTACCTGAGGTTATCTGTAAATTTATAATTCTTCTGATAGCTTTTGATTAACGGAGTAAAGAAGAGGTTCTGCACCAGAGCTATGTAAATGCAGGTGCTATGTCAATATCTGCAACACCAATTGACTGCGTTTAATGCTACTAAACAGAAGCCATCCTTCCTCTCCCTGTGAACAAGATTCATATATAAGTTAGCTTGAAATATACTGAAAATGAAATCATACAGGGACATTTATTTTTTGCATTGTGTTCTGTGCTAAACTCTTCTGAGGAAGACTTGAGCCCTGAGGATCAGGAAACCACAATCTTTCAAAAGTGTTAAGCTGCGTTACAGGGTAACGGAAAGGCTCTGGACAGAGTGATAAGATCTGTGTCTGCTTCTCTCTCCACAGCTTACTGTTCTTGACCTTAAGTGAGTTCTTTAACCTCTGTGAAACCTATATTTCTTCATTGGTGAATTAAGCCAGTTACACCTGTGCCATCTAAATCCAAATGTAAAGTAGGGTAATAAAAAATAATGTCCTTAAACATCTTTTTAAACTTTTATATTTTCTAAACTATAAACCACGGTTTGTAGCACAAAAGCTGTATTCAACCATGAAACATTAGCATAAGCATAATGTGCCATCTCTAAAGCAAACCATTTTAATAAGACAGACGATTTAAGATGTTCTTTGTTTTTCACAGGTTTTAGGGTAGGCTCAAGGCAAAATTAAGAAAAACGCTGAGTGTGTCTTCATTACATGGTGCCTCTGTGGTTTGATCTTTCCTTTTAGCCTGCTGGTTCCCATCTTTGAGCAACCCACTCTTCCTCACTTTTATCCTGGCTTCTCCAGTCTCTAAGGCCTTCAATCTTTCAGGTTCACCCATGATGTTCCTTATCCAGACACCACTAAGGCTGTTGCCTTATGCTTATACTGTTGCCATGATTGTACTCACTAAACCCCCTTTCTACTTTCTTCCTCCATACTCCTTCCTCCACACTCCCCTCCCACAAAAATTCACTTAAATCCTGTTATCTGAAGACCAGGAGTTTTCTTTTCAATATTGAGTAAAGTTGTCTGATTTTACATTCAGCTCATATTCATGTACCAATGTAAGAAAGTTAAAAGGATTAACCTCTTCAAAAACTTAAATATTTTAGCTTAACTTGTACCTTTTTTTTTTTTTTTTTTTTTTTTTTTTTTTTTTTTTTTTTTTTTTTTGAGGCGGAGTCTCGCTCTGTCGCCCAGGCTGGAGTGCAGTGGAGCGATCTCGGCTCACTGCAAGCTCCGCCTCCTGGGTTCCCGCCATTCTCCTGCCTCAGCCTCCCGCGTAGCTGAGACTACAGGCGCCCCCACCACGCCCGGCTAATTTTTTTGTATTTTTAGTGGAGACGGGGTTTCATTGTGTTAGCCAGGATGGTCTCGATCTCCTGACCTCGTGATCCGCCCGTCTTGGCCTCCCAAAGTGCTGGGATTACAGGCTTGAGCCACCGCGCCCGGCCAACTTGTACCTTTTAAATAAAATGTCTTTATACTGGGGAAGTTTAAATAGTTTGTGGTTCTATTTTATATGCATGCTTTGATCAAGTATAATCTCCATCTACAAATCACATAAGATAAATATGTATTGAAGTTATCATTGGGCTGGGTTTTGTGTGTGTGTTTAAATACATAAGTAAGACAAAACATATTGTAGTTTCTAGATGCAAATAAATAAAATCCTGATCTTAGGAAATTATTTTTGAAAAATAGAATAGAAAGATTTTAGACTTAATTTTCACACACAATGAATTTGACATTAGAATAAGTTTGGCTAATTTCGATAAATTTGATCTAAAACAAGAAAGTCACTGCAACTAAGTATGCACTGGCAATAAAAATTCAACAGTATAAATTTATAGAAAATTAAATTTGCTTTATATACTTATTTCCTCCTAAGACCTAGGCTTTGACTTCTTTAAATTCTAAACAAGTAATTTTAGGCTGCTCATCCATTATCTCCGAGCATTCTCTTCATGCACAGGATCCACCATGGTAATAGTTCTTTCATCAAAGCCTAATGGTTTGTTTCAAATAATCAAAGTAGTGTTTATATCACTGTCCTCAGGTGCAACCATTTTGCTTCCCGGAGAGCAGTATGGTACATGCTAATGTCAGAAGTGATAAATCAAAGTAAGTACATTTGTTTGCCTACCTTAACCAGTCTATTCAGCACCACTAACAAAAATACATGTTGGCATTTGCACTTATGTACTTTCTATTTGAGACCATCCAGTAATAAAGATTATCAAGAAAAAAATGCGTATGTAAAACAGATGGCTGTGTGCAAGTCTTAGCCTTATGAGAAATTCCAGTGTTAGATGGTGGTTGCTGTGAATTAATTTGTATGCTTTACCTAGGGAGAGTGTAGAAATAGAGGAGTAGTTCCTCTATAAATGATAAATGATATGTTTTCTACTTATAGGAAATCAGAATGGCTTACTTTCTTAAAATCACCAAATATTTTAAGTAGATATATTCATTTATATTGTACTATCATAAGTAGTGAAAGAGTTAAAAAGTACACCTACAACATTAACAGATTCAGAAAATATCTGAGAGGTTGAAATCAAATGTATCTTACTTCTATAGGCAAAATATCTTATTTCTATAGGCAAAATTCTTATGATAGCCAATAGGAAACAGAATCAAGTTAGCATAAATTAGAATAAGAAATTGAGTACTATCGTTCTGGTCATTTGCAACTTGAATTTGCAGTGACATTCAGAGCTTTTGTTATTTCAGCCAATGGAAGTTGAAGAAGTCACAAATGTTTTCTATATTCAAAAAATAATGGAACTTGTCTGGATATTGATCATTTCCAGTTTCCAGTTCCTGTCGTAGCACTTTTAGCAACACTAGAGAAAGTCTAAGGCAAAGAGAAACAGTGAAATCTGTCTACTCACCTACTTAAGCATATATAAATGAGGAAGAGACAAAGAGAAATTGACAAGTGGAAAATAAACTGAGATGAATTAAAGACCCACTATGTTTAACCGACCAGTCTAACATCCTTCGAGAGCCAGAATTCCCTTTCACATTCATCTCTGCTCAAGAAAGTAAATGAGAGCAAAACCACTAGGTTTGTGACTTCTGAAGGGAAAAGAAGACAGAAGACAAAAACAGCCCTCAAAGTCTATCTTACACCTAATAAAAAAAGGAAGAGCTGCAAATCCCATCTTATTTACTTTTGGGTTTTGGAACCATAACATAAAATATATTCTTAGCAATAACACCTCACCCTGTTTCTCTCTACTCTAAGCAATGGCTTCTTCACAATCAAATTCAGTCAATAGCCCAAGACTGATAGGACTTATCTTGAGATGTCAGCATGGTTCCAGAGGAACAAACTGACAAAGCAAAGGCGATAAGTTAAGGAATAAAATCCATTTAAATGGTAGGATGCCTGATTATGGTCCCAGAAATGTATATAGATCAAATAGTGTTGAAGAAGCTTAAGTACAAATGATAAAATGACTGAATAAAGTTAAACCCTTTTCACCACCACATGAAGTGCTGCTAGGGCAAATGAAGAGGCATGTGCTATTTTAAAATGTCATCACATTTAGTGTTTTCCTTCAAAATTGTGGCTACTATTTCCTCAGTAGCCTTCAATCTAATTGGAGTAACTTTTTTATTCATAAGTATTTTGAAGATGGAATTTAGTTTTTCTCATGTTAAAATGCCCCATTTAAAATATTTAGTCACCACATAGATTAAGTTAAATAGTATTATATAAAAATAAACACAGAAACTAATAAATACAAGTTAGTATTGTAAAAAAAAAAAATAGTAAGATCCAAGGAACTGAAAATCTGCTAGTAATTCAATCCAGACTTAATGTTTTGATCTCTTATACACATTTTTATATAAATGTGTGCTGTCTTTCATTAAATAATTCCCCTTTAAAACGAGTCCTAACATAACTTGTGATATATAGGGTAGGCTTTTTTCTGTATTACTATATACCCACCAGAGAGTTAATCCTCTGATTCTATGAAAGACCCCCTTCAAATGAACAGCTTAATAATCTATCACCAAATCATGATTAATTTTCTACCACCATGCTACATACTGGGATTGCTCCCAAATGTTCAGTTTAATTTAAGTACTTTCTGATTCATGAACCGAGGGATAACATACAGCTATAAAAAGGTAATCCAATCCTAACATGGCCTTAACCCCTATAATCTGCACTTCAATAGCAGGGAAACTGTATAGTTTTGAAACTGTAATCAAGAATTTTTTTTGCAAACACACACTGGAGCTGTCCTTTGCTCCCATCTCTTATTAGATTACAATAAAACGACCATGCTCTCTTTATGGTGGGAACAGAGCGACCCTGGGGTGATTTATAATCTTGTGAAACCCTGTCCACACTGCTGACCAGACTTTTTTTTTGAGGTCACTATCTGTTTCTTCAACTGATGTCTTCCTGCTGTGACAACACTGTTGGAGAGCTGTCAGCACACAAGAATTTCTCAGGCTAGGTATTGTCTTTGAACGCATTTCTAGTGTTATTTCTATTGAGAAGCATTTGCGTGCTTGGTGTTTAGATAGTAAAGGATCTTTCTAAGATTTTCTCATTAGTCTAAATCCTGACAAAGAGAAGACAACTAAATGGGAATAAATGAAGTGGATCTCTTATTGACAAAAGAAGAGAATATTTATTTCTTCGAAATGTATAACATTGCCATTGAATACAAACAATAAGGCAACAATTCAGGGTAAAAATTAGAGTATTGTTCTCCCCAATAGCAAAATAATTTGACTCCAACATGTTAGATATTGTCAAAAGTAACTATTAGCTAAAATGCATGGGGCCTGCATAAACATAAAAAAAAAGTGTTTTGATTTTTGTTTTTAATGTAAAAAGTAGAAAAAGTTAAACTAAGAAAATGTTTTAATAGTAATTTTTCATAAAATAAGTTGCAATCTCTATTCTTGTCAACAAATTGCTGTAGATGACTAAAACTTATGTTGAATATTCCCATATAGAAAATTACACTTAAAAATCAAGTAGATCATAGCTAGAGTTAGAACTACCTGAATTTTTTCTGTTATTATAGAAGAGGAACTTGTTCAAATGATAGACCTTGATCAATATAGCTTCTCAAAATAAGACACCTTCTACTACTGGAAAATGTAAAAATGTAAGAGAAGGCATGATATCCAGCCACCTAGGTTCAATTAAAACAGTTTGTTTTATTTTGTTTATTCTCATTTCAATTGTATTTAAGTTAAACGACCAAGCCAACATTAAATTGCTTTGTTTTTATGTATAGATATCTCCTACTATTCTAAAAAGGTAATTAATTTATCTCTATTTTTCCTCTTTTTTTTGAGAGAAGACAATTAAGTAAAACTATCTGAATTCTGCTCCCTCCCTTTTTTATTTTTATTTTTAATGAAATCCATATAGCTTCAGAAAGATGCTAACAGGGAAGTTGCCCTACCTTCAGAATCTTCTTAGATCTATGTGAATAGAACGTTTTAAAAGCTACAAGAAAAGAAAATATTTTGTAAGGGAGAACCAACATTGATGTAAAAGAATCCTAGTGCATCAGATTCATTTGTAGCACTTAGGTTAGGAGTATTAGTGAGGTTCAGTGAGAAATACCTGCCCCAGAACCCACTGAGGGATGGGTTCTATGGTCCAGTGGATGTGGGTCACTTTCGCCCAGACACAGAGCTAGCTTATTTAAAGAGGCTCATGAAAGTCTCATAGTTTCATCCTTTTTATTTTGTTTCTCTTTATTTACAAGGAGAAGTAAACAAATTTAAACTAAATTTTGTTTGAAAGCATCCATTAACCTAATTTGTACACATTACTACTTGAAGTATAAGTGGAGAGAATCATGGAAAACAACAATGTTGATAGACTAAAACAGAGATTTGTAAACATATCGTGTAGCATCGTAATTTTTTTTACAGTATCCTAATTTCAGATGGGAGTGATAATGTTGGAACTTAACTATATCTGAACTTGTATGAACATCACAATTCAGAGCCCACACAACTATGGGATTTGGCAACAGAGGCTGGGGACTTTATAAGCTTTTTTGATTTATAAGAGTATTCATTCATCTAAACTTTTATAACTCAGAGCAGTGAGAGACGCCATTTAAAGACCTTTGACAGTGTCATGCAATTTTGTCTAGGATGGCTTTGTGAAGCTAAAATAAAAAAGTGTCTTAAAATGTTTTTATAGTAATTGATACAATAAATTGTAATCCCTAGTTTTGTCAAAACTACAATTTATTCACTAGCGTAAACAAGTAAAATGTAGGTTAATTCTCTCAAATAGCACAAGATATTTAAAAATCAAGTAGACCCTAGCTAGGATTGGAACTAACTGATCCTCATCTTTTTATTCATCAGTATAAGTAATTTAGAAATGATGAAAAAAATGTTTAACATTATGAAAGTATGGACACACTGGTAGTCATAACAAATATGTCAAATGCTCCTTTGTTTCCAGGAGGTAACCTACCATTTACCTTCTCCAAGGACTCTTAATAAAATGGACAGAAAAAATCAATTAAAGTAGTGAAATATCCCTTAGGATAAAGTTACTTCAACAGTCAGCGCACTTCTCAATAATCTCTTTATCTTGTGCTGAAGTAATACACATTTGTGCCATGTTTTTAAGTACTACATTTTTCATAATGAAGCTATTTAAAACGGAGCAGTGGAAAGAGAATGGGTGCTGATACAGCAAATGTTATGATATAAAAACAGGGTTATGAGGGAAGCACACACCAGAAATGGAAAACGTGATTAGAGGCAAAATGGAGGATGCAAAGGTTCTCATATAACAAGCCCATGAAGTAAGACCCCAAATATCTACCTAATCTCCACTATCTAGAGCTATTGTGCCCAAGAGCACCTCTGAAATACTATTATGGGACATTATTTCTGGAATCACTATCTATATAAAAGAAAGTAGTCCCAAGAATGAAGTCAGAACTTGAAGAATTCAGCATATAATTCCACACACTTTTTAACGGCTCTGTTGCCTTGCTGCACCCCCCTGTAGCCTATGTTTGACCCATTCTCTCACTTTATAAAGGGTTGACCGACCTTAACATTTTAGTGGCATAGAATTCTTTTGATGCACTATTAAAATTGGTTTTGTTTTCCTGTTTCAAAAACTGTGACTTTAATATGGCATTGGGAATAATACTCATTTGAGATCAAAGAAATCATGTGCACATTTTTGCATTGGGAATCAGAGAAGATGCGTAATTTTTGGTAGCTGAATAGATACCCACATATTTGTCAGCATTCTGAAAATCCCAGGCGTTGCATTTTTACCTCTGCTTTTTCTACTTTTCCCTTTTCCCACTTTGTCTTTCTCTCAGTGTTTGTCCATGTGCAGGGAGAGAAATTTAGTGCTGAGGCTCAGCCCAGGAATTTGCCAAACAGATAAGAAGACAGAAAAGCAAGCTTGCCAAAATTGTTCCCATTTCTCCTCAACTCCCCACCAAAATTCATTGTTCTTCCAACATATTTGCTGGTGAACACTTTGGAAATGTTGGCTCAGAGAGTCACAATAAGACCAAAATAGACCAAAGGGAGCTGTTTGAAATGGTAAACCACCAGTCTGTTAGAAAAGAAACCGGCCTGTTCAGTGAATGAATAAAATACCTAAAGCTTGCCAAGGCAAATAAAGGCTTGTTTACTGAGATGTATACAAATACAAGAAACAGAGCAAAAGGACTGGAAGAAGTAAACTAAAGAAAAGATGTTGTATGGAGAAGTCTGAATTAAAATGAGCTTTTAATCAATTTTGCAATCACTGTCATTCATGAGAAACTCTGTAACGCTTATTAAAATGAAAATAAAACAACAAGGGTAAGAACTCTGCTCTCTTGGCCTGCCTCCAAGTAAGGTAATTTTGTTTTGTCTCCTAAAATTATCCCTGAGGTAATAATTATCTCAGACTTTTAAAAAACTGCTCATCTCTAAGCTACTAGTGATTGTTCCTTTATGTATTGGTGAAAAAAAAAAAAGCGGCCCTATTGGTCCATGACTGTATATATCCCCATTTGCCCGCGATAGTCCTAGTTTATTCCTATTGTCCCAACAGAATTAGTAATATTGTCTCTGTTTATTCTCACAAGTGTCCTAGTTTGGCTAATTAATTTCATGGTTACCCTATGTATGCCACTCTGAAGGGATGAAAGAAGTGATGAAAGTCAATCTTCTAGCAAGCAACAACAACAAAATCACTTTAAAGAAGTTTACATTAAAGTTTACACAGACTCATTTTCTAACATTCTCCTAGAAATCTTCTACTATCTCATAAAATCACGGAGATCTGGAAATTTTCTATTATATTAAAATATTCATACCTCTTAATACAAAACCAAGTGAATGGTAATCACTGCAGGCTATTCACCAACTTGAAAAAATAAAATAGTTCACTGACACTCCAAATAAGAGCAGAACCCTTGAATTCAGTTTATCATAGGTACTGAGATTTAGGAACTGGTAATAGTGTTACCTTCTCTTGCTCAATAATTGCCTAATAATAAATCTAGCCAAAGAATTCAGAATCACACATTTTATTCCTTTCACCATATTGAGAAAAAAGGTACCATTATAGAGTATTCTAGATATTTCTCGTTAAAGTCCCATTTTGTAGGCTATGAAGAATTCTGCATTTTCAAAAAAGGCTAAAATATTAAATAAAAACAATGTTTATTGAGTGTTTATTATGTCTCTCACTGTGCTAAGTGCTTAATATGCATGATTTCATTTAATGTCACCCAAGATTACTCCATTTTTAGATGAGTAAGCTAAGACTCGTAGACTTTAAATAATGTGCCTACAATCCCCAAGCCAGCAAGTGGTAGAGAAAAGATCTTAAAACCTAGTTTTTAATCTGTAGCATAGTTTGTTCTTGTCCCTTAGAATTGCAGGAAAAAAATGTAATCTTTTCCTACTTGCAGATAATGCAAAGCTTTATAGCATTAACTCTGATCCACACTTCCTATTTCCCTACTCTACTAAGCTAGAAATCAAAGCGAGAGAAAATGCAAAGAGAAATAAGCTCTGTTAAAATGCCTTTGAACTCTTCACATCTCCTTCAAATATTGACTCAAATGTCATTTTCTCAATGAGGTAGGCCTCATTCTGACCACTTTATTTAAAATTTCACGTAGCCCACTCTTCATACCCCAAGCCCTCTCACTCTGTCCTATTTTTAATGTAATTTGCTTATTGATTATGTTAATTCCTTATTGCCTCTCTCTACCCCTAACCATGAGTGCTAGAATGTAAGCCCTATGAGGGTAGGGATTTTTATCCAAAACACCTGGAAGAAATGCCTGTCATACATTAGGTACATAACAAATATTCATTGAATAAATAAAATACAGTTTTCATCGCTTTACACACACACACACACACACACACACAATTCTGAGGCCTCTTAATTCTAGTAGTAACAGGAGAGAGTAACAATGTGAAATACGAAAGATAAGGGGGAAATGAAAATACATTATTCTCTAGTGGCACATTTAAGGTAATATTGAGTAAATATACTTCCTCATTTGGAATTTAAGTTAAATCTATGCGTGGTGTAGTTTTACACATATGATAATATATAAAAGCATTTATTTCCTTGAAAGCATTTGGGTAGACCTACTATGAAATGACTGTTGGATTCACTAACTTCAATAGTAGATAAAGTATCTTATATTAATACTCATTCTATAATACTATTATTTATTCAATTGTAAAGTAGCATTTCTAAAATACGGTGTTTTTTGTTTTTTTGTTTTTTGGTTTTTTTTAACACCCTGTTGAAGTAGTGAGAGTGTAATAGACAACTGAGCTGGAAACTTGGGTAATTGCTACGACTACTTATCACCACTTCTCCACTGCAGGTAGAAGGTCAACATTGGTAAACTCTGAAAATTAACACTGCTTACTTTCCTTTTCAATCAGATCAGAAATGATTAAAGCAAAGGAATGATGGCAGGCAAAACAGATATGTCAGTATGAAAGGTCTAAGAAGTGCCAACCTACAAAAGGCTTGGATAGCTTAAACTTCAAAACCATGTTGATACTGCTTTTAATTATTAGTGAAGAGGTGTAAGAGAAATATAAACTCAAAAACTAAGAACAAAACTGGTAGACTCGATTCTTATTGCCCCCCAGTGGGATAATTTTTGCTAATAGATGTTTTAAAGTTAATAGATGATTTAAAGTTTGCAGATGTGGAGTTTATTGTTTAATATATAAATTCTGCATAGTATTAAGGAATTTCATAAATGGAGAAGTTTTAGCAAAAAGGAGTTCAGTGAGAACAACACATTATTCTCCAGTAGATGTAACTGTCATAGCTTTGTACATTGGTTTTGACTATAAGTGTGTTCCCTTATTTAACAAAAATATTTTGGCACACATAAACTCAGCAATTTGGTGAAGAAAAGAATGTTTATTACAGACTCTAAGAGTTAAAAATACTACATAGAATTGTTAAGATAAAGATATAGTGAAACCAAATTCTGGTATCAATCCCTTGAAACAATTGTATCACCAAAGCAATGTGCATGATTGTTTATAAGCCATCTGATGGGAGAGAGTTGAGTTAAAAAGTAATTTTGAAGCAATTTTAGTTTGTTAATTGAGAATCACTTGCACCGGATCATGCCCTCTCACTTTCTCAATGGTATCATGATTTTCATTTGTTGCTCCTAATTGTCTGTGTTTATTTTAAAGGCACTATCCTTTACACTTGTCCTCCCATTAGCATTGGATTGAATCAGCCAGTACACTCTGCAAACTCAATCTGCGGCTACCTTCCGTGGAGCCTACCTTTGCGGTTTGCAACAGCTTTTCTATTAAAAGGTCAGCTTACAGTTTAAGGTGAATTCTGTTAACAGACTTTCATTTTTATTCAATGGTATTTTTCAAATTCCGGTACAGAATGTTCCCATCTTTTGACACTAGTTATTATCACGAGCTCAGAATCAAACACAATAAAGGTATTTCTTCGAGTCACAGTCATGACTCAGCAGCACAGAAGACTTGCTCTCTGCAGGTCTCTATGTTTGACTTCCATTTCACTTTGAATAATTCATAATGGAAAAATAATATTTGACCTCTGAGAATTATTAAGAGTGCTTTTTTCTTTTAAAAGTTAATAGGTGGTTTTCAAAGTTACTTGAATCCAGAAGACAGAAAAAATCAGTGCTTTTAATATCATAAAGAAATTATTAAAATGTCAATTAATAGAGTTATTTTGAAATCCATCTAAAAACCTCATTCATTATTTTATGGTTAAAACTCGCAGCTCCTAAATTTCTTCAAATTGCCTTTAAGAGTTCACACCAGGCCGGTTGCAGTGACTCACGCCTGTAATCCCAGCACTTTGGGAGGCCTAGGTGGGCGGATCACGACGTCAGGAGATCGAGACCATCCTGGCTAACACAGTGAAACCCCGTCTCTACTAAAAATACAAAACGTAAGCCGGGAGTGGCGGCAGGCGCCTGTAGTCCCAGCTACTCGGGAGGCTGAGGCAGGAGAATGGCGTGAACCCGGGAGGCGGAGCTTGCAGTGAGCTGAGATCGCGCCACTGTACTCCAGCCCGGGCGACAGAGCGAGACTCCGTCGCAAAAAAAAAAAAAAAAAGTTACACCTAGGACTTCTACCCTAACTTTTCCCTTGAGTTCCAAATATATGTTTCTAACATCCCCTGAATAATACACAAGCATCTAACTCAAAGTCTTCAAAATGGATTACTTATGTTCACTAAACCTTCTCCTCCTCATGATCTTGGACTTACAACACTGTTCAGCAAAAATTAGAGAATTAATGTCAACTTACTTTTCTTTCCCCACATGTCTCTTTCAGTCTTTCCATTTTAGTTTACTTTTTCTTTATGTTTTCCTCCCTATATCCTCACTAAAGCCTTATTTATTTATTTATCTCTTTGTTTTTATTTTTTTGAGACAAAGTCTCACTCTGTCACCCGGACTGGAGTGCAATAGCACCATCTTGGCTCAGTACAACCTCCACCTCCTGGGTTCAAGCAATTCTCATGCCTTGGTTGCCTGAGTAGCTAGAATTACAGGTGCGCACCACCACACCCAGCTAATTTTTTCTATTTTTAGTAGAGATCGGGTTTCACTGTATTTGCCAGGCTGGTCTCAAACTCCTGGCCTCAAGTGATCCTCCCACCTCAGCCTCCCAAAGTGCTAGGATTACAGGCATGAGCCACCGTGCTGGGTCTAAAGCCTTAGTTATTTAAAACTAGATTATGATTAAAATCTCTGGTTTAAAATGCCTTCAATTTGTGTTACCTATCCAAAACACAAATTCAATCATATTATTCCCCTAATTAAAAATCTTGCAATGGAAAAAAAAAATCTCCCAGTGATTTACTGTTATCTACAATATAAAGTTCAAATTCCTTAATTATATCACAGAGGGCCCTTCCTGAGCTGACCGGTACCTATATTTCAAGAGCAATCTCACAACCCTGATCAACAGATATATCCTAATCTCCAGCCAGACCAATTTACAATCCATGAAAAATAACTTTATTTTTTCACATTCTCATTCTAGGCCTTTACATATTTATGTCTGCTTATTTTGCTTTCATTTCAGAAGCTTTAAATTCATTAAGGTAGATGTATCCTTTCCCATTGCTACAAAGTTAGGATAAAGAATAATGAAAATTGCAAAATGAGTAAGAGAAGTGATAAAATAAAAATAGAGCAAGGCAGTAAAGTATGTAAAAAGAACCTCTAATCATCACATCAGTATCTGAGCAGATAAATTTGATTTCAATTTTTTTATATTCATGTCTTTAAGCTTAGATTTCCAAGATGGATGTGATTTATGGGCTTGGATGAAGAGTTTATCACTTTTCTTTCTGCCTTACAAACATTAAAGAACATGTGCAAAGTTGAGATGGGAAACACAAAAAACTTCTTAGCTTCTATCTAGATTATGATGATACAGTTGTTTCACCAGCCCAAGGAGGTATTTTACTGGATGTTTTAGAAGAAGCCTAAACAGGGTAACCTTCATGAAGAGGATATTCATTTTCCTGGCAGCTATATATTTTCTGAAACCTAAAATATGTGGATGCCATGAAATCACAAGATTTCAACTCTAAAAAGTTTATAAATATTAAACCACTTTATTTGCTGTCTTCTAAACCTGCCTTTCATCTGCTGCAATATTTTCTTCCCAGGGTTTCTAACAGCATTAATATAAAAATTTAATATGTATATGTGCTGTGAGGCAATTCAAAAGAGAACTTTAAAAAATAATGATGTCTTTTTTCTTTTTTTGCTTTTATTGTTATTTTTAATTGACATAATAATTGCACACAGGGAAGGGGGAGCAGGTAGGGAGGAGGTGGCAAGAGGTTGATTAATGGATACTACCTATTTTCTAATAAGGAATAAATTCCTTATTTAATTTTACCTCTAACAAAATCCCAAAGTTTCAGTTCTTTTACAGAGCCTGGATATGCCCATTTTTCTTGGTTCACAGAAAGGATGCTTGAATAGAAGCACTTCTCACCATAAATAAACTGTGAAATGTAGGTGAAAATTAAATTTAGTTACAGCTGCCAGCCTTGAGTCTTTTCTTGATGGTGGTTGTCTCACTTAAACAAGCACAGCTGTTTGTGACACTGGAGACAAACAAGTATTACTACCAAGGAGGACCGAACTGCCTAGAAATGAGAAAAAAAAAAAAACCCCAACAATCTGTACTTTCTAAGGTCACTGAAGAGCTGCTGCCAGTAAGTTGATCATTATGAGTTTTCTATTGTAAGTCCTAATTGTTGACCCTTAGTTCCTAAGTATGACCTGGAAAACTGGAAAAATGAAAATGACAAAAACATTTATTGAATTCCTACTAACTTCTACATAGTTTACAAACATCTCATAATTCATAATTTTCATAGTTCAACCTCCTTTCCCCAAATTTTCATCTTGCTGGTTAGGCATTAGGCTCCCTGACTGATAAATGAGAAAACTGAAGTTCAAATGGGTTACACAACTCATTTTAGGCTACAAGTGTAGTGTAATAAAGAGTGTAGAATTTGGAATCAGAAAGCCTGAGATAACTCATTTAGTACCTGTTTCCTTGGGCAATTTATTTAACTTCTCTGTAATTCAATATCTTCCTCTATAAAATGGAGATAAGACTGCTATGAGGATTAAGTGAGATAAGAAATGCACTCCAATTAGTGCTTGGCACAAGGTAAGTGAACAAAAAATAATATTGATAGCAGAATTGGAGAAAACACTTCATAGTGTGAATTTTATGGTCGGGCATGGTGGCTCACACCTGTAATCCCAGCACTTGGAGGCCAAGGTGGGTGGATTGCCTGAGCCCAGAAGTTCAAGACCAGCCTGGACAAAATAGCAAAAACCCCGTTTCTATTAAAAATTAAAAAATTAGCAAGGCGTGGTGGTGTGCATCTGTAGTCCCAGCTACTCAGGAGACTGAGGTGGGAGGATCACCCAAGCCCCAGAAATTGAGGCTGCAATGAGCTGTGATCAGACCACTGCACTTCAGCCTGGGTGACAGAGCATGACCCAGTCTGAAAAAAAAAAGTTTAAAAAATTTTTATAAAGGACTCTGATAGCAGAGTAATGTGACAAGTAGAGGAAAGAATGGCATGAATTCCAAGGAGAGTTGGAAATACAATGGTAAAGGATTATGGGGAATTGCTAGTGGAGGTTAGAAGGAAAAAAAAAAAAAAAAAGAAGAACCTATTTAAATACTCACCTATTACTCACAGTTAAATTTTAAAATACTAAAATATTTCCCCTTACAATTTACTCAGTGAGGTTAACGATAGGCTGAAAATGATTTTACAATCAAAAGATATCTATTCTTCTGACTCGTCAATTGGGTGTCTTGTTAGAGCACTGGCTAACAAGGTAAATGCTCAGATGAAGCATGATTTGTTTAAAGAGAATCTTCATTTTCAATAACATTTTATCATTTATGGAAGAGACACACTTCTATCATTTATATATTGAAACCACTGCACTATGAAAAATGTGTATGAGTTCTTTTTTGCATTACCTGAATGTTATTTTTATTTTTTATTATTTTTTTAATTTTTATGGGTATATAGTAGGTATATACATTAGATGTTTTGATACAGGCATGCAATGTGAAAAAAGCATATTTTTTGGAGAATGGGGTATCCCATATTTTATTGTATGTTTTAGAAGAAACCTAAATAGGGTAACCTTCATGTTGCTGGCAGCTATATATTTTCTGAAACCTAAAACATGTGAATGCCATGAAATCACAAGATTTGATGGAGAATGGGGTACCCATCCACTCAAGCATTTATCCTTTGAGTCACAAACAATCGAATTACACTCTTTAAGTTATTTTTAAATGTACTGCATGTTACTTATTTATTTATTATTCATTTGAGACAGGGTCTTACCCTGTCACCCAGGTTGGAGTGCAGTGGCACAGCTCACCACAACCTCAACCTCTGGGATCAACAAATCCTCTCCCCTCAGCCTCTCTAGTAGCTGGGACCACAGGTGCCTGGCTAATATTTTTTTTTTTTTTTTTTTTGTATTTTTGTATTTTATAGAGACAGGGCTTCACTATGTTGCTTAGACTGGTCTTGAACTCCAGGGCTCAAACAATCTGCCCACCTCAACCTCCCAAAATGCTGGGATTACAGGTGTGAGCCACTGTGCCCAATCATGAATGTTATTTAAAGCATAGTACTGATACTTCTAGGATTCTATTGGATTTTGAAAAATGATAGTACTCTATGTTCCAAATTTTCCACACTAGACTGAAGTTTACAATTCTTCAAGAAGCTTTTCTTGTTTATTAAACACATGCAAGGGAGGCTGAAAGTTCACTTCAAATGTATTATATACCAAGCTCCACGTGCAACACTCTTTGATGTACATTGAACCAAAGGAAAGTGCGCAAACCATGCATTGTATCAGGGTCATTTAGGAGGATATGTTTATGGTGCCGGTTACAGGCAGCTTTGCCCATTGCTTAAACTAGGAACATTTATTCCTTATCAATATTTAAATGAGCATACTATTTGCAAAGCATTGCAAATTATTGCCCTAGGGAAGTCATAAATGCAAAGAATCAAACTGCATAGGAGAAAAAGGACAAAGCCAGCCCATTAAGACAGAAGTCCCTAGAGGAAATGAAAATGGCACTACTTCCTTCAGCATATCCTTATTTTCCCACAGAAGGGCCCCTCGCCTGAATCTTAGCACTAAAAGTGACGAAAGAAAAAGTAAAGATTTGAGACTTCCAAGAGCATCCATTAATAGAATTTAGAACTGAGTGATTCTGGTATGCTTAAAATTATGGTTTTAAGGCTCAACTACTGAGGTTTCCATGAATTTAGTTAGTTTCACAAAATACTGTTAGTTTGAAATGACATAAGGTTATGCATAAATAGTACAGGTAATCCTAGACAGGCAAGCAAGGCAGGAGTTGGCAATGAATCCATGCATTTAGTCATCCACCAATAGGTTCAATCATGAGTAGAAGCAAAAAAAATTAGAAACATCAGGATGTAGCCCACCTTTTCAACATACAGTTGATGTAATTCAACAAACCACCATTAAAAAGAGGGGAGTCATTGCTACATATTATATAGAAATACTGTACCTCTTCTCCTAAATGAGTAAGAAATAATACTTTTTTGTTTTTAATTGATGCAATATATCATTTATACATGATCTTTTGTGATTCAAGACTTTGACATGACATTGATGAGATACTACACATTAACAGAAATAACAGAAAAAAACCACAAAATTTAGCTATACCACCGTTAACGCCTTACCTTAACAAGACTTCCAGCACTTTCCCCATATAATAACTAACCTGGTGAAAAACTGTTACTACCCACACTTGATTAAAGAAAATGTGGAACAATATTCAACCATAAAAAAGAATGAAATCCTCTCATTCAAGGCAGCATGGATAGAACTGGAGTATATTATGTTAAATGTAGTAAGACAGAAAGAGAAAGGTAAACACTACATGTTCTCACTCATGTGGAAGCTTCAAAAAGTTGATGTCACAGAAGTAAAAAGTAGAACAGTGGATACTAAAGGCTGGGAAGGGCAGGAGAAAGGAGGGAAGAGGAAGAGATTTGCCAAAGGACACAAAATTACAGTTAAATAAGAGGAGTCAGTTCTAGTGTTCCATAGCACTATAGGGTACATATAGTTAATAATATGGGATATAGTTTCAAATAGCTAGAAGGAAGATTAATGTTCCCAACATCAAGAAATAAATGTTTGAGATGATGGATATGGTAATTACCCTGATCACATGTATCAAAACATCATTATGTACCCCATAAATATGTGCAATTGTTATATGTCAATTTTCTAAAAATGTTACTATAAATAAAGTGAATAAACACAGATGGGCAAGGTTAAGAATTACCCCACCAAGGAATTTGCACATCATGAAAGTGTGCCAATGCGATAAACAAGTTATTCATGTGCAATATGAGGATGCCAAGTACCAAACTATAATACTTTTTGGCTGTGAAAATAAATAATAATAACCTAAAGACATCAAAAAAATGGCAAACTAACTGGATGGAAGAACTTATACAAGTGAGTCATTGACATGGGATGATGAAGCTGATTCTAGATGACAGCATGTGAAGAAAAAGTCCCTACGCCCAAACTTGCCATAGTTACATATCAGTCTAAAAACTGGAAAGAAACTTTATTACAAACTGCCTACCGTAGTCTTTATTTACCATAAAATAATGTTTAAACCCCAATTATATGTCTGGTTAAATGGTTTTTAAGCTATTGAAAACAACCTATTTAAATGAATAGGGAATTATATACAAACCATAATCAAAATAGCTTACTCTGACAGTATTATGGAGATGGAATTATGAAATAAGTATGGAGCGTGAACTCGAATTTGTCAAGAAAGGACTGGAATTATAATAGACAATAATCCAGTATCCTTATGTATTACCTTCTCCCCACTGAGGACCACTGATCTAAAGATATAAATAAGATTAATAAATTAACACTACAATTTTAAATTTTATCTTATAAGCAAATTATGACCTTATCTGTACTGTTTGTTGTGTGATAAGCGTCCCTATGATGATAACGAACTCGTTAACATTTTTCAGTCTTTTCCCGCCATCTTGGAGCCTACGGGGCCTACTGGGAACAGGACTTCTAAAAGAGAGTATGTCTGGAAGGCCGTGGTCGAAGGCCATGTTTTTGCTGGCTATAAGCGGAGTGGGTCTCCAGATCCAAAGGGAGCTCATTCTTCTCAAAATTGCAGGTGTTTATGCCCAAGAAGAAACTGAATTGTATTTAGGCAAGAGATGTGCTTAAGTACACAAAGCAAAGAACAGCACAGTGACTCCTGGCAGCAAACCAAACCAAACCAGAGTCATCTGAGGAAGATTCACTCAGGCGCACGGAAACAGTGGCATGGTTCATGCTAAATTCCAAAGCAATCTTCCTGCTAAGGCCATTGGACACAGAATCCATGTGATGCTGTACCCCTCAAAGATTTAGACTAACGAAAAGTAAATAAATCAAAGTCTATTTGTCAAATCCGCCGGGTGTGGTGCTTCACGCCTGTAATCCCAGCACTTTGGGAAGCTGAGGCCAGTGGATCACTTGAGGTCAGGAGTCCAGAGAGCAGCCTGCCCAACATGGTGAAATCCCGTCTCTACTAAAATTAGAAAAATAAGCCCGTAGCGGTGACGCGCACCTGTAATCCCAGCTACTCAGGAGGCTGAGGCCCGAGAATCACTTGAAGCCAGGAGGTGGATGTGGCAGTGAGCCGAGATCGCGCCACTGCACTCAGCCTGAGTGACAGGGCCAGACTCTTCCATAGGTAGGTAGGTAGATGATTGATTGATTGATTGATTGATTGATTGATAGATAATAGCCTTTGGTTAAGTACTATTTGAATAGGACAATATAATAGGAAATAAAAGTTTCAGAATGAGATTTGTTGGGTTCTATTACCTCTACTTGTCAGGTACTAGCAGTGAAACCTTAAGCAAGTAAACTAACTGCTCTGATCTTTAGTGCCCTCATCTTTAAAAGTAATAGTTAGAACCTATTTCTGATAGCTGTCACTGGGAGAGAAGGTGACCACATACCTAAACACTTAATATGATCCCTATCAAATACTAAACACTAAAAATAGTAGCATGTAATTATCAAACTGCAAATACATATAGTCTTAGTTTTAGTCTGACCACTCAATTCAAATGTTTAGATACTTCAAAAATGATGCATTTGGTGACCTTTCATAACTAATCTGATAGACAAACCTTAATTAATAATAATAAAGGTAAAGATAAAACCTCAACACTATAAAATCATATGAGTATATACATATATGAAGTCTATATGTTTATGCTTAAACTACCATAAGCATATGGAAAGCATCCAGGAATTAGATATCTTATAATATACCTAAGAACTAGTGTTATGTATATTTTCATTTGTTTGTTTTTATTTCATATAAAAATCTAAAATATATGTATTTGCATTCCTATTTTAATTTCTTGGTCATAATCAAAATGCCCCAAATTATGAATTTCATAAGAACATTTGCAAGTAATTCGATAATATGCAAACAAAATTCTTATGAGTCTATTGCATTTATAATGAGTGCCTACTATGTGCTAGAAAGTATCTGAGGGTTTTAGCACAAATAGATACAAAACTATACACCACAATAATCCCAAGGAAGTAACTCTTAGTTACGAGAAACTGAATTCATTCAAGTTGTAAAGTCTACTTATGACTTTGAAAAATCGTGATATCATCTTCTACCAGCAAGTATATAACAGCATTTTAAAATTTTAACAGTGATCAAAAAATAGCTTACATTTTTTAATACATAAGTGAAAATGCAACAAAAGAAATCCACCTGAATTTCTCTTCCTGTGGTGAATTTTAGACATGAGATGCTTCTGTAGCCAAATGCCCTGGAGAAAATCAATTAGATCTGATTTTAACAACCTACTACATTTCACAATATAATAAGGGAGAAACAATGTGTATTAACATAAGACACTGCAATAAATAACTGACAAAGGAAGAACAATAGTATTCTGATATAGGTAATATTATATTATACTGATGAGTTCACAAAATATTGGACAGGCACCAAGTTTTTGTTAAATGGTTGAATGCCTATCTCAAATTTATTTTCAAAATGGGAGACTACAGAAAATAATCATTTAGGGGATCTCGAGATGCTTGGTCACATGTCTCAAAATCACTGTGTTCGGAGACACTTGTTACAGAATAATTATAAATTTTGTATTTAGTTTAAGAAAATTCTGGAGACTTAGCCATCCTAGAATGCTCTAGCCTACTTAAAAAGAAATCAAAGATTCGACAATACCCACTATAATCTTCTATAGAATCTCCTGTTTTCACAGAGAATTGCATGACAGTTACTATAGATATTGAAGCCATTATCCCCCCCAAAATGATATTTCTTTTACATATGCTATGACTATGTTTGTCTTATCTTGCTTCTCAAAAATTTAACCATGTTAATCTATCATTCAAATTTTCTTTGAAAGTTAAAATTAATAAAATTTTAATAAATGTTATATGTATATAAGGACCTTGTAATTTTTTAGAGTTCACAACTTCTTTTAAATTATTACAGTTTAATTGGTATTTCCTTAGAAAGAAAAGCAAATTGTGATAGCAAGAACAAAAATAGATTTTTCTTCATGCTTTGTAAGCTCTTCTGGTAAGAGAGTTTTAAAAATTCAGTTGAGAATTCTAAACAGGTAACAACTTTTTTTTTTTTTTTTTTTTGTGTAAACACAGTCTCACTCTGTCACCCAGACTGGAGTGCGGTGGCATTATCACAGCTCACTGCAGAGCCTCGACCTCCCAGGCTCAAGCAATCCTCCTGTCTCAGCCTCCCAAGTAGCCTGGCTAATTAAAAAAAAATTTCTTTTGTACAGATGTCGGGGGGTCTCACTATGTTGCCAAGGATGGTCTGTAATCCCAAAATGCTGGGATTACAACTGGTCTGTAATCCCCAAATGCTGAGATTACAGGTGTGAGGTACCTCACCTGGCCCAGATGACAACTCTTGAAACACACCTTAAAATTTCTGCAGTACTTTCAGATAACTAATCGCATTCCTACCTTCACAACCTTTTGAAATCAGGAGAAAACTTATCAGCATTATGCCCACTTTATATTTGAGAATCTGGAGTTTCAGCTTGACTAATCCAACATCTCTCACCCAGGCAATTCACATACTTGGAACCTAAAATCAAGTTTCCTGACTCTTCTTATGACTCTACGGTGTCTATACATTAGTTAATCTAAAATCTAGAGGTATTGTGATAATAAAATACTTCCCTTGGATATTAATGACAATTTCTTTTGAAATAACATAATGATATTTTTGTGGAAAACATTTCCTAAAAATTATACTTGTTGCTAATGCTTTAAAAACTGAGTTTTTGTATATGTATTGATAATTAAATTTTCTTGCTACCTTAAGTAACAAGTGTGAACTGGAGGAGATGAGAATATTTCAATTGACAGTCACAACTATTTTACACACCGTCAGATCCGAAACATTCATTTCAACATTTGACAGCATATAACAATCTCAATACTGTGAACTCCTATATAGTTTGCTATGGGCAAGAGACCTGCCCTTACACAAGCCTGTGGATCGATTGGTCTTGGTAGAATCTTATTTTAAGACTCTTTAGGCCGGGCGCAGTAGCTCACGCCTGTAATCCCAGCACTTTGGGAGGCCGAGACGGGCGGATCAGGAAGTCAGGAGATTGAGACCATCCTGACTAACACGGTGAAACCCCGTCTGTACTAAAAATACAAAAAATTAGCCGGGTGCGGTGGCGGGCGCCTTTAGTACCAGCTACACGGGAGGCTGAGGAGGGAGAATGGCCTGAACCCGGGAGGTGGAGCTTGCCGTGAGCCAAGATTGCGCCACTGCACTCCAGCCTGGGCGACACAGCGAGACTCCTCTCAAAAAAAAAAAAAAAAAAAAGACTCTGTAAAGCACTGATTTATGCACAATTGATCTGATCAGCCAGGCAGTCAATGTGATTTATTAGCTAAGATGGCCAAAACCCTTTGTTCTCCTTTTTCATGCAGTAGTAACTCACCTCATTAGAGGTGGAATCATTATAGGAAGCTACTGAGAAATAGAAGTTGAACCTGCTGGCCTGACTTCTTATTTCTCCCGCATCTATGGATCTACCAAATACTAATAGCTAGACACTAAGACCAGAGCTGCTGTGCACACATGCGGAAGCCACTGTACTAGAGACGGAGAAAGCAGATCAGAGGTCTCTAATATTCTTCCACTCTGAAACATTTCCAGGTATCAAACTCATTCATTTAGCTTCATGAGAAACTCATTCATTTAGTTTCTAGCAGATATTTTTTCTTTATTTAACTGCAGTAAGACAAATGACTTGTATTACTTTGTAATTATGGTGCCTAACTAAACATAAGACTAACAATGTGTATAACAAGAGTTGGCAACCTACAGTGTACATCCAGACATATGTACACACAAATGTATACATACGCTTACACTCCTAATGTTGCACAAGATCCAGTTGAACAGCCCAAACAGGTACATCTGTAGACAAAATATACATTTGAATTTGCCAAGCACTTATATTTCCTATAATATGTTGGGGAAGGATCTATAGCTCTCATAGGTATACATCAGTACATTTGGTACAAATGTTCCTTCCTCTTGTTAAAGTTTATCTCCCAGCCAAGATACCCTAAGTCCCTACTGATTACTAGCTATCTCCTTAAAATTTGTTAACAAATAGTTAGAGAAGGAATGTAACAGAGTAATTTATGTTCATTTCATGAGATAACTCTACTTTAAAACAGAGTACTACTCAACACCTTTGGGCTCTTCCATGCAACCTTCCACTAGGAGTGCAAGGCCAGGAACCTTAATTCCAGTAGTCTAAGCTACGCATTTCCCTTTGACTTGATAGAAGATTCCTCCCTCCCAACAGTTATTTGGAGAGATGTGACCTGCTAATAGCTTCCTTCTATACCGTATCCGTCTCTAAAAGAATGAACACTTTGCCACTTCCTTGCCCACCCCCGATGCACAACAATAAAGTCAATAAGAGACTACTTAATATTCTACTATTAACAGTTTAAAAACCACACATGATTATTCAGTACAAAAATGTTGAGGAGAAATACATTAATTTACTATATATGTGCTATATAAATTGTGAAAAGTTTGGATTTAAAAATTCAGATTTACTTAAGCCCAGTTATATAATTTCTATACAAAAGTACATATGGCCACTGTCTTTGAGTTACTCTGACAAATGAATGCTTTGGAATATGCTGAATGAATGCGCAACTTTTAAGCTGAGCATTATTTCAATAACTTTAAAATGCAACAATGAACAAGACAATTTGTAAAATATGTGAATATTTTTATAACTCTTTCAGGAGGTACAATACAACCTATCCTTATTACCAAATAAGCAATGTCAAATGACAAAAGCTTTAGCTATTGTACTGGTTCAAAAGAAATGCAACATGTGTGTGCACATTTGTGCTGTGATATGTACGTCCATGAGTATGCTTACAATCACATATTCAAGACCAGAAATCTTTACTGAAAGAATTACAGGTGAACATTTTTCAGTGTCAGAACATCAGTAAGAGGAAATATAATCTAAGATCTGAAGTTATTATTCTCATCAGACATTTGCTGTTGACCACATAAACTTTTTCTTTAACCTTCTTCTTAATAGAAACTAATCAAAGGCAAGTAGCTTCTCCTGATTTAGGTTTTTGTTTCAAAACTTTGGTTGGATTACTATTTTAATAATTACCTATTTACTGCTACAGTTAAAACTTCATGTTTAAATACATTTTATAGTTTACATTATAATTTACATTACAATTAGTATATTACATTATAACTAGTAAATAATGATGTTATTGGCCATTTTGATTTATTTATTATGTCCTATTCTTGAAATAAAACTTTGCCTATATTCTTAATGGCTTAAAAGAATAGTTTCTTTTCCTTTAGTTAATTGTATTTTCTTAGCAGCAGTTTTATAAATAGAATAAGACACTCTAGGGAGAATACTGAGCTGGTATATAGTGGCCTTCTTGTTGTTGAAATCATTCACCCTTTGGACTTGTGAACCACAAAGCCCCCAGAGCTCAGCAAATCCCAGCATAGCACATGCCAAGTCATGTCTTACTGCTTTCACGTAGTCCTCACATTCTAACCACCACCCCAATATCGCTAGATAGCTCAATACTGATGAGTATAGCAACAACTGAAATCATAGTCTATGGAATACAGTCCTGCCATCAAGCACATGTTGTTACTATATAAAGAATACAAATTCATCTGAAACTTGGGACTACTTGGGATGAATTTTTAGTTTGAGACCCCAAAGATTCTTAAAATTGTCTTGTGCATTTTGTTTAAAAATTGATACGTAGTCTAGTCATTCTCAGTGGGCTACTGCAGCCATTTAAACAGTGAGTGTACAATCTCTGCCTAGTTAAACTACACATTTACATGGCGAGAGTACCAATGAGTATGTTTCATCAAACATTCCTGGAAGCTGTCTGGCCAATAGGAGTGGTTTGAAACGGTTTTCTAATCACTGTTGAAATCACTGATAGTACTGTCTGTCCACACTATGACAGACAAAAGCTGAAATGTATTAAACATAGCAATCCATCATCCTGCAGATGGGAAGCAGGAGCCAGCCGAGTTCAGAGGCAGTGACTACCCGCTGCTTAACAAAGGCTGGAGTCCTGACAGTTCAGTCCCTTCCTTGCTCTTCGCGACCACCCCTCCATCTGAGATGAATGAGTGTAATCAATGAGGGAGAAAGCCTGCTGAGGATCTCAAATTCAAACATTGTTACATTTAAAGTGCTGCTTTTTTTTTTTTTTTTTCCTAATCAGAACTGTTGCTTAAACAGTGTTCTCCAACTACAAGAAGACAAGCATTTAAGTGAATGAATGAACAAATGAACTATAGATTCAAGAAGCATATCCTTAGAAAATACTGTCCTGGTGTACCATTAAGTTTAGAGAACTAGCTTTGAAATAAAGCTATGATCCTAATTCAGAGGAAGTTTTTTTAAAAAGCCACCCAATTAAGGGTAAGTTTACATTGTTTGGAGCAAAGGAATAGTGATGTTCCCTTTGAATGACCAAGAGATTATTTTTAAATAAGCACCAAATACAAATAAAATGCTATTGGCTAAAGTTCAATTCGTTTTGCATACTTGTTTGTAATAAGGACAGATGAGTCACAAAATAGCCAAAGGGAGGGAAAAAACCCTCAACTACTAACAGCACATTAACAAAGTATAGAAACGAAAGACACTTTTCTTTGGATTTCAGCCTTGTCATTTCCAATTTTCTGCTCCTTGGACATGCTTGTATTCAAATTCTGGAACATCTATTCAGCATATCAATCCTAATTAGACAATCTGGGTCTGGAAAGGATGAGAGCTGGGTCATTTGCATAATTTAATCATAAATACTCAGTGATACATATTTCCAAATGCATTTGTACAATTATCTTTTCATCCTTGGGGCAATGGTATTAATATGATTAGGCAATATTTCTGGAAAAAACAGACAAGTATGCACTCTTTTTAACTGCAGCTTAGGGCGATATGAAAAATTAATTAATTTCTGAAGAAAATCAATTTCTCTACGTGACCACATTAGACATTGCTAAACCAAGACTCAGAAACCTCTCTCAATCACTACATTTTATCAGGCTCTTCTAAATTCTGATTAGTATTTGAACAGTTCAATAGAAAAACTGGTAATGTATCAAAGAGCATCTTAAATTTTGAAGAGATCTTTCTGCCTACTTTCTTTTAGGGCACACCACTCTGCTTTACTTTAATGCATTGTTATTTAACCAGTCAATGAGAAGCCTGTGCTTTTGGTGTGAACTCATCTTGAGTGATCTTTTATTAATGTACATTAACCAATTTCAAGGACAACAGGATAAGGTTACTTTGGAAAGGCTTTCTCAAGAAATGGATTTATATTCATCTAAAATAATCCTAATGCACATGGCACTGTTTATTATTTAAAAATTAGATAAACCAAGTCCTCTTTAAAAGTACCATTTTCGTAAGAAAAACATTGTAATATACTTAGTGGAGCTCTAAGAACCCAGGTGGCTAATCTGATTTTTTAAAAAGAGATTCTGCTTTGTATGTTAATTAGTACAAAAGAAAGAAGTCACATTTGTGAGTTTAAATGCACTATTCTTTTCTTTTCAATCAAATGAAAAAGTAGAAATTACTGCATGCAAATATTCAATATTCATTTAATTTACATAAAGGTGCTTGAACAAATTTTTGATTCTAACAAGCTCATTTTTCATGCGTTTTGTCTTTCATCCTAATCTAGCATCTGTCATTCCTTTTTGAAGTTATTATCGGCCCAATTCCCTCTTGGACATGGTTGCTGGGTGACCGGTATCTTAGCACCCACTTTGACAGGAACAGATGTGAAACTGATCAAGAGATTTCCCAAGGGTACCTGAAATCACAAACAACTTTTGTGAAAAACAAACAGCATTCCTGTCATGGGCCCTTATTTAACCCACTCTCCAAAAAAAAAAGAGCAAAAAGTTTACTCCAGATCAAATATGCCATTTTAATTTTATTTCCTAAGCTTGGAATAAAATACTGTAATTAAATACAATTGTATTATATTTCACAAATTTGAATTTAAGAGGTCTGTTCTAAATATCAATAGCTCAAAAATCCAGATTTTGGCCTGTTTTTGGCTAGATGTTTATAGGTAAATTTCATGGCAAAATGTTTCTATTTCATGCACAATTTCACTAGAGTTTCAAAAAAAAATAAAGGTGGGTTATGATGATAATTTGGATGATAAGAGTATTCAAGAAGATGAAATTCAGTTTGGTGTCTAAAAGCTTCCTATTTTGAGTATTGTGTACAATTCTGTGCAGTAATAAGGATTACTCTACTTTCAGAGGATTGGCTACAAAATAAAACTTCCCCTCTCCTCTCATGCATTTTATAGCAAAAGTTTTTAATGTGTCTTTATTTCCAGTTCATGTGGTGTGTAACATCAATCATTATTGGAAAGAGAGCTAGAAAGTGCCTCTGAAAGACAAAAAAGGTCATAGAAACTTCATATCATCACCATTACAAAAGTCAGATTAGGTTGCCTTTTCTGAAATAGATTATTTCTAAGACCAGCATAATGATCTTATGATCTACCTACTTTCCTTCCTTCCATCACAGAGAGAGTAGAGTGCAGTAGCCATGTTAAATCACCATGAAACTAGTTGGGGTAAACTTTTAAATGAAATTAGGTATATAATTAAATATTGGTATTTTATAAATTCGGCATCAAGTGATACTAGGAAACAGCCAAAGAACTGATATGATTTTTCATCTTCATTGAAATGGTAAGTATAAGGTCAAGGCAGAAAAAATGTTTTTTCATTTACAGTGAAAATAAGTGTTTGTGGGTTTTCTTGACACTTAGCAGCCAACAGAAAAAGAATAAACAATGCATGTTTAAAACTCCAAAGAGTTTTTCCTAGATGATCATGACTTATGATAGTAAGGAAAGTGGTATACCTTCCATCGGCAATTTTAATATTTTTCCTCTATTCCAAGAATTGATTTAGTATAATTATTATTAGGGACTTTTATGTTTGGTTCTGATTGGGAAATAACCAATAACCACTTATCCAAAAGGTTTATTCAATGTCAAGTGAGAAAAAAGTAAAAAGTCTTTGGAATTATTTTTAATTTTTAATTTGAAAAGGAATTTGCTCACCTCAATTTCAAAACCCAATGATGGAATTATTTAAACATCATAATTGTAACAGCATATACATGTGTTGCCTTACCATCTATAAGATGTTTTTTGTGTATATAACATTGAGAACAAGTCATTCTATATGGAGAAGTAGGTCTTGATTCTATAATCTAATGGTAGTCATTTAATACTGTCAAACAAGTAGAGATGCTATGACCTTACCCATTTATATTAGTTATCCATTTGCACTTATATGACATAGCACAGTCCAGAAATTAAGCAAACTACTACACACCTAAATTCTTCTTTATTTGGAACAAACTGTTAACTTCAGTTGTCCAACTTAAGCCCATTTCACATAAGTAAAGTGAATCCAGCTAAAATAAAAATATCTTTTATGCATCCAGTTTATCAGTGACCACCTTCATTTATTATTAGTAGTAGCAAAAGCAGCATTCTGGAAACCCTGTCAGATGGTCCAACTAAAAGCAAAATTAGGTACATAAGCATTTAAAATGTGACTGTAAGAAAAATTAAATATATTCCTAGAAAAATCCTTATTTGGAAATGTTATAACTAGGAAAATGTCCTGAAAAAGTTTCTTCTCCTACTTGGACTGACTCATTAGTAAAAAGAAATTGATTAAAAAGTACAAAATAATTGTTTATATTTCTAAATAAATTTCTGTTTAAACTCCTTAAATCTAGAATGTATACATAAAAAGAAGAATTTTGCTTTAAAAAGTAACATTTTAATAGCATGAGAAAACTTAAATAGCTGCAAAATTTTGATGGCACTTTGGCTGAACTGTGAAGTATCACTGATGAATAATATTTTTTTAATTTCCTAAGAATATCAAGGTACTAAATATGGTAGCCAAACAGGTGTTAACAGAAAGAAAAATCAAATTTGACCCAGAAGGCTCCAATATTAAGGTTTGAATTGAGATCAGTTCATTCCTTTCCCATGGGGTAACTTGTATAAATGTAATTCTATAGTTTCATAAAAGCAGGTCAACTTTCTGTCCCTGGGGATCTTTTGGCAATTTGAAGCATGGAAGCACTGTTCCTGGCTACAAGTTCAAATCTGCATGTACCATACTGTCAACAGTGTGTAAGAAAACAATCAGTGAACTGCAGACATATATTCATCTTTGATTACAGTATAAACTTATCAGAGCATTCTTAGAGGGTAAGAATAAAGGTGTCAGAAATGACAATCATAAAATATTTTGAAACTATTTTACTTACTTATACTTTTTCCTACCAGAAGATGCAAAAAGTAATGTGAAATATTTGTATTTATGTAAATATCTAAATGCAAAGATGAACTTTTTACCAAATACTGTGTACAAGGTTTTATATTTTTACAAAGATTTTTTTAATTCCATAAGCTTTAGATGAAGCAGAAACTTTTAAGTCATCACTGTTTTATAAGCATCTTTCTACATTGCAAAAAAATGTATGCATGCTTGCACTCTTACCGATGACGTAATGACTTGACATATGCCATGGAATTATTGAGAAAGTAATTTATTTCAATTTAACTGGATCTTTACTAGGTGTTTTCAAAGACAATTACAGTCCACTGCAAGAAGTGGTAATACACATCTCCTTATGTAGACCTGCAGATTAACCCACTGACCTCATTCCTAACTCATTTCATTGATGGCAAAGCTTTTAGAAGAGTCTCTTTTCCTTTATGTTATGAAATTGTTTTCCTATCATTTATTCACTGATTCTAAAGGATATGCTTGCTCTAAGTGCAAGAAGCAATGAAATAAACCAATAAAAGAAATAGACCAAGGGCATCAAGCACATTTAGTGTCATTTAATAATGTACAGATTCTAATAATCATTTAATATCTAATTTATACAAATAAAATAATTATTATACATATGTTTTTAAACAGATAATTTAAAGTACATTATCATAAAAAAGGTTTAGGAAAATTAAGCTACGTTTTTAATCACTGCCCTAATAACCATATAGCCTTAAATATTAAATATTTAAAATATTTAAGTATAAACTACTTCTTTAACTCTAAAATTAATTCTATTTTTTCTGTTGTAATTCAGTAAAATAGGAACTGTTTTTTCATGTATTGTTTCATGTTTTTATGAATTACAAAAAGGTAAAATTAAAGCCAACTGTAATTTCCTAAGTTATTTGTCCTGTGGCCTTATATCCTACAGGTGTGTATGTATGTTTGCATGTGTCTGTGTGAATGTATTCCTACACAACATATATACATGTATGTAAAGGCTTTTCTACCAAATGTATGACAATTATTTAAAGCATAATTATAGAGTACAAATGAGCTAATGCTAATACATATAAAAAAATCCACCACAGGATTCTCTAAATTACTGATAAAAATTTTACACTTGTTGCACACACAAGAACATCCATCCTCATATAAAATGTGTGACAGGTAATATGAAAAATGAAAGTGTTCCAGTTTACTCTTTTAAAATCAAAAGGCACTATTTAACTGTAAGTTAATAGTTAAATAACTGTAAGTGCCTAACTCAAGAAGATAATATCATTTTGAAGAATCAAGTTAAATAAAAATCCTAAATTTGAAACATAAAATGGAAAGTAATACTGTTGAATGCATCAGTATATTTTAGCAGAACTATGATGGGTTCAAAGATTTGGTATAACTTAAGTGATTTACTTTGTTCATACATAAACAATATGTTTTTAAAATATAACATTATGAATATAACAGCCTATTTACTGTTGCTATTAATAAAATATCAGGATACAGTTTCAGATTTTAACAAAATACTCCATCTGCCTGATAAGTGAATGTAATACAGTATTTCTTAGTTAATATATTCTAGAGATTTATTTTCATTGCCTTTACTTAAGAAATGACCAGTGTCCCTTAAATGGAATTAGTAAGTATTTACTGCAAATGCTTCTATATGCTTCCATAAAATATCTCCCTTTCAACTAGCACACTTTCTTTCTTAAGATATATTTTGTTTGCCCTTGAAGAAAAATAAGGTTATTTTTTTCCTGTTGTAACTGGAAAGGCAATCTAATTATTTAGAAACATTTGATACCATACAAATTCAAAGATCATTTAACACTGTGACTTTTTAATACTTCATGTTTACCACTCATATACCGCTCATATACCATTCATATATGCTAAGGAAACAAAAACATTTCTCAATTATTCAATGTTACCAATCAACATCAACCAATATACTATGTGGCTTATTGCAGTATTTGCTTCATGAAAATCATGCTTTAAAAGTATATCCATATTTTTTTTTTGTCAAAGATATAGGCTATTTTCAAAATCCACTGCAGGATTCTTAAAGATCTACTTACAGACAAATCAAAGTATATTTATTTATATTTTTCAAATCATAGAAAATATAATCACCACGTTGTACAAATTTTTCTCCCTATCTAACTGAAATTTTGTAACCTTAGACCAACAGCTCTCCAGCCCCTGGTAACCACCATTCTACTCTCTGGATCTATGAGTTCAACTTTTTAAAATTCCACATGTAAGTGATATCATGCAGTATTTGTCTTTCTGTGCCTGGCTTATTTCACTTTGACTTCCTGCTAGAAAAATGTAATGTATTCCAGGTATTGTATTCAACCTATATAATACATTGTTATAGATGCTTCAGTTAAGTACTCTCTCTCTCTGTCTCTCTGTCTCTCTCTCTCTCTCTCTCTCTCTCTCTCTGTGTCTCTCTCAGTATCAATCACCATTCTCTAAAACTTTTTAAATAAGTAACTGGCTATTCAGTGTGTTGCTGTGCTTGTAGTTTACGACACTTCAATATACTTATAACAACAAAAAAAGACCAATTAAACAATGACATAGTGAGATTTCCAGTTTAATGAGTTGTCTTTGACAACTTCCAATCAAGTCACATACATTTAAATGTGCAGAAGAATCCCAGCTTGAAATCCTGGATCGATTCCAAGCCAATTTGGATCAGAAAGCAAAAGGACCACACCTTTTAAACAATGCAGTCATTGGCAAATGTAGTGTTCAATTTAGAAAGAATGAAAGATGATTTTTTTTTTAATGGGTGAATTTGAATGCTTTTCTCTTATAAAGGAAATCTATGTCCAAATAAACCAATACATTTTAAATGCATTTGGTTCAAGGTCCTTGACTTTGGGTCAAGTGGTGATTTGGGTCATTATACATGATGTGACATATATTTTTAAATTGGACATTTATCTGCTATTCATTAAACTAATTTTAATTGTATCATTAATTTGAAAAATAATGACCTTTTTATTGATTGTCTAATAACTAATTTATAGTGGATTGAAAATTCTTTTCATTGTCATTTGTACATTTGTATATAAAGATAATTATTAGCTGCCTAAAACTAGCAACACTGCATACACTCTTAACAAATTCTCAGAAGCCGCCCTAAAAAAAATAGGTATAACAAATAAAGTAATCCATCAGTTAATCTAATAATAACTAATTAGTGGGCCAAATATAAATATCTTATCCTTGGTATTCTTGTTTTCCAAAGCAATAATTTGGTAAACTAACATACTATCCTAATGAAGTCATTCCTGTATGTGACATTTGCTAAAAAGCAAATATCAGCAAATAAAAGTTAGTTATGAGACAGCCACAATAGCAAAAATTACTTTTTACTAGAAATATTTTTGGCAAATTGAAAAGACGGAAACAAGAAATTTGAACAAAATGTTTGCACATAGCCTTGCTATGCCTGAGATGTACATTATCTGTGCAGATCAGAGCCTTTGCTATTACACTTATCTGAGCTCCATTAGGTGGGCTTTTAATTCATAGTTTTCTTCATTAAAAATTTAATTATTGAACATAACAAACATAATAGAGAAGGGTCTCCTTAATGCAGTCCCAAAGCCTGAAAATATAATTGTATTCTTAGCTAGAATATTCAAACTACATATACTATATACATCTATTAATATACTACATGTAATATGTAGTATTTAGACACATGTGTGTACACACACACACACACACACGCACGCACGCACATATACATCTCTCAAACTGGCCAATCACAATGCATTACCTCAGTAAGAAAATAGCACATGCTGACATATGCTAAGGTCATTCTATTTTTATAACAATTCAAACATAAAATGATAAAACTTTATCTTAATTACATTTTTAAATACCCAAGCCAATAATATCAATTTTTACATTTCCTGTTATTCTAAAGATATATAACGTGATGTGACTTTTTGTTGTTGTTGTTTTTGGTGAACAAGCTGAAAAGGAAATACTTGAAAGATAATTTCAAACAAAGTTTAACTTTTTAAAAGAACCAAGTAACAAAACCCTTAAAATAAAAATGTTTAATGAAATCCGAATGACTCACCTGTACCTATTTAGAAGGCATAGTTCAAACTAATTTCTTCAGACAAGGATTCAAAGGGAGACAGTTTACAACCTGTGAGAGTTTAATTTCCTATTATATTTTGCAATAGTTGTTTTCTATGTTGCTAATACAATGCAATCTAAATGACTATGTTACTTGACTGACAAAAGCAATTGTATGAAGTAATTTAGTAAAATAACTTGGAAAGATAAAATAATACTAATTGATAGTTAAAACACAAATTGTTCTTAAAATAACAACTATTTGGTTGCACATTAAGCTAATTTACAACTGCTACTTATATTCTAAAAACAAAACATCAAATGAGAAACAATAAAGCATATTATGTTTTCGTATGCTATTGAATCACACGTAGTAAATCGCCAAAGACAAGAGTGATTTATGCTCAAATCCTGCCAAGACTTTAGTCAATATAGGGTGTCACATCTCAGGGAGTTGGGGGATGTAGTGAGGCAAAAAGAGGGTGGCTAATATTTGTCCAAGTAATTGACGTGAAATTTAGTAGAATAATCCAAAAAAAAAAAAGCAGATTTGGACTAAAAAAATGAAGATTTTAAAATCATGTGTCAAATGTGAATACCAGAATTTTTCTGGAGGAAAAAACCCTGTCGTGTAGTTTATTTTATATAATGTTTGAAGCTTCACAAAACAAAATATTATATGTGCAAATCAAATTTCTTACATCAGAGCATTAAATGTGGAGTTCAGAAAGTAAAGTATCATCATAACCATGTTCACTTTTAACAAAAATAACTACGATGTTATGAGAGACTAACTCCCAGAAAAACAACAGGTTTGAAAGAGATTATCCAAATAACTCAACAACTTATATCCTGCAGTATAATTTGATTTAACAAGGTAAATTCTAGGTTAGAATATTCTTATATTTTATTCATATACTAGTTATTAAAGTGTAATTTGCTAACACTTTTAAAGCATACAGAAATAAGTTGTGGGACCAAGCAAACTTTCATATTTAAGCTTTAGTCTTCTAATTATGCCCTATTCTTTTGAAATGATATAAAATGAGACATTAGGCGTTATTGGAAGCACTAATCTACTGCAATACAAAAACTTCAAAAGCAGAGTCTCTTCATTTGAAGCAATTCTTTTAATTTCTCTGTGCCAAGTATTGTAATTATCTGTTAGAAGTGAATCTATATTTGTGTTAAACTTTCTATATCAATGCATAAGTCTGTGTCACTGAAAAGCAGGCAACAGGGCAAATGTTAAATAAATATAGACTGGTTCGGTTTGCCATCTTTATTAAAACTCCTAACCAAAAAAAAAAAAAAAAAATAGAGTGAAGAATTGGAAAATATTTTGTACTTCTTACACTACAATTTCATTCATATATTACTACGGAAACATAAAATTCTTTCAATATTTTGTCCATGGATGGTATTTTAAGACAAAAGAATTCTGTTTGTGAATATATATATGCACCTATAAAATATATAAGAATAACTGGAATCTACTTAAGTTAAATACTCCTCAAATCTAGGGTTACTTAGAACCTACATCACAATCTTGTTTGAAAGATCCTGAGACAAAATTATCTTCAATAATAAAAGAAATGAATATTTTAGATAACATAATAAAACAGGGTCGCTTTTTTAAAACCTGGATTCATGGAAAATTGAATCCTAACCCAAATCTACAAAAAGGGAACTGACTCATACAAACAGAGATTTGACCGTGTACATAATTACTTTTCTTTTTTTGTTGTTGTTATTTAATGGTAAGCAGTTAATTAACTGACCTCTGTTGCAACAGCCAAGTTCATGCAACTAATGTTTAGTTTTAAAATAATAATTGGAGGAAGCTGATCAAGGACAGACTTTGCCCTTTGACAACTTTTAAATATATTTCCTTAGGTTTCTTTCATGTTTTGAGACCTTTATTTTTTAGCTTTACTGTCTAGCAGGTGATAGTCTCTTTTTCATCTCCTTGTGGTAATGACAGATGGCTTCAACATTTATTCTAGTTTTCATAGATAGCATACTAATGCAATAGCCCCAAGCAAATTAAATCCACTCTAAGATTTGCTACTAACTTACTGAGAAACTTTGAGCAAGTTTATGAACCTTACTTTTCTGTAACATCATTTTGGTTCCTCAAAATCCCTGGTATTATTATTCCATGCTATTAAGAGAGAGATATAGATTCTGTAAAAAGCTGAGAGTGCTAAGATTTGATGTTTCTCATTTTATATAAATTATAACATGTACATGTATAAATTATATACACACATATATGGGTGTATATATAGTACTTTTATATAGTTTCCCTTCTTGCTCAGCTTCTCTTATACTCTACATAAATTACTCCCTTAGCCTGTCAAGTAGCTAGAGGAAAAAGAAACCAAAGTGAAATAAATCAATACATCTAGGTGAATAAATAAGGTTCTTCATAGCAAAGATATAAACTGGACTTGAGTGAAAAAGTAATCAAAATTTTATAAATGCAAGATGCAAAACATTTCAAAGCTTTCAAAGGTAAGAAATAAGACAATAATGCTTATTATAATCATTAAAAATAATAATATAAGGTAAACAGTATATTTGGTGAAAGAGAGTTCCATTACAAGTTCTCAATTTCTTCAATCAGTGGCAGAGTTAGGAAAATCAAGGTAAGTATTTGCAACTAAACACCTTCTCAAGTTAATTACTACAATATTGCATGTATTTAAGTTAGAGTAAGCTTTTTTTAGTTGACATATGATCAAATTCAATACTAAATAAACAAACTTACTGCCTTTAACTTAAACATAACTTGAAATAGGGTTTTAGAGCAACACATGTAATTGCAAATTATTAAGGCCAGGTGATTGAAACATAATTACAGTAGTGATGAGATATTTGTGAAGAGATAAACAGTTCCACTGTATTTGACTTATCTTGGCTCTGCAAGTTTAAACTCCAGATCTGTTGTTAACCTCAGGAGGAAAAAAAACTTGAAAAAAAAATTTAGTTAATAACTTTAAGAATATTCTCCAACCACATGGTGAGGACTTAAAATCTAGGCAAAAATTCAGTGAATAAATCAAGTTTAACACTGATTATAACACTTATTATAATGCAGTCACTGAAGGAAGTTTTCTCCAGCAATTTTGTGTGTTTACGTATGTGTATGTGAAATGGACTTTAATTATCTAGTATCTAGTGTGTTGTAAGAAACACATAAAGAGGATTCCGAGGAGAGTAGATGTTTGATTACTAAGGAGGAAAAAAAACAGTAGCGATTCACCAATTTACTGGATAGGCAGACAATTTTATAACTATCATATCTGAACTAGCTTCAAATTTCACCTAGCTTTCTTCGCAACTCCAGAACAATTTTTCTGACCTGATTCAAATAGATTTGGGGCAAATATTTTATATTCTGCACGACCAAGAGCTCCAATTATCTGAGTAAATGACATTTAGTGATCTTGCTTCCGCAACCCCCACTACCCCCCATCTTTACTGCCACCTGTCCATACATTTGGGCGCGCGCGCATACACACACACACACACACACACACACACACACACACACACACACAGAGCATTTACCCCCAAATAGTCGAAGGTTCAAAGCCCAAACACACCCATGTCCCATGGAACGAAGGGTACCTAAACACGGAAAAGAATTTCTGGCTAGGTCAGGATAGGACATTTGCTGGACTGGAATTCGAATCTTTTTCTTTTCTCAGCCTTCTCGGGCACAAGGCGAGAAGTCTTTCTCCATGGAAAAAGAGCTAGCGCTTTTTCAACACAATTTCCTTCTGGTCTCCTTATTACACTTCCCTTCCACCTAAGTTTCCCTGTCTCTGCGGGGGCACACACCAACTCCGCTCCTTCTCTCAATCTTCAAACTTATTTGGAGGGCACCGAAGTTTCCGCGCAAATTTTGCGCGCAGTTCCCACGTGCCCGCTTCAGGTCTTCAACTTTCCCTATTCTCTTTCTCCCGGAATCCCACTCTGAACTTTTGCCTCTGCACTTCCTTGCAGCGAACCGTGGGGACAAAGCGGAGCTGTGAAAGGGGGTGGAATGATCATCTCTAACCCGAAACTGACAAGTTGCCCCACTCCCGCCCCCTCTCGGTAGATCCTCCCCCACTGAGCGTTCATTAGCATAAAACTGGTCTGGCTGGGGACCGGTCCCGCCGCCTCCTCGGTGCGCGCGCTCTGCTGGGCTGGGGAAGCCAAGGAACAGAGTATCAGGCCCGCTCAGCATTCCAGTGCAAAGTGTGCACCTGCTCGCTGCTTAAGCTACTAACCTTTAAGAAAAGAGAAAGAAAGAAAGAAAACACACTTTGGAGAGAAAGAGACAGAGAGAGAGATCGAGAGAGAGCGCGCTTCGTGGCTTTCCTTCCTAATCTCTCCAGTTCAGCTTCCATTGAGTCTCGGGCACTCGGTCACCTCCCCCTACCGAAGAAAACCTGCTGGTTGCCCTCGCATCTGCCCCGGGGCCACCGCACCCCTTTATTTCCTTTGCACACGCACTCACTCACACGCGGACACACGCACACATGCGCGAACACACAGACCCCTCCCCTCGACGGGCTTCCCCTCCGGGCTTCGGAGCTCAGCTCCCCGGAGCTCATCCCCCGGGATGGCCCCGGTCTCTCAGCCTCGCGGGTCATTTCCCTCCCGACCTCAAAGTGCCCTCCTTGGGTGCTGGCCCGCTCCCTCGCCTTTCCCAGCGGGCCCCTCACCCGGAGCGCGTCTCCCCGCTCCCCGAGCCCTGCGGAGCAGGTCACGACCTCTCCCCGCCCCTGGGACGGCGCTCGGCGCCACAGATCAGCCCTGTCGGTGCTGGGAAGCGGGCGGTGGAACCCAGGTCCTAGGGAGCGCACGAACGCGGACGGCAGCGCTGAGAGGGGTCTCCAGGCGCCCGCGCGCCCGGGGCAGGGGGCTATGGCTCCAGGAAAGACGCCTTCCTCCTCCGGCTCGTCCCCTCCGCCCCGAGGCTCGGCTTTTCCCGCGTCCCACAGCAGCCCATCCCCGGGACCCACTGGGCAAGGGGCGGACCGGGCCGAAGAGCGAGGTCTGGGCAGGGTGAGGTGCCAGCTTCTCAGGGGTCGGGCGCGGCTGGCGAACCCCGAGCAGGAGAGGAGAGGGCCGCGCTCGCCGGGGCGCGCGGCTCGCGGGCGCGCAGAGCGAGCGGCGCCGGGAAGGGAGCGAGGGCAGGGCGAGCAGGCGGGTGGGAAGGGGCCCGGGTGGCGGGGGCTATCCCCCGCGACTCACCTTGCGTTGGTGCAGTCATTATAGAGGGTCTCGAAGTCCTTCCTGGAGATGAGTTTGCAGCGGTTCACTCCTGGCTGGATGGCGCCCAGTCCCCTCAGGATGCGAACCTGTTCCACATTGCACACCACCGGCGTGATCTCCAGCCGCTTCAGCTTGGTGTAGACCGTGTGCAAGCCCCCCACCAAGTGCTTCAGGAACAGGTCGAAAGCCTGGGGCAGGCAGATCAGCTCGCAGCCCTCCACCGTGAAGGAAGCCACTTTGGCCCCCCTCAGATCCACCATTTTGCACTCATTATTCTGGGGGGTGTTTTCCACTGGGGACGGGGTTGAGTACACGGGTTTCCCGGGGAGGGGGCCGCAGCTGCTGCTGCTACTGCTGCTGCTACTACTACTGCTGCTGCTGCTGCTGCTGCTGCTACTGCTGCTGCTGCTGCTGCCGGTGTTCGCGTTGATGGGGGTGCTGGAGGCGACGCCGCCGCCAGCGCTGATGCCGCCGCCGCCGCCGCCGCCGCTGCCGTTGCTCGCGGCCGCCAGGCTGGGGTTGCAGTTGCTGCCACCGCCGCCGCCGCCACCGCCGCCTCCGTTGCCGCCGCTGCCGCCGCCGCCTCCGCTGCCGCCGCCGCCGCCGCCGCCGCCGGTGGAGGTGACTGTGGCCGCCGCCGCCGCCGAAGCAATGGGCTCCGGGCGGAACAGAGTTGGCCCAGAGGACGCCGGGGGTCCGATGGAAGGAGCCGGAGACGAAGTCGCCGAGGAGGTGGAGGTGGTGGTGCCAGAGGAGGAAGCAGACGTGGAGATTGGGGGTTGAGGGGGGACCAGCTGGGTCGGAGGGATCAAAGCCGCCGGCACTGCCATGGTCACATATAAGGGGAAACAGACGGAGGAGAAACGAGGGGAAAAGTTGCCACACACCCCCGGGAGGGGAAGGGGAAAAAAGGGGGGAGAAGGAGCGAGGGGGGCAACAACAACAACTCCAGGAGAGAACGAGAAGGAGAAAGGGAGAGAAGGGGGAGAAAAGGAGGTGAAGGTAATAAAGAGAGAGCGCAGGAGGGGCGAGCACGAGAGGCGCTCTGGAGAGAAACGCACAAAAGTGTCCCGCAAGTCGAAATGCGAGTCCTCTCCGGGGGCTGGGATCGAGGGCTGGTTTGGGGGGGAAAGGGGGGAGGGTCGGCTGTTGTTGTGTGGGTCCCGGTCTAGCACAAAGTTAAGGATGAAGGTGAAAAGGAGGAGGTTTGAAGGACTTGGGCTCTCCCTGGCAAGTACATTGATCAAAGATTGAGAGGGGAATGACAGAGAGAAAATGAGCTGAAAAGTGCAGGCTGCCGGCTGGACGAGTTGTTGTTGTCACACGGTGCAGAGGGGAGGAGCTCCGGAAACTTGAAATACCCTTTGAAGCCGCAAAAACCTCACTCACTAGTATTAACCCAAATTATCCAACCAGGAACTCGGAGCAGAGACTCCGAGAGCGCGAGACACTGGAAAGGGAGCGTGCGAGAAAAGGAGGAGGGGAGGGGGAGGATACGGAAAGAAACTGTGGGAGGGACGGAGAGGAAAAGCCAGGGACACAGAAGTGGCGATCGGAAAAGAAGAGGGAGATCATCTACTTCTCTTCTACTACTACCGTTAGATTGCATGTCTCACATTCCATTTCGTTCGCGGCGACTGGTAATTTTTTCCAAAGCTTCTTAACAATCGCCCGCCAACTTAAACAGGAGCCAGAGCGCTCCGAGCTCTCCTTCAAGGATTTAGGATCCATCTCCACGCGTTTTGGCAATGAGCTAGAAATGAAAACACAGCCCCCACTTCATAATTGTTCAGAAATTATTTTGAGGAAAATTCACATGTAAGCAAAGCGTAACGTTCTTTTGCATATGATTGTTTTATTTCTCTACTAAATTATTTATATAAAGATAGTGAAAAATTCCAGGACAGTTTTCAAGTGGTGAGAAGAAAGTCAGTCCGAAATCGCTTAAGAATAATGGAAAGCTCGGTATTCAATTCCATATTTCCTAATAGGTTGTGGAAAGAAATGCTTGACTTGATGTGGATGATTTAGAATAACTTCACTGTCGCCCCAAAAGCCAGTCAGAAATACCTGTTAAACCTAGAGATGCCAAGGAGATAAGGCATCCTTGAAGATTTAGAAAGTGGAAAAAGGCTTTTCTTACCCAAAACTCTGTAATTAAATCACCTGTCTTACATAGTAACCAACTATCCTCATGTCCTTTAAGACCCAAGGCCAGCTGCTAATGTGTTTTTTGGACAACACAATAGTTTTTTTATTTTTTTCATGTTTGAAAAGTGCTGCTGTAGTTTTGGAAAGTCCTTTTCAATTTGTCAGTAAATATATGTTTTGTAAATAATGAGAAGAACAAAAACAAAGCTCACTAGTTGACTTGTAAAGACGAGTAGCTGTGCTTAAAACAACATGAGGCTGAGTTTAGACTGGACTCTCTTCTCCTTTCCTTCCTCTTTCCTTTTCTTCTTTTTTCTAACTTGTTGCATTGAGATATTTATTCAAGGATTTTTGACTAACATATGATTTGAAAATGGGTCAAATCTATTTGCTACTCATATCTCCAAGTATCTTCAATTAGTTAGCCTTTGAACCGGTCTACACATGTTCATTAAGTTTATAAGATATGAAGCAATGCTTTAGTATTTGGCAGATTTTAAAATAAACTATTAGTAGAGGTTCACAGTGTTGGGAAATTTTATAATACAATTTTCACCATTCTGGTGTTGAAATGATCTCATTTCTCTTTATCATTTTAAGCCTTTGAACTCTGTGAATCGTAATGTCAAAAAGTGCAAGAACTGTCTACCGAGAAATAGAAATATGACACTATGGACTAATTAGTGTATGATTTTACTAAACTTTTTGGGACATAGCAGTTAAATCAGGAGGCTTTCCTGGGAGATGAGAATTCAGAAAATCGATTGTTGCAGAAAAGTCCATGAACTGCTGCAAGGACAACTAAAGTTTACACAGTTGTTTGGCCTGGTTAACCAATGCATTGTAATACATTCAGAAATATTTTTTATTAATGTTTTAGTCTTCAAATTTGTTATCAGTTAAAAGTAGGAATTCAATACATATCGCATTTATCAAAACACTTCCTTAAGTGTTTTTGCATGTTTTAGAAAATATTACTTTTTTAAGACATGCCAAATTACTATGTTAATGAGGGGAGGGGAGGAAGAAAGTATTAAGCCCTGAAAAGCTAATTTTATTTTGGAATTCTATGCCTAACTTTAGTAAATTTTGATATGGTTTTAAAAGACTAAACTATAGTTACATTAAGTTCTAGACCCACAAATGGAAAAATGGGAATTAAATGTCAAGCATCTGCCATTGCCATTCTCATTTTTTACATTTCCTTAAACTATCACTCACCCAATACCTGCCACATTCAGAAGCTACAGACAGGAAGTAATGATAGCAGTCCAAGCCATAATCCCACCATGCTTCGAAGCAAACTCCAAATTTTCTACTGTAGGGAAACCTTTGCCTTCGAGCACGTGCTCCACTCAGAAGCAGGGCTTAGAGACATTTGCCCCAACCTGAATGAGAGCTCTCGAGACTTCCTTCCCCTGACCTCAGGTCCCCTTCGATCAAACAATAGGATTAGAAAAGACATATAGCACAAATTAAAATATGTAGGAAATAAAAACCTTGACAATTTTGAAGGTTTTATCTTTTTTCTTTCCTTTTCTTTTTCTTTTTCTTTCTTTCTTTTTGAGCAATGTTGCCAAACAGTTATTTAACAACAGCAGATAAATCAACTTAGAGATTTTGAATTCTCACTCCATTGCATATTTAGCTTTCAGAGCTTTTGTCTTGCTTGTTTATTGTTTTACATCTCCGCTTGTTTCAGGTCCTTTCCCTCCATCTCATCTTCCCCAACCTTCACTCAATTTGCATAAGCAAAACTCAAAGTACTGTAACTGATATTAGAAAATTCTCCCTGTGTGTTGTGAAGATGTATTGTGCTGAAATCAATAAGACTGTTTAAAATTCAAAGACCTGCAAATCGTTCTGTTTGTCCTTTGATAGGGCCTGTGCTGATTAAAATGCTACCAAGAAAGCTTAATTGCTGCACTAATTAAGAAGTCTTTAATTTCTTTCCTAGGATATCGTTTGAAGCTTAGCTTGTACTAGTTCAGGGAAGGTATTTTCTTCCCTCCCTCTACCCCCTTCTGGCCCCTCCCCTCCCTTTCCCCGTCCTCCCTTCCCCCCCAACCGCCGCCTGACAAGGAGATCCCTACGAATGGGAACTAACCGAGAGAGTGGTCTCAGGTCTTGCTATTTATTAGTTAACAAAAATCGGCACAGGATGCAGAGTTTAGTACAGTATGAAATGCAGTTTTGAGAAGAGCTGTAAGGTTGCAAGAGACAGTAAGAAAATACAAAGTAGCTGTTGCAGCTAAAGTCCCGATGAATACCTGGATGACAACAGGCACTTTAGCCCGATGATGAGGGCATCCTATTTGGTTAAAAGGGGCAGTGACAGGGAAATGAAACAGGGACACATAAAAAACATACTTTCAAAACCTGTGGTTTAAAAAAGAAGAATAAATCTGTAGAAAGATGGACTTAGAGTTGGGATTTGGTAAGTATCATTTTATTTTATGAGTATGAAAACATGAATTCTATGGGGATTTATTTTTGACCCTTTTTATAACCCAGGGAAGCACAGCACTGTATTACATCCATTCCATTCTTATCTATTGACCTATTTTATTCACTGATTTCTCAAGTGGGGAAACTGACTAAATGATTTCACAAAGCTTTCTCTGTAATCAATAGTCATTTTTTTAGGTTTATTCATGCTGCATTATAATTCTGGTAAACGACTGCAAAGCAGAAGATTGTAAGAAAGATACAAATATTGACAAAGCCAGGATAAGTCATGTCTTTAAACCTTCAGAGTTTCAATATAATAATTGATATCATTATTTGAAAAAAGGGAAATGCATATTTCGTAGCATATAAAAAACTAAAATGATGGAGTAACTTAAAGGCAATATATATCTGAATGTATTTCTTGAATATCTCAAATTTTCCTAAAAGCTTAGAGTATCCTCTTTTTATAGCATCACTAAGTGAAACGGAAACAATTTGGGCATATGCAGAAATAACAAGAAGAAAAGATTCATTGCAATTTTATTATTTTAATTTTTTCCCAAGTTCTCTTAGAGACATGCACAAAAACACACAGATGTATATTCCAGATATAGAATGAATCCCTTTCAGTGACAGGACAAGGAGATAAAATGCTTAATAGATTCAAAAGGAGATTTACCATTCTGAGCACGACGTCACTCTAATTATGTTTACTCTAATTGAAAGCAAGGTTTTTTGGAATCTGAAATTACTTTCAGATTTTTTTTTTAAATAATGCAAGTAGATCAAATGTTGATCACAAGCATTTCAATCTTTCAAAATGTATTGGAAAATTAAATGAAAAGTGGAGTTTGGTACAAACAATGCCCCAGGGCAAAAAACAACTAACACTAGATTTTCCAGTCCAGCCATAACACAAATCAATTTGAGCACACTTCTATGGCCAGACTGCCAGATTGTTATGACTGCTAATTCACTCAATCAAAGAGTGCATTAGCACACCCGGCACAAATAGCTTTAACAATAGAGTGCATTTCTCAACAATTCCAAGATATATCACAATAGAGAAGTAAAGAGGAAGATCCTTTTTACATCTACATATTTACTAATGGACCTGTTTCCTTAGGAGAAAAAAAAAAAAAGATAAACTTCAAGCATAGGTTTATTAAAGAGCTATCAAAGTTTGGCAAATCTAAAAAGATATCAGGGTACCAGCAGTTCACTGACTTTGTTAAACGTTTCTCAGGAGAGAATCCAAAATTGATGTTTGCACTTCAGTAGTAAATCATTGAAGATGGAGAAATTATGCCAAGTGACTGTCTCAAGCCTTTTTAACTCAGACACACAGCTTCCTCAATCAGCTCAGCAGATAAACCTCAACCACCTTAAGCAAAGACTTCCTTACTTTTCCTTCCAGCCTCTGACTTTTGGTGACTCTCACTTCCATTCCTTCCCTCTCTTTTCCACTGCCCTCCTTCTCCTCAAGAACAACACAAGACTTAAGGATGCATTCTCTAATCAAGCACAGAGAGCTTGATGGTGAATTACCCAAAGGACAAAAGGTGGGGAGCTGAAGGAGAACAAATCATAATTTGAAGCACTCAAACTTTATATTGCCAACTTTTATTCTTAATAAAGAAGTGGTTAAAATAGTTACAAATAGCTCTGCTCTGCTTTACACCACGGGAATGCGTAGACTGTGTATATATACTTACTGAATGCATTGCAATTGTCTATTCACATTCACCTTTACATAGTTCCCATAGACAAATGGTGCAGTTTGGCACCACTGTTAGTCCCTCCCTAACCCATCCTCATCCCCTTTTCTCCTGGTTCAGGATGAAGGTGACATGTGGCAAAAAATACTTCACTGGTCATGGGGTACATTCTGAGAAATCTATAAACTCATACTGAAGAGAGAGGGTACTGGCAAGAAGAATAGTTACACATAAAATAAATTCATCCTGGAATTGCTTCCCTCACTTCAAACTGCATCACTTCTATGACACATGGTCAATTTTCCATGATAATGTAGTTATACTTTCCTATCACTACTTTCTTCCAGTTAAGTGTCCTTAATTTCCTCTGTAGTTTGGTATTAGGGGCTGCCCAGCCTACTATTCAATTAAAAAAATAAACACATAAAGATCATTGTAGAGTCAGATTGTAAAAGGAGGCAGCAACAAGAATAATACAAATTGAGATTAATTCCCTTCATCTCTTAAATCAGGTCATTGTGAGAGGAATGGTGCACTCGACTGAAATAAGCTCAAAAAGTCAGACAGATATTTAAATCCCTAGTTTTGTAACAAACATTGTACTTGTAACTGTACCTTTTAATGTATGGCATTTTCTAATTGTCATATTCTTTTCTCTTTAAATAACCCAACACTCGCTTTCCTCTAAAGAAGATCATCATGAAGGCATATGAATTGCTCAAGAGACATGGTTGAGATGGGGAGAGGATGTATAATCTGTTGTAGCATAAAAATTTGTTTGATATTGAAGCATAAATTATTGTGCAGTTTTTCAGCATTAGGAGAAATGTATTTTACTTGATTATAAAAGTTCCTGTTGATTTTCTATATGCTTTGTTGTTTTAACTTATTATCTTGGTCCTTTTTCTTTTTCTACGCTTAAAAGAAGAGGTCATTGTCCAACAAATAGCCTATACAAATTGTTTTATTTGAAGTCAGAAATTTCATGGATTGTTAGTAAAGAATAAAGTGTTTATTTATTTATTGCCTTCCAGAACAAAGAGATTTTTTAAAAAGTTGAAAGAAGAACAATTGCCACCTTCTAGCCTGAGATCTTGTATGTCAAGTTTCAGCCCAGAGCAAATTTTTACAACAAGTTATAAACCCCTGTAACAGAGGGTTTATTATAATGGAAGTGCTGACACAACCTTAACTATAGCGTTGTAAACGGCTATGCTATAATATCCATTAAGCAGAAAGAAAAATAAGCTGGCTGATCAATAATTTATACAAAGAGTACCAACTGCAGACATAATAACTGTAATGTTTGCAAAGCAATCTCTCTGCTCTCCAGGCTTAACAGTAAACGCAAACTAGCAACGCTGTTAATTTCCAACTCCTACAGATAAGAATACAAACAAATTACTTAAAATTATATTTTGCTCAACATTTAGCATGCCTCGATGGGATAAAATAAAATTTAATTATGATGCAACTTGTGCCGGATGCAAAGCTGTTTTGTTTTCCAGCACATTTTATTATGAAAGGACATTCATTTGGAACATCAATTAAGGGGGGAAATAGTATGTTTCAAGGAGTTGACTTGGGTCAGGCAGGTTCTTCTAAGAGTTATTCAGACATGGAAATAGACTGACACTGTTTAACTTCAAAGAAAGTTACAGGGTTTTACAGAGCCACAACCTGAAATACAATACTGCATGCTCTGATCCAAGTCAACTGACAGTAAAAACACACCTTGTCATTAGAGTTTACAGGAAAAAAGACATTGGTTTGGAAAATGTGGCCATCATTAGCATCCAGTGCATCTAGGAGTGCTTATTTAACATGAGCTTCATTTGCATGGAAGCACAGTGTGTCATTTCTATCTAATAAACATAAATCATAAAATGTGAGCATTATTTTCTTTTCTGGAAAGTTTTTAAAAATACATTTTAATAGCTGTCCATATTCATTAGTGCTCACTTTTTTTAGTTTTTACATATGTAAAGTATGTTATTTTGATATTTTTATTTTCACTGGTGTCTTTTAAAGCAAGAAAATAATATTTGACAATTCAAGAACGGAAGAGAAGAACTGAAGTATTCCAAATTGCCCACTATGTACGTACTGGAAGTTGAACCAGAGTTTACATTTCTGAGGTTCACATCTCCATCAGTCTTTTTGTCTGTACATTTCCTGGTGGTGGGATTAGTGGGGGGTGTGGAACTCAGTAGAACGAAGAGACTTTGCTATCAGAGTTGTAAAATGGTGTATTACCCTGTGAGCAATTGCACTTGGAAAGGAACCAGTAATTTATATGAGAAGTGTTTAAGATTGCCTGCTCACCCAGTGATCCATGCCAGGTCAGTTCCAGTAATGCTAGAAAACAAAAGGAGGTGCACATCACTAGGAAAGAGACACCTTATACACCTTAAGAGCTTGTGAAGGGAAGCACTAAAATGCCATTTTCTCAAATGAACTGATCATTACCATTTAAAATCCTGAGGGCTGTGGGAATGGGGAGGAGAGAAAGAATTTTTCTTTTGATTTAACAGGGCTCTGAAGTACTGGTTTTAAGGGGGAGGTGTTTTGTTGTGATTGTGTCTTAGCCCTATACTTTAGCAAAGGTTAAATCTTGAAAAAAAAAAAAAGGTGCAGTTTTAAAACAATGAAATGGAAAAAGACACAATGGCTCTGAGAATGCACCTGGCCCATTTTAAACTAAGAAATTAACTGTTTTTAAAATAATTCATACAAATAGTAATGCAACCCTCTACTACTAGTGTTCATGCCAGGCTCTAAGTGGTTGCTATTAGTATTTTACTTGAATAGATTTTCCCAGATCAACCCTTCACTCCTCAAGTTTTCAAGAGAAGGCTGGGATACTGGCAGGGTGTTATATAAGAAAGTACTTCCTAAGAATTCTTTACAGACTTCTTTATTCTTGCTTAGCATAACCCAAGTGCCAGCTCTGAGTATACCTCCTTTGGGGAGACATTTCAATACTGTCATCTTCAGGCACATGCTTTGCCACATGCTTTAAAGTCATTTTCGCTTTTGAACCGGAGTTCAGTTCATTCACACATCCAGCATATTTTCATAATATACTCTTTAATACTTGGAGAAGAAACTAAATAAAATGACTATTTCTGACTAAGTCAGAATTTATAATTAACTGATTGGCTCAAGATTCCACACATCTAGAAATCTTTGCTGATTTATTCCTGTGTGTTGTAATAATTTTCACACTGCATTCTGATGGGAGAGACAATTATCTTATGTGTTTACACTTGCTGATATGTTTCTCTTCAGGTGGTCTCAAGTCATTTCTATTGCTTTGGATATCCACTATAATGCTTAGGGCTTATGGGGTGCCCAATAAGTATCAGCTGGGTAATTAAAAACTGATAGTATGCTATGCCATCCATTTCCTTTGCCCCCAAATTATGTAAACTGCTCCTTCTCCAAATGGCATATTGTTTGATTCAGACCAAGATATTGATAAGTAGTAAAATTGTAGATATGCTCATTCAATTCTGTCCTAATATACAATGAATTTAGGACACCTCTTAGGGCAAAAAATCCAAGATGCTAAGAAGCTGGGTCTCAAATAGCTGGAGAAAAGAATCATAGGCCTGAACATACAAGTGAGAGTACATCTTGGAGTGCTACTACAGAGGAGGAGGAAAAGTAGATGAGTGTGTGAAATTTTACCTACCAAATGTGAGTAAGTGTGCATATGTGTAACAATTTGTAAAATTGTTTACTATAATATCACCATCACTTTAATGTACATAGCAGTCTCTGTTATATAAAGCATACTTATTTTAGTGCACCAACCATATGCTAGTTGCTGAGGATGCAAAGGAGAAAAAGACACTCATCCCTATCAGCCTTTACTGTACATTATTTCTGTTGAGTCTTATTACCATAACACCATTGAAATTTTGTGTTAGTGGAGCCTGGAAGATCATCTAATCCTAACATTGCAGATCTCATGCTACCATGTGATGTCCATGCCAGACATCACAAATGGCTTTCCGATCTTTCCCTTCAAGATCTGAGGCAATCTCAGTAACACTGTCAGGATAGAACTGTAGTCTGCCTCTCACTATGAGCCCAACAGACTCATCCTCATGTATCACTCCTGATCTTGCAAAAGAGAAAATTGACAATTAACAGTATGTAAAAATGTCCCTTTGTACTCACAGCTAGTTAAGGCACAGTTAGTCAGGTATTAGTTTAAAATCAAATCCTCATTGATTTGTTCTCCCAACTACCCTAAAATGAAACTTTCTGGGTAAAAGGGGGGAAATACTTTTATTTCATTTCATATGTAAGAGAACTGAAAAAATAATAGAGAGGCCCAGATGGATCCAAACTCATGATTCTCTGTTTCTATTCCTGTATAACAGATCTCAGTGTGCTCAAATAATAGAGATACTGATGTGTTCTCAGTGGCTACTTAGATGAATGCACTGATATGCTACAGTGCAGCATAATGAGGATGAAGGAAACAAACAAACACAAAACTTGCAGAACCACTGTTATTTCAGGGACGAGACTTTTTGAGATCTTGAGAAATACTTCACTTGCATGTGATGTTAGAAAGTCAAGCTGCACAAAGCCTTGTGATTCTTTGACTTTCGTGAGCTGGTTTCCTTTGGTTAGAAAATGGCAGCATCCACCAGTAAAAGTCCTACCTGTTGGAGTGTGCTGCAAAATCAGGCATTGCGCCAGCAGTTGATTCCATAAACACTTTTCTATCGTCTCTTACCAACCTCAGTCTGCTTTCCATATGGGACTATCCAGGCTCTTTCTCCGATCTTTTTTCATCCTTATTTCAAGAAAGGTCACTTTCTACTTGTTTCCCAGATGATTCAGGGATCACTCAGAGCTCTTCCTAACAGAGCAATCCCATGCCCTCCTGCTGCCACATTTACATTGTCTGAACTGCGTGACTTTTTCATTTACTCTCCCTTTAGAGTGAAGCTGCAAAGTAAGGAAGACTTGAATGGCCTTGCATCTTCAAAGAAGTGCCTTGAGCTCTGAAATGCAACAAAGTGGGAGAAACCACTAAACACAACACCGGGAAATGTCAACAATGAGGCAGGAATGCATGGGCAGGTGGATGGAGCATTTCTAGGCATTTTCTCAGACAAGGCAACCAACTCAGCTGAACTAGAAAATGGGTCTTTTTCCCACAGAAACTAATTTAACTGATTTTTGAAACACATTGATAACAGCATTAGCATAAATTTAAATACATGCTTACCAGGCTGTTCTATGTTATGTTTTTATGCAAGTGATTTGGTTGATAAATTAATAATTGTGATTGCTAAAGAAGAACTAAATTTCCAATAATCTGAACATTTGGTCCTAATAGGAAGCTGTAGGTCTTGACTTATTAAAGCATTAAAAAAGATGGAAGGTCAAACTAATTTCAGCAGCTAAAATGCACTCATACTTAATTGTAGTGTATTTCAAGCTAAACTTAAAAGAAAGCAGAAATGTTCCTAAATGTTTTATGCCTATAGCAGCAATTGGTAGTTAAATTAGTTCTAAGCACAGAATATGAAAAGAGAATATATAATTAATAATCTATAATTGACAAGCTTCATTGTAAATATAATAGGTATTAGATGGTACATTCAGCAAATAAACAAATAGCATTTTGTATACAAATGTAAAGAGACAAACTTATGTCTTGTATGTTTCTTTTAACCTTAACATTCAGGAATAATCATCCTCAGTATCTTGATAAGTTTTCTTAGGCAAAATGTCAAAATGTTCTTCTAGTAAACCTGACTATTACTTGTTGAATTTCCACAAGAAGCCCCCTAATCAGGAATTGTCAAAGGTAGATACATAAAGTGTTGTTTACACACCTTGAGTTTACATATATTAATATTATTAGCTATTATAAAACATAAGACATTCAAAAATCAACATCAGATTAATCTTATATGTCAAGCCCTCTAAATATATATGGCACTTAATTCATACTGAAAAAAAATTTTAAAGAATAATTTCTAGGAATATGTACTTATATTTTTTAGCCTAAAGTCTCTTATTTTAAAACTGTGATCACAAAATATCTTTTAATAATTTAGCTACAAAGAAATAGTTTCAAGGAATTGCTTTCTGTGTCACACACACACTCACACACACACATACTTGTACACACACATACTTGCTCACACATGCCTATTTTCAGAATTTTCTAAGTAGCAATTACTTTCTTAGATTTATAGTCTATAATGCATGGCATTTTTGGTATCCAGAAAAATATATATATTTTTGTTTCCATTTAAGTAGTTTTAGTCTAAAAGCACTTGCTAATCATAACAACACAGCAAAGGTTTGTTATGTAAACATTTTACTTTATTATCAGCCTTTGTTTTCCAATACAATGCTTTAAAAATATCCTCTGTTGTATAAAGGACATTGTTGCAAAAAGGCAGCTCAAAACTTGTCCTTCCCTTCCTTTCATTGATCTGTTGCCTCTTAGGCAATATGAACAGCTGTCTCCAGCTCACCCACAAGCAAGCTGAACATAATAATAAGGTAGTGTTACTGGCCTGAATCTATGAATGATTATACAAAGGGTGCCAGCCCTTTTCCATTAAAGATAAGGTAACAAAGATACCATAGAGAAGAAAACTGGTTAGCAAAGCAAGCGTGTGCTTCTGCCTTTAAGGTTTAGTTATTATTCCTCTGGTAACCACTGAGTTTCTCTTTCCGTTGGGTTTCCAATAAGGTGAAGGTGCCCTCTGTAGGAGACTCCCAGTAAATGCCGCTTTTTATATTTGGGTGACAACAGGCAAGTTCCACCCCCCTGCCTCCATTTATAAATAAACAAATAAATAATCACAGAACTCTGTGTGAGTAGAAGCTTGAACTCTATAAATCTTAGGGGGAAATTAGTATAAAGCCCACAATGATCTATGTAAATGTGGTTGCTTTTTCAAAATGAGAGAAATGGAACAGTGAGCAAGCTATACAGCATGTTGGTGTTTGATATTTACTGACACTGTGATGTGTAATAGAATAGGCTTTATAAATTCAGACATGTTCCAAAAACAGAAAGATAGAAGGTCTTGGCATAATTGAGTGAAAAACGGATCTAAACAGAAAAATCCACACGCAGAGAGGCACATTCACCACCTAATAAATACACCTCCCCAAAAGGTCTTCTTATCTTCCCTTGCTATAAAGGTTACCATAATGCAGATTCATTATCAGTCCCACTGGGTAACATATAGCTCAGTAAGAAATTGCTTTTGTTAGCATGCTCATAGAAAGAGATTAGCTATTTCACCAGATCTCTTGGGGCTATTTGAAATTTTGGGAATTCTCTCTGTAATTTAAAATGGAAGTTAAAGCCAATGCGAATAGACTAGGGAAAATCTCACAAATTAAACCTCTCCATCTGGAAGTTTCTTCATCACTTATTGCAAAGTACAAGCTGAAATCGCATTTGTTACAGGCAGGAGAGAGATTTCATCACTGATGATGCAATTACATTTATATTAATGTTTTAATAATTAACTATTTTGGTTGCAAAGAAAAATTTAAAATGGAAATGCTTAACAGCGTTTTGGTTTTTTTTTCTTTATTAACTTTGTATATTACTTAGATTTTATCACTGAAATCATCTATGTACATTATTTAAACTATGACTTTTGCCTCTATGGAATGTGTGCAGGAGAGTCTAGTATCACCTGTATTGCAAGTTAGGGGATGAACAAGTGGGCATGAAGGCATAAAAGAAGGGGGATTACTTGCATCCTCTTACCTATCCGACTTCATTTGTCCTCAGTATTTTATGCTCAAACATCTCCTTCTCTGTGAATCCATTTTCCCTTACCATTGGCCACTTAACCTCAATAACAACGATATTATGGACTACTACGTACCAAACACTGTGTGAGCACTGTGCTAGATAGTTTATATGGATTATCTCATCTAATCCTCATAATACATAAGAAAGATAGGCAATTTTTTCTTATCCCAGTATGAAAATGAGGCATCTAAAATCTGGCTGATTAAATTACTTGCCCAAGCCTACCCCACAGTCTGCTTTCTTTTCCCCAAGGATACCACTCCCTTCTGTCCTCACTTATTTTCTCTTCTGATTGTTTTTCCACATGTTCAACTTATTTGCACTCCTGTCTTCCTAACATAACTGCCTGGTGAATTCCCAGCCAGCAGTAACAGCTACCTGCCATCCCACTGGATGACTGAGCATTGCTAAAGACTCTCCCACAGTTATGCAGAATTGTATCCTTAATTACTCATGACTCTTAGTTGCAAGCTTTAAAATTTAAGATAGTTTATCTAGAAAGGGGCTGAATCAGCTCACATCATCACATCAATAGAAGTCAGGGCTCCAGTTGGTCTCAGGGATAATTTTGACCAGAGATTCAAACGTCTCCTCATATTGTCTCTGATTTCTGAAGACACAATTGTCAAGGTGTCTTCTTCAGTTCCTCAGTTTAGTTTCTAAACAACTGGATTCATGGTTTCTAGAAGCAACCATGCATACTGCTTCTAACTCCAGCACCCAGGGACACAAATCCAAGGAAGAACTCTCATTGGGTTATCTTGGACCAGGTACATATTTCTGAATGAAGAAACTGATCAAGGGCATTATCAGGTAGTGGATAAGAATGTGTGGAATGTGAAACTAGATTCCTGGAATGTAAAACCTGGTCTATATGTGACTTGGGACAACTTTACATCCCAGTGCCTGAATTTTCTTATATGAATAAAAGGAAATAATAATTGTACGTACTTCACTGCATCATTATGATGATTAAATGACTTACTATGCAGAACTTAGAATAATGACTAGTTCTGAATATGTTAGTTATCAGTGGATCATTTAGGCCTTAAGATTGGTTCAGCTTGGGGCAGATGCTCACTCAGCTCAATCAGTGTGACCATGGAGGCAGAGTAATTAAACAGCACTGAAGCTCGAATTTGAGGGAGATTCCTACCATGGGAGACTGAGAAATTTTTCAGAAGGAAGAGACTTTTCCAGATGAAAGAGTGAGAAGTGCTAGATGGACAAGTCACCAGACACCAGAAAGAATACTATACAATCAGGAAGAATGTATGATCTCCTATATGAATGGAGAGCCTTTCAACCATCTTTTTATGTGTCCTTAATGAGCTCCATCGCTCCTTCCTCTCAGTGATAATTCCAAAACTTTCTTAAATACTAAACCCAAATCCTCAAACAAGAGATGTGTATTCTCTATTGACATTCTTCTTATTGCAAAAGGAAGTTTAAGATCATCAGACTTTCACCATTTCTTGATTGGACTGTTCCTAGAGTCTCTGGGCTGACTCCCTTTCCTAGTATTTCCTTTCATCCATCCACATTATTTCCAGATTTATAGTGGAACTTGAGAGTACCACTTTCAATATAAATCTTGAATATAGGTCATGCGTGTATATACTAAAACTCTTCAATAGTACCCCTTCACCTCCAGCATGAAGTTCAAATTAGGACTAAGTCTGACTTAGAAGACTTTATCTTTCCTGTTTTTGTATTTGGATACTCTCCAGGTCTAGTTTTTATTTTGTTGTTATTATTTCTACTTTGTGACCATTTGTTAACCTGTTTTAAATAGCTAGCTAGCTAGCAGACAGAAAGAAATCAATAACTAGTTTGCTAGGGCTACAGTCACAAAGTAATACGGACGTAAGCAACAGAAATTTATTTTTCACAGTTTTGGAGACTAGAAGTCCAATCTCAAGATGTCAGCAGATTCAGTTTCTTCCGGAGGCCTCTTTCCTTGGCTTACAGTTGGCTACCTTGCTGCTGTGTCTTCACATGGTGTTTCTTCTGTACATTCCCCCAGTGTCTCTCTAAGCATCCTAATAAGGACATCATTCAGGTTGGATTAAGGCCTTCCCTAAGGACCTCATTTTAACTTGCTTACCTCTTTAAAAGCCCTGTCTCCAAATATAGTCACATTTGGAGTTACTGGTTAGGGATTCAACTTATAAATCTTGAGAGGACACAATTCAGCTCCAGGTATAATTTTTATCTTAGAAAGTCTAAAGTGCTAAATTTGTCAAATTAAATCATGCTACTCTTCTGGTGAAAATATTTAAATCGGTTCTCACTAGACTTTGAACAACACTCTGGTCTTTTTCTTCGTGGCATTTTTTTTTTTTCCATTTTTGAGACGGAGTCTTGCTGTGTCACCCAGGCTGGAGTGCAGTGATGTGATCTCAGCTCACTGTAACCTCCACATCCCAGCTTCAAGTGATTCTCCTGCCTCAGCCTCCTGAGTATCTGGGATCACAGGCACATGCCACCATGCCCAGCTAATTTTTGTATTTTTAGTAGAGACAAAGTTTCACCATGTTGGTCAAGCTGGTCTTGAACTCCTGACCTTGTGATCCGCCTGTCTCAACCTCCCAAAGTGCTGGGATTACAGGTGTGAGCCGCCATGCCTGGCCACATTATTTTTAACTTGTAATTTTACCTTAGTTTGTTTGCTTTTTCATTATGTGACTATCCGCATTGGTAAGAGTTTCTTTGGACCATTTCTATCTTATTTTTTATTGTATTGTCTTTCTAGTACAGAGATTGAAATATAGATGTTCCTCCATATTTGTTGAATAAGAAATGACTTACTTCAAGTAGTATGACTATACTGTGTTATTTCACGTGTTTGGGGTTTGGTTCTGACTTCATCCCCCAATATTTACTTGCTTACTTAATGATTTTTTACCCTTTAGGGCATCCCTCCAAGAAAGTGATACATATGTGCCATGGAATACTATGCAGCCATAAAAAAGAATGATATTATGTCCTTTGCAGGGACATGGATGGAGCAGGAGGCTATTATCCTTAGCAAACTAACACAAGAACAAATACTGCATGTTCCCACTTATGAGGGAGAGCTAAATGATGAAAACACGTGGACACATAGTGGGGAACAACATACACTGGGACCTATCAGAGGGTGGAGGATGGGAGGACAGAGAGGATCAGGAAAAATAACTAATAGGCACTGGGCTTAATACTGGGTGATGAAATAATCTGTACAACAAACCCTCATGACATAAGTTTACCTATGTAACAAACCTGCACATGTACCCCTGAACTTAAAAGTTGAAAAAGAAATAAAAAAGGATTCTCCAAACCAATGAAAGACATAACTATCTCACTTCTTTGGGATATTTACCTCTATTTTTAATTTGTTATCATATATGGTATCTAGGTATCAATTATCTTTTAATTTACAGGGTTTAGCATATTGCCTAATATATGACAATCCTCAAATTGAACTTTGCTTTTTGAGAAACAGTTAAACTCCACCTGAATGACCAGATACATTTTAAATGAATAAAATATCAAAGTATAAATGATTTAAATAATTATATTCTACTTCATCTTTAAGAACTTTCCTGATAATCTGAGTCTAAACACTTCTCTTTTATCATTTATTTTATCTACTATGTAGCTATGAGTAATCCATTGTCTTGTAGAATCTATTGAAAGTATTGCCTTGAACTACTATTTCCATCTTTAGTCATTTACATTTTGAATTAGTTTGTATCTCATTTTTTTTTAATCTCACCAGCTAGAGAGTAGGGGATTTTGTCCTATATAATTACAGAAAAAGACATATATGCATATGATAAGCACTTGTTATTGGATTCAATTTGGATAAATTTGAAGCATGTATAAATTCAGAGATCGTTCAAGTATCTATTATATCAGTTAGCTCTTTCTGCATAAACATACAATCCAGAACTTAGAGACTTAAAAAAAAAAAATCACACTTGATTTAGCTGATTCTTTTGTGCGAGATCTGGGATGATGCTTCTGGTCTGAGTCAGCTCAGGTGGGTTGTGTTTTCTGTGATTGCTTCATGAAGTGTCTGGTCATTAGCAGATTGCCACGACAATGGGGCTGGGGTTTCACCAGGCAGTTGTGTTGGTTGTGAAACTTGCATATGTTAACAGGTGGACATATGCAACACATTTTTTAGGTGCTATGGACTGAATTGTGGCCCCTCCCCCAAATTCTTATGCTGAAACATTAACCTTCAATGTAACTGTATTGAGAAATAGGGCCTTTAGGAGGTGAAGTTAAATGTGTTCTTAAGGATAGGGTCCTAATGCAATACAATTGGTAGATTTATAACAAGTGGAAGAGAGTCTCTCTCTCTCTCTGTTTCTCTATAGCTCTCTAGCATGCTCCAAGGAAGGCCATGTGAGAATACAATGAGATGACCATCTGCAGTCAGGAAGAGAGCCCTCATTAGAAACCTAATTGGCAGGCACCTTGGTCTTGGACTACCCTTCCTTCAGAACTGTGAGAAATCAATTCCTGTTGATTAAGTTGCTGATATTTTGTTATGGCAGCCAGAGCAGACTAAGACACTAGGGTATAGACCTAGGATTGGACTTGATAATGGGGTTTGCACATCTTCAAACTTACAAGATGGAATCAAGTAGTTTCCAAATATTTTAAAATTTGTTCCACATCATTTCTAACATCTGATATTATAAAATTTTTGAAATGTTGCACCCAGGGGGGTATAAAATGGAAGCCAACTGCAGCTTCAATTTATAATACCTTATTACTAAGATTGAGATTTTTTTATATACTGTTTGGCTATTTGAATCTTCCTCTTCAGTCAAGTGTCTGCTCTTTCTCCCGTTATAAATTATGTAAGTTACCGTTTATGTTTTTCTCTTTGATGTACAGAATTTATGTATTCTGAATATGTTAAAAATATATTCTCCCAGTGTGATTCTTGTATTTTCACATTATTTGTGACAGTTTTTGATGAGCAGAAGTTCTTTATTTAATATAGTCAAATTCCAAATTTTCCTTTATAGCTTTCTCTGTTTGGGTCTTGCATAAGAAATTTCCCTATCCTAAGAACAAAATCTCATTATCTTGAGATTTTTTTTTAAATTTTTTGCTTTATATGTTTAAGTCTTCAATACTCTGGGAATTGATGAGTTTAACAGCAGAGATGGAGGAGTAGAGGGAGGAAGGTAAAGGGTGTTTGTTGCTCCTGGTATCTAATGGGTAGAGGGCAGGGATGTTGCTAAACATCCTACAGTGCACAGGACAATCCCCCATAGCAAAGAATTATCCAGACCAAAATGTCAACAGTGCTGAGGCTGAGGGATCCTTTGAGTAGTCATTTGTATAATACAGCCATAATCAGTATTCTCAAATTCTTTATATGTGCTTAAAAAGAAAGCATATCCTACAATCATGAGTGTAATTGGTTTCTGTATTCTATGTGCTTCTTTTAGTTAACCTTATTAATTTTGTGGTTCAAAGATTTCATAATCTAACTGATTTTTTTGACTACATGATTTATTATTATGGAGAGAGCTGTGCTAAAATCTCTCTCTGTGTGGATTAGTCTAGTCCCTCATAGTTCTGTCAACTCTTCCTTTAAAAAATTTGAAGCTCTGTTTTGAGGTAATACAAAGGTAGAATACATATGTCTTTCTGGCGAATTGAAATGTGTATCATTTTAAGTGGCTATCATTTTCTCTAATACATTTTTTTAATTGATTTTGTCTAATATACCTTTATAAATGCAGCAGATATTTTATATTTTAATATTAATTTGTTATAACCTTATTATATTTTTTATGTTTTCAATGTCCTTATATTTTAGGATATCTTTTGTAAACAGCATGTAACCTCTTTTATTATAATTAATTAATTTATTTAGATACAGGGTCTCACTCTGTTGCCCAGGCTGGAGTGCCGTGGAGCAATCACAGCTCACTGCAGCCTTGACCTTCAAGGCTCAGGTGATCTTCCCATTTCAGTCCCCGCAAGTAGCCGGGACTACAGGGCGTACCACCATACGCAGCTAATTTCTCTGTAATTTTTGTAGGATGGAATTTTGCCATGTTGCCCAGGCTGGTCCCGGATTCTTGGGCTCAAGCAATCCACCTGCCTTGTCCTCCCAAAGTGCTGGGATTACGGGCCTGAACCACCAAATCTGGCCTTCCCTTTATTTTAAATCCAGTTACATAATATTTGTGCTTTAAATGGGTCACATAGTCCATTTTCACGTATTGAAATCACTAATATTTTTGTATTTATATCTATCATCTTATTTTGTGGTCTTACTGGTACCACCCCTTATATTTTGTAGTTTCTTCCCTTGCCTTTTAATATCCGTTCATGACTCACCTGAATCAACCACCACTGTGATGGCCACCAGACAGTGTTCATCTATGTCTGTTTTTCTTTCCACATTTACAAGTTGTCATCCTATTGTAAGAAAAAATCTTTTTCTTCTATTGAAATCATTACTTTGTTAATTTAAATTATTGTATTTCATTTCTTATTCTTTATTTTCATGTTGACATTGGCCTAGATTTGTTGTTCAGTTGCAGTCTATTCCATCCGGCTCCTGTCGTTTTGACATGCCCATGTCATTCTTTGGGAGTTTCTTAGTTTCTGGCACAGGGTCCCGGTTCCTTTTGTGCTTTTCATGCCAATGGTCTTAGAATCAGCCATTTCTCTAAGGAATCTGGTTCTTGTGGAAGATTGTATATCAAAACCAAAATCAGGACCAAGAGTCAAACACATTAATAGAATGTAAAAATATATTCAACAAAATAGAATTACAAAAATGTATTACAGAAAGTGAAAGCCACTTAAAGATTATCTAGTGAAAATGCCTTTTTACTGGAAAAGACTTAAGAGTCCAGGATTATGTATGCTCATTCATACGTGTACTTCATAGCTTCTAAGTCCTCTCAGTAAACAAAGTAAGAAATTAATGGATGTGTGTACATATTTCTAGACAAGGAAATAGAAAATATATTTGTGTGTGTCACACAAGTTTGTATCTATTCTATATCCATTATTTCGATCTACATCTATTATTTATCTATCTACCTATCTATCCTGTGAATTCATACAAGATTTTCACTTTCAATCCAATAATATTATCATGTTCATTTTAGTTAGTTTCCCCAATATCTGTTTTCCTGATAGTGAGAAACTTGACTTCCATTGTCTTCAATATATGTACTTATTTGTCTAATCTCCTTCTACATAACCAGTATCCCAAACTTGCTGGTTATCTCTTTGACCTTGGCCATTTTGCTTTCTCATTAGCCTATCATCTTGCCATGGCCCCTTTGGTTGACTACGTAAGCGACCCCAGTCCTTTAACCACCTTCTAAGCCTCACTGCATTCTCTATCCTCAGCTCTATCAGTCTCTGAAACTTTCTTAACTCTATCACTTCTTTTCAGCCTTGCTCTTGTTCCACAAAAAGGGAAGGTAAGAGAAAGAGGAAAAGGAGAGCAGTGTCCTCAAATTGGGAGCTAAAGTTTATCTGAATATTTGTTTATTTATTTTGAGTCAGAGTTTCACTCAGTTGCCCAGGATGGAGTGCAGTGGTGCAATCTCTGCTCACCGCAACCTCCGCCTCCCAGGTTCAAGCAGTTCTCGTTCATCAGCCTCCTGACCTTAGGTGATCCCCCCATCTTGGCTCCCAAAATGCTGGGATTACAGGCATGAGCAACCATGCCTGGCCTCAGGCATTTTACTTTTCTATCATATGACAACAAGAAAATAGATGAGAGTCATTTTTCATGTTCTGTACGCTATCCTTGATCCAAATATTATCACTATGCTCTAAGATTTCTAAATTAGGAAATTAAAAGTTTGTATAGTCAAGCTTTATATATAGTAAAGTAATAGTAATGAAAGTAATGAAATATTCCACCTGAAAATGGCCACATACTCCCCAATGTAATTTTTAAAATAATTTTGAAATATTTCCTCATTTTATTCACAGGATGTGATAATGGGTCATACTGTAGTGGGTTGGCATGCACCCTGTCCCCCTTCTTACCTCCCAGAATTACCTCAGTATCATAGCCTAGGTGCTTTGGAGAAAGCTGACTCCTAGCGATAAATCTTGAGTTGCCTTAGCTTATAAGCACGTTCTTTCAGTCCTCTGATTGTTGTCATTTGTCTAGGGGTGGGCATGGACTTTAGTGGTACCAAAAAAATCTCACATTCCCATTTGAAATGCTGAGACAGAAGTACAGGCTCTCACTTTCTCTGCAGTTGGCAGAGAGGGAATGCAGTCTCGATTGCTTCTGGCAAACATTGTGCAGTCATGTTGGAAAAGGGACTTGAAATGAAGCAAAGATTCCAGAAAACAGAACAAACCAAAAGAAATGGTGACCACTATATCTGGCAACCATGGAGGCTGCCCTATCTCTGGACATCCAGTTACTGGGGTTAATAAAGCCTGGTTTATTTTGTTGTCTGTGCCATTTGACTTTGCTTTCTTGATGTGAATAACACAGAAAAGTTCTAACTCACAGTGACATTAAAGAAAAAACCAGAATGGAATAAAACCAAACTAGCAACGTGTATATACGTCATAAGAAAAAATTGACCGTGACTAAAGATAAGACTAGAGTAAGGGTATCTATGCTTTGAAAAAGTTGGTCACATGATATGAAATTCTTTTGAAAATAAGTTTTATTTTTTTTTCCTTTGGTCAAAAATGGGCAATGATTAAAAATAGCTTCTTAATTTTTCAAAGATATGCACTAAAAGAGCAACATAATAGCAGATCCAAAACAGTTTATGCAAAGTTAACCTTATAAAACGTCACAATTAGGAGGGTAGTATGAGTCTTTTATATACTCTGGTTATATCATTAATACTGCACTCAGAAGTCTAAAGCTTCCTTGTTTAAGAAAAGTATATTCCGTTAAGGCACAATTATTTTGATTCCACACTGAAAGTGTCTGTAGGTAATTTTATGGAAAACAAGGAACTTCCAGAGACAAAATGAAGCTAAGCTGGGCCTAGAGTTTATCCCGTTGGCCAGAAATATTAGGGCAGTCCTTTTATTTAAAAAAAAAAAAAATCTTGACACGAATAAAGCAGCAGAAAGGACATTGTATGACTCTACTTCCATGAGGTACCTAGAATAGGAACATTCATGGAGTTAGAGAGTAGAACTGAGGTTACAAGGGACTGGGGGACATGAAGGTTCAGGAGTTGTTGTTTAATGGGTTCAGTATTTCCATCTGGGAGGATGAGAAAGTTCTGGAGATGAATAGTAGCAATGGTTGCACAATATTGTGAATGTGCTTAATGCCACTGAATTGTACGCTGGAATTTGGTTAAATGGTAACCTTTCTGATATTTATAATTATCATGCTAAAAAGATCCTTGACTAGCACAAAATTTGATGCATACATTCAATTAGAAATGTTTTCATTTTTATAAAATTGTTAGTTTTTATGTAGAAAACAAATAACAACAGTAACAAAAGCAGCCGAGTATAGCTCTTCAGGATCTCCATGACCTGCCATCTGCTTGCATTAAAGCAAACCAGATCTCCATTTTCTGCTTTAACTTCTTCAGCATATCCAGTAAGCTGGTCATGTTTAAAGGCACAAACATGAAGAAAATCATAATCTTGATCACTTTCTTAAGACATCATGCAATGAAACTCACTTGCAGAGTTCACAGCACCAATTCTCCTGATGCAATGGGAAGTGAGCTCACTTTCTCTTTATGATTTAAATCAACTATTGAGATCTTCTATTTTATTTCTTTTATTATGGGGCAACAAGGAACTTCTAGAGACAAAATTTATCTGTGACAAATAATCTCAGTTTTCTACATTTAGATGAAATTTCTCAACTTTTGTACCAGCGATTACATTCTACTGGTTCAAATATGTTAATTAATTTGGACTCACTATTACTTTTGTATTTCTAAAAATTCCTGGTTTCTTATATTTGGTTTGCAGTACACAAATGAGACACAATTGGGTGAGAGCAAATAGTTTTTTATTTCTGATCACTCAGATTCACATAAGACAAAAGTAAAGTCAGATACCTATTTATAATTATTTTTCATACAGAACTATACTAATTCTTCATCCCCCTGTATAAACTCTTACATAATATATATTCATGAGAAAGGAACACTTGTGATAAATGGAGGGTTCAAGAGACCCAAAGGATTTAAAGATAGAATACTTTATTCAATCATTGAGAATTTCCTTAATTTGAAATATTTTATGTTGATGTGTTTCTTTGTATTTCTTTATGTTGCCCCATTCTTCATTTATGGATTTTTAAAAATCCAAACAAACATAAAAGTAAGTTTTTGACTAGTTTTGGTTAGTCCATGCCACTTTACTGGTGTTAAGGACCTTCCACTGAGATGCTTTCTTAAAGCCCTATTTCACAACTGTAACTTACCAATAGAATGTTCCATTAGGTGTGCTTTACTTTCTCTCCATCTATGCTATTCAGTCTTGATTAAAAGCTGGATACAATAGGAAAGGTTTACAGGGGAGACAGGATACTATGCACTTCAAACCACCTTTCTTAATATTGTCCCCATCAAGTGACAAGGATTTTGCTTCTTCCAGGTGTAGCTCATTCTAGCAGTCTGTGGATTTCAGCACTAAATGTCTTCTAGAAACTTCAGAAAAAATGGCCCTATTTAGTACCACTTATCTTTACCAGTTATCTACTAAATAGAACTTCACTATTAGGAATGTTTTAAAAAGTTAAAATGAAATGTTAAGGAATAGAAATACAGAAACAGTTAAGTTTCCTGCCCACTGACACATTGCTATAAACAAAATTAAGAACAAGTATTAAAGTTAGTCCCAGCTACTTGGAAGGCTGAGGCAGGAGGATCACTTGAGCCCAGAAGTTTGAGAACATAGTGAGACCATGTCTCACAGAGAAAACAAAATAAAAACCCAAACATTAAAGTTATTTTATTTTAACTCATTTATTTGTAACCTGCAGTACCCACCCAGACTAGAATTTGCAGGGCAATACATATCATACATTTAATATCTCAGTAATCATAACTATTAAAATGATCATAATAACACTTTGTACTTAACTAGTAACTTTCATCCAGGGTTTTAAAGCCCTTTCTAAACATTAATTAATTCTCCTAACACTTCTGCCAGATAGATACGTATCATTATCTTCATTCCCCTGGTGAGGAAACACAGACATTTGTGTTGTGACTGCCCCCAGGCTATTCTGCAAGGCTGTGGCAGTTGTGAGGGTGAGATCTTAGTGAACAAAATTCCCATTCTGTGCATTACTCTTTCATTACTTTACATTCATTCGAAGCATGCTGAGTTCCTAGACAAGTGCCTTAAAATTGTCAATGAGCTGTAAAATGATTTTAAGAATATATGAAAATCCCAAATGAAACTAATAAAAATAGGACCACAGGACTAGGAGAGAATGTGAACATTTCCCTGACATTCATTTCTAAAGCTTTGTTCATGAAATGTCACAACAAACAAGACTAAAGTCTATAATCAATTTGTACTTGCCATGCCTCTTCTCTAAGTTTTTATAATTATGCCACCTCACTGTTTTTACTTTCAGTAATTGTTCAACTTCTTTGTGGTGTTTCACATAGAAAAGTTTAACTCCCTGGCTGATTCAATTTTTTTAAAAAAGTGGGATATTGCAGATGAAAATTGAAAATATCTGCATTCATTCTTCTTGTACATAAGATGCTGAAAACTTTTAACACAGACAATTTATGCAAAACAACCACCACTACCACCACTTTTGGGCTTCAGAGTTGATGCTTTTGCTTTTTTCTTCATCTGTCCTGACATTCTGATGACCACTTAGTTTTATGCATTTTCTAGATGCTTTCTTCAATTTTCCAGTTTTATAAAATAATTTTTTCACTTAAGTTGTGACTATCTCTTGTGAATAAATGCCCACTGCAAATATGGCATTGCTCACTGTAGTCAATTATGCAACACAAAAATTTACGGGTACATGTAATTAAGAGAGAGAATTTCGGAGAGTCTGATAATTATGTCCTAGACAAAAATTTACAGCCCCAGAAAGGTATAGACAGTGTCATAGATATCAAATCCTATAAACCAATTCAGAACTGGTTATGTTAATGGTTTATGAATGCCAATTATAGAGTCTGCAGTCTGCTAATGTTAAGTTAGAGTCTTGTAAATAGATAATATGAAGTTTGGTTCCAGAAAACTTACTTATCCATGCCTAGAAAGCTAGGAGAGCTAGAAGATAAAAGTGAGATCTGTTTGTTGGTCTGTTAATTGTTTACTGATATCTAAAGCTACACAGGTACATGCAGTTTTATTTAAAGCATCTTAATTTTTGCTTATACAGTTTTATCTCATTATCCACCATCTTAACATTTTGGCCTAATTGAAATGTATCGAATCTTTTCTCTGTTTTTCTGTAGTTTCTTCACTTTTCTTGTGGATCTTCTATCTACCCTTTTGCTATTCTGTTTCCTAAGGACTCACCACCAAACAGCCTGCTTGAAAATATCCTCCATCAAGTAATGTGGATCCAAAATATTTTTAGCCCTTTGTAATGAGATTTATGTTGATTTTCCTAACTCCAGTGATGTTATTTAATTAGATTGCTTGTCAAAATAATTAATATATCCCTTGTATTTAAGAAATACCCTAGTTCTAGAAGCCGCAATTGCCATTTTGTTCTAATTAAGCATCTTTTCAATTCATGGATAGATAACTGTAATTTTTGCTGTCTTCATTTTCTGGACACGACATAATATTATTTTTGAACACTACATAATTTCATTCCAGAGGGATTTCAGTTTGTATGACATAGAAATGGAAAACCACATGGATTTGAGTGTATAAATGATGAAAATGTTGGAAAGTAAGAAGAGTGCTGATAATGATTGGAGTAACTTTGGCCCATTTAAGGCACAAGATTATATTTAGATACACGTTTGTCTGTGAACTATCCCTTTAAAAGATAAATCATTCTTTAATGCTGCTGAAACACTTTTCATTTTCCATGATCTATTGCAAAGGATGGTGTATATTTTACACACTTCTAATTGATTGAGGAATGCTTCTTCCCAACACTTACCTTTAAATACTGTTTCACATATCTGACACCTCCAGTTAGCTAACCCCCTGAGTCATCAAGAGCACATTCAACTCACCCCTCCCTCACCCCACACCCTAGGTTGGAGACAGGAACAAACTTGAAGGTGGAGGGGCCCCAGGCAATCTTTTCAGCCTCCCACAAAATAATTATTGAGTAATCACTCAGGGCAAGAATTAAATTGTTGCAGGTTAAGAGGAACAAGAAAGGGTGGTCAGAAAATAATTGGGTTCTGCTGAAAGCTTTCCTGAGATGCTAGTTAAAAATATCTCCTTTGGTGGAATGTGGTATACTCCAGGAAGAAAAATCTCAAGAGCGAAAATATTCATATTGTAAAAGAAAGTTATGGCATAGTAGACTCAATATTACTTAATTTAAGACTCATGGATGGCAGGAGTGAAAAAAATGTTAAAACAAAAACTACCTTAGGAAAAAATACTTAAGTAAAAAGAAATAACATTTTTTTAAGGATAAAGAAATATATATTTCGCACATTTTTAAAAATTTTATTTTGAGATGGAGTCCAACTGTATCACCCATTCTGCAGTGCAGTGCCACGATGTCGGCTCACTACAACCTCTGCCTCCCAAGCTCAAGCAATTCTCCTGCCTCAGCCTCCTGAGTAGCTGGGACTACAGGTGCGTGCCATCACATCAGGCTAATTTTTAGTATTTTCAGTAGAGGCAAGGTTTCACCATGTTGGCCAGGCTGGTCTTGAACTCCTGACCTCAAGTGATCCTCATGCCTCAGCCTCCCAAAGTGCTGGAATTACAGGCATGAGCCACCACGCCCAGCCATCATGCATTTAAATAAACAAAAATAACAGAGGAATATAGGAGTGTATTTTTAAAAAACTAATGTAAACATACTTAAATTCACATATTGTGGATATTTGACAGGGGATTAGGAATTACAGAAGGGAGAAACAGAGGCAGATATAGACTTTAAAAAGAAGAGAGCAGATGCATAGAATTGGAGACCAGAAATAATTAGAAATGCCTCAAGGAAAAATTACCACTTTCTAGATCCTTGAGGAATCGCCATACTGTTTTCCATAATGGTTGAACTAGTTTACAATCCCACCAACAGTGTAAAAGTGTTCCTATTTCTCCACATCCTCTCCAGCACCTGTTGTTTCCTGACTTTTTAATGATCACCATTCTAACTGGTGTGAGATGGTATCTCATTGTGGTTTTGATTTGCATTTCTCTGATGGCCAGTGATGATGAGCATTTTTTCATGTGTCTGTTGGCTGTATGAATGTCTTCTTTTGAGAAATGTCTGTTCATATCCTTTGCCCACTTTTTGATGGGGTTGTTTGTTTTTTTCTTGTAAATTTCTTTGAGTTCTTGGTAGGTTCTGGATATTAGCCCTTTGTCAGATGAGTAGATTGCAAACATTTTCTCCCATTCTGTAGGTTGCCTGTTCACTCTGATGGTAGTTTCTTTTGCTGTGCAGAAGCTCTTTAGTTTAATGAGATCCCATTTGTCAATTTTGGCTTTTGCTGCCGTTGCTTTTGGTGTTTTAGACATGAAGTCTTTGCCCATCCCTATGTCCTGAATGGTACTACCTAGGTTTTCCTCTAGGGTTTTTATGGCATTAGGTCTAACATTTAAGTCTCTAATCCATCTTGAATTAATTTTCGTATAAGGAGTAAGGAAAGGATCCAGTTTCAGCTTTCTACTTATGGCTAGCCAATTTTCTCAGCACCATTTATTAAATAGGGAATCCTTTCCCCATTTCTTGTTTCTCTCAGGTTTGTCAAAGATCAGATGGCTGTAGATGTGTGGTATTATTTCTGAGGACTCTGTTCTGTTCCATTGGTCTATATCTCTGTTTTGGTACCAGTACCATGCTGTTTTGGTTACTGTAGCCTTGTAGTAGAGTTTGAAGTCAGGTAGCATGATGCCTCCAGCTTTGTTCTTTTGACTTAGGATTGTCTTGGAGATGCGGGCTCTTTTTTGGTTCCATATGAACTTTAAAGCAGTTTTTTCCAATTCTGTGAAGAAACTCATTGTTAGCTTGATGGGGATGGCATTGAATCTATAAATTACCTTGGGCAGTATGGCCATTTTCACGATATTGATTCTTCCTATTCACGAGTATGGTATGTTCTTCCATTTGTTTGTGTCCTCTTTTATTTTACTGAGCAGTGGTTTGTAGTTCTCCTTGAAGAGGTCCTTTCCATCCCTTGTAAGTTGGATTCCTAGGTATTTTATTCTCTTTGAAGCAATTGTGAATGGAAGTTCATTCATGATTTGGCTCTCTGTTTGTCTGTTACTGGTGTATAAGAATGCTTGTGATTTTTGCACATTAATTTTGTATCCTGAGACTTTGCTGAAGTTGCTTATCAGCTTAAGGAGATTTTGGGCTGAGACGATGGGATTTTCTAAATATACAATCATGTCATCTGCAAAGAGGGACAATTTGACTTCTTCTTTTCCTAAATGAATACCCTTGATTTCTTTCTCTTGCCTGATTGCCCTAGCCAGAACTTCCAACACTATGCTGAATAGGAGTGGTGAGAGAGGGCATCCCTGTCTTGTGCCAGTTTTCAAAGGGAATTTTTCCAGTTTTTGCCCATTCAGTATGATATTGGCTGTGGGTTTGTCATAAATAGCTCTTATTATTTTGAGATACGTTCCATCAATACCGAATTTATTGAGCATTTTTAGCATGAAGGGCTGTTGAATTTTGTCAAAAGCCTTTTCTGCATCTATTGAGATAATCATGTGGTTCTTGTCTTTGGTTCTGTTTATATTCTGGACTATGTTTATTGATTTGCAAATGTTGAACCAGCCTTGCATCCCAGGGATGAAGCCCACTTGATCATGGTGGATAAGCTTTTTGATGTGCTGCTGAATCCGGTTTGCCAGTATTTTATTGAGGATTTTTGCATCGATGTTCATCAAGGATATTGGTCTAAAATTCTCTTTTTTTGTTGTGTCTCTGCCAGGCTTTGGTATCAGGATGATGTTGGCCTCATAAAATGAGTTAGGGAGGATTCCCTCTTTTTCTATTGATTGGAATAGTTTCAGAAGGAATGGTACCAGCTCCTCCTTGTACCTCTGGTAGAATTCAGCTGTGAATCCATCTTGTCCTGGGCTTTTTTTGGTTGGTAGCCTATTAATTATTGCCTCAATTTCAGAGCCTGCTATTGGTCTATTCAGGGATTCAACTTCTTCCTGGTTTAGTCTTGGAAGAGTGTAAGTGTCCAGGAAATTATCCATTTCTTCTAGATTTTCTAGTTTATTTGCATAGAGGTGTTTATAGTATTCTCTGATGGTAGTTTGTATTTCTGTGGGGTCGGTGGTGATATCCCCTTTATCATTTTTTATTGCGTCTATTTGATTCTTCTCTCTTTTCTTCTTTATTAGTCTGGCTAGTGGTCTATCAATTTTGTTGATCTTTTCAAAAAACCAACTCCTGGATTCATTGATTTTTTGGAGGGTTTTTTGTGTCTCTATCTCCTTCAGTTCTGCTCTGATCTTAGTTATTTCTTGCCTTCTCCTAGCTTTTGAATGTGTTTGCTCTTGCTTCTCTAGTTCTTTTAATTGTGATGTTAGAGTGACAATTTTAGATCTTTCCAGCTTTCTCTTGTGGGCATTTAGTGCTATAAATTTCCCTCTACAAACTGCTTGAAATGTGTCCCAGAGATTCTGGTATGTTGTATCTTTGTTCTCATTGGTTTCAAAGAACATCTTTATTTCTGCCTTCATTTCATTATGTACCCAATAGTCATTCAGGAGTAGGTTGTTCAGTTTGCATATGACCCAGCCATCCCATTACTGGGTATATACCCAAAGGATTATAAATCATGCTGCTATAAAGACACATGCACATGTATGTTTATTGCGGCACTATTCACAATAGCAAAGACTTGGAATCAACCCAAATGTCCATCAGTGACAGACTGGATTAAGAAAATGTGGCACCTATACACCATGGAATACTATGCAGCCATCAAAAAGGATGAGTTTGTGTCCTTTGTAGGGACATGGATGCAGCTGGAAACCATCATTCTTAGCAAACTATCGCAAGAACAGAAAACCAAACACCGCATGTTCTCACTCATAGGTGGGAACTGAACAATGAGATCACTTGGACTCAGGAAGGGGAACATCACACACCGGGGCCTATCATGGGGAGGGGGAAGTGGGGAGGGATTGCATTGAGAGTTATACCTGATGTAAATGACGAGTTGATGGGTGCTGACGAGTTGATGGGTGCAGCACAGCAACATGGCACAAGTATACATATGTAACAAACCTGCACGTTATGCACATGTACCCTAGAACTTAAAGTATAATAATAATAAAAAATAAAAATAAAAATAAAAGAAAAATTACCACTTTCCCAGTTTCTCCTAGGTACTGATTACCTGGTTTCCAGCATCTCTTTGATCTAGTTTCCCTGAGTGGTTAGCCACTTCTGCCAAGTCCAAAGAGCTATAGGCCTCTGTGAGCCCACCCTGTCCCTCATAGGCTGGGCAATGATTCCTTGCCATCAGTTTCAACATACCTTGGGGTCTTACTTCTTTCCTTGAGAAGACTCATTTCTCCTCCATCTACTTCTGATGAGCCTCTGATAACTGAATTTGGCCTAATCTTCAAATCTGTGTATATAATTCATGTGGGACAATGAATAAGAAAAGATATCACATTTTCTTCTTACAAGATTTTTAAAAACCATTGATACACATTTTTGACTGTTATATTTGACAAAATTGCTCAAGATATATTCAACCAAAAACACTCTTATAGTATATGAAATAGTATATTTGATCTACGTATTAACATCATTAGCACTTTAAGTTGATCATGAGGTCCTGTATGAAATGGCTATGTATTACACAAATTTGTGTTTTTAGGGTCTAGCATAAGGCCAGGAATAAAGGAGGCACTGAATATAGTTTTTAAATTAATGAAGTTACAGAAACACAAATACCACATGATCTCACTTGTGGAATGTATTATGTGGAATCTAAAAAGTTGAACTCATAGTAGCATAGAGTAAAACGGAAGTTACCAGCGGCTGGGGGTGGGGATGTGCATGGAATTGGGGAGATGCTGGTCAAAGGATACAAAATTTCAGTTAGAAGAAATTAACTCAAGAGATCTATTGTACAATATGGTGACTATAATTAATGACAATATATTTCATATTTGAAAATTGAGAAAGAGTAGATTTTAAGTGTTCTCACCAAAAAAAGGAAAGTATCTGAGAGAATGCATATGTTAATTAGGTCAATCTAGCCATTCCACAATGTATGCATATTTCAAAATATTATGTAAAAACTGACATCACAGAAATACAAAAGATCATCAGAGATTACTATGAACAACTATACACCAAGAAAATGGAAAACCTATGGGAAATGGATAAGTTCCTAGACACATAAAACCTACCAAGACTGAATCAGAAAGAAATAGAAAACTTGAACAGACCAATATCAGGTAATGCTATTGAATCAATAATAAAGTCTCCTAGAAAGAGAAGCACAAGACTTGACACCTTCACTTCCAAATTCTATCAAACTTATAAAGAAGAACTAATACCAATTCTCCTCAAACTATTCTGACAAATAGAAGAGAAGGAAATTATTTTTAACTCATTCAAGGAAGCCAGCATTACTCTGATACTAAAACCAGACAAGGACAAAAATTAAAAAAGGAAACATTGGGCCAGTATTTCTGATAAACATAGTCATAAAAGTCTTCAACAAAATACTAACAAACTGAATCCAGCAGCACATCAAAAAGATAATATACTATGATCATGTGGTAGTCATCCCAGGAATGCAAGGATAGCTCAACGTATGCAAATAAATAAATATGATACATCACATCAACAGAATAAAGAACAAAAATTATACGATTATCTCAATAGATGCAGAAAAGGCATTTAATACAATTGACATCTTTCATGATAAAAACTTTCAGCAAACTAGGCAGAAAAGAAACATACATCAACATAATAAAGGCCATATATGACAAACCCACAACTGACATCAAAGTGAATAAGATAAAGCTGAAAGCCTTTTCTTTAAGAACTGGAACTAGACAAGGATGACAATTTTCACCACTCATATTCAACACAGTACTGGGAGTCCTAATTGGTGCAATTGGGCAAGAGAAAGAAATAAAAGGCATTCAAATTTGAAAACAGAAGTTAAATTGTCCCTTTTTACAGATGACACCGTTTTATATTTAGAGAAGCTTAAAGACCCCACCAAAAAACTTTTACATTTTATAAACAAGTTCAGTAGAGTTGAAGGATACAAAATTCACATAGAAAAACTGCAGCATTTCTATACATTAATAATGAGGTAACTGAGAAAGACATTTAGAAAGGGAATCTCATTTACAATAGCTACAAAAAATTTAAAAGACCTAGGAATAAATTTAACCAAGGAAATGATAAATCTCTGCAAGGAAAACTGCAAAATACTGATGAAGAAAATTGAAGAGGACACAACAAATGGAAAGACATCCCATGCTCAAGGATTGAAAGAATTAATATTGTTCAAATGACCTTACAACCTAATGCAATTTACACATTCAATGCAATCCATATAAAAACACCAATAATATTTTTCACAGAAATAGAAAAAAACAATTCTAAAAGTTTCATGCAACCAAAAAAGAGCTCAAGTAGCCAAAGCAATTCTGAAAAGAACAAAGCTGGAGGCATCACACTATCTTACTTCAAAATATGTTACAAGCCTATAGTAACCAAAATAATATGGCATTGTGATAAAAACACACACCAAAACGAATGGAACAGAATGGAAGACACAGAAGTAAACCCACAAATTTACATCCAAGTGATTTTTTACAAAGGCACCACGAACATACATCAGGGAAAAGACACCCTCTTCATTAAGTGGTGCTGGGAATACTGGATATGGATATTTAGAAGAATGAAACTAGACTCTTATCTATCACCATATACAAAAACCAACTCAATATGAATTAAAAACTTAGATATAAAACCTGAAACTATAAAACGATCACAAGAAAACATAGGGAACATATTGCATCTGGTTTAGGCAAAGATTTTATGACTAAGACCCCAGAAGCATAGGGAACAACAACAACAACAAAAATAGCCAAACCAAAAAGCTTCTGAACAGCAAAGAAAACAGAGTGAAGAGACAATGTTTTGAATGGGAGAAAATATTTGCAACCTATTCATCTAACAGGGGACTATTATCCACAGTAGACAAGAAACTCAAACAACTCAACAGCAAAAAAAAAAAAAAAAAAAAAAAAAAAATCCCATTGAAAAGTAGGCAAAAAATTGAGGTACATATTTCTACAAAGACGACACATAAATGACCAACATGTATATGAAAAAGTGTTCAAAAATACTAATCATCAGGTACATGCAAATCAAAACCACAGTGGGATACCATCTTATCCAAATTAGGATATCTAATATTTAAAAACAATTACAACTGCTGAAGAGGATGTAAAGGAAAGGGAATTCTTACACACTGTTGATGGGAATGTAAATTAGTACAGCCACTATGGAAAACAGTATAGATTCCTCAAGAAAAATTAAAGAGAACTACCATATGGTCTAGCAATTTCACTACTGGATATTTATCCAAAGAAAAGGAAATCAGTATATCAAAGGCATGTGTTACCCCCATGTTTATTGCAGCAGTATTGACAATAACAAAGATATGGAATCAAGCTAAGCGTTCCTTAATGGGTGAATGAATAAAAAAAAAAAGTGGTACATTTACAGAGTAGAATATTATTCACCTATAAAAACGCATTAAATCATGTCGTTTGCAGAAACATGGATGGAATTAGAGGTCATTACATTAAAAAATAACCCAGACAGAGAACGACAAATAAAACATGTACTCATTTACGTGTGAGCTTAAAAAGTTGATATCATGCAGGTAAAGAGTGAAATGATGATTACCAGAGGCTAGGAAGGATGTGGGTGTGTGTTGGGGTGGAAATAAAGACAGGCTGGCTAATGGGCGCAAAAATACAGTTACACAGAAAGAATAAGTTTTAATGCTTGATGTTAGAGTAGGGCGACTACAGTTAACAACAACGTATTGTAAATTTCAAAATAGACATAAGTGAGGACTTGAAATGCTCTCAACACATAGAAATAATAGATACTTGTGATGATGTGCATCCTAAATACCCGGGTTTGATCATTACAGATTCTATGCATGTAACAAACTATCATATGTACCCCACAAATGTGTGCAAAGATTATGTATCAATAAAAAACTTATGATGAATTGTTTATTTCTGGAATTTTCCATGGAATATTTTCAGATCCGGGTTTACCGCAGGTAACTGAAACTGCAGAAGTGAAAACTCTGATAAAGAAGGACAACTTTAGTTAACAAAAGTCATCTACTGTACAGTGACCCTACTGTATTTTGATTTGTGAAATGTGAGTATACCAGCTAGTTAAATAATAATAAATACATACAAAAAATCATGTTCTACATCATAAAGATATATAATTTATATTTCTCTGTTTAAAAATATACTAGTTGTTTGTCATTAAATTAATGAAGGGTAAATATTTACTCAGAAGCTACATTCATTCATCCGTTTATTTGACAAATATTTATTAAATCCTTACTGTGAGTCAGACACTAAGGATGTCAGGATGCATCATAAAACAATACAGAAGAAGGCCTCTGAGTCCCTCTGCATCCTACATTCTGGCTACAGATATAGCAAAGTGTCTCTTTTGAAAAACAAGTTAGAAATATACATATATTTGGGAGAAAACAAAGCATTAAAATAGTTGACATCATGAGAATAGATTAACTTCTGGAAAGAGAGTGTATATAAAGGGAAAAGAAGACCAAATATGCTAGTACTGCCCACGGTAAAGGACTGGGTCTTTTTCTAATGTTTTCCCAGATGTCTGAGTAAAAGTGGTTACTCTGACAATAATTGTTAATAAGTAACAGATATTTTTAAAGAATATATACAATTAGATTTGAAACAACAAACAACATTTGATTCTATAGCATTAAGATAAATTTTTAAAGCAAGCAAGTTAAACTGACTTGAAATAAAATTCTATTTTAGTTTTCTTTTGTTTTCTCACTTTTCTTTTGTTTCTTCCTTAAACATTTTTATTGTGAAATATAACATGCATATAGGAATGTGCACAAAATAAGATTGTACAGCCTAATGAATGATCATTGAGCAAATACTCATGGAACCACCAGAAAGGTCATGAAATAGGACATTGCCCGAACCTTGAAGGTACCTAAATGCATCCTCCTAGACACTACTTCTTCTCTATCACATGGAGAAAGCCACTTTACGTTTTTTGTTGTTGATCATGATGTTTTTATTTATGTATTTATTTTATTTCTTTTTTTAAATTTTTTATTTCAATAGGTTTTTGGGGAACAGGTGGTGTTTGGTTATGTGGGTAAGTTCTTTAGCGATGATTTCTGAGATTTTGGTGCACCCATCACCCAAGCAGTGTACACTGTACCCAGTGTGTAGCCTTTTATCCCTCACTCACTTCTCTTCTCACCCTTTCCCCCAAGTCCCCAAAGTCCATTATATCATGCTTATGCATTTTTTGTCCCATAGCTTAGCTCCCGCTTATAAGTGAGAACATATGATGTTTGGTTTTCCATTCTTGAGTTACTTCACTTAGAATAATGGTCTCCAATTCCATTAAGTTTCCTGTGAATGCCATTATTGTGTTCCTTTTCATGGCTGAGTAGCATCCCATGGCAGATATATGCCACAATTTCTTTATCCACCCGTTGGTTCATGAGTATTTACTGGTTTCATATTTTTGAATTGTGAGTTCTGCTGCTATAAATGTGTATGCAAATGTCTTTTTTCATACAATGACTTCTTTTTCAAGTGCATAGCTAAAATAAAGTAAAAATAAAGTATAGGGTCCCTATGTAATAGTGATTTCATTATATGAAGGTTGTTTAGCTAACTCTTTATGATGTAAATGGCATATATATTTATAGATCACATTAGTTGTGAATTAGTCATGAAAAGTAAGCAACATTTTTTATAGTCTAAATAATTTAATTGTACATTTTTAAATAACTACAAGAATATAATTGGATGTCTTGTAAAACAAAAGATAAATGCTTGAAGGCATGGATACCTCATTTTCCATGAAGTGATTATTATTATTACTATTATTATTATACTTTAAGTTCTAGGGTACATGTGCACAACGTGCAGGTTTGTTACATATGTATACATGTGCCATACTGGTGTGCTGCACCCATTAAATCATCATTTACATTAGATATATCTCCTAATGCTATCCCTCCCCTCTTCCCCCACCCCACGACATGCCCCGGTGTGTGATGTTCCCCTTTCTGTGCCCAAGTGCTCTCATTGTTCAATTCCCACCTATGAGTGAGAACATACGGTGTTTGGTTTTCTGTTCTTGGGATAGTTTGCTAAGAATGATGGTTTCTAGCTGCATCCATGTCCCTACAAAGGACACAAACTCATCCATTTTTATGGCTGCATAGTATTCCATGGTGTATATGTGCCACATTTTCTTAATCCCGTCTGTCATTGATGGACATTTGGGTCGGTTCCAAGTCCTTGCTATTATGAACAGTGCTGCAATAAACATACATGTGCATGTGTCTTTATAGCAGCATGATTTATAATCCTTTGGGTATATACCCAGTAATGGGATGGCTGGGTCAAATGGTATTTCTAGCTCTAGATCCTTGAGGAATCACCACACTGTCTTCCACAATGGTTGAACTAGTCTACAGTCCCACCAACAGTGTAAAAGTGTTCCTATTTCTCCACATCCTCTCCAGCACCTGTTGTTTCCTGACTTTTTAATGATCACCATTCTAACTGGTGTGAGATGGTATCTCATTGTGGTTTTGATTTGTGTTTCTCTGATGGCTAGTGATGTCAAGCATTTTTTCATGTGTCTGTAGGCTGTATGCATGTCTTCTTTTGAGAAGTGTCTGTTCATATCCTTTGCCCACGTTTTGATGGGGTTGTTTGTTTTTTTCTTGTAAATTTATTTGAGTTCTTTGTAGGTTCTGGATATTAGCCCTTTGTCAGATGAGTAGATTGCAAAAATTTTCTCCCATTCTGTAGGTTGCCTGGTCACTCTGATGGTAGTTTCTTTTGCTGCGCAGAAGCTCTTTACTTTAATTAGGTCTCATTTGTCAATTTTGGCTTTTGTTGCCATTGCTTTTCATGTTTTAGACATGAAGTCCTTGCTCATGCCTATGTACTGAATGGTATTGCCTAGATTTTCTTCTAGGGTTTTTATGGTATTAGGTCTAACATTTAAGTCTCTAATCCATCTTGAATTAATTTTTGTATAAGGTAAGGAAGGGATCCAGTTTCAGCTTTCTACACATAGCTAGCCAGTTTTCCTAGCACCATTTATTAAATAGGGAATCCTTTCCCCATTTCTTGTTTTTATCAGGTTTGTCAAAGATCAGATGGTTGTAGATGTGTGGTATTATTTCTGAGGACTCTGTTCTGTTCCATTGGTCTATAGTTGTGTTTTGGTACCAGTACCCTGCTGTTTTGGTTACTGTAGCCTTGTAGTATAGTTTGAAGTCAGGTAGCATGATGCCTCCAGCTTTGTTCTTTGGCTTAGGATTGTCTTGGCAATGCGGGCTTTTTTTTTGGTTCCATATGAACTTTAAACTAGTTTTTTCCAGTTCCATGAAGAAAGTCATTGGTAGCTTAATGGAGATGGCATTGAATCTATAAATTACTTTGGGTAGTATGGCCATTTTCACGATATTGATTCTTCCTATCCATGAGCATAGTATGTTCTTCCATTTGTTTGTGTCCTCTTTTATTTCACTGAGCAGTGGTTTGCAGTTCTCCTTGAAGACGTCCTTCACATCTCATGTAAGTTGGATTCTAGGTATTTTATTCTCTTTGAAGCATTTGTAAATTGGAGTTCACTCATGATTTGGCTCTCTGTTTGTTCGTTACTTGTGTATAAAAATGCTTGTGATTTTTGCATATTAATTTTGTATCCTGAGACTTTGCTGAAGTTGCTTATAAGCTTAAGGAGATTTTGGGCTGAGATGATGGGGTTTTCTAAATATACAATCATGTCATCTGCAAACAGGGACAATTTGACTTCCTGTTTTCCTAATTGAAGACCCTTTATTTCTTTCTCTTGCCTGATTGCCCTAGCCAGAACTTCCAATACTATGTTGAATAGGGGTGGTGAGAGAGGGCATCCCTGTCTTGTGCCAGTTTTCAAAGGGAATGCTTCCAGTTTTTGCCCATTCAGTATGATATTGTTTGTGGGTTTGTCATAAATAGCTCTTATTTTGAGATACGTTTCATCAATACCACATTTATTGAGAGTTTTTAGCATGAAGGACTGCTGAATTTTGTCAAAGGCCTTTTCTGCATCTATTGAGATAATCATGTGGTTTTTGTCTTTGTTTCTGTTTATGTGATGGGTTACATTTATTTATTTGCATATGTTGAACCAGCCTTGCATCCCAGGGATGAAGCCCACTTGATCATGGTGGATAAGCTTTTTGATGTGCTGCTGGATTTTGTTTGCCAGTATTTTATTGAGGATTTTTGCATCGATGTTCATCAGGGATATTGGTCTAAAATTCTCTTTTTTTGTTGTGTCTCCACTGGAGTTTGGTATCAGGATGATGTTGGCCTCATAAAATGAGTTAGGGAGGATTCCCTCTTTTTCTATTGATTGGAATAGTTTCAGAAGGAATGGTACCAACTCCTCCTTGTACCTCTGGTAGAATTTGGCTTTGAATCCGTGTAGTCCTGGACTTTTTTTGCTTGGTAAGCTATTAATTATTGCCTCAATTTCAGAGCCTGTTATTGGTCTATTCAGGCATTCAACTTTTTCCTTGTTTAGTCTTGGGAGAGTGGATGTGTCCAGGAATTTATCCATTTCTTCTAGGTTTTCTAGTTTATTTGCACGGAGGTGTTTGTAATATTCTCTGATGGTAGTTTGTATTTCTGTGGGGTTGCTGGTGATATCCCCTTTACCATTTTTTATTGCATCTATTTGATTCTTCTCTCTTTTCTTCTTTATTAGTCTTGCTAGCGGTATGAATTTTGTTGATCTTTTCAAAAAACCAGCTCCTGGATTCATTTATTTTTCATTTTTTTTTGTGTGTCTCTATCTCCTTCAGTTCTGCTCTGATCTTAGTTATTTCTTGCCTTCTCCTAGCTTTTGAATGTGTTTGCTCTTGCTTCTCTAGTTCTTTTAATTGTGATGTTAGAGTGTCAATTTTAGATCTTTCCTGCTTTCTCTTGTGGGCATTTAGTGCTATAAATTTCCCTCTACACACTGCTTTAAATGTGTCCCAAAGATTCTGGTATGTTGTATCTTTGTTCTCATTGGTTTCAAAGAACATCTTTATTTCTGCCTTCATTTCGTTATGTACCCAGTAGTCATTCAGTAGCAGGTTGTTCAGTTTCCATGTAGTTGAGCTGTTTTGAGTGAGTATCTTAATCCTGAGTTCTACTTTGATTGCACTGTGGTCTGAGAGACAGTTTGTTATAATTTCTGTTCTATTTAAGCAACATTTTTGAACAAATAATTTTAATGGTAGATGAATAAAGTTACCCACCAATTAATAAGCTATCTCTTGTACCCAGATTTTCATACTTTCATTAGAATTCCTAATTAGGAAAGAGAATATCCCCAACATTTCTTTAATAATAAAGAGAACACAACCAAAGTTTCAAAATGTTCATCTATAGAAATACACTGGAACATTGAAAATCCAGATTTATTGTCTATGAGATATTCTTTGAATAACTCAAAACAGTACAGGTTTTCTATGACTTTAGACTAAATTACTATAATTTCCCATGTGTAGTCAGAGTATTTGGATTTAAATCTTGCTTTTGTGCCCTTTAGAAAAATTAATTAACACTGGACTAATTATTACTATCATTTGTAAAGTGAGGGTAATACGTTTGTTTGGAGAGTTAAATGAAATAATCTGTGGGAGGCACAGCTTGACATAAATATATAGGTCCTGATTTTTTAAATTGCACTTAGGGTCATATACCCCATCCTAAGCCTTCTACATTTAATAGTGGAAATGTTAATCTAATAGTAAATTTCAATAAAATTTTTGAATTAATGAATTCTTGCATACATGAATTGACCATATTTATATCAATAGCTTTAATGTATTTTTATTAGACAGACATACTATGATTGATTCAATAACTTCTCTTTTTATGGACACTTAATCTCTTATACTTTTGAGTTTACATTATCATTATCAATATTATTAGTTTAGAAAATTTTGAAAATACATGCCAGATGCCTGGGACTTCCATTTCACTCATCTTCTGTGTTGGAAAGCTAACTACTACATTGCCTAGATGCAGCAAGCATTCTGGATATTGATTAGGTTTTTCTAAAAGGATGTACCTATGAGAGATTTAGATGGTGTGTATGAGTGGAGACTGTCATACTGCCTATTTTGGACATTTCTATTAAAAACAAGTTTGGTGTGATCCTTGAGGTATGATGAGTTTTGACCTTTGCTATTATGTTAATGTCTGTTGTGGGTACAACTCATAGTCTGGCCTATCCCTTGACTTGTTGAGAGTTTGGTGTCTGCCTTGGCTCCTTTTACTCCATCTTGAGCTGCTGCTGCTGCTGCTGGCTAGAACAGCATTGATAGAAATCTCAGTGAACTTCTCTGCAGCTCTACATTAGAGACCCACTTCAGGCCCACCGATGTCCCCCACCCCTATTAGTTTGCCTCAGATAAGGTATGTCTCTACTGGGTCCATGTGAAAATGACTAGTCCCACTTGGGCCACATGTGATCTAAGGGTAGCTCTGGGGAGCAGAGCAGGGGCCCTTGCTTTTCTTAACCATCCTGTATCACTGGGCTTGCTATGATGTCAATGCCAGCAGGGTGCTGCAGGACAGGGTGGCAATGACCTTCCTTAGGAATACCAAATGGGAAGTGAGACAAAAGCTTCTCTGCTATTGGAATTCCCCTCACATGTTTCTGTATGTTTCTAAAGACACTTTTCCTGCAGAAAACTCTTCCTAGAGGATACAGAGGAAAAGGGCTTTTATTTCTTTATCTGTATTATTTACTTATCTGCTTTATTTATTCTACTCACCTCTCTCTTCTTCTCACAATCTTTTGTGAGGTGGCAACTTCTAGGCTTTTCCTTCCACCTGATCAGTGTCTCTCAAATTTTAGTTTGAAATACATGAGCAAATTGTGGCATCATGCTCATTGAAAAAAAACCAAAAAACAACAAAAAAAACCTGAAATAGGCGAGGCACTGTGGCTAATGCCTGGAATCTCAGCAATTTGGGAGGCTGAGGAAGGTGGATTGCTTGAGTACAGGAGTTTATGACTAGCCTGGGTGACATACTGAGACCTCATCTCCACAAAAATAAAAATTTAGCTGCGCGTGATGACGCACACCTGCAGCCCTAGCTACGTGGGAGGCTGAGGTGGGAGGATTCGGATCTTGAGTCCTGGAAGGGAAGTTTGCAGTGAGAGCTGTGATTGCGCCACTGCACTCCAGTCTGGGCAAGAGCATGAGACCCTGTCACACACAAAAAAAATAATAAATAGAATAGAAAATATCCAGGCATATTAAGTTTTTAGTAGACTTTATTTTTAAAAGCAGTTTTACGTTCACAGCAGAATTGAGCAGTATGTACAGTTACCACTTACCCCTCACCATGACCCCCTCCACAACCTCCCCGACAATCAACATCACCCACCAGAGTGGCACATTTGTTACATGTGATGGGCCTATTGACACAACATTATCACCCAATGTCCATTACTTCAGAGTTCACTTTTGGTGTTGTACATTCTATGGGTTTGGACAAACGTATGCCATGTATCCATCACACATGAGACTTTACTGCCCTGAAAATTCTTTGTACTCTGCCTATTTATCCCTCTCTCTACCCTCATATCAACTTTTAAACATCATTTCATGGAGTTTTAATTTCTATTTTTAAACATATATTTAGCTATTGGTATATATTCATTTTATACCTGTTTGTGCTGAGTGATGAGGTAAAATGCACTTCTTCCTGAGGGTTTTGGTCAAAATATGTGAAAGTCACTGTCCTATGTCATAACCATATTCCTTATAGGATAAGTTTCTGCATTTAGATTATAGCAAGAAGAGGTCACCTCTCCATTCTTTGGCAGAAACCATATGACATAATTCTTCTTGGATTCATCCTGATATGTTCATGAGTATTAAAGGATTCTAATCATTTGTTTTTTTCTGAACAAAATTTGTCTTTTAAAATTATTGTTTTGCTGCAAAATCCTATTATGAGTGTCAGAAATGGAATAGTAACTCTTTATTTTTTCATTCCTGCTATAAGAAATCTAAGCTGGCTCCAATCCCCTCCACTCACACCACCACTTCCATACGTACATGGATGCTTCTCGGAGGAATGCATGAAGGTCAGTACAAGGAAATAGAAACAGAAAAGCATATCGCAGCATTTCAAAACCATAACCACATGATGTACCACTACACAACCTCTACAAAACCATCAATACAAGGATGATTTTTTTTTTTTTTTTTTTTTTTGTAAGAGTGTGTGTTTTACAGACTGGCATATTAATCCTCTCTGAATTTTCTTCCCACAGCGCAACTTCACAATGGTCTGGACTAGGTTTTTATTTGTGATATTGGGCTAAATATTTTAGTTTATGGAAGAGACACTTCAGGGTATGCATTTATGCACATGGAGAATTACTCTTTGTGTGATAATAATTATTATCAACTATTAGAAGAGAGCAAGAAAAACAAAGATACCAACTGCTGTAGAAAATCTTTACTGATGATTCTTAAATTTTAATCTTAAAATACATTGATTAATTATAAAATCTCTGGGAATTTTCAAACCAGTGGTCTGAATATGAACATTGCTGAAATACTAAAATTTGACTTTCAACTATTCTGTGCATGTGAATGTAGTTTGTTTGTTATTTCCTATCTCAATCTAAATATTTCCAATCCCTTCTCTGAAAGACTTTAAGTTTTCAAGTTGTGTAACTCTCAACAAATTTTCAAGCCCTCTAAATCTCTGTTTCCTCAACTACAAAATACCAATAATAATAACTGTCTTCAAATCTCCAAATACTGCTGGGTAGAGATAAAATGCATGGATGCATATGTGTTTGGCACAGAGCAGGTGTTTAGGAATTGTAGTGGTTATTCTTTTCTTTCTTCATTTGGAACTTCTGGGCTCAAGTGATCTTCCTGTCCCAGCCTCCCGAGTAGCTAAGACTACAGGAGTGCACCACCATGCCCAGCTACTTTTCCTTATTATTATTTTTTTCTTTTAGATATAGGGTCTCACTATGTTGCCAATACTTGTCTTGAACTCCTGAGCTCAAGTAAACTTCTTGCCTCTACCTCTCAAAGCACTGGAATAACAGTTTCTTTCTTTCTTCCTCTCCTCCTAAGACCTCCTCCTCCTCCTTGGAATAAACCAGCCTAGCTTGGCGATGTAACTTCAAATGATAACAGTGTTTATATGAAAAATTTGATATGTTCAGAATTTCTTACAACTAAGTTAAAAATAATCTGTGGGCCGGGCGCGGTGGCTCACGCCTGTAATCCCAGCACTTTGGAAGGCCGAGGCGGGCGGATCACGAGGTCAGGAGATCGAGACCATCCTGGCTAACACGGTGAAACCCCGTCTCTACTAAAAATGCAAAAAATTAGCCGGGCGAGGCGGCAGGCGCCTGTAGTCCCAGCTACTCGGGAGGCTGAGGCAGGAGAATGGCGTGAACCCGGGAGGCGGAGCTTGCAGTGAGCCGAGATCGCGCCATTGCACTCCAGCCTGGGCGACTAAGCGAGATTCTGTCTCGAAAATAATAATAATAATAATAATAATAATAATAATAATCTGTGAAACACAATCTATTTTACTAGAAATTGGCTGTACATGAATTTAAGGACATCTAAATTTCCAGAGCATTTATCACTCATAAGCAAACTGGGAGGAAAAATAACTGGAAATGAGATGGGAGCTGTAGTGAGTATTGGGCATGGGACGGGAGAAGAATTCTCCCCCATAACTGAGCTTGAAATGACAACTTTTTAGGGTCCATTTCACTTCTCCTGCATGTTAAAAATTAATAGGTATCACTTACAGAGCAGTTTTAGATATAAATAAATAACTGATAAGAAAGTACAGAGAGCTCTTATCTATCCACCCTCAGTTTCCCCATCAGTAATATCTTGAATTACTTTGTTATAATTGGTAAAGTACAAAGTTTACGTTAGGGTTCTGTTTTGTGCTGTACAGCTCTATATGTTTTAACAAATGCATAATGTCACAAGTCTACCATTACAGTAAGGTAAAGAATAGTCTCATTGCCTTAAAAAGTTCCCCAACATTTTAATTGTTTGGATAGCTACTCAGCTTTCTCTCTCTCTCTCTCTCTCTCTCTCTCTCTCTCTCTCTCTCTCTCTCTCTATCTCAGACTTTAGATGGGAAATACATGGCAAAGTAAGAGAGAAGAAGGAATTAGGAGCCTATGTATTTGTTCCTTATTCAGTAAATATTTATTGATCATATACTATGTTACCAGAATGTTTGCTAAGTGTCATGGATAATACAGTGAATTAAATATACTTGCCTATTGGGTAAGACAAATTAAAAAAAGAAAATCACAAATAATTACCCAACATGGTAAGTACCATGATGGATGCTGTGAAGAAATATTGCAGGGATTTGTAACATAGATTGACGTGACAGGGAAGAGTCTCTGAAGCAGCAAGAGTGTAGGTGAGCCACACACTGGATGGTGCATAGCCAGAAGAGCTCCATGAAGAGTGGCAGGGAAAGATATATTTCAAGTGGAAATGTGTACAAAAGCCCAGAGATGGGAAAGAGCTCAGCTCATTTGAGGAAGAAAGGGAACAGGAACACCGGCACAGGGTGGGGGCAGTGATTGAGATGATTGAGACTAAAGAGATGTTTGAGTGCATGTCATGCAGGCCTGGTAGTCTGTGATAAGCACAAGAGGTCACAGAAACATTTTAAGGAGGGAGTGGCAAAATCAGATATTCATGTCTTTGGTGTGGGGAACAGATTGGAAATCAGCCAAAGTGGAAATGAGAGGCGACTAGAAGACAGATCCAGATGAGGGAGGGACTTAGACTATAGTGGTAGAAGTAAAGCTAAAGAGAAGTTGAGAGTCTTGAGGTATATTTTGGATGTTCAAAATATGCATAAGACTTGCCCAAGGTTCTGTGACAATCAGTGAAAAATAGGAAAGAACTTAAATCTCCATCACCATATATGAGATTAAATATATTAAAAGAATTGTGGTAGATCTGTATGTGCTTACATGAGAAGATCTCCAGGATGTGTGAACTAAAAAAAAAGGGAATGTCTCAGAATAAATATAGTATTGTCCCACTTATATAACAACAATAACAACAACAACAACAAAAGAAAACAGAATCAAACTATGCATATCTTGTCAATTTTCTGTATTTAGGTTCTGTATCAGTGGATTCGACCAACTGTGGGTCAAAAATACTCAGGAAAAAATCAGTGAAAAACAATAGTAGGACAATAAAAATAAATGCAAATAATAATACAGTACGATAGCTATTTACATAGCATTTAAATTGTATCAGACGTTATAAATCATCTAGAGATAATTTAAAGTATATGGGAGGATCTGCATAGGTTATATGCAAATTGTTTGCCATTTTATATGAGGGACCTGAGCATTCTCAAAATTTGGTATCCACAAGCATCCTGGAACTAATTCCTGGTGGGTACTGGGGGATGGCTGTTCATATACACAGGGAAGGAGGTATTGGAAAATTCAGTAATCATTATTTTTGGAGAGATAAGTGGAGTAGAATTTGATATTTGTTCTGCTCTACATAATATCGAGATTGTTTTAGAACAAAAATTTTCATATAAAAATTATTTTTAGAACAAAAATGCATTTTAAAACTTCTGATGTTGGCCGGGCGCAGTGGCTCACGCCTGTAATCCCAGCACTTTGGGAGGCCGATGTGAGCGGATCACGAGGTCAAGAGACTGAGACCATCCTGGCTAACACTGTGAAACCCAGTCTCTACTAAGTCTCTACTAACGAGACAAAAAAATTAGCTGGGTGTGGTGGCGGGTACCTGTAGTTCCAGCTAACTCGGGAGGCTGAGGCAGGAGAATGGCGGGTGAACCCGGGAGGCAGAGTTTGCAATGAGTTGAAATCACACCACTGCACTGCAGCGTGGGCAACAGAGCGAGACTCCGTCAGAAACAAAACAAAACAAAACAAAAGCTTCTGATGTTATTTAAAAATCCAGAGTATACTCTCCAGAAAAAAAAATTGTACTGGTCAATTATATTCATAATTTTAGGTTAAATAGAAAATCTAAATCATAATTCCACTTGGTCAGTGATGAAAGCCTAGATCTTTAGGAATCCTTTTGTGTCTCCAATTTTTTATAAGTTGTGTTACTTAAATGATGCTTGTTATATTGATCTTGTGCTCTGGAGATTTGGATTTCTCTCTGCCTCCATTTTCCTAATCTTATTTGGGTAAGTTGGAGATGTTGAAAAACAAAAACAGCAATTACTAAACTTTCGTACTGCTAAGGTTTTGGATGTGAATTAGGTTTTTCTAATTAGAAACACACATGTGAGACTTGGGAGGTAAAATAGATGACATTTTTCGGTGACCGTGAGTATGGATACCTGTGCCTGAAAGGTGTGAGTCTTGGCAGTGAACAGACATTCTCATGACACATCACCAGCTTCATGGCTGGGTGATTGCAGTGGTTTTCTGACAAGATCACTGTGGTATGACTTTTAAGCCAACAGTATGGCAGCCTTCACACTTCTGCTCCTCCAATCCCTGTCCTTTTCAATTATGTTATAAGCATCTAATTCCCTATAATTCCCTTAAATCCCTTTCTGATTGGTACACTTAGAATAATTTCTTTTTCAGACACTGAAAAGTCTGACTAATACATCAATTTCTCCATATGGCCTCCTTGAGTTTTCAGATAAATATCATTGGGAGCTACAGGGCAATGTAGTCACTTAGAGGCCTCCGCATGCCTTCTATGAGATGTCACCCTCCCCAGATGTCTGTACCATCATGGAGGAGCAGTTGTCAAATCACAAAAATTAAATATGCAGGATTATACTTCATAGTGCTGTCTATCCTAATCTAAGGCACAATCTCTATTAAACCATTCTCATTGGTATGAACACTTGATCTAGTTCTCTTATTGCACAAACACACACAACACACACTCTCACACACTACCTTTGCTTCAGTGTCTCTGCTACCACCTGTGCTCCCGTTTCTCTGTTTTGCACTGAAAAATTTCTTGAAATATTCATCTGTACTCATTGTTTCTCAGCTCCCTTGGACTCCTCTTCTCTTCAGTTGATCCCAGTCTAATTTTATCCTCAGCACCACAAAACTAGTTTTGTCGAGATCACCAACAACCTCCATGTTGCCAATCAGAAAACATTTATCTGTCCTATCTAATTCAACCTCCTTAAAGGATGGGACATGGTTGACCATTTCTTCCTTTCTGACACAACTGATTCTGAAACACCGTATCCTCTTGGCTTTCCTCCTGCCTGTCTGGTTACTCTCTTTCAGTCTGATTTGTTGGTTTTTAGTTTCTGTGGCTTCTTCTACATGTCTTGAGCCTCAAAGTTCAGTTCCTAGGTCGTCTTCTATTATCTTCTAAGGTTTCTTTATCTTTCAGAAATTTGCTATTGTACTATATGAATATAACTTTGAAATTTATATATTTCATACCCTCTCCCCTGAGCTACTAAAGATTTGTATATCCAACTGCTGCTTTGATGTTTCCATATAGATGCCAAAAAATATTTCAAACTGAAAATAAGCCAAAACAAATTATTTACTCCACCAATTAAAAACTGCTTCTCTACTTGTCTTTCCCACTCCTGTAAACAGCACTATTGTGCACCTACTTGTTCAACTCTCACCCCACAAATCATCCTTACTCCTCTCTTCCTTCATTTGTCACATCCACTGCTCCAGCAATGTGCCATAGACCTGTTCATTTCTCTCCATCTCATTGTCACTCCTCAGTCCAAGCTACTATCAGCTGTCATCTGGACCACCAAAATGTTTCTGAGCAATTCTCCCTCATTTCATGCATTGCTCCTTCCACTACCCAATCTCAATGCAATAATCAGAACACTTTTTCAAAAACTTATATTTACCCATTTACTGCCGTAATTAAGACATGTCTATAGTTCCTCTACTACTAAGGCCCAAACTCCCTAACCTCACTTCCATAGCACAACACAATGTGGCCCTTGCCAACTGTACCCTCACACAATGCTCTCACTGCATGCCGCACATACTAGCTTGTTTTGTTTTGTTGTTTTGTTTGTTTTCTGAGACGGAGTCTTGCTGTCACCCAGGCTGGAGTACAGTGGCACAGTTGCAGCTCACTGCAATCTCCGCCTCCCAGGTTCAAGCAATTCTTCTGCCTCAGCCTCCCGAGTAGCTGGGATTACAGGTGCCTGCCACCACACCCCGCTAATTTTTGTATTTTCTTTTTAGTAGAGACGGGTTTTCAACCATGTTGGCCAGGCTAGTCTCGAACTCCTGTCCTCAAGTGATCCACCCGCCTCAGCCTCCCAAATTGCTGGGATTACAGGTGTGAGACACCGTGCCTGGATGTTTTTATTTCTTTTAAACCAAGCTTGTCTTTGTCATGTCATTCTCCCTGCTTGAAACACCCTTTCTTATATTCTTCACTTGGCTCCTTCCTTTTCATCTTACAGGTTTCAGGTCTACTGTCACCTTTGTTCTAGACTGTTCTATCTAAATTAGCAGCTCAGATATACAATCGTGTTCATTTTCTTTTATAGCACTGTTTAAAATCTGAAATTATTTTTATTAGTTAACTTCTTTATTGACTTCTCACTATAAACTAAATGAAAACAGTGACCTTAACAGTCTCTCCCCCCACCCCACCTCCTTTATCCTCAGAACTTAGCACAGTATTTGGGATATAGGATGAATTCAAAAAATATTTATTGGAAAAAAATAAATCACATCATCTTCTGATATCCAGAGCCAACACTTTTTTTTCCCTCTCATCAAGACTAACAATAGATGAACCTGGATAACTCAATTGTAATTCATGAATTTTAATACTTTCATCCTTCTGTTGTGTCTCCATTGTGTATTGGTTTTCTTCAGTAATGATTATTCTATTTTCAATATTAAATTTAAAGTATCTCTTATGTTAATTTAAAAAAGAAGTGCAATTGCATCCTCCTCACAGCTATTGTTAATCTGTTTATCTTGTTGTTGTTGGCAGCATTTTCTTAAATCCTTTTCTGTTATGGTATTTTAATTTCAGAATTATTTTCTTATTTTTGAAATATTCTCTAGTAGAGAAAATCAGAAGTCAGGGAACTTGATTTTAAATTCTAACTGAGTGATTTTGGGATAAATAACATAAGCTTGGGACTCATTTTGTTCATCTGTTGAATGCAAAGTCGAATTAGAAATTTCCCAAGGTCCTTTTTAGCCAAATTGTAGTAGGGTGTTAAGACAAAGCAGAAAATAAGAAATCTGCATGACAAATAAGGGCTGAAACCGAGTGGACATCACAAAGTTAATGAAATGTAAACATCAAGCAGGAAATTTTAGTCAGAGTCTCACTACTTCTAAGTCATCTAATAATATATTTTTCATCCTGGATTACACTGTGGCTTAGAATACTGCAATACTCAAATGCTAAAGTAAGTCACTGTCATCAATCCCAAAAGTAATAGCATTACATAGCAGCTTTCATCTTAGGCCCCTAAATCACTAGGTAAATATCAATTAAATCCCAACACTTCCCTATGCTAGTATTACTGTGCCCATTTAATAGATGGAAAACTGAGCCATATTCTTGTTTAAGCCATAAACCAAAGCTTTCTAATTTTCAATCACTAGACATCTTTAATAGTTAATATGCTATCAGAGACCTGAGGTTGAATTCAATGAATGAGAATTTCTATATGTGGTATTGTCATGCCTGTAGGTTTATGGAGTTGTGTGTGGTGTCTGTAAATGTAGGTGTGTGTATGTAAAGTATGAGTGGATATGACTATAAGTGTGTATAGTCGATGGGAAAAACTTGTGCATATGAGTGTGTGTCTGAATGACTATCAAGCATTGCACTGTAGTCACTCAAGTTTCCTTTTTTGTAATTTATTTTTAAACAAATTTCTTAGCTGCATTGAACACTTCTGGAATTCCCTTCACCATCTTTCACGTTCTTTTTTGGCTTATCTCCCATTCCACAATTTCTTCTTTCTCTGTTGGTCTATGCTCAGATTTCTGCTTTTCAACTTTTATGTTCACCCCACATATTCCCTGTGGAGATCTGTATTCCTTCCTATGGTTTCATTGACTCTCTGTATGCTGATATTACCTAAATCTACTCCTACAGCTTAAGTGTGTTTCCTAAGTGTCTCCACTGACTCACAGACACCTCTCTACTTAGATGTCCCACCACTGTCTTAAACTCAGCATACCTGAGAATGCATGGATCAACTCACTTACCTCGTCTCCTCTGCAACCTGAAGCTTCTTCTAATCCTTCTAAGTAATAACAGATTACCAACCCAAATGTCCAAGACAGAAATCCAGGACTCCCTCATTCTCCAGTTCCCTTACTTCCTACACACACTTAGCAAGTTCTGCTTGCAAAGTAAGATTCAATTTCCAATTTCTTCAAGCTCTTGTGTCCTCTTAAGACTCCTGTCATATCCTCGGACGGGACTACTGTTATATGCTGCCTAGATCATGACACAGGTCTTCTAATAAATTATCTACTCTGATGTCAGAGTGACTTTCATAAGGCAATAACCTGATCATGTCTCTCTTGTGTAAAACCCTTCAACGGTCCCTACTACTATGAGAATCAAGTCTAATCTTTATAGGATTTTCTTGTTTTAAATTGTTATTTTTATTTATTTATTTATTATACTTTAAATTCTAGGGTACATGTGCATAACATGCAGGTTTGTTACATATGTATATTTGTGCCATGTTGGTGTGCTGCACCCATCAACTCGTCGGCACCCATCAACTCGTCATTTACATCAGGTATAACTCCCCCTCCCCATGATAGGCCCCGGTATACGATGTTTCCCTTCCCGAGTCCAAGTGATCTCATTGTTCAGTTCCCACCTATGAGTGAGAACATGCAGTGTTTGGTTTTCTGTTCTTGCGATAGTTTGCTGAGAATGATGGTTTCCAGCTGCATCCATGTCCCTACAAAGGACACAAACTCATCCTTTTTGATGGCTGCATAGTATTCCATGGTGTATAGGTGCCACATTTTCTTAATCCAGTCTGTCACTGATGGACATTTGGGTTGATTCTAAGTCTTTGCTATTGTGAATAGTGCCGCAATGAACATACGTGTGCATGTGTCTTTATAGCAGCATGATTTATAATCTTTTGGGTATATACCCAGTAATGGGATGGCTAGGTCATATGGCACTTCTAGTTCTAGATCCTTGAGGAATTGCCATACTGTTTTCCAAAATGGTTGAACTAGTAGTTTACAGTCCCACCAACAGTGTAAAAGTGTTCTTATTTCTCCACATCCTCTCCAGCACTTGTTGTTTCCTGACTTTTTAATGATTGCCATTCTAACTAGTGTGAGATGGTATCTCATTGTGGTTTTGATTTGCGTTTCTCCGATGGCCAGTGATGTCAAGCATTTTTTCATGTGTGGTAGGCTGTATGCATGTCTTCTTTTGAGAAACGTCTGTTCATATCCTTTGCCCACTTTTTGATGGGGGTGTTTGTTTTTTTCTTGTAAATTTATTTGAGTTCTTTGTAGGTTCTGGATATTAGCCCTTTGTCAGATGAGTAGATTGCAAACATTTTCTCCCACTCTGTAGGTTGCCTGTTCACTCTGATGGTAGTTTCTTTTGCTGTGCGGAAGCTCTTTAGTTTAATTAGATCCCATTTGTCAATTTTGGCTTTTGTTGTCCTTGCTTTTGGTGTTTTAGACATGAAGTCCTTGCCCATGCCTATGTCCTAAATAGTACTACCTAGGTTTTCTTCTAGGGTTTTTATAGTATTAGGTCTAACATTTAAGTCTCTAATCCATCTTGAATTAATTTTCGTATAAGGAGTAAGGAAAGGATCCAGTTTCAGCTTTCTACTTATGGCTAGCCAATTTTCCCAGCACCATTTATTAAATAGGGAATCCTTTCCCCATTTCTTGTTTTTCTCAGGTTTGTCAAAGATCAGATGGCTGTAGATGTGTGGTATTATCTCTGAGGGCTCTGTTCTGTTCCACTCGTGTATATCTCTGTTTTACGCAAATCAATAAATGTAATCCAGCATATAAACAGAACCAAAGACCAAAAACACATGATTATCTCAATAGATGCAGAAAAGGCCTTTGACAAAATTTAACAGTCCTTCATGCTAAAAACTTTCAATAAATTTGGTATTGATGGAACGTATCTCAAAATAATAAGAGCTATTTATGATAAACCCACAACCAGTATCATACTGAATGGGCAAAAACTGGAAGCATTCCCTTTGAAAACTGGCACAAGACAGGGATACCCTCTCTTCCCATTCCTATTCAACATAGTGTTGGAATTGCTGGCCAGGGCAATCAGGCAAGAGAAAGAAATCAAGTGTATTCATTTAGGAAAAGAAGAAGTCAAATTGTCCCTATTTGCAGATAACATGATTGTATATTTAGAAAACCCCATCATCTCAGCCCAAAATCTCCTTAAGCTTATAAGCAACTTCAGCAAAGTCTCAGGATACAAAATTAATGTGCAAAAATCACAAGCATTCTTATACACCAGTAACGGACAAACAGAGAGCCAAATCATGAATGAACTTCCATTCACAATTGCTTCAAAGAGAATGAAATACCTAGGAATCCAACTTACAAGGGATGTAAAGGACCTCTTCAAGAACTACAAACCACTGCTCAGTGAAATAAAAGAGGACACAAACAAATGGAAGAACATACCATGCTCTTGGATAGGAAGAATCAATATCGTGAAAATGGCCATACTGCCCAAGGTAATTTATAGATTCAATGCCATCCCCATCAAGCTACCAATGAGTTTCTTCACAGAATTGGAAAAAACTGCTTTAAAGTTCATATGGAACCAAAAAAGAGCCCACATTGCCAAGACAATCCTAAGTCAAAAGAACAAAGCTGGAGGCATCATGCTACCTGACTTCAAACTATACTACAAGGCTACAGTAACCAAAACAGCATGGTAATGGTAACAAAACAGAGATCTTTATATGATTTTCAAGATCCTGCATGATCTGACTTCTGCATGCCATAATCATCACTTGTTTCTCTTCTTAAATTCTACCAACTGTAACCGTGTGTGTGTGTGTGTGTGTGTGTGTGTGTGTGTGTGCCTCCAATTCCTTGTTTTCTTTTAGTCTGTTCTACACCTTCCCCACCTCTTTGCTTGGTTAATTCCTACTTCTCTTTCAGGTCTCAGCTCAAAATCACTTTCCTCAGGAAAGCCTCTCTTGTTTTTCAAGGTAGCCATCAATGTGTTCTTAGAGCTCACTAGGTATTACTTGTCACACAGCATCATGATTACCTTTGTACTATTAATTTTTTTAGATTCTAAATTTGGAGAAGGCAGAAATAGTGTCTATTTTTGGAAGACTACATCTTCAGTGCTGTTTCTCTTTCTGACACAGAATAGATGCTATGTAAATATTTATGAAATGGTTGACTCACTGAATGAGTGACCACACTGAGCTTGTATAAGTATGTCAATGTGGTCACTGTTTCAGGTGAAGCTTGTGGGAATAAGGAAGATCTAAGAGAAATGGGCCAGACCCATGTTGTTCTAAATAAACCATGTTGCTCTAAATAATCCAGGAGCAGTAGGTCACTCAGTATAAACAGTGTATTTTAGTAGAAAATATTTATTATGTCCTTAAATTTCCTGTTGCATGCCAGGTGTGACTGCAAAGTAAGGAGGCTGATTTCATGTGAGGCTTATGAAAATGATCTTCTTGGATTGTAGCTCTGCTTGGCAGTGGAGCCAGGCATGGAAGGGCCTTGCCTTGTTCCCACGTGCCTCTCCACTCAGAGAGCAATGCTTGGCACTGTGGGACCATCTGCAAGTGCATGCCTATAAATCCTTACTCAAAAAACCCAAGTCATCTTTTCTGAAACCGGAAAATGCCTATTCCTGGAATGTCTCATTGAGGACTGAACGGGTTACTTCAGGTCTGAAAGGTTATGACAGGGCACATGTTTGAGGGAGGTGAGGACTGAGTATGGATGTGAGGACTGGGGCTTCCAAGTTCATGCTGAGGCAATTCACGACCCTGGCCCAGGTGGGAAAAGAAGAGCAGGCAAAGAGGGAAAGATGCCTGGGGATGGCAATCAGCTGTGACCCTCTAAGGGGACTGAGGATTCTATTACTGTATATTTGTATTTGATCATCCAGGTTACTATGCATATTTGTCAAGGTAAGACGATAGATTTTACTTAATGGCTTTTCAGCTTGATTTACAACCTTTAACTATTTAAACCTGTATCATATACTCTCCAATTAAATACATGTCCCCACATGCCTTAGGGGGCTGTCCTGCTAGTCAAAAACAGTTATATTTTAGAATTTTTTGCTTAAGGGTCCTTAATTTTTTTCTTTCTTTCCTTTTTTTTTTTTTTTTTTTTTTTTTAAGTTTTTCTGGCTACATGTTGTTCAACACAAATAATCTCCTCCAACTTTACTAAGGTGGCTGATCACGTCCAAGACCAAATCTGGAATTCAGTTGCTGACCCATGCCCAGCCTCAGCTTTCTTGTTGGCACCAGGGGGGCATCACTCCATCTGTAGGTGTCTCTGTCAGCTTCCCCTCTTGTGAGTCTCACCACTGGCCCTCCAGACCTTTGGGCCAAGGCCTGCCAATCTCAGGACAGCTGTGACACAGTGGGGCAGCATTATCTCAGGGAGAGTTAATCACAGAGAAACTAGATATTCTTGTTGGTAAGGTATCAGTAGAAATGTCTCCAGGCAAATTGTTTCTTCAGGCAGCCTTGATACCTGAGAGACTGGATGGCCTTTAAGACATGAAACTTGGGCACATTTTTGTCTGCCAGTTCTGCGTGCTTAGGCATATAGACATCTCTCTTGGCCACCATCACTCCCTCCTTCAACAGGAGTTCATAAATGGCAACCCAGTTCTTTTTGGACATCAACATCTTGGGTGCTGCAGTGTCTGGAGCAGAGGCAGGAAAGGCAGTGTCCCTTAATTTCTTGATGTCAGTAATATTTTATTTTGTTTTACCAACAGTAAAATAGATTACGATTACACCTCAAGGCAAATCATGGTTTTCATCATAACACAGAAAAACAATATTGCATAAGTTGTATCTGTCTATTGACTTAACGATAATGGAAGTACTTCAGTAAAGCCCTTGATGCTGATTTTAATGGTAGAGAAGAGACTGCAGATAATTTGAAGCTTGTCTAGTTTGGTTTTTCACTCCTCTTTTTATTGCATTGCCATATTTTAGCAGATTCTCATCATTTCAAAACATTCGATTTGGAAAATGACAGTTATTATTATTATGTGATTTAGTTTTATTTTGGTGTAAGAATGTTATTTATTAGACAACAAACATTTTTGGAATTTGTTGGGCACTCAAAAATGACTTTATGAATATTAACTCATTTAGGTGTTATGGCACTTTCAGATAGGTATTATTAATATTCCCATTCTAAAGATGAGAAAACATGGACAAAAAGAAATTAAGCAACTCGCCCAAAGTCGCTACCATAATTCTTATAACTAGCAGAGCAAGGATTCCAACCCTAGCAATCTAATTCTAGCTATGTTGCGCCTAAGCATTGCTTTTTTGCCCGTAAGAGTGTTTACGTCTTAAAGACATGGATCATGAGGTTTTATTTTAAAATTAAGAATGCAAAAATATAATTTTGACAATTAGCAGTCATTAAAGGAGCAATTACTCACTTGATGGCTTAAAGGAGCTTAATTTTGCCTTGTATTATTTAGATTTTTAAAAATTCTAATATTTTATCTTCAAACTTGCATGAGTGTTATACTTTATACCTAAGAGGCAATATATTTTGATCAAGAAAGAGTACATGCTACCATATTGCCTTATTTTTTCAGGAAAACCAGATGAATTACATTTTAAACAATTAATATAGCCACACATAAAGGTTTTCTTTTTCAACTTGCCTATTATCAGATAGAAATTTTTTTTTTTTAGCTATTTACAAATAGCAGTAGTCACTCATTCAGGCAACTGAAGCTCATATCTGAAATGTAAATGAATTAATGAATTTCAATGCTGTTGAGAAAATAAATACCTGTGGCTGAAAGAAACAAATCTGACTGGGGCAAGTAATACTGACATGTTTTATTCTACAATAGGTGTGCGCATTTCTGTTAGAAATTAGAATGGCTCAGGTTCACTCTTAACAAGACAATTACATGTTCTGTGAAGGGAGTTCCATGACTTCATTTTAGCTGTCTATGTAGCAAGTACTTCACATTCATATAAAGGTTTAAAATGCATGCTATACAACTTTTGAATATAATTGATTCTAAAGGAATAATCTGTATGTAAGGATATCCAACAGGCATTCACCTATTTGGTTATATAAAAAAATCCATTTCACATTATATGACCTCACTTTGCAACCCAATAGCGAAAGAAAATATGTAACGAATTTTCAATACAATATAAATGATATTTCATAATCTATAGAGTAAGAACTGTTCTTGAATGTTAAGATGGTTTCCATATTTTCTCCCAGTATAAACACATAAGAATATTATTTGGCCTAGATCAGTTCCTTTTATATAAATTAGACTGGAAAATTGCATCAGCTTTATTTAGAAATATCCACAAGAGAGATACTCTGATTATTGAGGTCATTGCTGTGACTACAGTAGTGACTTGAAACCCAGTCTCACAGTGAGGAAATTTATTGTGGAAAGTAATTAAACTTAACCAAAATTAGGAGAATTGAAATCAATATATAAAAGATAAAAAAGGCTTATTTTTATTAAAAATAATCTTTCATCAATATAAACATTAGAGTTAAAATACTTTCCCCATAAAAAGGAGGATTAATTTTATTCCAGTGCTTAAGGAAGCATGTGCTTAAGGAAGCCTATGCTTACCCCCACTTGCTAAGGACGGAACAGGGCTCATTTAAATACAGGTGGTTACTTGTTACACACCCCCTCACACAAACACACCCCTCCCTATGTATACAGAAATTTCCTGAGCCCCTTACTATTTTCAGCTTTAATTAGGATGTGAAGAGAGGGGGCATTTTAAAACAATGGATTCCTGTAAAGTAAATTTGGATTTCAGTAAAGTAAAACTCTCTCTCTCTATATATAAATACTTCATAGATATACTATACATATATATCATAATGCATATATATGATATACACATATATATCACACATATATACTGTCTTCAAGTGCTCTCTCTCTCTCTCTCTATATATATATATATATATAAATCTGTGGCATAACATTGGGTTTCCATCTTTTAATTTTCTCTTCTAAAGTCACAAAAAGTAAAACAGAACACAAACCTATTCTCTTATACCATCACCACCATTTCATATGTGGTCAAAGGACATTGAACATTAGTTAAGAAGGACATAATCCAAGAATACTGGATAGCTCTTAATAAAAAAAAAAAAATACCTGACAACTTTACACAATTTTCTGTTAGAAAAGGCAAAAACATTTATGCGCCCCTCTGGTTTCATGAATCGGAAAATAGTATTTTAATTTCCTTATCCTAAAGCAAAAATGTCTTTTTTCTGCCACCTCCCTTGTATTCACTTATTTACTCATTTGATTTACAAATACTTATCGAACTTCTATTATGTACCAGGCCCTTATGTAGGTTCCAGAAATCCACAGTGGACAGGAAAGATACAATTTTTGTCTTCGCGGAGCTTATCTTAGTGTGATACATTGGAAAATCATGTTGGTTCTACCACCATTGTATATATTTTCACTATGACTACTGTTCCTTTTCTGCTGCCACCACCATTACTTCCTGTCTGGTTTACTGCAAAGCTCTCTTAACTTGTCTCCGGGAGTTCATTTTGCCCCCACACTCTAACCCAAGTATATTAGTCTCCAAGTAGCCAGAAAGATTTGTTTAAAAGATGAAACAGACCGTCTACCTCTCATGCTTAAAACCCTTGATGGCTTCTCATTTTCTACAGCCTTTCCATCCTGCTGCAGCATCAAAGGCAGTGTGCTCTGGCCTTTCCTGCCTCTTCCAATAGCTCGCTCTCTAAAATTTAACCACATCACTGCATTTCTGTTATTCTTGCATTCCACACTTACTCCTCTTTTGGGGTCTTATCAGACCCTCCCCTGCTTTTGTTGGTCTGTAGGAAACAAAAATATGTCTACTAAAACATTGCAGGAAATGAGTTATCTCACATAAAGAGAAATAAAGTGGTAGTTTCCAGGGTGGTTACTGCAGTATCTCCTTGGGGTACTCTCGGAACTTACATTTGGGTGGGGAGAGAAAGACAAATGAATAAAATTTATATTGTGTGCAAAGTGGTAGAGATCTTACAGAGGAAAATGAATCAAGACAGAGTCAGAATGAAGGGATATGTTTGGTTTAAAATAGTGACATAGTAATTGCTCAGTAAATGTTAATGTTATTATTATTCATTATACTGGTTTTTGTTACTGTTACCAAACTGGAACAAAATTGAAAAAGGTCAGAGATTCATATTTTTTGTATTTTAAGCAGTGTCAATTTTCTAAGTATTATGAAAAGTTGGGAATGAAAAAGAGACAAACTATATTGGTGGAAGGCAAACTGTCTCTCCCACACATTCCACCTCTTTATGTCAACAATGTCAGGACTTGTCAAGCTAATGATTCCACATTCATCCATCCCAGCCACATTTCTTATTCTTCTCATTTTATTTTCTGTACACTAATATTTGCCATCATGGAGTGATATTCCAAAGTTAAGAAAATGTTAAAATATGCAAACAAATTAACAAAAACAAAGACAGGCTGTAGTTGGTCCCAAAGGAATTGACTTTTTGACAAGTAAAAATTCATTAAGAGAAAGCGTGTCTCAGTGCAACCCAGTTTACAAAATATGGAATAAATATTAAGATGAGACACATAACTTTTACAGAAAGATAGACCAGGAAATTTCTTTTAAAATGTTTTAAAACATTGAAAAATGTTTTCATAGACTAAAAATTATGGTTGCCCATAACTTTTCAAGAACATATCAATTGTATAAAATATAATCCAAGGCAAACTTTTAAACACTTTTTCATTTCATGGGATTGCTTTTGACTGGTGAAGTCAGTGTACATGCAGTTGTGTGTGGTATTACACAATATACATCAATTGTCACTGTCTTTTCAAGTTTCTGAAGCAGCATGGCCAGTTTTTGCAGGCATTAAACCAAAGATTTTAATTTCTCAAAATAATCTTTTTTCCCCTTTGACCTCTCCGTAACCCTACTCAAACCCATGAACACAAACTTTATAGTTTTCTCACGTTCATTTAACACAGGTGATGCATCCTGATAGACACCTAATTCATTCAATAAACATTGAGAAACATCGGCATTATTTTACCATACATTTGCAGGGCTTTTGTATCTGTTATATTTTTCTAACATTTTAAAAATTTCAAAGCCAAGTGATCTCATTGTTCAGTTCCCACCTATGAGTGAGAACATGCGGTGTTTGGTTTTCTGTTCTTGTGATAGTTTGCTAAGTATGATGGTTTCCAGCTGCATCCATGTCCCTACAAAGGACACAAACTCATCCTTTTTTATGGCTGCATAGTATTCCATGGTGTATATGTGCCACATTTTCTTAATCCAGTCTGTCACTGATGGACATTTGGGTTGATTCCAAGTCTTTGCTACTTGGACTCGGGAAGGGGAACATCACACACCGGGGCCTATCATGGGGAGGGGGCAGGGGGGAGGGATTGCATTGGGAGTTATACCTGATGTAAATGACGAGTTGATGGGTGCTGACATATTGATGGCTGCAGCACACCAACATGGCACAAGTATACATACGTAACAAACCTGCACGTTATGCACATGTACCCTAGAACTCAAAGTATAATAATAAAAAATAAATAAATAAAAAATAAATAAATAAATAAATAAATATATATATATATATATATATATAAAAAAATTTAAAAGCCTTGGAATTATTCAATGGCAATAAAACTCTCTTTTTCTTTATAAATATCCTGTCTAGAAATAATATTAAAACTCTAATATGATCTGATCACTTAAAAGTATGAATTAAAATGTGAGATTTCTTGTGTTCTGTGCTTCCATTTTCCTTTTGAATAGTAAAACTTCTCTTTCCTACTCTTACTACTTTTAAAAATGTGGTTCCCTCAAAAATATCGCTGCAAAAGGGTTTAAAGTAAGCAGTACCAATGAAAAGTACAGAAAGCCCTATTCACTTAGTCTTGAACACACTTTCTAGTCTGTATAATGTTGGATATTTTCCTTCTGATAATGTATTTTACTCTTGTCTTCCTTTTCTGCAATGTTGCATTCAAATAATTTTTAAATTATTTGCATAGCTCCATTTAAAATTTCTTCTGTTCTTATAGATTACGGCTTTCACTTCCTGTCTCAATTTTCCTTTTAATGCCACATTTTAAGTTCTGGTTGGCTTGTTTACAAACAATAATAGGAAAGAAAGATATTTTAGATTATGGTTTTTCTTACAAGGATAGCTGTGGATCATTGCACATTGGATTTAAAATGAAAATTGTATTTGGAGTTGTTTGATTTGCAGAAATAACAAGCCTAAGTGTTTCAGTTTCTAATAGTAATTAGTTTTCAACCCAGACAGTCTGGATAACTATATATTTAATACCTTGTAAAAAACTATCATAACAAGCCCTTAAGCATTATTTAAAAATTAATAAACCAAAGTAGGAGGAAACCCTTTACTTTCCCATAGCAACATGGACTGAGTTATATTATTTTATTGTGAAATTTCATGTTTCAATTATAGGTTTACTAAATTAACAGGCTTGAAAAGCATAAAAAACAATTATTAGTTCCTTAACACTGCAGATGACTAATGTAATGAGTCCATTTACTGTAAAAACAAAGAAAAAAAAAGGTTTCTTTTTTTAAAGGAAAATTATTTTCTTGAATTGCCTGAGAATAAATTCTGATTCACAAATAAATGTTTCCATTGTACTAATAGAATGTATTATACATTTAGGTGTGATTTTTCTAAATTATGTAAAAGTAAATCATATACAAGGATCTTACTCTTAACCTATTTTTTAAATTTATATTTTCATTTTCTAAAAATGAAGCTTGGAAGTAGAGCAATTTAATTGTTAAAAGTTGCAAATAAAATATTCAGTAATCTGGATTTGAACTAAATAACAAATGCTATTGATGATTATGTTAGATTCCATAGTTAAAATTGTGTATAAATTGGGTTAATTGCTTAGAAGAGAGTGTGGAAGACAAAAACTACTTAACCTACTTCTTGCCATCACAGGGTGAGGTTGGAGAGCCAATGTTAATACACCCTGGCAGGGAGGAGCCGTGTAGTTCCTTTATTCTCTGACTCAGGACTGTGGCTGTGGTCTTCCGAAATATATACTTTTTAAAGATCTGATGTCTGACTCCATGTGAAATGTGTGTGTGTGTGTGCATGTGTGTGTATGTGTGTGTGTGTGTGTTAGAGCCTGAAGAAAGAGCAAAATCAAACTCCACAGAGACTCGGGGAGACTGAAGTACAGAAAAATTTACTTTTTCTTTAATTCTTACTCCCACCACCATAATTTTAAGTCAACATATTGATTCTGTTATACTTTATGGCATAGTGAGTAAGAGCAAGGGCTTTGTCCACAAATTGCCAGGATTCAAATTCTGGCTTGAACACTTACCAGCTGTGTGATATGTGTCACGTTCTTTAACTTATCTTTGACTCAGTTTCCTCATCTACAAAATTAAGATAATCTCTCAGGATTGTCACAAGAATTAAACAAGTTATTAGGCACGAGTTTCTAAATAAGGCCTACCACATATAAGTCAGGATAGCAGGGCTTATGCAAAAGATAACAGTTTTAATTTCAAAATTCTCATTCCACCAAATTCTGTTTAAAAGTCCTCTTTAAATGACTTTTAAAATGTTTAGTTTCCTAAATCCTTTAATCATTAGTTTAGTGTTGGTAAATGGAAGTGGACATAAGTTAAGGAAAAGGGTTGAAGAAAAGGGAAAGAAAAAGGAACTAAGAATATGAATTGTTGAGTAGAAAATCTCTGTTAAATGTAGTACTTTTAATTTGCAAAGCGCTATCCCTGGGTTGCCATGAGTTGCTAAATATCAATTGAGAAATGAGATACTCAAGTGTATGTTCCCATTTTAAAAGGAAAAGCTTCTAAGGGAATGGAAAGAGATCAATCAATCAATCAGTCAATCAATCAATTCAAAACACATTACTTAGAATCATAAAAGAGTTAGTTTGATCCTCAGTGAAAGACACACAGTGAAGACTAAACTTTCCATTTCAGAAAAATCAAGAATTCTATGAGCGCCTGTATAATCCTAGTTATCCTCTACACTATCAACATAATAGGTATTCAATTAGTGTCTGTTAGGTGAATGAGATGAATGAACAAATATTCCCATGGCAGTAAGAACTGGGAACAGAGGTTAAAAAAACTAGTGGCCAGAAAAACTACATTTGATCCCTAGATGCATTTTGTTTGGCACTCCTAGTGATTAAAATTTCAGAATTAGTTAGAAACACTTAAAATTCAGGTGATTTCACATAAAAATATAGATTTCTGGATTATTTTTAAAAATGAGAAGCTCTAATATCAGTAGGCTTTTGTTCCTGCCTGGCAACAAATTCCTAAAGCTGGATAGTGGCTGCTCCCTTAAGATGGCCAGAATGTGGCAATACCACCCCAACTGCTTAAGTCATTTATACGACTTGTTAGATTTCTCTTAGCCTGAGTATATGTATCTCTGATCTGGAGTTGCAAAGCTTTTTGCTAAACTTTGGTTCTCTTACAAGATTTTCTCATAGCTTAAAAGAAGTCCATACAACCCTACAACCATTCAAGATTTTGCTTTTCTTCAATAAAAGGATGGGGGCCTTTGAGTTACTTCCAGGGTTGCTCATCCTAGGTATGAATGCCATTTTGGGCCAGAAAATGTTTGTTGTGGGAGGCTGTCCTGGGCATTTTAGGATGTATGGCAGCCTCCCTGGCTTTATTCACTAGCTCCTCTCTCACCCAGTGCACTAGCTAAAACCGTTTCCAGGCACTCCTAAGTGTAATCTCCCCTGTGTTGAGGACCACTAAGTTAGACATCAGACTAAAAGAGTGCAGATAGATAAACTCAAAAGTGGCGCTGCTTTATGTTAGACTAACTTGCAGTCTGGGAATTGGCTACAACTTTGGCACTGTGCCCAGGTTCTAGATTTACTTGCTAGAGATTGACCACTGACTTAATTACATGTATTCAAATGTAAGCTATTTAAACTTGAGTGTGATGATAATACTAAGATTTCCTTCAATCATTGGTTTTGGATGGAGCCTAGAAGAGCAAGGAGGTGTAGTTAACAAAGTGATGTAATAAAATGAAACAATCTGCACATGGTAACATCTGGATAGCATTCATAGGCTAGCAGTTCATTGTGTTTCCCACTCATATGTTGTTCCTGATGAATTATTTTTAAAGTACGACTAAATTATTCATTATACAAGATCACCATTATTTATGCAACTGAGGTTTACCACTAACATTCCAATATGGATTTTTTTTTTAACTATGGGACTTCTATAAAGCTTCTAAGAAATAGAAATATATGCCTAGAATTAAGTAATTCATATGGGACACACCATAATGGTAGAGGAATAATACAGTGGTTGAACATTTAAATCTTAAGGGAATCATTAATAACAACAAATCTGATAAAACATTATTTACAATAATTACATATGCAGTCAAATTTTATGTACACATCTCATTTTTAATATCTCAAAACTATCAAACCGATTAAGCTGCCAGACCTAAACAAATTTCTCCCATAGGTTATCTGCCTCATATAGTTCATTTAAATAAAAATTAGGTAATACTATATAACAATAATAGTATAAAAGCATAAAATTTTGTATGAATTAAATTTTATTTTCACAGCATCTGAAAAATAAAAACAATAACGAAAACCTTGAGGTAGTTAATCTGTCTTTATTTTTCTTAGGTGTCTCTGCCTCTTCACTCTGTTGATGAAAGTATATTCCCTGTAGCCTGTACTCTGATGCCTTGCCCAATGTCAGTTTAAATGACTCAAGTAATAACTTCAAGTACAGTACAATTCTTCCTTTGGGAAGCTATTCCATTGACTAATATTAAGTGGGATACTATTGGTATGTTAATTAGCTGCTTCACTCAGCACAGACTATTTATGTACAATGTACCCTTCACCCATCAATTGACACATAAGAAAAAGCCAAATATGAAATTTAGGGATTTTTCACATTCCACATCCAGGGTTTTGGTGACTACTTTAAAATCTATGCTTTCCCCTCCCGAACTACATTTGTTTTAGCACTAAAAGCTAAGCGTAACTTTCACCGTTTTGATGTAGAGTTTGTCAAGTAAAAACAACCAAAAAAAAAAACAAAAACAAAAACAAACAAACTTCCCTCTAAATACACGCATTAATAATGGCACCAGTGTTCTCTTTGATAGGCTGATGGTACACTAATAAAGATAAATTCATTTATTCGTGTTAATCTATTTTTTCCCTTAGATTTGGAAGACAAAGTAATCAACATAGAAGCTATAGAAGGGATAAGACATTTGGTCAGAAATTGTTAAGAAGGTCATTTTTGAAAGTAATTGTTTCTTCTTCTCAAGCGTATTAACATCCAAATCTCAAGATGCAGAAGTTCTTCACTTTGAGGGTAAGCAGAAAATGTGTTTAATATTTAAAGCTAAACTCAATTCTAATCAACAACCTCAACACATCCTTAGGTCTTCACATAATTCAACTTTTGCGTAGTTTCTACAAAAACCAGAGTAGAAAACCCAGAGTACTAAGGACATAGGTCTTTCTTACACCACTGTAGGAACCAACATTCTTTCATGTTTCTTTGAGCAAGTTTTCTCTTAGCTGGAAAGCAATTCCAAATTATGGTGAGCACTGCTATGAAAATGAATTATGGAACCACTCACACAATCTCAAATTTTTTTGCCTACAAATATGAAATAACTCAGCATATAAAATGCATGTTCAAAAGTATTTTTCTATTAAATTGAAAGCATTATGTTTATTGATATGAAGTCATTCTGCTGTGTTGTAATATAGTTTTTGGGTTTTGTTTTAAAGCACTGAAGAAGGAGTTCACTTTCTCTGGCCCGTGAAAATTACTGTAGAAAAACCAACTAAAGTATATGGCTAAAGGACCTGCTTATCAAATCTCCCTTTTCAATGCCATGCACACGCTCTCAGATGCCTAAAATTGTTCAGCCAACCACTGCACTAGACTAAAGAAGGCTAAGCTATGTGATACCAATAGCGTCTGCTTAATCCAGCCTTGAATTAAGACAGAAGATATGGAGGATGCTAGACCCACCAGTAATCAGGTTTCTGAAGATGCAAAGAGATGACCCAGCAAATGGACTACCCATTGAGCAGCAGGGGTCTAAATCTGGAATGTGGAGAGAAGATTACAAAAGAGAGAAAGTCACCGGGGGATCTCATGCCCAGTGGGTTTTCGCACATGATGGCTCTTTTAAAATTTACCTCTGTGGCTTTCTGCCATGGCTGGTACCTGTAATCTCAGCACTTTGGGAGGCTGAGGTGGGTGGATCACTTTAGTCCAGGAGTTTGAGACTAGTCTGGGAAACATGGTGAAACCCCATCTCTACAAAAAATAAAAAATAAAAAAATTAGCCAGGCATGGTGGTGTGGCACATGTCTATAGTCCCAGCTATTCGGGAGGCTGAGGTGGAGGGATCGTTTGAGCCCAGGAGGTCAAGGCTGCAGTGAGCCATGATCCTCCTACTACATTCAAGCCTGGACAACAGAGTGAGACCATCTAAGAAAAAAAAAAAAAAAAGTTACCTCCATAGCTCGTTTCAGATTAAACACCTGAAGACAATTGACCAATCAATCTCACATCTCAGTTCCAACAACTTTAAGTTTGACTTTGACTAAGATAAATTTAAGTAGCCTTTTCTATTAGAGAAACAGCACAACACAAATGCAGTTTCTGAAAGAAAGGCCAGAGATATGTCAGTCCACTTCATTATGAACCAAGCCTGGGAAGGAAAATGATGTGTGAGCTAACGAACTCACAAATAATTACACTAGACATTTTTATGCTGCCACCAGACCTTTTGTAAGGCTATATAAACTGATCTTAATTTTGTTATACTGACCCCTAAAGGCACTTCCCATTGTAAAATAGTCTATTAAGAATTGGTCTATATTTGGGAAAGCAATAATATTAAGTTCATTATGGCTTTTTGCAGTCCAGGCACTAATTTAGCTTGTGTAATCCTCTTAAGATTTTAATGGGTAAAAGCTATTTTAAGAATTTTTGCAAGCAAACTATATAGGTATGCTTAGAAAGGTACTTGTCTTCCAGGCCCTTTAAAATATATATAAGATAATTATGTTAAATTGATTCATGTTAAAAATGTAACACACCCAGTCAAAAAGCCATAATAAGACAGACTTCTGAATAAGGTAGTATTATTACCCAATCTCAGCTAAAGAAACTCCATTTTAAGAGCCACACATGGCCTATCTGTTACAAGTATGTAACAATATAACAATAATAACAATATAACAATAATATTTAATATTATTATTAAACCAAGTTACTTTCATTGTGGAAAATATAAGTAAAAACAGATAAACCAAACAAAATGAACAATTAAAATCTTATTCTCCTCATAATGGAATCCTGCTGAATGAGTATTTTTGAGCACACTTTTAAAAAATAACAATAGATCCTGTCAATAAGTACAATAAATAATAATTTAAAAGCAGCATAGTGTTCTGCTGCATTGTCATAGTTTGCTTAACCCATCTACTGTTTTTGAACATTTCTATAATTTCTCTCCTGCCTTTTTTTTTTTTTTTTTTTTTTTTTTGCTATTATGATGTTTCAATGAACATTCTTGCTTCTTTTCACAGAAACCCATTTTAGTGTGGTGGCATATTAAGAGTATAGGCTCTAGTAACAAACTGCTTGCAAGTCACAAGCTTCAAGAGCCCCTTAAATTATACATATAATTAAATTTTTCTGATTTAAAAGTGGAAATATACCTTATTTTTAAAAAATTTGCATTCACTACTAAAAGATGATTTTTCCCCACGTGGTTATTGTTAATGTTCTTAAGCAAATTGCGAAGCTTAAATCCTAGGCTTATGTCTTATTGAACTCATCTTGTTTCTTACTGATGTATTTTACCGCTTAATAGATCAAGGAATATATAAAGAACACATTGAAGGGCAAAGATTTTTTTTCCTTCTTTGTACTTTGCTATATATCCCTAGTACCAACAGAAACAGTGCTTGGCATTTATCCAGTGTTTACTGAAAACCCCAAAACCTTTATTAAATGAATTAATACATCTGAAAACAAAATTCTATAAACTGAATAACAACAAAAATATCTTCTGGATGGTTCTGATACATGAATATTCATGTACTTTATGATATTATCAATTGCATTTCCTGCCCCATTTCTATTCCAGTTGTACTCATTATCAGTCAATAGGCTACAAGTTTTAGGTTTCCTGGGTACAATTGAGGTGGTTTATTGTTGCTGGTGTTATGTTCACTGAGGTTGACCAATGTGGTAAAGGAAAGTAAATCTTAGAAAGTAACTAAATCTTAACTAAATCACAGATAAAGGGGACACAAACATCTGTCATTTTTAAATTTAAAACCAACTAAATGCAGAAAGCACACTAGGCTAGGTTTTGTTTAGGAAAGGGCCTAAGTAATGAATTTATAAATCAACATTTCCTTCTTTAAGTGACTAAAAACCTGAGTAGGGATAATAAAATGCGTCCACTTATTCAAAGGAAAGATTTATAAAGAAACTTGCAGTCAATATAGAATATACATACTACAAATATTTTAGCATATATTGAGGCCAGGTGTGGTGGCTCACGCCTATAATGCCAGCACTTTGGGAGGCCGAGACGGGTGCATCATCTGAGGCCAGGAGTTCGAGACTAGCCTGCCTGGCCAACATGGTGAAACCCTGTCTCTACTAAAAATACAAAAAAATTGGTGGCGTGTGGTGATGTGTGCCTATAATCCCAGCTACTCCGGAGGCTGAGGCAGAAGAATCGCTTGAACCTGGGAGGGCGAGGTTGCAGTGAGCCAAGATCATGCCATTGCACTCCAGCTTGGGCAAAAAAAGTGAAACTCCATTTCAAAGAAAGAAAGAAAGAAAGAAAAGAAAGAAAGAAAAGAAAGGAAGAAAGGAAGGAAGGAAGGAAGGAAGGAAGGAAGGAAGGAAGGAAGGAAGGAAGGAAGGAAAGAAGGAAGGAAAGAAAGAAAGAATAACAATAATAATAATATATTATTCAGAGTTTTGGTAACCCAGGCAAAGGAAAAGCCTCGAAGTCAAACAGTGAGTCAATTCAGAGAACATCAGCCATAGAAAGCTGGGAGCCCAGAGGCCAGGACTCTCCAGTGAGAACTGAAAGCACAGAGGTCAGGTTCATGAAGCTGAGTCCACAGTAGAGATACGACTCCCTGCTGCTGCCAGAGATGCCACAGGAAGGAGAAAGATGGGGAGAGACACCCTACATTCTCCCCTCAGCTCACCTTCCAATCTTCCACTGAAGTCTCCCATTGGCTTGACTTCGAAATCAGAGGTCAAGGGAATCTGACAAATATTTCCTGAAATGCAGAGAAAAAGCAGAAAGCGGGTAGGAAAGAATCTTAGAGTAAACTCACAGTTGATGGACGCAGACCCTTAATCGTTAGTAAGTGGAGCCCACAGGCGATCTGGAAAAGAGACTTTTTGGAGCATTAGCAGATAAGAGATTCCCATCCAGTATAAAGGTGGGAGAAAAGCTATCCAGAAGGGGTAAGGAGGTACAAAGGTGGAAACAAGCAAGTCAAAGTTAGGGACTGACAGGTAGGTTAGCTTCCTATGAGTAGAAATGCTGTGAAACAGAGAATGGAAGAGAAGTTTAATGAGAACCAGTGGCAAAGTGACGATGAAGATGATTCAGTTACCAAGTCTTTTAGCCAATTTATTCTCATGTGTACTTACTGCCTACTATCAGATAACTATTAGTTCAGAAAACAGAGGAAAAAATTGTTCCGATGTTTAATTCTTTAACCATAAGTAACCTGAAAATTGATATCCTTTAGATTTATCAGTTCCTCAGTACATATCATAGACTACATTATACTAATATAATAAACATGAGTCTCCAAATGTAGAATATTTAAACCTTCAAAATAGAAGTCAGAAATCCTTATTGTAAAAATCTTTCATGTTAAGTGAGGCAACTAGGGGGCCATGTAAATAACGTTGGTGAGTTTGATTCACTTGGAGATGTTTTAGCAAAGCAAGACTTTGATAGCACCATGTAGGGCTGCTCTGTCCAGAGACATTAGCTAAACACTAGTCACCTGCAGCCTTATCTTTGCTGGGTCTCAAAACCAGTGAGAACATAGTCTGACTAGTAAGAATTTATCTCTACTAGTTGAAGGACTGGAAATAATAGTTTACTGTCCTGAGTCTGGTGAACCTGAGCTTGAAGCTGGATTCTGTGATCTGGGAATGGTGGTCAAATCTTTCTGACCATGATCAAGAGCATCTAATATGATAGGCTTGCCCTGATTCCTGGTTATCATTCCAATTTTTCACTTGTGTGCTGACAAGAATACATTAATATAAAATGTAAGACTCTCTTCTTCTGGCCTTATGTCCTATTTCTTTGCCATTCAAAATTTATTCTTGAATACCGCCATACTCATTGAACTGCGTATAGTCTGCCTCTGTGCTTTTATCTCATTGTTCCACTTGCTCCAATTCTTTCGTGCCTCACAAGCATCTACGAATCATTCTTTGTTCCAATTATATACTATTTTGTTTCCCTGAATGCATGATTTAAATTCACTCCTCTGTCCCACAATAGTAAATTCTGTTAGTCTTTGTCATCTATGTTAGAACTCACCTCCTATAGTATCATAATGGTTTCATTGTCTATCATTTTCTGTCTTTAGAGTCCCCCAGGGGCTTGGACTATACCACATTGCCTTTACATCTTACAGTCGAGAGCTACGTGTTAAAATCTCAATAAATGTTTGTTGGACTGGACTGAGTCTGGTCTTGATTTCTAGCTCTACCAGTAAAAATGTAGGAATGCTTATTTGACTGCACGTCAGGCATCAAATTATAACACTGTCTCAAGACTCTTCCTGCTCTTAAGGTCAGACCCAGGTTATGGAGACCTACCTAAATCATACCTGAGTTCTCCCCATGCCTTTGGGTTGGTGCCAGAACAATTGTAGATTTTGCTATTTAAAAAAAAATTGACAAAAACCGCAGTAACTTTTGCACCAACCTGTCAATTGAGAAAATTGATGAGAAAAGTCTCAATCATTTTGGGAAGTTTATTTGCCAAGTTAAGGATGCTTGCCCATGACACAGCCTCAGGAAGTCCTGATGACATGTGCCCAAGGTGGTTCGGTCACAGTTTGGTTTTATATATTTTAGGGAGATATGAGATGTCAATCAATATATGTAAGAGGTATGTTGTTTCCTTCCAAAAAGGCAGGGACAACTCGAAGCAGGAAGGGGGTTTCCAGGTCACAGATAGGTGAAAGAAACATGGTTGCCTGCTTTTGAGTTTCCGCTAAGCCTTTCCAAAGGAGGCAATCAGAATATGCATCTATCTCAGTGAGCAGAGGGATGACTTTGAACAGAATGGGAGGCAGATTTGCCCTGAGCAGTTCCCAGGTAGAATTTTCCCTCTCATTTAGTGATTTTGGGTTTCAAGATATTTTCCTTTCATAAACCTAATAGAATAATTAAATCAAATCAATTGACATATTTATTACCTCAAAAACATATTCTGTGGTATTTGAAATTTACTCTCTTATTTTGAAATATACAATATACGATTATTAGCTATAGTCACCATACTGTGTGATAGATCAAAAAAAAAAACCCTCATTCTCCTAACTAAGGTGTTGTTCCCTTTGCCAATCATGTCCCCATACCTTCTATCCCCCAACCTCTGTAACCACCATTCTACTCTCTGCTTTTATAATTTCAATTGTTTCAGATTCAATTCATGAATGAGAACATGTAGTATTTGTCTTTCCATGCCTTGCTATTTCATTCAGAGTAATGCCCTCCAGGTTCATCCAAATTTTACAAATGACAGGAGTTCCTCCTTTTTATGGCTGAATAGTACTCTACTGTGTATATGTGCCACATTTCCTTTATCCATTCATCTGTTGATGGACACTTTTGTGGATTTTATAAGTTGGCTATTTTGAATAGTGCTGCAATGAACCTGGGAGTGCTTATAATAACCCAAATTACTGAAATACAAATGAAATGCATGACTTGATTATCATAAATACATACAGCCTCAGAGTTTGCAGGAATATTGAAGATGAACTAGATCAACAAGATGTCTGCCTCAAAACTGAATGTGCAAAAATGAAGCAGTAATTCTGTGGATGTTGGGTCTCTGGTTATGATGATAGATGATCTTTATTAAATTATTACTATGAGAAGTTCCTGTTCAAAGTGATTACATGTATCAATTCATGTAATCTTCTAACAATTCTATAAGATAGAGATTAGTATTATCTCCATTTTACAGAAATGGAGCTGTAAAGAGGTTAGGTAAACACACAAGGATACAGAGCTAGTAAGTGCTTACCTATCATTCATGTAAATAGCCTGGTTCTAGAACCAGAGGTCCTAGTGACTAGGCTATGAGGCATTCCACTAAGTTCCAGTATATGGCATACTTCTTTCAATAACTCTTTGATAGGAGCTTACCCACTCAACACATATTTGCTGTATGTTATCTGTATATCAGGCCCTATATAGGTTCTGGGACTTTAACCTAAAATGGAATATACTCTGTCCTCTCAAAGAGCCCATGGTGTGGTAGGAAAAAGTTCAGGTAAATTAAAGCATACTAAATGGTGCTCAATAAATGCTTGATGAATAATAACTGCCATGATAGTGGTAATATGGAAAGATATATGGGAGTAAAGAAAGGATGTCTCAGTAAGACTTGAGGCAGTTGGTTATCAGGAAAGACTTCCTGGAAATTAGCTAGATGAACATAATAACTGAAGGTGTATTCTATGAGAAGGTAATAATAAGAAAGATAGTCTAGAAGTATGAGACAACCTCAAACATTGCAGGATAAAGGCAGTGATATGGTTTGCCCTCACCCAAAATCTCATCTTGAATTGCAATCCTCATAATCCCCACGTGTCAAGTGCCAGACCAAGGGTGGAGGTAATTGGATCAGGGGGACAGTTTCCCCTATGCTGTTCTCCCGTCAGTGAGTCTCACCAGGTCTGATGGTCTTACAAGCATCTGGCATTTCCCCTGCTTGTACTCACTCTGTTCTGCTGCCCTATGAAGAAGGTACAGGCTTCTCCTTTGCCTTCTGCCATGATTGTAAGTTTCCTGAGGCCTCCCCAGCCCTGGGGAACTGTGAGTCAACTAAACCTCTTTCCTTTATAAATTACCCAGTCTCAGGTATCTCTTTATAGCAGTGTAAGAACGCACTAAAACAGGTATCCTATAAGGAAGTAATAAAAACAAGTGAAATGGGGTCTGAGATAAGCTTGGAAAAAAGCCTGGAGTCTCAGTGTGAAGGGCTGTGGATGTTAAGCTATGAACTGTGAACTATAGCATGACAGCCTTGAGACCCATTTAAGGTTTGAAAGTCAGCTAGTGACATGATCAAAATGGCATTTTAGAAAGGTCACTCTGACAACTCTGAAGAGGGTAGATTAAAGGGTCCAGATTGTATAGAACAAGAGGCTACTGCAACAAAGTAGAAGAAAAACAGACAGGACTGTGAAAAAGGAAAGAAGAGAAGATGTTCTTGGAGGCATTAGGCAGGTTTACTCAGTCAGACTGTGCTAAGATAATACATTATGCATTTTCATAATATTGCATCTACATTCTTGTATAATTTCCTCCCTATGAATCTTTCCTCTTTAGTAGTACATCACATGTTTTTAAATGTTTTGAAAGAACACTTTGGTGACTGAGTAGATGTTGGGGGGAGGGAAAAAGAAGGAAATACAAAATGGCTCTCAACATTTCTGGCAAGGACAACATGGTGCCATACCCTGAGATGGGCAGTAAAGGAAGAGAAGAAGGTTTCACTGGAAGTAAGATGGATGAATGATGATGGCTAAAGGATAGTTTGAATATTGTTTGTTTGTCCACACCAAGGCTCGTGTTTAAATTTGACCCCCAGTGTGGTGGTGTTGGGAGGTGGGGACTGTGGGAAGTGTTTGGGCTATGGGGGTGAATTCATCATGTAAGGCTTGGAGCTCTTCTTGCTTGCTTGAGACTAGATTAGTTGTTGTAGGAATGGATTTTATGTCATTAAAAAAGCCAGGATATCCCTCAAGTTTCCCTTCCTTCACATTTGCTTATTTCCCCTTTGCCCTTCTTTGGCATGTTTTGACACTGCATGAAAGCCCTCACCAAAAGCCTAGCAGATGCCACTGCCATGCTTCTTGTACAGCCTGCAGAACCATCAGCTAAATAAACCTATTTTCTTTATAAATTACCCAACCTCAGATATTCCTTCATTGCAACACAAAATGGACTATGAGAGATGAAGTTTAGATAGTTGCATGAGATTTTGATGTGTAGAGTTATCTACAAGTCAGTTTGATATAAAACAAAAGTGTTCAGAATATTTCTGACCTAAAAATCGAGAGTCATCAGTGCATGTGTGATAGTTGAAGCTTTGAGTTTAGAAAATATCCTTTAGGGAGTGTGTGTGTGTGTGTGTGTGTGTGTGTGTAAAAAGAGAGCATATATAGGAAGATAATTTAATTGATAATGTAAAGTACAATATTGTAGAGAAACAAGCACACAGGAAGAAGATACTACAGAAAAATCAGAGAGAAAGGAGGAATTCTAGGAGAGAAGGGTCAGGAGAGAGGGTTCACAGAAACCAGGAAAAACTAGGGTTTCAGGAGAGGATGAATATTCAACAGTTACAACTGCCTTAGAGATGAAGCAAGATAAGAATAACGAAAGTGTCATTGGGTCTGGTAATATTGAGGGCAATGAAGTTATTAGTGAAGGTAGATTCAGTGAAGTGTTGGAATCAGAAGTCAGAATGGAGTTGGGGGAAGAATAAATAGGATGTAAGGAAATAGAAACAATAACTGTGAAGTCTTCTTTCAAGAAGTTTTAAGACTTTTACCTAAAAAGGAAGCAATAAATGGTAGCTAGAGGAGGGTGTGTATTCAAGAATGACACTGTTTTAAGATGAGAAACGTTTGAGCTCTAAAGCCTGAATTGTTCCAGGATAAGGTAAAATAAACAAGATAATAGTTTTAAAAATCAAATAGAGTAATAGCAACTAAGTCACTGAAAAGATGGGCCATGGAGTCTAACTACATAGAGAAGAAGGTAAAGGCCAGATTGGAGATAGAAATTGTTCAGAAGGAGCATAAAGGGAAGAGGGTATAAGGAATAAGAGAAAAGCATAGCAGATTTGAATCAGACACTGAGATGTTTATGTTTAAATTTCTATAGTGAATCTGAGTAAGGAACTAAAGAAGAGTGGTGTATTAACCAAACATATTTTTGGTACATGTCAGCTCAATGATAGGTGTGAGAAATACCTAGAGTGTAATCTTGGAAATACGCTTCTGAAATGCAGCAGAGGTGAAAGAAGCTGAGACTAAGAAGAACAAGGAACTGAAGGGCTACCAGTTGGACTACTCTCCAAAGTATTTATTGAAATCACTCTGGCAAACTGTGAAATAGTTTTTATAGCTGAATAGTGTATGAAAATGTGGAGGAGATTCCCAAAAGGCAGCGACAAGGATGGATAGACAGCTGTATAGCTGGATGACAGCACTCTCAAAGAAGTGCTTTCTGGAAAGGTAAAGAGTATGTGTTTGGAAATGGCCCTGGAGATTAAGAAGGTGAACCTGAGTCTTGGCCCTGTGGTACAAGGGTTTGGGAGAATGGGCCACTGACATCGGTGAGTGAAACACGTGACAAACTTGCTTCAAGATAATATCAGATTTTTAAAAAGATCAGAAGGCAAATAGGACACTAAGTGAAGAGGAGGATGCTATAGGGTAATTTGTTAATATGGGTCATGATTCCTGGAGAACACAGAGGAAAGTGGTGGCCAAAGAGTAGTAGTGGGAGGACAATTAGGAGAGTGATAGAAACACCAAAATTGTGGAGATGAGAGGATAATAGAGCATACTTAAAACAAGTGACTAAAGGGCCTCCCATTTGGGGCTGCGGTGCAACTTGACAAAGGGTGTGAAGAATGGTGATATTATTGACCTCATGTGGTGCTTAGCCACAAGTCTCCTAACAAGATGTTTCTAGTTAAAGACTCAAAATGTAACCAAGGCCAAGTATAGTATGTTTTTTGTGTTCTAGCCAAAAATCTGATATTTTTTCCTAAGGCAATCAATCCATTTACCCTTAGGCAATTCTGATTGCTAGAAAGAAGTTTCCATTGATTTAAGATGCCTCTCTTTATGCATTTCATTCACCCATCAAGTGTCATCTGTTGGGGTAACATAAAACACAGACTTTGAAGATGGGTATCATGTGCATTCAGAGTTCTTTTTTCTTCAGACTGAATGTGCCCAACACTTTTTTGTTGCTACTTGTCATGTATTTCATCATCCTACTCATTTTTCAAATGTTTCAATTCACTTTAGTTTATAGTACATTCTTAATATAGTGGCTAGAAATGAATCAGAAGCCAGAACGGAGTTGGGGGAAGAATAAATAGGATGTAAGGAAGTAGCAACAGTAACTGTTGAAGTCTTCTTTCGAGAAGTTTTAAGACTTTTACCTAAAAAGAAAGCAATAAGTGGTTGCTAGAGGAGGGTGTGTATTCAAGAATGACATTGTTTTAAGATGAGAAGGGTTTGAGCTCTAATATCTGAATTGTTCCAGGATAAGGTAAAATAAACAAGGGAATAATTTTAAAAATCAAATAGAATAATAGCAACTAAGTCACCAAAACAATGGGCCATGGAATCTAAACTACATAGAGAAGAAGGTAAAGGTCAGATTGGAGATAGAAATTGTTCAGAAGGAGCATAAAGGGAAGAGGGTATAAGGAATAAGAGAAAAGCATAGCAGATTTGAATCAGACACTGAGATGTTAGACACTAAAGCATGTTCTAACAAGCACACTCTAGAATGAAATTATAAGGGAATGAAACCAACACTTACTGAACACCCACTATGTTCCTGGCCCAACGTGAGTCATGTACGTGCATCACCTCACTCAAGGCTCAGTGTTGAAAGCACAAGTTCTTATGTCTGAGATCATGGGTTGGAGCCCATGTTCTGTCACACAGCTAATATAAAAAGTTAATGTACCTTCCTGAGACTCATTGCTTTCCTCTGCAAAATGGGAATAATAACGTTATTTATTTAGCAGGATTACTATGAAAGTTAAATGAAATAAGGCATACTTCCTGCCATGTATTGCCTGGCACATGGTAAACACACAATAAGTGAGAGTTATCATTATCTACAATTTTCTAGATTAGAAACCTGGCAGTGAGTTAAGGTCAGACAATCAAGTTTGAAATCCAGATGATTAAATTCCAAAGCCCATTACATCATCTTGTCCCACATTTTAAGTTTCAACACATGTCTTTCTGATACTGCAACCCAAGATGATTGTTTGTAGGTTAGTGCTGAGTGAATTGTCCACCACGATTCCTATGATTTTCACATATGCTACTACTGTTAAGCATGGTTTCCTCAGCCTAAACTTATGAAAATTTGTTTTTGAATCTCATTGAAGCCATTGTATTATCTAGGCTTAATGTTATGAACAACAGTGATAAAAATTTAAAAAATGAAGAATGCAAAACATATTATAAAAATAATTAGCAACATATAGAAATAAAATGGAGTTGTTTAGAAAAAGTAAGAAAAGATGAGTATAGGTCAATACTTATTTATTTTAAAGATATTAATACCATTGAGAGAAATGAAGAAATTTGGGAAAAAATGTTGGCTTGGGAGACAAAATTGTATTTTACTGGGAGATTTATTGACAAAATAGTTGGACTGACTCTTCACAAATTATCATTTTTTTTTTCCCTGGATAAGATCCCAGATGAAGGAAGCACATAATTGAAGCCTCAATTTTTTTAAGAAGTAACAATGGTTACGACTAACTTGATATAAAAAGACCAAATAATTTTATAATTCATCAGAAAACTAGTCAGAATTACAATAATAACATGGATCTGAGGCCAAAGTGAAAATGATACTTTGGTCTAACTGTCCTGTCATTTTGTGTGAGTTTGAGAAAATGTGCTCTGTGTCTATCAAAAGAGCTGATGCTAATGAAGGAAGTGCCCTAGTGAACTAGTGCTCTCTGCAGCGAACTATCAACATCCTAGGGCATAGTGGCTGACTTAGTGGGTTAACTTAGGATTCATAATAAAATAAAATCTTGCCTGAAAGAGAATTCTGTTTCATTGAAATCTTGGAAAGAAGTTGTGAGAATGAGCAGTATTCTATGACGAATGATAGTCCAGTAATGTAGAAAGTAGTGGTGGACTTTTTCTTCATTGGCCACTGTTAGTCCATTAGCAACTTAATTCCTTTGAAATGTAACTTCTTCAAAACACTTAAGGCTGTCATTTTTTTTCACTGCTTATTAGAGTCCATCAATCATTGTCAAAAAGTGTCAATCATCGTCAAATGAGGGCATTTTCAGAACTAATGGATAGGAACTTTTTGACCTCATGTTTTTCAAAACCTTAAAATCACATGCAAAAGAATATAACTTAGACTCCATCTTCTGTTACTGGTAACTTTAGATAACCTTAGAGATTTTCAAAGTGTATTTTAAATACATAGTGCTAGATTTGTTTAACGGCTCACACTTTAAGAAATCAGAAACATACATAGCGGAAAATTCTAAAAATGAGAAACATGAGATCTGGGTTCTAGTCTCTGACTTAACTATCATATGTGACCAAGGGCAATTTCTTCACCCACTCTTAGAGCTCTGTTGTCTATTTTCTATAACAGATAAGTAATATCTTACCTTCCTCGTGAGAGAACTGGGAAAATGATCTCTCGCAGGGTCCTCCCACTTGGGGATTTATTACCATACATCTTCTACCTGTAGTTGAAATGCACAAAAACAAAATATAACCAAAACAAAATAAAGCAAAAGAGACTCAAATTGTTTCTTTAGACATATTTTCTCTAAGACGTAAACATCTACCTTGTATATTTTGTCTTAGGATTTAATTTTCTACCAAAGTCCTTTTAGTTTTTAGGCAAGCTAAATGATTAGCTTCAGAAACAGTCCCTAGAATTTCTGGCTGAGGTTAACTGTGACAGTTGTGATTCTGACAACTGCATCTTCATTTGCTGATTTTCCAAAGTCTAGCTGCAAAAAGACCCAGGATTGCCAAATTCTGGGGAAAATACCAGTAAATCTGCTTCTACTTCTTTCCTGTCTACTACCACACAGTCCTGGGTTGTAGCTCATTGCCATGTTTCATGAATACTGTGTATATTTTCCTGCAATGTGTACCCCTAAGATTTGAGATTTCCCTGTTAAATTCCACAATAGGTAAGTTAAAACCTACTTGCTGCTTTTTTAAACTGTAACTTTATTTTTGACAAAATTCTGTCCTCTCCATGTTTAAATATTGACCTTTCCTATATTCTTAACAATTTCTGTCTACAGAATTGCATTCACTAGGGTGAAGTTTCTCCGTTTTCGTTTTGTTTTGTTTTGTTTTCAATGTTTGAATTAAGAAAACAGCCCTCCTTTCTGCATTAGGGGAAATCCAAGGATAACCTAAACATTTTCCTTAGGAAATTCATAAGTGATTGAGGCTCCTGCCAACATGAAAAGTTCACTCACCCAGGAAAACTTAAAACATTTATTTAATTATTATTTGAGTGGCTCCTATGAGTCAGATACTTAAACAGTACAGCCCTTAAGGTTCCCATTATCAGTAGGCTCATCTTTTTCTTTAATGTCTGGGTCTGTGTTCCCTAATTATCTGTTGCCCTTTCTTCCTTTTTACAAAAAGGAGTGGGAAAGAGTGCCTTTAGCGTTGACCTAGCTCTGACAAAGCAAGTGGAAATAAATGAGCAACGTTTCTAGAAACTACACCAAAAAGGAAGTCACCATTCCCTCTTTTCAAGTTCTCTAAGACACCCAAAAGTACACACAACACGGGACAAATGCCCTATTACCCCAGGGAGAGTTTGACTCTTTCTATACAAAAATCAGTGCAGCAAAGGGGTTGAGGACAGTAAGTTAGTTTTATGAACCAGAGTTTTAAAATGTTGAAATCCTTTGCGAGGTCAAAAGGTACAGATACATCAGTATGTTAAAATTATTATTGATAAAAACTTGGAGGAAAATACAAATAATATCAAAATGGCATAATTTTTTTTTCCTACTTATTCCTATTAATGCCTATAATATGTATAGGTAAAGTAACATTACTTTCTTGCTTTCTAGAAAATTGTTGCATTAAACATATCACACATAAATCTAATTTGGAGCCATAAGTTTTCATTATTATAAGTGATGCTATTACAGAGATAATTTTATTTGTGTCATCTTGAAAACAATATAGACCATCCAACATTAAATGAAATTTAAGTATATTTCATGTATGTTATTTGTGACAAAAGAGGTAGTGTATATGCCAAATTCTGCAAAATAAGGACTTTAATGCAACCAGACACTGATTCTCTGGTGACTTCATACATCACTTTCACTACTCTGACTCATAAAGACAATGCAAAATTCATGAAAGCAAGGAAAAATATGATAAAATACGTGGTATTTTTTGTTTGTTTAGTTTTATTCTTAGCATTATTTTGTCACCATTTTTATTTTTAAAATATAATACACACAATTACATTTTTTTACTGCACTTCAAAGAATGTTGTAGTTTTTTATTATTTTATTCTTGCATATCCCCTCTGAGAAAAAAGTGAGGTAGGCTGAAGTAAAGCAATTTAACCATAAAAGAAGATAAATTTCTGTATGATATTTTTTGTAGGAGACATAAAGCATATCAATTATATCAGTTAGTGTTCATTTCAGATTCCAGAAACCACAGCAGTTATTTCAAGAGAAAAAATTTGGCATTAAACATTGTTAAGCATGTAATGAAGAAGTGAAAAGGCATAAAGGGTACATAAGTTATCACAGAGGTAGAAACCACAAAAAGCAGCTTCCACTCCCAGGACTGGAGAAACAGGAGAAGAAGGGGATATTACTGCAACTTGAGTGTTGGAGAAGGGGTCACACAAAGTTGTAAGTCCATCCTTCGAGAAGGATGTGCTACTATGTGGTGTGGGTGGCTCTGATCTAGGAGGAGGGGCCCTACAGGGCTGGGACTCTATCCTATGAAGACGGGTTATCAGCCAACTGATGATTCAATCTTTAGTGGGGTTGGGGAAGTTATTTCTGACAGTGTTGGATCAAATGCAAAATGGAATTAGTTATTGCTACCAGAGCAAACGGTTATTGTCAGGATGAAGAAGTGTTGCTGGGTATTGCTGAGAGGAGCCTAAAGCAAACAGGAGGGAATGACAACCTTCTTTTGCTTTTTTCTCCTTCAAGTTGTCTCTAGCATGTATGATTAGCAGTCTAACAGAGAGCCAGTTGGTAAGAGAGAAATATGGTTTTGCAGAGCATAAAGGTGGGTGGGTGGGAAACATAAAAGACAATAGCTCAAAAATCAGCACATAAGGTATCTAACATCTACCAGTATGCACCCTGTGACTGTCTAACAAAACTAATGGAATAGGCTGAGCACGGTGGCTCATGCCTGTAATCCCAGCACTTTGGGAGGCTGAGACAGGCAGATCACTTGAGGTCAGGAGTTCAAGACCAGCCTGGTCAACATAGTGGAAACCCGTCTCTACTAATAATACAAAAATTAGCCAGGTATGGTGGCATGTGCATGTAGTCCCAGCTACTCAGCAGGCTGAGGAAGGAGAATTGCTTGAACCTGGGAGGCAGAGGTTGTAGTGAGCTGACATCGTGCCACTGCACTCCAGCCTAAATCACAGAGCCAGACTCTGTCTCAAAAACAAAACAAAACAAAACAACAACAAAGAAAAACTAATGGAATAGAGGCTGTGGCTTATTTCCAACTCTTTTTCTCACATTTGAATGTAAATAATATTCAGACATATGCATGTGTGCATGAAAGAGCTGCAATGAACTGCAAAAATTATAGAGTCCTGGACTCAATAAGAGCCATAATCAACGAAAATGGGAAACAACGCAAGATTATAGTTAGTTGAGATATACATTTAAGGTAAGAAAAGGGTGACAGAATGTGGCAGATCGTAAGACTGTATTATCCAAAATGGAGAGCAATATTTCTGGTTCCAAATTCTCTTCTAAAACTCTGCTAGTCCTCACCAAGAATTACACTCTGTTTCCCCTCCCATTGAAACTGGATTGGCCTTTGTGACTGCCATAATGAATAGAATGTGGCATAAGTGACACTGAGTATCTCCAAAGAGTAAGTGTTAAAATAGATGCATCTTCTTTTTGACCATCTCTTTGAGATGCTTGCACTTGAATCTGGGCACTATGTTGTTTGGCTACCTAAGCCATCTAGAAGAGCTAGATTAGGTGGCCTGGCCAACGTACCCCACAAAAATCCCAGATGATTGCCAGTATTAATTTCTAGACGTGGAATTGAGAAAGCTTACAGATGACTCGAGCTTCTAGTCTTTGAGCCACCTCAGTTGATGTTGAGTGCAGCGGTGATGAGCGATCTCTCTGAAGACTGTAAAATGTGCAGATTAATAAATCAAAATATATTTACTTTTCAAGCAACTAAGTTTTGGGGTGGTTTGTGATGCAACCACAGTAATTGTAACAGATTTTGGTCCCAGGAGTTGTATGCTGTTATAACAAAACTTAAAACTGGCTTTGGGAGCAGGCAGTAGGTAGAAACTGGAAGAACTTTGAGGAGAGTGTTAGTGAAAATCGAAAGGGCTTTTGTCAATGAAAGTTTGATTGCCCCGGAAGAGACTGTCTATAAGAGTTTGTACAAAAGTGACAAAAATGATATCAGAACCGAGAAATAAGGGGATTATTGTTATGCAGTGACAGAAAGTTTACAACACTATTGCCTGAGGTAATGTGGAAAAAGGAAAACATATCTGGTAAATTGGATGATCTTACTAAGGAGATTTCCAGGTAGAATACTGAAAGTCCACCTGGCTTCTTTTTGCTGCCTGTAATAAAATGAGAGAAGAGAAATACAGATGAAAAAGGAATTGTTCAGTTTTCAGGCAAAATTAAAATATGAAGGAGGCTAGCCTTGTTGAGTTAAAAAATAAGACATTCTCATACCCAACCACGCGATTCTCAAATTTGGAAATATTTTCAGAACAAAGATAACATCAAGGGTAGGACTATACATTAATTTGTTAAGACCTCAGAAAGAGTTATGGCAATGCCTCAGATAACTTTGTCAGACAAAAGGCCCTCTAGGGATCTTGAAGGTGCACCTCATAGATCCTCCTCCACTAAATAATAATGGAGTTTCTAAAAATCTTCAGGATAACATCCATCAACATCCTTACAGAAAACCCATGAAAGAGAGAAGGGTTTATCTCAATAAGATTTGTGAGTGTGTCTTTTGTCTCATGGAGTAAACTTCAGTAACAATTATAGGAAGGCTACAAAGGTTTTTAAAGTCTGGGTACCATGGCTCACACCTGTAATCCCAGCATGTTAGGAGGCTGTGGTGGGAAGATCACTTGAGGCTAGGGGTTCAAGACCAGCCTGGGCACCAAAGTAAGACCCCAACCCTACAAAAAAGAATAAAAACATTAGCTGAGTGTGGTGGTGCACATGTGCAATTCCCGTTACTTGGGAGGCTGAGGCAAGAGGGTTGTTTGAGCCCAGGAATTTGGGTTGCAGTGATCTAGGATACCACCACTGCACTCTAGCCTGGAGGACAGAGTCAGAGTGATATGGTTAGTATCTGTGTCCCCGCCCAAATCTCATGCTGAATGGTAATCCCCAGGGTTGGAGGAAGGGCCTGGTGGTAGGTGATTGGATCTTAGGGACAGATTTCCCCCTTTTTGTTCTCAAGATAGTAAGTGAGTTCTCATGAGATCTGGTGGTTTAAAAGTGTGTGGCACCTCCCTTGTCTCACTTCTCTTCCTCCTGCTCAGCCATGTAAGATGTGCCTCCTTCCTCTTCTCCTTCCCTCATAATTGTAAGTTTCCTGAGACCTTTCTAGCCATTCTTCCTGTACAGCCTGTGAAACTGTCGGTCAATTAAACCTCTTTTCTTTATAAATTACCCAGTCTCAGGTAGTTCTTTATAGTAATGTGAGAATGGACCCTGTCTCAAAAAAAAACCAGGAAGGCCACAAAGTTTTAAAGAGAGCTTTACTAGTAGCAATACTGCCAGCTTGAACTAAAGAAGACAAACAGAGGCCAGGTGCGGTGGCTCACGCCTGTAATCCCAGCACTTTGGGAGGCTGAGGCAGGTGGATCACAAGGTCAGGAGATCGAGACCATCCTGGCGAACACAGTGAAACACCATTTCTACTAAAAATACAAAAAATTAGCCGGGCGTGGTGGCGGGCGCCTGTAGTCCCAGCTACTCGGGAGACTGAGGCAGGAGAATGGTGTGAATCGGGAGGCGGAGGTTGCAGTGAGCCAAGATTGTGTCACTGCACTCCAGCCTGGGCGACACAGCCAGACTTTGTCTCAAAAAAAAAAAAAAAGAAGAAGAAGAAGACAAACAGAAAATGAAAAGATGTCTTCAGATCTCTATACTGTGCGCGGGAAAGAGATTGAGGAAACTACTTAGTTGCAAAATCCGACTAGTTATGATGAAAAAGGAAGGATGTCCCAGAAGGTAGAACCAAGAGTCCAAACAGCAGAGTCAAGAGCTGTGAGAGATCATTTCCAGGTAGCAGTCCTGGGCCCTAATCCAGAAACTAATGCTATGTACCCAGCTAGGTTTTAGAATTTCTGTGGACCAGTAATTGCTGTAGGCCTTCCATTTCCACCTTTTTTTAATGGTGTTTATAGTGGTTATCTATTAAGTCTGTCTCACCATCATGTGTTGGGTATTAGGGAGAGGAGGTATCTTGTCACTTTACTGCATAGGTCTTCAGGTTGAGAAGATCTGAATTCATAGGCCTGTACTTGAAAAACTGCACTGAGGAGCCTCATCTGTGTCTGGACTGGAGGTAGACAAAGAGATCCTGATTCTTAAGTGTAAGCCTGACTATGTAGTGTGATCTGAAAGAGTTCTTGGAGGAGGGCAAGAGTGGAGAATGTGGGCAGACTGGACCACTGTATTTTCCAAAAGTACACAGCAGCATTTCTGGTGCCACTAGGCTCTTTCAGAATATTTTCCATACTCCATCAAGAGATGAATCTATTTTCCTTCCCATTAAAATTGGGCAGGACTTCGTGACTGCCTCTAGAAGTAGAATGGAGTGGAAGTAATGCTGAGTGATTTCTGAGATTAGGACATTCAAGTGATTTGGTTCCTACCTGGATCTCTCTCTCAGGATGCTTTCCCTTAAACCCCAGTCATCATGTCATGAAGAAACCCAGACCACATGAAGCATGTTCTGGCTGACAGCTTTAGCAAAATTCTTAACTGACACCCAACATTCACCTCCAGACATATGAGGGAACAATCTTTCAGATGACTCCAACCTCCTGCTTTGAACCATCCCAGCTGATGCTGAATCACAACTGAGCTGTTAACACTCATCTCTGCCTAAATTTCAGATGGATGAGAGAAATACAAATCATAACAGATTTAAGCCACTATGTCTTGTAGTGGTTTGTTTCACAGCCATATTGGAGTGGTTTGTTTCACAGAGGAAGTGTTATATTGACATGTATTTAGTATTTGCAAAAGTAACTAAACTAGAGAGGAGTGAATAAAAATAAAATAAGGGAAAAGGTGATAATTCAAAGGAAAAAATGTGAGATCAGAAGCACAATGGAATGATGAACCATAAAAGATCTGGGGCATTTCTTTGTCTGAGAAAGGGGAGAAGGAGGACTGACAATATAAAGATAGTCAAAGAAGAGGAAAATATTCCTAAAAGACACATTTACTTTTCAGATGTAGAGTTTATGGACGCTGAAAACCTTTTACTTTTTAGAAACTACGTTTCAAATCTATTTCATGTACTTTACTCACAATGATAAATATTACTTACCTTTTCAATTTTACAGTGTTCCTGGTCTGCTGCATATTTTAATTCAAATTTTTAATTTTTTTTTTTTTTGGTAAGGCTAAGTAAGATAAGCATAGTTTTCTTTAAAAGGCAAAAACCTTTGAAGCAGTCCACCCCAAATTAATCATCATGCCCCTTTTCTCATATTTCTTTCCTTAATGGTTTAGAGATGAGCAGTCACATTACCATTATGTATGAATACTACTAAGCATAAATAAGTGGGACAGGTTGCCCTGCAAACAAATTTCATTAAAGTACCTAGATTAACACATTTTAAAGGTCTCTTTAATGAATCTTTGTCCTTGTGCTACAACACAAGCAAGAATAGGGCAAACTAAGTTGTAGAATTTTATATTTCTATCTCTAGCTTCAAACAATTAAGGGAGTTATAAATAAGCTCTACTATCTTTATCCCACTCAAAAATAATGAATGAGCCATCCTCATGAATCACAAGACTATCACATCAACCCATCACAAGCCCAAGATCATGAAAGCAAGACTTTAAACCAGCATTATATTTTGGAATAAATCATGGACTTGGTAACTATTTCAGAATTGTAAATGTTACGATTTTTAGAGTTATAGCATAATTCATATATCAAACCGTGGCATCTATGAACCCCAGCATAGAATTACTAGAGCTTTTCCAGTTATTAGAGCAAATCTTTGTGAGTTCAGATTTTTAAAAAATTACTATGATGAGAAAAGTGATCAAACAAAAACATTTGGACATATTAAAAGACGAATATTTGTAATGAAAATTATATAAATAGAAAGGCAATTGTTTAAAAATGTTGGGGCACAATGCAGCAATAATTACATTCTTGTTGAAACAAAAGATTGCTTTTAGCTTTCATTGGCAAAAGATAACAAAGGATAAAATAGATAACTCCAAATAGGGCTTTACCAACCGGACAGAGCTTTTTTATTTTTGAGAGGGGGATGTGGATATATACACGCAATTAGAGTGATAAATATTAAGGGGATATATCTTCTAATCATTTAATATCTACTACACATTAATAAATAATTTCTTCTTATAAACTATAATATTATAATTTCTATGACATATTGATATTATTAAAAGGTCTATGTTGAAAAGCATTATTGTAGAATACTACAACTAAATTCTAAAATGTGGAATTAAGGGAGGAAATCATCTTTTACTGTGCTTTGAACATGTAGCTATGAGGCTGGTTAAAACGTTTTTCTTTATGCCTGTGACATCAGAGAAAGATTCAGATTATGGGACTTTTCAAAACTATTGCTTTGTTTTTTTGAGAATTCACAGATGTTTTCAGTAGACAACTCAGTGGTTGATTTCCATTCCTTCAAATGACACAAGAAAAAGATTAAGTACATACATATTTGATGTTTTTAAAATAAATCTGACCTTAAACTCAAGTAAATTAATATAGCAAGGTTCCAAATGTTCCAATCTGAATTTAGGACTCATATTACTCTTAGTTACATAATGCATTTTAATTAATTGTTTAAATTTGTTTTTTCATTGGTTTTCCTTTTGGTTTCTCATATACAGAACTTCAGGGTACACAATTCTTTTAGACACAAAAAACCGCTTAGATCCCACAAGATGCCTGGATCCTAATGCAATACAACGTTTTGCTAGTTGACTCCTTCCTTGAAAGAAACAAAAGTAATTCCCTGTAGAACAAAAGGTTTTTAAAATCCAATGAAATTAATAGAAATTTCAGTAAAGTGTCTCAGAGGAGCCACAGGCAGTGAATTTTCCACACAAAATATAGTGAAACTGGACAACTTATTGATGTGTTCATAAAAAATGTGTTTTGCTTTCCTTCTAAAAAAGTGTAGCAATAGGAATTCAAACACAAAATAGAAAACCAGACCTAAATTTAGTATTTAATATAATTTATAAGAAATCCTATTTAAAGCAGCAGTCTATAACTTTTGCCTATTTCAACCTTTCCTTTCAATTTCTAGCACTTCCAAACTACTTTTTCTTGACGTTCAATTTGTTATTACTTACTGCCTTTACTTTCTTATGTTACCAATCTTTTGTCTCTTTTTCATCAAAGTAAGAACATCATTACTGCTGCTACATAAACAAGTGTGTGTGTCAGCACATACACACACAAACAAACCCACCCATAAAAGCCTCAGGACTCCCAAACTGCTTATAATCCATTTTCTTATTATATAATGCTAATTTTAATATCATAATATACTAATACAATCTAACATGCCCTCTCAATTCCAAAAAGGCTTGCTGTGTATTTTCTGCAAGAGAGACAGATTCTAACCTAACTGTTAATGTAGAAAGAAGAACTTTCTTACTTGAATTTTACTATTAATAGGAAGACTTAAAAAATGATTAGTGGCCAGATTTCAGATCTGACAGAACAAAATACATATAGCATCATAGCTAAAATTCTGAGGAGTTTAGTTTCATGGAAAAAAAGGCATAACACAAATAACCAACTCAAACATACATTCTTCCAGAAATCTAGACTTGTACCTTTTCTCTTATATTTGCTTATAAGTTTGATTACTAATTTGATCAGAGTAAAAACAAAACATCTAAGACTAAATCATGTCTAAATGACTATAGGCCACAGAACTCCCCATAGTCTATGGCAAAAATTTCAATTGCCATTCATACTTTGAATATTTTTATATTTTTTCCTCATTATTCATGGTTGCTGAGAAAATTTTTTAAAAGTCCTTAGAGATTTAGTTCTGTTTAGCAAACTTAAACTGAATAACCTTGATGTACCAAAATGCTGAACTAAGTAAGGGATTACAAAAATGACTAGAATACAGTCTTTACATTTTTTTCTTGCAACACTTGTTTCTCTTGTATTGACTGGCACACTAAGAGCCTGGGAATTTTCAAAATAATTGGAAAGTGTCAGCATTCAAAACCAATCCCCTGGGCAGCCAGGATTAAAAAAAGAGAAAAGGAAAGAACTCTCTGCCCTTATGAGACATGGGACTTACATCCTGATGTAAGGGGGTGTAAAATAAATATAAATCACTAAATTATATAATCTGCCAGAATTCTGGAAAGGAATAAGTAAGATGGAAATTAAAGAGCATGGCAGGAGAAACCCAGACTATAGAGCAGAAGTGAGTGTCAGAGCGGATGTCAATTCAGATAGGTTGGTCAAGGGAGGTAAGATTCGTCAAGAAGGTGGCATTCAAGCAAACACTCAAAAGAGGTGAGAAAGAGATGGGTTTCAGTTCCTGGAGGAAGATCACTGCAGGTTAAGGAAATAGCCAGGGAAAAGGCCTTAAGAAGGCATCCTTGTTGTTTTGATGAGCAGCGCATCACCGGTATAGCTAAAGAGAGTGAGCAAGGGCAGAAGCGTTGATTAAATCAGGGAGTTAATGGGGGCATGAGGAAAGCAGTTCACGTAAGGCCTTTACTTTGAATGGACAAGAGAGTCACTGAAGTATTTGTAGTGGCAAGGTGCCATAGATCTTACATTTTGAATGTATTGCTTTACCTGCCATATTAAGAATGCATTATAGAGGAGCAAGGGTAAAAGCAGAAAGACCAGATGGAAGAGTATGATGGGGTGAAGTTATGCTGATTTAGGCCAAGATGGCATCAGTTGTTGATATAAAGAAGTTGACTGCTTTCTGGCCCAATGGATTTTATTTTTGTTTTTCTTTTTTTAGAGATAGGGTTTGCTTTGTTGCCCAGGCTGGAGTGCAGTGGTGTGATCATAGCTCACTGGAACCTTGAACTCCTTGTCTCAAGCGATCCTCCTGCCAGACTAATTTTTAAAATTTTTGTCTATGTTGCCCAGGCTGATAGCACATTGGATTTTAGATGAGCATGTTGGGAAATTATCCTGGTCTGAGCCTAGTTTACTGATTACTGAATATTAAATTATATTTGCTTTTGTGAGCATATTTGCATGAGCAGAGTTCTATGTTTATGCCTTTTCTACTAAGTAGAAAACCATTACCTATTATAGGAATTTTTTGTTGAATGCTAATACTCTCTTTTGACGTATCACTATAATTTCCTTCAGTTTGACTCCCAATTTCTCTTCTCTGTGAAGCCTTACTCCACCTTACTCTTACTCCACCCTACTGTATTCATGCCTTCAGCAATTACACATTCAATTTGTTCTGCGTTATTTTGAGCTTGTTTCTTTGCTATCATGATAGTTGCTTCTTTTGTTTCTCCAGTTTGTTTCTTGATAAAACACAAGCAAGGAAAATACTTTTAGACACAGTAATCCCTTTACCCTCCAGGATAATTAGGTTATCATCCCAATTATCAATTTTTGAGAGATAACTAAAATAATAAATTATATTCTAATACTCAGTAACAGGTTTAATCAAGGACATGGTAGTTTTCGTACAAAGTGAGTCTCAGAAACTCATGCTACATAGGCTGAGAAAGGAAATGTTCTGAGTCATGAGCTTAGGTAGGAGAGGGATGAGTACATTTAGTTATTTTTTCAGAAATTAAAAGCCAGAATCAGGGACTGAAAATGGAAAGTTTCATACCAGTAAATCTTTCAAAGATTATCCTTCTATCTAGCAGAGACATTTTCCCCTCTCATCAGACACAATAAACATAAAGATGGTTTAGTTTCTGTTTGTTTTATGGTTTTGGAATTCTGAAAAAACAAGTTATAAGAGCAAGTTAACTTATTAAAATGCTTTGAACTCTTTGAAGAAAGGATATTTTTATGAGATACATGTTCAAGGCATTCTTTCTGTCTTTGCAGTTTTTCTCTCATAAAAGATACTCTCTTTCAAATGGACTTAAAACTATCAAATGTGTTTTTACTTACATTTACTTTATCTCCTTGTACATGCTAGGGCCCATCTGAAGTAATAACCTCTTTGTTAAACTTTGTTTCTTAAAAAAAAACCCCAAGAATTCTAGCAAGCCAAATATTATACAATATGCTCTAATATAGGAATTGATCTCATTATTGATTCATGATGTCTTGAACCACCCCCCTCTGCCCTTCACCATATCTTAACACACCCTGACGATCTTCTTCAAAAGTATGTCTATTCATGTTGTAGCCACACACTAAACTGCAGACAATTAGCTGGTCCACTCCTCTGCCAAGGCTTGAAATAAATCTCTATTCCAGATATTGGGAAGACAGCAACACCCCTTGTCCTCCACATGTGATTCCTTAAATAGTACCCCAGTGGCCTTGAAGAGTCAATGCACTTCTTTAAGCCTAATTTATTCCCAGAATATGACCTAGGTGCGGGGGAGGATAGAACACATTATCTGATGTTCAGTTTGCTCAACTGTACCCTAGAGAATCGAAACATTAAGAAGCATATGGTATGAATATTGTCCTGATGAAGGCACATTGTTCCACTTTAGAATTTAAAACAAGCAATACGGCAATTGTTATTAACTAGCTTAGATCCCTTCTTCCAAATCAAAAACTTTATAAAGTTTCAGGAAGCAGTATGGTAGGTTACGTGTCCTAAAGGTTTTCTGTCTTAAACATCAGAGTCAATGATTCCACAAAGAAAAAGATTCCTTAATAACTGCCTACATAGACCATTAAAAACACACAACTTTATGCTTTGCCTTTTCCCCACCTCTATAGCGGCAATGACCATGTTCAATAACTAAGCCTTTGAGCGGCTGCCTGATGCTGAAGTTAAATGCATATGACAGAACTACCAGCACTGATGGATGACTCTGGACCCGCTGTGCTGACAAAAGTCTGCGATGTTTGCAATAGTTGGCTATCATTGAAAATGGGCATTACCTGTTTTGGCATTTGAACACTGCAGATCCTGAAGTGATGGTCAGCATTGAACCCTGAAGACACAATGCTAGCAGGGTTAATACATGGCAGAATCTGTCTATACACTGTGGTGACTGATTATTTACTGAATCCCAGAAACAGACCTTTTGATAAACATACCTTTTGATAAATTTACTTTTGGGAAGTAAATTTCCAAGTTTATATTTTTTTTCAACTAAAAATACCAGCAAATACAGAGATCCTCACTGGTTTGTAGGATTTTTTATGAGACCTTATAGAATAAAAAAGCTTTCAAAATGTTTTGATTTTCATCATTTATTTTCTGTCAAACCACTGTAAATTTACATTTTGAAACTCATTTGCCTCATAGGCATTATTATTTTTCTTAGTCTGTCTATAAATAGAATGATGATTTTGCATGCTAGTTTCATCTGTTATATTTTTGTGTATTTATTTATATTAAACTTACTTTAGAAATGTAAACTAGACTAAAGGGTTTTCTGAAAAAAAAAAAAAATCCAACAACAAAGGATTTTCCCACATAGTGGGAAAAAACAACCATCAAAGCAAGAGGAGAAGAAAGTATTTCAAAAATCATGCTGAAGGTATTGCAATTAAAACCAAATTTAACTCTGGGGTTCCAAGTAGCCCAAGCAAAAAGGGAAATATTATAGTATACAAATCTCTTTTTATCTTGAAGCAAGCATATCAATTCATCAGAAAAACACAGCATTTTTTTTGTTCCGCAGTTCTGACAGTAAAACTTCCAAGTGTTTGTTTTTCCTTTTAAAATAAGGGCCATTGAATAAAATATTGACCAGCACTCACAGTAGAACTTTTTATAGAAACTACAGGGGTATTCTTTATACAGGTATTTTTTTTACTTGACCTTAGCAGAAGACAAGAACACAATGATGAACCAGAGTTATGTCAATGAATAGAGAAGAATGATTTAGTTCGGTAGCATTTTGACAGCCTAACTTAAAATGAGGTTCAAATCTTACTATAATTCTAGGAAACAAAATTTAACCAAAGGCCTACTGAAAGGCCAATCATTATTATATTGAAAATTTTATTTTCAAATCATTTTAGTAGCTTTGATAATTTTTCAGAATAATTATCAAGTATTAAATAATAGAATAATACAACAAATCAAAATAAATAATACAGCTGGAAGATATATTAGAGTCCCTATCCATATATAGAAGAAAAAATTGCATGCTTTCGAAACTCCGGTTGAGGTTGTCCATAGCATACCAAATGCAGAGCAGCAGAAGCTGGAAACTTTGGGCTAGTCATTACTAGGTTGTGCCAGTGAATTGCAATGAATCAGAGGACATTCTTTCAGGAACGTTATTTCTAAAGTATATGCAGAGATATAAGTATACTTTTAAGTCAAAAGAACTATGAATACTCCAGAGACTCCTTCATTTCATAATATATAATCAGGAACGTAAACAAATGAGAAGTTAGGTGAAACAGTTAAAATGTCTTTGAATAATTGTGGATTCTAGTATTTACATTGAACAATTGAAAATTATCATTTTGTAGATCAAAAGAAATTGGATATTAGCAATTTCACACATCTCTATCTTTTATAAGATAGATTTCATTTCCCTCACTACATATGTTATACAAATATAAATATAAAGCTAGATTTTTTATAGTATAGTGCTTCAAATAATTACATATAGTTACAGAAAAAGTAAGTTATAATTATATTGAGAAATTGTCATTTTTAGAAGTGAAGTTGCAAGATTTTTTTTTTAATTTGTTCACATAACTTAATAATATATTTTACTCCTGCTGGGCTGATGCCTTTGTTATAAGAAAGTAAGTAGATGGTAAGAAACAGACTGATTGATTACACTTACAGAAACCTTAGGGGTAAAGACACAAAAGTAAATCACATAAATTTATCTGAAAAATATATATTTTTACCGTGGAACTGAACTTTGTTTTTTGGCTCTTAGTTTAAAAAGCAAGCTAATATTGTATAAATTGCATGCTCTAAAGTAAATTTTTCTAAATTGGTGATCTGAATAACAAGAAATACATTACAAGAAATTGTTCTGTGCTGAAGTGTAAGAAGATGAAGGTTAAAGAAAGTTAATCAGATTGACTTACGGATTGATTTATTGATTTACTGATTACCTTCACACCTCTATAATAAGTATAATTTTCCTTTACAAAACTTTTTTCTTCCCTAGACAAACCAAAATCTTATTTATACTTTGTTCTCCATTCTTAGAAGCTATTTTGAAGAGCCATGAAGAATCATCAGCTTCATAGAAAGATAATATATTGCTTTATTTTCTATTATTTCTGCAATTTTGTTGTTAGTTCAAGGGACTGGATATCAACAGTCTAGAGGAACAGTAATATCCGGGCAGATATCCTTAACACATCCCTTGCACCCTTGGTTAATTCCTAGGCAGCCTATCAGAAGTGTTCAGTTGGGTCCCAAGTGGTTCGGGGATCTCTCCAGGCTCTGACTCCTCATGGTCATCACCTCTCTGCTCTTGTCTGAGGGCTCCGGTTTCCATCCTGTGATGCCGAATGCCTCACAGCAGAGCCTTCAGTAGCTTGCCTGTTGCCTTTCAGTTCTTGTTGGCCCAGGAACCTGCTTCCTCAGTTTGTCCACAGTGTCAACCACAGGATCCCATCCCATTACCAGGCAGGCCAGGCATTTAAAATTTCAACCTGAGCCCAGAGATGGGCTTTGGATTGTGCAGCCATAAAGAGTAATTAGCTATGTTTTCATGGTTCTTGGTAATTACATTGAATTTCCTTATTGTAATATTAGGAATATACACTGAAAATTTGTAGGTTAAAAAAAGAAAAATAAAAACAAATGAATTTACTTTATGATTCCTCTTTAAAAATAATGGCCAATAAAATGTAGGTAGAAGTAGCTTTAGTAGTAGCTATAAGAAGAAACACTTTAAAATAATGAGGTCCTTCATTCCCTTGGACAAATATATTATTCAGATACCAACTATATCTTAATGCAATGTTTTCCACTTAAAATAACTATTAATAAAGTAAATGAATGAAACATTGGCTCCTTGTTTCCCAAACATGTATATAATACTTAAAATAATGATGCCAGTATGTATTTGGTATAAACATTCTTTCCAATGATTCTAAAGATTAAAAAAGAAAAGACTTTCTCTTCTCCTGTTCTCCCACTGAAGATAACTAAAGGAGGTAAAAGTTCTAGACCTCATTGTTCAGAAGAATATTATAAGATGCTAGAGTGTGGCCTTAGGTTTAACTCTATATTTTATTTAAATATAAATAACTTTATTTAAATGTATTTAAATATAAATAACTTTATATTTTATTTAAATAGCATGCAATGAAGTTGATGCCTATTTTATTGCTTCCTTACCAGAAAGTTTCAACTCCAGCAACTGGGTGAAAAGCATCTCAGATTTCTTAGGAAAATAAGGCCCACTTTGTGTACATATATATCACATAATCAAATAAACTAGAAAATACTTATATATAAGAAGTGAAGTTATACACATCATTTAGATACATATAATAATGGATTAAAAACTAAATTGTTAGTAAACATGATTTAAACCTAAAACATACAAGTGTTAAAAGACAAGGGAAACTATTTTGCAGTAAGTATTCCAAAGAATTTTTCCAGAATTTCAAAAATCCTAGATAAATTTATATACATATGAAAATACAAATATCAGTCTTAACATTATCACTCTACTGTTATATAAATTTCCAGTTAAAATATATAAGCTATGGCTTTTCTGTCCAGCTCTTAGAGGCCTTAGATGATGTCCCTGCCTCAGCATGGAATGTCTTCTCTTCCTCTACCCACCAAATTACTACATCTCTTTCAAGGCCCTTTTCAAAAGCTCTTTTTCATGGAGCTTTCCCCACTGTACAAGTCAGAATTAATTACTTCTTCCTATGGGCTCTCAAAGCACTTTGAACTTCTAAATGGCAATTACTTTATTCTGCCTTGCACTATTTACATGTTTAAATATGTCTGCCTCACAAGGCTTTAGTTTTCTTGAAGACAACATCTTAATCAACCTCCCCCCCCCCACCCCATTGGATTTCTTTCATTCATGTGTACTTAATTATAATTTGGAAAATCATTACCAGTTAGAGAATTGCTGCCCAATAACTCTGGGTTAAAAATAACAGAATTGAAATTATTGTTCTTTACAATCCCTTCCAGTCAAATTCTGACTCTAAATGATGCCTTTCCATGTTGATCATTTTGTACCTTTGACAAGAAGGCAGCAATGTTAAAACTGTCTATGTGTGGTATTTTCCAATATTCCTTGGACTCCTAAATGCACCCTTTAATATATCATACCTGTAGAATGTCTGAAAATGTCACTTGGATAACTATCTTTTCCCTGTGCTTTACTAAGATTAACCTTTTGAGTCATATAAATCAAAAATTCAAGAAAGAGAAAAAGCTGAAATGGATGTCACCTTTGTCCCTTTACTTTGTGAAACTTTCAACTTGAATACTGTATCATTGGTGATATTTTAAACTTTTAGCGATGTATCTATGATGTTTCTCTCCATGGAGGTAAGAACAAACATTATTCACTCTCAGACGTCTTCTAATTTGGGGAAAGGCATTTTGCAGTTAGAAAAATATGAGACTGGGTTTAAACAATTCCCCCAAGGAGTGCAAATAGTATCAGAATTGAAAATGACCCCTAATTTTTCACTTCTAATCAGCATCTTAGTCTCTAGAGCATCTGAAATACTGGTAATTTGTACAATACTGTACAAATGATGATTCTGAAATCATATATGTAGACGTGTGTAGACCACCTACGTAGATGTATTAAAGTGTATGTAGATCTATGTAGAACACATGAATTAAACCTCAAAGGGCTAGGTAAATGTACTGAGCATTGTTTTCTAGTCTAACCTGTTACGTTTTCACTAATAACTAGCTTCATATAAGATCAAATAAATCCTCCTTCACTGAGTTTAATACTGTATTTATCTTTTCACACTTTTTACTTAGTTTTACAATCATCTGATTTTCTATGATAACCAGATTAAGATGGAGATCTATGCTTATGTTGACAGAAAAAAAATGAGGTTCAGTCGTTTAATGTCAAAAATTCCCCTTTTTTCTTTCATATTTCAGCATCTTTTCTCTTTGTTAAACTTAGTAACAGGAAAAGAAATGTTAGAGGCATGAGTGGGTGAAACTTAGAAGCACTTTAGAAGAGCTTGCCTTTGAATTGATTGCTATTTAATGATATATAGAGATTAATTTGGCATGTGCTAATGTTAATTCTTATTTTTTCTTATTTATGAAAAATTACATCAAAAACACCACATGCCACTGTAATGCTTATATTTTAAATATCTTTATCCCATATTTGGTGTTTACATAAAACTTTTGTCTTTGTATATTTCTGATCATGTATTAAACTGAGTTTACATAAAAAAACAGCACATTTTAAACATCAATAGTGGCTATATTGCTTTAAAAATTAGTGTTCATGGGTTAACACATAATCCACATATTATTGTAAAATTGTGCCAGAAGTTATCGATGGAAGGATTTGTATAATATAAGTCTATATAAACAGAGTGGAAGTTGTACTATATAAAAAGGACACAAAGCAATATTCTACTTGTATAAGTTCAGCTTTGGACTTAAATTTCAAAGTATCAGTTGTTGAAATCTGTAGCAATTGAGAAACAAGAAAAGGAAGGAATGATAAACTAAAAAATAATTAGGAGAAATATTTGCTATTATTTAATTTAAATATTCAATTTCATCATTCATATTTAGGAGAAAATAGAAATTTAGAGAAAATAAAAAGGTTCAATGTGAATTTAAAATCATATACAGATATATGGCCACTTAAAGGCTAAATGTGACACCTTTTTTATAGCCAAAATTATATTGGAGTCTAAATAATTAAAATTGTCTGAATGAGGAAATAATTGGGATCTTAATTTACAGCAGAAACATTACTCGTATTTGTAGTCTACAAAGCAACTTAGCATACATAATGTTATCTTCTAGAATGCTAGTATGGGTATAGCAACGAAATTACAGGTAAGTATTGTTCAACAACCAAATAAGTACAAATACTTTACAGATTGTGTATTTGATTGTGGTGAAATCCCTTTTGCATCTGCAGGAAGCTTATGCTTTTGTGCAGTTTCATTTAGATCAAAAGCAAAGAGAAAACCTAGAGAATTTTTTTCTTTTTAGTTCTTATCCTCATCTGATCTCTAGTTGAAGTTACCCTTAAATGCTCCTTTCCCTCTTCACTTGGAACAACCAAAATACCTAAATTATAAAAGCCACTGGAATATAAATGCCATGAGAAAAATCCCAAAGAATGAGAAGGAATAAGAATGGTGTGCCACTTTATCACTATTGTTTTTAAGAGAAAAATAAAATATTATTATATATACAGCTGAATTAAATTGTGGTTTCAGTAATAAGATAAATGCTTATTGAACCCAACACAACTTATTTTAATTGTAACAAAAATGAAAGAGTTTAAAACTGGAGCCTTAGATTTTTGGTATTATGTACTTGATTTTTAAAGTATAAACATACAAGTTCAGTGCATGATATGTATAGACTATATATCAACATGCTCCTTAGGAAAAAAGATATAATAATATTATTATGAATATTATTACTACTAAAGCCACATTTTTATATAAATGTCTACAGTGTAAGGTCTGACTTGGGTACTAGGTAGGATAGGAAGAAGGTTCAGATAGAAATCTCTTCCTATAGGAGTTTACAATTTACAGAATTATACCTTAGTTGTAATAAATCCAAAGCAAAAGTAAATCCATAAAGCCAAACAACAGATCAAATTTGGCATGTGCTAATGTTAATTCTTAATTATTAACAGATTCTTAACAGATTCTTCTTACTAGTGATCAATATAAAGATACAAAACTCTGAACTGACATAGAACAGAGCCAGTAAGTAAAATATGAGTTAGTATATTTTTGAAAAAATAATCTTACTATATTTCAAAATGGATAAGTTGTAATCTCATTAAGCCATCAGGAAAAAACAATCTAGAGCTTACCATGGCTATAATGTGCCCAAAAGTTGAGTCCCTGCTTTGAAATTCTCCCCACACTGACGATTTAGATGAAATTTGCGGAACTGGAAAGAAATACACAACAATACTCTAAATAAAAATACTCTACATCCTGACCAATTTTTGTATCTCAGCAAACTTCAAATGTAATATAAAATTCAGTGACTGTCATGCTGACAAGTTATTCAGACATATAATAAAGGAAAATAGCTTTGATTTGTAGCTTTAATTTGAAGATTCTATTATCTTCTGTAGATTTTAACTACAATTTTAGTTAATTTTGGTAGAGAACGCCAAGTTGAATTACTATATTCGAAAGGTTTATTTAATTTTCTTAAAAAAGCATCAATGTTTTATATACACACAAAATATTACATATATGCTTATAAACATATAGTGTCACATACATGGTACATAATATGTTTTTATTGAATCAAAAAAGTATAGGAAGTTTATGCCATTTACATCATTCTGGGTTTTTTTATTATAATGCCCACTTAAAAGGTTAAAAAATTCTTATTTCTCTAGATATTGGGAAATTTGACTTTTTGGAAGCTCCTTGTAAGAAGTAAGAAATAAAGCTATCATGATATTAAACAGGATTATAGAATCTGTAATAAAAATTTATTTCTACATCATTACATTTTATTCTGAAGTCCCAGTGACCATCTCCCATTTTTCTCCTATATGTGTGAGAAATAACTGATGTTTAGCAATTGAGTTTATTTTTATTACTGAACTCAAGTCAAAGTCTCAGCGTGGGGTTCAAGTTCTCAAAGATGGGCAGATTTAATATATTTGTCACCATCTTGATATTGCTGAACTTCAGATGAAAGTGATGGTTGGTGAGTCTGTGAATTGAGGACAAACCCTGTGTTAATGTTGATGTGGTATTCAAGAACTCGTTTATTTTTGTTCTAAGTTGCAATACATTTTACTAGGCTGATATTAATTTTAACAATTGCCTCTTTTTCTCCAGTTTAGCCAGTCATTACTTTAGTCACTGACCTGGCTGTTATTACATTTATTATTCAAAAAAAACAGAATGTGAAAATTTATGTATGTTTTTTATTTTTCTTTAAGTTTATAAACAAGTATCTAAAATTATTTTAGTGAAAACCTATTTCCTTTAAGTAAAAAAAAAAAAAAAAAAAAAAAAAACCTTAAGTTGTATGCTCCCATTAATGAATAGTTTTTGAAGATCAAACAAGCCAGGATCAATTTTATACATATCAGGTGATATGTCCAGAGTTTGCATTTAAAAATGAATTTGCAATTGTCTTTTGTCTCTATTTCCTAATTCATTTTTAGGGCTTTAAAGATCTGTTGTAACTGGACTCTTGTTACATTTAATAAGTGCCACGTTGATTGGCGTTCTCTAAGTAGGCTTTTCAGTTTGCCTGTGGGGAAATTTAATATAAAAACATTCAACATTCTTTTATTAGTGTTTTTTACTATTCCCAGTCCCATCAGACCTTTGGTGCAAGCAGTGTATTATTGAAAAGCTTATCTGTAAGAAGTGAGCCAAGGGGAAATTCAGCCTTTATTAATATTGACATCATGTTCCCACACAATGGCTGTCTAAAGAAACTTTTCAATTGGATTTCAACTGCTTTGATGCAATATAAATGGAAACAACTGAATGCATGGTTTAACACAGAATAGTGAATGATGCTGTATCCTCCAAACCCAAACAAAGTTGGAGTTTAGAGGTATTTCAGGACCATATCGAGTATGTTAAACTTATAATGATTTGCAGAATGTTATGTTAACTTGGTAGGTCCTAGAATACATACATTTTCTTAGGGCCTCTCCCCTTCCCACCATTGCCATTTTAAAAGAAGAGAACAACTAAGATATTTTCAAGACAGAAGTTATATTGAAGTACCAGGATAAGACTTCAGTAAAGAAATAAGTTATGTTTGAGGATACACTAAGCTAAGATTATTATTTCTATATTTATTGCTATACAGTGTCAACATCCAGAAAAGATTATAGAAACAACTCAAACCAATTTATTGAAACTTAGTCATAGGTATTTTACTTTCTTCTACAATAGCAAAAAAAAAAAGGGCCAATGAGTTAGATTGCTTTTTACAAAAATCTAGAGTGCAGATCGAAATGATCCAGGTGAATAAGATTTTTAAGAGAAATAGGTATTTGTCAGCTTCACCACAGAACTACACTGTGGTTAAAGATATAACTATCAGTGCAAGCAGTAAACTCACTCAAGTCAAAGGAAATAAGATCTTCACAATTAGAAAAAGTAGTTGACAGTTTGCTTAGAACCCTAAATGTAATTTTTTTGGAGAATAAATTCTTGACTCAATGAATACTATCACTTTTTTGGTTAAACAGTCCAAATTTGACATCTAGAACATTTCTTTAAAGTCACCATTTTCCTGGAAACACTCTAATTTTGAGGTGTCTAGGGCTATATTTAGCTTTTGAACAGTAGTCTTTTAAAAAATATGGTTATGAAACAGATTGATTTGGAGGAGCATTATAATTAGCTGCTGAATATGTTAGAAGGATAGATTATTCTACATGAATCACAGAGCTCACTTTAAGTGTCATTCCCCATTCTAAACTGCCAGCTTAATTTCTTCTCATTTTTCACCACAAGAGCCTTTTTTCTATTATGCCAATAATAAAGGTTTAGTTGTCACAAAATAGGCATACTTTTGTGAAATAATGAATTATAAACTGTTTTGTTTCAATTTTTAAAATAACTGAGTCATGATTACTTGATTTGACAATAACTAGAAAAACCCACCTAGAAAACAACCGTATTTAAAAAATATATACCCGGATTTAGTAGATTTATAAGCCTCTGCAAAACATTTTTAGACAAATAGAGAAAAATCTATAACATAGAATAGCATAAAGTGATAATAAGTGTGGTTGGTCAAATGATGTATTTTGGGATGTAAGAAAATTATTATGTAAAGAACAACTGAAACAATACTGATGATCGATATTTAAGAAAAAATTTAAGATGATACATATAAACTAAGATATGCTTTAAAAAATAATTCTAGAAATTGATGATTTGACAATCAATATGAAAATGCTATTAATCTTCAAAACCCATTTAAAATTTATCACTTAAAAATAATAGCATTATCCTAGGTGAATTTTATGGAAGAATCTGCATTATACAATCTTGGAACAGTCTTATAAGTATTGTGTAAAACATATAACCTTGGCGTTTATCACAGGTGTAACATTTTAAAAATTGAATAAACATTTAAAACGTGCTATTACTCCGAACATATGTCATTCTGCTAGATGCATAATGAATGTTCAGTAAACAATAAGTTGAATACTAAAATACAAATAACAGGTAAGCCCTTCATTGTTCTTTAGAAATGCCTATTTCTTCCTATCTTTTTTTTTTTTTTTGCATTGCTTTCTATTTTCAAAAAAAAAGTTTCCAAAGTTAATTACACCGGAACCAGTAATAGAAAATAAAGTGATTTGTTTCTAAAATTATGATGTTCTAGAACCCAGACTGGCAAGCAAATACAGAAGCAGCATTGCTATAATAGAATCACGTTGGGCTGGGCTTTTTGTTGCCCGGTATGTTTGAGAAAGAAGCAAGGGGAGAAAGAATGCAGAAGAAATCCTTCATAGATATACACAAAAGCACAAGAACATGTTGTGTTGCTGAAATGTAGGTACAGAGTACAGAGTGCTGGAGGTTGGGGAACCTGCCCTAACTCTCCTCTGAGAGCACTTTGAAGACTTGTTATAACAGATTGCTGCATCCCATCCCAGAATTTCAGTAGATCTGGGTTCATCTAAGATTTTTTTTCTTTTTCTTTCTACCAAGTCCTCCAGTGTTAATAATGTTGCTGGTTCAAGAAGCACAGTGTGAGAAGTAATGTCTTAAAGCATGAGCCTGGTATGTATGTGAAAATATTTTTACCCTTATCAGATGGGGAACGTTGTTTTTAGGGGCTGTTAAAAAAAATAGTTGTGTTACTACAATATTAATATTTCCCTGATTCTTGGAGTTACATGTCATATTTAAAGAAGAAAACAATCACTAGATATCACCTACCACATGGTCAAAATTCTTAGGATAATTACACTGCTATATGGCAAACCTGTAGTTAGAGAAAACTGAGATAGATATAGTACCACAGTTCTTGTGAGTGTCTAGATGTAGGTATATTCGTAGTTCAGCTCTGGATCTGTATACAACTTTTTACCCAAAATCATCAGAAAAATGTTTTATTCTCCAATTATTTGCAGAACCATATGCCACTATGGAGAAATGTCTCTGACTGTGGTTAAAAACTCTGCCATTTAAACAACTCCTTAGATTAACTGACACTCAGTATTCCCTTGCACAGGAGATGTTCACAACTTTAGGAACATTTCTAGAATTTCCATGTCCTGTCTGCTCCTGCTGGGTGAACCATGTGCCTATGCAGAGTCAGCTGTTTGTTCTTAAATCTGTTTTACCAGTTGTAGTTATTATTGTAATAATGTTATATATATATATATATATATATATATATATATATATATATATATATATATATATATATCTGTGTGTGTGTGTGCGTGTATTTTTTGAGACGGAGTCTTGTTTTGTTCCCAGGCTGAAGTGCAGTGGCGTGATCTCGGCTCACTGCAACCTCTGCCTCCTGGGTTCAAGAGATTCTCCTGCCTCAGCCCCCTGAGTAGCTGGGATTACAGGGGTGTGCCACAAAGCCTGGCTAACTTTTGCATTTTTAGTAGAGACGGGTTTCAGCATGTTGGCCAGGCTGGTCTTGAACTCCTGATCTCAGGCGATCTGCATGCCTCGATCTCCCAAAGTGCTCTAATTACATGAGTGAGTCACCACACCCAGCACCTGTAATAACGGAATTTCATAAAATATTGCATGAAGATTTTTTAAATAAGTAAAAACTTACAAAACTTAATGCAAATAAGTTATTATAATGGTGTCAAATTAGATAGAGATAAGATAGCTGTAAAAATGCAGAAAATAATGCAAATCTAGAACTATTTTTGTAATTGTTTTGCTTTGAAAGTGATTTTAAATTGTGACTTCACTGTAAGGAATTGCAGGGAATCCTGGAGAATGCATTTTAAATATTTATGAAAGAAAGATTATGTTGGATTCTATCTGAGGTAGATGTGTTTTTTAGAAAAAAAACTTTTGCCCTATATCAAAAGATTTATGAATAAATACACACTTGGATTTAAGTTAAAATAAAATGGCCATGACAGGTCTGCTTAATCCCCATCCTCATCCTCATCCTTCTCACTACCATCCTCTGCTTTAATTTACCCTGACAAAGATTGCTCCTTTTCTAGCCAAGTAAGTTCTCACCTTCTTTCATTTAATAGAGTTGTTGATGGCATGTCTCACTGGGAACCACGTTTGCTAGTTCCCTCAGCCCCTTACAGTTAACTGTGGTTATGTGACTAAATTCTTATCAGTCACAGTTGAGCATCAATGATGGATGCCAATTCCAGACCTGGTCCTTAAAACACTGCTGAGTCAAAGTTGCATCACAACTTGCGACTGTGTTCTTCCTCCTCTAGACCTGCCCCTTCACAAGAGCAAGAACACAGATGTGCCTGAGACACAGCTTTCCTGGAAATTAGGGATACATCCCTGGGGATAACAGAAAATGGAAGAAGCACAGGTTTCTGAATGACCACATGCAAAAAAGCCTTGCTGCATAAACAAAACCAAAACTAAAAACCATTTGCTTCTTTAAGCAAGCCATGTCAGACTTTTTCGTTCTTGTTGCAGCAACTTAACTCTTACCCTAATTCATTACCTTGTTTGTAATCACAAAATTGCTAAACACTGCTCCTGGGTGTGACAGTGGAATTCTACTATACATGAAGAACTCTACAAAGGTGGCCTCTTATTTCAACTGTATAAGGATTACGTTACATTATTAATTTCTCACCTTTTGTTACATTTTTGTTAGCACTATACTAAGAGTCTTTCCCTTAACATAAAATTTTTAAAGAAAATACAATAAAAAGAAACATATATTCTTGTAACAGAACACCAAAAACAATAAAATACTGTTCTCATAATTCATGTAAAAATGTGGTTTACATACTAAATATTTTATTTACGAATAATTGTCATCTGTCCATACAGTTGATGCAAAATATACATTTGCAATTAATAATACAATTGGAGTTCTTAATTATTTTTAAAGTTGTTAAAATTTTTTAAAACTTAACATAAAAGTGTGTTTTTTTTTATTTTTGATAATGCTCAGACAAATCTATTTTATGGGGTGTCACATGCTTCAGTTGATTAGATAATACACAAAATTTTAGTATAATTACCTGCATTGAGAGAGCTTATGCAGAAACACATTGCTAGAATCTCAAGTGGAAATCTGGAGATGTGTTCCAGTGGTGTTAAAAATAAGAATAAAATGGTAGCTGTTATATATAAAACATTGCAAAACTAGCTGTCCGAATGTGTGCTTTTCACTTTTCAATAAATTCATTAACCAAACAAAATATTTTTATTTAACCACAGTAAATATCAAGGCACCAGGAATGGAAATGCAATATTTCTCAATAGTGATACCGAAATCCCACTTAAGGAAAGAACTCTTTTTGTGTAGAATGCCTTGGATATACAACTAAAGGTATAGATGAGATTTTAAAGGGATATGTACAAGCAGGAGCCCTAGAAACAAAGGGAATATGTGTGGTGAACTCCTCTTCAGGAAATGAGATGAGGCTTTTGTTTTAGTTGGAGGAAGAGCAGATAAGCAGAGGGATGAGGAAACACGGAAGGGGAGAGGAGAGAGAGGGAAGACTGAGACAATGTGCAGCTAGGCTGAGGAAGCAAAGAGGAAAAGGATGCAATTCTTCTGAAGTGAGTGGCCCAAGGACATGTTCCAGAATATGGATGCCCAACATTTAATTTGAGGTGTTTTGGTTTTTGTTTTCGTTTTTCTTTTTTTTTTTTTTTTTTTTTTTTTTGGCATTTTGAGATGTAAGCCTCATTTCCATTTCTTCTCCCTTTCTTCCCCAAACCCAACACGACTTCTTTAAAGTAACCTACTCTCACAAAGCATGTGTTTGTGTACCTCTTGCTGCTGTTTTCATTTTTGCTATTGTGCATTTGTGTGTGTGTCTGTAATTCAGGGAAGGGCTAATTTTCTGTAACTGAGTAAACTGGGTTTGGGGTAAAGGTTATATACAAGTAATCTGGGATGGAGGGTGCAAAGATCAAGGCAGAAATGGATTTTTTTAGGATTTTGCATCAATTTGGAGAAGAATTTGAATTTCCATGAACCATACATTTGGAGACTGGATCCAAAATTAATTAGGTCTTAAAGAGATGTACTGGATGTAGTTCCCGCCCTCATGAAACTAGTGGAGAGATGACAAATGAAAATCAATGTGGCAGAGATACTTGCTGCTCACTGAATATCCATGCATTCCTGCATATTTCCAACCTCTCTTGTAATTTGGTATGGCTGTATGGCCAATTCTAGACAATAGTCTATGAAAGAACATTTCAGTTAACCTTTTCTGACTAAAGTATATAAAAGTCAGTATGCAAATCTGTAGCTCTCTTCACCACGAAAGCCACATGTTATAGAGAGTGTGGCTATCATGTCCAAGGTGTCTGAGTCCCCTAGTCATCATGTGAAAACAGTTGCCCTAAAGAGTCACCAAGTCCACAGATGACTCAGCATAATGGAGAAATATAATCCCATGTGTTACATCACCACAATTTCAGGAGGAGCTTAGCTTCATACTATGATTAGGGGCAATACAGTGTTATGGACACTAAGATACAGATATGGATGGGGTATTTTGGAAGGCAAAGCAGAGGAATTAAATTCTATTGGTGGAAAGTGACGTCAGAAAAAAGCATCTTGCAATTTAACTTTTAAGGAAGCAACAAAGTAAACATCACAGAGTAATGAACAGAAAATTGGATTAAGAAGAGAAAAATACCTAATGCTTGCGAGGCTTAAAACCTAGATGACAGGTTGATGGGTACAGCAAACCACTGTGGCACATGTATACTTATGTAACAAGTCTGCACGTTCTGCACCTGTATCCCAGAACTTAAAGTAAAAATAAATAAATAAAATTAAATTTAAAAAAAAAAAGGAAGAAGAGAAAAAAATGTTTCTGAAGACCTTAAGCAGAGTTCATGTGAGAGCAAAAGTTGCTTTTGCTTCCATCTTACCAAAGTCACAAAGGCTAGAAGGTGGTCTACAGGATGGAGAAAAGGTAGTAATTATTTTCCAGGATAACCCCAGCTCAATATTGATAAAACCATGGGAAAAAAAGCGTAAATGTTTCTAAACCTTCCCATTAGATTTCTTTCATGTCCTGCAAGTATCCAGATCCACCATATGTATATTATTTTACAAATTAATATACAAATTTGGATTTAGTCAATCAACTATATGTTAGTGTATATTTTAAGTCTATAATTAGATGTATATATATGTTTTATATTCACACATTTGAGTATAAAGTATTTATTACGATATTTAGAGGAAATGTGGTGTAATGTTGAGAACATAAATCAGAGTCTGCAGACCTGGGATTTCTTTCACATTCCATCACTAATTCACTTAGTGATTTGAGCAAAGCAGGTATTTCATCTCTTTGAGCTTAAATTTCTCGTGCTTTAAAACACTTTAACTTTACAGATTACTTCCTAATGATTCCATTCTACATTCTGCATGTGGAAAAATGGCCACGGTGCAAGTTATTTTGTTTTCTGAAACTTACTGTTGCTTTTACTCTTAAGACAACGTCAGAGGTGTTGAGGGAATAAAATAATAATATGGTTTCTCTGTCTTGCTCATAAGACAATAGGTTTTCATCATCTTTTTCCTGACAGTGGAGAGTAAAGCTATAAAGAATGTATTACAGAAAACATAATGAGCGTGCTATATAAGAATTTGGTCATGCCCTTCCTGTCTCTGGCTTTGTTTCCTGCTTTTCTCCATTCCTTTCACAGTTGGAGTTGCAGAAGACACAATGGCAGGAGGTTTTCTTAGTACCCCAAGCCACTGTTCATGCTTTTCCTTCTGCTGGGCTTCTTCTTGCTTCTGGTTCACTCTTCAAATCCAAGCTCCAATATTACCTTCTCTCTGTGGATGCTATCCCTATACAGATTTAGTAATTTTCTTTTCTATGCTAGCTGTATAATTTGAACACAGTTCCATTATTTGTTTACCTATTTCTCTTTCTCTCTTGTCATCCTTGAATACAATTAAATCCAAATAATAGAGTTCTACTATAAAAAAGAAGCTGTACTGCTTTATACTATCACCTATAGGTATTCTAGTTATTTGTCCCAAAACACTTTTCCTCATACTCCAAGATTTGATGGGTATTTTAATTCCATTACTCATGAATATAGACATCACAACTTTGTCAAACAGTGACATAGATTTTGTCTTATTAATTCTGCCAAAATTGCACCCCAACTTTTATTTATTTATTATAAAATAAATTTTGTCATCCAGAAACATACATATTGGAACTTACTTTTTCATGTAAAGAAATAAAGACTTTTTGAAATGAAGTGATGATTTATTTAAAGTAGAAATAAATTGTAACTTTTTGCATCTTACACTGAAAATTGGACTTGAATTTTTGTTCTTGATAAGGTTCCTGAAGAAAAGGAGTAATTATGGGAGCCAATGTAGCTCATCATATTGGCTATTTGTTAGTTTGCAGGAAGAAGACTTGATGCCTTCTATTCATCATGACTTGTGTTGTAACTTTAAATGTGCTATTTTATTTCATCGTACAAAACCAATGAGTGAGATACTATCTTCTTATCCCAACTGATAACACAGACTCAGTCAAAGCTGATGACTTACTCAAATTATTTGGTAATGTAGCAGGTCTTTAGTTTGAAGCAAGTGTTTTTTAGTCTTAATTTATTCATCTGTACCTTTCCCATAGGGCTGTGAAAATTAAATGAGTTAGAATATGGAACACCCTTAGAATAATATCTGACATTAATAAGTGCTTTGTTTAAGCATTGGTGATAATTGCTGTTCTTATTGTTACCTAACTCCACAGATGGTGCTCTATTTTCGAAATAAAGGCAACCTGGATATCGACTGATAGAAACTTGAAACACGGTGTCTCCAATGTGTACCTTTAAGGTGCTAATGTGCACCTCTCTATAACCTAGGAATACCTCCAAGATGGAGTGTGTTGCTCTAAGTGCAGCAGAAGGGACATGGAGGAAGGAAAGGAAGATGATGTGGAGCCTTTAGTAAATCTATATTTTTGTAAAATATAAAAGACTAAAGAACCTTTCATAATAGGAAAAATTTATATGAGCTGCCATGGGCTTTTGTTAATTTTTTTAAAAAAGCAAATAGCAACCAATCATTCAATGTTTTGGGGTGGTGAAAACGTTCTAATTTCCTTTTGAATTATTTCTCTCTCACTGGACACACTCCAGTGAGATCTTGCCAAAGTGTAAGCTCTCCTTCTTACCGGATGGGTGACTAGACCTAGGCAAGTTGGCCCTTAGAATATAATCTTATCACAGGAACATAATTATTGACAATGTTTAAAGCTCACTCAAGGAGGTGTGATATGGTGTCTTGTAGAAATCCTTCTACCACGTCTTTTGGGTTTTTCTGGCTTTTAAATTTACTCTTCCTTTTGATTCTATGATTTTTCCCTATAGTATTCCATGAATTTTCTTTTTGCATACATTACATTAACCAGAGTCAGTTTCTATCGCCTGCAACCAAAGTACTCTAACAGCATAATGGAATGGAATAAAATGGACCTCAGGGTCAATGCCTGTGCTTTGACTCTGGCTCTGCCACTACAAGCTGTGTGGCCTCAAGCAGTCGATTAATCTACCTAAGCCTCAATGTACTTATCTGCAAATGAAAATAAAAATATTAAACTTTCTCAGATTGCTTCTCTGCTTAAATTAAATAATACATTTAAAGCACCTATTATGGTATTTGACAGAATATACTTAATAAATGATAACTATTATTAGAAACACAAGAAAGAAAGAGGAAATTAATTTTCTTCTTCTACCCCTTCTCTATAACCTGATTTCAGAATCAAACTTGCTGTTGCTAACGAGAAAGTGGCTGCAGTTTCCTTCTGACCTGGCTGCATATTTCTTCATCGCTGCCTGTCCTTCGATGAGCTAAAGGAATCAGTGTCACACAGAATCATTCTGCCTTTCAAAGGTTCGGACTCTTAAAGAACACTATACTGGTGATTGTTATTTTTATATTTGATTTTATTTTAATGCAGTTTTTTGAAAGGCATTGCCAGTAAGTCACATTGTCTAGTTGTCCAAAGCCCAAGCCAATTAGCAAGTGAAAAGAATGTTCTGAACCTAATGATCTCTAAGTTGTTTCTTTATATTAACTCTTTAATTCTACATACAAAAATTAGTTCTTATCTTATAAAATGTCATTCCTTCTTTCATTCTCTTAGATTCTCAATCATTTTGATTTGGGGGAAAGAATTAGGGAAATTTTCTTTAAGTGACAGATATTTTTAATGGGTTATGAGACTTTGAACAATAGACGTTATTCTAGGGCAGAAAAGTCTTTAAATTCAGGCCTTTTTGCCTGCAGTTCAAAGTTCTTTGTAGTAAAAGACTAATATCTATATTATAGTATAGTATTTATTGTCCAGAATTGGCCTTTTTTTTATGATGGTTTCATGAATCTATAGAATATGGACATGACTGTGTCCATCAATATTCACTATGAATTCCTTTAGTGAAAATGCAACTTTATCTGTATACCTAGGTTAGAGTGACTTATATAAAAAGGAAGCAAGTCCACAGAAGGGCAGTGAGGGGACAGAAATGAGAAGTGGTGTCTTTTTGTTTAAGCCTAGACTGAAATTTTGTATCAGAGCACTGGGTGGTTGGCTTATATCTTAACCACATTACTCCATGATAAAAATTCCAGTTCCTTTAACTGATACTTTTATGTTTCAGTCATTTCTGATTTTCTTTACATTTGAAGATCTCTAAAATCTAAAATGAATATTGTTTAATTATTACTTTAAACATATCTTCTGTATTCTGTTATGAAAGAGAATAATAAAAATTATGTCAAATTTTGAAAACAACATGCATCTTAAAGTTTAATGTCAACTATTTGTTAAATATCATACTATATATAAAATATTAATGATTATTTTAAATGTTTGAATTTATATTCGAATAATGACAAGAATAAGGAGCTTTGGCAAAAACCAGTTTGATGTGAGAACATTTTAGCAATGTTTAAAATAATATTAAAAAAATAGAGAGTTTATAAATCAAGATAGATATCCAAAACAAGGGACCTGGTACTGACTGCAAAGGAAATCTCATTCTAAACAATGAAGCCAATGTAGAGAAAAGACACATGAAAAGAAAGGAAATTACTGAAGCTACTACACACACAACACACCCAGCTGGGAGTCCAGCTGCTGTAGGAAGCTGTTGGTTCTTGATCTATGGAAGTTCCTAATTAGAATACAAGTTAGAAATATAACAGAAAACATAAAAAAGAAAGAAATTTACTGTAAGACTTAGCTTTTGTTTTGCTTCTTTAAATGTTAGCAAAAACTGACTTAGAGAAGCCTGGCTAAATAAGCAATAAATAATTTTTATAACTACTGACTTTTGATACCAATTATACTTTATCAAAGTTTCCAATATTCCATCATATATTTATTCCTGCTTCCAGATAGGCATGCCTACCAATAGCTTGTGAACTGTTTGCTGCATTTTAAAGCTGTTGTATATGAATCAAATGGTGTGCACTTAGGATGCATATATATATTCCTTAAAAAGCAGATTTTTCTTCGATTTGGCTCTCACTACATACTTCTCCAAAGGTTTTTGCAATAAATCATAGTATGCTAAAAGAAATGCTTTATAAATTGAATACATGGTACAATATTTTGCACAGTGATAATCACCTATAGCCCCAAATCATATAAATATATGATTAATTTTTATTTTTACATTAAGAACCCTAATAAATATGTGCCCACATATTCTATTATTTATGGTATTTCAAATTACTCCTTTACAGGTTTGTAGGACTAATGTGACCTTCCCAAGGTCTATTCTAGCAAAAAAAAAAAAAAAAAAAGAGAAGATCCAAAACAATTACCCAGAAAATTAAATATATGTATATATATAAAACAAGCTCTACTTCCATGAAATTGTCTAGATGTTTCAGGCAAATCATGTTTAGGTCCAAATTTAAATGGATTATTACTTTCCTTCTGTACTTCATTGCTAGTGAACTTTATTTTTCAAGGTTGATCAGTATGCAAGACAAAGTATTCTCTGATTGATCAGTATGCAGGGCTGGATTACTCTAGAGAACATTTGGGCATTTTGACTATGTCCTGTGGATTAACCTGCAGAGTGTGCATTTTGGGGGGCAGGTACTGAGGGAGGAAACAAAAATGACTTAATGGTCTTGCATCGTGGAAGTCTGATCAACTCCCTGAGTGGAGGTTGAACCATCTTATGAAATCACTCGCCATATGACAATGATCCTACAGCTCCTTGGAAAATAAATGTACCTAATTGTCAAGATGGACTAAACAATAAAACTGATTAAACAAAGAGTAGTGGGATTCATTTTGAGTTTTAAATTATACAATCACACTGATATTTATTCAGATATATTGATTTTATCTTGGCAGTAGTTGTTCAATGTTTGTGTGATACTTTTAGGACTGGAAGTATATGGGCATCTACTACATTATATTTCATGACAATGACTTTAGACTTTCTGCTGTAAGTAGTGAGAGTTTTTATTCACAAGATTTTTGTCACTACATTACTTGCCGGTCTTATTACATGAGAAGGCACTTGAGAATCTCTGCAGAATATTTAAGGGATTCTCTGAGCATAATTTTAAGAAATCATCTGGTACAAAACAAAGGAAAGATGAAAGGAAGGTGGAAAGGAAGAATTTCTTTGTCAGTAATTCAATGTAGCTTCCAAAAATTAAGTGAAAGTCAAGTATTCTAAATTCTAGGTTGAACCTTTTAAAAAAATCTTTGAAACATTATTGGCTTTTTGGTTTTTCTTTGGATTAGCTTAAATCTTTGAAATTGGAAAATGTCAAGGATGTACCCAAATCAGGGGAAAAAAAGATGTTTCATAGGTAAAGAAAAATTTTGAAATATGTGTTTTATTATCTCATGTAAAAATAAATTGTGATATATTAACATAGAAAATGCAACCGTGAAATCTTACAAATAGCAAATGGATATACGAGGGCTGTATGCAAGAAATCTAGAGAAGCATGTAGAAGTGAATATTAAAGGGCTTATAAATTTGCATTGTGAGACAAATGCATAAAATAGAGGGCTCTTTTTCTGTCAAAATGACATTGATTTGATTAAAATAGTTTCAATTAACAATTATTCAAACTTTACAGGTGAAATACCCAATTGTAGAATGGTATAAGATAAACAATTTATTTTTCTAGGCTACCCAGTATGTGCTAAAAAATGAGATTGCCTTAATTATAACCATGACAAAAATTATTTATCTGACTCCAGCCTCCATTTCTATTGTAGAAAAAAACCCTTTCAAAAGCAGATATATTATCTAAAGAAAGGCTGACACATTAACCCACCCTTAACATCCACTAATGCATTGACATTTGTTTTATCATATTAATTTCCATCATGGATGCTGGACAATGAATAAGAGTCCACTAAAATACATATTAATATGGAAGATAGAAAAGTTGTTGAAAGGGGTTCTAGATTAAAATGCTAGAAAAATGTTTGTTACTTAAAATTTGACATTTTGGCTGACTTTGCCACCCTTGCATAAACTCCAAGATTGAGGTCATGATTTCTTCATTAGATTATTTTAGTTTAGCAGAGCAGAGAGTTGATCAAGTTCTTTTAAGTGATAGAGATGTTTATTGTCTGGATGCATTTTGGAATAAAAAAATCAAGTTTTTATTAGCCAAGTAAGTCTTATAAAAACAAGCAAACTAGGAAAATGAACCAAGCAGGTCTTAGTGGCAGCTGGAACTATAATAGAGTCGAGCTTTACTGATACAAGAATTGGTGCTGCTGCTGATGTTGGTGGGACTGGAGATATTACTAAAAACCTCACATCCTCTCTGGGATCCTAGCAGCAGGAGAGCTTGGCCCCTGAAGAGTCCTGCTGGTGGGATTCAGTTCTCCCTCTTGGCTACTCTTTGCATTTTGGTTGCCATTTCCCACTATAGTACCCTCTGCTATTGCCTCTGAGCCTCTGCCTGCTCTTATATTCTGCTTCCTCAGATTTGGCTCAGTTGTGATTACACCCCTCATCACAGCTCCTCTACGTAACGAACTCTGTTGGTATATCTTTTTAGCTACCTCTCTTGTTACTAGTGCCTTGATACTCTTTGACCTTTGAAACTCCTAGCCATTAAGTCAGAATCTCCATTTCTTTCTTGATGGAACAATCCATGATAAGTGAGCATCTAGTCAGAGCTATCTCCGTTAGATCAAGTTTTGGCCAGGCAGATACCATGACTAGCACATAAGTGTTAAAACTATTGGGAAAGTAGTTGTTTATTTTTTCAAGATACCATCTCACACCAGTTAGAATGGCGATCATTAAAAAGTCAGGAAACAACAGGTGCTGGAGAGGATGTGGAGAAATAGGAACACTTTTACACTGTTGGTGGGATTGTAAACTAGTTCAACCATTATGGAAAACAGTATGGCGATTCCTCAAGGATCTAGAACTAGATGTACCATATGACCCAGCCATCCCATTACTGGGTATATACCCAAAGGATTATAAATCATGCTGCTATAAAGACACATGCACACGTATGTTTATTGCGGCACTATTCATAATAGCAAAGACTTGGAATCAACCCAAATGTCCATCAGTGACAGACTGGATTAAGAAAATGTGGCACATATACACCATGGAATACTATGCAGCCATAAAAAAGGATGAGTTTGTGTCCTTTCTAGGGACATGGATGCAGCTGGAAACCACCATTCTTAGCAAATTATCACAAGAACAGAAAACCAAACACTGCATGTTCTCACTCATAGGTGGGAACTGAACAATGAGATCACTTGGACTCGGGAAGGGGAACATCACACACCGGGGCCTATCATGGGGAGAGGGGAGGGGGGAGGGATTGCATTGGGAGTTATACCTGATGTAAATGACGAGTTGATGGGTGCTGACGAGTTGATGGGTGCAGCACAGCAACAGGGCACAAGTATACATATGTAACAAACCTGCACGTTATGCACATGTACCCTAGAACTTAAAGTATAATAATAAAAAATAATTTAAAAAAATATGATCCCCCTCCAAAAAAAAATCCCTTAAATACCTAATAGTAGGCATAAAAGTCTCTTTTTTAATACATGAATTTTCAATTTATTTATTTATTATTTTTTAAATAAATTTTAATTTTAAATTTTTGTGGGTACATAGATGTATATACTCATGGGGTACATGAGAAGTTTTGACACAGGTATGCAATGCATAATAATCACATCGTGGAGAATGGGGTATCCATACCCTCAAGCATTTACCCTTTGTGTTATACACAATCCAATTATACTCTTAGTAATCTTAAAATGTATATTTGAATTATTGACTATAGTCATCTTGTTGTGCTATCGAATATTAGGTCTCATTCATTCTTCCTATTTTTGTCTACCCATTAGCCACACCAAACCTCCCCTTCATCTCCTACTACCTTTCCCAGCCTCTGGTAATGATCCTTCTACTCTCTATGTCTATGAGTTCAATTGTTTTGATAAGTGAGAACATGTGATGTCTGTCTTTCTGTGCCTGGCTTATTTCACTTAACATAATAACCTCCAGTTCCATCCATGTTGTCGCAAATGACAGGATGTCATTCTTTTTTATGGCTGAATAGTACTTCATTGTGTATATGTATGTTTTCTTTATCCATTCATCTTTTGATGGATATTTAGTTTGCTTCCAAATCTTGGCTATTGTGAACAGCGCTAACAAACACGAGAGTGCATATGTCTCTTCAATATCCTGATTTCCTTTCTTTTGGGTATATACCTAGCAGTGGGATTTCTAGATTATATGGCAGCTCCATTTTTAGTTTTTTTGAGGAACCTCTGAACTGTTCTCCATGGTGGCCGTACTAATTTACATTCCCACCAACGGTGTACAAGGGTTCCCTTTTCTCCATATCCTCGCCAGCATTTGTATGAAACCCTTAAAAGTTAAAATCGTGGTCCCTGAGAACTCATATACATATTTGTTGACACTGAAAATAAAATAGGATTAGCAGTTCATAGGAAGCAGGGAAGTTTATCTCTAATCCCAGATAAAATTGTCTTCGCCTTCAAAATGCCTAAGCTGACTTATGGTTTTACCTGAGACATGTGAAGAGCTTGGAAGTCATCGCTCTCACCTTCACATGAAAACATGGACAAACCGAAAATCAATGGCTATTCTTTGACCCTTCGGAGTGCTAAGGTAGAAGGGTAAACTGACTGATGCCTTCATATCTAGGGAGACAAGTAAATCCAGAATGATACAGCAGTTGAGATCTGCTGACCTGCAGTGAAAACTGCTGGAACCATAAACTGGTAGAAACACTTAGAGTGATTTTGGCCAAAAAAGAGTTAGGACTGACTTAAAAATTTTTCCCATTCACATGAGTGAAAGAGAGTTTCAGTGCAAAACAATGAAATTCCTCCAGTACAGACTTACAGAGAGAGAATTTCTTCTCAGGATAACAGGCAACAAACAACAGACATTGTCCAACGTGACACTGGCATTAACAGTATTGCCCAAACTTGAGAAGTATTGTATTAGAGCTATAGTAGCTACAGCTACATAAATACATTAAATGAATACTCTGAACCTAAAATGAAATTTTTGAATAATTACAGAGTAAACAAAAATATTTTAAAATGGGAATAAACAGCTGAACATATGAAAAGAAGTATTGGGTAGAGTTGTAAATGGAACATGGAAGAATGTAAGACAGGAGACATGAGAAGATGATAGAGACCCAGAAAAAACTAAGCAAGAAGAAAGGGACATTTTCCATAGGTATAACATTATCATAATTTCCTATATTAGAAGTGGTTGTTGAAATTCTACTATACACTGTTTATCATTGGTTACATAACTAGTTCAACATTGGGGAATTTCTATTTTCAATACATAGGGGAAGGTCAGTCTTTTTCAATTTGAGTAAATATATTGATTTAGATAGGCTTTACATTATAGAATAATTTCAGGATGTGCTGCAAATATATTTATTAGTTAAGAAATTATTTATTCTGATCCTTTTATGTCTTAGGGACTTCAAGAGACATTGAAGGAACAAAAATGAGTAAAGCACAATGTCCGTCTTTGAAGTACTCATGAGCTATGGAGGATATTTAGTATTATAATTCTTTTGGTTGTAAGTTAAAAAGAAAAAAGAAATCCTAGACCCAAACTTACTCAGCAAAAGGGAAATTTGGGGCATGAATATTATTGAGCAGATACTCTAATATCTTGTGCTATCTGTTTCTGAACTAAAGCAATGTCACCGTGGCACTGACACCAAGGAGTGGGTAATGCTGTTTCCTCAGGTGACATCCACACTCAGGCTCCACATGAGTATCCTCTGACAGCTTTAGACTCTCTCACTGAGGCTACAGCAGTTCCAAATATCACATCTTCTCATCATCAAGCCGAGAAGAAATGAAGTCAACATTCTGTAATTCTCAGCAAAAGTGCTGAGATTCCCTTCAATTAGTCCACCCATTAACCATTACTGCTTTCAGAGGGGTGCCAGGTACATGTGCTTGTGTTTCCTGGTCATCCCTGATGAAAACGATGGGATAAAGTTATCCCAGTGATGAGGAAGATAGGATAAGCCGATTGCCTCAAGCTGATCAGAGCCAATCCCTTAGAGCTGAGGGTGAGGTATATTTCATTCTAAACTTCTGATGGAGATACATTTCACTCTAAACTTTAGGGTCTCATTTGGAAAGGGAGAGATGGAATACACAAAAGCTTACTCCAGAGTTTACAAATAGAAGACTGAAAATATAATTTATTCAGCACTCTGGTAAATATAAATGTATCTGCTATGGTATGGAAGAAAAGAGGCACTCGCCCACCTGATTACACTAGTGAAGACATCTTGAGATGAGAATTAATAGATAGGAATAGATTCGATTAATAAAGGTTTGGAATGGAAGAGCATTCCAGAAAGAGAGGGCAGCATGAACAAAGGCATAGACCCAAATGAGGAATAACAAATTGTGGCAGGGAAATGGTAAGTCATTTCATGACATTAAAATATAAAATTAGAGCAGGGAGTGGGCACTGATGAAGCTGGAGATGTTTAAAATTGCCAGATTATTATAGGCAATGTCATGGCAAGAACAATTAATCCTGTGGTGTTAGAGAGTCAACAAAAATTTTTGTTAGGATGTTATCAGTCTTGTTTTTTAATTAGATAATTCTGTGTACAGTATAAAAAATGGCTTTAAAAATGATCATGAATAATGTCAGGGTTCTGGTCATACCACCCTGAACATGCCTGATCTAATCTGAGTTCAGAAGCTAAGCAGGGGCAGGCCTGAATAGGAAATGGATGGGAGATTGCCTTGGAATCTGGGGTGCTGCAAGCTTTAAAAAAATAATAATAGAAGAAAAGTCTGGAAGATGGTGGATTAGAGGCTTTTAGCATTCTTGAGCCATTTGGAAATAGCAAAATTGTGCTTAAAGGTAAAGTGTGAGCTCTAATTCAAGAAGGAAAATGGGAATCCATCAGAATAGCAAACGACATCCCAGATCCTGGGGAGGAGAAAGTGAGCAAACAGCCTCTGCAACAGCATCTGGCTGATAAAAGTGAGTGAAGCCCCAGTACATAAGAGGGGCAGACAGTCTCCCTCTGTGACTCATGTGTATGTCTTCTTTTGAGAAGTGTCTGTTTATGTCCTTTGACAACTTCTGATCCAGAGACAGAAGTGTCTGTTCATGTCCCTTGCCCACTTTCTAATGCAGCTCATTTTTTTTCTTGTTGATTTGTTTAAATTCCTACTATGCGGGCATTTTATTCTTGGGCCAGAGACTGCAGCACTTATTCTGGAGTGCGGAAAGGGCCTCTATAGCCAGAATTGAGCGATGAGTGTGGAAAGCACCCACCAGTAGGTGCTGGAATTATGCTCTCCCCCTTCACTGGTCCAGAGTGGGAGGAGAAATGCCACAGCAGTAGTTTCTCCTGGGCAACAAGACTTGTAGCCAGGACCAGCCTGGGGACCTGGAAGCAGCCTGTGTGTTATTGCTGGGTGCCCCAACCTGCTCCCTTGAGATTGTGGTGCAGTGGAGCACCTTCTGTTCCACAGTCAGGTAGATCTCCAGGCATTCAGAGCATCCATTCCTCTGGATTCGGAGTTTAGGTCACCTCCGGATGCCCCCATGCAGAGAACTTGAATTAGAGAACTTAGGGCTGAGGAGGTTTCCCAGCTCCATGCCTAGGCACCCTCTGGGTACTTGGTGGCTGCCCCATGTCCCCTGTCCACAGATCTGATGTCTGTGTCTGCAACTGGGTGACTTGTAGGGAGGCCTGCTCAGTCTGGTCCCACCCATCTTGGTCTCCCAGGGCTAAGCAGCGAGATCAGACCACTGTAAACTCCACTGATTAGTGCTTTGTATGAGGCAACAGAGATCTTCTTCCAGTAAGCAAGAGTCAAGTATATACCACCTGCATTGACCATAGTTGGCTCTTACCCATAAGAGTCACCTACTGGTCTGGAGTTTGAACAGCAGTACAAAACAATAGGAAATCTGACACAAGTGCATAAACATTGGGGAACTAGATAATCTTCCTGAGACTGCTGCCACCTGGGACCCACAGGACACCGTGATTCTGCTCAAATGCCCAGGACATCACTATCACAACTAGCATTTGGGTAAGCCACCATATAAGGGCTATCTATAATCAAGGAACTTACACAGACTCTTTCCCTCTGAAAATACCCCAAACCAGAGATCTAACCCTTAGCATGATCTGCCCCTAATGGGGGGAAGCATAGCCCACGAGTCTGTCTTGGATCAAAGGAAACATGGAAGAAGCTCCTGGAGGCACAAGCTCCTGGAGGAAGAACCACTATAGTCTAGTAATAGATGTGGAGATAAAGCCATCTGTCATCTCCTGTCTTCAACCTCACTGCACTGTTGTGGACTCAGCAGCAGCTCTTCCCATTAGGGTGGGGGAACTAAAGGCAAATATACACTGCGGGAGGGCACTTTTCACGCTTCTCTGTTACCTCTGCTCCTGCTCCTACCTGCCAGCTGTTACTCTTAAGTGCCACCTACTGGACCACAGCTTCAACTATATCCTGAAACAAAATTGTATCACTACAACATGCGATGTCTGAGAAACCCACTGTACAAAACTATCTGTATCCAAGGAAACCTCACGTAGCCTTGGCACCTTGAAATCACCCAGAAATGAAGCCAATAAGTGATACACAATGTACACCACAGTCATACCCCAAGGGAAAAAATAATAAAAATAGAAAAGCCCCATACAAATGATAGCAAATTCAAATAAAAAAGGAAGCATCAGCTAGCTCTGTCAGATGAGAAGGAACCAGCATAAGGACTTTGGCAATACAAAAATCCAGAATGTTTCATCAACTCCAAGGATCTCACAAGCTCTCAAACAATGGATAACAACTTGAATGAAATGTCTGAAATGACAGATATAGAATTCACGATATGAATGGCAAAAAGATGCAATGAGATCCAAGAGAAAGTTGAAATCCAATAGGAAGAAAACAGAAAAAGATCCAAGACTTAAAAGATGATATAGCTATATTAAGAAAGAACCAAACAGAACTTCTGGAATTGAAAAATTCACTACAGGAATTTCAAAATACACTTGGAAGCCTTAACAAAATACTAGACCACGCAGAAGAAAGAATTTCAGTGCTCAAAGACCAGTCCTTTGAATCAATCCAGTCAGACAAAAATAAGAAAAAAGAACTTAAAAAAATGAACAAAGCCTTTGAGAAATATGGGATGTAAAGTGACCAAATATATGACTTATTGGTATTCCTGAGAAAAGAGAAAATAAGCAACTTGGAAAACATATATGAGAATATAATTCAGGAAAATGTCCCTGAGAGGTCTGCATGCAGATGCAAGAAATCCAGATAACTTCTGTAAGATACTATACAAGACTACATCTCTAAGGCACATAGTCATTAGTCTATCTAAAGTCAACATAAAATAAAAAATCTTAAAGGCAACTAGAGAAAGGATCATATTATCTATAAAGGGAAACCTGTCAGACTAATAGTGACTCCTCAGCAGAAAACTTATAAGCCAGAAGAGATGGGGGTCCATTTTTAGCATTCTTTTTTTCTTTTTTTTTGAGACGGAGTCTTGCTCTGTAGCCCGGGCTGGAGTGCAGTGGCCGGATCTCAGCTCACTGCAAGCTCCGCCTCCCGGGTTTACACCATTCTCCTGCCTCAGCCTCCGGAGTAGCTGGGACTACAGGCGCCCGCCACCTCGCCCGGCTAGTTTTTTGTATTTTTAGTAGAGACGGGGTTTCACGGTGTTAGCCAGGATGGTCTCGATCTCCTGACCTCGTGATCCGCCCGTCTCGGCCTCCCAAAGTGCTGGGATTACAGGCTTGAGCCACCGCGCCCGGCCTAGCATTCTTTTTTTCTAACTTTTTTAAAATTTTTAGTTCTGGAGTACATGTGCAGGATGTTCAGGTTTGTTACATAGGTAAGCATGTGCCATTGTGGTTTACTGCACCTATCAATCAATAACCTACATATTAAGCCCAGCATGCATCAGCCATCCTTTCTAATACTCTCCCTTCCCTTACCCTACCTCCCATCAGATCCCACTGTGTGTTGTTCCCCTCCCCGTGTCCATGTGATCCCATCATTCAGTTCCCACTTGTAAGTGAGAACAGGCAGTGTTCAGTTTTCTGTTCCTGCATTAGTTTTCTCAGGATAATGACTTCCAGCTTCATCCATGTCCTTGCAAAGGACATGATCTCATTCCTTGTTATGGCTGCATAATATTCCATGCTGTATAGGTACTACATCTTCTTTATCCAGTCTATCATTGATGGGCATTTGGGTTGATTCCATGTTCTTGCTATTGTGAATAGTGCTATAATGAATGTACGTGTGTGTGTGTGGGTGTGTGTGTGTGTGTGTGTGTGTGTGAATCTTTGTAATAGAATGATTTATATTCCTTTGGGTATACACCTAGTAATGGGATTGCTGGGTCAAATGGCATTTCTGGTTCTATCTCTTTGAGGAATTGCCAGACTGTCTTCCACAATGATGGAACTAATTTTGCACTGCCACCAACAGTGTAAAAGCATTACTATTTCTCCACAGTCTCACCAGCACCTGTTGTTTCTTTACTTTTTAATAATGGCCATTCTGACTGGTGTGAGATGGTATCTCATTGTGGTTTTCATTTGCATTTCTCTAATAATCTGTGATATTGAGATTTTTTCATATGTTTGTTGGCTGCATGATTGTCTTCTTTCGAGAAGTGTGTGTTCATGTCATTTTCCCACTTTATAATGGGGTTGTTTGTTTGCTCTTATAAATTTGTTTGAATTCCTTGTAGATTCTAGATACTAGACCTTTGTAGATGCATAGATTGCAAAGACTTTCTCCCACTGTAGGTTGCCTGTTCACTCTGATAATAGTTTCTTTTGATGTGCAGAAGCTCTTTATTTTAATTAGATCCCACTTGTCAATGTTTGCTTTTGTTACAATTGCCTTTGGCAATTTAATCATGAAATCTTTGCCTGTGACTATGTCCTGAACAGTATTGCCTAGATTTTCTTCTAGGGTTTTTAGAGTTTTGGGTTTTACATTTAAGTCTTTAATCCGTCTTGAGTTAATTTTTGTATAAGGTATGAGGAAGGGGTCCAGTTTCAATTCTCTGCAAATGGACAGGCAGCTTATTCCAGCATCATTTATTGAGTAGGGGATCTTTCCCCATGGCTTGTTTTTGTTGGTTTGTCAAAGATCAGATGATTGTGAATGTGTAATCTTATTTCTGAGTTCTCTATTTTGTTCCATGCTCCATGTGTCTGTTTTGTAACAGTACCATGCTGTTTTGGTTATCTGGTTATTGTAAAGTCTTATAGTATACTTTGAAGTCTAGTAGGGTGATGCCTCCAGCTTTGTTCTTCTTGCTCAGGATTGTCGTGTCTATACTGGCTCTTTTTGGGTTCCATATGAATTTTAAAATAGGTTTTTCTAATTCTGTGAAGAATGTCAATGGTAGTTTAATAGGAATAACATTGAATCTATAAATTACTTTGGGCAGTATGCACATTTTCATGATATTTCTTCTTCCTATCCATGAGCATGGAATATTTTTCCTTTTTTGTGTGTGTCCTCTCTGGTTTCCTTGAGTGGGGATTTGTAGTTCTCCTTGAAAAGGTCCTTCACTTCCCTTGTTAATTGTATTCCTAGGTATTTTATTCCCTTTGTAGCAATTGTGAATGGGAGTCCATTCATGATTTGGCTCTCTGTTTGCCTGTTGTTGGTGTATTGGAGTGCTTGTGATGTCTGCACATTTATTTTGTACCCGGAGACTTTGCTGAAATTGCTTATCAGCTTAAGAAGGTTTGGGGTTAAGACAACAGGGTTTTCCAGACATAGGATCATACCACCTGCAAACACAGACATTTTGACTTCCTCCCTTCCTATTTGAACACCCTTTCTTTCTCTTGCCTGATTGCCGTGGCCAGAACTTCCAATAGTAAGTTGAATAGGAGTGGTGAGAGAGGATATCTTTGTCTTTTGTTGGTTCAGTGGGAATGCTTCCAGCTTTTGCCCATTTAGTAAGATATTGGCTGTGGGTTTGTCATAAGTAGCTCTTATTATTTTGAGGTGTGTTCCTTCAATACCTAGTTTATTGAGAGTTTTTAACATGAAGAAGTGTTGAACTTTTATCAAAGGCCCTTTCTGTGTCTGTTGAGACAATCACATGGCTTTTGTATTTAGATCTGTTTATGTGATTAATTATATTTACTGATTTGCATATGTTAAACAAGCCTTGTGTCCCAGGAATGAAGTCAATTTGATCGTGGTGGATAAACTTTTTGACATGCTGCTGGATTCATTTTGCCAGTATTTTATTGAGAATGTTTATATAGATGTTCATCAAGGATATTGGTCTGAAGTTTTTTTTTGTTGGATCTCTGCCAGGTTTTGATATCCGGATGATGCTGGTCTCATAGAGTCCCTCCTTTTCAATTGTTTGAAATAGTTTCAGAAGAAATTGAATCATCCCCTCTTTGTATTTCTGGTAGAATTCAGCTGTAAACCAATCTGGTCCTGGGCTTTTTTTGGTTGGTAGGATATTAGTTACTGTCTGAATTTCAGAACTTGTTATTGGTCTATTCAGGAATTCAACTTTTTCCTGGTTCAGCCTTGGGAGGGTTCATGTGTCCAGGAATTTATCCATTTCTTCTAGATTTTCTAGTTTATTTGCCTAGATCTGTTTAAAGTATTCTCTGATGGTAGTTTGTATTCCTGTGGGGTCAGTGGTAATATTCCTTCTATCACTTTTTGTTGTGTCTGTTTGATTCTTTTCTCTTTTCTTCATTAGACTAGCTAGCATTCTATTTTATTATTTTGTTCAAAAAAACCATCTCCTAGATTCACTGATTTTTTTGAAGGGTTTTTTTTTTTGTATCTCCATTTCCTTCAGTTCAACTCTGATATTGGTTATTTCTTGGCTTCTTCTAGTTTTGTGGTTTGTTTGCTCTTGGTTCTCCAGTTCTCTTAGTTGTGATTCTAGGGTGTCGATTTGAGATCTTTCTAGCTTTTTGATGTTGGCATTTAGTGCTATAAATTTAGATTCCAGTAGGTTGTCTCTTTGTTTTTATTTGTGTCAAATAACTTATTGATTTATGACTTAATTTCATGATTTAAACCAGAAGAGATTGGGACCCATTTTTGGCATTCTTGAAAAAGGAAATGCAAGCCAAGAATTTCATATCCTGTGAAACAAACTTTCATGCCTGAAGGAGAATTAATCTCTTTCCAAGACAAGCAATTGCTAAAGGAATTTGTCACCACTGAACTGGCCCTACAGGAGATTTTTGAGAGAGTTGTAAACACGGAAAAAAAGAACAATATTCACTACCACAAAAGTACACACAAGCACATAGCCCACAGACCCTATAAAGCAACTACAAAATTGAGACTACCAAACAACTAGCTAACATTATAGGAATAAAACATCACATATAAATATTAACCTTGAATGTAAATAGCATTAATACCCCATTTAAAAGACATAGAGTGGCAAATTAGATAAAAAGGGAATACCTATCCTCTGCTGTCTGCAAGAGACCTATCTCACATGTAATGACACCCATATCCTCAAAGTAAAGGGATGGAGAAGGATTGATCATGCAAATGGAAAACAAAAAAGAGGCTGGGTTATTATTTTCATATCAGATAAAAAAAGACATTAAACCAGCAACAGTAAAACAGTACTAAAAAGGGCATTACATAATGAAAAATGGATCAATGCAATAATATTTACACCCAACACTGGATCACCCAGATTTATAAAGCAATTACTTCTGGACCTAAGAAAACACACTGACTGCCACACAATAATAGTGGGAGACTTCAATACCCCACTGACAGCGTTAGACAGATCATCAAGGCAGAAAACCAACAAAGAAATTCTGGACTTAAATTTGACCATCGAATTAGACCTAGTAGACATCTACAGAATACTCTGCTCAACAACAGAACACACACTCTTCACCTGCACATATAACATGCTTGAAGATTGACCACATGCTTAGTCATAAAGCAAGTCTTAATAAATTCAAAATAAACCAAAATTACACCAAGGATCTTCTTGGACTGCCATGGAATAAAAATAAAATAAATAACAAGAAGAACCCTCAATACCACATAAATATATGGAACCTAAACAACTTAGTCCTAAGTGACCTTGGGGTAAACAACAAAATTGGTGTAGCAATAAAAATTTTTTGAAACAATGAAAATAGACATGCAACATACCAAAATCTCTGGGATATGGTAAAAGCAGTGTTAAGAAGAAAGTTTATAGTACGAAAAACCTACTACACAAAGAAATATCTAAAATTCACAACCTAAATTTACACTTAACTAAAAAAAATCAAGAACAAACTAAACCCAAAGACAGCAGAGGAAAATTAAGAACTAAAATCAGAACAGAACTAAATGAAATTGGGATCCCAATCAATGGACTACTAGCTTGATTTTGAACCTGGGAGGTAGAGGTTGCAGTAAACCAAGATAGTGCCACTGCACTCCAGCCTGGGTGACAGAGCAAGACTCTGTCTCACATTTAAAAAATAATAATAACAAAGAAAAGAAAAGAAAAAGAGAGAGAAAGAAAGAAAGAAAGAAAGAAAGAAAGAAAGAATTAAACAAGAGTTTAAAAAGCACAATCAGAAATAGCAAAGGTGACATCACAACTGATCAAAATACAAAAGAACCTTAGAGACTGCTATGAACATCTCTATGCACACAAACTAGTAAATCTAGTACAAGTGGATAAATTGCTGGAAACACACAGACTCTCAATGTTGAACTAGGAAGATACAGAAATCCTGAACAGACCAATAATGAGTAATGAAATTGTATCAGTAGTAAAAAATCTACCAACCAAAAATATAATAAATAAAAAAGTCTTGGATCAGGTGGATTCACAGCCAAATTCTACCAGATGTACAAGGAAAAGCTAATACCAATTCTACTGAAAGTATCCCAAAAAATTGCAGAGGAGGGACTCCTTCCTAACTCATTCTACGAAACTAGCATCATCCTGATACCAATATCTGGCAAAGACACAACAACAATAAAAACTATAGGCCAATATCCCTGATGAGCATAGATGCAAAAATCCTTAACAAAATACTAGCAAACTGAGTCCACCAGCACATCACAAAGTTAAGTCACCACAATCAAGTGAATCTTATCCCTGGGATGCAAGAATGGTTTAACATAAGCAAATCTGTACATGTGATTCACCTCATAAAAATATTAAAACCAAAAACCATAGGATCATATCAATAGACCCAGAACAAGCATTTAATAATATTTAACATCTACCCACAATCAAATTTGTCAAGAAACTAGGCATTGAAGGAACATACCCCAAAATAGTAAAAGTCAAATATTACAAACCCACAGTCCACATTATGCTGAAAGAACAAAAGCTATAAGCATTTGCCTTAAGAACTGTAACAAGACAAGGATGTCCACACTCACTACTCCTATTCAACATAGTACTGGAAGTCCTAGTCAGAGCAATCAGGCAAGAAAAAGAAAAAAAGGCATTCGAGTAGGAAAAGAGGAAGTCCAACTATCGCTCTTTGCTAACAATATGATTCTATACCTAGAAAACTCCAAAGATTCCGCCAAAAGACTCCTAGACCTGATAAATAACTTCAACAAAGACTCAGGATACCAAATCAATTTTCCCAAATCAGGAGCATTTGTATATGCCAATAAATTCAAGCTGAGAACCAAATCAAGAATGTAATCTCTTTCACAATAGCCACAAAAGGAAGTTAAAATACCTAGGAATATATCTGGCCAAGGAAGATCTCTACAAGGAGAACTACAAAACACTACTGAAAGAAATCATAGACAACAAGAACAAATGGGATAGCTTTCCATGTTAATATTTGGAAGAATCAATATTGTTAAAATGTTCATAATGTCCAAAGCAATCTACAGATTTAACACTATTCCTATCAAACTACCAATGTTTTCTTTTCACAGAATTAGAAAAAACTATTCTAAAATTCATATGGAACCAAGAAAGGAGCCTAAATAGCCAAAGCAATCCTAACAAAATAGAACAAAGTCACATTACCTGACTTCAAGCTATACTACAAGGCTGTAGTAATCAAGAGAGTATGGTATTGGTACAACAACAGACATATAGGCCAATGGAACAGAATAGAGACTTCTGAAATAAAGTCACACCCCTAACGTCAACTGATCTTCAACCAAGTTGAGAAAAATAAACAATGGAGAAAGGACATCATATTCAATAAATGATACAGGAACACTGGTTAACCAATACAGGATAATGAAACTGAACTCCCTACCTCTCATCCTATACAAAAATTAACTCATGGTAGATTAAAGACTTAAATGTAAGACCTCAAACTATAGAAATTCTAGATGAAATCCCAGGAAATACTCTTTTAGACATTGCCTAGGCAAGAATTTATGACAAGGAACCCAGAAGCAATGCAACAAAATTGTCCCAAAGCTTTGGGACAATTTTTTTTCTGCACAGAAGAAAAAATATTAACAGAGCAAACAGACATCCTACAGAATGGGAAAACATAGTTGCATCCTATGCGTCTGACAAAGGACTAATATCCTGATTCTATCAGAAATTTAAACAAATCAACAAGAAAAGAACTGCATTAGGAAGTGGGCAAAGGACATGAACAGACACTTCTCAAAAGAAGACATATCAGTGGCCAAGAAGTATATGAAAAAATGCTCAATATCATCAGAGAGATGAAAATCAAAACCACAATGAGGTATCATCTCACGCAAGTCAGAATGGCTATTACTAAAAAGTCAAAAAATAACAGATTAGCATGGTTGTGGAGAAAAGAGAACACTTACATACTGTGGGGGGCAATGCAAATTAGTTCAGCCCCTGTGGAGATTTTCCAAAGAACTTAAAACAGAACTACCATTCAACCCAGCAATCCCACTACTAAGTATACACCCAAAAGAAAATAAGGCACTCTACTGAGAAGACACATGTACTTGTATGTTTATCGCAGCACTATTCACAATAGCAAAGACATGGAATTAACATAGGTACATCAACGATGAGTTGGATAAAGAAAATGTGGTACACATACAACATGGAATACTAAGTAGCCATAACAAAGAACAAAATCATGTACTTTGCAGCTAGATGCAACATGGATGCAGTTGGAGGCTGGAAGGAAACTAATACAGAAACAGACAACCAAATATTACATATTCTAATTTATAAATGGAAGCCAAATCTTGGGTTTATGTGGTCATAAAGATGTGAATAATAGACGGTGGAGACTCCAAAAGGAAGAAGAGAGGAAGGGAGTAAAGGGATGAAAAACTTCCTATTGTGTACTATGTTCACTATCTTGGTGATGGGATAGATAGAAGTCCAAACTTCAGCACCACAGTTTATACCCCTGTAACAAACCTGCACATGTGCCCCATGAATCTAAAAGGAAAACAGAGATGAAAGAAGTAACAGTAATGGCAGAGAGGCCAGTTGGTATATTGTAATAGTCTGAATAAAAGTAACAAGGGCTTAAATTAGGTCCCACTGATTGTTAAAATGGAAGCAGAGGTAGACATGGGAAATTATTAAGGAGGTAAATTTTACTGGATGTGGAAATTAGTTGGATGAGAGAATAAAGGACAGGGAATGGGGAGACATCAATGATCATCAATGATCACTCTACCAGAAAGCTGCAATCAGAATTGCAGTGCTTTTGCTCATGAAACTGAGTAAGCAGGGCCCTTTTAAAAAAATCTCATGTTACACTTTGGCTGTATGTGAATATGTACAATTTACTATGACATCACAGAACCTGGAAAACAGACAAACAAAATAAAAAAAAAAAAAAGAATGAGTATGTGTATTAAGCCCTATCACACATGATCCAATTTTATCCTCTATGATCAATTTTATCACAAGGATATTGACATCATTGTACTTTATAATTTAGATATTACTAATGTGTTTTATTTACAAATGAGACTTTGAATATTGGAGACATCCAACGATTTTCCTGTTATTTATCTAATATATGAAAGAACCAGGCAAATAATCACGCTCGTTCGAAAGCAAATATGCCGATCTTTGCCTTAGGTCACATCATTTCACTACTTAAATTAAGAAAATCAGCTTTAAAGATATTCATGTTTGCAGCAGTTTCTCCTTCCTGTGGAAGTTTCACGTTCCACAGTTTCAGCTACCTGCAACCAACCACAGTCTGAGTATAGGTAAATACAACATAACAAGACTTTTTTGAGAGAGAAAGAGAACACAGTCATATAACTTTTATTACAGTATATTGTTACAATTGTTCTATTTTATTATTATTGTTTTTAATCTCTTACCGTGCCTAATTTATAAGTTAAACTTTATCATATGTATGTATGTATAGGAAAAAATATAGTATATATAGTGTTTAGTGCTAATTGATGTTTCAGGTATCCAAGGTGGGTTTTGGAACATATCCACTGAGGATAAGGTAGGGCTACTATATCCTTTTGCTATCATATGAAGAAAGCAATATAGAAATGTATATATAATTTTAACCTTTAAATTAAAAAGAAAAAAGAACAAAAAAGGGTTGCAGATGCTTCCACATTTTCAGTAAGAAAACATCGTGGGATGAGAACACAGGGACACAGGGACGGAAACAACACTCACCAGGGCCTGTTGGGGGAGGGTGGGGATAGGGAGAGCATTAGGGAAAAGAGCAAATGCATGCTGGGCTTCCAACCTATGTGACGGGTTAATAGGTACAGCGAACCGCCATGGCACACGTTTACCTAGGTGACAAACCTGAACATCCTGCTCATGTGCCCTGGACCTTAAAATAAAAAAAAACAAACACCGAGTTAAAAAAAAAAATTGTGAGGTTTTACAATGTTTATTATTTGTTTCTCTATTTCATAAATAGAACTATTTATTAAAACCATAGAGAATTTAAAAAATATCTCTAGTTATTTTATTTTTAGATGCACATGTCTCCTCATTGATTTGCTTTGAAGAGAGAAAAATCAGTAAACTCACGGTTTGGAGGGATAATGTGCCATGGATGGACTTGGGATCCAATTTCTACAGGCTGTGCTCCCACCCTTGTCTCATGTTGCTCCCTGTAACTGGCTTGACTCTCTACACAAAAAAACAGACCCCAAACAGACCCTGGATATGTGTTTACATTGCAGAATAGATCTATTCATGAACTACCCTTTGTAAGAATAACAAATAGATAATGATGGCTTCACTGTTTGAATATGAGTTTCTCCCGATAAAATTTGGAGATCAATAAAGCAGAAGAGGGAATATTTCTTCCCTATGACACCTTAGCAATGCATCAACTTTTATTTGCCACAATTTGTGGCTGAATTAATAGAACCAGAGCCAGAAATCTGGAAGTTGGGAGGATCTGGTGAGCCACAGTGGAAATGGGGCCTGTAGTGTGTGTGTGGTGTGTGGAGCAGGAGGTGGGGTGCCTCTCAAATCCAAACAGGGCTACATTTTTATAGTAAATTTATTTAATTTAAATGACTTACTATAAAGAAGAATACCATCTTATTTTCTCACTTAAAGTTTCTATGGTTGAGAGTGTTTAAGAAACTATCACACAGCATATTGGATACGTATTTGGAAAGATTTACTAATTGAATTAAGTATATTCTCAGTAGTCACTTCTAGTGATTTCTAGAACACAAAATGAGCAGGTTGAATAATATGCACTTCAAAGTCAGACTAGAATTCAAATCCTAGACTTACTTGGGCTATGTGACCTTTTGCAACTAACAAATTTTTTAAGCCTTCATTACCTCCAAAAAGAAAAAAATAAACAAATTATACTGACTATAAACCTGAGTAGGCTAATTGCTTGACAAACAACTGCCTATATTTAGTTTCTTAAAATAATAAAACTTAATTTCTATTTAGTCAAGGATCTAACATGGGTGTCTCTGGTTGGACAGTTCTCACAAGCATTTCTTCTCTCTGTGCAACTCAGTGACTCAATTTCCTTCCAAATTGTGGCTGTACCCTACTCTGCATCCTTAAATCCCTCTCTATCAGCCAGTAGAGGGAAAGAAGCATGGAGGATTGTACTTGAATTAGTCAAGGTGCACCAGAGAAACAGAAGAAATAGGATATCTATATGTAAGAGATTTATGGTAAGAATTGGTTCATATGGTTATGGAGGCTCAGAACTCCCATGGTATGCTGTCCACAAGCTGGAAATCCAGAAAAGCCAGTGGTATAATTCAGCCCAAGTCCAAAGCTTGAGAACTAGGTGGGCTGCTATTGTAACTTGCAGCGCAAGACTGAAGGCCTGAGAACCTGGGGGAAAGGTACTATAAGTCCCAGGATCCAAAGGCCCCAAAACTAGGGGCTCTCATGTCTTAGAACAGGAAAAGATAAATGTCCCAACACACACACACACAAGAGAGAGAACTTGCTTTCCTCCACCTTTATGTTCTATTTGGGCCCTTAATGGATCGGAAGATGGCTGCTCACATTGGTGAAGGTGGATCTTCTTTACTCAGTTTACTGATTTACACACTAATCTCTTCCAGAAAAACCCTCACAGGCAAACCCAGAAATAATGTTTTATAAGCTATCTGGGCATTCCTTAGCCCAGCCAAGATGATGCATAAAATTAACCATCACTTTAGAGAACTTTGTAGATCAAGACTGGAAGGGGCAAACACTAATTCTGTCCATATTCCACAGGACAGAATTCACTTACAAGATAACTCCTAACCTGGGAGGCTGGGAAATGCAGTAAAGCTGCAAAGCAAAGCAATTGCCAAGATTTGAGTGAGGCAAGCCAGAAGCTGAGTATGCAAAATTTAAGGAGCCAGTCACTCTCAAGGTCAGCCAGTCATTCTCAAGGTCAGCCAGTTCAGGGTCACACAAATGCGGGATCGGGATTTGCAGAAACCTGAGAGCCTCATTACATATTCCAGCCCTACTTGCCTTGCTTGCCTCACCCTAGTCTTGGACCAAAGTACACAGTTTGGGAGGCAAATAGTCTGCCACATCCATCTACCTAACAAGACTGAAAATAAATAGAATGTTTAATGTTTGATGCTTACCTATTTCATCATCATATATCAACACATAAACATAAATTATTTTCTTTTCTTTTTCTCTGCAATAAGACTGTGATAATTACATTTACACATTTAAAAAATCCTTAGCAAATATCTTTTAATTTGAAGAGTGCCAATTTTGTTATTCTATTTATTTTTAAATAAAGATTAAAAAAATTATTCACAGCTTTTATTCTAGCCACTACAGCATTTAGCAGCAGAATATAAACTATCCAAAACACTATAGACACCCAGATACTTTTTTGCAACTTAATTTCTTTGAAAATAAGTTTTGGTGTGTACATTTTGATTTCTTAATGGTTGTTGGACTTACAGTGCTTCTCTCAACTACTGCTCCCTTAAAATTCAGTGAGGCATTGTTAGGGCATGCTTTCCCATAATGAACACATTATAGTAATCGTTAAAAAAGAAAAAAGACAAGAATGGCTGTGGTACAATCTTCAAAATGTTTACATGGCTGTAATGCTGGTCATTTTAGGGAAACTGCCAAAAGGCTCATGAAGCAGTAAACATGAATTCTGTATTTAGAGAAGTAGTTTAACTTTCCAGATAGCCAATTCCAACTTCAGTTTATTTTGCTTTATGTACAAAAAAGCTATGTGGATGTTCACAGTTTATGAGCAAATCATTCTACAAAATGTGGCCATTGATCTGCTATTGAAAGAAGAGACAATGTTCTGTAGAAAGGCTGCAACAAATACTAGTTGCTGTTATGAGTTAATGAAGTTTTTATTGTTAATTAAGTCTAGAAGAGTCTTTTCATCTATGAAGACTACTGTGCAGAGATCCAAAGTGATGCTGTGTTTTTGCTTTTGCCTTTCCTTGTCTGGAAACTTTTGCACTCACCATTTATTCATTCAACAGACATCTATTTATTGAGGAGTTCTTAGCAAAGCACTGGGTGCTGGTGGACACAAAAACATATGGGATTGAAAAGCACCCTCGGCCAGGTACAGTGGCTCACCCCTGTAATCCCAGCACTTTGGGAGGCCAAGGTGGGCTGATCACAAGGTCGGGAGTTCGAGAGCAGCCTGGCCAATATAGTGAAACCTTGTCTCTACTAAGAGTACAAAAATTAGCTGAGCGTGGTAGCATGCTCCTGTAGTCCCAGCTACTTGGGAGACTGAGGCAGAAGAATCACTTGAACCCGGGAGGCAGAGGTTGCAGTGAGCCGAGATCGTACCACTGCACTCCAGCCTGTGCAACAGAGCAAAAAATAAAATAAAATAAAATAAAAACAGCACCCTCAAGGAGCTTTTTGTTAAGTAGAGGATATGAATATGGACACAGATATGTACACAGCTACAATATATTGTAGGGCATGGAAGTGCCATAAAGGAGGTCAAGACAGAGACTCATCCAGAGAAAGGAACTCTTATATATGAGGCTTCTTGCATGGATGGTATTTGAGCTGGAAGAAAAATCAGCATAGAAATAATGTTGAAGTGAGTGGTGGTGTTGATGTAGAGTTTGCAGAAAAAGAACAAGAACACAGAAATATCAGCCAAATCCTCATGTTGTGCATTTTCTGCATAAGCACACTCGGATAAATTATTATTTATAAATATAAAGTAGGTATGAATTAAAGACATCTGAGCTGTTATCACAATGCCACACATGGAGCATTACCAGTTCTCTTCATCACTCTGGAATCAGGACCTCCATGAACCACCTGCTTTGACACCAGGTACTCAGCAAGCTCTTGTGTTTTTCTGGCCCTGGTGTATTTATTAGATACCTGAACCTGCCTATGACTTCGCTTTAGTTTGAAGAAAATCTCAGACATACAACTTCAAACTGAAATATTTTAGCACATATCACGGAAAGATAAAAACTCTTTTTAAAAACATGACCACAATATGATTAGCATACCTCAAGCAGCAGGCATTATTAATACTCCATTATGGAAAGGAAGAGAAAATTAAAGAAAGTTAATCCATAAAAAATAATTTTTCATGTGGCCTTTATTTTTACTTGTATAGCAAAGGAAAGAGAAGGGAAGGAGGGAAGGTGGGGAGAAAAAGAAGGAAGAAGAGAGAGAGAGAAAAAAAAGGAAGGCTAACAAGATAAAATACAAACAGCAGAGTCTAATCGCCTAAAATACGGGCGTGTGCTTATCTCAGCAGGGCTGACAACAGTCATCCTGTAGTGAAATAATGAATTGGCTGAATTATCCTGAGAACTTATAGGTGATAAGAGAGATGCTCAAAGGATATGAGAAAGACTCTACGAAGATTTGCTTAAAAACTTATTGTAAATGCTAGAAATTATAGACCAATCCATGCTAACTTCAGTTTATGTAAAAATATTGGAGCGTATCTTCAGAAAATCAATTTGTAAACACTCAGATTGCAAGGTAATAACTAACACGAGTTAGAAGAGCAAGTTATCAAAGACCAATCTAATAGCCTTTGCTGACAGAGCAGAGGACATTGTAGATAGCAGAAAAGCAATAAATGCAATACATCTCAACCTCAGGATGGCCTCTGATTTTGTCCCATATGACACACTCATCAACAAGCAGAGAAAATATAGCTTAAACCAGTATTCCTCAAACTATGCATTGTGACCCTCAAGGTTATCATGAAATGGTACCAAAGAGGTTACAGAATTTACAACTGTATTTCGTCTTCATAGTGCTTGAGCCAGAGGAAGTCCCAGTATGGAGAGAATATATCAGCAGGATGAGTGTAATTAGGAGATGTGCACACGGAGAACAGAGAAAAATCCCAAAAAGACACTACTCATTCTCACATTCTCGGATAACCAAGCCCTTCCACCAACCTTTCTCCAGCTATTATAGAGACATTCATCCCTGCAACTGGCCAAAGCGGAAGGTCTGGTTAAGTCATACCTCTAAGTGTTGATCTTCTCTTTTGCTTTAATCGCCCTGTTTCTTGCTTATCAATCACATCAATATTACAAAATATATGTAAACTCAGATTACGAATAAAAAAGTTTATTCAGAATTCATGATATTCAAGCACTTCATATGTGTTTAGGGTATAAAATATTTAACTCATGTAAGGATATTTTTATTTAACAAATAGCAGGCCCTATTAGTAACTCATTTTATCCTCATAACAACTCAATAAGGTAGGTATTGTTATTTACAGATGAGGAAATTGTGCCACAGAGCAGTGAAGCAACTTGCCCACAATTACATGTGAATATCTGGCAGGGAATAATTGGAGAAAGTTTCAAATCAGGCAGTTTGAACTCAGAGCCCAGGTCTTTAACCACTGTGCTATGATGCTCCTCCAAATGTGAAACATTAAGCACTGTGCTTAGTGCATAATATACTCAATACATGTAAGCTATTATTATTAATATCGATCAATTCAAACATCGCCCTGTATTAGCCCACTTGACAGATGAAGAAGCTTATGTATGATGAGTTTAAGCACTTGTGTAAAGAAAATACAGATGTTTTCAGATGTATATAATGAGTCAGAATGTGAAGAAGTGGATTCCTGATAAACTAAGCTGTCACAATAAGCTGATGAGTTCATTTGTGGGAGAATAAGGAGAGTTGCAAACTATTAGGCAGTGATCTTGAGATGTTTGATAAAGTCATGAAAGCAAATGGGAGAGAGCTGTCCCAACACATTTTTCTGAAGGAAACAAGGGATTCAAGTGAATTAAAATGATCATGCATTTTTTAATAGCATCAGTCCAAACATTTGTAGGGTTTTCATCAGAAGAGGTTTCTTTCTTCTAAAAAAAAAAAAAAAAAAAAAAAAAAAAAAAAAAAAAAAAAAAAAAACCTTTAAAAAATAATAGATGAATTTGGGTGTCTCCCTGAGAAGAAAGGCAATTTTATAGTTCCATTCAATTTCAACTTTAAAATGTTTTGGAAAGAAGAAATCTTCTCCTTTTGAATGTATTTCAATAGAAGGAGTTGAAAACTCTTGTTACCTTAAAGGAACCAAGACATAAGTTTAAGCTATTGATACAAATTTCTCATATTCCTCAGTGGTAAATTAAATTTACACATTTGCTCTTGAGTTTGTCATGCCTGCATCTTCCCTTCTATTCATGCTAGAATACTCTGTGTTTGCAAGTTTACAAAGAATGGTGGAATAAGAATAAAAGAACCTTTGAGGATAAATGATTGTTTCTTCCATATGTAGTGGTCTGTTCATCACAGCATTGCTGCTCTATTTTGTGTGTGACAGATTGTCAAATTAAATGTTTTTCTGCCCTTTTTCATTTCCTCTGTTCATTTGTTATTCTAAAAATAGAACGCTTTGATTTTCTACACTACAAGAGGTCATTCCTTGTTTTTTCATGTTTGAATTATTTTTCTAAGTGAGCAAATAAAATATGAAAAAATATGTTTCAAAAAATTTATGGTTATTTATGGGGATAGTTAGGAAAAGATCAACTCAAAGAAGAGCATGTACGAGTCTACTTAGTGTTATATCAGTACAAAGAATAAACACCAATTATTTAATAGCTCTCAAATTCTTTATCTCTAATAGTAAAATTATCTGAAGAAGTAATATAGTGGGGTGCTTAATAAATGTTGAGAAAACAGGTGAATAACCCTCACATACCTGGGGTTTTATGTGAAGCAGTGTGTGTGGGTTTTCTTATGAGAACATCAACCAAAATAAATTACAAGCAATGTAGTTTGTTACTGACATATTTCAAAGACTATTAACAGAAGAAAATGAATTTGTAATACATCGCAAAATATTTCTTACATTTATTGATGCACTGTTTTATTTCTTACTATATGAATGACGATGGCTTTCCTCAATGGCTCCCCCCAAAAATCTTACCTCTGTAATCATGAACAATAACGCCCATCCCTTCCTCACCGCAACTTCTGTTAAATACTCCTCTACTTCCTGTGTCTAGGAATTTGACTACTCCAGTTACTTCATATAAGAGAAATTATACAGTATTTGTCCTTTTGTGACTAGTTTATTTCCCTTCGCTTAATGTCTTCAAGTTTCAGCTGTGTTTGCAGCATGTGTCAGAATTTCCTTCCATTTATTTAATTGTTCATTTGTTTGTTTTAGAGATGGGATCTCTCTATACTGTAGGCTGGAGTACAGTGTTTATTCACAGGCATGATCATAGCTCACTGAAGCCTTGGACCCCTGGTCTGAAGTGGTCCTTCTGCCTCAACCTCCCAAGTAGCTGAGAATAAAGGCATGCATCCCCACACTGAGTGACATTTCCTTCCTTTTAAAGACTGAGAAATACTGCATTCTGTTTATATATATGTGTGTGTGTGTGTGTGTGTGTATATATATATATATATATATATCACATTTCATTTATCCATTTATCTTTTAACAGACACTTGAGTTTCTTTCACCTTTTGGCTATTGCTAATAATGATGCTATGAACATGGATGTACAATTATCTGATTGAGTCCCTGATTTCACTTCTTTTGGATATATATGCAGAAGTTGAAATGGCTGTATATTATGGCAATTCTATGTTTAATTATTTGAGGAACCACCATGTTTTCATTAGCAGCCACACAATTTTATCGTCCCATCAGTGATGCACAAGAGTTCCAATTTCTCCACATCCTTACACTTGTTTTCTGTTTTATTTTTAATAATAGTCACCCTAATGGGTATAAGTGTTATCTTATTGTGGGTTTGATTTGCATCTCCCTGATGATTAGTGATGCTGAGGATCTTTTCATGTATTTAATGTATATTTTCTATGGAGTAATATCTATTAACGCTTTTTGCCTATTTTTAATTGGGTTGTTTGTTTTATTCTTGAGATGTAATTTTTAATATTTCTGAATATTAATTTCTTATTATATATACAATTTGCCATATTGTCTCCCATTCTGTGGGTTGCCTTTTCATTCTGTTAATAATGTTCCTTAACACACAAAAGTTTTTAATTTAGATGACATCCAACTTATATATTTTTTCTGTTTTTCTTGTGCTTTGGTGTCATACCCAAGAGATCATTGCTAAATCTAGCATCATGAAGCTTTCTTCCTGTTTTCTTCAGAGAGTTTTATAGTTTTAGCTCTTACATTTGCTTAGGGCTTTGATCATTTTCAGTTAATTTTTGTATATGATGTAAGGTAAAGGTACATTTTTATTCATTTACATCTGAATATCCAGTCTTTCCAAAAACTGGTTGTTGAAATGACTCTTTTCCTCATTGAATGGTGTTGTCTTCCTTGTCAAAAATCCTTTTACCATATATATGATGGTTTATTTCTGAGATCTCTATTCTATTCTGTTAGTCTCTATGTTTGCCTTTATGCCTGTATCACACTATTTGGATTCCTGTAGTTTTGTCATATAATTTGAAATCAGAAAGTACAAGATATATAACTTTGTTTTGCTTTTTTCAAGATTATTTTGGTGATTGAAGTTTTCTTTTGATTCCATATAAATTTTGGGATGGAATTTTTTATTTCTGCATAATTGAAAATTTTGATAGAGATTGTATTGAATCTTTAGATAGCTTGGGTAGTGACATTTTAATATTAAGTGTCCAATCTACAAATATGAGGGAGCTATTTATTGGTGTCTTATTTAATTTCCTTCAGTGTGAAAGCTTTATTGTTTTCTGTACAAAAGTGTTGCATATTCTTGATTAAGTTTACACTTAAATATTTTATTTTTAATGATATTATAAATTGTATCATTTACTTAATTTTCTTTTCAGATGCTTCATTTTTAGTGTGTAGAAACTAATTTTTGTGTGTTGTAGTAACTAGTGTGTAGTAACTAATTTTTGTGCATTGATTTTGTATTTTTGCAACATTGCTGAATTTTTTAATAGTTTTAAGTTTTTCAGTATATACAGAAATTAGATTCAAGTAAATATATAAAGTAAACATATAATAAATTTGTATATTAAATTACTGTGAACAGGATAGATAAAATGGTTTTGGAACAACTGGATAATTTTGGAATAAAAAGTAAAGTCCATATTCATAGCATGCATTATAATACACTCCAAACAGATCATCAATTTTAATGAACTCATGATTTTAATAGATTCCCTTTCCTAGCTCTGTCCACTGAAAGGGCCAGGATGCAGTGACACATTGCAAGCGAGGTTATGTTAGTTTCCAAATACTATTCCCACCAAAAGGGCAGGACTCCCTGGAGTATTAGATGATTCCAGGTCTTGCATTAGATAAACATGAAACATCTTGTGCTAGAAAGCAAGGAATTGCTAAAAGAGTGATGGGAAGATGTCAAAAGAACATAGGAATGACCACTTGATTGGCTAAATTTGAGACAAAGTGAAAATTTAAAAAAAGACAATAATAGATTATAGAACATTGAATATCCAGAAAATAATGACAAGGATCCTCAGACTAATCCAGATTGTAGAACATTTCCTAAGGCAATTGATCTGAACTCTTCAAAAAATGTTGATGTCACGAAAAACTCAAATGAATAAAAAGGCAGGACACTGTGCAAGTTAAAGAGGACTAAAGAGACATAAAACACTAAACGGCATGTGTGAACCTTGATTGGATCTTGGATAAAAAACACAGCTATAAAGGATATCTTTGTAGATAATCAGGAAAATCTGAGTATGGACTGTGTATTAGAAAATATTGCATCAATGTTAAATTTCTTGGGTATGATAATGGTATTGTGTTTATGTAAAAGAAAGTTCTTGAGATTTTCATGAGATGTAAGCAGTGGTGAGGTGTTACAATATCTTTAACTTACTTTCAAGTGGTTTTGTCATGAAGTGTACATGTCTGTGAGAGACAGGGATACAAAGAGATAAAGCAATGTGAGAAGATGTTAACAACTGGTGGATCTAAGTGAAGGATATATGCTGTTCATGGACCTATTCTTTCAATTTCCTACAGCTTTGCAATTCTTCAAAACAAAAAGTAGAGGAATAAAAATAAATAATATTATTAAATAATTAAATTACCATTTATATATGTAAATAATATTCATAGATCATGCAATTATGTCAAGTTCTTTATAAATTAAGGCAAATATAAGAAATAAATGTATGAGTATATAAAGGAATAAATGATGTAAGTAGAAAAAAAATAGTTCTAATAGATTTTTGGAATATCTTTAGGGTTTTCTACATATAAGATCTATCATCTTGCTAATAGAAATAATTTTACTTCCTCTTTTCCAAAGGTTAATATTAATGCTAAGTTCCAAATTGGATACCTTGCATTTTTTTCTTGACTAATTGTTCCAGCTAGTATTTCCAATACTATGCATAAGAGAAGTGGCAAAAGACCTATTTTTTTTCTTGTTCCTGATCTTAGAGGAAAAAGCTTTTAGTCTTTTATCATAGAGTATGTTGGCTGTAGGATTTTACATATAGGGCCTGTGTTATGCTGAAGTAGTTTCCTTCTATTCCTAGTTTCTTGAGTGATTTTATCATGAAACGGTGTTGAATTTTGTTGAATGATTTTTCTGCATCAACTGAGATGATCATATTTTCCCTTTATTCTACTAATGTAGTGTATTACATTAATTGATTTTTGTATGTTGAACTATCCTTGCATTCCAGGAATAAACTCCCCTTGGTCATAGTGTATAATCTTTTAATATGCTGTTAAATTTGGTCTTTTAGTATTTTGTTATGGATTTGTACATCGATATTCATAAGGCATATTGATTTACAATTTTCTATTCTTGTAATTTTCTATTCTTGCTTTGTATAAAGGTTGTTATTCTCCCTTTTAAATTAAGAACTCACTAAAGTTGTCTTCTTTCTTTCAGCTTTTTGCTTCTGATATTATCTGGTAGCTTCTCATTCTTCCCTGAAGGTAATTCTGAGGAAACTAGAGTTAGGTGAGGGTTGGAGACTCAGACAGACTTTTCTTTAGCAGGCACAGGGAGGTGGCAGATTGCAAACACTTAAGGTTTAACATCATTTTTGGTCTTGTCACAAATTTATGAACTGAACTGGATCCCATAATTAAGATAAGCCCTCCAAGAAAAGGGTTCAAGAAGAAGCCACATTGGTTAAAATATGTGCAAGTGGGAGGGGGGAGGGATAGCATTAGGAGATATACCTAATGTAAATGATGAGTTAATGGGTGCAGCACACCAACATGGCACAGGTATACATATATAACAAACCTGCACGTTATGCACATGTACCCTAGAACTTAAAGTATAATAATAATTTTTAAAAATCTAAGAACATTGACAGGAGGAGTTACAAAAAAAAATATATGCAAGTATACAGGTCAGTGTTGCTTAATTTTTTTATCATGAACTCCCAATATTGTTATATTTACTATTATTTTATTTAGGTGTCTTTAAACAAAAACTATCTATATCTAAATTCTCTCTACTTACAACTCTTACACAAAAGCAAGTTAAACTTCAAAGTTAAATACAAATTTTACCAAACAATACAATTCATTTTTTGGTGACAATTTTATGTTACAAATGATGTTTTCCAAAAATAAAGTGTCAGCTCACAAAATGTCAATTGGTATCACAACAAAAGTATTTTGATTTCATCATGTTTGTATTGCTATTTATTTTGTGATTACTTAGTTTTTTCAGCACTTATCTTTATATTAATTACTACAAAAATATTTATTTGCAGATTCTCATCTGTGATGTTATTTGGACTTTATTTGACCTAGAGAATCATTTACATATTTGACCTAGAGAATCACATACATATTTATTCTGCCATCATTATTTTTCATTAGCTTGGGATCATTATATCAGTGCTATTTGGCATTGTTACCAAGGTAAACACAAACTGGAATATGGGCACAAAAACAGCTTGGCAATAATTGAGTTTTAAAGTCTGGGCATGGTGGCTCATGCCTGTAATCCTAGCACTTTGGGAAGCTCATGTGGGAGGGTCGATTGAGTCCAGAAGTTTGAGACCAGCCTGGGCAACACAGTGAGACCCTGTTTCTACAAAAAATAAAAGTAAAATTAGCCAGGCCCAGTGGCACACACCTGTAGTCCCAAATACTTGGAAGACGGAGGCAGGAGGATTGCTTGAGCCCAGGAATTCAAGGTTTCAGTGAGCTATAATCATGCCGCGGCATTCCAGCCTGAATGACAGAGCAAAGATCTTATCTCAAAACAAAACGAAACACCAAATCATCCAAAGTATACCTCAGTTAATTCTTAAATTAATACCAAAATGAAAAACTCACATTTAAACTTCCTAATGTTGAATCATTAAAAAACACTGGTAAAAAGAGAAAGATATAGATTAGAGTACAGGGAAGAAGAAAGTAGGGGAGAGCAAAAGAACTTAAGGGTAAATGAAGGCAGGAAGTAGCTGTTGCAATGGCTCATGTGCTGCTTCTGTCCAAGGCAAGCAGGGTGATGGGCAGAAAACTAGGGGGTGGGACTCAGTGCCAGAGGTGTGGAGAGACATGGGGTTAAGGAATAGGGTGAAAAGTAGTATTTAGGGCAAAAGAAGGATAAAGAACCAAATCGATACTCACAAAAAAGCAAATCACCATTTCAAGGGCCTAGCAGAGGAGGGAGCAAAAAGACTGGAATCTGAGAGGTTCAGATGGGAAAGAAGGTTCAGGAAAATGGATGGGAGTAGAGGTTGGGGACTGAAGCCCAGCTCCAGGTGCTGACTGTCACTGTTACTGAATGCATTTTCCCAGATGGATATCCAGAGTGGAGGGAGGATTAAAAATGTGTATGGCTTGAGAGACAAACAACTAGCTCCAAAAGTTTATTAGAGCCTAAACTTTCCTGGAACTGATATACACAGGGAAAGTATACAAGGCAACCAGGCCATTATAAGACAGAAATCAAAGTGACCACCCCAAGAATAACAGAGCATCTTTTCTGGCTTTGCCCCTCATTGCGGGGTTGTGGGAACTCTAATCATCCACCCACGCAAAAACTCAACTAATGCATCCATTGCTTTATTTACTAAATTTTCAAATGCCTTTTATTTTCCCAGGGAACTCCTAGGCAGTGGAAACATGATGATAAAAAATACAAGGACAGTGACTTTCTGCCTCCTACAGTCAAGGCAGGGATGCAGAGTGATGGGTAAACACACAACTGCCATACGCAGTAAAGTGCAACTGCATGTAGAAGGACCTTCCTCATCAGGTTTGGCCAATTAGGGAAAGCTTCCTGGAGGAAATGATGTTTTGTGTGAGATGTGAGTCAGTAATCTGTGGGTGTGGGAAGGGGCATTGCATCGGGGAGAGGGAACACGATAATCAAAGACCTAGCTGGTACAAGGGAGATAATTAGGCCTTATGAAACACGAAAGTCATTCAGTCTAGCTTTTGTACAAGAGCTGTGGAAGAGGGATGAGTGTCAGTGACAAAAGATTACTCTGGAAAGTAAAAGGGAACCCTAAGGAGCTATTTCAGAGCCACTGAAGTATTTTAAGCAGGGGAATAAAGTAATTTGTTTGAAAGATCTTAAAAAGTACATTATGGATGTGATCAAATATGACCTTCTCAACAGCCACATAGAATCTGCCATTTTGTAGAACTGCTCTGGCTCTTGACCTAACATTTTTAGTCACTCTCAGTGTTTACCAGGGGTTTCAAATGTAACTGCCTGCACGATCAGGCAGGAAAGTAAAGGCATGAAGTGGGCTGATATCAGATATTAAGGAGTGGTGGTGACTCTGATAAAGAAGGGTATCTATACCTATCTCCACAACAACCATCACTTAGTTTGCACTGAGTTCTGGTGCACAGCAACATTGGACAGAAATTTTGAGTATGCTGTATAGATTCCTTACTTGTAAATGAAAACAACAACAACAAAAACTGTGATCTAGGAGTTGCCTTCAAGTCACTAGTTTGGAACTTCTATTATAGTTAGGAAAGTCTGTAAATCTGTGAAGCATTCATTTGTTGCCCAAGCAAACAACAATATTATCCTTGATTCCAAGAAGATAGTAATTAGTCAGATTTTCTTTGTTTCTGTTTTCTTTAAAAATCTTCTATTTAATCAAAATGATTTAAATCAGGGTTCAGTTGTGCAGTGAAATTCATGGTGAAGCAAAGAAAAAATAGTGTGTTAGTCCATTTTTGTGTTGCTGTAAATAAATTTCTGAAACTGGGTAATTTATTAATAAAAGAGGTTTAATTGGCTTATGGTTCTGCAGGCTGTACACAAAGCGTAGTGCCAGCATTTGCTTCTGGTGAGGGCCTCAAGAAGCTTCCACTCATGACAGAAGGCGAAGGGGAGCCAGCATGTCTCATGGTGAGAGTGGGAGTAAGACAGAGAGAAGCGAGAGGTTCCACACTCTTTTAAACAACCTGATCTCAAGTGGACTAACTTAGTGAGAACTCGTTTATCACTAAGGCACTAAACTGTTCATGACAGACCCCACCCCCCCACCCCGTGATCCAACCACCTTCCACTAAGCCCTATCTGCAATATTGGAAATCACATTTTAATGTTGGAGGAGACAACATCCAAACCACATAAAATAGTGATTTAAATATGCTGAAAGGAAATCTAAGTATAAAGTTTAGAATGAAAAGTATGAATAGGGCACTATAAACAAGCGCTCTCCCGCGCGCGCGCTCTCTCTCTCTCTTTCGTTCTGATGGAGTTTCGTTCTTGTTGCCCAGGCTGGAGTGCAATGGCGCGATCTCAGCTTACTGCAACCTCCGCCACCCAGATTCAAGTGATTCTCCTGCCTCAGCCTCCTGAGTAGCTGGGATTACAAGCATGCGCCACCACACCTGGATAATTTTGTATTTTTAGTAGAGAAGGAGTTTCTCCATGTTGGTCAGGCTGATCTTGAACTCCTGACCTCAAGTGATCCATCCGCCTTGGCCTCCCAAAGTGCTGGGATTACAGGCATGAGCCACTGTGCCCTGCCTATAAACAAGTTTCTACTGGGTCAGCAAATACTTTGTACATTTCAATATAATAATAATGATAATAATAATAATGAATATGCTTGTTCATGGGTAAACTAAAATATTAGAGAAGAGGAATAAGAAAAATAAGAGAAGAAGAGGCTGATAGTAAAATGAGAAAATAATTACTCATTTCCACCATCTGATATGTATTATTATATACTTAAGATGACTAATCAGTTGCTTGAAATCTAAATGCTATGACCCAGCCATCCCATTATTGGGTATATACCCAAAGGATTATAAATTATGCTGCTATAAAGACACATGCACATGTATGTTTATTGCAGCACTATTCACAATAGCAAAGACTTGGAATCAACCCAAATGTCCATCAGTGACAGACTGGATTAAGAAAATGTGGCACATATACACCATGGAATACTATGCAGCCATCAAAAAGGATGAGTTTGCGTCCTTTGTAGGGACATGGATGCAGCTGGAAACCATCATTCTTAGCAAACTATCACAAGAACAGAAAACCAAACACCGCATGTTCTCACTCATAGGTGGGAACTGAACAATAAGATCACTTGGACTCAGGAAGGGGAACATCACACACAGGGGCCTATCATGGGGAGGGGGGAGGGGGGAGGGATTGCATTGGGAGTTATACCTGATGTAAACGATGAGTTGATGGGTGCAGCACACCAACATGGCACAAGTATACATATGTAACAAACCTGCACGTTATGCACATGTACCCTACAACTTAAAGTATAATAATAATAAATAAATTAAAAAAAAAAAGAAATCTAAATGCTGTTTGTAATGCATTCATAAAAGTCAATATTGAAATTTCATTTTGTTATAATTTAAAATATTAACGCTTTGTATTTCTCTTGTGCTTTGTGATTTATAAAAACTTTGTTGTTCAGTAGGATATAGTGAAAGTGAATGGAATTTAAGGAAGATGTTTCTGTCTATATTTCCAGTAACAAAACCTCATTTGCTTATTATACATGGTACCCTTGGAATTTATGAAACCTGGAAGTCCTGTCTACGAATAAATTATATAATCTCTGTCAAGAGTCTTAAGCATCTGTGTTTCTCAATTTCTTATCTGTAGGAAAAAAAGTCTTAGCTGAGGTTATAAAATATACATTTAACACTTGGAAATAAGGTAAAAAGTTAGGCAGTGTGCCCTTTAATGATATATTGGGTCAATGTTTAAGAAGCTTTGGCTATTTATTATTTGATTAAACCCCAGTTTAAGCAACTGGAAATGTAAACTTTTTAAAAAAGCAAATATATAAAAACCTATTTAAGGAAATTGGGATATCTATTTGACTCTGTTTTGATGCATCCACCTCTTACTGATCTCATTCTCACAATTTCTTCTAATTTAAAGTCTAAAATATTTTCAGTAATATGTTGAATTTGACTTATTGTATAGGCTTCAGCAATGTTTTGTCTTCCTAAGAAACATATGAAATTATTCTGGAAAAAAAAACCCACTTCAATAAAATTTAAGGAAAACCACTAAGGGCATTTCGTTTTTTTATAAACAATATACACAGCTGTAGCAATGTTGGCAGGAACACATGCCAGAGAGCTACATATTTGCTACTACAAACTGTTCTGTTCACCCTTTATCCAGTAACAGCTGGTAAAATGGTATTTAAGAACAGTTTGATTTAATCTAATGAGAAACTATGCTGCAATGCCTGATATTGCCTGCGGAAAATAATTGGACAAACATTGATTTTTTATGTTGCTATAATAGGTACATTTTCAATAAATAGAAATTTATATGCATACTTATTTGGCAACATTCCTCTCTTGTGAAAACTAGTGTTTGGTTCTTCATACACATATACAGGCACATATACATACATGTATATACATATACATGCACAACACACATAAATTAAGACCCAGTGTATACATATATACTACAAAATTTTAGTGTTATTGATGCTAGAAAACAAAATCCTACTTGGAATGCAGTTTAAGACTTTACGATTATTTTGAAAAACAAAATTATGCACAGAGAAGACGCTAGTTTGGGTAACAGAACTCTCCAACAACTGAAGCTGTAAACACTGAGCAAAGAATCTATGGGACCAAGTAACAAACTAGCACACACTTCAGTCTCTGGAAATGAACAAAGAGAAGAAAGAGCCTCCTGAATCTCTCTACATTCCATCCTGGAAACCTCAATAGATTCTTCTGAAAGAGTAAACATGGTGTGTGGTTGCTCGTACATGCACACATGCACGATCTTCTCTGTTTATTTTTCTTATATCCTCCCAATTCCAAATTCTGCAATCACTGGAACAAGAAAAGCTGCCCCAGTGGGATTTCTGTCATGACTTGCTTCAGAAAGTACTCGAAACCACAGATGACCATTACTTGCCAAAATTTGAATCAAGATTTATTGATGCATAAGGTTCAAATAATTTGTATAAACACCCAAGGATTTAGACAGTATCCAAGATATTCCTTTTTCTTGGAAGAAAAAAAATCATTTGTAAACTATCTTTTATTGTTTTATAATTGCCCCCTTATTTGTAACCCACATTTCATTTTAGATTGTAACTTTTTTGATGATAGGATATAATACCTAAGCAAGGTTGAGTTTATAATAGGTACTAGGTTTGATAATACCTAGTTATATAAACATATTATGAAATAAATGTTATTTTCTTAGGCAGAATGAGAATTTCTAACAAGGAGACAGTGACAGTTGCTGAAAGAATTGTTCAAATCCTCCAGATAGGTTGCAGAATCTCATGGGGCTGTAGACTTTGATTTTCCTCATCATACTCAGTCTTGATAAAGTCCAGGGGAACTGCTATGCATGAGACCTAGGGACCAGTGGTAGGAAGAAAATTTCCTAACAGAATTCCAGAGTCCTGGATGACAGAAAGTAGACACTTGAGTCAAGCCTTGACAAATAAATGAAATTGTTTAAAAAAATAAGTTAAAAGAAAAATTAAGAAATTCCAGGTGAAGTCAGTGTTTATGGTATTTCTTAGGAATAGTAAAGCGATGAATTGTCCTACAGTAGATAGCGTACATAGGGCGGAGAAGAAACTATGCTTGGGAGGAGCCAGTTAGCAAATATGTTAAAATCCAGGCACAGAAGTCTTCATGTTTCATGAAATATGATGATAACAGGGAATCAATAAAGTTTTTAAGTGGAATGGTCTGAAGAAAAGAGTAAGGATAGGAGATTAATATAGTAAAAATCTGCAGGATGCTTTGGGAAAGGGTGCGGAGACTGGGTAGTCAAGGTGATCATTTTGAAGACCACTGCAGAAATTCAGATTGCAAGCAATAAAGATTAGGTTTTTGCTAATAAAGAAAATGTAAACAAGAAGACTGGAGTTCTGCTTCCAGGATTGGCCTTAAATGAAACTAAACTCATCCTCTTACTAAAGAAAATATTTTTTAAAAAACCCCAAACATCAAGAAGAAAAAACACTCAATAAAATAAAACTCATGATTTTGTACAGTAGGCAATAGGCAGTGCAAGTGCAAGACTAAGATATCTGAGAAAAGAAAAGTAATGAAGGTAATTCTGTATTGACCTGAATTTCTGAAGCGACAATCTAGGACAATGGCTTTCAGAGTAAGTTGCGAAGACAAGGATGAAAGTTTAGGAGGCCCAGGCTGCTGAAATTTGTAGTGTAAAGGACCAGAGAAGAGACAGTGACACAGAGAAAGAGATCTGTTTTAGTAGTTTCTAGAGCTCTCACAGAGCTGGCAAGTCCTTGAATTCCAGCCAGCAGAGCTCAGAGTCCTTGTGGAACAACCTGAGCAGTCAGTAGAGACCCATAAGAAGCATGGCTTAGTAGGGCTAAACTAGCCCAGAATAAAGATTACCATGTCTTAATAAATCTGAAAAGCCATCTTCAGAAGGTTCAAACTAAGTTAAACATAACTGATAGAAGAAAGTCTAATACTTTTGAAAGAAGACAACATAATATAGCACACAACAACATAAAATTCACTATGTCCAGTGCCCAATTAAAAACAGCTCAACAATTAAATTAGTATAGCCATTATGGAAAACAGCAGGAAGGATCCTCAAAAACTTACAAATAGAACTACCATATGATCCAGCAATCCCACTACTGGTTATATACCCACAAGAAGTGAAGTCAGTATGTCAAAGAGAAATCTGCAGTCCCATCTTATTGCAGCACTATTTACAACAACCAAGATATGGAATCCAGCCAAGTGTACCTCAACAGAAAAATGGATAATAAAATATGGTCTGTCTACTTATCTATCTAGACACAATGGAATGACATGCAGTCTTAAAAAAGAAGGAAGTTTTGTCATTTGTGACAACATGGATAAACCTGGATGGTATTATGCTAAGTGAAATAAGCCAGGCACAAAAAGATACATAATATATACTCTCACTTAGATGTAGAATCGAAAAAAAGTTGATCCTATAGAAGTAGAAAGTAGATTAATGGTCACTAGGGTATGGAGGAATGAGAGGGAGTAGAGAGATAGATGTTACTCAAAGAATGTAAAATTTCATTTAGATAGGAGAAATAAGTTCAAGAGATATATTGTGCAACATGGTGCAGTTAATACTTTTTTTGTTAACTATAAAAAGTATTGTATTCTTGAAAACGGCTAAAAGAGTGGATGTTAGGTGTTCACACCGCAAAAATAATAACGATTTGAGGCAATGCATGTTAATTAGCTAGATTTAGTCATTACACAATGTATATATACTTCAAAGCACCAAGTTATACATGATATATATAATCTTATCTGTCAATTAAAAAATAAAATATTAAGAAAAAATAGCTTAAAAAGAAAAAAGACTGGCTACAATCATGAGAAAAACCATTCAATAAAACACCCACAAATAACATGGTGTTAGAATAATCAGACAAGGCTATTAAAAGAGTTTTCACAAATATGCTAAAGGTTTAAAGTAAAATATGACGATAATGAGAGAAATGGAAGATGTGAAAAAGAACTAAGTGGTATCTCTACAGATGAAAATACATTAGCTAAAATGAAACTAAATACATGGATGGAATTTACAGCAGATTAGATACTTCAGAAAAAAAGTCAATGAACTTAAATGATAATGTAAATTAAACTGAAGCATACAGAAGGGAAAAATGAAAAAATGAATCAGCAGGTCTTCAGTGACCTATGGTACAATATTAAGAGTGCTAACATTCATGTAACCCAGCCCAAAAGGAGGGAGGTGGTCCATTTGAAAATCTAATGTCAAAATTTTCTGTCAAATGTTCATTCTCAGACAGGATAAATGAAAAGATGACCACACTAGGTCATATTTAATCAAAATTTTGAAATAATTGCTAAAGAAAAAAATCTTACTAGAGGAAAAAGACACAAATAGAAAAGAGCACATGCAAGAATTATCTCAGGCTCCTCATTTGAAACTATGTGGCCAGGAAAACAATGTAACAACATCTTAAAGAGCTGAAAGGAAGATTGGGAGTGCAAATCCCTAGAAAAATAGAACTATATTTTTCTATATCTAGAAAAAATTTCATCAAATATCATCATGAATAATTTATCTAATCATGAAAAAAAACATAGCACAAACCCACAGACCAGAGGAGACTGCTAAGTCATGACAACTAAATGCAATATGGTAACCTAGATTGAATCTTCAAAGAGAAAGAGAAATGTACAAATTTTATTTACTATTAATATAGAAACATCACATTTGTTAGTTTTGACAAATGCACCATGGAAATATTAGACTTTAACAGTGGAGGATACTGAACGAGAAATGTATGGGAACTCTCTTCACTATCTTTTCAACTTTCATATGCAACAAAATTTTTCCCAAATATGCATTATTTAAATAAATAATGGTGAAATAAAGACTTTTTTGTCTGCAAGGAAATAGAAACTGTGAAAATTCATTGCTAGTGAAAGATATCACCTTCTTAGCCCCCCAAAAAATTAAATAAAACTCTTTAAACTGAAGAAATGATACTAGATGGAAATTTGTGTCTACACGAAGGAATGAAGAGCACCTGATGGTAAATACATCGATAAATATATATATATTTTTTCACTTAAAAATTTCTACAAAAGTTTTGACTGCCTAATGAAAAATAAAAAAATTGAGTATATGTATATGTATGTGTATAAATAGTTGGCTAGCAATATGCAGAAGACTGAAACTGGACCTCTACCTTTTACCACATACATACATATTATATCTATGCAATATATATACAATATTTGTGTACATATGTATAATGCTTGTGCATATGTGTGTAAAATGTATAGAAACAATAGCACAGAGAATGAGGAGAGACATGGAAGTGTAAGGCAAACTATGGTAAGCTAAATATGCATAGTGTGAATGTTAGTGTAACCACACACACAGGTATGAAAACCAAGGAGACAGGGCTAATAAGCCAATACTAGAGATAAAACGGATTACCGAAAAATAACTCAAAAGAAGGCAGATATATCATGACACAGAAAGAAGGCTCTCACCAAATGCCAGTGCTTTGCTTTTGGACTTCCCAGCCTCTGGGATAATGAGCTAAATAAACTTATTTTCCTTATAAGTTAAACAAAAGACAGGTTAAAAAAAGACAAAAGGAAGAAAAAGAGAACACATAGAAAGTATATAGCAAGACTTTATTGAAAACAGCATTAAATATAAATGGTCTGCATTATCCTATTTTTAAAAATAGTCCATAAAAAGAAAGTCTCAACTAAATGTTTTTGTCTACTATGTAAACACTTTGAATATAAAACACAAATAGTTTTAAAAAGGAAAAAGATAGAAAAAAGAGATACCATGCAAAAGCTAACAGAAAAGATTGATGTAATTATATTAATATTAGACAAATTATACTTCTAAAATTACTATACAAGAAATATTACCTAGACCAAAATCACACATTTTGTAACAATGAAGAAATCAACTGATAAAAAAGAAATAGCAATCCTAAATATGTATACATTTAATTATAGAGCTTCAAAAGTAAAATTAACCAAAAATTTAAGATACATGGTTATACAAAGACTTGTATGTGAATGTAAGCATTATTTATAATAGCCCTAAACTGGGGAAAAAACATCAACAGGTGAATGGATAAGCACATATGATATATCCAGATATTGGAATACTACTTGGCAATAAAAAAGAAAGAACTGCCAATAAATGCAACCACATGGATAAATCTATAATGCATTATGCTTAGTAAAAGACTACAGGTACAAAAAAGCATATACTGTATGACTCAATTTTTATGAAATTCTTGAAAAAGTAAACATAATCTATAATGATAGAAAGAAGATTTGCCTATTTTGGGGTTCGTGGGAGGAATCAACTGCAAAGTACCATAGGACCTTTTTGGGCCAATGAAAATTATATATAATTTGATTGTGGTGGTAGTTACATGAACATGTAAATTTGTCAAAATAATACACTTAAAATGGGTATGTTTTATTGTATATATAATTTATTTTTGAACAAAGTTGATTATGTAATAATGAGAACAATAAACAATCCATTCCTCCCAAGATACCCTTAATTGAAGAGATATTTTGAAGAAAAATAATAATTTTGAAGAAACATAAAACATGATAAAATGTGATAACCGAAATTCAGAAATAGGAAATTTGGGAAAGGAAATGGGTTGATAGAAATAAGGTGACAAATTATAAAAATAGGCTGCATTTGCAAAATAAATGCAATACCTAAGAATACATCTAACCAAAGAGGTGAAAGCTATCTATAAGAAAAATTACAAAACACTGCTGAAAGAGATCATAGATGACACAAACAAATGGATAAACACTCCATGCTCACGGACTGATATAATCAATATTCTTAAAATGCCCATACCGCCCAAAGCAATCTACAGATTCAACCCTATTACTATCAAAATATCAATGTAATTTTTTCACAGAATTAGAAAAAACTGTTCTAAAATTCAAATAGACCCAAGAAAAGAGCCTGAATAGCCAAAGCAATTCTAAGCAAAAAGAAGAAATCTGAAGGTTTCAAACTTCAAACGATACTATAAGGCTATACTATACTATACTATACTATACACTTCAAACTATACTATAAGGCTACAGTAACCAAAACAGCATGGTACTGGTACAAAAACAGACACACAGATTAATGGAACAGAAGAGAGAACCCAGAAATAAGGGAACACACCTAAAGTCATCTTTTCTTCGAAAAATTTACATAAATAACCAATGGTGAACTGACTCCCTATTGAATAAATGGTGGTGGAATAGTTGGCTAGTCATACGCACAAGAATAAAACTAGACCTCTAGCTTCATCATATATAAAAATTAACTCACAATGGATTAAATATTTAAATCTAAGGGCTCAAACTGTAAGAATCCTAGAAGAAAATCTAGGAAACACCATTCTGGACATCAGCCTTGGGAAAGAACTTTTAATTAAGTCCACAAAAGCAATTGCAACAAAAACAAAAATTAACAAGTAGGACCTAATTAAAAAGCTTCTGAACAGCAAAAGAAACTACAACAGAACAAACAGATAACCTACAGAATAGGAAAAAATATTCACAAATTATGCACCTGACAAAGGTCTAATATCCAGAATCTATAAGGAACTTGAGCAATTGAACAAGCAATTGAACAAGCAAAAACCAAATAACCTCATTAAAAAATAGGCAAAAGACATAAATAGATACTTTCCAAAAGAAGACATACGACCAAGGTGGGCAGATCATGAGGTCAAGAAATGGAAACTATCCTGGCTAACACAGTGAAACCCCGTCTCTACTAAAAATATAAAAAAATTAGCTGGGTGTGGTGGCACATGCCTGTAGTCCCAGCTACTCAGGAGGCTGAGACAGGAGAATCACTTGAACATGGAAGGCGGAGGTTGCAGTGAGCTGATATCATGCCACTGCACCACTCCAGCCTGGGTGACAGAGCAAGACTCTGTCTCAAAGGAAAAAAAAAGAAGACATAAGACATACAAGTGTACAACAAACATATAAAAAAAAAGATTCACATGACTAATCATCAGAGAAACGCAAATCAAAACCACAATGACATATCTCATACTAGTCAGAACAGCTATAACGAAAAAGTAAAAAAATAAGTTGCTGGCGAGGCTGCAGGGAAAAGGGAGTGCCTATGCATTGTTAGCGGGAATGTAAATTAGGCCAGCCCCTGTGGAAAGCAACTTGGAGATTTTTCAAATAACTTAAAACAGAACTGTCATTTGACTCAGCAAAAGCCATTACTGAGTATATATCCAAAAGAAAATAAGTTGTTCTCCCAAAAAGACACATGCACTCGTATGTTTATCACAGTACTATTCACAATAGCAAAGACATGGCATCAACCTAGGTGCCCATTAACAGTGGATTGGATGACGAAAATGTGGTAAATATACACTGTGGAATACTGTGAAGCCATCAAAAACAATGGAATACATCCTTTGCAGCAACATGCGCTGCTGGAGGTCATAATGCAAAGCAAATTAACACAGAAACAAAAAAGCAAATACTGTATGTTTTCACTTACAAGTAGGAGCTAAACATTGGTATTCATCTACATAAAGATGGCAACAATAGACACTGGGAACTACTAGAGGGACCAGGGAGAGAGGGTTGCAAGGATTGATAAACTACTTGTTGGATACTATGCTCAATAACCCAATGATAGGATCAATCAATCAAACCCCAATTCTCACCATCATGCAATATACTCATGTAACGAACCCACACATGTACCCCATGAATCTAAAATAAAAGTTGAAAGTATTTTTAATAATCTTTCATTCACTAACAGAAAACAGTAATGATGAATAGTTTAGAAAAAAATAGGCTGCATTTTTCTGAAAAAGTATAAAAAGTTCATATTACTACATAACCAATCAAACAAACGCCAAAGTTCCCTCTGGGCTGTGCAAAATTTCAGTACAAACCCCTCTACCTGTAGCAATGGTCAAAGAAAAAGGAAATATACATGGCATCCTGGAACTCTGAAAATTCCAATATAACTCCTGAGTTAACAAAGAGAATTAAAATTTAATATTATTTTTACTGAATTTTTAATTTTCTAAGAACTGATAATTCATGCAATAGTTTATACTGAAACATTATACAAATCAGAATTTATAGAAGAAAGCTCCCATACTAATGTAAAAGAAATGAAAAGTGCATACGTCAATAGTAAAACAGTCATGGTGTACACAAAATAGTGATGAATATCATTTTTATGCACATGTAACCTTAATTTCTAATCCTCTCAACAAAACGGCAACGTCAATATTATTATCCTCATTTTACAAAGGAAAAAAGCTAAAAGTTAGAAATGTGTACAGGCTGAAATGAAGGAAAGTGTACATGTTTGTCAATGATCTCATCACCAATAAGGATTAAATCCTTAGCCTTGATTGTCTTTTCTCACTGAGTCTGACAGATTAAAGTTAACGTTTTCTAGGAACTTTTATCAGAAACCTCTGGCAAAGTTAATCACTCTCATTTGTAGCCCTAAAATATTTTGGGCACAATTTTATTAGTTAGCTTTTACTAATCATATGCCTAAGTCTTTTTAATAGACATTGCTCCTTAAAGGGGGGTATTAGGTCTCAGCCATTCATTATATTCACAGCAGGCAACAGTTTCTGGTACATATTTAGTGAACAATAAATGGCATATTAAGTAATGAATTACCAAACTACATATAAAAGTAAACATTCAGGAATGTAAAATGGATATTTATTTACTGTATACAAAATGATATTAAAGAAGAGAATATTAAACACTATTAGTAAAAAGTACATGTCACACCAACCATCACAGTTCTTGAAACAGAGTTACAGTCAATAATATTTGCTGAACTAACGTCGAACACAGCATTCTTTAATACTGAAGCAGACATAGCTCCATAACTCACTAACTCCTGACTGAGGAATTAAAAAACACACAAAATAATCTGATACTCACAGTATCAGGGAAGTTGTCTTCTTCATATTTGAATAGACTCTGCATTTCCACAAAACATTTAAAACAAGAAGTTCACTTAGAGGCAAGCACTTTCATTTTATACCTAAGAATGAATGAGTCCCAAGGGAATAAATTATTTGTAAAAGAATGCATCAATTTGAATTCTGATTCCACCCATAATTGAGTAAATGGTTTTAGACTAGCTCTCTGTTAGTAAATAGAGAAATGGAAAATATATAAAATAAGATTATTAAGGTTCGGAGTATAGGCATTATAGAACTTTGGTTTGTGTCAGAAGGAAAACAAAGAACTAAGTCCCACAAACATCTCTTTCTCTATCTGAGCACAATTTTCCAGCTGTAGAAAGAGAACAACAGCCAGGACAAAGATAGTAGTCCCATGGAGCTCGGAAGTTAGAGATCAGAGTGTGGAGCTGATGAAGCAGCTAAAACTGTAGGCAAGAGCATTTGAGAGAAAGTAGCTGGACAAAGAGGCAGAGAAGTCCAATACGGGAGTCTCCTGTGAGCCTATGTCTGATTGCTGGGCTATATGCGAGCAGGGAAAACTTCTGAAAGTTACTGGATAGCTGCTTCTATGAAGTTGAGAGTGAAATGAAGATACCAAAAATCGAGGAGGGCTGAGACACAAGCAACTCTGACACTCTATTCCTGCTGGAGTAGAGAGATAATATTAACATTTTATTAACAAGTCTGGCATCCAGCTGAGATATCAATAAAATTCTGCCTTAGAAGTAAGAACCACATTCAAGAAGACGGGCTACTCTAAACCCGTATTAATAAAGCTTAAAACCACACCCTAACAAGTTCCAGAAGTTTAGAGGTTGAGCCCAGCCAAGTTAGAGAAGCTTGAGAAGAAATGTGAACTTTCCACTTGATACCAATAAAGTTTAAAACAAAGCCAACATAAAATCAAGATGATCATGCAGTAATTGAACTGTCTGGTGAATAAAAATCAAAACTCTTCAATAGAAGATAGAAAAATTCATATCTCAACAGGCTGTCATTCAGAGTGCCAAATATTAAATGAAAAATCACTAGCTATGAAGACACCAGAAGATATAATCTGTGGTGATATAAAACTCAATCAATAGAAACTAAACCCAAGATGGCCCAGGGGCTGGACTTAGCAGATAATGGCTATAAAGCAGCTATTATAAATATGCTCAAAATGTTAAAGGAAAAATAGTCTTAATGAATGAACAGTCAGGAAATCTCAAGAAAAAGAAATTATTCTTTAAAACAGTGGAAACTCTAGACTGTAAAGTACAATAACTAAAATACAAAATTCACTGGGTAGACATAACATTATATTGAAGTTGACAGAAAAAAATGATTGATGAATTTAAAGATAGATTAATAGAAATTGCCCAATCTGAACTAAAAAGATAAAAATACTGAAGTAAAAATAAATACAGAGTGTTTGTGACCTATGGGAAAACATTAACATTTGGGTAGTTAAATCCCAGAAGAGAAGGGTGTGATGTGGAGCCACAGAAATAACTTTAGAGCAATAATTTGTTAGTAACTTCCCAAATATGATGAAACCCTGAATTACAGACCCAAATTCAATAACCTTTTATATAAATGTGAAAAGATGGAGTCTCGCTCTGTCACCCAGGCTGGTATACAGTGGCGTGATCCTGGCTCACTGCAACCTCCTCCTCCCAGGTCCAAGCAATTATTTGCCTTAGCCTCTCGAATAGCTGGGATTATAAGCGTCCACCACCATGCCCAGCTAATTTTTGTATTTTTAGTAGAGACAAAGTTTCATCATCTTGGCCAGGCTGGTCTTGAACTCCTGACCTCGCGATCCATCCACCCCAGCCTCCCAAAGCGCTAGGATTACAGGCATGAGCCACCGTGCCTGGACAACAGTTAGGTTTTCAACCCTTCCCCCATCTTACCTCCTTCATCTAACAGTCCCCAGTGTCTATCTTTGCTACCTTTATGTCCATGAGTACCTGATCAAACAACTTTCAAAATGCAGTAACATAACACATAATACCAATTAGAATGGCTAATATTAAAGTTGAACAGCAACAAATATTGGCGAGGATGTGAAATAATTGGAATTCACCTATACTGCTGGTAGAAGCATAAAATGCTATAATTACTTTAGAAAAAAAAAAGTGTGTATCTTTCTATGGAATGAAACATACATTTATTTCATGACCCAATTTTAGTCTTAGGTACTTAAAAGAAACCAAAACATGTCTCCAAAAATGGTGTAGATGTGAATGTTTATAGAGGCTTTATTAGTTGTTGCAAAACCTGGAAACAGCTCAAAGGTACCTCAATAGAAGATTGATAAAGTATGGCATGAGAATATCATGGAATACTATTCAATAATTCTCAAAAACCAACCAGTCATCCAACCAGCAAACCAAAAGCGGGTGCATGCAACAACCTGGAAGCAACTTAATAACTGAATGCCGAGACAAATAAGGCAGACAAAAACACTGTAGATTGTATGATTCAATTAAGGTGAAGTTTAAAAATACATAGACTTAATCTTCAGTGATAGAAATAGATCAGAAGTTGCCTACATGTGTGGGGATTAACTAACTAGAAGGAATATAATTTCCTGGGGTGATCTGGAAACATCTCAATTGGAGTGTTGATTACAGAGACATGTACATGTGTCAAAACATAACAGTTTATCTCTAGGATCTATGCATTTCACTGTATATATATTTTTAATCTCAAAAACTGTTCATAGAACATTATGTAGGCAAGATCATCAAGGGCCTAAAACTATTAGAAATGGTAAAAACAATCCCATTTACTGAAATATTACAGCATGATTAAGAAAAGGGATTAAGTTCAGGGTCAGATTTATAGGATGATGTGCTGACATTTGGAAGTCTTAAAGACTGCGCTTCTTTTTCTCTTTACCACACTCCTATGCTCCCTTGAAACCCCAGTTCTCCTTCAGCAGTAAATAGGGCATTCCTCATTAGAGCAGAAAACAAGATTACTATTCTATGCTTTTTGTTTTTAGTTTATGTTCACATTTTTAATTGCAAAGCAGGCATTACAGCTCCTGGGAGAGACAATAAGCTTGGAAGTTGATTTTTCAATTTAAAAGAGTGACAATTCAAGTGTTTCAAAAGATAAATTCCCAAAGGTCTCAAGATATAAAGATTATGTTCCAAATACCAGGTTTGAGGGAATGGAGAAAGATGTAAAATGAGCTTGTTTTAGGATAAAACTGCTTTGGGAAGGATGAAAAGGAGATGAAGAAAGAGTCGAAAAGAAGGGTAATGGCGAAGTTTTGGAATCCTTCCTCTACCTCTCTTCCTGGTGTTCTACATCCCATTTCCCTATGAATAACAAAGGTGTGGATAAATCACTCCAGTTTCACACATCACAGTATGAAAGATTAGAGTGGAGATGGCTGTTTTGGGTTATCAAGAAAAGACTTCTGGAAATAATGAAGTCTGAGCTGGCTTATGTAACTGCAGGCTTGGGACTTGGAGCCTTGATCTACCCAGTCTCTTTAAGAGGTACTCAGGACAGGCCGGGCGCGGTGGCTCAAGCCTGTAATCCCAGCACTTTGGGAGGCCGAGGCGGGTGGATCACGAGGTCAGGAGATCGAGACTATCCTGGCTAACATGGTGAAACCCCGTCTCTACTAAAAATACAAAAAACTAGCCGGGCGTGGTGGCGGGCGCCTGTAGTCTCAGCTACTTGGGAGGCTGAGGCGGGAGAATGGCGTGAACCCGGGAGGCGGAGCTTGCAGTGAGCCGAGATCACGCCACTGCACTCCAGCCTGGGAGACACAGCGAGACTCCGTCTCAAAAAAAAAAAAAAAAAAAAAAAAAAGGGGGTACTCAGGACAGTCCTGTTTTGTTCTTTTCAAACTTTTATTTTATATTCAGGGGGTACCCGTGCAGGTTTCTTACTTGAGTATATTACATGATGCTGAGGTTTGGGGTACAAATGATCTCATAACCCAGGTATTGAACATAGTACCCAACAGTTAGGTACACAAGACAGTCCTGGAGTTGCTACTACTATACCTGGAGAGCAAGTAGGTACCAATAAATAAATAAATAAATAAATAAAATTATAAACTTCCTGAGACTAACAGAAGGTTCCTAAAGGAACTTAAGGGTTTTATTGTGAGTACTCAAAGGCTAGAGTAGTTTGCCCTTTTCATTAACAATACTTGTTCTGAGTAGCCATCTTTAAGCCGTTTGGTTCCTTTGCCAATAATAAATGAACTGATACTAAAGGAAATTTTATTGTTCACTGATGTCACATGTCTATTACCTCAGCTATAAATACACAGAATAGCTAAACCTAATGGATGAAAGCTGTCATTGATTCACAAGTCCTCAAAGAGCATAGGCTACAGTGAAAGTTTTTTTCCACGGCACACCTAGATATACTTTTTGTCTCGTAATAAAGCATGTCAAGCACATGGAGGGCATAGACTTTGTGCCTGGAAGCCAGTGGGACAGTGTGGTACCCAGAATTTAATGTAGTCCCCCAAGATTTTCAACCCTTACCCTCAGAACTGTTAACATGATGAGATATCATGCCCATGGTTATGCTACCTTACATGGAAAAAGGAATTTTACAGATGTATATAAGGTCACTAATCAATTTACCCAATGCTAATCAAAAGGGACATTATCCAGTTGGGCCTAATCTAATCATGAGCTTTTTGAAAGCAGAGAATTAATTTTCAGCGGGCAGCAGAGAGTACATCAGAGAGACTAGAAACACAGACAGTTAGCTATCATGCTAGCTTGAAGATGGATAAGGCCACATGCAAAGACTCCAGGGTGACTCCAGGAACTGAGAGTGGCCCCTGGCCTACAGCCAGCAAGGAAACAGAGATCTAACTACCCCAAATGCAAGGAACTAGATTCTGCTGACAACTTACATGAGTTTAGCAGTGGATTTTTTTCAGAGCCTCCAGATAAACGAGCCTCCAGAATGAGCCTCCAGCCCACTCTGACTAACACCTTGATTTTGGCCTCATGAGAACTCAGGTGAACTCATCTGGATTTCTGATCTACACAATTGTGAGATAATAAATGAATGTAGTTTAAAGCAGCCAAGTTTGTGATAATTTATTACACAGCAATAGAAAACTAATAGAGAGATATAAGGGAAATGGCTGTGCTTTAGTCAGGAGTAGGCAGAGGTAGCCTTCCGGTGAGGCATGCCTCAGTGGGTTTGAAGCACAGGTGCCCAACCCTATACGTTTTGCAACCACACCATGTGAGGCACGTTAGGTGATCACGCATGTGAGCTCGTGCTTGGCTCGAAGCCACTATTATCTGTAAAATATATAGTTACCCTGCTAATGCTGTACATACAGCTCACGCCCAGGCTCACTCACACCCAGAGAGTGAGTAAAGCCATTTTGAAATTGTCTGCGATTCCTTGAGTGTTTTTCCAGCTACCCGCCACTTGACCACCGACTCCCCTCAGACCTGTTAGAACCTGACAATTGGCATCATGAACAGGATCCCGAGCAGTTGCAGGTGAGTAGGCAGTTGGCACAAGGGTAAGGGAACCACACCCTGACTGGATGGCTGTGGGCAGCCGTATGGACTGTATGGAACAACACCCGTGAAATACCCAAAACGGTGAGTAAATGGCAATCGTATGCCAGTTTGGTGCGAGGCATCCAGGGGATGGGTTTGTGGCAGACTATGTTTGACCTGAATACTCAGGAGCCAGATGATGAACATTTCACCTCCCACATGACGGGTCTTGTGTTGGTCTCTGCACCCCTGAGTGCCTTTGACTCCCTAGCTGCTGTCCTTACACCACATGTAGGGTGCCACATTCATGAAGTGACCACTGCCATGGCGACTGTTGGGAAGCAGAAGGCCACCTACGGGACGGAGGGATCTGTGCCATAAAGAAAAGGAAGATGCCCCACCCACAGGGGCCCTCCTTTGGGAGAAAACGGGGCCTCAACGAGTGACACACTCAAAGATGTGGATAGATTTAATTTTGGTCAGGGTTGGCTGACAGAAAATTGCTAAGCAGCCCAATGACATACTCTTAACTTTGTGGAGACAGTTGTCTCTGGAGCAGCAATGCCAGAAAATGCCCAAGGGGAAGAAGGATATTGCTGCATGACTGGTCCCACCCAGGCACTTCAGCTCAAAGATTACTTATTGCAGCCAGGCAGAAATGTAGAGCCTTTTCTGTTTGATTAGGGAACTGGCCGAGGTGCCCGACTTGGGGGCACACCAGACGACCAGAGGCCATGTGGAATTAGTGGTCCACTGGTCTCCCACCAATGTACAGCGAGTGCTGGTGCTGGTGGATACTGGCATAGATTGCAGCATTGTTTATGGGAACCCGGATAAGTTTCTGGGCAAACCTGCTTAAATTGATGGGTATGGAGGCCGGTCAGTGAAATTAAACCTGTATCTCTGCACCTTGGCATTGGCCATTTGGCTCCCCATTTATATACCATGCATGTCTCTCCCATACCAGGATACATTCTGGGGATGGACATGTTACGTGCCCTGGCATTACAAACCACACCTGGGGAATTTAGACTCTGAGTGCATGTGGTAAAGGTGCTGCGCAGACATACACATCACCAGCCTCAGGCCCTGCCACAACCCTGATGGGTTTCTTCCACCGATCAATACCATTTGCCAGGTGGGCATACAGAGATAACTGAGACAATTAAAAAGCTGTAAGAGATGTAGATAGTGTGTGGCACCCACAGCCCCCACAGTTCTCCAGTGTGGCCAGTTAGAAAGCCTGATGGAACTTGGCGAATGACGGTGGACTACTGGGAACTGAATAAAGTAACGCTCCTTTGCATGCAGCTATACCATCAATCATGGATTTGATGGACCATTTCATGATGAAACTGGGACACCACTGTGTAGTGGACTTGGCCAATGCATTTTTCTCCATAGACATAACTCCAGAGAGCCAGAAACAGTTTGCATTCATGTGGGATGGGGAACAACAGACTTCTACAGTGTTGCCACAGATAGCCCCACCATATGTCATGGTGTAGTTGCCACAGATTTAGTCATTTGGCAATGTCCAGAAGGGGTCCACCTATTCCATTATATTGATGATATTGCACTTGAGAACGCCGCCAGTAGGCTTCTAGTCCCAACTGTGGAAGGGAGCTGAGCCCCAGTATTCCTTGATAGCAAAACCACTAGCAGCTGTATATCCCACCCTTCAGGTTTGTGAGAGTGTGACAGGATAGGCTGCAGTCATCACATGGATGACTTACCCAATAGCAGGATAGATGCATTCATGGGTAATGACACCCCAGACTGGGACAGCACAGACATTCACTTTGGCAAAGTGGGGTGCCTACTTGGAACAGCAGAGTATGCTGAATACAAGTCCCTTTAGCAGCACAGTTACAAGATGTCTTGGGACCTGTATTCCTAATGAAAGATAATGCCATGGGCCTTATCTAGACCCTGAGCCTTCGCCATTTAAGGAAGGGCATCCCCCGATTCCTGATGAGGCATGGTACATAGATGAATCTGGCTGAAGTGCTACTGCTGCCTGGACCACTGTTGCAGTCCAACCTAGTACTGACACCATATGGTTTGAAACCAGGTGTGGACAAAGAACCAATGGGCTGAACTTAGAGCAGTATGGATGGTGATCACCAAGGAGGTGATCTATGGTAATGGTAATCTGTACCAATAGTTGGGCAGTCTATCGAGGCTTAACCTTGTGGTGAACTACTTGGAAAATACAGAAGTGGCTAGTTGGCCACCGACCCATTTGGGGCCAAGCCATGTGGCAAGACCTCCGGGAAATGGGACTTCAGAAAGAGGTAACTATTTATCAGGTGCCAGGCCATATGCCTTTGGCCACCCCTGGCAATGATGAGGTAGATTCCTTGGCCAAGGTCCAATAGTTAGAGTCAGCACCTACATGAGATGTGGCCTTGTGGCAGCAGTGGAAACTGGAACATGCATGGGGTAAATTGATGCAATAGATCAATAAGCATTGGGGTCTGTCCCTGCCCAAGCAAGACATTTGGGAGCCTTTTCAGAAATGCCTGGTGTGTGCTCAGGCATACCCTAAATGGAGGCAGCTGCCCAATGTTACACAGCAAGTAACGATAGGGTGAATGCCCTTGACCAGGTAGCGGGTAGACTACATCATGCTGCTGCCAAGGTCGCAATAGTATATGCATGCACTGATGGCTGTGGACATGGCCACAGGCCTGTTGTTCGCCTACCCTTGCAGGGTGGTCGACCAACAGAACACCATCGGGGCCCTGCAACAAGCCTTATGTGCCCTGTGTGGTCACCTTCTGGCCATTGAGAGTAAAATAGGGGACCACATTTCACTGGACGACAGGTATCACAATGGGCACCATAAATGGACACAAGGTGGGAATTCCATGTGCCATATAACCCTCAAGCTCTGAACATGATTGAGTGATATAATGGGCTCTTGTTAGGTTTGCATGTCACAACCCCAGCTTTGCAGGGCTGGAGTTCCAGACTGGACCTGGTGCTCCAAACCTTGAATGAACAGCCATAGAAAGGCAGCTCAGCCCTGGTGGAGGCTTTGTTATACCCGCCACTGTCCCCATTCAGTTGCAGATACATGCCAAGGATGACCTCCTCCAACCAGGTATGGGGATAAATGGTAACCTGTTGTTGCCTGCCCCAGTGCCCCTGAAGGCAGGGGAACAGAAAATGTGGCTGTGTGGCCATGGACCCTCCAAGGCCCCCACTGCCGGTGGTTGGCCATAGTGGCTCCCTGGGGGGAGGGCCTGCGGTATGACTTGCATGTCACTCCTTGGGTGTTCAATACATGGCCCCCATGGTTGACTGTTCATAGGGGAACAGTCAGGGAGGGAACCCTATACCGTGGGACATATGTACTGTCTGTATGGCCTATTATGAGCTCCCCACCCCCACCCCTGACTTTGGCATGGATACAGGACTCAAAGGAACCATGGGGAGCTGAGAAGGTGTGGTACCATCGCCCAGGGCAAAAGACCCTGGTGTCTGCATTGTTATCCAGGGATGAAAGGTTAGCCTGAATTTTGCCTGAGGGACATGGTTTACCTCTGTTAGTACCTGTGCCTGCTCTGTCATTTAGACCATAGGCAAACATGCTTCAACTGCATTGTGGACTGGGCCCATACCTACACTGAGGTGACTAATGTTTCTACCTGTTGGATCTGCACTGACCTTCCAGCAGCAGCTATAGACAGCTTGCCTTGGCACATACATTCAGCATCTGCAGAGAACTGGATATGGTGGAGACTTGGGGTCCCATGGCCAACCCATGGAACACAACGTGGCAAGCTTTGGACAAAAGATGCCACAAAACCCACAGTGCGCCAGCCCCCTGGCTTGCCAGTAGCATTTATTATTGGTGGGACTGGCTAGTGGGAGAACATGTAGTACCCCCAGCCCAGGCACTGCGGTGCATAGAGCAACATTGGAGTAACACAACTGTAGGATGGGTGCCCATCATGGCCTGTGTAAACATAACACATGTCACCACATAGAAGGTATGGTGGATCAAGTGGCCCCACCAGTCAGACCCTGATGGATTTTGTCCTCCCTGGGAATTTATGGATCTGTGGGGACACAGGGTGGCCTTACCTACCAGTGGACTGGACTGCATGTTGTACCTGGGGGGTGACCTTATGTACCTGCCACTCTTCTCCCCACGTTGCCCAGACACCTGCATAACCAGGAGGACCTGTGCTCTCAGTTTTTGCGAGTGCCATGAGGCCACTGGTGGTTCTACCCCTTGGCAATGTCTATCCCTGGAGTGGGTGTCATACTGGATAAGCACAGGTTATTGCTCTTGCAGTGCACACTGCTTGAGGCCTGAATTACACCCGAGTGGCCCTCCTCCTGTTAACGGATGAGGTTGATTAGATCAGAAAGGTGGTGCAAAACCAAAGGGCCTTAGACATAATAACTTCTGCCCAAGGAGCAGTTATTTTAGGAACGCCACTCTTTTAACAACACAATGTTGTACCTTTATCCCTGACAATCAGCAGAACATAACAGCAGCCCTACAAGGGGTCTCATGGGAGATTAAGATGGTCGAGAGCCTTACTGATGAGCCCCTGCAGAGATGATGGGCATCCCTGGGCTCTGGCATATGCTGGGCCCTAATAGTTGTAAGTAGTATAGCTGGGATCCTAGGAGTGAGCTGTTGCCCTCTGTATTGTTGTTATTGGTTATGGATTCAAGGATCTTCCCTATGGACACGTGTCCCTACGCAGAAGATGCTCTCAGCCTAGGGGGTGGAGTGTAAGGGAAAAGGCTGCACTTTAGTCAGGAGTCAGCCAGGGTGGCCTTCCAGCACAGCATGACTCAGTGGCTTTGGAGCACAGGCACCCAACCCCACACACTATGCAACCACACCACGTGAGGTGCATTAGGTGATCACCCATGCGAGCTCTTGCTTGGCTCAGAGCCACTATTGTCTGTAAAAGGTATAATTATCCTGCCAACGCTGTACATATGGCTCATGCCCAGGCTCACTCATACCCAGAGAGAGACTAAAGCCATGTCAAAACTGTCTATGATTCTTTGAGTGTTTTTCCGGCTACCTGCCACTCGCCAACTGACTCCCCTTGGACCTCAGTTAGAACCAGACAAGAGAGTTCAGCAGATGCAAATGTAGAAAGATAACTTTAGTAAGCTTTGATTCTATGAAAACCCTTGGAACTTCGATGCAAATATGAAGGGAAGTGAGGTTGGAGAAAATCCCAGTTACAGGTGAAACAAAATAACAAAGAACAGATCCTAGATTTACTGTTTACTTGGAATTGATTGAATTAATATTTCCACCACAGAGCAGAATGGGGTTTGAAACAGACATTGACTTGAGTTCAGAAAAATAAAGCACCCAGTTAATGCAAGGGGGTCTTTTCACATTATACTGCTTTTTAGATGTAACTACTTCACATTTCACATGGGAATAATAATAGTCACCTTGCAGTTTGGTGTAAGGATTAGAAAGAATGAACGTGAAGGGTTTGGCACAATACCTGGCTGAGATGCAATGGTAGACTAATAGTTATTAGTAACACCAGTAGTTAAACATAATCTAAACAATGTCATATAAAAGCACATTTTAAAGTTCCTTTCTGCTCACTGTATATGAAATGTCTTACATTTTCATTTTTGGCTATTTCACTTCAGTAAATGAAAGAAAAATATAAATTAATCTGTTCCTAGGGACTTACGATTATCTCATCCATGGCAGAAAAACAGAAATCACAATGAGCATATTTAGACTTAAATATTGACTTTCAAGTCTGGCTTATGATAATTCATACTGGTCAGTACAACTTAACCATATACACATTTTGGTTTTCAAGTAAACCATGACAATGAATTTGAAGAGGGTCACTACTGTAATCAGCACTTGCTAATAGGGAGATAAACTGGGGAAGAAGAGGTAGTGGGGCCTCTCCTTCGCCCCTGAAATAACAGGGGTGAAGTTGGATTGGAGAGGTATCAGAGGAGATGGATGCTTCAGGGCCCGCTGTGGTATCTGAGTGAATGGCAGCTAAATTAGTGGCAACTGTTCTCATTGACACCCAGGGGTGCCAACCCTTGATAGTGCATCAGCGGAGCTGAAAAGAGCCAGAAACCACCTCTAAGGAATAGAGACGTTTTGTAAGCCACTTAACCCCTTGATAAACATCAGTTTCCCCACTGGTTAAAATAAAGGGAATGTACAGTATTATGTGTAAAGTCCCTTTAGAATTTTAACAATCTACAAGGCAATTTTTGAGGACCAATTTGATTACCTGCAGCACGTTTTTGCCAATGTTAGAATTTATCTCATTCACTGTTTTCAATTTTCAATATTGATATCTTCAGATTTATTTTACAGTTCCAATCAAACAAGGATTAAAGCTCAGATACGGTGTTGAAAAAAAACTGAACTCTGTCCCTTAAGGGATACATTTAAGCAAGTTGGTCTCATTTTTCTTTTTCCCCTTCACCAAAATAATTACAGTTTATTCCATGGTGTAGCAATTGACAGTGCTTTCAAAGAGTGGCTTGAAAAAAGTGGATGTTTAATAAGGCGCTTGAATTGCAAGTTATGGTATTATTGAGAGTTGTCACTTAAGATTTAAACTTAAAAATTACCCATGTTTATGGCACAAGGATACATTCTATCTAGTCGGTAGACAGCATGATTCTCTTTTCCTCTTTTATCCTCATAAGTATGTAAGTAAGAAGTACTTTTATCTTGGGAAGGCTGAAAGCAAAATGGATAAAGATTATTTGTTTCCTTGCATCATTAGGTCCATTTCTGCACTGCTGTGATTCAGTGAGCAACTATGCCATTGATATCCAAACAGCAGGTTATCCAGTCCAGGCCATCAGTAACCACAGTACAACGTCTGTTAGAGCGTGTGTGTTTTTCTATGCATTAAGCTTAATTCTACAGTTATCTCCTATGAGAAACTCACATTGACATCAATGGGTGTTTCAGAATAAATTTGATTACAAGATTTGGTCTATTGAGTAAATGAATGAAATTTGGCTTTTATTAATTTGGAATTTCTCAATTAGGTTCTCAGTTTCCCAAGCAACTTTTAGATATGTTTCTAATGGTGCTTATTGGTATCCAAAATGACAAGAAGAGAATTTTTCCCTCTTACGAAATGTATCTTGCTTCCCGAGATACTAAACAAAAAGTTTTCTGAAATGTTAATTGGAACTAAATTCTTAGACAAGAAAAAGGAATAAAATGACATTATTTTTTCCATTTCACATTAGTAAAATATAAAACATAATACACCTGCAAAAAGTGTTCTGTTTCTGATGAAGCTTGTGATTATATTTTTCGGGTTTGGTTTGAAAAGCTAAGACATCTGTTTATCTAGTGCATACAGAATAACTCTCATGTCTCCTCATCTCTGAAGATTTCAAAGGCTTTCATTCTGGTTTAAATCCTTTGAAGAAGCAGTAATCAAAGACAAAAATTATCAGAGGTACATTTTTGTTTCCCAAACAATGAAAATAAAACCACTCACCCTGCTTGGATTTCAGGCACTCACATAAAACTTCAAAATTGGAGATTTGCCATTTAAATAAAAAAGTGATATGGATAAATAGCAGCAAAAAAGCAAACTAAGAGAGCATTTTCTCTACTTTCTTTTATTGCATAAATTTAAATTCAATATGTGAATAATTTAAAAAATACTATGATGCACAACATCAAACAGCATATACTAGCATGGTGTGACAGAATACATCTGGCTAGTGTGTGGGTTTAGATAAAAAATTAGTTTCAGCATTAAGTTTTTTATTTTAGTGTATTTTGCAAATTGAAAAGATGAAAATAACAGCAGTCAGAACCCTAAAGATAATAACAAAGCACACTCTACCACACAAATAAAGTAACAACACAATAAAGCTGTACTGAGGGAACTGAAATAACTCATCTACTAGCAGTCTTACTGGCCTTCATTAGCTTCAGAACATATCATTTGACCTTCAGCACACGTAAATCCCATGTATTAGGGAGTTGCATTATAATGCATTCTATCATCTTTTTTTCAAAAACAGTGTTCTAAAAATAATGTCTATTGCCTTTTTGACCCTGTTTAGTTAAGAGTAAAGATTTTGATCTTACCTTCTGCATTGGAAAAATTGAAAGTAAGCCTTCAACACGTATGGGTGATGTGGTAGCTCCACCTGGGGTAGAAGTGGTAGCCAGATTATATAAAAAAGAAGAAAAGAGGCATTCACTTTTCCTGCCCAGAGTCTAGTAAGAGCAATTGGAGGACAACCAGGTCCTTTCCCAGTATTGCTCCCTTCTCTAACAAAGAAGGAATGGAATTTCACATGATATTTGAGAGAGAAATGGTCTTTGGATTGGGAATAAGTTGTAGTCATGAAAGCTGCAAATAGATATTTTCCTGGAGCTCAGGGAAAGATGGAGCATTAAAAGAAAAGAAAGTAATGAGGACTCCCTGTGAATAATGGGAGGTAAATCCACCCAAGACAGAGTCAGGCTTCATGGGGTTGTAGATCAGTGATTCTGAAGCTTAGCTCTAAACATTTAATCACCTAAGGAGACTTTATCTATCTTGGTTCTCAGGCCGCACCCTAGACCCATTAAATCCGAATGCTGGAGGTAAGACCCAGTTATCAGTATTTTTAAAACCTGGTACATTTAAGTAACTAGAGAATAAGGACTTAAATTGAGAGACAAAGGAAAAAGAGTAATTGAAGAGAGAGCCACCAATGGGGTAAAATACCGCTGAAAGGTCAAGAAAGGTGAGAATTGAAAATGGATTTAGCAGCACAGATGTCATTAAAGACTGTATTAATCAGAGTTCTCCAGAGAATCAGAACAAATAGGAAATCATATATATAGAAGATCTATAGATAAAGATATAGATAGATTTATTTTAAGGAATTGGCTCACAAAAATGTGAAAGCTGATAAGTTGAAAGTCTTCAGGGTAGGCAGGCTGGCAGGCAAGAGGACAAAAGAAATAGCTGATGCAGCTGGAGTCTGAAGGTACTCTGGAAGCGGAATCCCTTCTTCCTCTGGAGAGGTCAGTCCTTTTTCTCCTAATCCATCAACTGATTGGATGAGGCCCTCCTATATAATAGAATCTGCTTTATTTAAAGTCTACTGATTTAAATGGTAATCTCATCCAAAAAAACACATATCCAAAAAAAATCTAGAGTAGTGTTTGTCCAAATATCCGAGTCCCATGGCCTTGCTAATTTGATTTATAAAATTAACCATCACAGTGACCTAAGCTAGAATTTTTTGGTTTCTTGAGATGAATGTGCAAAGTAATAAATATGTACCCTAAATGTAGGTGATCATTTTAAGATGTTTGGTTTCTAAGTATAGATTAGTGCCAAGGAAATTCAGAATACCTGTATTAAATAATGTAGGCCAGTGGTTCTCAAACTTGTTTGCACATTAGAATCACCTGGAGATTGCTTAAAAATTTCAAAGCCCAGGCTACACCCCAGACCAATTAAATCTCTGGGACATGAGTAGTTTGTGAAGCTCCCCAGGTTGTTTCAATGTGCCGGTAAGTTTGGGAACTACTGACTTAGTCTTTCACATTCCAGCATGTAACAAAGGGTTTTTAATAAACTATACTAAAATCAATTTGAAAAATATTTGATAGTAGGGCTTATATTTATAAATGTTCTGAAAAAAATTGACAGTCAACCAAATATTCATATGAACTAAAGAGTACAATATTTATTTAGAAATGCTGATGCTAAAATGACTTGAAGGGGCAGAGCAAGATGGTAGAGTAGGACTCCCCAGTGATCATCCCCCAGCAGACACATCATTTTGAACAACTTATCTATGCATGAAAATACCTTTACAAGAGCGAAGGAAACCAGGTGGGAGACCACAGTACCTGATTGTAACACAACAGTGAGAAAAGGCGCACTGAAGAGCGAAATAAAAATGTTTTATATTACATACCTCTCCCATCCCCCAAACTCAGGCTGCACAGCAAGAAGAGAGATACTATCCACTTGGGAGAAAACGAGGGAAATGAGAACAAGGCTCTGTCTTGGACTCCAACACTATACCTATCACAGTAAATCCCAGCACTACTCAGACCCACCACAGCCCCATATTTCAGACCAGTACCATTGATTGAGCCCCTAGGCATGCAATGACACAAGGCAGAACCACACAGCCCTATGCTTCAGGCTTACATTATAAATTGATCTTCAGCCCTAAAGAGACTTTATCAATCTCAGTTCTCAGGCTGCACCCTAGACCAATTAAATCCAAATGCTAGAGGTAGGACCCAGGCATCAGTATTTTTAAAACTTTGAAACATATAAGTAATTAGAGAATAAAGAGTTATATTGAGAGACAAAGGAATTGTGAGCCAATTTCACACCACTGCCAGGCAAAATTTAGTGACCCTGGGACCTGGACAACCTTCAGCAGCAGGCAGCTCACAGAGGCCCCAGGCTTCATGGATCATCAGCCACAGTGGGCCTCAGGCTTCTGCCTTGCCCCAGTGCTGCACCTGCTTTAGTGGGCCCAGGATTCTGACAGTTCTGCACTGACTGCAGCTGCTCCAGGCTTCTGGCAAGCCCAAGTACTATACTTTCCCCAGGGCTTTCCAAACAAAGCCAGTCTTTGAATACAGGAATAAGTATTTCTTCAAATGTGCAGACACTTGACACACAACCACAAGGATCAAGAACAATCAAGCTAATGTGGCATTACCAAATGAACAAAATAAGGTGGTAGTGACCAACCCCAAAGACAAATAGATGTATGAACTGCTTGACAAAGGGTTCAAAATAGCTCTTTTTAAGAAAACTCCATGAACTCTAAGAAAATACACAGGAAAAATTCAACAAAACAAGAAAAACAATTATGTGACCAGAATACAAAATGTAATAGATTGAAATAATAAAAAATAAAACAGAGATCCTGGAGCTGAAAAATACAATGAACAATATAAAAATGCAATAGAGGGCATCGACAGCAGAATTGATCGAGCAAAAGAGAGAGTATGTAAACTCGAAGAAAGGTTATTTGGAAATACACAGTCAAAGAAGAAAAAAGAATGAAAAGGAATAAGAAAAGCTAATGGGATTTATGAGACAGTATCGAAAGAGTAAATTTTGAGTCAGGAGTTCAAGGAGAAAATAAAGGGATAGAAAGCTTGTTTAAAGAATTTCTAGTTAGAAAACTGTCCAAACCTGGAGAAAGATGTAAATATGCATGTACAAAAAAATTCAAAGGCCTCCAATCATATCTATTCCAAATAAAGCTACCCTAAGATATAATATAATAAAACTGTCTAAAAATCAAAGCCAAAAGAGAGGATTCTGAAAGCAGCAAAAGAAGCAAATAACATATAAGAAAGTTCCAGTATGGCTGGCAGAGGAAACTTATAGAACAGAAGAGAATGGAATGATTTCTTCAAAGTGCTGAAAACAAAAAACTCTTAACAAAGGGTTAAGAGCAAAGCTATCCTTTAGAAATGAAGAATATATAAAGAATTTCAAGACCAATAAAGGCAGAGGGAATTTATCACCACCAGAATTATCTTTCAAATAAATGCTAAAGGGAGTTCTTCAAGCTGAAAGAAGAGGATGCCAATGAGTAACATGAAAACATTTGAGAGTATAAAACTCACGGATAAAAGTACACAAATTCAGAATACTCTAATACTACACTGGTGATGTGTAAATCACTGAAATCTTTAGTATGTAGATTAAAAGTAAAAACTAAGTAATACTAGCTATAAAATTTGTAAAGAAATATGCAAAATTAAAAGATTTAAATTGTGCTATCAAAAATTCAAAATGAGACCAGATATAGTGGCTCATACCTGTAATTCCAGTGCTTTGCGAAGTTGAGGAAGTAGGATCACTCAAAGCCAAGAGTTTGAGGCCAGTCTGGGCAACATAGGAAGACCCTTTGTAAACCAGGAAATTAATAAATTAGCTGGGAATAGTGGCACATGTCTATAGTCCTAGCTACTTGGGATGCTGAGGTGAGAGGATTGCTAAACCCTAAGAGTCTGAGATTCCACTACACTCCAGTCTGGGTGGCAACAGGTTGAGACCATGTCTCTCTAAAAAAACAAAAACAAACAAACAACAAAAAATTTCAAAATAGTAAAAGTGTAGTTTTTATTTTTTTACAATCAAAGTTGTTAGCTTGAAATAACCTGTTATTATAATAAGATATTTTTATAGCTTCATGCTAACCACAGAGCAAAAACCTATAGACAATACACAAAAAATAAAGAGCAAGGAATCAAAACATATCACCAGAGAAAAATCACTTAATCAAAAAAGGAAATATCAAGAGAGGAAGAAAGAAACAAAAGAGCTACAAAACAACTAGAAAACAATTCACAAAATAGCAGTAGCAAGTACTGCTTAACTTGGATAGAAATTGATTAAATACTCCCATCATCAATCAAATGACCTAGAATGGCTAAATGGTTGAAAAAACAAGGCCCGACTCTACGCTACCTATGAGAAATTCACTTCACCTGTAAGGGTACACATAGACTGAAAGTGAAAAGATGGAGAAAGATAATTCATGCAAATACAAACCAAAACAGAACAGTATCTTCTAAACTTATATGAGATAAAATAGACTTTAAGTCAAAAATGTTAACAAGAGACAAAGAATATCATTAGATAATGATAAATGTATCAATTCAGCAAGAGGATATAACCTATGTTATTATATGTACATATATATGCATGCAATATCAGAGTACCTAAATGTACAAAGCAAATATTAATAGGTTTGAACAGAGAGAGAGACTGTAATACAATAAGAGTAGGGACTTCAACACCTCACTTTCAGTAATACATGTTAGGCCACAAAACAAGTCCTAACAAATTTAAGAAGACAAATCATATCAACTATCTTTTCTGACCATAATGGTATGAAACTAGAAATTAATAACAGAAGGAACCTTGGAAAATTCATGAATACATGGATATTAAACAACATGTTCCTAAACAATCAATGAGTCAATGACAAAATTAAAAGGAAAATTTAAAAATATATTGAGACAAAAATGGAAACACAACATTCCAAAACCTATGATATAGAGCCCATATGAGACCATTGCTCTGGGATGAGGATCCTGACCTTGTGTCTACCTCCAACCAGATTCTCTTGGAAAACCTGGCCTGGGGAACCTGGTTATTCAAATGGGGGACACAAATTCAGTACACCACCACAACTGAAAACAGTTCAAAGATTTTTACTTACAATCCTAAGCAGGGAGGGCACAATGAGTTGGGAAAGCAGTCCTTCTTCCCCAGGTCAAACAAAGCAGGAATAAAAAAGCAGAGAGAGAGAGAGAGAGAGAGAGCACATGGCAACTACCCATATATAGAAGGGAATAGGGTGTGGGTTACTTTAAGTTCTTGGGCAAATGTCAAAATTGCCCATTTAAAGGAAGTGCTGGACAAGCGGAGAGCCCAGTCTGCAAGGCAGAGAGCTATTTCTAAGTTCTTATGCCTGGCCACCAGCTTGAGCCTTTTGGGTGCAGTATTCTACTTCTAATGCCTACGCAGCAAAATTTGCTGTGTTTTCATTACAGGATCTTGAAAATATATAGTTTCAGATTCAGTAGGTCTGGGATGGAGCCCAGGGTTCTGAATTTCTTAGAAGCTCTTAAACATGCTGATGCAGCTAATCAGTAGACCACACTTTGGGCAGTAAGGGTCTAGAAAGAGAATATCCCTCCATAAGATTTCTCTAATATTATATATAGTTTTCTGTATAAGGGTCTTACACATATTTTGTTCCTAGGTATTCAAAAGTATATAAATTACATCAATATTTTAAATTTTTATATTCCATTTTTGTTGATTTACAGCAATTCAATTGATTTTTTACATGACTTTCTTGCTCAATTCACTTATTAATTCTAATAATTATCTTCATATTCTTTTAGATTTTCTACAAATACAATCATCATATAAAAATAATGACAATTTTATGTCATTCTCTCTACATGATTTATATTTTATTTCTTTTTCTGGCTTGACTTCCCTGATGAAAATCTCTAGAACTATGTGGAATAGAGACAATGATAGCAGACATTTTAATTCCATAAATTCATAGGATTTGTTAAAAGAATATTTCTGAACAAATGAAATATTCTAGTTACTTTTTGTTAAAAATTGATTTGTAGATTAGTTTTACTGTGTTCGGAGGACAAATTGAATGTTTGTTGAGATTTCCTTTATTATCAGATTGTGGTCAATTTGAAAAAAATTTCCATATGCCTGAAAAGAATGTATTTTCTGCAGACATTAGATGCAAGGTTATATAGATATTACATTAGGCCAAAGTTTGCTAATCTTATTGTTTAATGGTTTAAACTTTGCCTATCCTTACCAATATGTGCCCGTTTGTTAAAGCAGTTATTGAATTTTGTTAAAAATTCCTTATAATTTTGGATTTTTCTGTTTCTGATTGTATTTAATTAATTTTGGCTTAAGGTTACAGTACTAGATTCATTAAAAAATGTATCTTCCTAGTGACTTGAAAATTTTGTCATTATGAAGTACCTCTCTATATTATTATGAAGTTTTTAGAAACCTGCTTTGCCTGATATTAACATAGCTACTACAGCTTTCATTTGGATTCTGCATCACATGTCTTTTCCATATTTTGTTTTCAAACTTTTTTTGTGATATTATTTCAGATATGTATTTGTAAGCACATAGTTGGGTTTTGTTATTGGTCCAGTATGACTCTTGTTATCTTTAATTAGATGATTTAGATTATATATAATGAATATAATTACTGATATAATTGAGTTTTAATAATCATAGTGATTCCTACTTTTCTATTCATTCTGTTTCTCATGAGGCCACATAGGGCTATTTTTATTATTTCTTATTTCTGCTAGTTTTAATTCATAATGTCTTGTATCCTTGTGTGCCTTGTTACTTTTTATTCTGTGGCAAACATTACGTTTGCAAAATATTAGACATAGAAATATCCTGAAGTCTAGAAGAGTTCTCCAGAGAGCATTTATGCTTAATTTAGTAAAGAACATGTGACAACTAACTATCTGGATCATTTTAAGCCAATTTCTTGGATTGAAATAATTTGAAGCTGAACCACATCCTATCTCTTTGGTTAATCTGTGCTACCAGACAGGAGCCTTTTGAGAATCTCACCTCAACGTGATGACGGTTTATCCAGGCTCTGTATTTCATAGACTCTACACTTCAATTCTTCCTCTCAGCTCTACAATATATCAAACCTATTACTCAGTTTTTCAGCCTCAAATCAGCCCCTGCTGGTTCCCAAGTACCCTCTGAGCAAATGTGACCCAAACTGCAGTATCATCCCTTACCTCAGGCTTCTGTCCTTCCTTTGGTTTTCATCTGCTTCCCCTCCCCTGACTATCTTATAACTTCTCTGATGCTTTCAAATAAATTTTTAAAATGTTTTTTTCCCAGTGTCATCTGAATTACTTAATAGCCATTAATAGAATAATTTATCTCATATTTTCTTTTATAGATTGTTCTGGAAATAGATTTGCAAACTCATTTCTCCCCTATATTTCCTTTTCAATATGTATGTATGTAAAGTTCATTCTTTTCTACCTAAAGAGATAATATGGAAACATAAAAAATTGTATAATTATGACTTTTCAAAATTAAGTCCCTTGGATATAAAGTGGGAACATTTATTCTGAAAGGAAAAGAAATGGACTAAATGTAATTACTTGAATGGAAATCCATCTTTTTTTGTAGGTCAACATTCAGATGCTTTTCATAGTTGTGGGAAATGCCTTCGTGGGAGTATTGGTGAAAGGCAATGTCCCTCCTTTTGCTTCTCCCTATGCAAACCAAAGAGGAAGCTTCAGTCTCTGTTTATCTACCGAGAGCCAGGCCAAAGTGACCCAGAAGCAGATCATCCGTCCCTCTCGCTCAGGGCTTTGGCTTTTAGGGAAATGATAGTAAGACTGAGGACAACTGGGCAATTACTTAAAGATTGCAGTGTTTGGAGCTTGGGAATAAAATATGCATATGGTTTTACACATCAGTGTCTCCACAAAAGTCCAGCAGCAGAATATCCAGAGTTCCAAATGCCTGAAATATTATCCTGGCTTAGTTAAATTGGCTCTCCAGCTCCCTTTTCTCTATATGTTTGCCCAGCCTGGCTATTCGGGGTTTTATCTGATATCCTTCCAATAAATTGCTTTTCTCTTTAAATTAGCCAACATTAATTCTGTTGCTTGGAAATTAGCTAAGTAGAAATCAATTAACAAATTTCTTCTGAAGGATAGAAAATAACTCAGTATTTCCTATAATAAATATATTTAATTTACTATGATGTATGTTATCTAAATTACATGCACATATTTCAATAATAATTCTATTCTGATTTACAAAAGGCATGATTACTTCAGAAGCTGTTATGCATGTTTTGTAAACGTTTCTTTATTTATAGATTTTAAGAAATTAACAGAGTTAAAAGATATATAATCAATCATCCAAATAATTTCCTCAGTAATGCAGTTTATTAACAATTGAAGGTACGGATTCAAGACAAGCTATTGAGACATATGAAGTTCAATTTTTATTATTTTTATTTTATTTTATTATTATTCTTTTAGAGCAGGGTCTTGCTCTGTCACCCAGGCTCAAGTGCAATGGTGTGATCACAGCCCATTGCAGCCTCGAATTCATGGCCTCAAGTGATCCTCCGGCCATGGCTTCCCAAAGTGCTGGGGTTACAGGGGTATGAGCCATATTACAACACACAGCCTTAAGTTCAGTTTTAAGAACTTATTGCAAAATCCTGCTTTACATGTGTTACTATATAAAATGCAGGCTTCAAGATTTGAAGTTTAGCTGATTGCAAGTTACCATGGAAAGACTAAGATGCTACCATAGATCAGCTTGGTAGGATAGAAAGAAGGGGTGAATGACCTAAATTGAAGGGCTGAAAAATGTAGACCCATTTAGTATAAAAGCAAGGTATTCAATTGGAATAGCATTGTCCAGGCATTGTTCACAGAAAACAACTGAAATTACAAAAAATGATCTGAGAAATGAGGGTTGGTGAGCCAATGATACTATTGGAAATCTAGAGAAGCAGCTGATATTTAGGAGTTTGGTCTATATTTAGATGTCAATCAACATGATGGGATGCAATTCTATGGTGAAAAGATGGGTTACCTACAGGATAGGAGTGGGGTAAGACCAAAAATAAAAAAGTGGGATCATATTCTTAGGAATATAATAAACCTTAGTGGTTTCTCCTATACATCACCCTCCGGAAGGGAATGGGCTATTAGGCAGGTTCACAAAAGATCTGAGGCACAAGGAAAAAAGGGTGGGCAACATAAGGCAAGATTCCTGGGTTCCAGCCTGCACATCAGAATGGAATCCTGCACTGTCCTGTCCTCCAGAACTAGATTACATTACAGGGGCCTGGTGGTCAGCACTGTCTGCCTCCCAGCCAGCTCTCAAATAGCAACTTTATTCAATGGGAATCCTTGCCCTTGAGCCAAGGGTCAGAAGAGAAGGTTCTCTACTACCTGATTGCTATCTCTTTTTATTGATGTTTCTGTGTGAAAAGAGATACAGAGAAGGAACAAACAACCTTTGAAAAAATCACCGTGCCTTTCTTCTTAGTCTTCTTGGGGACAATACAGATTTAAACAAAGAAAATTAGTAACAGCTTCATTGGGAGTTTTAACTTCAAACCAATCACACTAGGAAGGATATCAGCCACCTTTTAAGCGCTCACTAATTGATAGGCATTTTTACTGGGTAAGTTGGGTAGGGCCTTCTCCTCCTATAGCCCATCTTTAGGCATTCCAGTAAGTCAACTTCTAACTCTCTTACCATCTCAGGGTGATAAGACTGACAAGCTTAGATGAGTTTTATCTACATAAATTCCTGAAACAACAGAAATTAATGCAGAACCCATTATCAGAAATCATAGTATAGCTGGTACACAGCTCTGATCATTGCAAATGAGGTTTCAAATAGACCCGGGAGCACTTTAAGTTCTTTTGAAGTGTTTTCCAAATCGGAAAATCTTTCCCCTAAAAGCTTCTCTGAAAATTAACATGGATCTTGACCAAGGATGATTGGTCCCTTCCCAGGAAAGTGTGATTGTCATTAGATTATACTGAGTAGCCTGGTTTGTGCTATAATCCTTTAATATGTTTTCTGTATTAAAATTAATGTAAAGTCATCAAACTTTGATTTTAACCAATGCCTAAATGTGAACGTATAAAAGGACATTATTTCTCTGGGAATAATAACAATGTGATTTTTCCATAAAAAACTATTTTCTTGAAAGAAACATCTATGGATGAATTGAATTCTAAGTTTCTCTAGATGAGGCCCTCTTAACTCCCAATAAAGTTACATGTGCATACATGTAATTTTGCACAGTTAATTGGATGATTTGTATAAAAAGTGACTCAGATAAATATTATTTTAGAAGCATTATTTTTCATTGTAAAATGTCATTCAAAAAAAAAAAAGAAAGAAATCTGATGGAAAAAAGTCAGCTGTAATTCCACCATCCCTTTTAATAATTGTTAAACCTTAATGAATCTCTCTAGGGCAGGGGTATCTAATCTTTTGGCTTCCCTGGGTCACATTGGAAGAAGAATTGTATTGGGCCACACATAAAACACTAACACTAATGTTAGTGGATGAGCTTAAAAAAAAAATCAGAAAAAAAAATCTCATGTTTTAAGAAAGTTTATGAATTTTTGTTGGGCCACATTCAAAGCCATCCTGGGCTGCATGTGGTCCATGGGCTGTGGGCTGGAAAAACTTGCTCTAGGGTTTTGAATGTATTCCACTTCTTTTTTTAAAAAAAGTTAAGATCACATAATTTGTATCTGTCTTAATGGTGCTTTTTCTGGGCATCATTATAAAAATTTTTATATACAGTAGTAACACATTTAGATCTCATATGGTAATAATATATATGTTATTATTATGAACAAATAACTTTATAAATGAAGGCATCCAGGCACAGATTGGTCAAGTAACTTGCCAAAGATCTGTCAAGAAAGTGATTAGGTTAGGATGGAACTCCAGCTCTCCTCCCAGCTTCTATGACAGAATCTGAGCATTTTGAGTGACTATGCAATATTTCATTGATTAACTGTATCACCCTCCTTATCATTGAATATTTAGGTTATGTGCAAAGTCAGCCTAATAATTCAATGAACTTTCATGTTTGGAAATATGTCCAGAGACTACATTTCCAAAAGAAGAACTGCTAAATCAAAAAGTTTGAATGTTTTCTATGTCCAGAATTTAAAATTTTTAAAGTAATTACATCACTGATGTTTTCCATCATGATTACTTCTATTGTTAATAAGCTTATTAATAAAATAATTTTGCATACTGTAGATACTGCACAACTTTCCAAAGCATAGAAATATTGCAATGTACCAAGTATAGATAAATTCATAATTGCATGAATGATTATACAATTAGGAATGCAACATTATCTATAGAGAAATATTCCCAAAGAGACTTTTGATCATTGTTTATGTATAAATTAGATAGATAATGTGTAGAAGTGATCTTGAAACTTCTTGACTCCTGCGAGAACTACAAAGTCTCCCTTGTCAATATAGATATTGACCCATTCTGAATGTGACACTATTCTCAATGCTCATTGGCATTTGGGGATTAAGCATAGCTCTGACACTTGAAAGAGATATGTCAGTGGTAAAAATTAATGAAAAAGTTTTTGTTTCAGTGAAAATTCTTTGGGTGCATGCAATGAAAAGAAACACAAAAAGGACTGTATTGTAAAGATACTGGATAGCTTGTATATTCAAAGGAAAAGTTGAACAACTAAAACTGCATATTGAAAATAATTAGACAGGCAGCTTTGGACATTTCAGTCAGGAACACATGGATGATTTCATCTACAAGCTGGTGATAGAATACATTTTATCATTTGTAACTTCATTAGAGATTCAGATTCCTGAGAAAGAGAGTTTGATTGGCTTATCCCTCAAGTGAAACTGGGAGAAAGAAAGACTGAACTTGACAGTCCCACTGCTACCACAAGGATTTGAAAAAAGCTGAGCAAGCAAAAGTAGTTGCTGCCAAATTCAATTTTCGTCTTAATGTGGTAACAGAAGCCCAGAAGTCAATAAATTCTTAAATACTCAGAAAGCATCTTCATGTTGGCAATCCATGCCATGAAATGTTTTAATCAGTAGACAGTGGCAATGTATTAACTTCACAAAGACATCACTTTGATTGTTGTTGATTTTCAAATTTAGCCAACACAATAATAGTGTTGCTATAAGGTCTGAGTTCTAAAATGGGATCAGGAAACACAACATCAAGGAATGGTTGGCAGTTAATATGAAAGACAAAACTAGTGTTTGGAAAGTCAGGACATGACCAGAATCAGAATACTAGAAAGCAAAGTTAGAAACATCAAAATGTGTGGCCTACCTGAAAGACTCCAGCTACAGCAGTGGGAAGCCAAGGTCAAAGCTGGTGAAGAATGAAGAGTGTACAGAGCAAAGGAATGAGCGTGCACATGAATAAATTATTTCAGAAAGTGGTTGGTAATAGTAGGGCTTATTTTGAAAGCCTCAAACCCACTAGGAAAAATGAGCATGTGCTTTAGCACATCCATGGAAAGAATTCTAAGGAAAATTATTACAAAAAGTTTAACATTATTTTTTCTTTTTCTTTAAATGCACTGGGGTAGTCCTCAGGGTTATTTTAATGGCTTAGAATTATTTTTATTTGATGTTCCACTACAAGAGGGCACCTACATTTTTTCAGTGTTTAGGTCTCTAAATGTCTTAATTTGGATCCTGTTTAGTAACCTCTCCAAGAACATACTTCCAAAGGTATGGCACTTTTAAGAAAGCTACATAATGTAATTTGAACTGAGTATATAAATTACTAAATAATTTTAGCCAACAGATGTTTGTTAAATGCTTACAATAAGCTAGGCTTGGCAGAAATTAAAAAGAAAAATTCAAAAATCTAGTATAAATTCTAAGAGATATTTGATTATTGTCACTAATACCTTCTACGACGAATGTGTCCTACAATTTGATAACCTGGAGTTTTCCCTCCTGGATGATACCAACTCTCCTTCCTGGTGAAAAAAATAAAATGCTTGGGAAAAAAAAAATTTATATATATATATATAACTTTAAACTTCTTTAAATTGTTGAAAAGGTGACAAAATTGTAAACCATTATCAGGGCAAAAAGAAGTAAAAGCAAGAACCCAGATAGGCAGAGCCTCCTTCCCTGTCCTTCTCACACACACCACTGCACCACCATCACCAGCATCATCATCATCATTTTCAGCGTTATTCACTTCCTTTTTCCCTAAGGACATTTTTATCCAAGCAGAACCATGAATTGTTATTTTTCACAATCTCTTGCACATAGGCCAAACGTAAAAACTCAAGGCTCTCCCAAGGTGATGTTCTAAAAGAAGGCCTTCACCTGGCAAAGCTGGGCCCCTATCTCAGGGCATAAGGTAAACCTAAAAGAAACTCCTTCTCCTAGAAGACAAGGAAAGTTACTTTGCAGATGAGCAAATCATGGCTAGAGGAGAGGATCCATTGCTTAGAATTTATAATTACAAAACAGCCATCAACGGGATTTGAAATGTAAAGCCACCACACATCTAGTAGTATAAAAAACTCAAAGTGTAAATTTTGCTTAAATGAACTTTACTGGTAGTATCTATGGATGCCTCAGAAGAAACAAATAAACAAACAAAAGCCTCTTCTATGGAGGAATAAATCTTTATCCAAGGCTTAGAAGGAACCTCACAATGAGTTTTCAATAAAACGACTCCCCATAAAAGATCATGTAAAATAGGTAGCACAACACTGAAATTAGAATCAACAGGAAGAAATATAGATAACAGACTGAATCCCACAAAGACTTCTTACATTGTAATAATTATTCTTGTAACACTTGAAAAACAAAGTATTCAAATATCTACAGGGAACAGTAAACTAAACAACAACAAACCCTGAACTAGCCGACTGAAAAAAAAGGACCAAATAGAACTCATAGAAATAAGATATAATAATTGAAAGTGTAAACCCAATTATTAAATATAAAAGCAGATTGAATACAGAAGGAGAGGAAATGTGGTAAAAGGGAAAGTAAGTCAAAAGAAATATACAGAGACAGAAAGGAGGAAAATATGAAAGAGAAGTTAAAAGGCATCAATGATCAAGTGAATGGGTTTACCATATATCTAATCAGATTTCCTGCAAGATGAGAGACAGAGAGAGACAGTGAGAGAGAGAGAGAGAGAAAGAGAAAGAAAGAAGCAATGAAGAGATCATGAATAAGAATTTTTCATAACTGATGAAGTTTCAAGAGTTTCAACAAATGCTAGGATGAGTGAAAAGAAATACACACCCAGATGTGTCACAGTGATACCACATAACACCAAAAAAAGAGGTACCTTAAAAGCAAAAAATAGACCTATATGGACTTTCAAAGCAGAAACACCTTAACAGCATCAAGTCAGAAGACTGAAATAACATTTTCAACATGGTAAGAGAAAATAAGTGCCAAGCTAGAAATCTATTCCAAGTGAAAATTTCTTTAAAATATGAGGGCAAAATAAAGATGTTTTTAGACAAACAAAAAGAAAATGTATATCGCTATCAACTCTTCACTAAAGAAAATTCTAAAAAAATCTTCTTAGGAAAAAAGGATCACAGATATAAGTTCTAAGCTGTAAGAAGCACACCTCTAAGTTGGTTTTTAAAAAGTAAGTACAAACACAATGGCTTTATAGATGAATATTTATTGAATATTCAATAATATCTAAGTATTCAATAAATACATGGTATATTTTGAATACTAGGCAAGTTTTCATTTTATTGTATTGAGACACGATCTTGCTCTGTCACCCAGCCTGGAGTGTTGGGGCTCAATCACAGTTCATTGCAGCCTCAATCTTCTAGGCTCAAGTGATCCTCCTGCCCTAGCCTTCTGAGTAGCTGGGACTACAGGCATGCACCACCATGTCTGGCTAATATTTTTTATTAGTAGTAGAGACAAGGTCTCATTTTTTTGCCCAGGCTGGTCTAGAACTCCTAAACTCAAGTGATCCTCCCACCTTAACCTCCCAAAATGCTAGAATTATAAGTATGAGCAGATGATGTTTTATTTTATTTTTAAAAATTTTATTATTTTTATTTATTTGTTTTATTTATTTATTTATTTATTTGAGACAGAGTCTCGCTTTGTCACCTAGACTGGAGTGCAGTGGCACGATCTCAGCTCACTGCAACCTCTGCCCCCTGGGTTCCAGTGATTCTCCTGCTTCAGCCTCCCAAGTAGCTGGGATTACAGGTGCCTGCCACACCACATAGCTAATTTTTGTATTTTTTTTTTTTTTTTTTTTTTTTTGTAGAGACAGGATTTCACCATTTTGGCCAGGTTGGTCTCAAACTCCTGACCTCAAGTGATCCCCCCTCCTCAGCCTCCCGAAGTGCTGCAATTACAGGCATGAGCCACTGAGCCCGGCCACAGGCAATGTTTTAAATACTTTTTCTTTGTCATCCTCACAATACTATGAGGTTGGCCCTATTTCTTGTCATTCCCATTTTACAGAAGAGGCACAGTTGAGGTTTAGTAACATTGAACATATGACAAGGTTGGCAGTGCAGGTTGACACAAGGACTAGACACAGAACCAGGGCACTTCAGTGCAGTGGCCCAAGGCCAGGGCCCAAACCACACTTAAATAAAATTAAGTGCTGTGTTAGAGAAACAGAGCCGGGATGCAAATGAGTGTTCAGGAATAAAAGACATGTATTTAGCAATAAGGCTATAAAATTGAAGAAGATGAAAGGAAAGTAGTTGAAAGAATCTGAAATGTCAACAGATCTGGGCTGCTCACAGCCCACCTTTCTCTGTTGAATACTGAAGACATGATACAAGCACAGGGCAAGAAGGGCAGGAAGTCCAGGGGTGAGGTGAACTAACCCAGGGTCTTAAATTTGAGAACTCTTATTTTTAGGATAAATGTGTTGGACCAACTTGTTTTTAAGGCTGCTTTCAACTATAGTTATAACACACACTTTGTTGCAGAACATTTTCATGGAAATAATCCAGCTGCAGGTCATTGGCCACTTGTAAGGATGGTGTATTATATATTTCTTTGTTTAATTAGGCTCTATGAATATTACATTTTTAAGGCTGTGTTATATTCAGATTTTGAACTATGTAGACATTGAGGAGGCTCTACACACTATGAAGGGTACAAGGCCCAAATAAAGGAACTCAGAATTCCTCTTGGGCTAGGAAGAGCAGTACCATTTGTCACATTCATCATAGAAATCTTCCTGCTAATTATTTTTTGGCAGAGTTAGGAGCTACAGGAGCAGGAATTGGAAAGGAATGGAGACACCCAAAATAGTCGCCCCAGAATTTGGATTTTTGCCTCAGATCGGGGGAAGAAAAGACACAATTTGTCTGGGAGACTGTGAGATAAGATCGCATCTCCCAAGAGAGAAGACAAGCTATATGGGTATTTTGGGTTCTACATTAATAATTGTGGGATCAAAACCCTATAATTTGGAAAAGTAATTGTGATGATGATGTTCGCATTTTCTGTAATCATTTTCCTTTTGTTCCTTTGTAGCATATGGCAAGTTCCTCATAAAATATCTCAGTGGTACAAAAGCAAACCAAGGGAGATTTTGTTTGTTTGCTTTTGCCACCTTGGTCCAACAATTAAAGGAAAGCAGTATAATTCTGGGAACAAAATATATTGGTGTTTATGATAGTAACATAAAAATTATAAGAAGAAAATAAAAATGAGTCCCAAAGTCAGGACCTCTTTATTAGAATAGCACATAATTTGTCCATACTCCCTCTTCTCTCACTCCAGCATCACACACAGGGGTGATGTTCAATTGCCCAATGACTATGAATGGTATTGTTACTGCCACTGATGTCTTCTCAGAAATGCTTATTCTACCTTTGTGCTTTTAGAACAGCAATGATATAGCTAGAAACACAAACATTCAATATACATAGATAAAATTGGTAAGACGTGTGGGATGGCAGAAGGAAAAATTGCAGCAAGACTTGCATGTTTCTGGTATGGGCACCTTGGTGAGTTGGGCAACTCGATGTGTTCAGTGAGTTACTTCAAATGGGAACATAAGATTGAAGAACAGATTTGGTTGATGTGGAGTGATAAGCTTAGTTATGGAAACAATAGAAATAAGTGTTCCCTTTTATTGAGCATCTATTTCATTCCAGACAATGTTCTCAATGCTTTAAATGGATTAGTTCTAGTTCTCAGAGAAATTCTTTAAGGTAAGTGTGTGTTTAGTTTGATGCGATTTCTGGGACATCCTAATGACTATAATCCAACATATAGTTGGCTTTTTAAGGAGGAGATTTGGGAATGGGGTCAGAATTGAAGATACAGAACTGGGTATGGTGGTAGTTAAAACCAAGGGAGATGATATAATCACCTAAATGTACATATCAAATAAAGAAAATATCCAATGGCAACTGACATGATACAATGAAAGGACCATGGGATATGGTGCCAGATGGATGTTTTTTTGAATCCCATTGAAGTCTTTGTTTCTGCCTATTTAACCTATTAAGCATCTACTTGAAAAATGGCCTTCAAAAACTATTTTCTAGATTTAACCAAATGATCCTGCCTGATTCCTCTCCTATGATGTTTTACTGGACTAAGGATAAAAACCTGGCTTGGGCAACTTTATCGAAAGGCTGAGCTGAGCAAATCGGATCTTCTCTGGAGCACTTAGACTAAGTGACCCAGAAATTATGTTCCTCAGCTGATGCCAACCTCTCCCAGGTGAATGGCAGTGAGTTACCTGAGACAGGACTGTAAGATGAAAGAACAAATTTGGTAATGATTAAGTGATGAGCTTAGTTTTTGAAACAATAGAAATAAGTACTCCCTTTTATGGAGTACCTACTTTGTTCCAGACAATGTTCTCAATGCTGTAAATGAACTGATCTTAATTCATTTACAAACTCATTTATAAATTCATGTATAAATATAATTGCATTTATAAACAGATGATTTTGTAATGACTCCAAACCAGAATTTTGTTATTTACACACGTGGATTGTTGTGTGTGAAATAATAGAAAGTCATCTGAGTTATCTAGAAATTTTCCTTTGATAAACTACTTAAGATGATGACTGTAAGAACAGCAGATAAAATAGTAAACATAATGGGGCCGAGGTGGGATGCCAAGAAAAGTGATCTTTTGTACAAAATGAAAATCGAGTGGGAAAAGCCCCGCAGCACAGACGGAATATGAGAAGTTGGCAGATGTGAAGGGGGGCTAGACTTTCCCAAGGACAGGGTCCAACAACTGAAGAGACTGCCCAGGTTGTGACTATCATATAGCCCCCAATTAACTGGGATAACATCCTTGACCAAGTATCCCAAAATGTATTAACTCTGGAGACTACTCTCTCCTTGGCCTTTGCTTTATTTTGCAGCTCATTTGTCTAATGACCCCAGAAGCATGCTCTGACTTGGTAAATATGGGGAAGGGGGATTCAAGAGGAGGCACCTTCATTGCTTCAGTCAAGAGTCAGAAGAAAAGCTCCTATGCCTGCTTTCTCACTCAATATTCTAAGCTCAGGAAATCTGTGTATACAGTTTTCTTAGGCATATGCAGAATAGCATGGCCTCATGCATTAAAACATGCTCATTCCATTAGCTGGGTGCACTGAAAACATTATTCTTTTGTGATATTCCCAAGCAGTCAATCAACTTTCTAGGTCAAACTGCTTTCCTTCAGTCATCAGCAATACATTTTCAGATTCTTAAATTAAACATCTTTTAAGAAATAACCAACTGATACTTCTCATTTTTCAAAAGATGATCAAAATGTTTAATGTTTTCTTTATGTCCCCCAACTTTAAAAAATATACAATAGTTTTAGCTCCAGAAAATTTGTTTTTGGCATAGAGCAGAAAATTAGATTCTATAATTTTATGTGTGAGTGTATCAGTAATTTGCAGAATTTATGAAGCATCTTTACCCAGTTCGCAAGAGTTCATTGCCTGCATACTATAGGCTACGTTTTTCAAGGCCTACTCCTGCAATTTTCAGTCTTTTCTTGTGGATAATAAGTGATAAGTGATATAGTTTTTGTTAGGAGGTGCTAAAGGGTTTCAATATAAACTCCACGTGCAAAGCAATCTTAAAATGTGTCATCTAAGAAATCTTCAAAATTGGAATATTAAGACAGATAGTATATAATGTTTCAGAGTGAGTGCTAATACCTTCCTTCACAAGGTTTTGTTATTCCATTTGTGAGATTGGACAATGACTGATGAAACTGGTGAGAAAAGAGCTCTTAATAACCTGGGAGTTCAGCTCCTTTTAAAATTCTAACTGATGTGCATAGAGTGAAAAACCTTATTGTAACATTTAGCATGTGTATGTGTGAGTGTATGTGTGACTCATGAAGGGTAAGGAAATCTGAAGCTATAAGCAAGCCCTTGTTATTTTGGTTTGCTTATGTGTTTGTTTCTTTAAAATGAGCTGGCATCTATTTAGTATACAAATGTTGAAGACGGATTGATTCAATAAATACTGCCAATGTCCTGCAAAGTAGCATTTGAAATACAGAATCTGCTTGGTTCCAGGACAGAATCTATATTCAGTTATTTACCTTTGTGCTCAAGACTAGATTGCCATTGCTTCTTGCTTTGAGTTTTCATTTAGTCAAAATTACTACTCTTTCACCCAGAGGATGGTATTCCAGAATTTAAGATATTTATGCCTGCTCAGTAAAATCTTAAAATTGTTAAATAAAAGATTTATTTGCAAAAGATTGGGATCAGGCGAGGTCATACAATCTACAGAATCTTAAAAAAAGTGACAATTTTAGAAACCCAAGGTCATCTTCTTTGCCTAAAACAATATTACCTGTATTTTCTACTGAGACATGAAATTCTAAAGCAAGATATTTGTTTTTCAGCTTAAGCCTTTTTTTTTTTTTTTTTGCAGATAAAATGCACATTTCCTAAGAGGTATATCCTCCCCCACGTACTTTAGCTTAAATAAACCTGGGGTACTGTCTTCAGAGTACACGTTAATAGACATTAATGTACTACATCTGTGGATTACTAAGGTATGTAGATGATAACACTAATTGTGGGAATGGGGATGGGTCAGAATAGAGCCAACACTTAGCATACTAGAGATACGGAGAAGATATGACTGACCTGCTTTCATTCATTCATTCTACAAATATTTATTGAAAAATATATTTATTGAAAGTCTATTATGTGACTGGCATTATGCTAAGTTCTTGGGATACAAAAATGTCCTTCCTGTTGCATTACAGAGCACATTGTCAAGATCTATGTTTCCTGAGGCTGCTGTAACAAATCATCACAAACAGTGACTTAAAACTACAGAAATGTATTCTCTCACAGTTCTGGAGGCCAGAAAGCAGAAATCAAAGCGTCAGCAGGGCCGTGTTCCTCTGGAGATCCTAGGAGGGTTATGCTAGGAAAAGTTACATGGAACACATAAAAAGGACAAAGAGGAGAAGAAAGAGTATTTTCAGCAGAGAATATTTTGAAAGATCCAAAGCAAACAATATGTAATGTTTCCCAAGAACGTCAGTGTAGTAGGAACCCATGCGTGTATGGGAGATGTGAGAATTAGAATGGCAGAAAGTGGAGCAGGGGATGTAAAGAGGGGACCAGTTCATGAAGTTGTGAGGACTTTTTTTTCTTTCTGTAATAAGTAGGCAGCAATTGCAATGGTTTAGGTGGGATATCATAGTTCCATTTACATTTATGTTTCAGTCACTCAGGTTACGTGCAGAGTGGGAGAAAGGGAAGTAAGGTCAGAAACAGTAAAAAGGAAGGTATCACATCTTATAGTGGTCCCCTGTTCAGCATATAAATCTTCCATTGAAATGCTGCACCCAGACCTGGTCAAGGATTGCGCACGTGGTTCAAATTCAGCCAATGATATACTCTATTCATGGAGTTTTACGCTGGAGATAAATGACAAAAAACTGCAAAATTTTGATGTTCACTCAAATAAACAGGCATTATTCATTCCTACAATCTCAATTTCTCTTCCTTTTCTTTTTGAGCCAAATCATCCACCTATCCCATGCTTCTGAGAGCTGCCTTAGATCTTCTCCATAAACTCATAGTCTTTGCTTAAGGAAGTTGAAGTCATTTCTCTGGACACGAAGTGAAACATCCCCATTTAGCTAAAGGATAGCAGCGAGATAAACTAGGGTGGGAAACTGAGGAAATATAGGTTCATTGGAACAATACTTAGGAAGTAACACTGATATGACTTGGTAATAGACTCGATGTAGGTAGTTAGGTAGTGGAGTCAAGGATGAAGCTCAGGTTTCTAATGAGACATTCTAGGTGAAAAGAAGAACCATTAACTGAGATAAGACACAGCAAGAGAATGGTAAGGAATGTAACGCATTCAGTTTCAGACAAATGAACTCGAGGTGCCTGCAGGACATTCAATTAAAGGTGAATGATATGCATTTGAATATAGTGAAATATAGAACAGAAGTCTGGATGGGAGAATATATATGTGGAAGTTGTTAATCCATTGAAGCTGATACCTTAAGACCAGGCTACTAGCATCACAATCACAGCAGACAAAAACCTACTGAATGACCTGTCAGTTTCCAGTCTTAATAGTTCTCTCTTTTTATCTATTGGTTTTTCAATTATTTTTCCTCAGTCATTTCTTTTTCATGAAGGCTTAAAAAACTCTAAAACATATTCATATGACAAGTACTATAAATTTATTTCTCTCTCTTCTGGAAAACATCATTTTTCTCTGAGAATATGTATATTATTTTCAATACTTATGAAATTTGGACTTTTTTTTGTTGTTTTTGTATTGTCCCTTAATGAAATTTGACGTCCTTGAAAGTTGGGATGCTGTTTTCTTTCTTTCTTTCTTTTTTTTTTTTTTTTAGTCCCAAACAGGATCTAATATATTGTAAATCATTCAGTGGACATTTTTATGTTTATTGGTGATAATTTTAATATGAAGCTATATCCAAATTGAAATAGACACCATAAGAAACACAATGTAACTTAAATGTTCTGAGATTGTAATTATATAACATAAAAAGGAAGTGAAAAGAGACACCAAAAACAATATTAGTGGATCATTTTGCCTTCTTTTGTAAATAATTTTTCAAGCATGATTACAGTTACACCTGCATGTACTAAATTCATTTTTCCATGTTGATAAGTAAGAAATGATGAATACCATCTGAGAAATACTCTTTTATTTCAAGACCAGATTGCTTGCATGCTGTTTAGTTCAGGATCAGAAGGGGCATACAATTAAGTTGCATGAAAAGTTTTCTCTTTATAACTTTGCTAACTCTAATTTTTTGAAATTTGTGCTAGTGTCAGAAATATAAAACTATACGCGTCAAGAATAATTTTTTTTTTCTTCCTTCAAAGCTGGCTTTAATTTTCCTGGTATTTCTGCCTGGGCTTAGATTGGTGATTATGACACTTAGCACATGAATCATTTTCTTTAACTTCAAAGAGCATTACGAACGTTGAATAATTATTCCTCAAAATCTTTAGCAAGGGAGGTATTTTTGTTCACATCCCATTGTACAGACCTGAAAACTGAGGGACAGTAGTCAAGTAGATATCTTATCCCAAAAGATAAAAAAAAATAATAACCTTTTGAATCTCAATCATCATTTCTCTTTTTCTTTTGGTTCTTTCTATGGACTTTAAGATATAAGAAAAAGATTAGGGAAAAAATTGAACTCTGTGATGTTTTCAAAGAAAAGAAAAAATTTCACACCTTTTTAACTGTCGTTCAGCTGCAGGTAAAGAATTTAACAGCTTGTGGAGTGCTAATTAGAGCCCATTATAACTTGATTGACCTGCATTGGCAGCAGCACTGGCTGTGTCCTTGCAAGATGGAGAGTTTCTTTCTTTGCGCAGTTCTGATTCAGGTAACTCGGTTTCCTGACTATGGAAGCAGTAATAATTCAGAGGCGGCAGTCAGAATCAGGCTGTATAAATCTATATTTAAAATGGAATTTTACCTTTGCATGCTTTGGAAATAATAAGCAACAAATACTGTTCAATACTTCCAGTGGCTCAAATGCTATCACACCTACTTACATGAAGATACAGAAAACTGAGCTTCATGATCTGTCTTAACTTCCTAATTAACAAAGTCAAAGAATATCCAAGAAAGAAAATATCTGTATTTGGCCCTCTTGGCTTTTGATATTTACTATTTGCAAAAGAAATCAAGTATGTATATTTACAAAGTAAATGTTTTGTACTAAAGAGGCAAAATGAGCTTTCCTGAGTAAGTACATATTTGAGTGAAAAGTGTTTTCTTTTTGCTTTATTTGATTATTTTCTTGATGACCTAAAGGGATTTTCTTCTGTGTCTAATTAAGTTTACTACTACTCTATACACCTGTTCTCTAACCTTTTCTGTGGCCCCACATTTCTATATGCTTATTGCATAGAAATCTATTGTGTGGAAAGATATCCCTATTTCATCCACCTTTTTCCCTCCCACAAATAATTATCTCATTTCCTCAATTTCTAACATCCTACCTCATATCTACGATGTGTGTTTATAAAAATATCAATCTATCTTCAGGTGAAATATTTGAACAAATATTAGAAATTAGCACTATAAAATCCTAAAATAATGTTTCCATTTTTATTGTGCCAAAATACACATACTATAGCACATAAAATGTGCTATCTTAACCATTTTTAAGTGTACATTTGAGTTGCCTTAAATACATTCACATTGTTGTGCAACCATACCCATTACCTATCTTTAGAACTTCTTTCATCCTGCAAAACTGAAACTCTGTACCCATTACACAGTAACCTCCATTCTCCCTCCTGCCAGCCCCTAGAAATCACCATTCTACTTTCTGTCTCCATAATTTTGACTACTCTAGGTACCTCATATGAGTGAAATCATACAGTATTTATCTTTTTGTAACTGGCTTATTTTACTTAGCATAATGTTCTCAAGGTTCATCCATGTTGTAGAATATGTCAGAATGTCCTTCCTTTTTAAGGCTGAGTAATATTACACCATATGTATATGCCACATTTTACTCATCCATTCTTCTGTTGATGGACATTTGGATTGCTTCCACATCTTAGCTGTTGCAAATAATGCTGCTACGAACATGTGTATGCAAATATCTCTTGGCGACCCTCCTTTTAATTCTTTTAGATATGTAATGACAGGGTTTAAGACACACTAACCCAAAGTATGACACTTTACCATTTGAGAAAACAGGAAAAGCAGGAGGGTCTTTCTGACCTTTTCCCACCATTCTCCCCTGAAGCAAGCCATAAAAAAATATTCTAATCTTCCTCTATAAGAGGTCATCAGACCCTCATTTCAGAAGGGTCCTATCTATAACTGGAAGAAAGGAATGAAGACACAGGGACACAAAGACGAATCTGAACAAACAGCCATATGAAGTTTCCTTTAGTTTATTACCATTAGATCATACCCCCTTTTGTCTTATCATACTTCTACATGACTATCTACTTTTCATCAAAGCTAACCATAAAAATACAGTATTTTTTCTGTACCTTTAGGCCTTCATTTTTGAAGGCTTTCTTGATATGTAAAACTTTCATTAAATACATTTGTATGCCTTTCTCCTGCTAATCTGTCTTTTGTTTTAAAGGTCTGATATGGCTTGGCTGTGTCCTCACCCAAATCTCATCTTGAGTTGTACCTCCCATAGTTCCCATCTGTCATGAGAGAGAACCAGTGGGAGGTAATTGAAAAATGAGTGTGGGTCTTTCCCATGCTGTTCACATGATAGTGAATAAGTTGCATGAGATCTTACGGTTTTCTAAAGAGGTGTTCCCCTGCACATGCTGTCTTGCCTGCCACCATGTAAGACATGACTTTGTTCCTCATTCACCTTCCTCCATGATTGTGAGGCCTTCCCAGCCATGTGAAACCGTGAGCCAATTAAACCTCTTTCCTTTGTAAATTACCCAGTCTTGAGTATGTCTTTATTAGCAGCATGAGAACAGACTAATACAAGGTCTCAGCCATGAACCTTATATCGGATAAGAAGATACATTTTCTCCCCTACAATACCCACAAGTAGAGTTGCTGGATATGTGGCAATTCTATTTTTAATTTTTTAGAAAATTATCATACTGCTTTCTACAATTTCTATACTATTTTACATTCCTATCAACAGTGCTCATGGAATCTAATTTCTCCACATGCTAATATGTATGTTCTGTTGTTGTTTTTTGATAATAGCCATCTTAATAGGAGTAAGGTAGTATCTCATTGTAGTTTTGATCTGCAATTATCTAATGATTACTAATGTTGACCATCTTTGTATGTGCCATTTGGCCACACATATATCTTCTCTGAAAAAAATGTTTATTTAGGTCCTTTGCCTATTTTTGAAATGTTGTTGTTGTTGCTGCTGAGTTTTAGCTATTCTCTATACACTCTGGATACTAATTCTTTATCAGATATATTATTTGCTGATATTTTCTTCATTGTGTAGGTTTTCTCTTTATTCTATTGATAGTATAGTACCTTTTGATATACAAATTTCATGAAATCCAATTTGTTTATTTTTTCTTTTGTTCCTGTGCCTTTGTTGTCATATCCAAAAAACCATTGCCAAATCCAATGTTGTGAAGCTTTTCTGCTATGTTTCCTTCTAAGAGTTTTATAGTTTTAGGGATTATATTTAGGTCATGGATCCATTTTGAATCAATTTTTGTATGTCGTGTTAGATTAGGGTACAACTTAATTCTTCTGCATGTGGATATTTGGTTTTCCTGGAAATATTGTGGAAGAGACTGTCTTTTTGTCAATGGATGGTTTTGGCAACCTTGTCGGAAATCATTTGAGTAATATACAAAGGATTATTTCAGGACTCTCTAGTCTATTCCATTGCTCTATGTCTTTATGCCATTACCACACTGCTAGATTGTTGTAGATCTGTATGATGCTTGGGCTTTTTGTGGTTCCTTGAGATTCTATATAAATTTTATGATTGATTTTTTTTATTTCTTTAAAAATATGTTATTGGGATTTTTATAGAGATTGCATTAAATCTGTATATAAGTTTAAGTAGTACTGACATCTTAACAATCTTAAGTCTTTTAATCCATGAACACAGGATATACTGGTTTATCCTATGATTTGTTGATGACATCTAGATTTACTGGTGTCTTCTTTGATTTTTGTTTTCAGAAATGTTTTATTGGACAAGCCTTTTACCTCCTTGGGTAAGTTTATTCCTAACTATTCTGTTATTTTTGATGTTGTCATAAATATAATTATTTTCTTAATTTCCTTTTCAGATACTTTATTTTTAATCTTTAGAAATGCAACTGATTTGTGTATGTTGACTTTGCATGTTGCTACTTTGCTGAATTTGTTACTCCTAAGTGTGTGTGTGTGTGTGTGTGTGTGTGTAATCTTTAGAGTTTTCTACATATAGCATAATATCTTCTGCCAAAGTAAATAATTTTACCTTTTTTCTTTCCAATTTGGACTCTTTTTATTTTTCTTGCCTAATTTCTCTGACTAGGACTTTTAGTACTATGTTAAATAGAAGTGGCAAATGTAGGTATCCTTGCTTTGTTCCTGACCTTGGAGGAAATACTTTCAGTCTTTCACCAATGAGTAGGTGTTTACTTCAGGTTTTTCATATATAGTTTTTATTATTTTGATGTGGTTTCCTTCTAGTCCTAGTTTGTTGAGTGGTTTTATCATAAAAAGATGTTCAATTTTGATAGATGCTTTTTCTGCATCAATAAAGATGATTGTGTGATTTTTTTCTTCATTCTGTTAATTTGGTACATTACATTGATTGATTTTTATATGTTGAACCATCTTTTCCTTCCAAGAATTGAACCCCATTTGGTCATTTTCTTAGTTCATTTTCTGTTGCTCTAACAAAATACCACAGATGCTGTAATTTATAAAGAAAAAAGATTTGGTCAGGTCATAGTTCTTGAGACTGGAAAGTTCAAGAGCATGGCACTGGCATCTTGCAAGGGCCTTCTTGTTGCATTATATTATGGTGGAAGACATCAACTGGCAATAGAGCAAGAGTGTGCCAGCTCATGTGTCTTCTTCTTGTAAAGCCACCAGTCCCACTATGGGAGACCACCTGATAGTTTTATCTAATCCTAATCCTAATTACCTCTCAAATTCTCCATCTTCAAATATTATCAACATATGAATTTGGGGATTACGTTTCTAACACATGGAATTTGAGAGACACATTCAAGCCATAGCAGTCACAGCACATAACCATTTTAAAATACTGTTGAATTCAGTTTGCTAGTATTTTATTGAGGATTTTTGCATCAATGTTAATAAGGGATATTTGTAGTTTTCTTTTCTTGTTGTATCTTCATTGGCTTTGGTATCAGGGTTATTGTTGAGCATAACACCATGTACTGCTTGTCAAAGCTGGCAGAGGGATCCAACTACATATAAGGTAGCAAAACTTATTACAATTCCAGCCACCAAAAATCAATATCCAAACACTTCTGCTCACTGCATTTTGGTATCAGAGTAACCAAGAAAAATACAACACAGCCAAGCATTGTCTGGAAGAACTCTTATAATCACATAGAAAAGAGACATAATAAAATCAGTTCCCATAGTGTGCGCTGATCCCTCATGGGTAGTGGGTCTCCTGGCAGCTGACAGGACAGTTCGCCTGTGTACACTCTTCTCATGTGACAGTAGAATGAGCTCTCCCTCTCCCCACTAGAGTCTGATGTACTGAAAGGTGGATAAATGCCTGATAGCTATTTATGCACAAGTTTAAGCAGAACAAAGGAATGTATATTAAGCCAGAAACAGGGAAAGATATTACCTCACAACATAATAAGCCCAGCACAGCATAGCTTGTTTGCGCACTTTATCTCTTGGTAAGGAAGGAAGTGTTATAGGCCCAAGACCCATTCTTAAGTGACTGAGCAGGAGTTGAAAGACTGCACAGACAAGATTCCCTTTCCAACAGTAATGCTGGCCTCATGGAATGAGTTCAGGAGTGTTATTTGTCTTTAATTTTTTTGGAAAGTTTGAGAAGGATTGGTATTCCTCTTTAAGTGTTTGGTAGAATTCACCAGTGAACCCATTAGGTCCAGGGATTTATTTTGTCAGAAAATTTTTGATTAGTAATTCAAATACTTTATGAATTATAGATCTATTAAGATTTTCTATTTCTTCATGCTTTAGTCTTGGCAGGTTTTGTGTTTGTAGGAATTTGCCCATTTTATGTAGGTTATATTACTTATTCGTTGGCATGCAATTGCTCATAGTACTCTTCTAATATTTCTCATTTCTGTAAAATCGGTAGTAATGTCCTCACTTTCAATTATGGTTTTAGTAATTTGAGTCCTCTGTTTTCCATACAGACTCCATTTAGTTAAACTTTTATTAGTTTTGTTGATTTTTTTGAGGAACCAACTTTTGGTTATTTTTAAATTTCTCTATTATTTTTCTATACTTTTATTTCATTTGACTCTGCTCTTAACTTTATTATTTCATCTTTATGCTAGCTTTAGGTTTGTTTTTCTTCTTCTAGTTCCTTAAGATGTAAAGTTCGGTTGTTGATTTGAGATCTTTCTTATGTTTTAGTGTATGTATTTATATCTATATGTTTCCCCTTTAGCACTACTTTCACTGTATAATTTTTTATGTAGTGTTTTAATTTTCATTTATCACTACATATTTTCTAATTTATCTTTTGGTTTCCTCTTTTATCCGGTGGTTGCTTAAGAGTGTGTTGTTTAATTGCCACAAATTTGTAAATATTTTAGTTTTCCTAAGGTTATTAATTTCTATCTTCATCCCATTTTGGTTTGAGAAGATATTTTGTATAATATATACCTTTTAAAACTTATTGAGGCTTAATTTGTTTTCTAACATAATGGTTTATCCTAAAATCTTACACTTGAGAAGAAGGTGTATTCTGTTCCATTGAGTAGAGTGTTCAATAAGTGTTTGTTAGATCTAGTTAATTTCTTGTGTTTAAGTCCTCAGTTTCCTTGCTTATTGTCTGAGTCAGTTCAGGTTGTTATAAAAAAATATGCCATAGCCTGGGTGGCTTAAACACTAGACATTTATTTCTCACAGTTCTGGAGGTAAGAAAGTCCAAGATCAAAGTGCTGGCAGATTTAGTGTTTGTTGGGAACCTGCCTCCTGCTTTGGAATTCATTATCTTCTTGTTATATTTCCACATAGCAGAGAGCAGAGAAATAGCAAGTTATCTGGCCTCTGGTTATAAAAGCATTAATCTCATTAGCTTCTAAGGCCCAATTCCAAATACTGTCACAATAAAGATTGCATTGAACATAAATTTGGTCACACAAACATTCAGTCTATAGCACTTACTTTCCTTCTGGTTGTTCAATCCTTTATTGAGAGTATAATATAGAATGGTCTATTTCTACCTTAAATTTAATCAATTGTGCTTTACATATTTTGATGGACTTTTATTAAATGTATAAATGTTTATCATTATTATATTTTCTTGTATTAAATGTTATATTAATATATAATGTCATTCTTTGCATTAATTTTTTTATTTAAAGTCAATTTTGTGTGATAGTAGTATAGTTACCATAGTAACTAAACGAAAGTATGCATGGTTATACTACTATAAGACAAAATGGCTATACATACTTTCTTTTGTTACTAATATCATTTACCATCCTTTCACTTTCAAACTATTTGTATCTTTGGATCTAAAGTGAGTCTCCTATAGAAAGCATATAGTTGAATCACATTTTTAAAAATCAACTTTCTCAATCTTCATCTTTTGATTAGAAAGTTTCATCCATTTATGTTTAATTACTAATAAGAAGAGATTTTGGCATTATTCTATTTGTTTTCTATATGCCTTATTACTCTTTTTTTTCCTCATTCCCTGCATTACTGTTTTATATGTTTAATAGGTTTTTGTAGTAAAACATTTAAATTCTTTTCTCATTTCCTTTTATGTATGATTTTTAGCTATTTTCTTTGTGGTTATCATGAAGATTACATTTAACATCCTAAAATTCTAAAATTCTACTTTGAATTTATACCAGTGTAATTTCAATAACACACAAAAACTCTTCTACTTTAACAGTACCATCCCCATCCCTTTAGTTGTAAATGTCACAGAATTACATCTTTATTTAATAAATTGTGTGTCCAAAACACAAACTAATAATTTTTAATACATTAGTCTTTTAAATTGTATAGAAACCTAAAAGTGGAGTTACATACCATTGTTTCACTAATACTAGTTTTTAAAACTGGCCATGTATTTTACTTTGCTGAGATCTTTATTTCTTCATAAGTCTTCAAGTTACTGTCTAGTGTTCTATTTCAATCTGCAGGACTCCCTGTAGTATTTCTTGCAAGGCAGATATAGTGGTAATAAGTTCCCTCAGCTTTTGTTTATCAGGGAATGTTTTATTTTTCTCCTCACTACCGAAGGACAGTTTTGCCAGATATGTAATCCTTGGTTGACAGTATTTTTTATATTAGTACTTTGAATATGTCAGCCCACTGACTCCTTGCTCTGAAAGTTTCTAATGAGAAGTCTGCTTGCAATCTTATTAAGGATTTCTTACATGTAACGAGTTGCTTCTCTCTTGCTGCTTTCAATATTCTCTCTTTGACTCTAGCTTTCAACGATTTGTTTATCATGTGTTCTTGATGGAATTAAACTCTTGGAATTTATCCTGTTGAAGCGTGTTAAGGTTCTTGGATGTTTATATTCATGTCTTTCTTCAAATTCAGAAAGTTTTTGCCCATTATTTCTTCAAATAATCTCTCTACTTCTTTCTCCTTTTTTCTGCTTTTGGGAATTCTGCAATATACATGTTGATCAGTCAGATGATTCCCAAGGGTCTCTTATGTTCCATTCACTTTTTCTTAATATTTTTTCTTTCTGTTTATCAGACTCAATAATTTCCATTGTCCTATCTTCAAGTTTGATTATTCTTTCCTCTATTTGCTTAGAACTACCTTTGAATCTTTCTAGTGATTTGTCTTTTCAGTTATTTCATTTTTCACTCCAGAATTTCTTTTTGGTTTCTTTTTAGGTTTTCTATCACTTTGTTGACACTTCAATTTTATTCATACTTTTTTTTTTTTTTTTTTGAGACGGATTCGCTCTGTCGCCCAGGCTGGAGTGCAGTGACGCGATCTCAGCTCACTGTAAGCTCCTCCTCCCGGGCTCACGCCATTCCCCTGCCTCAGCCTCCCAAGTATCTGGGACTACAGGCACCTGCCGCCACACCCAGCTAATTTTTTTTTTTTTTGTATTTTTTTTAATAGAGATGGGGTTTCACCGTGTTAGCCAGGATGGTCTCGATCTCCTGACCTCGTGATCCACCCTCCTGGGCCTGCCAAAGTGCTGGGATTACAGGTGTGAGCCACTGCGCCTGGTCAACTTTATTTATACTTTTAAAACACTTTATCCATATCTTCTTTTAGTTATTTGAGCAGCCTTAAGGGGTCCAAGAGCATCCTTAAGATGCTCTTTGCCTAGTAGATTTACCATTAGTTTTTTTCAAGGACTGTTTCTGTTTATTAATTTATTTTCCTTTGTATAAGTCATACTTTCCTATTTTTTTGTATGCTTTGTTACTTTTATCTTTTATTTTTCTTTCTTTCTATCTTTCTTTCTCTTTTTTTTTTTTTTCAAAAGCATCTTACTATGTCACTTAGGCCAGAGTACAGTGGTGCAATCATGGCTCACTACAGCCTCAGTCTCTGGGGCCCAAGCAACTCTCCTACCTCAGCCTTATGAGAAACTGGGAATAGAAGCATGTGCCCCCATGCCTGGCTACTTTTTGAAAAACAATTTTGTAAAGATGGGGTTTCACTATGTTTCCCAGGCTGGTCTTGAACTCCTGAACTAAAACGATCTTCCCACCTGGGCCTCCCTAAAGTGCTGGAATTACAGGTGTGAGTCCCACACCTGGACTGTGCCTTGTGATTTTTTTTTGTTGAATATTGGACATTTGAATCTCATAAAGCAGTAACTCAGGAAATCTGATTTCCTTCTTCCCTCTGGTTTTCTGCTTGTTTTATTTTTTAGTTATTTATGGATCAGCCTGAAGTGTAAACTTAAAATCTTCTGATTTTTTTTTCTGCATTTGTATTTGCCTAGTGATACAGTCTTCAAACATCTGGAAAACCTTTCCAAGAAGAACAGATACAAACAAGCCCAGACTGGGAAGACTATGATAAATGTCTAACTCTTCAATGCCAAGACACTGATGAATATCTACAACCTTCAAGCCCATTCAGGAAAACATGACTTCAGTAAATGAAGTAAGTAATGCAGCAGGGACCAATTCCAGAGAGACAGATATATGTGACCTTTCAGACAGAGAATTCAAAATAGTTGTTTTCAGAAAATTCATAGAAATTCAAGATAACACAGAGAAGGAATTCAAAATCCTATCAGATAAATTTAACAAATAAATTTAAATAATTAAAAGGAATCAAGCAGAAATTCTGGGGTTGAAAAATACAATTGAAGCATTAAAAAATTCATAAGAGTCTTTTAATAGCAGAATTATCAAACAGAAGAAAGAATTAGAAACCTTGAAGACAGGCTATTTGAAAATACATAATCAGGGGAGACAAAAGAAAAAATACAATGATACTTATCTAGAATACAGCCTGAAAAGGGCAAATCTAACACTTATTGACCTTAAAGATGAGGGAGGTGGGTAGAAAATTTCTTCACCAAGATAGTAACAGAGAACTTTCTAAGCCTAGATAAATATATCAATATTTAATTACAAGAAGGCTAAAGAATGCCAAGTAGATTTAATCCAAAGAACACTACCAGAATGCATTCAATAATCAAACTCCCAAAGTTCTAGGATAAGGAAAGGATTTTAATTGTAGTAAGAGAAAAAAACAAACAAACAAATAACATACAATGGAGCTCCAATATGGCTGCAGCAGACTTTCCAGTGGAAACTTTACAGGCCAGGAGAGAGTGGCATGACATATTTAACATGAAGAAGAAGAAGAAAAACCTTTTTACCCTAGCAAAGTATATCCAGTAAAAATATTCTTTAATATGAAGGAGAAATAAAGACTTTCCCAGACAGACAAAACCGGAGGGATTTTATTAACACCAGACCCATTCTACAAGAAACGCTAAAGGGAGTTATTCAGTCTGAAAGAAAGGGACATTAATGAACAATAAGAAATCATCTGAAGGTACAAAGGTCACTGGTAATAGTAAGTACACAGACAGACACAGAATATTTAATACTGTAATTGTGGTGTATAAATTACTCTTATCTCTAGTAGAAAGATGAAAAGATGAACCAATCAAAAATAATAACTACAACACATTTTCAAGACATAGGCAGTATAATAATATATAAATGGAAGCAACAAAAAGTTAAAAATCAAAGGTTAAAATATTGAGTTTTTATTTGTTAGTTTGTTTATTCAATCAGTGTGAAGTTGTCCTCAGTTTAAAGTAATGGGTTATAAGATATTTGCAAGCCTCATGGAACATACAGTGGATACACAAAAAATAAAAACAAGAAATTAAAACATAAAACACCAGAGAAAATCACATTCATTAAAATGAAGGCAGGAAGGAAGGAAAGAAGGAAGAGAAAAGTCACAAAACGACCAGAAAACAAATAACATAATGGCAGAACTATGTCCTTACTCGTCAATAATAACATTGAAGGTTAATGGAGTGAACTGTCTCATCAAAAGACATAGATTGGGCTGGGCACAGTGGCTCATGCCTGTAATCCCAGCATTTTGGGAGGCCGAGGCAGGTGGATCATGAGGTCAGGAGAAGGAGAGCATCCTAAGCTAACACGGTGAAACCCCGTCTCTACTAAAAATACAAAAAAATTAGCGAGGCATGCTGGCAGACACCTGTAGTCCCAGGTATTCAGGAGGCTGAGGCAGGAGAATGGTGTGAACCTGGGAGGTGGAGCTCGCAGTGGGCCGAGATCGCACCACTGCACTCCAGCCTGGGTGACAGAGCAAGACTCCATCTCAAAAAAAAAAAAAAAAAAAAAAAAAGAGGAAGACATAGATTTGTTGAATACATAACAAACCAAAACCCAGTGATGTTACCTACAGTAAACATACTTCACTTAAAAAATAAAAGTGCATATAGTTTGCAAATAAAGGGATGGAAAAAGATAGTCCAGGCCAATAGAAAAAAAAAAAAAGTAGCAGGAGTAGCTGTACTTACATCAGACAAAATGGATTTCAAGACAAAAACTATAAGAATAGACAAAGAATGTAATTATATAATGGTAAAAGGCCAATTCAGTAAGAGGATATAACAATTGTAAATCTAAATGCACCCAATATTGGAATACCCAGATATATAAAGCAAATATTGTTGGAGCTAAAGAGAGAGATAGACCCCAGTACAATTATAGCTGGAGACTTCAACACCCCACTTTCATCACTGGACAGATCTTCCAGACAGAAAATCAACGAAAAAAATCAGGCTTAATCTACACTACAGATCAAATGGATCTAATAGATACTTACAGAACATTTCATCCAAGGCCCATAGAATACACATTCTTCTCAGCACATGGATCATTTTCAAGGATATACCATATGTTAGGTCACAAAGAAAGTCTTTAAACATTCAAAGAAAATTGAAATAATATAAAGCATCTTCTCTTACCACAATAGTATAAAATGACTAATAAATAACAAGAGGAATTTGGAAACTATAAAATCATATGGAACTTAAACAACATGCGGGGATTTGGTGGCAAGATGGCCAAATAGGAGCAGCTCTGGTCTGCAACTCCCAGTGACATATATGCAGAAGGTGGGTGATTTCTGCATTTCCAACTGAGGTACACAGTTCATCTCAATGGGACTGGTTGGACAGTGGGTGCAGCCCACGAAAGGCGAGTCGAAGCAGGGTGGAGCATCGCGTATCGCGTCACCTGGGAAGCTCAAGGGATCAGGGAATTCTCTCCCCTACCCAAAGGAAGCCGTGAGGGACTGTGCCATGACGAATGGTACCCTCTGGCCCAGATACTGCACTTTTCCCATGATCTTTGCAACCTGCAGACCAGGAGATTCCCTCTGGTGCCTATGCCACCAGGGCCCTGGGTTTCAAGCAAACAACTGGGCGGTTGTTTGGACAGACACTGAGTTAGTTGAAGGAGTTGTTTTTTTTTGTTTGTTTTTGTTTTTTTTTTCCATACCCCAGTGGCATTTAACGCCCATGAGACAGAACCATTCACTCCCCTGCAAAGGGATCTGAAGCCAGGGAGCCAAGTAATCTGGCTTGGTGGGTCCCACCCCCATGGAGCCCAGCAAGTTAAGATCCACTAGCTTGAAATTCTCACTGCCAGCACAGCAGTCTGACGTCGACCTGGGATGCCCAAGCATAGTTGGGGAAGGGGCGTCTCCTATTGTTGAGACTTGAGTAGGCGGTTTTACCCTCACAGTGTAAACAAAGCTGCCAGGAAGTTCAAAGTGGGTGGAGCCCTCCACAGCTCAGCAAGGCCTTTGTGGTCAGACAGTGGGCGCAGCTTCAGCAGACTTGAATATCCCTGCCTGACAGCTCTGAAGAGAGCAGTGGATCTCCCAGCACACCGTTTGAGCTCTGCTAAGGGTCAGACTGCCTCCTCAAGTGGGTCTCTGACCCTTGTGTATCCTGACTGGCAGATACCTCCCAGTAGGGACCAACAGACACCTCATACAGGCAAGCTCTGGCTGGCATCTGTTGGGTGCCCTTCTGGGACGAAGTTTCCAGAGGAAGGAACAGGCAGCAATCTTTACTGTTCTGCAGCCTCCACTGCTGATAGAGGAACAAACAGGGTCCAGAGTGGACGCCCAGCAAATGCCAGCAGACCCGTATCAGAGGGACCTGACTGTTTGAAGGAAAACTAACAAACAGAAAGGGATAGCATCAACATTAACAAAAAGGATGTCCACCCAGAGACCCCATCCCAAGGTCACCAACATCAAAGACAAAGGCAGATAAATCCATGAAGATGGGGAGAAAACAGTGCAAAAAAGCTGAAAATTCCAAAAACCAGAATGCATCTTCTCCTCCAAAGGATCAAAACTCCTTGCCAGCAAGAGAACAAAACTGGATAGAGAATGAATTTGATGAATTGACGGAAGTAGGCTTCAGAAGGTTGGTAATAACAAACTCCCCTGAGCTACAATGCAAGGAAGCTAAGAACCTTGAAAAAAGGTTAGATAAATTGCTAACTAGAATAACAGCATAGAGAAGAATATAAATGACCTGATGGAGCTGAATCACAGCACGAGAATGTCATGAAGCATATACAAGTATCAATATCCAAATCAATCAAGCAAGCAGAAGGAAGGATATCAGAGATTGAACATCAATGTAATGAAATAAAGTGTGAAGACAAAATTAGAGAAAAAAGAAGAAAAAGAAATGAACAAAGCCTCCAAGAAATATGGGAGAATGTGAAAAGACCAAATCTACATTTGACTGGTGTATCTGAAAGTGACAGGGAAAATGGAACCAAGTTGGAAAACACTCTTCAGGATATTATCCAGGAGAACTTACTTCCTCAACCTAGCAAGACAGGCCAACATTCAAATTCAGGAAATACAGAGAATACCATAAAGATACTCCTCAAGAAGAGCAACCCCAAGACACATAATCGTCAGATTCACCAAAGTTGAAATGAAGGAAAAAATGTTAAGGGCAGCCAGAGAAAGTTCGGGTTACCCACAAAGGGAAGCCCATCAGACTAACAGTGGATCTCTCTGCAGAAACCCTACAAGACAGAAGAGAGTGGGGGCCAATATTCAACATTCTTAAAGAAAAGGATTTTCAACCCAGAATTTCATGTCCAGCCAAACTAAGTTTCATAAGCAAAGGAGAAATAAAATCCTTTACAGACAAGCAAATGCTGAGAGATTTTGTCACCACCAAGCCTGCCTTACAAGAGCTCCTGAAAGAAGCACTAAACATGGAAAGGAACAACTGGTACCAGCCACTGCAAAAAAACATACCAAATTGTAAAGACACTATGAAGAAACTGCATCAATTAATAGGCAAAACAACCAGCTAGCATCATGATAACAGGATCAAATTCATACATAATAATATTAACCTTAAATGTAAATGAGCTTAATGGAGATCCATCTCACCTGCAAAGACACACATAGACTCAAAATAAAGGGATGGAAGAAATTTACCAAGCAAACGGAAAGAAAAAAAAGGCAGGGGTTGCAATCTTACTCTCTGATAAAACAGACTTTAAACCAACAAAGATCAAAAGAGACAAAAAAGAGCATTACATAATGGTAAAGGGATCAATTCAACAAGAAGAGCTAACTATCCTAAATATATATGCACCCAATACAGGAGCACCCAGATTCATAAAGCAAGCTCTTAGAGACCTACTAAAAAGACTTAGACTCCCACACATTAATAGTGGGATACTTTTATACCCCACTGACAATATTAGACAGATCAATGAGACAGAAAATTAATAAGAATATTCAGGACTTGAACTGAGCTCTGGACCAAGAGGACCTAATAGATATCTACAGAACTCTCCACCCCAAATCAACAGAATATACATTCTTCTCAGCACCTCACAGTACTTATTCTAAAATTGACCACATAATTGGAAGTAAAACACTCCTTAGCAAATGCAAAAGAACAGAAATCATAACAGTCTCACAGACCACAGTGCAATCAAATTAGAACTCAGGATTAAGAAACTCACTCAAAAACGCACAACTACGTGATAACTGAACAACCTACTCCTGAATGACTACTGGGTAGATAATGAAATGAAGGCAGAAATAAAGATGTTCTTTGAAACCAATGAGAACAAAGACACAATGTACCAGAATCTCTGGGACATATTTAAAGCAGAAATTTATATTACTAAATGCCCACAAGAGAAAGCAGGAAATATCTAAAATTGATACCCTAACATTAAAATTAAAAGAACTACAGAAGCAAGAGCAAACAAATTCAAAAGCTAGTGAAGACAAGAAATAACTAAGATCAGAGCAGAACTGAAGGAGATAGAGACACAAAAAACCCTTAAAAAAATCAGTTAATCCAAGAGCTGTTTTTTTGAAGAGATCAATGAAATTGATAGACTGCTAGCCAGGCTAGTAAAAAAGAAAAGAGAAAAATCAAATAGACACAACAAAAAAATGATAAAGGGGATATCACCACTGATCCCACAGAAATACAAACTACAATCAGAGAATAGTATAAACACTTCTGTGCAAATAAACTAGAAAATCTAGAAGAAATAAATCAGGAAGAAGTCAAATCCCTGAATAGACCAATAACAAGTTCTGAAATTGGGGCAGTAATTAATAGCCTACCAAACAAAAAAAGTTCAGATCTAGATGGATTCACAGTCAAATTCTGCCAGAGGTACAAAGAGGAGCTGGTACCATTCCTTCTGAAACCATTCCAAACAATAAAAAAAGAGGGAATCTTCCCTAACTCATTTTATGAGGCTAGCATCATCCTGATACCAAAACCTGGCAGAGACAAAATAAACAAAGAAAATTTCAGGCCAATATCCCTGATGAACGTCGATACAAAAGTCCTCAATAAAATACTGACAAAGCAAATCCAGCAGCACATCAAAAGGCTTATCCACCACGATCAAGTTGGCTTCATACTTGAAATGCAAGGCTGGTTCAACATACGCAAATCAATAAACATAATCCATCACATAAACAGAACCAATGACAAAAACCACATGATTAACTCAATAGACACAGAAAAGGCCTTTGACAAAATGCAACACCCCTTCATGCTAAAAACTCTCAATAAACTAGGTATTGATGGAACATATATCAAAATAATAAGAGCTATTTATGACAAACTCACAGCCAGTACCACAATGAATGGGCAAGAAATGGAAGCATTCCCTTGAAAACCAGCACAAGACAAGGATGCCCACTCTCACCACTCCTATTCAACATAGTATTGGAAGTTCTGGCCAGGACAATCAGGTAAGAGAAAGCAATAAAGGGTATTCAAATACAAAGAGAGGAAATCAAAATGTCTCTGTTTGCAGATGACATGATTATACATTTAGAAAACCCCATTGTCTCAGCCCCAAATTTCCTTAAGCTGGTAAACAACTTCATCAAAGTCTCAGGATACAAAATCATGTGCGAAAATCACGAGCATTCCTATACACCAATAACAGACAAACAGAGAGTCAAATTATGAGTGAACTCCCATTCACAATTGCTACAAAGAGAACAAAATACCTAGGAATCCAACTTACAAGGGACCTCTTCAAGGAGAACTACAAACCACTGCTCAAGGAAATAACAGGGGACACAAATACATGAAAAAACATTCCATGCTCATAGATAGGAAGAATCCATATCATGAAAATGGCCATACTGCCCAAAGTAATTTATAGATTCAATGCTATCCCCATCAAGCTACCATTGACTTTCTTCACAGAATTAGAAAAAACTACTTTAAATTTCATATGGAACCAAAAAAGATCCTGCATAGCCAAGACAATCCTAAGCAAAAAGAACAAAGCTGGAGGCATCATGCTCCCTGACTTCAAACTATACTATCAGGCTACAGTAACAAAAACAGCATGGTACTGGTACCAAAACACAAATATAGACCAATGGAACAGAACAGAGGCCTCAGAAATAACACCACACATCTACTACCATCTGATCTTTGACAAACAGAACAAAAACAAGAAATGGGGAAATGATTTCCTATTTAATAAATGGTGTTGGGAAAAATGGCTAGCCATATGCAGAAAACTGAAACTGGACCCCTTCCTTACACCTTATACAAAAATTAACTCAAGGTGGATTAAAGACTTAAATATAAGACCTAAAGTCATAAAAACCCTAGAAGAAAACCTAGGCAATACCATTCAGGACATAGGCATGGGCAAAGATTTCATGACTAAAACATCAAAAGCAATAGCAACAAAAGCCAAAATTGACAAATGGGATCTAATTAAACTAAAGAGCTTCTGCACAGCAAAAGAAACTATCATCAGAGTCAACAGGCAACCTACAGAATAGGAGAAAATTTTTGCAATCTATCCATCTGACAAAGGGCTAATATCCAGAATCTATAAGGAACTTAAACAAATTTATAAAAAATAAAAAATAAAAAAAAAATCCAAAAGTGGGTGAAGGATGTGAACAGAGACTTCTCCAAAGAAGACATTTATGTGACCAACAAACATGAAAAAAAAGCTCATCATTACTGCTCATTAGATGCAAATCAAAACCACAATGAGATACCATCTCATGCCAGTTAGAATGGCGATCATTAAAAAGTCAGGAAACAACAGATGTCGGAGCGGATGTGGAGAAATAGGAACGCTTTTACGCTGTTGGTGGGAGTGTAAATTAGTTCAATCATTGTGGAAGACAGTGTGGTGATTCCTCAAGGATCTAGAACCAGAAATACCATTTGACCCAGTAATCCCATTACTGGATCTACAAAGGATTATTACAAAGGATTATAAATCATTTTACTATAAAGACACATGCACACGTATGTTTATTGCAGCACTATTCACAATAACAAAGACTTGGAACAAACTCAAATGCCCATCAACGATAGAGTGGATTAAGAATATGTGGCACATATATGCCATGGAATACTATGCAGCCATAAAAAAGGATGAGTTCATGTCCTTTGCTGGGACATGGATGAAGCTGGAAACCATCATTCTCAGCAAACTAACACAGGAACAGAAAACCAAACACCGCATGTTCTCACTCATAAGTGGGAGCTGAACAATGAGAACACATAGACACAAGGAGGGGAACATCACATACCAGGGCCTGTTGGGGGTCGGGGACTACTGGAAGGATAAATTAGGAGAAATGCCTAATGTAGATAACAGGTGGATGGGTGCAGCAAACCACCATGGCACGTGTATACCTATGTAACAAACCTGCACGTTCTGCACATGTATCCCAGAACTTAAAGTATAATAATAATTTTTTAAAAAATAATTATTTCAAAAATTATATTTGGGAGGTCAAGGCAGGCAGATCATGAGGTCAGGAGATCGAGGCCATCCTGGTTAACACAGTGAAACCCCATCTCTACTAAAAATACAAAAAAAAAAAACAATCTATCTGGGTGTGGTGGCAGGCACCTGTAGTCCCAGCTACTCGGGAGACTGAGGCAGGAGGATGGTGTGAACCCGGGAGGCGGAGCTTGCAGTCAGCAGAGATTACACCACTGCACTCCAGCCTGGGCTACAGAGTCAGACTCCATCTCAAAAAAAAAAAAAAGAAAGAAAGCAGTATGGAAAACCTATATATTAAAGCCATTGTTATTTTCTGTCTTCTACATACATCCTAGTATAGGCTAAACCATAGTCTGAATATTCAGTTTGTTGACTGACCCAGCAATTGTGCATTAAGATTATTTTTAGATTTTTAGTATTAAGCAATGACTTTTTTGACAGTTTTCTTGTATATCACTTCAAAAGGCAAGAAAAATTTTCATTGCACTAAATTGAACTCACAGTTCTCAATCCTCCACTATTCTCTCTAATCTATCATGCTGCATTTGATTGTATTTTAATACAAATATGCCACTTCCTCTACAGGATAAAAGTCAAATTAGAGACAAATTCAGACACATCAGAGTATAAACTTGCCTTAGTAAATGAGTTAAAGTTCTATTTGTTTTGATATATAAAGCTAAGTGAATTGATGTTAAGAAAGTTGCCCTAATGACAGCAATTATGGATAGCCATCATTTGACAGTAAATCTTCCACATGGTATTCTCATATTCTTGGGGCCAAATTCTTCCTTAATGACACACCCATTTTCTTGAGAGCCAGGTTGCAGCCAACCAGAGATACAGGGGCTTAGTACAAGGGGAAGTGTTTTATTATCTTCATTATTTCAGTTAGTAAATAATATGAAGTGAAGAAAATGTATATAATTTCCTTGCCCCCAAATTTAGCATAATATATTAAAACCCCCATCAAGTAGAAAGCAAGAAAATGGCATCCTAGGGTCAGAGCTGATTATTTTTTCCAAACTTTCTGAATATTATGACATTTCTTTACAATTAGAAGTTATAATGAAAAGAAGATGTAATTATCTCACCTCTCTTCCCTGTTTAATCAGGCTCTTGTCTTTGCTATCTTTCAAACCACGCCAGCCTAGAATTTTCCCTCAAAATTCTCCTTTCTGCTTTCTTTTCCCATATGTTCAGCAATGAACTGTTGTTCCGGTTGTCTAAGTTGCACTTAAAGATTACATAATTGTCCTTCTTCCTGAAATGTCTGTCAAGCAGATTTCACACAGAATACCCAGGAAGGGAGAGGTGCACCTACATATTTTTTCCACTTATTTTACTTACTTTGAAGTTTTTCCATGTCTAACGTCATAGTGATAAAACTAAGGCTGTAATACGCTAAATTCTTCTAATCTGTAGTGAGAGATTTAATTCATCTTCTGAAAATGCTCAACTTGCTTCCAGACAGTAATTTTTACTCTCGTAGTAGCTGACTAATTTTTTATTTTTAAAGAGACTTGTAGAAAGAAATAAAAATAAAAAGATGCCTGTCTGGATGTACTTTATTTAAATAAATTGTGTTTTTTTGTTCAACATTTAATACAGGGGTGTAGTGTAGTATGAATTCATTAACTCACTAGGGCTTTTTATATTATACATACTCTTAGTCACATTTTTCTCATCTCTTTTTATTTTTAAAAAATATTGCTACTATCTTTTTTCTTGTTTGCCTTACTTGATTGTGCATGAACTTCTGTTCTGCCTAAACATGAGTCTTTTTCAAACCTACATGTCTTCATTCTGCCCTACTTTCAATACAGTTTTTGACACAATATTCCATAATTTGCTTTTAAAATTTTTATTTTTCCACACTTCTCTCTCCTGCCTTCCTCAGGAGGTCCCCAATGTTCCAATAATCAATCATTTACACCAGTGTATTTTAGCTGAATTATCTCTTTTATACAGTTCTTTTAATAAGATTTTATAATTGTTGTCCATGCTGTTAATTAAGCAGATATCTCAGAGTGGGTTTGAACTTTAAGCTGACTCAAATATGTAGTATTCTTGGCCAAAAATTTGGTAGGATATCAATCAGGATTCAACTAGAGAAGCAGAACTAGCAAGAGATAGATTAAATAGGTAAATTTATTACAAGGAATTGTCCTACAAAAATGTGGAGATGAGCTAAGCAAGCCCTAAATTCTGTAGGCAAGCAGGCAGGAAGGTAAGATCACAGGCAGGGTAGAACGTCACAAACTGAAGCTTGGAGTCAGTCCTCAAGCAGGTACTGAAGAATGGACGTTTACCAGCAAGGGGATCCTGGGACCATCACCTGGAGCTTGGAATCTAGATTCAGAAAAGCTCTAGCTCTCTTTCAAAGGGCTTCACTTTATTTGAATATTGGGGACTGGTAATAAGGAAGCCATGAGAGATGGGATAAATGTAGGAAAATAAAGATCAGAAAATGAATTATGGATACCTAAAATTCTAATGAGAGAAGGGCAGAATAAATTGATAAGATTCAGACAGGCCCAACCTTTGGATTAATTGAAGGCAACTGTTTAGAGGTTTTAAATTACACCTGGAAAATCCCCTCATAGAATGGCTTCTACCTCTCTTCTATCCTCCAACCTGTCTTTTGAGAGAATCTAACAACCAACCTGTCTTTTGAGAGAATCTCTCTCTTAGTCCATACTACCTGGAAACACACCAGAAAGGAAACACACCTAGCAACAGGCAGTACCAGACTGGTGTTCAGATCATCAATTACCATTGAGGATCCAGGCCCCTACTAGCTTTTCCATCTTAGCATGTAGTTTCACATCTTGTGAATTACCAGAAAAGTAATTCTGAGGACTATAGGTTAGCCTAGCCAAATGGACATATCACAAAGTCTTCGGTCCATTGAAATGAGATTTGACCAGATATAGTTTTGTAGCTCACTGAGAGTATCTGATGTGCTGTGATTTATTCCTGACAAACAAGTGCTCTTATAGAATGATAAAAAAAAATGACCAATTGTTGATCATAACTAATGTTTATTAAATAGACACTTACTTTGTGCCAGATATTGTTTTATGCTTTAGGTATAGTAATGCAGTCATCACAACCTTATGAAGTAAGAGACTATTATCATCCCCATTTTCTGAAGGAGACCATGAGGCACACACAGGTTAAGTAACTTGCCTAAGGTCACACAGTTTGTAAGTGACACAGCTAGTTTTGAATTAGGGGAATCTAGCTCCAGAGTTCATAATGTTACCACTATGCTATCCTCAAGCATCAAAAACGTCCCACATTTTTAGATTTTTGTCACAAAAATATTATAAATGTCCTAACTCAGCTCTAATCCTTGGCACGTTAATGAGTATTCAGCTTATTTCTTAGATCATAAGAACCCCTGTTAGGATAAGAGTTCATCTTTACTTTCCTACTAACCCTTCTACTTTTTTTCTCTAACTATGGACTCAAATGTTGTCACCAATCTGGGCACAATTAGCCCATTTAGTTAGGAAAATGCTTCCTCAAAGAGCAGGAAAAGCCTGTAACATCTCCAGTCTCCAAGGACGTGTACAGCTCCTACTCCCGTAAGTTCTCTGCAGGGTGTAGAACACTTTCTATCATACACAGTCCATTCTAACAGAGCCAGATTCAAACATGCAATGAAAGATGAAGGAGGCATCAATAAACTGAAGGTTTTTAGTGGAACCACTTACTGTAAGTGTGACAGACTTGGATGGGGTGGGTGACAGTATAAAGTACTCTGAAAAATCACTGCCTTCCACTGTTTTATCTCACTCACATTGAAGTTATTCCTGCAAATGAAAGTACTTGGTAAGGCCAAGGATTTTTCTACTATCGGGCTTGTGGCTATTAAGGAATTGAAAAATGGGGGTGTCATTAGGCAGGGACTTAAAGGAGAGGGAAAAATCAGCCCAATCACTGTATATCATATTACCAGGATATACAAAGATTACTCTAATCCTCAGCACATCAATTAACAACCAACCTGTCTTTCTCTGCATTTTTTTTTCATAGAAGCAATATTCACAGTTGATGTCTGAATTCTTAGACAGTAAAAAGCTTGCCATAAAACAGGAGATATTAGGGGCTTCTTATGGAATAATGGAAAAATGGAAATTAATGTCAAAATGATGTCGTGGCTTCAAAACATTGTTGGTACAAGTGCCTGACAGGCATCCTTGACACAATCTGTAATGACATAGTAAGAAAGCAAAAATAATGTGACAATGACTCTCTATAGGACTCATGAAGGATGACTGGCTGGGTGCTGCACTCCATATGCTGATCCCAAGTCGAAGATGCATTTCCTCTCTGAGACATCAATATTTATGAGATTTATTGATTATCTTGTCATGTTTAAAATATGTGCTTAACAGTATATTTAAGGGTCAATCGGAGTCACAGAGACATGTTTGAGAGAGCAGCATCACCTACGAGCAGGACACGAGAGACACTGTAACATTCTTTGTCAATTCTTACTAGCTCAAGCAAAATCTCTCTAAGAAAATAAATCAGTACAAACTTAAAATAATTCTCTGAGAGAAGGCAAAGACAGCAGGTCAAGAAGGTTTCACAGGTAAAGTTTACTAAAAATATTCAAAAAGTCAACAATAATATCTATCTTATATGAACTCTTGCAATAACTCTCTTATTTAAGCAAATTATTAGTGTATGATTTGAGAATGTCCTGGCTTATTGCCAGATTATTCACTGCATGAACCATAAAATCATTTAATTTTAGAGCTGGAAGAAACTGTAGCAGTCATTGAGCTCAGCACCTTAGATACAAAGGTGATACTCAGTATCACAGAACTGGTTAGTTGTAGAACTGGTGCCTGCACTTCTAATAACTAGGAAGAGTCATTACTGTATGCCAGGTTAAATCAATTCAAACTGCATTTGGCTGCAAGTACTGTATCATGCACCAAGAGATCTGGCAATGGGCAGTACAAGATTGGTGTTCAGATCATCATTACCATTGAGGGTCCGGGCCCCTACTAGCTTTCCCATATTTAGCATGTGGCTTCATATCTTGTAATACAAAGATGGCAGTTGCACTTTTAGATATCATGTCTGTGTCCTGACAAAAAATAAAAAAGAAGGGAAATGGGCTGAAGTAACAGATGTCCACAACTTGGCCGGTCTCAGTCACATGGCCACCTCTAGTTACAAGTGAAAATTTGTAACTTTTACAGCTTCAGAATAGAGACAGCAAAGCAGCGGAGATTGAAAATGGAGGTTGGGTCAGCCAATATATGATGTCTCCCTTTCTAGCTGCTATGGATTGAATTGTGCTCCTCCCCAGATTCATATGTTAAAGTCCTAAACCCCCATGGGACTGTATTGGAGATAGGGCTTTTAAGGAGGTAAGGTTAAATTAAGTAAGGTAAATTAGGGTGGAGCCCTGACCTGATAAAACTAGTACCCACAAGAGGAAGAGACACCTGAGTTTTCTGTTTCTCTCTCTCTCTCTCTCTCTCTCTCTCTCTCTCTCTCTCTCTCTCTTCCCCCCGCCCCCCTTCCACGTGAGGATACAGCAAGAAGATAGACATCTACGAGCTAGGAAAAGAGGTCATCACCAAACACCAAAGCCTCTTGGAACCTTGATCTTGGAATTCCTAGTCCTTAAAACTATGAGAAGATAATTTTCTATTCTTTAAGCAATAAACACCAGTCTATGGTGTTTAGTTGTGGCAGCCAGAGCTAATATGCTAGCATACACAGAGACAGGCATTCACTCATTCATTCAATGAAAATTCAGCAAACAACTACAATGTTGTAATCACTGAGAATACATGCATGGAATTGAAGTGAACATGGCCCAGGCCTGTCTAGTTGGCAGGTAGCAGGACACATCATCAACAATAGCAATAGTGCAATAATTGTCCTCACAGGTAATTACAGATTGTTATTGGAATACAAAGGCAAGTAAACAGAAGCTTTACTGAACAACCCAGGAGCACGGCTTCAAGGAGGGTATCTAAGAGTGACCTCTGAACATCAGGCTACTTACTTAACCACTTAACCTTTCTAAACTTCAACTGTGAAAATGGGGGTAAAAATCAAATCACCCACATATATCTGTTGTGTCAATTTAATGAAATAAACCATGTAAATGAGGTAATGAGATATACCACAATGCCTGACATTTTTGAAGCAAGCATTAAAGAAAATTTTAATCACTTTCAATAAATCAGAGGTCAGCAGGCTGCTTCTGCAAAGGGCCTGAGAGTAAATAGTATAGGCTTTGCAGGTCATACTGTCTCTGTTGCAACGAATCAACTCTTCCATTGTAGTGTGAAATCAGCCACAGACAGTGCATGCATGAATTAGCATGCTGTGTTCCAACAAAACTTTATTTACAAAAATTGGTGATCTGCCAGAACTGGAGCATATTATCACAGATATACAACTGCAAATAATTTTAGGCATTATTTTGAGGGATCTCTTTGTACAGGCCTTAGAAATGTACTCTGGTTTTGAAGTTAGAAAAAAATGTATAGTCATATGAATATTTTGGGCAGACACACAGACAACACGTGTGGCCACTCGATCATTCAAATGTTTTCTAGATTTGTGTGCAGGACAAGCAAAGACTTAGCAGACAACAACTATGTTAAGTGAGTCTGGCTTTCTTCCAGTGAAATTTTCATGTTTTCACTCATAAAATAAAGCTTATTTCCTGCCTCAAAGGCTCAAGAACTAGAAAAGTAAGGGTGGGACAGGAAAGTTTTTTAAGTGTAATTTTTCATTTAAGTTTATTTATACTGAATGCCAGGTACTATGTTAGGCGCTAGGAAAACCCAGAGTCAGACATAACCTTAAGCCCTCAAGGAGCCTCCCTCCTTTTGTGGGTTTGGAGGGTTGGAGTGATTGTTCTCTAGTAAGACAGCAAATGTGTTTTCTGGTTTCTTGAGAAATTATTGAAACTTTCCTCAGGAGTACCTGGATTAAAGCAGTAACGATTTCACTACCTCTTCAATGGCAAAGGTTGAAGGAGGCTTTTAGTGGTGGGCTATAATTTCATCATAATTCAAATGTTGCCTGTTCAATTTTCTGTCTCATAACTCCACAGTCCTTTTCCTTCAATTAGTAAAATAAATCATTGGAGAGCCAAAGCTGACAACTAGAAATCTCCAACTTGTACAATCCATCTCTTTTTTTCCCAGAGGAAACCTTGACATTCTCTTCTCACAAGTTTTAAGCTTCTTTCCCTCAGCACCTTTCCAAAATTGTTGTTGTTGGTGGTGTTTTTTGTTTTTTGTTTTTTGTTTTTGTTTTTGTTTTTTTTTTTTTTTGAAAGACTAAAGAATTGTGGACGAGTAAAATTGTAGGGAGAGACCTTGGGATAGAATATTATCATCTTGGGAGACAAGTGGCTAGGGATTCGCCTTGCTTTCTTTTATATAGAAATAAAACACCAGCACTAAGCTCATGTTCACAAGCAGCCCAGATGCTCAGGCTCTTTTTTCTTTTGATGTATATTTGTGTATGAAAGCCTCATTTTCTTTGTTCCAGTGATTGAGGGAGTTTGGTTCTTTCAGTATAAAGAATCTACTTTCATTTCCTTTATTGAAATGGATATTTATCCCACAGAGAGTTGTCCATATTTGTCTGTGGCTCCTCTTTTCTTTATTCACATAGCTTCTGCTTATATCTTTCTCTTTTTTTTCTTTTCTTTACCAGACGTCCACATGGCATGCTTCCAATTGTGTTTATCCACTCTAGCTAATTGACAGTCACATAAGTGCAAGTAATGTGAGGTATTATTGTGAGAGATTTCTGTTTGCCTCTTTAATTAAGCAGTTGTTCACAGGTGCATACAGTTACAACAAAATTAATTGATAGCTTTATATCACACTTCTTGAGCCCACTACTATTTGATGTTTCCAAACACAACTATTAGATTTGTCTTATCTTGTATATAGGGAGTATTTCTCATTTTGTTCCAACAGAGGTTAGGACAGGTTACCCTAAATACAAGAAAAATCTATCAAAGCAGCAAAGATAATTTTACTAAGAAGGAAACAAAGTGAAATGTTTATTTATGGAACATTTTATCACCACCAAGAAGTACAGTGAGAAGCTCTTTATGTTTCTGTACGCACTGCAAGTTTCCTGAGTGTCAAAAATCATTGCTACCCAAACCAAATAGCTTCCTGTGAGGGTTGTGTGTTTATCTTTCAATGATACTGAGGAGTGATACACACTTACAGCAGGCAAGTGGCATTTCCTGGGATTAAGTTTTGTTAATAGTCATTATTCATTTTTTTCTTTATGTTGTCTGAGTACCAACAAAACACCTTTCCCTTCCCAATTCATAAAGGGCTTCGCCCAGGGAGAAAGAGGAACAGATGTACTGTGATTAGGTCTCCTGCTTGCTAGAGAGAGCAGGAGGATGGAGAAGGAGGGCATCTCAATCTCACAGTCTCTTACCTGGGCAGCCTATTAGAGGGACTACAATGTAACCTCTGAGTGAGACCTCCTGAATTTGAGCCCTGCCTTATTATTTATTACCTGGGTGTGCTGGGCAAGTTACTTAACTTCTCTGTTCCCCGATTTATTCACAGGTGAATGGAGATATCTAAGTAAGCACCTCATAGAAATGTTGCCACAATTAAATGAGTGAATGCAGCAAAGTCTTGGAATGACAAATGCAGAATAAATGAAAACTATTCTTTGTAGTAGACAGTGTGATGTAAGTAGTTTATTTAAACTTTTTCAGTTTTATTTTTTTCACTGTAACTTTTATACTAATTGATTATTTAATTGTATAAAATATTCCAGACATATTAATAATTTAATTGTTATTACTCAAAATAATCCCCAACTTTCAGACTTAGCTACATAATGTTTACAAGAATATACCACCAAGCAAATAATAGTGTTCATTTGTAGTCATGTATCTTATTTTATTATTTCAAAACACCCATCTGCTTCCCTGCCTGTGTTACCTCAGAACTCTAATACGGCAGGGGGCAAAAACAGGTGAAACAAAGGACTCACTGTGAATGTGAAGTGGGTGGCTCTCTATCCTGAAAGGTTTAATAGCCCCAAAGGCCCTGTTTACCACCAAATTACTTTTCCTACTGTCACTTAATAGAAATTTGAACACTTTTATGACAAAATCCAGAGAAGATCAAATTTTAAAATATATTTAACCCTTAGGAGACATTAGCACGTGAACTAGTGCCACATTTGGATAGATTGCATTATCAGATTAGCAGACCACTTAGACAAGAGCAGAGGGTTGAGTGAATATGATGTTGAAAATGAAGAATTAGATTAGGGACAGAGGGGATTTGTTTACTAGGCCCATAAAATGGTGAAGTGTTTAACTCTGACCACTGTGGCTAGGTGAGTGTCCAGTAGCAGTTTTGATCGAGAGGGTAGCTACCTGGTGTGTGTATGTCCAGAAGTGAATATAGACAAAGATCAGCATAAAATTGTATTTGAGATGGGAGCACAAAAGATCATACTAGGACAATAAATCTGTCGTCAGCTCTAAGGAATAAATTTAGGGTCTGGAGTAGAAGATGAAATCTAAAAGGTCAGGAGCTAGACAAACTCAGGAGTGGAGTTAGAGGTAAGGAATGGGGCAAGAACAGGGCAAGAAGACATAGAACTTGGGCTGAAACCAAGCTGGGATGATGCACAGAGCTTTCTCTTACTGGTCCTGTCTACAGGAGGGGTCTAGCTGAGTAAAAGGCACTGGATGGATGCATATACAAGGGATATCATCATTATTTTGCATTTGTAAATTTTTCAATCAGCACAATTTGAATTTTTCTTTCTTATTTTGGATTCTAGATGTGTAAATTTCTGGGAGAGAATGAGAAGCTTAAGAGAATTGATGAAGGTAACAGATATGTCCATATACCTGCATACCTGCAAGCACATATTGAGTAGGAAATGAAATGTTGGATATGCCTATTTCAATGTCTTTGCAGCCAGGCAAGACTCGAGGTGATGGCTATAGGAACCAGGTGCTGATACCATTTGAACTGAGACCAGTTAGTCCTAACCAGACCTTCTCTCTTTATCAACTAAAGTCTGCATAAATGTAGGATGCCTCTGCCACACACAAGCACTAAGCTTTCCGACTCCCTTTCTCACTCTGACATGCTCTTCCTCACCCATACCTACACCAATCTTTTCACTGTTTCCTATGGACATCCGTTATGTTCTCAAAATCTTTTCTCAAAATGCTTTTGCCCTTTTACATCAAATTTGCCCAGGCCATTAACTGTGAGTGTTACAACTCTCTCATTTTTCTCATATGGGCTTCCAGGCCCCCAATCATGATCTTCAAACACTGAGACAGATAACCGAGTGTGCTCCTTTCTACTCTACCTGCTGTTATCATCTTAAGCAGCTTCTAGATTCTCATATAATAAAACTAATGCAGTAGCTTGTGTCACTTGATCCTCTAAAGAACTTCAGCTCCACTCTTTGCTACTAACCAAATTCTATAATCACCTTTCACAGTCTAACCACAGGAGAAATGGCTCTATTTCTGAAATCCTGAATGTTTCTGTTTATTTCATATATAGTTATCAAAATATTTTATTTAAAATTTATATTACTTTTATATATTATCACATTACTATAACACATGACATAGAATAGGATAAAAAAAGAGATGAGGAAATTGAATAAAAAAGTAAATGAGGCCGGGCACGGTGGCTCATGCCTGTAATCCCAGTATTTTGGGAGGCCGAGGTTGGGGGATCACCTGAGGTCAGGAGTTTGAGACCAGCCTGACCAACATGGAGAAACCCCATCTCTACTAAAAATGCAAAATTAGCTGGGCATGGTGGCACATGCCTGTAATCCCAACTACTTGGGAGGCTGAGGCAGGAGAATCACTTGAACCTAGGAGGCAGATGTTGCGGTGAGCCGAGATCACGCCATTGCACTCCAGCCTGGGTAACAAGAGCAAAACTCTGTCTCAAAAAAAAAAAAAAAGAAAAAGAAAAAGAAAGAAAAAGAAAAATTAAAGCCAGAAGTAAGGTTAGTACACAAGCATATATACCAAAAATTCTACTTAAGAGTTGTAAGCTGTTTCCCAAGAAAAGAAATTGGATCACAGTTCCTGTAAGGGAGAGACAATTTTTGTAAGGGAAACAGTGTTATGTGATCTCCTTTATATGTGATAAAAGTGAATATGCCCTCAATTATCCCTAGGGACAGCCCTGCTAATGATCGCTGTTTCTTATTATGTTTTTTAGTATGTCCCCTAATGATGTCAATGCCATTCTCCTGAAAAAAATGTGGTAAAAGCCATCTTTGTTATCACAAAACAATATGTTATAAATATGCAGCTGGCCTGACCCCAGAATGAAATGAAGAATACCTAGAATCATATGTGGATCATATCTCTTTCATAAATATTGTTTCTTGAAATGAATCCTTGGGAAGATTTGGACACCAGAGAGTTCAAGGTTAAAATTGTTTGACAAAAAGAGTAAAATTCAACGTTGCAATTTTAAAGTGAAGTTATATGCCTGACACTTGATGAACACAGGATAGGCATAAAATACATTTTTGAAAACTGGCCATGTCACCTTTGCTTGGAAGTGGGCCAAAGGAATGACTGAGAAAAGGGTTGAGATTTTTCTCAAAAAATAACTCTGCCTCTGTTTCAAAAATTAGACATATAGCCCAGATTAATTTCAAGGTGGTGGTTACCAATGCCCATTCTACTCCACACCATAGACATAAAATATCTCACAAAAATATCTATAAAACATATCTCATTTTAAGCAATGTAACTCGTGGTGACTCTTCAAGATAGATTAATTGGCCAAATGTATTCATAGATGATTGAATGATTTGACCTGTTACGTGGAAGTATTGGATAGAAGCCAATTACAGCTAGAGGACATCTGCCAAAACTTATGATTTGAGTTTTGAATAGTTGATCTTATGCCACTATTTCTGACAATAATTAAAAGACAGGATCAATTATGTGTTGAGGTCATTTCTAGTACATGACAATCAAGCCATTTCATCAACAAAGAAAAAAATACTTTTTTCTCCTATTTTCAATATTAGGGTGGTATGTAGATATCTCATCCAAAAACAGCTTCAAATGATTAAAATATAAAGAACAGATGTTGGCAAAAATGTGGAGAAAAGGGAACGATTATACAACGTTAGTGGGAATGTAAATTAATACAACCTCTATGGAAAACAGTATGGAGATTCCTTAAAGAACTAAAATTAGAACTACCAATCCATCTAGCAATCCCACTACAGGGTATGTACCACAAAACGCAGATATCAAAAAGACACCAGGTTTGTATGTTTATCACAGCATTATTCACAACAGCAAAGTCACGGGATCAACATGTGTCCATCATATGTATGTATGTGTGTGTATATATACATAAAACTTAAAATATATAGATTGGAATACTACTCAGCTATAAGAAAGAATAAAATGAACTTTTGCAGCAACATGATGGGACTGCATGCCATTATCCTAAGTAAAATGACTCAGAAACAGAAAGTCAAAAACCACATGTTCTACTTACAAGTGGGAGCAAACAACAGGTACACACAAACATACAGAGTGAAATAATAGACATTGGAGACTCCCGGAGGTAGGAGAGTGAGAGGCAGTTAAGGGATGAAATACTACCTATTGGGTACTATATACGCTATTCAAATGATGGGTACATGAAAAGGCCAGACTTCACTACTATGCAATATATCCATGTAATATAATTGCACTTGTACCCTTAAATCTATTTTTTTAAAAAAGAATGGGATCTAAAAGACATTGTCATGTTTATTTCATTCGAAATCATTTTTCTTTTTTTTTTTTTTTTTTTTGAGACAGAGTCTTGCTCTGTCACCCAGGCTGGAGTGCAATGGCACAATCTTGGCTCACTGCAACCTCCGCCTCCCACATTCAAGCAATTCTCATGCCTCAGTCACCCAAATAGCTGGAATTACAGGCATGTGCCACCATGCCCAGCTAATGTTTGTATTTTTAGTAGAGACGGAGTTTCACCATGTTGGCCAGGTTGGTCTTGAACTCCTGACCACAAGTGATCCGTCCACCTGGGCCTCCCAAATTGCTGGTGTTACAAGCCAAAATCATTTTTCTTATCTTTCAAGAGACTATACCTATAAACATTGTCACTTGAATGGTATTAGGATGGAAATTCTGTATGAATAACAATAAACAGTTTCTATACTATGAGCTTCTGCAGCTTAGTGAGTTCACTGACTTAAAGACTAAGGAAAGGTCCATAAAAGCTGCAAACATTCCTAGCTCATCCCAGATGTCTACAGCCAAGGCTACAAAAACTCTCCGTGTTATTACCATTGTATGTTACCACTGTGTGCACTCATAGCATACAGTGCCTCTGACACATATTAGGTGCTCAGTCTTTCTGTGCTGCATAAAAAAGGGCTCTGTGATAAATTGTGGATTACAGAACCTGAAGTTCATTTATTCTTGTGCAGAATATTATCTTGAAAACAAAATTGTAACTTATCAGAGAGAATACTAGAACAAAATTTAAATAAATGTAATGCAAGCCTTTTTTAGTTTCAGAAGAATAGTATATGATAGTCCTTTAAAATATAGGCAAGATTATATATACATTAGGCTCATCTACATAAGATATTACTCACAGAGTAAAAATAAGTAGATAAAGTGTTAAGGATGAGAACTCATCAGTGAGTATGTGTCTTAAAAAATTCTAAAGACAGGGCTTTACCAAGAAACTTTTTAAACCTGGATTTTTACATTAGGTGTCCTATATAAACAATGTGCTCAATTAAAAAAAAAAAAAAAAAAAAAAAAAAAAAAAAAAAAAATACCTTAGTCTAAAAGATAAAGGAAACACATGTATTATTATGCCAAGAACACTAGAGATTTCATTTCTAAGAATTCAATAGAATTAACTTCCTCAGCCACATTCTCTGGAGTTATGAGCAATGAAACCCCAGCAACTGTGTCATTCCTCAGCTAAATGGCCAAATGTAATTCTTCCAATGCCTCTAACAAGGACTTATTGTACTCAAGTTTTGGGGATAAAATCAGAAGTTTCTTTGTACAACTTAAATTTTGTCAAGATTTTTATTGATTTTATATATATGTAAATTATGGATTTGTTTTTACTTCCCTAACCAACTTTCTAACTGAGGAACTCCATTATACTGGAATCATGTGAAGACTTTCTAAAGGGTACCCAGGTGTACATAGCTTTAAGGAATCAATTTCCAGATCATCAACTTCCATATATAATTTTTTCTCCAATTGATTTGCCTGAAAATCAGTCCATAAAGAAGGGCAAGTTTCTCTTTTCCATCTCCCCTTTCATCGTGCCTTTTAGCTAGCTTCACAAAAGCAGGCATACTCTCACTGGTCTTGTTTCTTACTAAGGTGCACTGCCCCCAGGTGCAAAACCCTCCAGGGAGGCAAGCAAATGGATAATTGGAAACACTGAATCTGCATGCGCTTCCAGAAAGAAAATAGCCTTTCAAAAAATTGATATAAATTATTTTACATATTTATGGGGCACATGTGAGTATTTGTTACATGCATAGAAATGACTTTAATGAATGTTAAGGTGAAGTCTTTCAAAGACAGGTAAATTCCTATTCTTGGCTTTGAACAACATTGAAGGAGAATTTTGTGAAATAGACAATTGAAAAATCATTCAAAACATTTATTGATGGCAGCCACTGTGTGATTATTTTTTCATATTTCAAAAAAAAAAAAAAAAAAGAGTAACATTGTCAAGACCAGTTTCCAAGATGTAAAATCTATACAGTTGCACAGTGCCGTGTTCAGAAGGACCCCATGCTTGGTTTAATGCTCTGCTTTAATGTCTTGTGAGTTTTAATAATTTTCTCTTCAAACTTGTGTTTTGTAAGAGAAGTCAGATAGGACAGTAGAGCATGTGAATGAGCACAGGACAGATGTGTTTGATATGGAAGTCCCATTCCTTGTCAACCCATTTTTAGATATTTCATACATTTCATGCAGTACTCCATCAGTGCCAAGTTCTCGTGGAGCAAGACTCAAACACATCCAAGGTGTGTTACATGTACAATTGAATAAATGGGAGTACTGACATTTCCAGGAGACCACATTTTCCATTTAAATCTGAACATGCTTCAAAAGTAGAAAGAATGGACAAATTACTTTCTAACAAACACAAATAACTAAAAACTCTATATTCTTTCTTATTTGTGTTTCTTTTATGTATTGGTCAACTACATACGCTGAAAATGATGACTTTGAAAGAAAGAGAAGCATAGAGCAACCCATCGTTCCCTTTTCTTCAATCCTTCCTTACTCATCAGTAAGCTAAAGGTAGACAATATGTACATATCAAAACAAAACAGTGAAACAAAAAATAGTTGAGTTAGTTCTATGGAACTTCTTCATTATATTGGTAAGAATAAAATATGTATGTCTGAATGAGCTACAAAACATAAAATACATAATTGTGGTGACCCAGAATACAAGTCAAATGTTTCTACGTTTGTATTTAAAACTGTCATTGCACAAAACAAAGATGAATGGTAAAATTTATGCTAATAATTTGGAATTTTTATTTGTCATTATGTAGAATGACATTAAGTAGCAAATAAAAACCATCATGATAAGACAAGAGGGAGACTGGGATAAACAAAACAGCATAACATTTTAGCATCCTTAACATCACTTTTTTCCGCCTTCTGACCCAGGTACCCACATTATCACTTTGTGCTAGGCCTGAAAAATTATTTAGCTGGTCCTGATCATTAGTATAACAAAATATCCATTTCCACATGCTTAGGTATGATGTTTTGAGAAATCAGACTTACTATTCTATTGCTATAACTTAAGGAATCTTTAAAGACTTTCAGTTAATAAAATTGTCTTTATTTTAACCTCACAAAGTAGGTATTTCTTTTTTGGATAAAAGTATGGTACCGTATAGTATAGCTGTACCTGTGTCTATATAGATACAGACAGAGAGGCATAGATGAATATTTGAAGGCCAAACTGGGTTCTCCCTCCTCTAGGTAGATGCTCCCTTATAAAACTCACAGAATTTCCAATGCTGATTACTTCAATATTAATGTCATACCATGACTTGTAGCTGAATTCAAGATACCTGTATATATAGATATTTGAAGGCTAGATTCTTTCTCCCGTCTATTGCAGATGCTCCATCATAAAACTAAGAAGAAGGATATCTAATAATCATGAGATTATTTCACTAGGAGTGTCATGTCATGACCTGTAGTGAATTCCTTCCCATGACTTCCTCCCTCTCTCTCTTGTTCTCTCTCTGTCCTCCTGGCATTGTCTTGCTTCCCATTTGCCACGCACCTTCATCCCATCAGCCCGGTACTGTTCTGGGTGGCATCTCAATTCCGAATCTCTGAAGAGAACCATGTGGAGATCCACAGATACGGGAACTCTGCATTTCCAACAAGGTTTCTGTGCATTTGGGCTCCCCTTCCCCCTTTTTAAACTGACTTTTACCATATCTGCCATCAAGTGGTAGGATCCAAAACTACAACATGACACGAGAAGTCACATTGGACATATGTATGCACACACACATAGAGTCTGTGTTAGGTGATGTCAATTATCGATAGATGATAAAAGGAATACAATCTAGAATGCTGAAAGAATGGTGACAAAAATACCAAATTTTGGCTGTTAGAATAAAAAAACACGATTGCACTATGTGTTAACACTTATTTTCTTAAAAGGATGTTTTACATAAAGATTTGTGTGATTTCACTTGCATTTCATGGGTCTAGTATACCTTAGCTGGTCATCAGTCTCAATCAGGATTTTAATTTTCAAAAAGCTGTAATTGCAATAGAAAACGTGAACAGGGACTTACCTTTGTGAACAGAAGTGCAAGCATAAGTATAATGTAAATTTTCTGATAACTCTTTTCCTTTAGATACTAGTCAATTTTGTATCTTTAGATAACTTATAAATGATAAACATATATTTAAAAAAGAATCCAAAGAAGAGTTAGTACAGAATCATGCTGTACTTTAAGCTAAAAAAGAAATATCTGTCTATTTTGTGAGGTTAAAATAGGGACAATTTTATTAACTGAAAGTTTTGAAAGATTACTTTAGGTTATGTCAATTGTATAACAAGACCAATTTCTCAAAGCATCCTACCTATGCATCTAGTTGTGAAGATAATACATTATCTAATCTGTCTCCATAAACATGTAAGTTCCTGTTTTGCTGGTAGAAGGTCAATCTAATGACATTTCGAGAAGTTTAATAGGGAGTACAGTCATTTAGTATATAGTATGATACTATAGCCAATCACTTAACCTTATTTCTAAATACAATTCCCTTTTATTTTTTAATTGTTTATTGTATATATTTAAGGTATACAATTTGATGCTTTGATATATGTGTACACTGTGAAATGATCACCACAATCAAGCTAATAAACATGTCCATCACCTTACAGGATACGTGTGTGTGTGTGTGTGTGTGGTAAGACCTAGGGTGTACCCTTTTTGCAAATTTCAGGTATAAAACACAGTATTGTTACCTATAGTTTCTGTGCTATACATTAGATCTCCAGAACTGATTTATCTTGCACAACTGAAATTTTTGAACCCTTTCATCAACAGCTCCCCACGCCCCACACCCTTGTAACCACCATTTTACTCTCTGCCTCTATGAGTTGACATCTAACTGTAATTTGGAGCTTCAGTTTTATCTGTGAAATGGGAATGATGCTTGTCTGATTTCTACAGCCCTACTCAATATTAGATGAACTTCCATTCTACATCAGGCTGCATGCTGGCAGTGCACTGGGGAACATAACAACTGTGGTCCCTTCTCTCACGCAAATACCCTAACTGTTAGGGGTCTGGACAAACTGTTGCCTGCTCTGCTGTGGTGAGGAAGAAATGATATAATGGATGTGAACACACTTTACAACCTGTAGAGCATTACACAAATCGGAATGCTCAGTATTTGGGGATTAATTATGGAAAAAAATCCCAGCTGAGTGTAAGGAAGAGAGGAAGGGGGGGCAGTTACTGCCAATGGGGAAAATGGCTTCAAGTTCTGAATCAAACTGACTGAACTGTTTCCTGTCAACCTATTTGTGAGGATTATGTCATCAAATGTTCATACCCTAGATTGCTTTGATGAAAAAAGGAAAAAAATGGCCTCCCATTTGTGTAACATATTTTCTGTTTTGATCATAATGGTGAATTTTCTTCTCTAATAAACAATGTTATATCTGATCAACATCTTTAAAAAGTTTAATATTTAAGATATTTTCAAGGAAGAATTCCTTCTAGAAGTTCAGATTCCTGCTACTTATTTATTGGCAAATGGCCTTTTCTGAGGCTGATACAGTTTGGCTGTGTCCTCACCAAAATCTCATCTTGAATTGTAGCTTCCATAATTCCCACATGTCATGGGAGGGACCTGGTGGGAGGTAATTGAATCATGGGGGCAGGTCTTTCCCATGCTGTTCTAGTGATAGTGAATAAGTCTCACGAGATCTGATGGTTTTATAAAGGGGAGTTCCCCTACACAAGCTCTCTTGCCTGCTGCCATGTAAGACATGACTTTGTTTCTCATTCGCCTTCTGCCATGATTGTGAGGCCTCCCCAGCCATGTGGAACTATAAGTCAATTAAACCTCTTTTTAAATAAATTACCCAGTCTCCTGTGTGTCTTTATTGAGAACAGACTAACACAGAGACTCACTTTTCTCTTCTGTGTAATAGGATCACTAATACCTTTTTCGAAAGTCTGTTGTAAGGAATCATGATAAAATATATTTTGTGAATAGTAAAGAGACATGTAAATCTAAGTTACTATCACTCCCCAGATGCACTCGCCTCTATCTGCGAACATCTCCAACTAGTCTGTCATCCTTTGTTCACTTGACCAACAGCTGTAGACCTTTCCAAACCCTGAGGTCAAGTGCTTTGAAAACCATCCTTAATTAGAGCTAGAATTTATGCCCATTGTTTCCTCCTTTGCTGAGGAAATTGAAGCAGTAAGAGGAAAACTTCTTTAGGTTTTACCACATTAACCATACACCAGCATCTGCACCCAAGTTGTCTGCCTTCCTGCTTGATACCACAAACAGAACTATCTATGTTTCCATGTACAGCCCCATCATTTCTGCCTACGTCCCACCTCTTCTCACACTGTCTAGAATAACACTCTCTGTCCTCTGTCTCTCTTCTTTACCATCAGTGTTTCATTCTCTACTTGGGTTATTCTGATCAGTAAATAAACATCCTGCTGTAGTTTCTCTTATTCTAAAATTACACCCTTTACTTGATCATCTCTACCCCCAGACAGCTCATTTTTCTGCTTCCCTTTTAGGCAAAATTATTTGGAAAATGTTGTCTGTTTTTATTTTATCTGAGCTCTCTCCTTCCATTCTCTCTTAAACTTACTCCAAGTGAAACTAATCTGGTGAAAGTCTTTGTTGCTAAACCCAGTGGCCATTCCTCAACCCCTCATCTCACTCAACTGTTAGCAGCCTTTGGAACAATCAATCCCTCTTCCTTGATTTACTTTCTTCTATTGGCGTTTTATACTCTTAACTGGCTTTCTTTCCATTCTTCTGATCTCTTGCCTTCTCACCCTTTTTTGCTGGTTCATTTCCTTCCCCAGACTTCTTAACTGTGGACGACAGGTATTTGGACTCATCTCCTTTTCATCTACGCACACTCTTGCTATCTCCAGTCTCATGGCTTTAAATAACATCTATATGTCACAGACTTCCACTTTTCTGTTTTCATTCTACCCATCTTTCCAACTCTTTCCAAACTGATAAGTGCAACTGCCTCCTTCACATCTCCACTACTTCATATAATAAAGACTTCTCTCATACCACACGTCCAATTCTGAACTCTTGATTGCCTCCTGCCCCAAATCTATTCCTTCAGCAACCTAATCAGTCTTAGGGGATGGTAACTCCATTCTTCTAATTGTTCATAGCAAAAACTTTACAGTTATCTTTACCTTAATTTTCTCACTTATGCCTTACTTCCAATAAATCAGGAAATCCTTTTCAGTCTATCTTCAAAATATTTCTAGAATGTAATCACTTTTCAGCACCTCCACTATCGCCATCATGATTTGAGTGGACATCATTTCTCACCTGATTTGCTATAATAGTCTCTTTCTTTTATTCTTTGTTATAGACTGAAGTGTGTCCCCACTGAATTCATGTGTTGAAGCCCTAACTCCCCAAGGTGACTGTCTTCGAGCTAGGACATTTAAGGAGGTGACTGAAGTTAAACGAGGTCATAAGGCAAGGGCCATAATCCAGTAGGACTGGTTTCCCTATATGAAGAAGAAGAGACACCAGAAGTGAACACACGTGAAGAAGGCCATGAGAAGACACAGAAAGAATGTGACTGCCCATAAAGGAGAGAGGCCTCACCAGACACTGACTCTGTTGGCATCTTGTTCTTGGACTTCTAGCCTCAAGAACTTTGAAAAAATAAATGTCTGTTCTTTAAGACACCCAGTCTGTGGTATTCTGTTTTGACAGCTCTAGCAGACTAACACACCTTTGATCTCCTCCAGTGAATTGCCAGTACAGAAGGCAGGGTGATCCTGTAAACGTAAGTCAGATCATGTCAGTCTTGTGCTCACAACCCTGCCTCGCCTCCCGATTTCTTACGAAGTCCAGATTCCTTACAACAGCCCATCAGGCCCTCTATGATCTGGCATCCCAGCTCCTCTCATAGGTCTTCTCTGACTTTGCTTACTCTGTTCTAGCCACATTAGCTTCCTTAGAGTTCCTCAGACATGCCAAGCAGAATCCCAACAGGAACATTATACTTACTGTTCCCTCTGGCTGGTTCACTTCCCTCCCAGGTAAGGCTAACTTGTCACCTGCTTCAATCATTCCTCCAGTATCCCTTTCTCAATGAAGTCTACTCCACCAACCACTTTCACAGCCATCCTCCCCCATCCACTTTACCTTCAGCTACTTTCTTTTCCTTTTTATCATTGCACTTTTCCCCTTATAACATGCGATATAACTCATGTATTTCTTACGCTTACTGTTTATGGACTATTCTCTTCTGTTAGAATATAAAAATGATGTGGGGCAGAATCTGTTTTGTTCACTGCTATATACTAAGGATGGATCTGTTACAACAACACATCTGGTATATTACATGGACTTTAAAATCTGTTGTCAACCACACAATTGTTAATTCCTTTAAGGACTGAGTTTTTCACCTCTATCTCCATGAATAAATGATGGACTAAAACAAGAATGAAGGGGAAATGGATGTCGATTGCTAATTACATTTCTACTCTTCATTTTATTCACTATTTAGTTGCTTCTAAAATAGTTTGAGGATTATATTAACACAGTCTTGAAAAAATAAAATTCACACATAGTCAAATAACACTGTAGGACATGTTTGTTAAGACAAAAGAAACACAACATGGAAAATGCTTGGGCATTTTTCATGCTCATAAGACACCAGATTTATGTTTAAATATTTTCATCAATATTAATAGTATAATTCACTATGTATAGATGAAATTTTACACAAGATAATCATTAATTTTTTACAAATATCTCATAATTTTGGAAAATTTTGTTTCCATTGTTATTGAAAATAATTTATAAAGAAAAAGTATTATGCTATATGTCAAGTTAGCTTTCGATTAAGGTTAATATTACTGAAATAACTACATCTGCTTTGCTCTCACTGTGATGTTTATCACCTAATAAAAACGCTAAAGTTACCAAGGAAAGATGTTTAATTTGTTCTCACTGCTCAGTTGTATGTTGCATCCTATTTTGTAGTAAATGGCATAATGTCCCAAGTGGGCTGCCATACTGTCAGATACATTATTTATACATAACATTACTGGTTAATCAATGAACAACAAATGCAGTGGTCTTTTCCTTTCCTCTTTATTTTTAAAGTGATAGCAAGATGAAATATGTAGAAAAGCATTATCATTTTTCTGATATTAAATAATTTTTGATGATAAAAAAGTGAAATGTGGAAGTATGAACATAATAATTAAACTGCATGCCCTAATGCATTCCAATGAAGAAGAACAATTAACTAGTCAAATCTAAATACAGTTGCTTTCTCTTTTCCAGTAAAACATGGAAAATGCTCCTTTTATGATAGGTTGCAAACACTAAATAAATAAGATTTTTCCCCAAAGGGATGTATAAAACTCATCTTCGAAAAAATCAACTAAAAGGCATTAATAGTCCATTTAGAATCATAATTTCTGTATCAAACTGTGTGACATGACAGCAAACAAAGGAGTAATTGGTACACATAGATAAAACATTTCCTTTAAAATCTTACCGATGGTTTGGCAATGAATCAAAATGTGTTAAACCTCATTTCCTATAAAAACAAAACTTTTTCTATAGTGCCTTCCACACTTGCATTTTGCAATCAATAAGACAGCACAATTTCTCTAAATTTGCCTTTTGTTCATGTATTCTCCTCTTCTCCCAGAAATAGTATTATGAACTTAAAGGTTTTTAGTGGGGAAAGTTATTATATAATTGGTTGTTTCACTTTTTAAAAAAAATATTTGTGGGAGGATGAATATGAAATGAATAGCAAAAATGTAAATAATATTCTAAAAGTAGTAACAAAAGTTTATTCAAAAGAAAATGACATTGTAGTGTTTGAGCTGTATAAAAACAAACATGTAAACATAAATCCAGCTGAATTCTCATAGAAGAGGTAACTTTCTTATCTGATAAGAATCTTGAATTTTTCAGTTCCCAAGGGAAAGCCATATACCTCAGCAGTATGCTTGAAAGAAAAAAAAAAAAGAAGACAGAAAAATACACATATTATCACTGATAACCAGCATTCATAGAGACCCACTAAGTGCAAAGCACTGAAGCTGTGTATGTACATCCAGTTAAAAGTGGAGCTCAAAGTCTCCTGATTTAATTAGGTATAATTCCCAAATGCATAAACATATTTCCCCTGTGAGAACTGTAATAGCATTTAGAAGTCCATATTATAAAAAAGAAAGATGGTTTGTTTTTACTTTAGCTTATTCTGTTGTGTTTTATTAATAGAAGTTTTAGATCAATACCAAATATCCTACTCAGTTCCAGTGATTGAATATGAATACATTATGTGCATACAAAAATAGTGATAATCTAAGTTGATACAATAGTTCATTTTGCATTAGTGTCCTAGATGGGACAATGTTAAGAAGCAATTTAAATGAAATTCATTTAAATGTCAGCTCTCATGCTTGCGATTTTTCTATAATTGGTTATTTAATTAAAATAATTCTCATAGTCATTAATTTAGACTAAAACTTGCTGTGCACTGACATGTTTTAATTACATGGTATTAACAAAATTGATATGCTTTAAAAAAGCATGGTTAAATTTTAAACAAGAATAAATTAGAAATCTCATAGATCATCCTACTTAGTGTATTTATGAGAAAGTCGGTCATTTTAAATGTTTATTACAAACAAAGTCACACCATTATTGTGTACACATTGCAATTTACATCGCATATCTTTTCCAAGGATTTGATGTACTTACAGGGCTCTTATTCTTGAATATTTTTAACAATGTATGAAGTAAACTAAATCTTAACAGCAAACCACAAAATGATCTATAGAATAAATGAAGACTTAATGCTTCTGTGACATAGAAGCTCATAGAGACTTTAGATAAGTCATATAATTTTATACATAAGGAGATAACATGTAAATATATATTAAAAGATTTAAAAAGAAATGATTTTCTTATAACCATTTTGTGATCCTCCTTGCAAGGACAAAATATATAGGAGTTTTGGTTCGGCCTTTACAAAAATTAGTTTTCACATTACATTTGCGAGGTTACATTTGTGACCAGCCACATTCTCATTTCAATCTTTGTCAAAGGACTAGATAAATATTTTACCCTTTTCAAATCTCAATTACAATCTTTGTCAGGAGTATGAGAAATCAGAATTTTAGTGTTTTGTATGAATTAGAGGACTTCTATATTGCTTTGACCTTTTTAATATTCTGTAATTTAATTGGATGGACAGTCTACTTTTAACCAGGCTTGCCAGTCTTCCTATTTAATAAACTTACTGACACAAAGTACTATTTTAAATGGCTGCTTCTCCTTTGTTCCCTGAGTAGAAGCTTTCGGACTGGTTAAAACATCGCTTTTACCAACTAATATTTCTCCATTTTCTTTTAGTCAGTAGCGATTTAAAAATTCGTGTATGGCCAGCTGGGTTTTATTACTTCATTCCTTTTCTGGATGTATGATAGTTTCAGAATCAGGTTTCTAGTCCAATTTCTTCACCCTTACTGAGCTTTAAATTAGTGTAGCACCATGAACAGAGAAGCCGACTGAAAAACTCTGAGATGCCTCTTTCCATCTTTGTTCTGAGGACTTTTTACAATGTGAAATACAAAACGAGACACATTTGCTTACACCTTATTTCAGCCTAAGTCTCTGTGTTTTTTTTTAATGAATGAAATCATGCATAGCTAACATTGGAATTAACTTTTTTCAATTATACTTAGGTTCTGGGCTACATGGGCAGAATGTGCAGGTTTGTTATACAGGTCTACATATGCCGTGGGGTTTTGCTGCACCCATCAACCCATCATCTACATTAGGTATTTCTCCTAACGTTATCCCTCCCCCCACTAGTCCCCAACCCCTGGACAGGCCCTGGTGTGTGATGTTCCCCTCTCTGTGTCCATGTGTTCTCATTGCTCAACTCCCACTTATGAGTGAGAACATGTGGTGTTTGGTTTTCTGTTCTTGTGTTAGTTTGCTGAGAATCACGGTTTCCAGCTTCACCCTGGATTAAAAAAATAACGTGGCACATATACACCATGGAATACTATGCAGTCTATGTGTTTTTAGACACTGGCCTCAACAGGGTACATCTGTTATTTTGGATCACATTCTCTGTTGGGCTGGACAAGACATTGGTGGTCTTGAAGACAGAGGAAGAAAAGAAAATAGTGATCACTCATTATTTTGGGTTTTCATAACAAAATCTCTTCAGAATCATCTAAGCAGGTGAAAACTAGTTTACAGACTCATTTGGATTCCCCCCCTCGTTTTCACTGTCTCATTTTCTATCTGTTTCTTTCTCATTCTAAAAGTCACAAAACTCTATGTTATAAGTGGGTTGGTAAGAATGGAAGAAAAAAGGATCACCTTGGTTTTTATTACATTTTCTAAATTAGAAAAATGGGAGTAGGTATATTTTTTCTTCCCCATATTTTCCCTACATTAATTGTGAAGTGAATTGATTCAGTCTTCAGTATGATAGGAGAAAAAATAAATAAACATCCTGAGAAGAGGCTGTTAATTCTTTGATGTATATTTGAATAGTGTCTCGCATACAGTAGTTGCTCAATAAATATCCATTGAAAGAGTAAATGACTGGATGATAGTAAGTACATCATTTTAATTAGGTCTTTTTACATAGATAGGAGGATACGATTATTTCTGAAAGACAGAAATTAGCAGATGTAGAGAGGAGCTTACAAGAACTTCATCTCCGTAAATCTATTTTCCCAAGAAAGCCTGATTCACAGAGGAGACACTGATCCAGGTGTGCCAACTCACTGCTCAAACCTTTCATCCCCAGGTTTTCTCTGGTTCCCTGGCACTGCTATTAACATGTAAAATATATCCCTAATTAATCCGTTTTGTAATTTGAGATTTTAGCACATCTGGATGTTTTAGAGCTTGGCATACAGATTATTTTAGTGGTTCCTTCCCCTAAAATTTGCAGTATGTTCATTTCAAGTGAGGATCAGGAATGAGATGAAATTTTTATCTTCCCAAACTCTCTTGAAGACCAAGAGAGTATACCAATTCATGAGAGGCAGTGATTTGAATGCTGACTCTGAAATCTCTGAATTCTAAGGCTTTCAGCAAATTATTCCTGGAAGCATCTTCATCTTAAAAATTGTTATCTCTATAATAATACCTACCCTCTAGGGTCAATCATTGGTTACTATTATTATCCTGATATTTTCCATTTCTTTATTAAAATTCATTTTGCAATCACAATCCTAATGTCTTCTCTTTGACTCCCTATGAAAGCAAAGAAACCTGGGGGACCTGGCTATCTAACTGACACACACAGTGTTCCAGGACAAGTCCAGACATGCCTGATGGTACAGTCATGGTTGGTGGGAGACTGACCCATGTGAGTCATATTTAAACACATCATCTGGAAATCTCCCTATGCATAGGAGACATATATATTTTCAAACTGAGACATTTCCTTTAAATTGTGTGAGTCCATGCTTCTGACTGGGTAGTGGTGGTGAGTGAGTCTGGTGATATTGACACAGTATTGAGAATCATTCAAAAGATCATGACATCATTTTGGAATCTGAATATCAGGGTCAGGCTATGTGGCATTAAAAATATAAATGACAAACTTCAGAGTGCGCCAAAACTCAACAGAGTATCTGCATGAGTATTTTAGAGAAACCAACGAAACAAGTTTTTTCTGTCGAGTCTAGGAATTTACACACAATAGGCATACCGGATTTAGCAAGATGTTTAGAAGTATTGTTCAAAGGAAAACAAAAAATATATCCATTCTTATTCAACTTTTTGGTGGTAAAAATATACCCTAGGTTTTTTTTTTTTTTAAAGTTGATGTTTTAGTTCCATGTCTCCTTATACAATAGGTGTACACTTACTGATAAAGTGTTTAGTACATTAAATCAGTGTAACTTGCTGTGCATAAATTTTATACAGTTAGTACAATATAAATAACTTCTCCCAATTTATCTAATAAAATATTTTAATATATTTACTTTTCATAAAGTGCATCAGATGATTAAATTTAGTGTTTGGTTCATATGAAAGAGGGCTGAGTCGTGCTATGGATCAGCAATGGACTGCCATCTTACCCATATATCCAAGGCCTACAATTTTATCTTCTCATTCAGTGTTCTTTTACCTACATTTCCTCTTCCCTTTTATGAATGTGGGCAGCAGAGGAGAGAGGCAATCATAGCGACTAGGATGAGAGAGTGCTCATCCTGAGCAATAGCGTTCCCAACCACTAGAGCATTCTCTCATTCTGATCACTATCACCATTGAGGGGGTGCCACAGTCAGCATCGTTACATCTATAAAATTCATGGATGCACGTTAAATAGCTTAAATGCAACATCTCCCAGAATTAATTTTTAAAAAAATAACAGTGGACAGCCATAAAACAGATGGCTTCTGGAGGTGGACCCAAATGACAATCTAATGAAAAAATGGGCAAAGGATGAAAACAGATGATTCACAGGAAATATTTCAATTCATAATAAATACAGAAAAGATGCTCAATGTCACTAGTGGTCTGAAAAATCAAAAGTAAAAGTAAAATATTAAAACAACAGTTTTTGATTCATCAGACTAGCTATATATATATATATATATATATATATATATATAGGAGACAGAGTCTTGCTCTGGAGTACAATGACATGATCTTGGCTCACTACAATCTCCACCTCCAGGGTTCAAGTGATTCTCTTGCCTCAACCTCTGCAGTAGCTGGGACTACAGGCATGCGCCACCATGCCAGGCTAAACTTTCTATTTTTAGTAGAGATGAGGTTTCTCCATGTTGGCCAGACTGGTCTTGAACTCCTGACCTCATGTGATCCACCCACCTCGGCCTCCCAGACTGCTGGGATTACGGGCTTAAACCATCGTGCCCAGCCTCAGACTAGCAAAAATTTAAAAATATAAATGATACTCAGTTTGGGTGAGGACATGGGAAAATAGGCCCTCTCATACATTATTGGTGCAACAGATAGAAATTTTAAAATGTTTATACATTTTGATCTAACAAACTTTAGAGATCTATGCAACAGAAAAATATTGACCTATATGCATAAACTGCATGTACAATCTGTCCATTGAAACACTTTTAGCAATTTTATACCCACACAAATATAGAGAGGACCTCATTTTTGGAAGCCTATTATGATTCTACAATATTGTGAGAAAATCAGCGCATTGAACAGATTAAATAATTAAATTTGGGTTCCTAATTTTATTTATTTATTTATTTATTTTATTTATTTTTGAGACAGAATCTTGTTCTTGTCGCCCAGGCTGGAGTGCAATGGTGCAATCTCGGCTCACTGCAACCTCTGCCTCCCGGGTTCAAGAAGTTCTTCTGCCTCAGTCTCCCAGGTAGCTGGGATTACAGGCACCCGCCACCACACTCAGCTAATTTTTGTATTGTTAGTAGAGACAGGGTTTCACCATGTAGAGACAGGGTTCCACCCACTTTGGCTTCCCAAAGTGCTAGGATTAGAGGCATGAGCCACTGCGTCCTACCAGTTTCTACTTTTAAAACTGAAATACATAAAGACCACAAATTGGATGCAGTGTATACCGCTCAGGTGATGGTGCACTAAAATCTCATAAAGCACCACTGAAGAACTTAGTCACGTAACCAAACACCACTGGTTCCCCAATAACCTGTGGAAATACAAAAATTTAATTAATTAAATAAATAGAGTTACTTGGGGAAAATATCATTGAGATATATAGGGAGTGTTATATATATATGAATTTTGTTAAAAATTTTATTCTAATTTTTATTTATTTTTTGAGACAGTCTCACTCTTTCACCCAGGCTAGAGTGCAGTAGAGTCATCACAGCTCACTGCAGCCTTGACCTCCTGGGTTCAAGTGATCCTCCCACCTCAGCCTCCTGAGTAGCTGGTGCCTGTGCCACCACACCTGGCTAATTAAAAACTTTTTTTTTTTGTCCAGAAACAAAGTCCCACTATATTGCCCAGGCTGGATTTTTTTTTTTTTTTTAAAGATTTTATCTTAAAAATTCTTTGCTCATTAAGCATTTATTTCCTAACTTCCAGGTGGCAAAAATTATGGTGTTTAAAATTATTTCTGGGACATCTGGAAATTTTCATGTAAGTTCTATAAATGTGGTTTTAGTTCTTCATTTCTCAGTTGTAACTAGTAAAAATATTTGCCAATGTTGTCAATCAAACTTCCACACCAGTGAGAAGATGACATTTCCTCCTCTTTCCAGGAAGGATAGGAAGGAATTAGTCAGAAATTAAGCTATTTATTTAAAAAAGATACATTTATTTTAAAAAGACACCTACAGAGTGTCTGGATGCTCATGTATATCCCAGGGATATTCGGATGAAAACATAGTTCCTGTCTTCACAGTATAAGCACACAATAATCGCATACCTAAATAGTACGAACAGCATCACTCCTTAGGTATAAAAAGAAACTCACTTCATCTTTTCTTTTTTCATGTTAAAACTTCTTGGTTCCCTATTTGCACAAAATATTCACAATGCTTAGTCTCTCCTGGGGCCTCCAATCCCATCTATCTGTAAACAGGCCAAGAACAAGAAAGAGTTCCTTCAGTCCTAAAGTGCCAGTCCTGTTTCTATATGATTGCCTCTCGGAGAGAGGATTGGAGGACCTGCTCAGTTCCCAGGCGAATCCCCTATAGTTGGCTGTCATCAATTCTTTCTCCTCCCCGTGTACCATTGTTGAACACTGGACACTCAGCCTGGCATGGAGCCATACCCATCAACTGTAATTAAGATACAACCGTGGCAATGCCAGCTCTTCCAGCAGGGCAGAGGTGTTCAGGGTAAAGGAAATTAGGGGATGTCTCCGTCGTGTGGCTCCCAGGTTGTAGCTGCACTTGGCCCTGTGGTAAACCATTTAATACCTGCTGCGAGACTGCACATAGATGGTTCATTGAGGGAACCTGCTCCTACCCACTAAGTGTTAAGGAGAGCAGCGGGTGCTTCTTACCGTAACGCCTAAGAACTCTGTGGCTCCTCGTACTCCTTTTTTAGATTCTGTCAGTGGGCCACGTCCTGCAGGCACCAGTCTGTCCTGTTTCTCTTTGACTCAGAGCCTCACTGATTTCCTGTTATAGAATGATTGGCACTTTCTCCCCCTAGGGAACTGCATGAACAGGTTACATATGTAACAGGGAAAAGGAACAGGAAGTAGAGATCTGCAGCGCAGCTATCATTTCCGGGCTGAACAACCCAATCCCTGCACACATGGGGGGAACTGCGTCTGGGTAGAGGCTGCTGCTGAGGGTGTCCCACACCCTGTACAGGAGTGTAGGAGTCTGAAGAATTGTGGTCTCAAAGCTTTGAGAAGTGTTTTATTGTTCTAATAGAGACTTGAATTCACATTTGGTGTGAATTTTTCCTTTGTTGAGGGGAAACACTTGGGTGAATTTTTCAGTTATTCAAAATAAAAAGCGTTTGGAGAAATGATGACTGTGGATTTTCTAGTTCAAGAATGCTCTTAAACTGAAAGCGCAGACATACTTAATTTCTACCAATTAAGCGAATTCAGGTTTTATTGCAATCTCCTGCCACCCTTAGGCCTAGGGGGAGGACGGAGAGGCATACATGTGCTTGTGTGTATGTGTGTGTTTGCTATGAGGCTACAATTAGGCACTGGGTCTGGTTATCTGGAGTGGGAAGTAAAGAAAGATCCTCCAGGCATATCAGTAAAGACAAAGATCAGAGTGTATATTCTAATATGTCAGGCTGTCTTAGGGAGAGGTCCAGAAGGGATTTTAGATGGTTACCTGCGTGTCACTGAAACAAAATTGAAAGTAGTGCACTGTAACTAAATTGCAGTATTCCTTTGATAACCGAGGGCTTATACATTTTAGCTAATTTGTCAGACAATTTGATAACCAAAGGGAGAAGACCTCACTGCTCCTTTTGCCAGATTTAGCAGAGAAAATATAGAATACCCAGGCATATTTGAATTGCAGATAAACAAAAAATGATTTTAGTATAATTATGTCTAAAATATCACATGGTTTATACTTATAGCCTAAAAACTATTGTTTATCCGAAATTTAAATTTAACTGCGTGTTCTGTATGTCTATCTAGCAAACCCAGTCTCATTAGATAATAATATTTTCTTTAAATTCAAGTCCTCCCACAGAGGAATTTTCATGGTATTGGAAATGCAGTAGTTGGGCTCACTCAGCGCTCACTTCCAACCATTTTTTCTCTTAACTTTCTCACTTTTAGAGTCTGGAAAGGTAAGCACTCGATTTTCTTGGACACCCTTTTTCAGGAGTAGCCAAAGGACTCAAAGACTGTCAATGAGTCTTAATCAGAAGTCTTCTAGGCAGACCCCTCTCTGAAATAAAAAGATAGCCCTTCTCAGAAAAAGCATTTTTGTCCTTTCTACCCTTTTTCTTGCCTGTTATCCAAAAACTGAGGTGAGATTGTGCCACTGTACTCTAGCCTGGGCAACAGTGTGAGACTCTGTTTTAAAACTAAATAAATAAATAAATTTTTTTAAAAAAAGCAATGACAGTAAGTGCAGCGTTCCTCATGCAATCACCAGGTGACAAGCATAAGGACAAAGGTCTACACATTCATGGAGAGATCCTGAGTTCCAGATGATCAGTAAGTCAATCTACCTGCATTAAACTACCAATCTCCAGACTTCTTGTTTTTGGACAGAAAATAACTCTTATCATTTATAGCTATTATATTTGAGTTTTTTGTTAATTGTAGATGACTTACCCCTACTGATACCTCTCAAAACTGTCACCAATATAGAGCTATTTAGTTTTACATAACTAAAAAAAATCAAGTTTTGGAAAGACAGAGTGGTATCGCAGGTAAAGTAATTCACTCTTATAAAGATGCTTTGGGAATGAGGAGAAAAGACAATAAAAGAAATGTGATGCCCTGATCAGATTTTTTAGAAGGCTTCGTTTGTGCTTGTATGGGTAGAGGGATAAAAACAGAAATTTTTATGTGAAACTTGGTAAGATCATAAGAAAAGACCATCGGAAACCATAACATTGCGTGAGACACTTTGTCAAATTGTGGACATCAACAGAGCTACTTCTGGGCCAAGTGATGACGGATTGTGGACAGAGTTAGAGAAGAGGCTGTTCTTGGCACCTTTGCAAACTCATACACTTCTTAGCACTCAAAGTTGGTAGTTTGGGGAGTGTCTAGAGGCAGCCTCTCTGGCGTAAGCATTGACCTTCTCACTGTTGGCACCACCAGCGGGGGCAGAAGGGGGATCTTGCTTCAAGCAACTAAAAACATACAAGAACCAGAATCAAAGAACAGATGAATATGAGTGAGGCTGACAGACTGACTTGTCAGCATGTAGGAAATATACCTTTGGAAGTTCCTAGTAATAACTGGGGGACATTTTGAAGTACTCTGAAGTTCACTTATTTCACAGGCAAAGGAACTTGATCTACTGTTTTTGGTATTATAAATTCATGGGTATTTTGGCATAGCCTTTTGGTGGGGCAATATCCCTGACCTAGGATTTTCAGAATTTAGCTATGCTCCTCAAAGGCTGAGATGTATGTATTCTGTGTGTCTACATTTTTTGAATAATTTTACAAGTTGTATCATAATCATTTGCTGGAATGTCTCCTTTTCCTATTACTTTGTTTCAGGTGCTGGTTGTTACACATCTGAGTTTTTAGATAAGTCTCCTGATTGATCTTTATACTTCTCTTCTTAACCTTCTCAAACCCGGATTGCCCTCTGCTACAGGAACATGTCAGTTCCATATGTAAACACTTTCAATTATTTCTTTTTTGTCTATAAGGTCCAAGTCAAATAATTTTCATAACATGTTGTTTACAAGCAGACCTTCCAACATTCCCTAATGTGTACCTTTGTACTCTATTCATGTAAACAACTCCCTGAATACTCTATGTCCTTTCTTCCATGGGCACATTCTCTACTTATTGAAGGGAATGCCATTTTTCTCTTTATCTGTTTCACTTATTCCTACCTAATCTTCAAGCACATACCCAAAATGATTTTTTTTATTAAGCTTCCTCTGGGACCCTTGACAGAGATTTAATTATTACTCAATGCTGTGCTCCCATAATAATATGTGCGCATCCCCATATTGAGCTCACCACTTACTACTGTAATTATTTGATTCCATGTCTCTTCCATTATAGCTTGAGTTTCTTGAAGGCAGCTAATCTGATGACCTGTCTTTAAGACCAAATTCTAAATAGTAGGTGTTTAATAACTTTAATGATGTATATCAATGACTCATACTTTTAAAAATGAACACCTCACCAAGTTCTGTTATTTCTCAGGCCAAGTATTTCTCAACATTCTTGGTTTCTCACCATGCCAACCACCACTCCTATAGATTAGAACATCAACAGTTAGCTTCAGGATTATTTCCACGGTCAGTATTTTTATTTTTATTCCATCAGAAGTATTTTAAAAAGGGAAATTATATGAACAGATTTGTGGTTTCAGAAAAGTAGTCCTGGAAGCTATGTAGAAATTGGATGGTGACTGGTGAAGAATGGAGAAAGCAAACCAGTCTAATTTCCACAGGGCTGCCAGAGTCATTTTTCTAAAACCCACAGTTCTGCTCACATAACTTTCCTTATTAAAACACTTCCTATGGAAAGTAATAAGCTAAGCATGTGCTTCAACACATTGTTTTCTGTCTCAGTTGTCTGCTGAGGTTACTAAGGTCACACAGAAAAGGAAAAGTTAGTTTTACAACTGGAACCCAGTGTGGGGTTTTAGCTAATTGCTTTAAGTTTGGCATTTTCACTGAGTCAGTGGAGGTGATCCAGGTAGACCACAATGGTCCCTTGCCTGCTGCCCCATCCCTGCTCAGGACATCAGAGGAGGAAAACAGACTCCTTCATCATCATGTACACTGAGTAAGATACCTATACACAAGTTATTATTTTTTGAGCCAATGGCTAGGACCAGTAACATTTAGCAGTCAGTCTTGCTCAAGGAGAGACAGCCTACTGAGCTGAACTGATCCAAATCAGGGCAGTTGGTAGAATACCTAGCCCCCATATCCTGCATGCCCTGGGAACAACCAGCAAATCACTGGACTCTCCTCAGTTGTGGGACTCAAATTGCTGAGCTGATTTCACCCCCTATATTGGATCTGGAGCTCTCCCAGGCCACTTCCTCGGCAACCATCTACTTCAGTGTAGGGAATCCAGCCTTTCAATCTATTCATCTCCAATATCCTTGGAGAGAAAATTGTCATTTTTTGTGAGCTACCTGATAGTGACCAATGGTCAGAAAACCCTACAGCAGATCTATACTACACAGGGAATTAAAAATGCTCCACTGCTAACAGCATTGTGAGCCATTATTAGAGTTATCACTATTTCAGCACTGACTATGTATCGAGCATTGGCTAAGTGTTCCATATAGTTAATTATCACAGTGATTCCATGACTTTACTGTTATTATCTTGATTTTATGGCTGAGGAAACAGAAGTACACTATCCAGGTAGGGAGTAAAGAGCTGCAATTTAAACTCAGGCAGACTTACCAAATGGGCTGTACAATCTTTTTTTCTGTTCTTTTCTCTTTTTTTGAACCAGCCTCTGGAGTTCAAGTGATTCTCTTGCCTCAGCCTCCTGAGTAGCTGTGATTACAGGTGCCCTCCACCATGCCCAGATAATTTTTGTAGTTTTAGTAGAGATGAGGTTTCTCCATGTTGTCCAGGCTGGTCTCAAACTCCTGACCTTAGGTGATCCGTCCACCTCAGTCTCCCAAAGTGCTGGGATTACAGGCTGTACAATATTTCTGCTGGCAATTGCTTGCCTATATTTATTACTACGATCATGCAATGAAGACTCACTGGATATGTAACAGAAGTCAGAAATTGCAAGAGGGGATTTATTGGCACAGATAGATCAAATATCTCCCACTGACATTGTAATGGAGGAGGTAGAAGATAACTTGAAATGTCTATTGTTCAATCTCAGTGGTAATTGAAAGATAATGGCATTAAAAATTTTATTGATTGAATCCAGGTTGACTCACAAAGAAAATCAAGAAATAGAAATAAAGGACTTTGTAGAATCGAAAACACAAAAATAAATCCCTGAGAAGAATGAGGAAATAATGGAATGGGTATGGCTTCAATCAGAATTACTGATCTTAAATCCAACTTCAGAAATTATACTTGAGTGTGGAGTAACAGAGTATTGAATTGCAAATTATGAGATGAAAGATAAGACACAGACAATAGATACATGAGACTTAAGAAAGAAAGAAGGTTTGAGCAGAGAGTTATTTTCTGCACTGAAAGACCATGTGGGACTTTTGCAATAAAAGGCTCAGTAATGCTAGGCAATAATATTTTTAAAAATCTTTAAGGAAGTATTCCAGGCAAATGAAACTTTGTTGTGATAAAAATTTTAAGACAGAAGAAAACTAATTAGGAAGACTATGGGTTAATGAAATATTTGATTTATTTAGTTAACGTTTAATTTCTATAGGTTTTGAGGGAACAAATGGTGTTTAGTTACAGGAATAATTTCTTTAGTGATGATTTTTGAAAATGTAATGCATCCATCACCCAAGCAACATGCACTGAACCCAATTTGTATGTAGTCTTTTATCACTCACCCCCCTCCCACCCTTTCCCATGAGTCCTCAAATTCTATTCTATCATTCTTATGCCTTTCATCCTCATAGCTTAGCTCCCAGTTATGAGTGAGAACGTAAGATGTTTAGTTTTCCATTCCTGAGTTACTTCACTTAGAATAATAGTCTCCAGTCCCATCCAGGTTGCTGCAAATGCCATTAATTCATTCCTTTTTATGACTGAGTAGTATTCTATCATATGTGTATACCTCAATTTCTTTAAACTCTGCAAAAAATATTTGATACTTTGTAGAAGGTATAATGTATAGATGTGGAAAGAATCTTGAAATAGAAATACCTAATGGAAGAAAATGGAGCACAAATCTGCTTCCAAAGTTTTTAACATAGGTCAGTGTAATGCAAGAGGAATATAAGTGTACAAAATTCTTCTCCTAAGGGAAGGGAAGATCTGTTTATTTAATATATAATATTAATAAGTAAATATGAGTTCAAATAAATTACTAAGCCACTCTTCTGCATATACTGTTTCCTTTGCTTGGAATACTCCTGCTAAGTGTATCCACACGATCCATCCTCTTACATCTCAGTCTGCTTTCTTTTCATCAGAAGAATCTTTCCTGCTCCTCCATTTAAAATAGCATTTCTCATCACCCTTAGTGATTTCTTCACTGTCCTCCAACAATGCACATAATAGAATGTAAGTTCCCTGAAGGCAAGACTATAGGTTTTCTTCACAGTCCTATCCCCAATGCCTAGAAGAGTACCTAACACATATTAGACTCTTTATAAACATGAATGAACAATATATAAAGTGCTCCTATAAATCGATAAGAACAAACAACCTCCCCAGTCCCACAAAATGAACAACACCATGAAAAGGACATTCAATAAAGGTGTGAAAATATGGTTATCTTAATTATTCAAAAATGTAAGCTAATTTGATGAAAGGTATTTTTATAGGACTGTGGCAAAGATTTTAAAGATTGGTAATATTCTGTGTTAACAAGGTGTGGAGGATGTAAAATATTAATCTGTAAGGTCAATTTTTTGTGGGCTACCAAATGTTCTTTTGATCTAGAAAATCTACTCTTAGGAATTTTTCTTATTGAAATATTTGTACAATTCTGTAAATACTTAATTTTTTAAAAGTTTGCCACATTTTCATTAAGGTAAAAAATAAGCTATGCTTATCTCATTTTGTATATGGGGATAAAATACAGGCAATAATATGTAGCTGAATATAGGGATTTTTTTGTGGTAGATAGGAAGAAAACCCTTGCCTCTGGTTATCTCTGGAAGGTGAAGTTGCATGATAATTTGTTTCCTATTTTTTAGGTAATTTTGTTATGTTTGAAATCTGACAATAATATCGAGCATTCTATAATCATTAGGAAAATATAAAAGGTATAATTACATTATTTAAAAGAATTTGTGAACCAGTTTTCTCAGCTCTAAAGTCTTCTCCACAGAGGGTCTGTTAGTCTTTTTGTAATTTTTAAAATCCTCCTGAGTTCGATGTGTTGGTATTTCTTTCAGGTTGTTTCATTTTATGTTCATAGGTGAGATTACTCTGCAGATTTTCGTTTTTCTTGTGTTAGTTTGAGTTAATACAGCTACATTTGTCTCTTAAAATCAGCTCCTATCCAATCATGCCCTGTGCTGTGCTCAACGTATGATCCAATGGCTTGAAATCCTTTTGTGAAAAGCGTCATCTTTTTTCAGGCCTCTGTGACTTGTTCATGCTCTTCTCTCCACCCGGCAGGCCCTCTGCTGTCTTCTTTCCTTTGTAAGTTTCAAATTATCTTGTGAGACACAGGTTACATGTCCTCTCTCGTAAGAAGTCTTTTCTGCCTTCCCCCAGGAGGTTTCTTTTTCCTCTGATCCTCATTATATAAATAATGTTATCACCAATAGCATTCGTCACATTGTAGTGTAATTATTTTCCTGCATGTTTGTATCCCTGGTCTAAAGAGAGACTATCTCTCATTCATATTTGTGTGTCTAGCCCCTGGGTGTGATGTCTGGTTCATCATAGCTTCTCAATCTCAATAGATATCATTTGAAGAATACAAAGATGCCCAGGATCACCTGAGAGTTTATGAGTTAAAAGTAAAAGTTCACTATTTCCTTGCTCATCCCTTGAATGAGTATTTAATTTTCCAGACTGATAAGGTCAGCGATTACTGTATTATAACAAAGAGTGTCATCTCTCTTCAGCCCTCTTGTGCCAAGAGACCCAGAGAGGCTTTCTTGTTCCTGCTTGGACATGTTAAAAAGTCCTTCACCTTTCACTTCTTCCTTGCTACATTCACTCTTGCTGTTCCTGGCTATTTATTCCTCTAGTTGCCCTTTTCTGTAAGCAAGAACACTTTATGGTTCTAGGTTTCCAAACCCGATCTCACTGTGCATGTCTATGTCTCCACTTGTTCCTCAAAAGCAAACCCTAATCATATTCAGTCAAGAAGCAATAAATATATAAGCCACAATGTGTATTATGAAAATTGTCATAATTAATATGGGATCTGGAAAAGATCCTAGTTTTTCCTATTGAATGTTTTTGTTTCTTAACACCTTCATTGATTTTTACTGATTGTCTTTTTTTTTTTTTTTTTTTTTTTTTTTGCATTCCTGTATCATTTGTCTCATTCTTGGCTTCATCTTTCCACATTTCAACCTGAAAAGTAGGATTCCTAGCCTGAACCTGAACTGAAATGTAAATATATCTGGGCTCTTCAGAAATACCTTTGTTGCTTATGTGTCTACTAAATAAGAATAAAGAGTAGTTTTGTTACTCATCTAAGGAAAATTACTCATCCAAAGAAAATTTCCTGTAGAGGAAATCATAATGTGGGATTGAATATTTTTGTACCGACAAACCTAGGGATTAAACTGTCATCTTCTGGAGAGAAAAAATCTTTGGCAGAAGAAAATGTTTTCATATGGATCTATGTGAGACACAAGGGCAACATAAAAGCTGCTTTGCACCTGGGATACCACACAGCGGGGTGTGGGCAGCAGGGGCCTCTGGAAGTGAAGCATCTCTTTGGCACATCCTGTGTTTGCTGCATTGAGAGTGCCAGGAGCCAGCACCCCTGGCATAAACATTACCTCCAAACATCTTTATATTTATTAGTTAAAAGATGATGCTTAGTACAGCCATTATGGAAAACAGTATGGAGAATCCTCAAAAAATTAAAAGTAGAAGTATTGTATGATCCAGCAATACCACTTCTGGGTTTATATCCAAGGGAAATAAAATCACTGAAGATATCTCTTCATGTTCATTGCAACATTAGTCACAATAGCCAAGATATGGAAACAAGCTATCCTTTTTTTATACATATATGTACACACATATATTATATATATATATCCTATTATATATATACATACCACATTTTCTTTATCCATTCAAATGTCAGTGGCAACATAGATTTAAAATGTGATTTGTGTGTGTGTGTATATATATATATTCTTTTGTGTATACATATATACACACATATGTGTGTGTGTATACATATATACACACATATGTGTGTGTGTATACATATATACACACATATGTGTGTGTATACATATACACACACATATATACACAAAATAATATTATTCACCCTTACAAAAGAAGGAAATTCTGCCATTTGCAACAACATAGATGAACATGGAGGACATTATGCCAAGTGAAATAAGCCAGAAAGCATGAATGTCATGTCTCATGCAGAAAGACAAATACTGAATGATCTCACTTATATAGGAAATCTGAAAAACAAGTTGAACTCAATAACAAAGACTAGTATGGTGGTTACCAGATGCTGGGTGTTGTAGGAAAAGGGAAGATATTGGTCAAAGGATGTAATCCCTCAATTATAAGATGAATAAGTACTGGAGCCCTAATGTACAGCATGATGACTGCAGTTAATAATCTTGTCTTGTATACTTGGAATTTACTGAAAGAGTAAATCTTAAATGTTCTCACCACACATACACAAAAATGTTAACGATGTAAGGTGATAGATACATTAATCAGCTTGATTGTGGTAATTATTTCACAATGTATACATACATCACAACATATTGAGCACCCTAAATATATGCAATTTTCATTTGTCAATCATATCTCAATAAAGCTGGAAAAAATGATGCCTATTCATTGTGAAAATAATACAAAATACAAAAAAGCAAAAGAAAATAGCTGTCCCTCACAATTCCATGACACAGATATAGCTAAACACTGCTGTCATTATTTTAATTTTATATATGGTTTTTGTTTACTTTTCCATTGAATATTACAGAACCACTGTTCAAGATTTACTCCAAGCCTTACCCTCTTTATAAAGTTTTCCTTAGTGTCTCCCCACCTCCACCCCAGGTAGCATGACTATATGTTGTCTTTCAATTGCTCTCAGTACATACTTCTATCAAAAAATACATAATAATTTAGTTAACCGACTAGTATACGTGTATGTTTTTCTTTTATATATTGGAAGCACTTCCAATACAAATATATAGACCAGTGTCTGGTTCATATTAAAATGTTATTAAATGAGTTGAATACATGAATAAATAATCTTAATTGTTTTAATCACAAGATAAATATCTCTTTGTAAATACTATATTAATAGTTTGATGATATTCTATCACATGGGTGTAACATAAGTAAATTATTATTCCTTATTGTTGGAATACTGGTATTATATAAAATTATTATTATAAATAACATTGGCAGGATATATTTCTGTATGAAAGTTTACATTTTACTACCAGTACATGAGGAATTACTGGATTGAAATACAAAAATATTATCCATGACAGAATTGTTATTCAAAAAGTCTGTATAAATTTATATGTCCAGCAATGCATGAGCTTCAATTTTGCCTCATCCTGGGCAACACTGAGTTTTACATATTTAAATGGATATGCAAGATGTTTTTCTTTACACATATGCATGTTAATTTAATTAAAATGTAATGCACATAACATATCTATGTATGATTTAATCACATACTCATATGTGGTAAGAAACACCAATGTGTCACTTAAAATTTCATTTTACACTGCATTTTTGAGCCACCAAATCTTACAAACTAATTTTTTTTTACTAATCATATCAAGTTTGAAGGTGGCATCATTGAGCACAATTGAATCATAGATGTGCATGTGTTTTAGTCTGTTCTCACACTGATAATAAAGGCATACCTGAGACTAAATAATTTATGAAAGAAAGACGTTTAATTGACTCACAGTTCCACATGGCTGGGAGGTCTCACAATCATGGCAGAAGGCAAAGGAAGAGCAAAGTCACATCTTGCATAATGTTAGGCAAAAGAGTTTGTGCAGGGGAATTTCCATTTACGAAACCATCAGATCTCGTGAGACTTATTCACTGCCAGGAGAACATTATAGGGGAAACTACTCCCATGATTCAATTATCCCTTCCTGGCCCCGCCCTTGACACGTGGGGATTATTACAATTCAAGGTGAGATTTGGGTGGGGACACAGGCAAACCATAACAGTGTGTGTGTGTGTGTGTGTGTGTGTGTGTGTGTGTTAGTATAAATCATACTACAAAGAATATTGTTGAATTCCTGATATGTACAAATACGAACATTATTACTAACAAACTAGATAAAGCCAAAATACAATTGCGTTATATACTGTAAACCAATGGACCTGACACCTGTTTCTTTCTTGCTTCTCTCTAGGCCGTGCAGTGAACTCTAAAGTACAACTGCCCTTACTTCTACTTCTATAACATATTTACCTGTGTTTGGTCATTTTGTTTTTTTTCAAGTCTGTTTTGGTAAGTTATTATGATTTGATGGTTCTTTAGAGTTTCTGAAGCATATTTTCTCCCTGCTGTTTAGAGAATATTCATTTTTTTTTTTCCTGTTTGATTACCGTGGTGGAACTGTTGTATTTGGAAAAGCAATGGTTTAAATTTAATTTTGTTTTATTTTAGCTAGCAAAAATGAAACAATTTCAACATAACATTGGGCATTAGTCTTTTTCTTAAAAGTTGTGGATTGTCACTAACTGACAAATATTCTGCTGCCAAGATCTTGCAAGTATTATATTTGCTGTCTGATGCCAAACATCCTCTTTAAATGCTAATGAACAAAGTATGGCATGCATTCTGTTCCTGATAGATTATGCCTATACCTTCTGTGGTCAACAGAAGGGGAATTCCCGGCCCATATGATTTCCATTCTGGCACACTCATCTCCTTAGTACTTACAAGTCAGTTAGCATTTAGATGTATTACTCAATCTTATTCTTAGATTGAACACAACAGCCACAGCTTAGCTGCTTCCACTAAACCTGAAGAAGCAATTACGTGAGGCAATTTTTCCTTACATTCTCCCACGCAGCCCAAGTGAATACAGGAAACATTCAATTTTTACATCTAAACTTTTTGTTAAACCTAAGTAATTGAACTACAGAAAGCCTTGAACACATTGACTAGTTTGACTTTTCCTCCACAGGCATTTTGAAGCCATCAAAGAGTTTCCAGATAATGAGGAAACCTGATTTGGTGAAAGATTTGGCAGAAAGGAGGATAGTGAAGAGCATAATGCAAAAGCAATTGCTAGGCTTTTACAATAGTCCTGGCCTGTTGTATAGTATATGGTATATACTATATATGGTATATATGACACATTGGTATACAATATGGTATAATATTGACACATTAACAAGGAAAGGGTTTGGGGAAGGTGTAATGAGGCAACAGAGTGGCCCATAGGCTTCAAGGCCAGCTTGAGTCAAGGCTTCACCCCATATAGCTGTGTTGATGTTATGATTAAACCTCTTGAATTTCCTGTTTTATCAAGTTTTTCACCTGTCAAATGGTTGTAATGATAGGACTTAAGATTCAAAATTGTTATAAAGATTACACGAGATAATGAACTAAAACCTGGAACATAGCACCTGGCTAGCATGTGGTATGTGTTGAAAATGTGTATTTGTTTTCTGCTGCTGGATAACAAATTACCACTAATTTAGCAGTTAACCAACAACACACTTAAAAAAATCTTACTGTGTTTTTACATCAGAAGTACAGGTCCAGCTGCACAAGACTTCTGTTCAAGCTGTCAGCCAGACTGCATTCCTTCCTGGAGCTCAAGATCCTCCTCCAAGCTCACTTGGTTGTTGGCAGATTTCAGTTCCTTGCATTGCAAAATTGAAGCACCCATTTTTTTTTTTTTTTGATGACTGTCAGTGGGGGCCACTCAGCCACTAGGAGCCATCCACAGTTCTTTGACAAGTGGCCCTTTCACAGGTCCTTTCTCGTCACAGCAGCTTACTTCCTCAAGGATGGCAGAGAGAGAGAGTCATATATAATGTAAGGTAATCAAGGGAATGACTCTCTTATCGCCTTTGGCACATTCAATGGATTAGAAGCAAGTTCTAGGGCCTGTAGTTCCACATTCAAGAGGAGTGGATTATACAATGGCGTAGGCCACTGGCATCATCTTAGAGTTCCCCATATCTCAATACATGTGTTAGCTCTTGTGTTAGTCAAATATTCTTTTTGTTACAAGACGCAGAAACTCAACTTGAACTAGGTTAAGCAAAGTAACATTTCTTTTTTTTTTTTTTTTTGAGACGGAGTCTCGCTCTGTCGCCCAGGCTGGAGTGCAGTGGCCGGGTCTCAGCTCACTGCAAGCTCCGCCTCCCGGGTTCACGCCATTCTCCTGCCTCAGCCTCCGAAGTAGCTGGGACTACAGGCGCCCGCCACCTCGCCCGGCTAGTTTTTTGTATTTTTAGTAGAGACGGGGTTTCACCATTTTAGCCAGGATGGTCTCGATCTCCTGACCTTGTGATCCGCCCGTCTCGGCCTCCCAAAGTGCTGGGATTACAGGCTTGAGCCACCGCGCCCGGCCTAGCAAAGTAACATTTCAAAAGGGAAGATTCAGTGGAAGTCTTCTGGGATTGCTCACAGAATCCAAGAATGGGCTGCAGGTATCAGGGTAACGTTAATGACTTTGGGAACCTGAACGAGGAGTCACGATATCTCAGGAGACATGATGTCTTGATGCATCAGGAGATCCAGTTTCCTCCTGTGCTGGCTTTGTCTGTTGGATTTACCCTCTTAAGCTTCTCCCTGAAACCTGGGAATATCCTGCTTAAAGGTTCATAACCTTGAACCTTCTCTGTGAGGTTACAGATTTTCCCCCAGAACCTCCAGAAGAGACATGTTTCAAAAGGACTATCATTGGCTTGTGGTGGATCACGTAAATACTCAAAGACCAATAACTCTGGCCAGGTAGATGGGGTATCATGATTGACTTAGCCAAGAGAGCATATCCTCCCTTGTGTTTGGAGGGAAATACATCAATTCCCAGAAAGTGGTGAGGCTAGAAACAGAGCAAGGCAGATAAAAGCTTGATAGAGTGATTTTTCCCCCAATAAAATATCATGAATATTTTAAAACAAAAGTTGTATTAAGCACTCATATATCTACTTCCTAAATTCAATAAATGTATATTATTTTGCCATGTTTGCTTTACCACATATCTGTCAATCCATTTTGTTTTTTATCCATTTCAAATATGTTGCAGATGTCAGGATACATCACCCTAAGCTCTTCAGTATGGTTGTCATTAATTAGAGTCTTGTAGATTGAATTTGAAGTTAAAGGTCAAAGCATAAGTAGTCTATTGTATAAACCAAAAAGTATAAGCTTTACCAGATAATTCTTTCTAATTAACTTGGTTACCATTTTCCTAAATCTAGGTGACAAGAGATAATGGCTTTCATTGACATTTCAAGAAAATGGAGAATTTGGTGGTGCATGCCTGTAGTTCCAGCTACTCAGGAGGATGAGACAGGAGAATTGCTTAAGTCCAGGAGGCAGAGGTTGCAGCAAGCTGAGAATGCACGCCATTGTACTCCAGCCTAGGTGACAGAGCAAGACCCTGTCTCAAAAAACAAAACAAAACAGGGAAATGGAGAATTTGTTTGAATACAGCTAATATGTTCAAATAACGTTAGGAACAAAGGATGAACAATATAGTAAACCCTCACTATTCACTGAAGTTATAGTACTATTTCACTCATTTCTCCAAGTTAGAACGCTTAGTGTCATATCTGTCTCCCTCATCCCTATTATTCATTTGGTTAATGGCCAGCCAGCTTCTTTCTATACACATTCACCTACTTCCCCACTGTCTTCCTCTTTTCCAACTCTGTTGCTTTCCAATTCTCACCTTGCTCTGACAATAACTTCAAAAATTTTCTCCCTGATTTGGGTAACTCCTTTTAATAAACTAATCTTTACAATGCCACTGGAATTGTCTCTTTAAATACAGATCTGGTGTACTTCTCTTTTTCCTGTAGAAGAAAATCCAACACGTGGACATGGTGGACAAAGTTTACTAAACACTTGTTATTTTGTAAGTGTTCTTGCCAATATGCTAAATAACTATAGAGAATATTGGTGCCATTTACATTTTGACTGGATGGATTGGATGCTTCAAATATTTGTTGATCTAGATTGTTTCCAACTAATAAATGTACTGAATTGGCCCTAAGGTACCCTGGCTCAGGCTGATGTCACCACACGTCTTTGAGTGTTGTTATGGAATGATGCTCATATGAGCAAAGAATAAACATTTATTGTGTGAAGTCACTCCAGTGGGATTTGCTACAGCATCTAACATACTATAAATGATACATGGTGCCAAAGGGCAATATGACTATTCGGCCTGCAATATTTTCATGGAATGTGCCCAAGACTCACATTGGGACTGAAGGTGTTCCGTAGGGGTCCTATACTATTTGATCCAGAACACTAAAAAGGCCAATCGATCAACAAATAATAATAGGAAATTTATCCCTATTGGAATTCTATTCCCTTCCACCTATAGATAGTAAATAAGCCATTGTAAAATATTATACAAAAGAAGGAATACTTCTTTTGTTTTATTAAGCTTAATTCTATACCTACACACTAGGATGCCCTAATTGAGAGAAGGTCTATTAAATTCTCACTATTTGACAGCTTACATTTTATTTAGCTACAAGTAAATGCACTGAGTTTTAACCAAGTAACAGGCCTGCTTCACAATTTTAAAATGAATTCTGAATTTTGCATCAAATGGAAACTTGAATTAGCATAGGTTTAATGATACATTGTTTTTGGTTTTTATGAGCCAAATATTTTTACTTTTCAATATTTTTGGTTTTCATGAGTATTGCATTTATAGACTCATTTGTGTGTGTGTGTGTGTGTGTAATTTTTTTTATTATTATACTTTAAGTTTTAGGGTACATGTGCACAACGTGCAGGTTTGTTACATACGTACACATGAGCCATGTTGGTGTGCTGCACCCATTAACTAGTCATTTACATTAGGTATATCTCCTAATGCTATCCCTCCCCCCTCCCCTCCCCACAATAGGACCCAGTGTGTGATGTTCCCCTTCCTGTGTCCAACTGATCTCATTGCTCAATTCCCACCTATGAGTGAGAACATGCGGTATTTGGTTTTCTGTTCTTGCGATAGTTTGCTGAGAATGATGGTTTCCAGCTGCATCCATGTCCCTACAAAGGACACGAACTCATCCTTTTTAATGGCTGCATAGTATTCCATGGTGTATATGTGCCACATTTTCTTAATCCAGTCTGTCACTGATGGACATTTGGGTTGATTCCAAGTCTTTGCTATTGTGAATAGTGCCACAATAAACATATGTGTGCATGTGTCTTTATAGCAGCATGACTTATAATCCTTTGGGTATATCCCCAGTAACGGGATGGCTGGGTCAAATGATATTTCTAGTTCTAGATCCTTGAGGAATTGCCACACTGTTTTCCACAATGGTTGAACTAGTTTGCAGTCCCACCAACAATGTAAAAGTGTTCCTATTTCTCCACATCCTCTCCAGCACCTGTTGTTTCCTGATTTTTTAATGATTGCCATTCTAACTGGTGTGAGATGGTATCTCATTGTGGTTTTGATTTGCATTTCTCTGATGGCGAGTGATGACGAGCATTTTTTCATGTGTCTGTTGGCTGTATAAATGTCTTCTTTTGAGAAGTATCTGTTCATATCCTTTGCCCACTTTTTCATGGCGTTGTTTTTTTCTTGTAAATTTGATTGAGTTCTTTATAGGTTCTGGATATTAGCCCTTTTAGACTCTTTTTTAAACAAAGTTAAAATCCACTACATGGTGAAGATTATTTATAATATATTATGTACAATTTCTAAAGCATTTTAGCAGAATTTTGGTAATTTGTAATATCACTTAGGTATCGAAAATAAACTATTTATATGTAATAGAAAATTTTTATATGTCTCCAAAGAATCTGTTATTATAAAAGCTTTCCCAAGATTCTAATTATCTCTTTCCTAATACACTATACAATAAAATCCAATTTTCGTAATTTCAACTGGAAAAATATAGTACTTTATTAGTAAAATTGAAATGCATTGTAAGTTCACAAATGAGAGAACTTATAAAAATGCATGCATAATTTTAAAAAATCAATTGATATAGATTTCTCTGACAATCAAAGGTGTAGTATGAATACTTTATTGTCTAAACCTGAAGATGTTGCAACCACTGTTTCCAAGGACGCACCACGTTGTCGTGGAAACAGCATGGGTTTCAAGTCAGAAAAACCCTGGTCTTGCAACTATAGAATTTATGAACTTGGGCAAGTTATTTACCCCTCTAAGCCTGTTTCTATATTAAAAACTGAGTTCATCATCCCTACTCGATAAGGCTACTAAGAACATTAAAGTCTCCAACGTGTCTAAAATACCTCACACATTTATTAGCTTATAGAACAAAAAGTGTTAATTTCCTGCCTTTGGTTTTGTCTAAAGATATTAAAGGCAGAAGATATTTATCTTGTAAAGGCACTAATGATTGATCATATACCCAGGTAAAATAAATGTACATTTAGAATTTGGTGCATATGGAAGTCAAACAGAAACTCTAGAATGTAGTTTATCCCCAAGTGTGAAAATGCAGAGAAGCTAGAGTGACAGAAACGTGGTTTTCAGACCTACATTTCTACCAGATAGATTTGTGACTGAGAAAATGAGTGCATTTCACAAGCTCTCAGCTTTTTAAACTATAAAATGATAAAATGAAAGTGTTGAGAATAAGGATCCCCTTCTAGCACTAAAAGTTTTATTTTTCCTTTTTGTTATAAGAAAATTCTGGAAGGTCGGGGTACTGGAAAAGTTTGATTTTGTTTTTTCTTAGAGAATGGTAGCCTCATGTTTTTCTTTTTATGCTTTCTCTTTCAATAGGATTTTACTCCAATATGAACTAAATCATAAACAATGCTCCATCTCACCTCACAAATTTCCTCCTGTTTGCTCTTCAGACTCTTTAATTGAATTCCCAATATCTCAAATTCTCGAAAGCATTGCTTTTCCAAATAAATCTACAATGATCACTGCAAAGCTCTATTTTCAAGACAATGGTACACATTCTGTATGCTTCTTCAATCCATTCCTCTCTATGGAGTTATTCCCTACAGTTGGCTTCTTAACGCTCACAAAGTCTAAACTTTTTAGACACAAACCTCTTTATAGGACTCTATATGCATATTGGAAGAAGCAGACTATTGGATGGTAATAAGTGCATTTATAAGCATTATTTCTATAGTGAAAAAAGGTTAATTTGAAAGTCATTTCTCCATTCAAGAAGAACAATTTTCTCTAGTCTTCTGACTATTTATAGAAAGACCTTTACATGTGCAAACTAATTAATAAATGGGATCAATTTCAAGGTATTTTTTCTGGTTCATCACCACTTAATCATTCAATTTAAAAAACATTTTAAAGGCCAAGTCTAAAATAGATTTGCACCCACGCCCCCAGTGTGAATTTTTCATTCTTTACAACATGCAGTAGGTACTGTATAATGACCTTTTCTCTGTTTGGAACAGGGATTAGAATAATACATTTGACCCTTTAAAGTCACCTGGGAGAGATGTTAGTCTCCATGTTCAATAAACTGAAATATGTCTCAAGTGTCCCAAGGTTAAGGCCATGACTTTAAACTATTTAACACAGAGTATCATACTGATTCACTTAGACTCTCAGACTTTTAAAATAATTATTCAGTTGAATTACATATACTTTATCAGAACAATTTCTTTTCTTCATACAATTAAAGCAAATATTTTACATTGCAAATAAAGCAAGTTAACCTAGATGCATTGTGCATTATAATAAAATTTATAGTTGCATAAATAGCAGTGTAAACTTACAGAAAGACTAGTAATTATAGTGCCATTGATGGTCTTTGTTGCTTTAATTCTGAGGCAGCCAGAATGATTAAACTGAATCTTAATCGACTTCTCCATTAAAAATGCTGGCAGAGGAGCTCCTTTAACCTTTCCCATTGATTGAACACAACAATCACCATTCAATTATAATGCAAAAGGACATTTGTTATAATGTAGAAAAGATGCATGAGCCATTTCCTTTTACTCAAGACAATCAATGAGATGACTCCTACTTCTGCAAAGGTGAGAATGCTCTACCTGGGAGTCTGATAAAGTCAAAACTAAACAGAAACCTCTGCATCATGCAGAGGAGCAGGACCATACAGAAGAAACTAATCTGGAACAGATTCATTAAGAAGAAATGTATTTTCTACTACTATTTACCCTAGCCACGTTTATCCTTGATGTATTGTTTTTCTTCCTAAGGTTTCAAAGTACTTACATTACCATGATCAAAAGTTTAATGGTGAATTAATGAGGATGGTTACTTGGCCTTTTATATGTATTTTCAGTGCATGCTTAATCAGACAAATCAAGGCAATAGAGGTAATTGAAGTAACTGAATTTTAGACTAGGAAGTAGTCTTCAAGATTAAGTGATTTACCTAAGGTCAGACAGCTAATTGTAACTAACCCCGACTAGGATCTGGGTCCATTAATTCCCCATTCAACATGTGTTGCATTTGTCACCTCTGAAGTGTATTTCCTTTTTAGTTATGCTTTTTACCCGATTCTATGCTTGTATGGAATTCTCAGGTTCTGTACTTACATCATATAACCTACAACAAAAAACAAACTATACAAGTATAGCTGTGTTGGTCTGCATACATAGTGGTATTGTATTAAGTATGGCCATGGATTCTTTGCTATTCCTCTTATTGAGAAGTGGAGTATAGTACTCCTCCCCTTGAATGTAGACTAACTTAGTGCTATAGTATTGTGGCAGGCCAGGTCTCACTAACGCAGGCCTCCATTACAACTGTCCCAGCACTGACTGAGTAGCTAGGTTAAACATTAAAAGCTGATTGAACCAGTGCCCTATATAATGGCTGGAATGTAAGGAAGAGCCCACAGAGAGTTTTGTCTAGGCTTTTCCTGGGCCTTGAAGCATGACAATATGCTTGAAGCATGACAATGAAGGAATTCTTAACAGAACCCATTTAGGATTAAACAAGTTTTACTGGGGGTCTGAAGAAACTCCCCAGGCCTCCACAAATAAGTTTATTGGGGTGTAAAGAAACTCCCAAACCTTTATAATTTAGCAGGAGACAAGGTAAGGGTAATCACCCCAGCACCTAGACCCATTTAGATGAAATAAATTTACTGAGGCTCCAGCAGAAAATCTTCGGGGCTCAGGCCTTAGTTGTAGATTAAAAGAAGTTAATCACCAACATCTTTAGATGAATGCATACTTGCAAGCAGACATATAACCTAGAAGATACATAGGCTCCGGAAAACTTTGTAATTTTGAGTTGGTCTGGTGATAATTTCCAGGCCTTCTCCCTGTTATTGATTCTAGAAATTAAAACTCTCTTCCTCCCCAGTTCATCTGCATCTTGTTATTGAGCCACAAGAAATAGCAGCCCAATCCTCAGTTTGGTCTGGGAACAACATGAATGTTTGTCCCTCACAAACCTCATGTTGAAATATGATCCCTGGTGTTGGAAGTGTGGCCCAATGGAAGGTGTGTCATGGGATAGGATCCCTCATGAATGGCTTGGTGCTGGTCTTCATATAATAAGAGAGTTGTTGTTCTATTAGTTTCCATGACAGCAGGTTGTTTAAAAGAGCCTGGCACCTACCTCCCCCATCTCTCTCTTGCTTCCTCTCCTACCAGGTGATTTCTGCACAGGTTTAATAGCCCTTTTCCTTCTGTCATGAGTATATGCGGTCTGAAGCCCATGCTGGTGCCTTGCTTCTTGTACAGTTTGTAGAACTCTAAGCCAAATTAATTTATTTTTCTTATAAATTATCCAGCCTCAGGTATTCCTTTATAGGAACACTAAGACATTTAGTGACTTGAGCAGTAAAATGTGGCAGAAGTGACACTTTGGAACTTCAGATGCTGTCATATTAAGCCTTGCAATTTTTGCCCATGATTCTTGGAATGCTTGATCTTTGCAAGGCTAACGTTTTTAGATTACCCATGTTATAAGGAAGCTGTTCCACATGGAACAGCTGTGAGGAGATAGAGAAACCCAAATATCTCTATTGTTCAGCTATCCCAGGCTAGGAAACAGAAAAGTAAGCAAAGAAGTCATCTTGGACATGCCAGGACAGCAGGCATGATGTGGAGAACCACCAAGGAAAGCAACTGACATCCTGAAGACCCAAGACATATAATCTAGCCAAACCATGACAACTGACCAGATTCCCTTACAGATCCCCTCAGCTTGACAAAACTTTAGACAGCTTTCTTCCTAACTACAGAGCCACTGTGGGCTCCTTTCTTAGAACATTTACTTTAAATTGCTTGCAGTTGTTGATTGTCTGCCCTTTTGAGATGTAAATCTCCCAGCCTCTTGCCAGTTTTACAACCCAGGAATGCCTTTCTCAAGGCCTGGCAGAAGCCATTTTAAAAAAATTGAATCATCAAGAAAGATAGCTCCCATATTCTACTTTCTATCACAGGGCAGGAGCCTAACTTAGCAAATACAGATGGCCTAATCACATTGACCAACCTCCAGTCTAATGTCATCCAATACTTTTACACTAGCTTATCCAAGCACTTAAACTCTCTGGCTTTATTGTTCTCATAGAGTTGAGTCAAACCTCTCTTCCCTATTGCAATAATCTTGAACAAAGTCTTTCTTGCCATTTTTAACTCTGTGTGGTGTGATTTTTTTTCTTTGACACAACCAACCCAGCTATATATATGTTTCTCTCCATCTGAGACCTCACTCATGTAGAAGTAGGAATAAATCACTCCTGTGGTGCCTGCCACAATTCCTGACTCACAAAATCATGAGCATGATAAGATAGGTATAGTTTTATGCCCCTAAGTTTTCGTATAGTTTGTTATGCAGCAGTAGATAACTGGAAATTCATTCTCAGTCTCTCTCTCTCTGTCTGTGTTTGTCTCTCTCTCTCTCTATACACACACACACATATATATACATATGTACATATACACACAGTAAGTCTTCACTTAATGTCATTGACAGATTCTTGGAAACAGCAACTTTAAATGAAATGATGTACATCAGGTGCTTGAATAATGTTTTCATGCATGTCATTTTGTTATAACATTGATGAGAAAAAACTCTGGTTTCTAATCAACATCAACATCATTTTGCTTCAGGTCACAGTTTCTAAGAACCTACTGAAATGTTAAGTGAGGATTCATATAGGTATACATATGTGCACATATACATATGTATATCTACATTTATCTCATATCTATATAATGTATTGATACAATCTATGTTGATATATCATGTAGATGTCATTCATAAGCATAAATTTCTAAATGCATTCAGTGGGGGCTAGAAGTATAAAATTCATGTTACTAATTTACTTTGGAGCATGCACTGAAGGTTCAGTGCATTTGGTTACTTAGGAGAATAAGTACATCTTTACCTTAACTACATGGAATATGTGTCAAATCACTAAAACAAAAACCTTATTAGATGCATAATTATTTTGTATGCACCTAAGCAACTGTTTACATGTAGCCAGCCCCAAATTCCCAGAACCCTCTTTCAAAAGTGAGCTTGAATGTACAACTATTAGAAATAAGTATTTTTAAAAGTAAATAAGACTATTTGAAATAGTCTATTAAAATAATAACAGAGAATAAAAAAAGCATCTTTTCTCTGTAAATGACCTAAATTTTAAATGACAATCTTTTTAAAGGAAGAGCAAACAACTTTCAAATTTTAGGTTCAAAAGAGTAAATAATTTTTCAAAGTTCTAATGATACTTTCAAGAAAGGCATAATTCATCAGATTAAAATCATTTTGCTGTATTTCCAAGTTAACATGTACATTTTTGTGGAAAAATAACCCACCATTTCTAAGTGAAGGAAAACTTAGAATATCTCTAAAACTGGCTTGATTTGACTACAGTGACCAGTTACTTCTGAGAAACTTGTTATACATGGAGTCAGTTTTAATATTCATGTTTGTCATCCAAGCCCTTTCAAGGGCATATCCAGAGGTCTCCTTAATGTCTAGCTCTACTATACTACTTGTGATGGGAAAAAAAACTTTCACAATCTATAATTTTGAGTATAAGGTCAAAGTATTTCTTCGCAGGACGTTTTTGCTAAATCTGCTTCCTTATTATGGAAAATTAAAACATTTCTGTATAAACCTCTAAAGTGTGTGTTTTATTGATTTATTTTTCATCTACTACATGGTTATATTCTACCTTATTAATAATTTTCCAAGTCATAAAATAAAAGCTGCTGTTTTATGACGTTTTTTGAAAATATGTTGCCAATAGTATGTACACTTCACATATGTGTTTTGGGGAAGCAAGTGACACAAAAAGAATACCGCAGTCCTGTTATCATGGTGGGACACAAGTATAGCAGCTCTGAAATGGCTGGGATTATTCCTTCCTTGAAGAAGGAACACGGAGCAGATTAAGTACTTGGGTTGACTCAGGGTAGATGTGGATCTTCTCAAGGCAGGCTCTGGGCATAGAGACTTCAAGGCAGTACTCTGGCAACTGGGAGATAAATTGATAAATTCTTCTCTTGGGTTGAAAAATTTACCCCCACACTTAGGAAACAGGGCAAGCTTTGTCTCATGTAATATGTTTTGATTGTATCACTTGTTGAGCAGAAAGCTTTGATGGGTGATTGCCCCAAGAATTTAAGTTCTTCCAAAGTCAACCTACTTGCATCACTTTTCACTGATGATGACTGAAGAAATGGATAGGTTCTTTAGTGATAGCATTTGCCCTTAGCCCCTCTCTGTTACTTAGTTTTATAATATGTCCTAGAGTTTATATAGTCTGGTTATGCCAATTCACCATGTGCCTTTCTTTATACTGATAGAATGACAGCAGTAATAGGGGAAAGGATTTAGGGTAGGGTTTAAACAACTTTTTGATCATCGAGTTAAACAATTGTTTTAAAAATGTATTGGAATTTCTTTTGCTGAAAGGGTTTGTTTGGGTTAACCTTTCCTAAGGGAGTTTAAGTGACTCAAAGAACATATATTTCATCATTTGCCATAGGCACACAAAAATAAATCCCAGTCAGACCAAAGACAGACACTTTGGATTCCAAGTGACTATCTTGGTCACCAGGAAGCTGGCCTTAGAGTTTAAGAAAATGATTCCTAGAAATTGCTGACAACTTGAAAATAATCTTTTTAAAAAGCACTTATATTTCAAATGTACTTGTAAATATACATTTTAAAATAAATGATCACTTTTGCATTTTGTTTGGTTTTTATTAATTATTGTCATTTTCCCTGAATTCAAGCTTCCTTATATGTAGGTTTAATTTCTTGATACATTAGGTATATTTGGAAGCTGTGATGTCTTGGATCTAAGAGAGTATTGATAAAGTTAACCTTGTGAATTTACACATTCATTTATTAAACTAATATTTAGTCAGGAAGGGCTAGGTCCAAGAATAGCAATGAATCATCAGTTGAAAGAGAGTAGGGTACAAAAGGAATAAATCATACAGAAAGGAAAATAAAATAAAAACCTCTACCAGAGATTGGAAAATTTCCTTAGGGAAAGTAACTTAGGAAATCAGTAAGTGATTCATAAGAATGAAGTGGAGGAGTTTGCTAAGTGAATTCCTAGATTGGGGATAGTGGGGGTGAATGTCTGTTGGGGATGATAAACAAAAAGTCTTATTTTGTAAAATGAATTAAAAAGGTTTACATATTTTTTTCGATCCTACAAAAATGTTTATACACAAAAATTTTTCTTGAGAAATTTAAAAACTTGCCCATCTCTAAATCTGAGCTGAAATTTTAAAAGCACAAATCAGAGCAAGTGGCCAGACCTACTGGAGCAGAGTTTCTTGGAAGAAACGCAGGGAGACAAAGGAGAAGCAGCATTTAGGCCCCCTTTGCCCAATGTATTCTAGGTCAGCACCAGAAATATGTATGGGTCAGAGCCAACCTTGGGCAATAGGGCCCTTATATTATTTGATTAAGGAAGTTTTGCCCTGCTCCTTGCATGATCAAGAGCTGGTATATGGAAACAAGCCATGCAGGAACCTTACCAGGATCCCATCCTGCCAGCTCAGTATTTGGGTTTAGGGGAGAGGCTAGCCTTTCCCTTGGCTTGATCAGACGCCTGGGATTCTAACTGTGTGTTCACAGCTGTGGGGAGAGGCAAGCTATTGACAGGAGTCACATCTTTGTTCATGATTGTTGGCAGCAATCCCTGCCTGGCGTGATGGAGATAGAGGGCTGGATTCTAAGCCTTGCCTTTGGTGAGTTGGATTATCACAATAACTCTGCTACAAATTCTTCTTTCAATGGCCAGTCCTCAACAGATCAGTCTTGGACAGTTTAACCTGGACTCTCAGAATTAATTGGAAAAAAACTGAGGTCAAAAATGCTAGAATGTATTAAAGTGGGATTTTACTACAGAATTTTATAAAGCTCTGATTTGCTCATATGAGGACCAATTTTAAAAGAGGGAAGTGTAATATTGAGAGTTTCCCAAATTATCTTGGATGTTCACCTAGCACATGCCCTCTTTTGTGGCAATCTCTTGGAATTAGTGTTACTTAAACGAAATTTATGTGAAGTCATTTTATATCTATTAGATATTCATGGTTATATTTATATTTAGGACTATACTAAACCCTTCAGCATTTAAGTATGTACCTTCTATGTTCCATTTAATGGTTTATGGCTCTTAAGTATTTATCTCTTTCTTTGAGTTGTTGCACTATATTCTTATTTCAGTGTCCATGTATTTGTTGCTAGTATAAATAAATGCAACCGAGTTTTGTATATTTACTTTACAGGTTGCTTAACTCACTTATTAAGTCTAAGATATTTTTGGAGATTTCTTGGGAATTTCTAGATGTCATGTGCAAGTAGGAAGAATTTCATCTCTTCCTTTTTGATCTGAATACATTTTCTCCCCCTTATCTTGCTTTATTGAAGTGTCTAGGTCATCTAGCAACACATTGAATAAGAGCTGTGAAAGTGGACATCCCTTCCTTGTTATAATTTTTGTTTCAGCTGTTAAACATAATTTAGAAACTCAAGAAAAGGAAGCTTATTGCATTTACTCATATTTTTCTTTTCTTTCCTAAAGTTCCAAGATTCCATCCTTTATTGTTTTCTTTTGCTTAGAAAATTTCCTTTCGCCATTTTTTAGGGTATGTTTTGGGATGTCAACTTATTTTACTATCATTCATTTATGAGTGTCTTGATTTCCCCTTCATTCCTGAAGGATATATTTTACTTGATACAGGATTCTGGGTCACAGGTTTTTTTTTGTTTTGTTTTGTTTCAGTAGTTTAAAAATGTTGTGCCACTTTCTTCTGGCCTCCATGGGTTTGAATGAGAGATTTGCTGTCATTCCAATTGTTTTTCTTCCTTAGACAAAGTATCTCTTTTCTCCTGGTGCGTTTGAGATGTTTTTCTTTATTTTGGGTTTTTCAAAAGTTTCATTAAGCTGTTTCTTGATGTGAATTTCTTTAAGTTAATCTTGTTTGGGGTTCATTCAGTATCTTAAATATGTAGCTTTATGGCTTTTGTCAAATTTAGGAAGTTTTTAGCCACTATTATTTTCCTTTTGAGTATTTTTTTCAGTCCTGTGCTTTTTTCTCCTATGAAATTCTAAAGATATAAATGTCATATCTTTTATTAGAGTCCCACAGATTTCTGAGTCTCTGTTCAATTTTTTTTCAGTCTATTTTTTTTTTCTCTCTTGTTAAGATTGGGTGATATCTACTGTTTAATCTTCCAGTTCACCAATTTCTTTTCCCTGTTACCTTCATTCTGCTCTTAAGGCCATCCATGAAACCATTTGGATCTCTCTCTCAGCATAGACTTTCTATTTCTTTGTTCAGGGTTTATATTTTTTCAAATGCTTGCAGTTGATTGTTGATGCATATTTATCTTGGCTATGTAAAAATCTTTGTCAGATAACTCGAAATTTCTATCATCTTGTTATTGGCATCTATTGACTTTTTACTCAGTTTGAGACTTCCTCGTTTCTTTGTATGATACATGATCTTCTCCTGAAACCCGAGCATTTTGATACTATATTATGAGTCTCTGGATCTTATCTGGACTTTCTGTTACTCCTCTGGCAAGGAAAGGGTAAGGTGCTACATTTTTACAGCCAGGTGGAAGTAGAGGTATAGGTTTCTCACCCTCCACTGACATCAAAGTGGGAAGCCCCCTCATTATTGTTTTATGTGTGAATTACAGCTTTCACGTGATCTTTACTGACATCAGTGGATATGATCTCATACCACTGGATGACAATGAAAGTTCTTACGCTCCAGTAGGCCTCCTCCTATATGACACCCAGGGAGGAGAAGGCTCTCTGGTTACTGTTACCTGGGGGTGGCTCTTCAAGATCCACATGTAGTCTCTACGAACACCATCACTGGGGCCTCATTCCCAGTTGGCAGAAATGAAGTTCCCGAAAGCTGACTTGGTCTTCTCTTATACTACCCTGGCTCAGGTATCAGGGTGCCTCATTACTACCTCCTGAGTGTGAAAGTCAAGACTTTTCACTTGACCTTTGCTGGTATGGGTGTGAGTTGGCCACAGTTTTCTCTATGGTGTTTAGCTGGCAGAGAAGTTACCAACAAAATGTTTTCTTTCTAGACTGCCCCTTGCCTTATACTTTAGCTAGGAAGAGCAGACATTAACTGGGTTTTATTGTGTTTGTTTGTTTCCAAAAAAATCTACATTCACCTTTTTTTCTGGATTAGTGGCTTTCTCCAAACTTGGATTATATGAGCAGAAACAAAACCCAGAAAACTAATCACTATGTTATTCCTAGCCATTCCGCCTTCTTACTGTATTTCAGAATCTCTTTAAACTTGTTCTACAAACCGGGTACAGTGGCTTACACCTATAATCCCAGCACTTTGGGAGGTCAAGGCAGTGACTCACTTGCGGTCAGGAGTTCGAGACCAACCTGACCAACATGGTGAAACCCCATCTCTACTAAAAATACAAAAATTAGCTGGATGTGGTGGTGTGTGCCTGTAGTCCCAGGTACTTGGGAGTCTAAGACAAGAGAATCACTTGAACCCAGGAGGTGAAGGCTGCAGTGAGCTGAGATTGCACCACTGCACTCCAGCCTGGGTGACAGAATGAGATTCCATCTCAAAAGATAAATAAATACATAAGTAAATAATAAAAAATTTTAAAAAAATATTCTACATATAATTTCCAGAGTTTTTAGTTGTGCTTAGTAGAGTAATAGGGAAAAGCACATTGACTTCATCTTCCCAGAAACAGAAGTCCAATGATTCCTTTTAATAAAACAATTTTGCAAATTTTTACTTATTATAATTAATATATCATTTTATATTTTTGATAATATGTAATGCTTTATTCTGTGTTTCTATACTATTTTAATATTTCTTAGACAATATGTACTATGTTTTCTTTGATTATTTTCTCTAAGTAATGAAAGGTATACTTTTCTAACACTTGTACTAATGTTTAACTGTGTGTTTTTATAAAAACACAAATAGAACTAAGTAGGGAAAATTTATCCTTTGTGAAGTATGTATTTGGTTATATCAATTGGCGAAGTTTGATACATTTGTTCAAGTTTTTATCCTGAAAATAATAATGTACATTTATATGGGTTCTCACACTATGCCTGCAAATACACATCTGTGTATTCATACTTGCTTTCTACATATAATGAAACAGAATTATATTTTTCTTTATATATTTGGGTATCTGTCACATTGTGTAAATATCCACAGGTTATCAGTTAAGCTTCTTTTTTTTTTTTTTTTTTTTTTTTTTGAGATGGAGTCTCGCTCTGTCACCCAGGCTGGAGTGCAGTGGCCAGATCTCAGCTCACTACAAGCTCCGCCTCCCGGGTTTACGCCATTCTCCTGCCTCAGCCTCCCGAGTAGCTAGGACTACAGGCGCCCGCCACCTCGCCCGGCTGGTTTTTTGTACTTTTTAGTAGAGACGGGGTTTCACCGGGTTAGCCAGGATGGTCTCGATCTCCTGACCTCGTGATCCGCCCGTCTCGGCCTCCCAAAGTGCTGGGATTACAGGCTTGAGCCACCGCGCCCGGCCCAGTTAAGCTTCTTATAGCCTTTCTTGTGGTCCGTGAAATGGTATGTTTTCCTTTTCTGCATCTACAAAAATAAAGGCCACCTGAAAAATTCCATGTTATTAAAATGAGAAATGTATATATATATATATACATATGAGATACATGTTCCATACTGGGAACTTCAAAATATATAGTACAATTTAAGGGTAAATGAAAATCAGATATTTTTCAATTCAATATAGCACTGTTACTAACAAAAATCTAATTGCATACATTTGCATAGAAACAATACAAATTCCTTAAGGATTTTATGAAAAAAAAATATGGCGGGAAGCTGTTTAGGAAAAACCTGAGTATAATATGTAAAATGCTGGGCAGCTTTCTTCTTTTGAGTTTTGAAACTTCTGATACTCTTCCTTTTTGCTTTTGGGTTCAATAGATTAAAAGGCACTTGGTCATTAAATACCTTTGAAGATGGTTATCTGCAAATTTCACTTTGGGGTACAAATATACGAGAACAATTTGTAACCTGGGAAAGTGGTAGTATTGAAGAGTAATATTTGAACAAGAATTGCTTGAGGAAGAATTGCCTACTTTAGACAGGCATCAATAGCAGATGGTGAGACCTACTGGGAAATAAGTGCAAGTATTGAGAGAGAGAATACTGTATAGTTGCAAATATAAGATCTGATGCAGCAGAAATCTCTCTCTGGAAACTGAAGTTAAATTGCCCATTAATGTTTTATAAACACTTTTTCTAATGGAAGAGCTAAAATTAATCAGAAAGGAAGAGGTATTTTGGATAGCAAGAATTGTTCAGAAATTTCTTAGGGTTTTCTGGAAGCAACAGGCTATCTCTTTAGAATGTGTAAAATGTGCAATGGGGTCAACACAGCTTTTAAATTATTTTTTGGAGTTTAAGTTGTTTGAATGTAGCATTGAGTAAAATGTCTGAATGTTACATTAGAGAAAAAAGACAGCAAATGTTTAGAAGAATGGTACTGAAATTTATTTTTTCTAAATTATTATATACGGTTTAAAAAGTTTTCTATCACATGTCATAATTTCATTCTTAATATATGAAAAATAAACTTGTTCAAAAATCAATATTTTAAAAATACACATAAAATTAATTTTAAAATAACATAAAAAGATGCTAAATAACTTTTCACTGAGAATCTAACAATCCAAACACCTTGTCATAGTCACACAAAGATACACATACATGTACACACCCACACGTCAAATAAATAACCATTTTACTTAATTTTTTAATATATTGAAGTTGTTTTTACAATTAGAAGGTATTCGTTATAATTTTATTTAAATGACTCAGTAGGAATTTATTAAGCACCTTGTTTTAGGACACGAAATCTAGCTACTACCAATATCCTGAAATACAGGTGACTGGCTGGCCTTATTGAGTAGAACTTTTGGTTTAAACACATAAAAAAATTAAATGTTTAAAATAAATCAGGGAGAATATATTTGATAGCCAATATATAACCGAAGTTAAAATCTAACCAATATTTCTCCTTATGATCAAGCATCTGTTATGCATGATCATTTTCTGTGAAACAGAAGAATTCACATGTCATGTTTGCTGAAACTTGAGATATACAGGAAAAAGGAGGAAGACAGAGAACTTTTGCATATAAAAATAGACATACAAAATTAATGGAAACATCTAAATATGGGCTGAACCATGATCCCCAAAATTTATATGATGAAGTTGTAACTCCAGTACTTCTGAATGTGACTGTATTTGAAGATAAGGTCTTTAAAGTAGTAATTAAAGTTAAATAGGGGTAATTAAGGTGGGCCCTAATCTGATATGGCTGGTGTCCCTGTAAGAGGAGGAGATCAGGACACAAAGGGAAGCATAGGCCAAAGATCCCCTTGTCCAGCCCAGAAGAGAGGTCTCAGGAGAAACTAGCCCTGCCAACCCTTTATCTATGTCAGGCTTCTAGCCTCCAGAATTGTGGGAAAATTAATTTCTGTTGTTGAAATTAATTTCTGTGGTACTTTGATATGACAGCCCAATAAAATGATACAAATATATACTAGAGAAAAAAATAAAATTATTTAAACATGAGAAAGCCAGTTCTTTGTTATTGTCATAATAGATGTCTTAGAAAAAGCTGTACTTCCTTTTATGTAATTTTCCAAATGGTGTTATTTTTGGGACACAACCAGTTCTGCTATGAAATTTCTCTACATTTTGTAGGTAAATTATTTCTCTTCCATCTTCTTCTCTCCACCCAGCCTCACTCTCTTCTTTCTATGTTGCAGCAAGGATGTCTCATTGTCAAAAATGTATGGTACGGTTAAGCCTAAACTAAGGCAAGTACACGAATATGTTAGACTTAAAAATCTTTCCATGTTTCCTAAAACTCTCTCTGAGGGAATTTCTTCTTTCTTAATGAGTCAGTTGTTTTCATTTAACTACTAATTACTCTTTCTAAGCATAAGGGTATATGTGACACAGATGATGACATTTTATGGGAAAATATTTTATTGATAAATGAGAAATATTACATCAGCCAAAAATAGCAAACATCCAGGCAAGTATTACATTTGTAGAAAAATTAAAGCATTTGTCTTGAAGTATCATTATTATATTGTAAAGACTAAAGATAATTTTTAGTTACATTATTTTAAAATAAGTCACCAAATACTATTATATTATAGCTCTATTAAAGCTCTATATATGGATCCATATATGGATATGGATATAGTATATAGATATACTATATATAGTATACATATAAATTTGTATATATTTATATAGTATATGTAAAATCTATATAGTATATATAAATTTTGTATATCTATTTTTATAAGTAAAGATTCTCTGTCTTCCTCCTTTTTCCTGTATATCTCAAGTTTCAGCAAACATGACATGTGAATTCTTCTGTTTCACAGAAAATGATTGTACATAACAGATGCTTGATCATAAGGAGAAATAGTTGTTAGATTATAACTTTGGTTATGATCTAACAATGGTATATAGATATACTATATATAGTGTAATCCCATATAGTATATAGTACATCCATATAGTATATGGGATATACTATATATAGTATATGGGATATATACTATATATACTATATTGTATTTGTATATATACTATATATATAATGTGTGTTTGTGTGTGTGTGTGTATATATATATACTATGTATATTTGCCACACTATATTTGTCAAGCATTAGGGTTTTCCTATATTAATTTATTTAGCCAGTACATACTGGCCTGTTGACAATCATCCTCTAACAGGTATAAGGTAGATTTTGTACTAGGTATCTAAGCCTTAGTCCACAGTGTAAGATAAACTATTATTCAAACCACTTCCAGAGAAAGACAAACTTCAGGTGAAATGGGAAACCTGGAAGTTGAATTTGGCTGAATTTTTTATCTTTCCAATAACTTTTTCACCTAAGAGATTGTAGGAGTCATAAAATTTCTTGCGACAGGCATTTAGGAAGTTCAGGATGCTGATGACTGTACTCTGGAAGCATTCACATAAACACAAAAGACATGTAAATTGTAGACCATTTTGAAAAGTCAGCACAAAGGTAAAGACTTAAAATTAACCTGAAGATAGATCTACCTGCACTAGGGGAATCCGATAGCAATCAAAGATCTTCATTGATGATCAGAGCTAAGTTTCTCTCAGATTCTGCCCTCTCAGCAGTATACTGTCAAAACCAGTAGACTAATAAAAGCAGGTCAAAAAAACAATTATTTGCAGAGCTAAGAGGCTCAAAACTGCAATTCTACATCTTCAAGTTCTAGCCCAAGTCAGACGTTGGTTCAACCTTTAGACATGTGTGTGTGTGTGTGTGTGTGTGCATGTGTGTGTATATATATATATAAGAACTCAAAGCATGTCAAAGAATTCTGGAAAGAGTTTAAAAATTAAGTTGGTGATGGTTCTAAAACAGCATTTTTAAAAAGAAAACAAAAAGGGAGATTATTTAGAAATAGAGAAACTATTGCACATATAGGATCCTGTTGGTTAAAAAGAAAAAAAAAAGCAACCAATTCAACTGGGGGAAAATCCTAGTTAAATCAGTTGCTTGGTCTCATGTAGACAAAGCTGAGAATTTGTTATTGAATCCAAACTCATTGTTTGATTCTCCGTTTGTACACATGGAGCATGTTACCACTGAGAGTATGGATCCAAAGATAAACTACACTGGTTCAAATCTCAGCACTTGCTGGCTACGTACTTTTGCAAATTTAGCCTGGGGCTCAGTTTCTTCATCTGCTAAAGGAGAAGCTAATTACACTTCCTCAAAGTCTTGGGGTATTAGATGATCAATGCATGTAATATACTTCACAGAGAGCCTGGTATAAGTAAATACTTAATCAGTGATAACTACTATTATTTAACAACCTAACAAATATTCAATTCATACATGAAGTAGATAATAACAAAATCAATGTAAAAATATATCTTAAAAGTAAAAGATGTTTAGGCTTAAGGTATATATTTGGCTTTATAAAATGGCTTAAACAGACTTAGGATTTTTCATGTCTGGCCTCATAATGACAAAATATCCTTCTGAAATGCATAGATTAAGAATTAAGAAAGTAGTTTTACACCAGGCAAGGCATTTAAAAAAGACAGAAACATTTTCTATGTAACTATTCTTGGAAGAAATAATTTTCATGGCCAATAAAATTAGGTGTATTTTTCCCCAGTATACAAAATGTCTCACAATTTATGTGCTGTTGAAATTTTATGAGTTTTTAATTTTAGTGACAATATACTTTATTCTATAATTAATAATTGGTTCTTTCTCAAATTTTCTCTTCTTTCCCCATTGGTCCTGTTCTGTTACTTTGGACATTATATAATCTTTACTTCCTGTTTTCAAAATATTTGAAATACAAAAAAAGAAAACCAGTGTTTTGTTTTCTCATCAGCATACCAACTCTCAGCATTCCCAGCCTGGGGTGGGTGGGTGGGTGTGTGTGTGTGTGTGTGTGTGTGTGGGAAAAGGAGAGAGAGAAAGAGAGAGAATTTAGTGATTTTTAAAAAGCACTGGGAGAACTATCCAATGTTTTTTACTTTAAGAAAAATTTTAGAACAGCTGTGGAGGCTGGGATCCCAGGGAAAATGAGGTAAGATTCCAGGTGCTGTCTTTGGCTGCCAGTTCTGTAAAACAGTATTGTATTAAGACAAATAAATAGATAGATAAATAAACACTGCTCTTTTAATTGTCAAGGAGGCGGGTTTTAGAAAAGATGTGCCAAGTCACATATGAGTGCCTATGCAACCCAAATTTTAATTTCCTAATCTGTGTCTGTCTGTGTGGTGGGTTCCTGCCAGAGGATGTTCAAACTGTCCTGGGCATAATTGCAGCAGGAGAATCTGAAGAACTATAATGTAGGATTACCTTGCCCTTTCTTTCTCTTCCTTATTTTCCCTCAAGACTTTTAAGAGCAATTTGGTAAAAATTATGCTTAAAATTAATTTCTTAGTACTATTCATTGAGCCATCTTTATTTCATTGTCATTGTTTCTGGGTTTATCAAAACAACTCTGGATTAAAATACAAGGATCCATACTTTTGCAGAGCCCATTTCACTCTGTGAGCATATCAGCATGTATTTAAGGCACAGGTACATAATGGAAAACAAGTCTTTAACATTAAAAAATATGGAAACTGGGGATGCTCTAATCAAATCATCAGGTATACAAGGCCATATAGGGGGCAAAGTGCTCTTGTCTTTTGTGGTTTCAAGCACAATCCTAGAAATTTTTGTTTGGTTACTATAGGGAGCATGACTGGGAATCAAGTCATGATATAAAGGAACGCTGGGTGTGAAGACCCAGTTTTAGTTGAACAATCATAAGTTTATGTAGAAAATAATAGATCAAATTTCTCCAGAAACAATCAACTGCCTGAAAGCTCGGGCAGAAAAATAGTGTTGTTGTCAAACAGGCAGGGGCCAGTATACAGTTAAGGGATCAAGGGCTGCGCAAGGGCCCCATGGATAAAGATGGAAGCTTCTTGGAAGGACTGGGCACAAGTCAGTAATGGGAAGGAAAGCAAGGATGCAGAGGAGGAGGATGATCTCCAAGATTCTAGGACATAGGTGGAAGACTAGCAGTCAGGAAAGCATAGCATTTTAAAAAATAAATAAAGTATTTGGAGAATTCAGAGGAGAGGCTGTTTTGAAATTTAATATCTTTGAAATGATTGTGAATTATGATGAAGTCAAGACTATGGGTCTGGCCAGCAACTCCTACTATGGAGTAGAAGTGAGGGGGCTCAAGTTAAGAAGATGAAGGGAAAGTGAGGCCCAGATGTTGAATATTTTGTCTATAGAGAAGATGCTGTTAGAGGAAGAAGTGGAGAGAAAGACTGTGACCCAGGCCCTGCAACTATGTAAGACATTGCAGACTCATACCAAGATCCTTGTACTTAGTCACAATGAGGGCCAGGAAAGAACATTGTGAAGAGATCATGTGAACTTTCAGGGATAATGCTAGAGGAATCATGATCAAGAACTAGCAGCAACCCTATCAGCTTTCAGACACTTCCTTCCTTGCCTCCCTCTGCCTCTGCCCTCTCTCCTAACAGTCCGAAGTTCTTGACAACAGAGTTGATTCATTAAATAAGGCGACACATGAATAAACTTTCTCACCAAAAGGAGTTGTTCAAAAGAAGCTACATTACCTGGCAAGATAGCAAGTATCATGTTTAGATTGCCTTTTATCCTTCTCATGTTCAGTCTCAAATTAACTGATTTTCAGTTTGGGAAATTCTGAGATCCCAGATTCAAAGGAATGAGATATTGGGGTTTGGCGTGGGAGGGCTACAAAGGTGAAAGCATCAAAAGCTTGGTGGGCATTTATATTAATTTCCTTGGGCTGTCCTAACAAAGTACCACACACTGGGTGGCCTAGAACAACAGTAATGTATTCTCTCACGGTTCTGAAGACTAGAAGTCCAAAATCAAGTTGTCAGCAGGGCATACTCCCTCAGAGACTCCGAGCAGAATCCTCCCTTGCCCGTTCCTAGCTTCTGGTAGTGGCTGTCAGTCTGTGCTATTCTTTGTCTTGCAGCTGATTCACTCCAATCTCTGCCTCTGTTATCACATAGCATTCTTCCTGCGTGTCTCTGTGTCTGCATCCAAGTTCCCCTCTTCGTATAAAGACACTAGTCATATTGGCGTAGGGTCCCAGTCTTCTCCATTATGTCCTCATCTTAACTAATTACATCTCCAGCAACACTATTTTCACATAAGGTCACATCCTGAGGTGCTGGGGCTAGGACTTTGGCATGTCTTTTTGGGGGACACAATTCAACTCACAACATCTTAGGAGGCAATTCAAAAGCTAGACTGGGGAACCAGGGTAGAGTGTTGGGCAGAGAGAGGGTGTCAACCCATGCCGTAGTTCCTGAATAATGGAGCATCACCAACTAACACCCAAAGTTTGGAACTGACAAATGCTACTAAAGCAGTAGGATGCTGAAAGTAGGATTGCTGGGGGGAGAGGTGAGTACTATAAGCAAAACTCAAGTCAGATAAAGAGGGGGAAGGGGGTAAGAAAACTTCACATGTGTTAACTAGGAATAGGCATATTTTATTTAGTTTTAGCAAATACATCAACCTTAGATCATCGAGTGTCAGGAAATACATATTTGGGTTTAGTCAATTGTGATATTCACTGATTGACCAATAAGAATTTTTGCTTGTTAATCTTTAGGTGTTAGTCAAGTGACACAGCCTGGTGGTTAAGGACAGACGCTAGGGACAGGTTGCTTGGCTTGGAAAACTATTCCATTCCCTATTACCTGTGAGACCTTAGGTAGATTATGTAACTTTCTTATGCCTCAGTTTCCTTATCTGTAAAATGAGTACCTATTTCATAGGGTCACTGTGAAGACTAAATGGGCCAATCTGTTCTGCGTCTGGCATATAAAAAGTGTTCAAAATATAATAATTATATTTTGTGTTCATTTATGGAGTATCTCATTTTTAAAATAAAATTCTTGAGTTAAGTTAAATATAAACACAAAGAATATAAATTACTGAGTTTTATTTTGGCTTAAAGTCTCTTTTGTTTAATTTTTAATGTAGTATTTCTGGGTTTTTTTCTTAATGGGAAATATTTTTTGCATAGGTTTGAAAGAAATTACTAAATTATTTTATTATATAGCTTGTTCATCTGAAACTAGAATATAGCACTTATTAAAATATAATTGTTAATTAACTCCTTTGTATACTTAAAAAGCTGTGTTTTTTATATCATTTAAGTATTGTGGGTGATGAAAATAGTAGTATTTAGATAATATTGGTCACTTATGCTCTACCAAGCACATTCTATACATTTTCGTCATTTCATGTATAAAATAGCCCCATTAAGTAAGCATAAGAAAGCATTTCTTTCTCTCTCTGTTTTTAAATTAAATGAGGTCAGTGAAGCACAGAGTGGTTAGGTAATTTGTCCAAGGTAACACAGCTATAAAATAGTTCAGTGAGAATGCAAACCATATTTATCTGATAATGAAGTCTGAGCTCTTAATCAATTTGTTTCCTCTAAGCCCAGATTCTGGGCTCCATTTTAATATATGTAGATATGTTTAAAGATAAAATACATAGTAATAAAATTATTTTTAAAATACATCCTTTTCATAATTTAATAATCAGATAACCAGAGGGCTAAAATATGTTTTGTAAGCATAATTTATTTCTAGAATTTCTAGAAATGGCATAAAATAAAATTACTAGTTCCTCAGTAATGTTTGCTCATTTTCTAAAAAGTTATTTCCTTTCAGAAACATCGAAAAAAAGTAAACGGCAATGCAAAACTCTATCCCTATTTTCTTACTAAGTAAAGCCTTTAGAGAAAATTTCAAACTTTTCTTTGCAAACTTTTCACTTCTGCAGTGTTTTCTATCTCAGCAACAATGAAGCAACAACCTCGAACCCCTGTGTCACCTCTTCACTGCTATGGATTTGTTTAGAGTTGCTTCTCTACCTCTGTCTCTAAGCACACACTGATTAAAATGTTTTAATTAAAAGTATGACTACTATAGAAAAATTACTGAGCAATTCTTCAGGATGAAAATGCTTAGTGTTGGAAGCCTAATTCTACTGTTCATGTTCCTACTGGGCAATATTTTCTAAAAGGTTCACCTCTGTGTTGTGTAATATTGGATGTAGTCCCAACAGCTAGAAGGTATTGTTTCTAAAACAAGGCCAAGCAAGCATAAAAGTTTGTACGATGATACAGATTTGATTAGCTCTTAAGCAAAACAAGTTCAGCCAGGCTGGTTTGAGCAGTCATTCTATACTGAATCCTATAACTTTCTACCACTGCCATCCATCTGAGAAAGAGTGGCCTTTTGTTACATTCTAAAACCATTTTTAAAAGGAAGAGGTGACGTGGTTTTGTAGGTCATAGTATCTGGCAGCCTGCACTCAGAAAAAATGTAGAGACACTGGGATGGGAGCCAAGTTACTTAGAATTGTATTACAGCACATAAGAGATGAAAAGGAATCTCACTAAGGCACCAATATTACCATTTCTGAGGAAGAATGGGATCCTGTTTCCTAATTGATGAAACTCTCCACCAAGGAGAAAACGTCCCTGCTCCCTTTTGAAAGTCTCTCATTGCCTGGTGCAACATTCCTTCTAGCAGCTGTTGACAGTGCAAAAACCTGGAAGGACCATCTTGGGCCAACCTGGAGAATTAATTAATGTTAACGCCCCTAATCAAGGAGCATGCTTTCAACAAGCCAGGCATCCATACGACCTACAGAAGTAGCCCATTTAAAACCTGCTCCACTTACTCACAAAAGCAGAAGTACATGAAATTAGCTTAGTCCGGTGCATCTCAAACTTTAATGGATATATGAGTTACCTGGGGGATCTTTTTAAAATGCAGATTCTGATTCAGTGGTTCTGCAATTGAGACCCGAGTTCTGAACTTCTATTAATTGTCTAAGTGATGTGAGGTTGATGCCATCTGTCAATGGACTTAGCCCAGCATTAGTCTCTTTCCTTATTAGTTTTTAGGCAAGATCACAATTTTGCCACACTGGCCAGATGAAAGCCCACCTCGATTTAAAGGAAATCATTTATAGATTGAACCTCTTTCACTAACAATTCAATTCAAATTCAACAAACATTTACTGAGAACTAACTTCTTTCTTACAGTTCAACTGAATCTTCCCCGAAACAACTTACAGCTATTTTCCCTGGCTTTCACACAATAGCTTTGTATTCTTTAATATAACTACCTTTGTATTCCATGATAACAACCTTTGTGTAATTTGTAGTCCTTTTGAGGTTTAGAGTTCTACAGTGCGCAGAAAAGTGGACAAGCTTCTTTCACATTAGACATTTTTTTCTATGTGCAAGAATTACCTTAAAAACTTTTGAAAGTGAGCTCTGCTTCCAGGATCCCTCAGAAGCAAGTAGTTTGTAGAAAATTGTACAAATGAATGAAAATAAGATATTTTGGGGGCTCATTATGCAAGGCAAAGGATGTCAATCTGGAGGAAGTAAGACAGAATTACTTAAGGAGCCTAATCCAAAAACACACACACTCACCTCTTCTCTCCTTTCTTGCACTCATCCTTCAACAGATTCTGATGGACAACAGGCTTTTCCCAGCATTCATTATCTCTCAGTGCACCCCCCTTTGAGAACTATGGGTTTAGAATCTCATCACTCAGGCAACATCCTCTTGACTTGTGTGGCGAGTTGAAGGATGGCCCCCAAAAGACATGTCCACCAGAACCAGCAAATGTGACTCTTTTCCTTATTTAGAAAAGAGTCTTTGTAGATATCACTAAGATAAGAATTTCAAGATGGAATCATTCTGGATTGTCTGGGTGGGACATAAATCCAATAACAAATACCCTTATAAGAGCCTGAAAAGGAGAAGACCCAGACACAGAGGAGAAGGTCATAAGAAGATGCAGCAGAGATTGGAATGATGCAGACAAAACGATGCCACAGCCACCAGAAGCTGGAAATACAAGGATGTGTTTCCCCCCGGAGCCTCCAAAGGGAGTGTGGTCCTGTTGGCACACTGATGGCAGAAGCCCGGCCTTCAGAGGTGTGTCAGAATGAGTTGCTGTTGTTTTACACTGGTCAGTTTGTGATATCTTGTTATAATAGTTTCTATTAATGTTTAAAACAATTTTATTTATTTTTCATTATTATGGGTACATAATGCATATATCAGTGGCTTACATGTGATGTTTTGATTCAAGTATACAATGTGTAATGATCAAATTAGGGTAATTGGGGTATCCTTCCTCTCAATCATTTATGATTTCCTTAAGACAGAGATTTAATTATTATTTTCCTTTTTATTTTTTTAATGAGACAGGGTCTTACTATGTTGCCCAGGTTGATCTTGAATGCCTGGGCTCAAGTAATGCTCCCATCTTGACCTCCCAAAGTACTGGGATTACAGCTGTAAGCCACTGCATTTGGCCTAATTATTATTCTCTTTTAGCCAAGGGACTCTATTCATATAGTTCTGGCTTGAGGAGCCTGCAAGTCACCTGGGAACATAATTTCTTTGTATAACACCAGAAAGACTATTGAATTACTTTTACTCATTGTTCTCAAGAATTTGGAGGACAGTGGAGTAAATCAAATGCAGATATTCATGAATATGATGTTAAGTATTCTTTGAGTGTAGGCACACAAATGGAAGTGAGAGGACAATTTGGTCAGTTGATACCTCCGTCTGTGAGAGAGATGATCAGGAGTGGGTAATGCAGATGGAAAAAATGGACAATGTGTGAGAGATTTTGGTGGAAAACCAGCAGGAATTAGTGATAGATGCAGCATGGGGGGTACCTTCAGGAAGAGGAAGGTGCTAACAATGACTCCCACTTCTGTCCTGCCTTAAGCAATTGTGTAAACAGTGTACTATGCTATTTATTCAGATAAAAAGCAATTGAAGACTAAGAAAAGGAAAAATTTTATGACCCAGGCTTGAAAAATTCAGAAATTCTGGTACATTTGCAATATCTATGGGGTGAGATCAACTTGAGAGTCACACAGACGCTCAGAGGACAGAACTAATGTATACCTTTAGAAATGGTCAATGAGTAGTAGTACTTGAACAAAAGGGACAGTAGAATGTTGACATGGAAGAACTTAAAGAATAATAAAAGAAGGCCCAAAATGGATCCTGCAGGAGTTGTAAGTAGAGAAGAATGATGAGCTTTTAAGGATGACTGAAAATGAGCTGCCAGAAAAAAAGAAAAACTGGGGAAGATTGCTGTCCTGGAAACAGAACAAAGAGAATATTTTAGGGAGGCAAATACGGAAAGCAGTGTCCAATGCTGTTGAGAAAAACCAACACCAAACACACAAAACAAAACTCAATTTGTACCATGAAATATCAAAAGACTCATGGATGAGATATGTCTGATAGCTCCATAATCGACAGTGAGGGAGTATTTTTAGGGCAGAATAAAGGCGTTTTCAGATATTCGTGTTCCCAAAATATCAACCTTCTTTGTAGCTTTTATGCAGGAAGCTGTGATATATCTGTCAAAATGGGAGAGTAAAATAAGGAGAGAGGAAGACATTCAGGATGCAAGAACGTCAACACTGGACAGAGGTAAAGAGACAAGCAGGGGACGGGGATCCTAGGATGACAATGGCCTGGCAATGTAGTGACCAGTTCATCCAAACCAAAGCAGATCATAGATGTCCTGCAGAGATGTCTCCAACAAGATAAAGTAGATAATGTACCAGAGGCATCTGAAGAATTGAGAAAAATTCAGGCAGCAGGTAAAGAGTTTGGCGAAATTAATGATGAATACATACAGAATGAAGCAAACTAAAAATAAGTAATTAACAGCTCCAGAGAAAAACTATGCAAGAATATTTATCTAATTTAAATCATGACATGACTGTATTGGGAGAATGGGGGGAGAGAGGGTTGGAAAGTTGTACATGCGAAGAGAAAGTGGAAGATAAAAGAAAGTCAATGACTAAAACTGAAAGCTAACAGAAATGAAAAAATATTATTTAGTGACACTGTTGTGGATGCAAAATAACCAGCTAAAAACAATGAAAATTGTTGCCTTTGAGGTGAAGAAAATGGAGATGGGGGAAAAGGTGCTTTGTCTCTCTCTCTAACAAATATTGTAGAATTCTTTGGATCCTTGAGTTCCTTGATTAAAATTGTTTTTAAAAAGGTAGAGAAAGAAATTTTTTTAATGTCTGTTGAGAAGTCAGTTAATAGGTATAAAAATATAGTGAGTTATGTAGTTAGTTAATAGGTATACATATAGTTACTTAATAGGTATAAAAATGTATCTAGGAAGGAATAAATTCTGCTTTTCAATAATAGGGTAAGGAAATTGTAGTGTAAAATAACTTACTGTATATTTCAAAATAGCTAGAAGAATTGGAATGCTCCCAACACAAAGAAAAGATAAATGTTTGAGGTGATGAATATCACAATTACTCTGAATTGATCATCACACGTAATATACATGTATCAAATATTACATGTGTCCCCCAAAACAAGTATAACTATATCAATAAAAATACAACATAAAAAAAATCTGTCCACTGAATTGAAAACAAGTTACTTTTCGATACAATCATTAGATTGCAGTTAAGACACAGAGGTCTTTTAAAGATGAATGTGGTAGGTAATATGCTCACAGGACGCCATTTTAAATCGCTTTCCAGAGAGAGGGAAAACCTTGTTCCTCTAAGTGTGGCCTTAGAGCACTTATCTTAGAATCTACTCAAGTGTTTATTAATATTTAGCTTCCTGGGCTCAATATCATTTTTATGAATCAGAATACAGTTTGGTTGAGTATTCTTTATCCCAAATTTTTGAGACCAGCAGTGTTTTGGATTGTAGATTTTTTTTCAGAGTTGGAAATACTTGCTGATATTAAGCATCCCTAATCTGAATATCTGAAATTAAATTATGTATGTGCTAAAAAAGTTTCAGTTTCTGGAGAATTTAGGATTCTGGATTTTCGGATTAGGGATGCTCAATGTCAATTTAGAGGAGACACACTTCAAAGAAACTTTCTGGATAAATCTTTTGCCTACTAAAGTTTGAGAAGCACAGCCTTAGGGTAAGGATTCTTAACCAAGTGGTCTCATCCAAGTGAGTCAAGAGCATTCTAAAGATATCCATCACCTCTCCTGTCACACATAGAAATCCCAATGAAGTAGGTCAGAATTGGTTCCCAATGTAGCATTGCCTTGAAAAAGTTCATTGACACTTCTAATGCTCATTCCTGGATAAGATCTTCTTCTGAGGAATTCCAGGGCTGTCAGCCTGTCTTTTCACCACATCCGTTTTGGAGACTAGACTGCAAAGAGATGTGGCCATACCTTTAACAGTCTGCAGCAGACAATTCTCTTCTCTGTAGTAAAAAGTCAATCAGCCTCGTTGTCTCTGATTCTTTACTTATGTAGGCAAACTTGTATCAACTATTTTAACTTACATTGCTTCATTCAATTACTGGCACTTCATTAAGAACCCTAATGTCCACAGATGCCTTTTATAAGAAAAAAAAAATTATAAAGGAAAGAGGTTTAATTGACTCACAGTTCCATATGTCTTGGGAGGCCTCAGGAAACTTACAAACATGGAAGAAGGTGAAGGGGAAGTAAGGACCTTCTTCACATGGTGGCAGGAGAGAAAAGAATGAGGAGTGAAGAGGAAAGAGCCCCTTATAAAACCGTCAGATCTTGTGAGAACTCACTCACTATCATGAGAACAGCATGGGGGAAACCACCCCCATGATCCAATCACCTCCCTTCAGGTCTTTCCCTAGACACATGGGGATTACAATTCAAAATGAGATTTGGGTAGGGACACAGAGCCAAACCATATCATTCTGCCCCTGGCCTCTCCCAAATTTCATTTCCTCTCCTTAGACATGTGGGGATTACAATTCAAAATGAGATTCAGGTAGAGACACATTGTCAAACCATATGATTCTGTCTCTGGCCTCTCCCAAATTTCATGTCCTCACATTTCAGAACACAATCATGCCTTTCCAACAGTGCCCCCAAAGCCTTAATTCATTTCAATATTAACCCAAAAGTCCAAAGTCCAGTCTCATCTGAGACAATGCAATTCCCTTCTGCCTATGAGCCTGTAAAATCAAAAGCAAGCTAGTTCTTTCCAAGATACAATACGGATACAGGTGTTGGATAAATGTTCCCATTTCAAATGGGAGAAATTGGCCAAAACAGGGGCTATAAGCCCCATGCAAATCCAAAATCCAACAGGGCAGTCATTAAATCTTAAAGCTCTAAAATGATCTCCTTTGACTTCATGTCTCACATCCAGGTGATACTGTTGCAAGAGGTGGGCTTCCACGGTCTTGGGCAACTCCATCCCTGTGGCTTTGCAGAGTACAGCCCCCTGGCCCTGGCTGCTTTCATGGCTGGTATTGAGTGTCTGCAGCTTTTCCAGGCACATACACAGTGCAGGCAGTCAGTGGATCTATCATTCTGGGGTCTGGAGAATGGTGGTCCTCTTCTCACAGCTCCACTATACAGTGTCCCAGTGGGGGACTCTGTGTGGGGGCTCCAACCCCACATTTCCCTTCTGCACTGCCCTAGCAGAGGTTCTCCATGAGGGCTCCACTCCTATAGCATACCTCTGCCTGGACATCCAGGCATTCCCATACATCCTCTGAAATCTAGGCAGAAGTTTCCAAACCTCAGTTCCTGTCTTCTGCACACTGACAGGACAAACACCACGTGGAAGCTGCCAAGGCTTGGGACTTGCACCCTCTGAAGCAATGGCCCAAGCTGTACCTTAGCCCCTTTTAGCCACAGCTAGAGTGACTGGGATGAAGGGCACCAAGAGGCTGCACACAGTAGAGGGGCCCTAGGTATGGCCTATGAAACCATTTATTCCCCTCCTAGGCCCAGATGCCTTTTAAGTTGGAGCTGGATACCATATTTCAGTAAGTGCTGGGACTATGGAAAGAATCATTTTGTAGCTCTTACATAAAAAAAAAAAAAAACTTAAGATATACATTTACTCCCAACCTGGAATTTCAAATATATTATCATTCTGTAAAAATCAACATCAACATCTTATCATTTTAAAAAATGCCAATTAAATGAAAAAATTGTTAAAGTATTCTTTCTTAAGTAATTTAAATATTCACAGATCTCAAATTATCTTACCAAAAATGTAATTTATAGTAGAAATAGTGAGTAACTGACATTCCCAGATAATCAATATAATATTATATTATCTCTAAGACTTATGTTTCTAATCTAAAGTAATATGGTTCACAAAAACACCTGGCTAACAAACATACTGATGAGTGATTAAGAGATCCTCTATTAAACTAGGAGTGCCATTTTAGTAGAAGAGGCTGACTAGCTGGAGAATACTCACATTTCACTGGGGCATTGACCCACAAGGAAGACATCCCCAGGAAGCCCCTTTCATCCACTGAGGCTTATCCCAGAGGATCACTGGTAGTTCTAATATGTTGTGAGAGGCAGACAGGATACAAATCCCATCAGCTAGGATCCACTTACATGATTCAAAGCTTAATATTTATAATAAATTAATAGGACCCTGAGATTATTGACTTTTGAGGAATAAGATTTTCATAATTTAAGGAGTCATGCAGGTTTTCTGCATTAAATGTAGCCTCACAAGTGGTTTTACATGAGAAATTAAAAAGTACCAATTAACAGAGACAGTAAAAGACCGACACATCCATATTCTCATAATATATGCCTGGAAGGAATCATCATACATTAACATTTTAAGGTTAAAAGTAACACTTGTAGTTCTAAGCCAAAACAAAGTTTTCATATTTAGTTTAGAAAACAACACATGATCTTTATATATTGTTGTATAGTTAGGAAATTTATGAAAAACATACTTTTAATTTCTCCTTCTCCTGCCACTATGTTAGGGCCTCTGGGTCCATTAACTATGTACCCAGAGCTTCTCTGGACCTTTCCAAACTGGGCATTGGTATTGTCCCAAAAAGAGTCATTATGGAAATTGAAGTGTTTCCTCTACCCATACAGAGCAGCCCTTGAGAACTTAAAAAAGGCTCCAGATTGTCAAACATTGCTTTTCTTCTGCCAGACCTTGTGGTCTATGTTTTTGTTCTGTCCTGTTTCATCAGAGTGTCAGAGAGATGCAGAATAGGTGAGAATATAGGTATCTTCCTTGTATGACTCTCCATCACACACGGTCACTTGGGAAACCTGTACAATATGACCTGACCATTGCCAAGTGACATGAAAATAACCCCTTAACCTGTAACTAGTGGGCAGAAACCAGCACTTGGGGCCCTGCTTTCTCTGTCACTGACTCTGTCAATCCTTGTCCCAACTCTCCCTTAAGGCTACTGAGGTACCACAAACGCCTCTGGAATCCCCTACTTCCTTCAGCTCAAGGGAATAAAAAAGCTTATATACTACCGAGTACAAAATGAACCCTTAAAGAAACTACCTACCGAATAATCAATGTAGAATATTTGCTCAATGTAGAATGGGTACTCCATATAAATTCAGCCTGATCAAAGGAAATCTACAAATAGAGTTTATTAAATATAGAATATAATCCTGAATATCAATACAAAATTTTACTTACTTAGATCCTTTTCAAAATGTCTCTGCATGTAAGCATTTGTCATGAAATATTGTATAAATAAGTTAAATGGCTGAATATATACACTTTTCATATCCTTATAGCTTTGTAATGTTTGATTACAATGATGGATATAAAAGAAATGCATACAAAATGCAATCAGAATCCAGAAGATTGAGTAGTCAAATCTGGACCTGTAGGAAATGCCATTTATGTTAGAGTTTGAATGATGAATAGATCATCGAAAGAGGAGGGCTCCGGGTGGGCTGGCTAAGAATTCCAGGTAGAGGGAACAATAAGTGTAAAGGTAGACATGGCATATTAAGATGGTTTAACTCTGAGTTTTCCCCAGATTAGTTAAGGATTTGCCTGCAGATAGTTTATTTGCAAGGGAATTACATAGAACAGGAGGGGAAGAAAATGAAGTGTAACAGCAGGAAACAGGAAACACCAATCCAAAGTTGTATTCCTTGGATGATGAGAAATAACTTAATGGGTACGATGTACATTGTTTGGGTGATGGATACTGTAAAAGCCTCAACTTTACCACTATGCAATCTATGCATGTAACAAAACTGTGTTTATACCCCATAAATCTATACAAATTTAAAAACGAAACAAAGATATCTCCCTGAGCTAGTTGCCACTGTGAAACTGGGACTTAATCTCCTGGGAAACCCTCAGAGGAGCATGTCAATTGTATTTTAGAGTCATCTGCTCAGGACATGGAACAGGAGTCTATTTTCTGGCTCTGCTTCCAGGGGGTCAAAGATTTCCCCAGATGTGTTAACCCATTTGTGCTTGAAGTTTCCAGCAGGTGTAGAATGGCTGAACAGATTCCTGCCAGTATTTCAAGTGCTGTTGGCAGAGAAGCCCTGGGTGGGAGATAAGAAACATATTGTGCAGTGGAGGTTTGATATCAGAGTACATCTTAGCACAAATGGTTGCTTCAATAAAGGCTGGAGTAAAATGTTAGATCAAAATTATGTGAGGCTGAGTAGAATATGTGTTGATATATAAGGTAAGAATCAAGTTGTCTGATGTAACAGAAGTGCATATTGTAGTATAGAGAGAACACTGGGGCACAACACTTACAGAGAAAAATCTTAAAAGTTAGGTTGTGGATATATCATGAAGGACAAAAGAATGCTTTGTAAAAATGTTGTGCTTCATCCTGTAGTCAATGAAGAATAATCAAAGTTTTTAAGATAAAAGATAACCCAATTATATTTGTAGTTTAATGAGAGAATGCTGGTGCCAGTAGTTATTTATTTGACAAAAGTATTGAACTTTCCTTTGTACCAAGCACTATGCTAAGTCATGGACATGCTGCAAAAAACAAAATGAAAAAGGTGATCTTGCCTTCACAAGTCTCTTACAACCTATTGAGGAATATTTCCACAAGCTACTGTAATACATCAAGGTATGTTTTTGGATGAAGGTATAGGTGATATTGGAGCACATAAGAGGGGTCCTTGGACAAAGGTAGGAGGTTCAGAGAAGGTATCTGAGAACTGACACTGACCTAATACTGAAATGCGAGTGGAAGCTAAATGAGGAAGACAGGGGAAGAATGGCCCAAACAGAGGGACTGGCATTCTAGATGGAACAGAGGGAAATACACATGTTGCATCCAAGGAACCAAAGGGATTCAGTATGGCTAGCAATAATGGATGTGAGTAAGGATGCTGAGAGATGCCTGGAGAAGTGGAGAAGAACTTGCCTCTTCAGCAATGTAGAAAACACAAATTAGTCAAAAATCACTGAACCAAATGAACAAAAATGTTGTGAGGCACCCTTGTCCTTTAGCGCAAATAAGTTAATTTTTATTTAGATCCAACCTATACTTCCCAAGCCACACTTTCAACACATTTACTTTTAGCAGACAGAATGGAGTCTGTCAGCTTCCCCAGTTCAGAATTCACCACAGCACTCCATGTTGGACACTTATGACACCATCTCACAGCATGCAATGGATCATTGCATCAGAACCTTAAAAATTATGCTGACATTATTACTATAACAGCAATAACGAAAACCACTTTGATCTGTCATGTTTTTGTTTCATCCTTCTTTCAATTCATACTACAAACAGGCTTTACCTGGCTTGCTTTATGTTTGTTTCTCATTTGACCATTTTTGCCATGTATCTATGAATAGACTACAGCTACTCCTCTCTTGGTAACTGTGGATGTTTTGCTGTCTACTCCCACATTTTTGGAGGGAAGATTAAATATGACACATAGCTCTGAGACAGGAAATGCCTGTCTGCTACATTTTGGGAAAATTAGGGATGAACGAAGGGTCATGTGGAATAACAGATGATTTGCTTTGCATCACTTGTAGTTTACAAGGGCAAATGCAATGCTCCAGGAATGTGTAAAATGTATATTATGCTATACTTGAGGTCATCCTCTCACTTGTCAGAACATAGCTTCTAGTCCTAACTTCCAAAACTTTAGAGGCCTGTGAAATACTTGGACAGGTTCCAAAGCAGAGCAATGAAAGTGATAAAAGATTTGAAGGCTAATACCTTTGAGGGAAAGCTAAAAGAACAAGAATTATTTCTCTTCTAAATGAGAAGTCAGAGATAATTTAACAATCTTCAAGTATATGGAATGTTTTATGTGTAAAGCAGTGGTGTCCAAATTCAGGTAAGTTTGAGCCATGAGGTCTGGGTAACAAAAGGAACCCTGGCAGGGAAGGTTGTTGTGTGTTGACACCGGGTATTTGGCTGCAGAAATCTCTTCTTCGGAGACCCAGAAGACTAGACATTATCTATCAGTGAGGTGTCAAGTACTGCCTGCATGAACACTGGGGTAAAATAAATGACTTCTAAGAATTTAAATTCAGTAGTTTTCCGGGTTCTTAAAAGGTCTTCCATTTGAGGGGACACCAAGGGCAAATAAATTATTGACCAAGACTTTATTCTTACATCTTACACTTTCTTGAAATAGTAGCACATCCTGATTGTTACTGGTAATAGTTACAACCAGAATTCCAGAAGCTTCTATCATATTACCAGTTTAGAGCTCTTTCTCATATATAATAATTTTAAAATTATTTCTATTCCTACATTCCTCAGTTCTTCTCTATTCCACTTATCTCTCTACAATCTGATAAGGTACTATTGTACTGAGCCATCTCCGTCTTTAGTCCTCAAAACTAAGGATGATAAATACATAGTCTAATACTTCAGTTGAAATAAACATTATTCCATTACAAGAGCAAAATCTATGCATAGACACCTGCATATTTTTGGAAGTATAGAAAGTTATAATTTTATGACAGACAGCAGCATAGCATTTCATTTACAATCTTTTTAGAAAGGTGGATGATAACAGAAGCTAGGACAATACAATAAAATACTATGTCTGCAATAAAAAGTCAGACTTCACTCTCCTGAAATAGGCTCATGCAGATCACTATATCTCTGTTTACGGGGAATTTTAAGATAGTCACAAAACAAAACTGCCAAGCATGAAAGAATAATTCATTTAACAGCTGTTCAGTAAGGTCAAAAACACAGAAACTACTGAAGGTTACAAAAGTATAGCTAGAAGTCTTGGGAGTTTAGCTCCATTACAACAGAGATTTTAAAATCATCTTCTGGTTGTACCTCACCTGATGATAGAAGGCTTATTATTGGTTATCAGATTTTAGGAGCTCAAGATTAATGCTGTCATTTGACTTACCACCCCATGCCATCATGACTGAGGAGAGACAGTTAATAAATAAAAGCATAGATGTCTCTGATGCTTAGTTCAGAAAAGAAACAAACATGGATCAATAGGGACAATCTGACACAAATATCCCAACTTCTGCCCAGACATCAGCAATATGGAGGCTATTGCACACAATCCTGAAAAATCTGCTCTCCAAAGGCACTATTGACAAAAAAGCTAGACATAATAAGAAATTAAATGAAGCCGAATAAATACCCATACTGAGGGCTAAACATCAAAACTATATTAGGTGAAAAGTAACCAAAAGAAAAAAAAACACAGATCAAAAGGCCATCATATGAAACATTGCTATTTTTTGTGGTTCATGGCTTCAAATTGAAATATAAACTCAGCCCAAATCCAGATTTGTTTCTTCTCTGCTATTTAATTTGAATAGATTTCTTTCTACTTTTGCATTTAAGGGTTTTGCCTATCTTCCATTTTTTCTAATATTTTAAATTATACTTAAAAAATTTCTCAACAAAATCCACATTTCATGAAATAGTAGAAAAGAGGTACAATTTTGCAATTAAAGTCATCTCAGGAAAACTGCAATGTAGTTTTTTCTTTTCTTTTTTTTTTTCCAGCAATTCTGTTTAAGAGCATAGACTGATTAGAATAGTGATTACCATAAATCAACATCCTGCAGCCATAAACATAATGTTTATGAAGGTGACTTTTCAAGTTCCTGATTTGTTAACCTCATCTTACCTTAAATTTCATAGATTCTGTGTTTTCTCTAGCTGTTCAGCATTACCTCAATATTCCAAAAGCCTCAGTAACTTCATACTGTTAATGATACATTTGATTACATTTGCTTTAAAAAAGATAAAGTTGTGCTCAGACTGTAAAAACTACTTCTCATTTGCACAAATGCAGCAAAGCACAGCCCTTTGCATGTCCTGCTTACACTTTGGAACTTTCCTGTATTACAGCCCCACCAACTTATGGTAAAACAAAAGCCAAAATTGAATGAAATTAATCAAGCTTTGACAGGAGAATTTTTTTAATTCCTCAGATAAAACAATTCAGAAAATTTCAAACAATTGTAAAATGCCCTCTCAGAATTGAAAAAAATAAATCTTAATGTAAATATGAAGAATTTGAAACACTTTTACATTTGACAAATTTCTTAATCCTACAAAATTGATTGCTCCATTAGCATCCCCATTTTAGGAAAAGGATAGTCAAGATTCTGAAAAATAATGCAACTTGTTTAAAGTCAATGGCAGTACCAGACCTAAAACTTTGGTCTCTGGTGTTGAGCTCACAAAACTTGACTTCTAAACCAAAAACACATACAGATATAGAGAGAACTCTCAACTCATGTGTGTGTCCTGTCACAAAGATGCACTGGCAAGGAATCAATGTTGCTTTTCCTTTCAAAACATTGTGGTGAAGAGAACTTGGTTTTCTAGAAAATTCCTCAATGGCCCTGTATTAGTCCTTTTTCACACTTCTATAAAGAACTTCCCAAAACTGGGTAATTTATAAAGGAAAGAGCTTTGAGCTCCACCAGTGTTGCTGCAAAAGACATAATTTCATTCTTTTTTATGGCTGGCTGTATTCCATGGTGTATATGTATATCACATTTTCCTTATTCAGTCCACCACTGATGGGCCTTTAGGTCGATCCCATGTTTTTGCCAACATGATTAGTGCTGTGATGGTAGGACAATTTATACTTCTTTGGGTATATACTCAGTCATGGGACTGCTGGGTTGAATGGTAAGTTTTTTGAGAAACCTCCCAACTGCTTTTCACAATGGCAGAACTAATTTATATTCTCATCAACAGTGATAAGTGATCTCTTTTCTTTGCAACCTCACCAGAATCTGTTATTTTTTGGCTTTTTAACAATAGCGATTTTGACTAGTATAAGATGGCATTTCATTCTGATTTTGATTTGCATTTCTCTGATGATTAGTGATGTGGAGCATTTTTCATATTCTTGTTGGCTGCGTGTCATATAGTTTAATCATAATTTTTCTATGTTCCATGGCAAGTATTTCTGAAGGGTGTTGTTTAACTGCCTTTTTTTTCCCCATTCTTTTTCATCTTTTCCCCCGATCATTGATTAGATTTTGTATTATTTTCTTACAACATCATTCAGCTTTGAGTGAGATGTGTTTTTTCTCAACACATTATGTCAAATGAAGGTTGTGTTGGAGATTGAGAGTAGTCAGGGCCATGCTCCAGATACTTCAGCACTTCTCCTAATGACATAGGATTGTGCATATGAACAAGTTCCTTTTGCTTTTTCTTCTCCTAACCAATCAAGTTCAATAGCTATACTGTTAACTACAATGTCAAGCCTCTTGACTCTGGCCTGTCTCAGCTTTCTACCAACAAAGGACAAGACTGTGTGGTTCTTCTATTAGATCCATCCCTTTGTTTATCCTTAATACCAGACTGAGTCTTGGGAAGCAAGTAGGACCAGCTCAAGACCCATTTCCTATTTTTCCAAATAACATAATGCCATTTTTCCCTCTCAGAACAGGCTACTGTTTTGAAGAACTGTGCCTGTTGTATTTGTCCAAGATCTGCAGCCATGGGCATCATTTCTTAGCATGTGGCTGCACTTCTGTTTGACCCTTTCTTTACTGGGCAGCCATTCCATATACACGGTGGCTCAGGTTCCAAAGGTCTACTTATGCTAAATATTGAGGGTTGTTTTTTTTTTTTTTTTTTTTCCTTTCTGTTTCTCATCATCCTTACTGTTTTGGGGTTATTACCCAGAGGCAATGGGAGCAGTACTGTTTTCATGCCACTATTATTTAAAATCCAGTAATGAAGACTGGTATCTTATTTTTGTTTTGTTTCAAATTTTATTTAACCTTTATGCTTTCAAGAAAAGTCACAAAGACAAGAAAGCTGAGAAACTACATTCAAAGAAATTATCCATAGCCATGAGGTAGCACATACAGGACAAGAATTCTCTTGTTCTACTTTTTAAATTCAAAGAGCTTGCCACTATATCATACTTTGACATAGTTTTAATGGTGGATTTGACCTTATTTCCCAGAAAATAAACATAAAATCTGGACTTTCAATGCAGCAAGAACCTCACATTTAATTTCATGCTTGAAAATACAGTTTCTATGAGATCTTGAAAGTTTGAAATAATAAATTTTTCTCCAGTGATTCTTTCTCTCATATTCTACTTACCCTCAGAAGTAGATTCAGATAAAGGGTAATTCATATGAAAAAATTTGAACTATTACTACATTTTTAAAAATCTATTTTATTGGAAGATAATTTATTTCTAGATTATCTATACAGTGGCATTTGTGAACACCTGACTTGTTAAAACTATTAAGTTAGAGTGGTATGTCATTTTCATAGTACTCTATATGCTGCTATCTTTTTATCTTTTTGGTGAGTACGAGAAATAGAATACAGACTCAGATGCCCACAGTTAGACAGACTCAGATATGTAACAACTTCTGACACCAATAAAAACATCTAAAAATGTATTGCCTCAAGATTAACATTAACTGAACTTGAAAAAAACTAGTAAAAACATTCATGAAGAATGTTTCCGTTCACTGATTTGCATTTTAGACAAAAAGCAACTGAAGGATGAATATACCTATACTGTTGTGTTTAGTGAGACCTAGACTTTACTGGTAGGAATGTACTCACATATGTGTCACTGAAGTCAGTACAAATAAAGACTGTGTGGTAAAAATTAACCCAACTAAACCTTATAGACACTTGGAGAGTTAGAGCAAACACACTGTAAATATATTTCTTCTTTTAACATGTTCTGACTTTTCTCTCCCTGTTACCTAGGCTGCCAGGGGTGGGTGGGCAAATATCTTTTAGCTTCTGAAAACTCCTTTGTTTGGAAGCAGAGAGAACAGTGGTTTGGCCTGGTATAATTGTTTCGTTGGTTGGCACAGTTTTAATTATTCTGTGATACATCACTAGATATATTGATCACACAGTAACTACATTGTTCTTCCTCTGGGGTCCTTTCTTGTCTACCCTAGTGTTTGCTTAGGACTGGATGTTTCAGCTTCTCTATGAATCTTTTATCTGCCCTTTGTGTGTCTTTTTCTTGTTAATGTTTTTCTTAATACATTCTAACAGTGACTACAAAGAATATAAGGGTGGTCACACACGTATTAAAAATAAAAACAAAGGCTGGGCGCGGTGGCTCATGCCTGTAATCCCAACACTTTGGGAGGCCAAGGCGGGTGGATCATGAGGTCAGGAGATGGAGACCATCCCGGCTAATACGGTGAAACCCCGTCTCTACTAAAAATTAAAACAATTAGCTGGGTGTGGTGGCGGGTGCCTGTAGTCCCAGCTACTCAGGAGGCTGAGGCAGGAGAATGGCATGAACCCAGGAGGTGGAGCTTGCAGTGAGCCGAGATCGTGCCACTGCACTCCAGCCTGGGCGAGAGACCGAGACTCCATCTCAAATAAATAAATAAATAATAAATTTCTTTGAAGAGGGTGAGTTCTGACATAAAGAGAAAACAAATATCTTATAGATACATTGTCCACATTACATGTATTTCTAATCTCTCTGCATCTAAGTGGTGACATGGAAAGTTTTCTATTGAAGATCTTTCTGACCTGCCCTTTGATGTTAGATATAAGGTTAGATATGACGTTAGCTATGCAGATTACAAATGAAAATGAATACACTTAATTTAAATAGTAGATGTAAATTGGATAGCTAAAGGTTAAACCCATAGGGCAGTAAAGATCGTCACATCTTTATTAAGTATTTACTATGTGCAAAACATGTTGTCCACTGTTGTGAGCAGTAGGAATGTAAGAAAATGGACATTCAGCTCTCAGGAATTTTTTAATGCATTTCTTGAGATAACATGGAAATGAAAATAAATATAGACTAAGCCAGAAATAAAAGAGTTTTATAAACACTAAAAGATTATTCTAAGACTAATAAATTCAGAAGAATAACATCAAGTCAGGGTCTACAAGATCCCATGTGAGAGTTGTTGGGTTTAACTAAACCTTGAGAGGTAGATAGAAATTGGAAAAGTAGAAATAAAGAGTAGAGATTTTACAGTGAAAGAAGGTATGAATAGATTTGGAGGTAGGGGAACTCTGAAAAGTTATTTGGTTGGAGAAGGTAGTTCATATGGGTGAGTCATAGAAAAAAATACTTAGAAAGAAAAATTAGAGCCATTCTCAGACTCTTAGTGCAAAAGAGGATCTCAAGGATTATCTTTTCTAATACTTCACTCTTGCCCAAGATCATACTTTTTTTTTTTTTGAGACGGAGTCTCGCTCTGTCGCCCAGGCTGGAGTGCAGTGGCGCGATCTCGGCTCACTGGATCATACTTTTTAAAAACTGAATTTATATGAAGACATGTTACTTTGTTGTGATTTTTATATAATTGGTAATTTTATTAGCTCTCCCACTTTATATTTTATCTTACTTCTATTTGTACTTATTTTCATCTCAGTGCTGGACAGAACTCTATACAATACTTCATATTAGTCAAGAGGAGCTAATTAATGCTGTGGTAAAAAGACGATGTCCCAAGTGTCAAAGGCTACATACACTAAAAATAGATTTACCATTCAAAGGAGAATAAATGTACAATGTGAGCTGACTGGAGACTCTGTTCTACGCAATTACTCAGAGATCCAGGATAACTGAGGCAACCTTATCATTCACTACACTATCTGGAGCATTTGGTTTTCTAGGTTGCCTTAAGCACGGGAAGATCTAGCTGTGGGGTCACAGACTGGCTCCTTATGCTTTGGTTCATCACTTCCCCACAACCTATTGTTCAGAACACATGCCCCTCTAAGCTGCTGGGGGTAACACATAGGGGAATAGATGGAAGGTTTGGTGTGTTCCATTGTCTCTAACACAGAGAGGTATGGGGGAGACACATCAATGGAAGACATATCTCAAAATTTTCCATGCCATTTGTTTCTTAAGATACCTCCCTTCCTCAAAACATAAACTTGCAGATTTTATTTTCTAGCTTTTTAATCGTTGTGTGGGTATCTTCTTTGAACCATCTCCAATTGCTCCGTACTATATCCATAAATAGAAATTAAAATTTAAGTTGGTTCTTTAAGAAATGTAAGAAAAAGCCAGATATAATTATATGTATTATCTCTGTGTGCATTTTTCATTTCTTGACCTATCTATAACCAAAGGTAATTTCAGACTAACTCTCTCCATTACATCTCTGATTACTCTCTGAACTCATCCTACTTTATTGCACTTCTGAGATTTTGCTCCAACTCTTTTACCATCTAGGCCTACTTCCTTTCGCCATGTCAGAAAACATATTCTTTCTTACGTCTTCAGCCAAATTCACCCTCTCCAAAAGGCTCCCTCGGGTTCTCCCAATAAAAATTAATCCCTCCCCTTTCAAATTACCAGAGTGTGATTTTTTGAACATCTAATGTTTTCCCTGGAGCACTTTGAATTCACATCTCTATAAAGCATGCAACAACAACTTTTCCCTTCCGACATTAGCAATGTCTGAAGAAAATGTTGATTGTCAAAATTTGCAGGGAGTATCAGGACTGCTGCTGGCATCTAGTGAATAGAAAGGGGGATGCTATAAAATATCCTTCAACGCTTAGAACAGACCCCACAAATAAGACTTACCCAGCCTCAAATGTTAATAATGTCAAGGTTGAGCAGCCCTACTATAGAGTACAAATGCTAGAGTGAGAATCTTTTTCCCACCTTCCCTTCCCTCAGAGTGTTAAACATAATGCTCTGCAGACAGTAATATATTCAATATTTGGTAATGATCAGCCCTGAAAACTGTCTAAAAGAGTCAACAGACGGTATTATTAGAAGAGGTAAATTACATTTTAATAATGTCCATAGTTGAGTCTTCTAATGTTTGCCCCTGGTTTCCTCCTTTTCAGGCTTATAGGGGCATTATAATTCCCTATTCCCTTTGTGGTTGAGTATGACTTGTTACTTCCAGCCATTATGTTATAGGTAGAGGTGACTTGAGTCATTTTTGAGTGAGAGCATTTAACTGCTGGTGGGAGACCCTCTGACTCCTTCTTCTTCCTGCTGCTAGTATCAGACTGCATCCATATTAGGTGCCCCACAAATATGGGGAAGATATGTAATGTGAGCAAAAGTTTGTTGCTTCACCAAAATTGTATATGTGTGCTGGTCTTCAGCATCATAGGCATATGAATACTTTCAAAAGTCTCATGTTAGACTCTGCTCACTGCTAAAATGCTAACTTATCTCAGCATGATTTCTCTAATGACTTAAACATTATTATTGCAGGTTGTATACTTCTTTGTGTTGACCTACCATTCACATGAAGCTGTTCCTTGGATTTTTATCTTTTTATTTTTTATGTTTATTTTTATTTTTTAAGACGGAGTCTAACTTTGTTACCAGGTTGGAGTGCTGTAGCGTGATCTCGTCTCACTGCAACCTCCACCTCCTGGGTTCAAGCAATTCTCCTGCCTCAGCCTCCTGAGTAGCTGGGATTACAGGCGTGCACCGCTATGCCCAGCTAATTTTTGTATTTTTAATAGAGACAGGTTTCACCATGTTGGCCAGAAAGGTCTCGATCTCTTGACCTCACGATCCACCTGCCTTGGCCTCCCAAAGTGTTAGGATTACAGGCATGAGCCACTACGCTCAGCCTCCTTAGATTTACTTTGCTGATAAATCAACACTTTTTTAAAAAAGTCAACAAATCATGAAAGCTTTCTTAATCAGTCTTCATTCTGTTTTTGAATTTTTAGTTCATGACTTTTGCACATAGGGCTGTAATATTATTGACTTTACCAATCTACATGTAGTTTATATATGTTTTTAATTGTGCTAAATGTATTTCAACTTGCTACATGAAATTAATTGTTTGCCTCTGTTGGTTCATAAAATATATTCTGTTAACATGAAAATACTCATGAGACATGGAAATACCATAAAATAATAGAAAAAGCACTAGATTGGGGGAGTGAGACAGCACATAGAGCTTTGTACCAAAATGTAGAAAAACTGAGTCTCTGTGTAACTCTTCCCACTTATTGCTATAAGGTAGATGAAGTCTATACATACACTCTGTAAACTCTTATGCACTATGCAAAGGGGAGTTATTATTAATGTGCTGACAAGGTTCTTGCTCTATTTCTGTTGCCACTGAACTGCACAACCATCAATAAGTAAGTTGAGTTCTCAGTCTGCAGTTTCCTTACTCGTGTACTGCATTGTGCTATAGTTGGCTTTTGTTCCTTTTTCCAGGTATGAAAAGTCCAGGTTGCTATAAACATTTGTGCTTAAATTTAAATGCTTTACAAAAATCCCACCCTCTTGGAAAAAAATATAAATTATCTCATTTTTCAAATTATTTAAGCATCCTGGAGATATGCAATTTCTATAATAAATATGCCCCATTTTCACTACTTTATATATCAGTCATGACTCTGTATGTTTTCAATAAATGTTGAGATGAATAACTATTTACCATAATATTAAATCATTAATCAAAAATAATGATTTTAATATAGATTTAATAGGTTTAAATACTAGTAGTAATAATAGTAATGGTTTTTGGCTAGGCAGTGTTTCATGGGGATTATATTTATTATTTTATTTAATTTCACAACAATGATACAAGGTTGATAAAAATACTGATAAAGTGAAAATGAGGAAAATATTATTTTTTAGATTGGGATATATGATCTCTTTCTTCATTTTAAATTTCCCAATGCATTTGTGATCACTCTGTGGAATCAGTGTACAAACTATAATCTGAAAGAAATTGGTGGTATTTTTACAGTACGTGAACACAACCATCTGATTTATAGTTCAATCTGTTAATGCACTCTGTTATTAGGCCACCTGGCAGTTTTATGCATTGTGAATTTAAAGAGGAGCTCAATGTAACATAAGCTTTACAAGCTGGGGAAATATTATTGAAATGAAACATGAATGAGGACCATTTAAACAATAAAATAATGTGTATAGACTATATATTTTTTAGTTTTAGCTAATACGTGCCGTAGGTATAAATTCTGAAATAAGTTGAGGTTCTTATGAGACTATAAAAAGTAAATTAAAAATAAACTTATTATGTACTATTGTTAATCATGTAGCATTCATGTGCTTATAGAGAAACAAAAATACAGCCACAAACTACCTCTGAAAAATTAAGATCGCATATCAACTACATTTTCTTTTAGTACTCACAGAAGTGTACTTGGGGAAATGCTGTCAGAATGAAAAACCAGAATTGGGAGATGAAAGAAAAAACTATAACTTATTGACCATCCCTTTTATGACTCTCAGTTTTATTATCATTTAAAGAATTTGATCCACCACTGTTGAAGTACAAAATAAGGCCTTTACAAAGATAATCCTAGAAAATATGTCATTGAGATTAAGCTGTGGCATAACAGTGAATCTGTATTATACTGGAAAAAAAGTATATCTTCTGTAATGTGATGATATCCATCCTGTATTGTTCTAAATGATCTAGTCGTAGCTCATGTCATTTGTGAAAGGTGTTATGTTTTAAGTAAGCTACATTCTTCACAGGCATCCAGAAAACTTGGGCTAGGTCTAATCAATTTTATGTCATTATTGTAGTCCTCTTTAATTAAATTTATGAACTACGAGATTTAAGATGGTTTTTATTTTTATTTAGAATTGAAATTACAATCAAACTTCATTATCTGCATCAGGCTTTCAAAGGGATCTTATGTGATTCATAACTATATAATTTCAAAACATATTTTTCAAGATACATTTGCTTTAAGATACATGCAAACAACTTAAGGGAAACTATTTTTGTTTATATAAATATATCTATTTTCTCTCATTTTTAAAATTAGAAAAATGTGAAAGATTAATAAAAATGTTATGAGCTCTATATTTTGAATAAGACATTCCTCAAATGAAAAATCCTACTATGTACCCACAAAAATTGAAGAAAAAATTACAAGACTTATGGAAAACAATGGCTTTTCAAATAGCTATTTCTTTATACTTCACAAGGAAGTATCAAAACTCCTCTCATTGTCTCAATATTATTCAAATCCTTAACTGTCAAGTGAAACAAAAAATGAATTACACTCTCTTATATATCAGAAAACAAATGTCTGAAATATGTCCAACAACTGATAGGTTATTATGCTTTTAACCTTAACATTTACTTAATTCTTACATATTTGGATTCCATACCTTGATGTTGATGTTTGTGTTTAATCTGCTAGCTTTAATACTTCTGTTTAGAAAGTTTGATGTTAGGATGTCCAAACTTATGGAAAAAGAAAATTATGAAAATAAATGATCAATTAACAAATAAATTCCCCTGAGTACTAATGACAGTATATTATTTGGGTTAATTTTCGGAGAATTGGTATTTGGATACTTAATTTGCCACTTACAGAGGTGACTGTGCGTTTGTTTTTTTGTTTTGTTTTGTTTTTTTGTTTTTGCCAGTCTGATGCACCCTGAAGACTTTTGGTTTGGGAACTTGAGGAGGTCACAGGGTAGGATAAAATTCATTTTACTGAAGTATACTGGTTATGAAAATTGCTTGTTCCAGTGGGCGATTTCACTACTTCATTTACAGCGTAAGTGCGCATTGTGTTCCCACTGGCTGGGATCTGACCCTTATATTTCTCATTTTCCTTCTGAAATGTGGGTCAGCTGTGTTGTCAGATTCCTCTTCTCCTGTAAAACATTTTATTTTTAAATATTTGACACTGGAGCCTTCTAAAAGAACAGGTTAAAAAAAAATGTCCTGCTGGATGGCATTTATGACTCAGACAAGTATCATTGCCACTGACCTCACAACTCTTCTTAAATAGTCAGAGAAGGGCAACAAAATTGTCAATTAGGCTTCCAGGGAACAGCATTCAGCCCAACTCAACTCGTGCTTGGCAGCATAATCATGCAGATCTTGCTTCTGCACAAGAAGCCTTTCAAGCCTATAATAACGAGGGTTCAACAAATTTGAACTTCCTCTCTCAACAGCAGATTTAGAAGCTGTTGATTTGTTATACATTTACTAAAGGGTTTTGTAGCAATGACATGCAGCATTTAAATTTATCTCAGATATTCAACCTAATTCTTTGATTCACAAATCAGAGGTCAGACTTCTAGAAACCTTAAAGAATATTGCTGTGCGCACACACAAACACACACACACACATATGTAACTTCTCTCTGTGTGTGTGTGTGTGTGTATATATATATATGTAAAATTTATCTTCATCTTTCTCTTTTATTTCTCCCTGATGTTGCATTTTATGCCTTTATGTTTTGGAGGCAGTATTGAGCCAAGGAGGATTTGTCAGTATTCAATAACTTGTTCCTAAGAGAAACCGATAATCTTATTCACAAACCACAAATTTTAGAGTTTGCTATTCAGTATACTCACCAATAAGAATAAAAGGAATTTCAGTTATAACTTGCTCTTTATATTTTACTAACCACAAGATTTTTATGATTTAAATAAATACAAATTACTCTAAGGCTAGGGAGGAATGTAATAAAAGGAAAATATGATTAATGTAAAATTCAAAGTTGAAAACATATACTACGGTAGGAAGAAACAGTCAATACAAGAGATACTCCTTTTATCTGCCGGGTCACCATCCTAAAACTGGACTGCAACACTTCAACTAGTAAGGTGATAGCCATCTCAAATATTTCCCTTCATGGAGACATGATATTTGGTCTTACCTAATAAACCTGACACATTTGTTTCATTTGTAAGTGAACTGTCTTTAAAAAACCAGGCCTAGACCTGTTTCTCAAAGGGAGAGACAAAAGGAGAGATGGGACCAAGGCCAGTGGTGCTTGCTGGGTCTATGAGAGGAGAATTATTTCTCCTTCGTGGAAAGAAAGCCAGTTATAATAATCCTACCTAAATACAAACAATAGAGGCTCACTGGAGTATCTGCCAGCAGCTGAATTAAGAAATCAAAAGAATAACAACAGCTGGGCTGGGCCCTGTATTGGTCACCTATTTCTTTAGTAAGTTCCCAGGCAGAATGGATCTCTTCTGTCTTTGAGTGTGATATATACCCACAAAATCCCAACCACGTTTTTACATTGGAGTCTAAATTCCTTAGCCAATTAGTGTTATGATTTTATCACAGCAGTTGTTTGAAGCTAAATTGCAGTAGTTATTATCCATGATGGGTCCTGCTCCCTGAGGTTAGCTGCTCAGGTTGAACAAACCATGAAAAACACCTCAGAGAAAATTCATGCTAGAAAATAACTACAATGTTACCATGTTGATGTTTTATCAAATACAGTGCTAGGGCCAGATTTAGCCCAAAATGTCCCTATAGCCCAACTTAGTAATAGTTAAATAAATTCACAAGAATGGCATACATTTAGAAAAGAGGACAAAGCGCTTGGCCATCTGTTGAAAAGACCTCATGAAACTCTTGACAGAGATTGTGCAACAAATCTGCTATCAGGTTCAGGCACATAGAACATACATTGGAATCCATGCCTTAGTTTTTACACATACTAAAAATCTACTGTGGTGATATGTTTATGTATTTCTGAACACCTAAGCTCCCCATCTTTTTTAGTTTTCAGTTCAGAGGTACACGTGTAGGTTTGTTACACAGGTAAACTTGTGTCACGGGGGTTTGTTGTACAGATTATTTCATTACCCAGGTATTAATCCTAGTACCCCTTAGTTATTTTTCCTGGTCCTCTCCTCCTCCCACCCTCTACCCGACGATAGACACCCAGTGTGTCCGTTGTTCCTTTCTATGTGTCCATATGTTCTCTCTCTAAGCTCCACTTATAAATGAGGACATGTATTTGGTTTTCCGTTCCTGTGTTAGTTTGCTAAGAATAATGGCCTCCAGCTCCATCCATGTCTCTGCAAAGGACATGATCTCATTCTTTTTTATGGTTGCATAGTATTCCATGATGTATATGTACCACATTTCCTTTACCCTTTTTGAAAAGGTTAAAACTATATTGGAGTGGTTAGCGACCTGACAGAAATTGTTCCATTTTTCCACATATACACACTATGTCCAGATATGCATGGTCGTACATAAATTTATTGGTTTTGCCACGTTGTATATTGGCCATTACAATGAAAGAAGATAAAGGACGACCTAGATAGATTTCCTGTTAGCTGATTCTAAACTGTCCGCAAATATTTTAAAAATTCAGTTTACAAGAATTACCATGATCATAATCTTGTCACCTTGTTTTTCATTTTCTCTTTCATTCCCTGAGGTCTGTGACTCAGCACAAAGTATCTAGACTCCTACCCACCATAAACATATTGACTTAGAGTAATTGTTTGTACACATCTCTCACGTTTACTCCTTGATCAAGAAATTTCCTTGGGGTTTAGGGATTCCCTGAGTAGTATCTAGCTATATGAGGTAGAAATGTTGTCACCAATAGTTCTGAGTCAGTGTATTTTTAACTTGTGTGAGAGTTCTAGCTGAGTCACTTGCCCTGGGGAAGAGACAGGAAAATGAAAAGCAAAGAGAAGGATAATAATAGTGGGAATTCTTACACACACTGGGAAAAAAAAAAAAGAATTTTGGATTATTTAGAGGAGATATAATGAAACTAGCCCTTCATCCTTTCACGCTTTAGTATAAGGTGTGTACAGATGTGCTGTCCATCTTTCAGGCTTGTAAACATTTTAGCACATGCTCTTTGCATACTATATCAGCACTATAAGGAAAATGTAAACCTCTGCCTTTTAGAAGGTGGCAGACTAAAGAAGCAACACTCAGAGGCAGTTCTAATTTTTACTGTCACTGTGTGCCCAGCATTACATTGACTGTTGTCATGTATGTCATTTCATTTATCCCTTACAGTGACCTTTTGATATCTGATTATCATGCTCCCACTTTTCAAAAGAGGAAACAGTACTACTCTAATTTGGATTTGGTTTTTCCCAGGCAGTGGTGCCCTTCATTGAAGCTCAACATGATACAGTGTCAAGACTGTAAAAATATAAAACACTTTATCTGAAAATTAGGAAAACTATTAAAAAATAGGAAAACGTCACTTTTAGTAAAGGAGCCAAAGCACAGACATAATTCTTCTCTTCATTCACAGCAAAGTCTGCCTACCTGCAAATAAAGAAATTCATAAATAGAAAAGCAATATTCATTCTTCATCCCCTGTTCCTCCACTTTAAGATACTATGTTCCTTCTCCTATGCATGCAGCAGTCCCTCAATCAAGGATTAATAAGAGACGAATCTAATTGAGAAATTCACAAATGCCAATGTTGGAACTGAAGATAAACCTGCCTATCACACTGGGAGTGCAGCAGTGGGAGGGAGGGAGGTTATACGGTAAAGCTCCGTTCCTTCTTGCTCTATCTTGTCTACACTTGTGCTGGGAAAGCTTGGCTCAGACCTCTAAGGCACAGGTGTCTTTATCTTTCTTTACATAAAAATAGCAACCAAAAGCAACTTTATTTTCTTCAGAACTTGCTTCTTACCATCACCATGTGTTTGCTGTTATCTAGATTAGGAAAGGCAGGATCTTTAGTCAGCTTAGCTTGACACATTTACCTTGGAGGAGGATGAAATATCCTCAGCTATTCTAGAGACTTGATTTGCCTAGGTACTTCCAGGCTCTATAGGAAGACAAATTAAGTGGTACTGGTAGAAGTTGCCAAAGAGCCTAAACACCTGTAATTGGAAACTGCTAGACTGAAGTAATATGAGATGGCAGTAGCTCCCCAGAAGATGCACCTAAGGACTGAAAATGGAGCCTAAAAGAAAGGAGAGGTACAGGAGATTTCAGACCTGCCTCAGAACAGGCAAAGAGGACTGGCTAGGAAGGTGATGTATGTGCTCTTACAGCATTTGCTTCCCTAACACAGCTCTAGGGGATCTGAATAAAATCCTTGAAAGAGTCATTCCTTGAAAGAACAGAATAACATTACATCATCAAGACATTTTAGTGCACAGATTTTATGAACCATCTTGCACCATCCTGGATGAGTTATGATGTCCAGCTGCAAAGGGTGTGACCAGATATATGGCAGAACAGAAGGTTATCAGAAATGATCCAAATACCATTTTCCTGAGATGGTTGACCAGAAAAACACAGACTGCAGCCAGTGCTGAGAGCTGCTAGTGAGAGCCCTATTGGATGCCATCAACTCCAAGACAACAGTGAGCCAAAAGAGGAGAGCTGAGCTCAGAATGCTGCATTGCTGGGAGCTCCCTAGGAGATCCTAAGCCCCACCTCTCAAGCATGAAAATAAAGGAAAATATTGAATCCTTTCAAGGGAAATTCCAGGCACCTAGCTAGCTCTGAAAAGTAAATGAGTTACTTGATAAGCAAGAAGGTAATGGCAGCACGAAACAATGGCCAAGGAAGTTAGAATCATGGGAAGTTCAGTTTCCCTATAGAAACTAAAGATAACATCTTAGCATATGTCCCTGAGTTGTTTTTCAGAAACCCATGTCCCCAACTAACGGACCTGCTGGCATGTGGACCTCAGATAAGGGGGATAAAAGAAAAACTTCAGCCAAATTAAATTTAAAGGAGTTTAATTGAGCAATGGATGATTTGCGAATTGGGCAGCCCCTAGAATCACAGCAGATTTACAGAGACTCCAGTGCGGCCACGTGGTGGAAGAAGATTTATAGACAAAAACAGGGAAATGACCTACAGAAATGAGAAGTGAGGTACAGAACAGCTGGACTGGTTATAGCTCAGCCTTTGCCTTATTTGAACACAGTTTGAACTCTCAGCAGTATATGAATGGTTGAAATGAGGCCGCTAGGATTGGCCCAAGTCTCAGCACTTGTTACAGGCTCACATTACTAAGTTAAGTTTTCAATCTTGTCTGCCTGTTAAGCTAGGTTGCGGTTGATTCACAAGGACTCAAATATAGAAGTAAGGAGTCCTTCTCCATACTTATATATAGATGTATGGAGTACTTCGCAGGCCATATTTAGTTTGCGTTAACAAGGGAAAACTAGGGACTGAACTCTGACCACTATTCTTTGTTCTAAATTTCTTCCTGAGGGGCCTGGAGGAGGTCACACCCATGAGCCAGAGCTAAGGTTCTTTTCATCTGATCCCAAATTTTTAGACAAAACTTTCCCTCTTTAACCAATTGCAAATAAGAAAATCTTTGAACTCATCTATGACCTGTGGACTCCTACTCTGAGATGTCTTGCCTTTTTAGGTCAAACCAATGGATAGTCTGTAGGTATTGATTTATGACTTTGACTGCAACCTCTGCCTCATGGCCTTTCAAAACCCCTACCTGTAAGCCATGAGAGAGTTCAGGTCCTAAGTATTAGCTGTCCGATTTTCTTTGCTTGGTGCCCCGCAATAAATGCTTCACTTTCTCTTGCTGCAATCCTGATGTCAGTGTTTGGTTTTGCTGTGCCAGGTGGGTGAACCCAAGTTCAGTTCAGCAACACCTATCATTCCACCATGTGTCACCCTGTAGGAACAAGTGATTTGACCACTACTATCCACTTGATATCTTTGGGAGGGTAGAGATAGCTTACTGTTTGTCATATTCTTTCTCAGGAGAGAGAATAATAATTATCGTTCAGATTCTGGAACAAACTCCAGCCAATTAAGGATAGTTCCAGCATTGAATTGAACCTGGAGGATTGGCCCACGGGAAAAACGGTATTACTAACAATTCTAACTAAAGATTTGTTTTAATGTAATTTTAAAGCCTTTTTTCTTCAAATCTTGACTCTTTGGATTATCTCTATTAATTGGTAACACCAACTACTATATGAAATAGGATGATTCTGTCTTTCTTTCTCAGTCAATTTGGTGTTTGTGTCATAGTCTCAATGTTATATAAGAGGTAGGTATGTTACAAAATTGTCTGACTTCAAGTCTAATGGACCATTTATTCAATTAACATTCACAATTGAAAGAAAAAGAACTACTGTGGAAAAAAATGAAAAAAAGAATCGATGGGAAAAGCTAAATAATAACATCAATACCTTTGTTGGTTTTCTTTTTTCATTTTCCTGTTAAATTCAATGCCCTCTAAGACTTTCATACAAAAGAAAGAAAGTGAATATTGAATCAGGGAAATTTTTAAATTATGTAAAATTTCTGCCTATAATAGTCATGTGTGGGGAAAGGTATATTATAAAACTTTTTTAAGAGGTTATTATGATTATTATTCTTGGAAACCATGTGCTATAGAAAAGTTAAATTTGTCATTCTCAGAAGCCAGTTCCACCAGGAGGAGGATTTGCATGGTAATTTTTTTTTTTTTTTTTTTTTTTTAAGCAAAAGATATTGTGCTAGGACTCTAGCTGCTCTGGACGTTTTCCTAGAATATGAGGTTCGAAGCTGGAAGAGATGGAGGAAGTAGTTTACAAACAATCATGACACTCTGAACCACCGATGGCAAATCAAAGCAAACAGAAATGAACGCTGGGTGCCAGAAAGATTGTTGATTTGTTCTTGCCTGATACTCATAGTCCTGGGGACAGCTAAGGGGATGTTACTGTAAGATTCGGTTCGAACCCCGAGCGCGAGCCAACAGACAACACCAACATGCTGTTTTAATGAGCACCTGGGTGCAGGCAGGCTGAGGCCTAAAATGGCGTCAGCAGCAAGTGAGGATGGGGCAAAGATTTTATAGTCTCCTGTAAACAGGAAGTGTCATGGTCTGATGTAACTGCTACGTTGTACCCGGGTGGCCTCTTTCTGGATCTTATGGGTACGTGTCTTCCAGTCAGCTCTCTTCCCGCTTCTGCTATCTTGCTAGAGCACACTGCTAAGGCAAGCGGCCTCGCGCCTTGGGGCTGGGACTGAGAAGGGAGGAGTTACTCATCCCCTTAAGCTTTCAGGCCCTGGGGAGAATCTTACAGTTACCAGTCTATAAAAGAGACTTCAGTGAAGTTCAAAGACACCAACTAGTTTGAGAACAGCAAGAAGTTCAGTTCCAGCATAGGACCAGTAGAAAGTAGCTAGATTATAAAGCTTTGGAAGTTCAAGAATAAACACAATGAGAGGCTTCAGTGGCTATGAGGACAAGTTTGGTAGACCTGAAGAAAAACCCTGAAAACCCAAATGACCTTGACTTGACATTTCCATAGCTGCAATGGTGAGCCAGCATAAGCATTTGATCATTCTTTATGACTCATTAACTATTACTCTCTTCCATTATTCACATACAAAAAGTCCTGCTTCCTGCGTTCGGTGCAGGAGACACTGTCTAACACCCAGGTTTGTTTCTGAAAACCCTTGGGGTAGGATCATTTGTGATTCAAATACTTCTGGGATCAAGAAAATGTTATTGCACTGTGACTGAGAGTGACTCTATGAAAGTCTTTGCAAATGTTTGCACAAACACTAAAATGTTTATACAAATAAAATAACATTAGAGACTACTGTATATTTCATCTCTTGCTCCTGAGAAATAGTCTAGCTTCTGCCTTCCCAGAAGTTTAAATAAAATGCTTATAAATTATTTTGCTTTATTTCATGAAGTTGCATTCTCACAGATTTTTTTTTTTTTCCTACTCTGGTCTCCAAACCAAACATTAATGCATTCCTAGTTTTAAGATTCAGAAATATTGACTGCAGCCTCCAAATCCCAGAAATGCAAAGTAATTTGGATGCTTGAGATTTAACAAAGCTTTGGTTAACCTCTGTTTAACTTTCCTGATATGCTGAAAGATATTTCTCAAATTCTCTCTCTAAAGAGACTCCCCTAACAGCTCAAGCCCCTTCCGCAAACAGTTCAGCTGCAGGAAAATATTAAAAGGCTCAGTATTTTAGGTTCCTTTAGTTTTCTTTATGTGTCCTAAGGCAAAATCTTTAACCATCTACTTTGCGGTGGGACTTACTGTTCTTCTTTTACTCTTCCTAGTACTCACTTCCCTGTCTCTCTATTATCAATAGAAGAAACTCAAAAGTTTCATATACTGGAGATAAAATTCTCATTGTTGAGCAAATGATTTGCTGGGTTCAACAGAATTTGCTTAAGAGAAACTCAGAGCTTTGAATAGTTTGCTCTATTAGCAGTCACATCTTACTCAGAGATTGAGATCCAAAATCATCACACACAATAAAGATTGTCTGTAGTCTAAATCAATTTTGAAATCTCTTAAGTTTTCCAAAAAAGAGAATATTATACATTTTGTGGTGTGTCTATCATTATCTAGCTCTGGAACACTGCTGGACACCAAGTGAGTCAGTTGGCTAACATTTGGGCGCCATGTTGAAATGAAAGCACAGAGAATTGAAGTTGTTCAAGATCAATGTCCTTACAATGTGGGATCTATCCTGATTCTAGAGAATAAGTTAGTGGTGGGTACTCTTGCTTAGAGGTTTAGATTCCTTTGTAGACCACAGCAGGATACAATGGAAACTATGGCAAATCTAAGAACTTTCTTTGGAAGGTTGCATGAAGCTCTAATCTCAGAAGTTGCACCAGAGCAATTCAACCTCAGTGTTCACTGACTCAACATCACTTCAATGACATTCCGACCAAATTTTCCCTATGGTAAAGAAAACTCAGAATAGTATTTCAGTAATATTCACAAAGTTAACTTAAAATCTCCATAATTTGGGTAAAAATAATTTATTAGATATTTTAAGTGGTTTATTTTTCAAATGACAATTTTAAAAAAAATCACTTTCCAGTAAAAAGTAAAAGATTCTTATTGTACTCAATGAGCTATAAATATCCTGTCTTTATCTTTCTCTAAATTATAATTTCCATTTGTTTAACATCTAATTTAGTTCTATAAATATCCAATACCATTTTGATATTTGCTCAAATGTGCCAAGTACTGACCTCTTTACCAAATTAGGTCTGTGATCAAATCAGGGAAAAAAATAATACACTTCAATTCTGAATGCTATTTGTCTAGCAAGGCTAAGCAGTTAATCTTTAAATACACTAAACCTGTCTAGAATCTGTGGATATTGGTGGACCTGACAATTAAAACATTTAAAACTATTTATTTCAAAAACATCTTTGAAACAAGTTACTTAAAATTAAACCAAAGGATTTATTCTACAGTTTCAAATTATAATTTCATTAGTTGCTTATATAACTATTGATGGTAATCAGATAAGAATGTTTACATTAACAATTTGTTTTCAGAAAACTGTTTAGACAGTTTATCACAAAAATACTTCTAAAAATATGAGAGGCCTTTTAAAAATTATTAATCTAGGACAAGTTATTGTAAAAGTTTTAGATAACATAAATAGTTGGAAAAAACCTAATCTCTCAGAAATAACCTCTATTAATATACTGATGTATATCCTTTCATGTTTTTTTCAACACACAAACACACATATACTTGTTAACAGACCCTCCCAAAACTGAGCTCAGTTAATACATACAATTTTGTAACCTGCTTTGGTCCATTTAGACATTTATCACATATTCATTATAATTTTCAGTATTTGGTATTTTAATTATATTGATCATAAGTTACATACAGATGTTTCTCTAATGCATATTGAGTTTGTTTTTCCTAAAAGTTTTCTTTTTCTGTTTTTATTTCAATAGAAAACTAAGAGATATTTGCCAATGCACAATAACCTGGATGCTCAAAGGGTGAGGTGAGTTTAGACATGAGATATGTTTTTATTAACTATTCAATAAATTTTATATTCAGTTTAGATTCATTTACGTTTCAGAGGATCTATAAGTTCAGAGACTCTCCTAGATCTTTGCATGTATAATTTCATCTAATGTATGACTCTATTATCCCTAGCTTTACACTGTAACACTGAAATTCAGTGTAGTTACCTAATTTTTCTGTAGAATTAACATTTACTAGTAGCAACTCAGAGTGTGTTACAAGGCACATTTCAGCTTTCAAAGTGTTTTTTCGGCTGATTTTATATTATTTAACCAGTTATCTTAAAAATGTATACAAAGACTAATAATAGTGTTATTTTTATTGACTACTGACTACAAATTTTGAGGTAAATATTAGCTTTATTTGCTTTAATTTGCAGATGATAAACCTGAGGTTGAGGGATACCAAGTACCTTCTCCACAAATCAGCAACCATGGGACAGGTGTGATGCAAACCTCTTGTTCCATCTTGTTCTCTTTCTGCTCAACCATTGCACCATTAGGAGAAGTGAAACTTGGGCTGAGTCTACAAGGGGCACCCAAAATAACCATGGTGTGTTTATGTTCACTTAAAATCATAAAATTGGTGTACGAAATAGAGTTTTCCAGAATGAGTACTTATATGGATTAAATAAATCAGATACATTTTATATCCTCATTCATTTTCTGCTACGAAACATGAATCATATGGCACACTAACAGAAATAAGTCCTTTACAGAATTCTGTACTGATCATTTCTCTGATATTTCTCACAATTGGCACGTAAATCTGGCCTCCAAAACAACATGGAGATCAACTAGTCTCCAGGTGTCTGGGATTTCATGGTTTATGTTCTTTGTGATTTTATGAAGATACCAAACAAATCCACCCATATTCTGAAATTATCATATCATTGTTCTACATTATTATATTCATCAGACTAAGAAGGATACATGTTGAGCCCTGATAATCACCTTCGATTTCTTCTCACGAAGGGAAATGATAGCCCTTTTTGGTATGTCTAAGGGAATTGTTCGATGCAGAGACTGTATTGTCCTCTTGGTCCCCACTGATTCTCCTCCCTCCCAGGTTTGTCTGTGCTGAGATGTCCACTTCTAGCATTACAGCCTAACTTGCAGTCACATAGTTCTTAATCTTTGCCTTTTCATTTTGCTAATGATTTTGCAATATGTTGCTTTCTATGCCTTTCTGTACTCAGTGTTTGCCATCTCTCTATCAGTAGCTGGATTCTTTCTGCTCCACCAGCATGCTCCCAGGCCTAGGGAAAACCAGAGTGGGTGATTCAAAGCCTATTTGCAAGGAAGACTCTTTTCTGTTTGCAGTTCAAATCTCAAACTTATCTCCATGCAAGCAGCCCTATGATACTTTCTGAATAACACAATTTAACATTCTAAAGGCCATCAGAGCTCTAGTATTGTAATAGATTACTTCATACTAATCATCTTTTATTTATTTTCAATAAATGGAAATAAAGTTAATGACGGTTTTTTCTAGTGCCTTACCTTGATTTGTTTTGATTTTTGCATTATGGCACACACAGCAAGCTTCTCTAGTATAACACCCAACACCTAATATGTATCTGTCTCTCTAGCAAGGCTGGGCTTCTTGTGGCTCATTCACATTTATGCCCCCAGAAGCAAGCCCAATGCCTGACACACAGTGGTCAGGAAAAGTCTGATGAACATACGAGGGAATGAATGAACCAATGATGTCCCTTCATGCTACTAATATGTTAATTTCATTAAAATAGCAGCTTTACATTCCCATTAAAGCAAATAAAATTTTAGTTACCCTAGCTTTTTGGAATTGATTTCCACACACTCTAGAAATTTTGCTCTTACATTTTATAATATTCTACAGTAGAATTAATGTAAAACTGTAAATATGAGGCTGAAGAAAAGCCAAGTTCATAAAAGAATTCAGCAATATATAGTTAAAAACAGACATGGTTCCCTTCAGCAAGCTTTCCTGTTCAAATCATTTCAGTAAATAAATATTTAACAAGCAATAAGACTAATGTTTGTATTTACATGGCAGTCAATTTATGTTGTACAAAAGCTAAATTCCCTATCCCCAATAATACTTTTTATTCTTTGACATTAGTCTACAACAAATGGCACAATTGTGCTAAAAAGAAAGAAAGAAAAAAAATCCCATAATAAAAACCATTCACTATGCCAAATATGTCATTACATTTTTTTCCTGTTCAGCTGCCAGATGTATTGCATTATATTATCAAATTGATAGATCTAGTGTTATTTCTACATTTACCATTTTACAACAACAAATAGAAGTATAAGGAAGCTTTGGTAACAAATCTTGCTTAATATGTATGTGAAGCAGACAGTTTGTCTAAGAGAAAAATATAACTGATGACAGATTTCATTTCAGTCTGCTAGTGCTTATTAAGATGTCTACAAACAAAAAGCCATATCTGGGTACATCTCTTTCTGCAAACAAAGGAAAGTTTTAATTGCTTTAATCAGCATTTGCATTGTCTTTGTGGTGACATAGAAAAACAATTCAGGTCTAATCAAGAAGTGTCTTCCAGGGGAGAATTCTTCAGCTTAGACTTTAAGTGAACCTAATAACATATTTCCTATAATTCTTGAATAAAGCTTAACAATGTAATACTGTGCTGACTTCTATTTAAATTATTCCTAAGCCATTAATAGAAAGCCTGGTGCTGTTTTTTGCCATGTCCTTATTAGGAATATCATTTTCAGATATAAAAATGGTTCCCATAAAATGAAAAAGTAGACTGAGCAATCAACCTCAAGTGTCAGTATTACAATTTTTTTCATCAACAATATCTTAAACCTAAAGAAGTCTTTGCTTCGAAGGTAGTCTTTTCAATTTCGTTTCTCAAAAATGTATTACATCCCTACTAGGTGAAAGATACTGTTATAAACTAAAAGAAAAACAATGTTAAAATGAATAAGGGAACTCTACCGCATTTAAATAAATCTGCAGCCTGAGGTATTTGGGAGCATTTTCAAAACTCCTGGAACTGGAATGTGGTATGTTTAAAAAAAAAAAAAAAAGCCATTTACTAAATACAAATGTTTCTGCAACCTTCCATAAGGCAAAAGATCCTTCAATTTATGTGCCAGTATCTCACATATATATCACTTGCATTCTGTAAATACTGCAGTGACTCCATTCAGGAAATAAATATTCTCATTAATGGATGGATAGTGTAAAATGTGGTATGGAATGGAAAGTGGGTGTCAAAATTGGGAAAAGCAAAGTACAAAGCCTTCTTTAGTCTTTCTTGTTGGAGTTGTCTAAGCTTGAGCAAGTTATTTTTCACATTTCTAGGCCTCAGTTCACACATTTCTAAAATGAGGATTCATTTGTTTTTGTTCAACAAAAAGACCATGGAGCCTCTCCTGTGGCCCAGGCACTGTGGTAGCATGAGTGACACACAGGCCTTGTCTTCATGAAGTTTGCCACCCAGCATGCTAATGTGTATTAATCCAAAAATCACACCGACAAACAGAGGTATTGTAGTGTCAGAGGCTACACAGGGGAAACTTACAGTTCTTTGGGGGCCTATGTCTTGAGAAAGTGCGGTTGATACTGAAAGTGGAATCAAGTTATTCAAGTGTGTATTCCTGTAAGAAAGATCTGGAGGGATGGTTTGCAGGAAGATGTTTGCATGCATTGAAATTGACTTTGCTTTACATTTCTTTTTCTCTTTCTCGGTTGTGATAAGTTTACTGCCAGAGGATGAAGTCCCAAGCCATGACCATACTCTTCCTCAGAAGACTGTGTGACTTTGGGCAAATTACTTAATCTCTGTGTGCCTCAGTTCGCTCAGTTCCTAAATAAGAACTTATGTCATAGACCTATTTGGATTAAACAAGTTAATATTTGTAGGGTTCTTAGAATAGTACCCAGCATATAAGTACTGTTGTTGTTGTTGCTGTCAACTGGTACTCATGGCATGTCCCATGAGACAAACTGTTGCAAAAACAAAAATAGAAATAGAAAACTTTAAACACCCATGCCTTATATTTTAACAAAGAAGATAAAAAGTTAATTCAAGGTACCCTTTGCTGGATGTTAGGGAATACGATGCTTTTTTTTTTTTTTTTCTCAAGGCTCTTTCTTCCTTTTCCTTCCCCACCTTGGGCTAGGGATGCCCTGATTTCCTGTCAGTAGGTAGACATGGAGGTAGACTATGGTCATGACAGAAAGCAAACTTGCTTGCAGCAAACTGGATTTTTCTCCTGTAGTCATGCTATAACTTCCTGCCTAGAAACTCCACAAGTATTGAACACAAGAATAATTAAGGAAAGACCTTCGCTTTCAAGGAAGCTGCACCCTAGTTGGTGAGGAAAACAAGACAAAACAACAAAAGCACACATTTCAACAGAATAGCATTTATAAAATAATCCGCACGATTATCTGCTCCGTGAATATAAAAATCAAGGCTTATTTATCTTTATGTCCCCCAGAGCCTGATAATAATGCTCAATAAATGTTTGCTGGATTGAGATGAATACATTAACAAGCACAAACAAATAAAGAGTTTGAGCAAGTAATTGCCCAAAGAATGTCACATCAAGAAGTGATCACAGTGGAACTCTGGGGTCCCCATCAGAACCCTGGTAGATGTGGGGAGCCCCCAGCTCTCTTTTGTGAGCTCCTGATGAGCCAGTCACCTTGGAATCACTGAGGAGCAATAAAGCCAAATGGCATATACCAGGTACCCTTAGACCGCCCAGAGAGTCTACCTAATATTTAAGACATGTAGTGGCGAAATGTTTCCTCCTTCCAATAACATGTCCTAGTTTGAAAGATTTGTTTTCTGTGAATGATTTTATAAGTAATTTTATTTATAATTGAATCAATGCTAACTATTCACAACTTCATGTCTTCCTTTACTCCTGCAAAATTAATCATTTTCCTAAATGAAAATATTAGTGTACCAGTCTTTGTGATATCTGGGTATGGGATAGAGCTGTAACATGGCACCTACCAATTTGGAGCAGAGTTCCCTTATCCATCAAAGGGAAGTAAAATGCTGGTGCTGGGCCAGGCACTGTGGCTCATGCCTGTAATCCCAGCACTTTGGGAGGCCAAGGTGGGCAGATCATGAGATCAAGAGATCAAGACCATCCTGGCCAACATGGTGAAACCCCATCTCTACTAAAAATACAAAAATTATCTGGGCATGGTGGCGCACACCTGTAGTCCCAGCTACTTGGAAGGCTGAGGCAGGAGAATCGCTTGAACCCGGGACACGGAGGTTGCAGTGAGCCAAGATTGCACCACTGCACTCCAGCGTGGCGACAGAGCAAGACCCTGTCTCAAAAACAAAAACAAACAACAACAACAACAACAACAATTCTGGTGCTGGTGCATTGGACAAGGGCTCTAGGTTAGAAAAGAAAATTCTGTCTTTTGGATCCTGCTGTTCCTTACTTGGCCCTTTTTGTCTAAAAAGGATAAAAATAAACATTTTTCAGTTTATCCCATCTGCCAAAAGCAAAAGTGACCACCCCACTCTCCTTTTCTAAGATTAAAAATATTCACTATGTGGAGGATATAGGTTATAATGCAAAAGAAACATTGGTAGGTTTCAGGCAGGTGTTCTCTCTAGTTATCGTCAGTTGTTCTGACTCTCTTACAGCCTTGTTTCTCAAAGAGTGGTCCTTAAACCAGCTGCATGAGCATCACATAGGAACCTAACGGAAATACAGAATTTCAGGTCTCGTCTCAGACTCAGTGAATCCGAGTCTACATTTCAGCAAGAAGCCAGATGACGTGCATGCACATTAAGTTTGAGAAGCACTGTCATAGGACATACTTTTTGAGGCTTGATTGGGTAAAATGCCCCTGAACCCAGCTAGACAGAAGTGTGGTTGGCTTGTTGGTCATGTGACATTAGATGGCTACCCCTGACCAGAAGTGCTCCAAGGAATCTTTTAGGTGTTTAGTGACAAAAAGTTTATTCCACTCAATGGATTTTTAAAACAATTACTGGATGACTCTCCCTTATAAGAAACAGAGGAAAATGAAGTCCATTATTGATTTGGAGTTATTACAGAATATCACATGCAAGCAAGGTAAGGCAGAGATGTCTGGCATGCTTCTCTGTTGGGTGGGCACCATTGGAGGGATAGAGGAGTAGAATTTACAGAAACATGGAAAGGCAAGTTTTTACTTTTGTAAATATTTGCCAACTAGGAAGTCAGAGAAGCCTGGAGGAGGTATGTGTTGGATGGATATTATCATCAGTCAGGAGAGTTATGCTGTGTTTGTTTTGTGATATTTTCAAAATAATCTACTGTATTATGGTAATGGAATTCTATGCGCATTAACCTGTTGAGAAACTTTACATAAAATATTTATATTTTATCAGCTCTTGAACAAAACTTTATTCTCTTCTGTAGGGCTATTGTCTGTTGCACACCTTTTGCCTATTATCAGTCACAAAGTATCAGAACTGAATTATTCTGTCAAGTGTGAATCTAGGAACTTTACACCTGCCAGTTCAGACTGATTTTCAACATTGTGTGAAAATGCCAAAGATTGGCTTGTCAGTCTCTGTTTGTGACAAGAGTCCTGTTCATGTTGCTCAATGGTTTGTGGAGGTTTTCTTTGAAGAATTATTTTTATATGGTTCAGTACATCACAATATCCCAGACAATAATTACTCTACATGCTAGGTAAAAATATAAGAAATAGATTGAAAGGCCTTCTTTAGTTGGTAATTACATGTGAATATGTTGGGAAAAAAGTTATCTCACTTTTGTCTGATTTATTCAAGCCCCAGTTGTAAATAAATGCAATTTTTGTACCTATGTAAAACTGCAGTATTTGTGACTGGGTAATGTAACTATACTTTAATAATGGAGTGGCTCCTCTTTTAATGGCAAGGGAACGGATATAAAGTAATGCTAACAGGTGAATAAAGATCTGTGGCAGAAGTAGTCAGACTTCTTTCCCAAGCTCAGGAAAGCTCTCTTAAAATTAAAATGAAGCTTTTGGAGGTTTGTGGTAAATTGCTGCCTCTTTCTTTGGATACATTCTTTCTTCTTGTTTTGAACAAGGGTCAACAACACCCGGAGGTAATAACTAATCTCTCTGGTCGATGACCTCTGCTGGCAGGCCTGAGGCAAAAACCTGGTTTCCTGATAGGTCTGGGACCAGCCTCAAGGTTCATTGTTCATTTCTTGCTCAAGCAATGCAAGAAGCATTAGGCTCCAGTTCTTGGCAATAACAACAGTAGCTAACACTTTGTGAGTGCTTCTTGTGTTCACTGACTCATGTAATCGGCTCATAACAAACCTATGTGTCAGGCACTATTGTCAGCACTGTACAAATATTAGCTTATTCAATTTTTATAATAAAATGATGTCCATTTTACTGATGAGGAGACAGGTACAGAGAGTTAAGAAACTTGCCCCAGGTCACACAACAGTAACAACAAAGCCAGGAGACAAACCCAGGCAACCTGGCTTCCTAACTGTATTAGGTACTACACAGAGTAATGCTAAAGCTTCAGTTCCTGCCCCACACCACACATTGTATCTCATTTAATCTTCACAGTAACCAAATGAAATAGGTTGTGTTAATCATAATCCCCTCCTATGTTTTAATGGTGTTCCCTCCAAAACTTACTTTGAAATTTAATTGCTAATGTAATAGCATTGGGAGGTGGGGCCTTTAAGAGATGATTCGGCTACAAGAGCTCTTCCCACATGGGTGGTTTAATGCCAGGCTGAGTTCATTTCTTGGTTCCTCTACTTACTTGCTGTGTAACCTTGAGTACATTTTATAAACCTCTCTGGACCTCAGTTTCTCTTTATTTAAAATGGAAATCATGTCATTAACCATGTCATAGGGTTGCCGCAAATGTGAAATAAGTACTTGGTACATTGTAAGCACTGAATAGCAGCAGTAGGCTGTCACTATTTTATTATGAAGACCAAAATACTTTTCACAGCTATTCTAAAATAGGACTTAACTAAGAAAATAAATTTGAAGTAGAAAATTACTACATGCATGAAATCTTTTGAGTTTGTAAGTGCTTTAAACTGTGATAGGAGTAAAGATGACTAACAAAAATAACTTGTATATCAGGCTACAGAGGTCACAAAAATTCTTTACATATATCATCACGTTAGAGAGTTATAATAACAGATTGGTATACATGGAATTATTGAGGTTAAGTGCTGGGATTTAAACCACACAGAATGTAAGTGGAAAATGCACTGAGAGTTTCTGAATACCAAACCTAGTGCTTTCCACTTCATTACTCTGGTGGTAAACAAATCTTTTAAAGCTTAACATGTGCAGGATTTGAGCAGTCTTTGAAAGATATAATTTGTCTCCATAAGTATCCTCAACAATTCTGCTTTGACTCACAGGTTGTGTTCTTTCTTGTGTTTTTGAATAAAAGGCTGTTACTGATGCTTAAGTCATAGGGAGCTCATGATGCTAGATTTCTGGGGGCCATTGTTACAAAGTCACTGAGGGTGGGCCAGAGAGTTGATTGGTTCAGGAAGCCTGGGAATGAGACAAGGACTGACTCTGTCAGGACTCACCATCGTTCAGAAAAATATAACAAAGATTATAATCTAATGTTGTTCTCTTGCTGGAATATTATTGAACCTCACATCAAACTAGAGGGTTACAATACAACTTCAGGGTTATTGACAAGAAAAGTCCAAGAAATTGTACAGTTAAGAGGAAGCTAAGTAGATATAGTGATTAAATGTCAGGTGATATTCTGCATAGAATCCTGGAACAGAAAAAAAGGAGATTAGGAAAAAAACTAGTGAAATTCTAATAAAAAGTCAGGTTTAGTTAATAGTAACACAACAATGTTGGCTCCTTGGTTTTGACAAGAGCACTATGGTCATGAAAGATGTTAACAATAGGAGAAATTGGGTGAGGGGTATATGGGAATGCTCTGTACTATTTTTGCAACTGTTCTGTAAATATAAAACTATTCTAAAGTAATAATGTTATTAAAACCAAAAAAAAGAGGAGCTCAGTGGTACATGCCTGAAGTCCCAGGTACTCGAGAGACTGAGGCAGAGGATTGCTTTGTGTAATTATTCATGTCTTGATATGTCTTAAATCTAGAGGGCTACAAAACGATAACAAATTTAAAGAAATAAACATTTGGCACAAATAAACTATTGTTTTCAAGATGTAGGGGAAGGATGCAGTATTCTAACCATTTCTTTTAAACGCAGACCGTGAAGCTTAGGAAACTGACTCAGGAATAATTCATCTTCTTTGAGATTCTGTGTGGTTGACCCAGGTGCCTCGAATCTATTCCAGGATGGCTGCATTCTGAAGAATTTTCCAGCATGGAGCCAGCCCAGTGTACATGTTTTGATGGAATTATGTACAATCCTGGTGGTAACTATTGAATGGCCTCTTGAATGACACAGAATGAACCTCACTGCAAGGAGCAAATGTTATCCAATTAATTCAGTAATGTGAAAAACAAGTTTCTTTCCAACTTAGGTAATAATTGCCACATTTTTTTATTCTTCATCTTTGATTTTAAGTTCTAGGGTACATGTACAGGATGTGTAGGCTTGTTACATAGGCAAATATGTGCCACAGTGGTTTGCTACACAGATCAACCCATCACCCAGGTATTAAGCTCAGCATCCATTAGCTATTCTTCCTGATGCTCTCCCTACCCCTATTACCTGCCATGGGCCCCAGTGTGTGTTGTTACCACCAGGTGTCCATGTGTTCTCATTGTTCAGCTCCTACTTATAAGTGAGAACATGTGACATTTGGTTTCCTGTTCCTGCTGTAGTTTGCTGAGGATAACAGCTTCCAGCTCCATCCAGGTCCCTACAAAGGATATGATCTTGTTCCCTTTTATAGCTGCATTGTACTCCATAGTGTATATGTACCATATTTATCCAGCCTATCATTGACGGGCATTTGGGTTCATTCCATGTCTTGGGTATTGTGAACAGTGCTGCAATGAATGTATGCATGCATGTATCTTTATAATAGAATGATTTATATTTCTTTGGGTATATATCCAGTAATAAGACTGCTGGGTCAAATGATGTTTCTGTTTCCACATCTTTGAGGAATCACCACACTGTCTTCTATAATGGGTGAACTAATTTACACTCTGCAACCTTGCCAGCATCTGTTGCTTCTTGATGTTTTAATAATCGCCATTCTGACTGGCATGAGATGGTATCTCACTGTGGTTTTGACTTGCATTTCTCTAATGATCAGTGATAGTGACCTTTTTTCATGTTTCTTGGCCACATGAATATCTTCTTTTGAGAAGTGTCTGTTCATGTCATTTGCCCACTTTTTAATGGGGTCGTTTGTTTTCTTCTTATAAATTTGTTTAAGTTCCTTGTAGACTTTGGATATTAGGCCTTTGTCAGATGGATAGATTGCAAAATTTTTCTCCCATTCTGTAAGCTGTCTGTCCACTCTAAAGAGTGTTTCTTCTGCTGTACAGAAGCTCTTTAGTTTAATTAGATCCCATTTGTCAGTTTTTGCTTTTGTTGTTATTGCTTTTGGCATTTTCATCATGAAATCTTTGTCCATGCCTATTGCTATGTCCCCACATTGTATTCTACCTTTACCTTTTCATAGTGTCTCAGTGTTGCCTCTCAATACTAATTCAAAATGAACAATGGCAAAATGAACTTTAGATATGTGTTAATCTGCTTGCACCCATTAAAGAAAATGCACAACTATGAATTGCATCTTGTGGCAAGACTCATTCGCTTATTTCAGTAGGAAGAAATTCAGTGTGTAACTTGTGATACCCACTTGCGGTAAAACTAAAGTCATCATGATGATTTCTTTCTCTACGACATCAATTCCTTAGGGACTTCTTCAACCTCTTCCCAAATACTTCTGGGTCCTCAGGGAATGTTTTATGTGATTTTTACTTCCCACTATTAGATAGCGGTGGTCGTTTTCCTCTTCCTCTTCTTTCTAGTGGGTGACATCTCCTTTCTCAGCTGATGCTTTCTCAAAGCACCCCTATGTTGCTCATGCTGTTAGCAAGACTATCTGTCACATCTGGATTAAGATGGCCTTAGATCTTGCTGGGTACTTTCACTTTTAATTTCTCAGAGATATTTTACTCAAACTCTTCCTTAGGTGTTTACTTGCTCTTAGATTTCAGATGTAGCTTCCTAGTCTTTCATGAAGTGTACAGTGCTGTACTAACACCTGATTCCACTGCCCAATTTCTTCCTTTAGTCTAGGTCCAATCTTTGGCTTCCCTGGGCCATACTGGAAGAAAATGAATTGTCTTGGGTCACACATAAAATACACTAACACTAACAATAACTGATGAGCTAAAAAAAAAAAATGCAAAAAAATCTCATAGTGTTTTATGAAAGTTTATGAATTTGTTTTGGGCTACATTCACAGCTGTCCTGGGTCACATGCAGCCTGCAATCTGTGGGTTGGATAAGCTTGGTCTAAGTATTTTCCAAGTATGTCCCTCATTTACATGGACTCTGTTTAAGCATTTATTTACTTATCTGCAAATGAGGATAATAACCTTATTCCCAAAAGGTGGGAGAATGGTAGGAGATGAGGGATGAGAAATTATCCATTGGACCCCATGTACACTATTTGGGTGATGAGTACACTAAAGACCCAGACTTTACCACTATACAATATATAATGTATCCATGTAACAGAACTGCCCCTGTATCACCAAATCCATCAACATAATTTTTAAAAACTCCATTCTCAAAACAATTTTGAAAGAATTAAATGATGTAATATATATGTCATCTGACCCTATTCCTTGTTGAAACAAATGAGATAATATTAATTTCACCAATATTTCAGATATGCCAGATTGGCTTGAATCTTAAGGTGAACACCATTTATGCCCCAGTTTTCTGTATTACTATCTAAAGAGGCCAACTTTCCATAACACTGATAAAGCAACAGTCATAATGAAAATGCATTTCCTTATTATATAAGGGCTGCTTATGAAATCCCAGTACATTTCTCACAGCCAGATTAAACATTTTATTGCCTTTATTTTTCATCAAGTATGCAAATTCTTTTTAGCAGGTTTCATTTTTGATTTAAAACCATTTTTCATGAAAAACTAAATCATTTACGGCCATATGGTCTCATGACAATCCATAGTTAAGAAAAAGCTCAGTAAATTTTATACAGGAATGCCTCTTTGATGTTCTTTCAAGTGAAAGAAACACACTTTCTAGGCATAGAGTGAGATGCTTTAAGAAAGAACTCTTAAAAGTTGATAAACATGTAGTGTGGGTGCTTGCCAAAGATAAAAGATATATGTCAATACCATGCCTTTCCTTTTACAGAAAAAGAAAATACAGTTTGGTTTCTAGCAGTAGGAGTCAAAACAATTCCCATATGTTATTTTCTATATGGAAGTGAACAAAAAAGAGAAAAAAAACATGTTAGGGAAGATGTATGATGATGTGAGAATTGATAGCACTAAACATGTGTCTGTTGGTATTCTGTACTGACATGTTCCACATGGTTTCTCTTCTGGATGCAAGGAGTTCAGTCAAAACTGTAGGAACTGCCAATAATAAAAACAGTTGCCATTTAGAATCTACTAGGTACCAGGCATTTGTAATATGAGATGTGTATTCGTTAACTCATTTAGGCCTTACAGTGATATCCAAAAAACATGTTAACATTCCTCTGTACAGAAAAGGAAACCAAGGGTCAGGAAGGAAAAGCAACCTTCCCAAGGGCTGAGAGTTCATAAATTAAAAATGCTGGGATCTGAGCTCAGGTACCTCTGACTTCAAAGCCCATTCAAAGCTGGGATTTGAGCTCAGGTGTGCTTCCCACAATTCCATGATGCCTTTCAGTAAATAAATAAATAAATGATAACCCGAGCTGTTAGAAATGTTTCATTCTGGTTAACTCCCACCTGGAACACACAACCAATCATAAAGCTAGTACCAAGCAGTCAGGTAGCAATGTGGGGCGGTCACAAGGAATGACTGTATGGGGAGCCACCAAGGCTGGGTTCGAATCCCAGGACCACTGTTGGTTAACTGTGTGACTTTGAGAAATGTCACACAGTTAAAATAAGTGTTTAGTCTGCCTAAACACTTACTTTCTTCTCTGAAAATGAGGATAATAACCCTATTCTTAAAATTCTTGTTAAATAATTGGATGATGTAATGCATATGTCTCCTGATCCTATTCCTTCCTGAAATAAAAGAGGTAATATGATATGTTTACGGCCACTGGAGCCCACCTGCCTGGGCTGGTCTCCCCTCACTTTCCTCTCAGCTTATTTCTGAGGGCCAACCACACGTCTGTCTCATGTCATGTTTTTGCCATGGAGCCATGTCGTCACTTCCTCTTCCTTCTCTCCCTGAGAGGACTCTACTCCCAGACTCAACCCTCCTCAGCTAAAGGCTTCACTGATCTTTCAAGCTGCACTATAGTTTGTGAAAGAGTTGGGAAGTAAACTGTTTTCTTCCCAGTTTGGGCCCATACTTTGTTATGTGTGCCTCTGAAATAGGCTTTTGTTCCTTGCCAAGATCGAAACTTCTCCCATAAACATGACTTCTTCACTTACTGGTTCTAAGCCATGTCTTCTCTGACCCACAAAACCAGTTTCTCCAGCAAGCAGAGGACAGATGCCAGGCCTTCCTCACACATTATCCATTTCCTCCTTCTCGCTTCCCATCTTTCTACTAACTCTGTCCTTCTGTCTTTAGCCAAAATATAAAAGTCCCCTTGTCCTTGTGTACTTAGTTACATACACATATACATAGGAGGGTCATGAGCTCATGCATTTTGCCAAAGTCTATACTCTCACTCCCAGTTTGTTTCAACTCAGTCTGAAGAGAAAATTTCATAGCACAGTGCCTGTTGTGTGGCAACTATTCAGTAAGTGCTATCTGCCTTCTGTAATCCTAGTATTATGTGATATTTAAAATAATGCAATCTTGGACCTGAAGGGGTGGCAGTTGAAGACAGTGTCAAAAACATAAGACAAAAATAAATAAATAAATACTATAAATGCCTTGTTGTTAAATATGCAAATATCATGATGTAGCAATAGGCCAACTGTTTACAGAAAGCAAAGATTAGACAAGAAAATTCTACATTAATAGACAAAGGAAGTTTTCCTCCATCTTTTTATTTGGAGAATATATTTATGGGACAGTTTAGATTCCAAAGTCTGATTTAATGAAGGTATTGGAAGTTTTACCCATCACTGGAAAAGGTCTAAGGACTAGTAAAGCCTAACAAAAATTCTGAAATGAAGTATAATCAATCAAAAAATGGGAACAGACAGAAAAACCTGAAGAATAGAGAAGCTTGGTTACCTCTGCTTGAAATAGACGCTGAAGACAGCTTAGAAACAGTGTTCTGGCCTGGGGGCCTCACAGAAGTTATGGAAGACATATAAGGGAGAGAAATTGTCATCAAGATGAGGGTAAAAAGCAATCTGATTGGAGAGCAGCATTATATCCTAAATTGAGAGTAAGAATATATGAGAAGTAGAGAATCTTATTACTAAATGAAAATATTTTTAAAATGCATTTTCTCAAAATGCCAATATAGCATCGCCATCACCTTTGTACATCTAAAGTCTCTCATTACTCTCTAACTCCCTCCTATGGCCTTTAAGACCCTGCATGGTCTGGCACCTACCTAACTCTATGGCCTAGAAACAATATTTCTTCTTGCTTCCTGGAAAATGTCATCTCCTTAAGTCAGAGCCTTTATTTGTGCTGCTTCTTTACACCAAAACATCGCTTCTGGTCTTGACAGTATTGTTAACTTGCTGGGCAACCTTGAGCAAGACACCTCCAGTCTCTGAGCCACAGTGTCTTCATCGTTATTAGAGAGAATCGGGTGAGGGCATCTGTAACTTCCTCTCCTGATCAAACATTTTTGAGTCTATGAATATTCAGGAGAATGTTATTAGCATAATACCAGGCTCAGGGAAAAGGGAAGGTAATTGACATTTATTAAGAGGCTAGTGTAACACTTCATTTTGACCTAGTAAGAAAAAAGCATGCTTTGTTTATGGAATTTCTCCAATTGCAGGTATTGTAAGGGAGGAAAAGTAAGCATCACAAGAGGTAAAAGTAGATCTAAAAATGTTACCTTTAAAATATTGCTTATTAAAAATATGTAGGTCAATAAAACATTATTTCTAATATAACTGCTAACACTATAGTCATTACCTTTGCCTGTAGTTTGACAAACTGACCCTTTTCTTAAATATTTCTATAACCCTATGTGTTTATTCTGCATGCCTTCTGAAGATAACACTAAACTTCTCAAACTCTTTGGTCTTCCTTTTCCACTGAGTAAAAAATCCTAATTATTTTCAGCTGATTTTCACATATCTGTCTTAAGTCTATATTTTATTATTTTTCTCCCGTTCGGAGATTCCCCGACTTCCTCAATAACGTCAGTTCTCAGAAATGTGGCTTGTGGATGTGAGAAAGGACACAGTCTTGGAAAGAAGGAAGAGAGAAGGGAGCTTACGGAGTCAGCCACCAGGGAAAGCCATCCCCAGAAAGGGGCCAGTCATCACAACTCTAGGTTCATAGGGGTTATGGAAGCATAGTGAAATGTGAGGCAGTTAAGATTGAGGGACTTAGCCCAACAGAGTGGCTCATACCTGTAATCCCAGCACTTTGGGAGGCCAAGGTGGGTGGATAGCTTGAACTCAGGAGTTCAAGACCAGCCTGGCCAACATGCTGAAACCCCATCTCTACAAAAAAAATACGAAAATTAGCTGGGTTTGGAGGCATGCACGTACAGTCCCTGCTACTCCGAGGGCTGAGGTGGGAGGATTGCTCGAGTCCAGGAGGTTGAGGCTACAGTTAGCCTCATTACGTCACTGCACTCTAGCCTGGGCAACAGAGTAAGACCCTGAAAAAAGAAGGAAGGAAGGAAGGAAGGAAGGAAGGAAGGAAGGAAGGAAGGAAGGAAGGAAGGAAGGAAGGAAGAGGGGAGAGAGGGAGGGAGGGAGGGAGGGAGGGAAGGAAGGAAGGAAGGAAGGAAGGAAGGAAGGAAGGAAGGAAGGAAGGAAGGAAGGAAGGAAAGAAGGAAAGAGGGATAGAAGGAAGGAAGGAAGAGATTAAGGGACTTTCACTGATCTGGGAGGAACAGACCAAGGTTAACTCATTCAGACGTGTAAGCAGAGACACCCTATTGAAAGTCAGGAGCAGAATGGGTGCTGGAAAACCAGGGGCTTCCCCTCAAATTGGGGAAAGAGACACCAGAGACAGAGTAGAGGAAAAAATGTAGAAACATAGCTAAATGGATCAAAAACAGGGAACTGAGACTGAAACAGAAGATATGCACCCTCTCTCAAAACAAACTGAAGTCACAAGTTCTTCTTCAGTATTTCCTGTCCCCACAGAGATTTTTGTCAGTCTTTCCTTTCCAAGCTTTTATATATATTGTAACAAAAAAGATACAAACTGTGAATATAAAATAAATTATTTAATTCCTTTATTTTTGTCAAATATTTTCTTTAACAATAATTAGTATACATTAATATATGGGATAATTTAATGTAGCCATAATATAGAAATGATAATAGCTCTATTAACATTGTTGAAACTCAGCATTAATTCTGACCTTGAAGTATTGAGTGCAAATCGAGAGACCCTAAAAACAATATGGGGATCTTCAATGACATATGCAAACATGAATTCACGCATAAGAGTGTTGGGGAAATCAGGCTTTCATTATGGTGACAAGAATCATAAAACCTGTACATCCTCTCATAGCATGTAATCTAGGGCAGCTTTTTTTTTTATTTGAAAGTCCTGGCTTATTCAGTGTAGGATAAAAGAAATAACAATAAATAGGAACACACTATATTCCTATTGAAAAAAAGATTCTTGCAAGGTTCATGCATTTTAAAATCCTAGGTTCTGGACACCTACAATAGGGTCCCAGTTCACCATGCAAAAGTGAATTTGACAATTGACTCATGTTGGCAAATCAATTAGAATGAGGTGTTGCTCAAAATCACTTCTGACTGTTGTTCCTTTTGTGACTGAGGTATCTAAAATGTATCTGTGATTTAATGGCATAGAATTTGGGGGTATTAGTTCATTGCAAGTATCTACTTCGAAATAAAGATATTCTTTGAGAAAAATTATGAGCCCTTTCCAGACATACACTGCGACACCACCTACAGTAAACTTCCCATTACCTGAGCAAGGATACCTGTGAAATTCCTAAATTTTCAAAGCATTATCTAATTTGCAACTTGTACAGTTGGTATGTAAGAGATGTGCACCTTTATTTAATCAATAGCTCAGAAGATGGACACATCAGGCCCTGATGAGCAAATTCAGTTTTAATTTGACCATGACAAACCATTTACCAAAAACACAGTGGAAGTGCTGATTTTTGAGAGGAAAGCAGTGTCTATAAAGTGGCTGGGGAGGGTGGAAGCATAGCAAAGCACTGGAGAATCACCTTGAGTGCTTTTGCAAATTCTACATTGATTGCTAGAAATTGGATATTCAGGATGACTCCATTCCTCTCAACCTCGCCCCTTGTCATTCTATCACCCCAGATCACACTAGCCCTAACTCCCAGGTTGAGAATCCTGTCTTCAATACTTATATTGCTGATAGAAGAAAATCCTATTCTTCAGGTTTACTGAGGCCATTAAATGCTCAAAACATTGGAAATATTGCAGTCTCCACTGACATTAGTTCAAAATTAAAATACTTTTAATAGTCTAAATAAAAAATGAAACTGTTCAGAATAACAGAATTTATATGTATGCAGAAGGTAAAACAATATCTTTCCAGGTTTCTCTACTCTATTCACCTCTTTCTCCTAATGCTTTGCCTAATTTACCACTGGTTGGGACAGAAAAGATTTGAGGACCATTGATCTAAAGGATGTTAAGTTTCTATTCCTCCAAAGTTCTCTAAATGCTATTACTGACCTAGGTGAGGGCATCTGAAAGTAATATACCTGGATTATATTATCTTATTTTCTGGAAAAATGCCTTCACTGAATTATGATTTAATTTTATGCCCTCAGCTTTTACAAAAGGTCATTCTTGAAGAATAGTCATTCATCTATTTGGAGAGCCATTCTATATCTTTTGAAAAAGCTAGTGGAAGAGTTTGAACATCATGTAACCCAAAGTCTCTTCTTGGAGCATTCATGTGACAAATGTTTCCTATAGTTTAGTGACAGGGAAATCTTTTTTTTCTAGTTCAGTTTGTATTCTGCTTTTAGGAGAATATTTAAAATACATAATTCAAAGTGTTTTCCCATTTACTCGGTTGTTTAAAAGTGCGAAATTAGTTTAGTTCTTTGTTGTTATAACTAGTTCACTATGATTTTCCCAAAGGAAAAGTGTTTCTCTGATCTCAGGATAAAACATAATTGTGCCTGTCCTAAACAATGGTGTGGTTTTTCATCTAAAAGACACTGAATCTTACACATAATGGTTTCCTCTTCACATTACCTACAAGAAAGCTTGAAGCAATTTTGTGCTTCATCTCCAGTAAGTAAGTTTATTGGGGTACATTTTGCTGCTAATCTCTGTTAGATATACCTTACTGCCTCATTCTTTGCCATTAAATTGTCCCTATTTTAGGGCTAATGTAGTTTATCTGACTATACTGTTAATGACTACATATGTCAGTTTTCACATCTCTGCATCTTTTTTTCTGGTTAAAGAATAATAAATAAATGAATAAATAAATAATTTTGAATGACTATTTAAGATTTTTGTTACATTTCTTCTTCTTACAACTATTCCTATAAATAAAAATTGTCATTTTTTATTTCTTTTATTATTTCAAAATATATTATTTCTTTCTATAGGCATGGTATGATAATTTAAAATATTATAGTAAAATAATATCAATGATGATGGGACTAAAAATTATAAAGGAGTAAGTAAGGCAAAGATTTTGGTTTGGTAGGTAGGCTAAGATAAAATGATTAAAGCATCTGGCTCAAGCTAGAGAGAAACTGAAAAAAAAAAAGGAGGCCACACAAAGCATGACTAATTTTTATTGATGAGACATTCTCTCAATTCTCCCTTCCTCCTGATTTTTCTGTCTTAGTTGTTTGCCCCAGATAAAATTCCTTTGTTGAAATCTCCACATTATTACATTTCCTCTTTCTTTAACACTCTACTCAGTATTAAAAATACTCTCAAATATGGACATACTCAGGTCTAAATCACAAACATGTAGATAATGCAAATAAAACTCCATGGAAGCTACACAAATTCTGATTCCTCATTGAAATATGTACCTTGGTACAACAGTGATGATAGAACACCTAGCCAAGCCAAACTTATTTTACTCTTAAGACGGTAGTCTCAAAATCACACGTGGGGAAGTGAGTGTAGGCATAAATCTCACAGAACCCGAATATAACGAGGATGTATTTTAGTGTGGACCTTAGCAAATTAATAAGAAGTGTTAATGAGAACCTATGAAGATGGTGGGTGGGGTGGGGGGAGAGAAAGTTGCAGCTATGAGGATTTGTGAGTACAACCAATGAGATGATTTGACAGGGCTAAATATTTCATACATTGTGTTGATAATTTATAGCTTCCTTGAGAAACATTATATTGGCCTTTCCTTCTGTATTTGGGAGGTGTGTGTGTATGTGTGTGTATATCAGTGGCTCTCAATGTGGGAAGGAGGAAACGATGACTTTGTTTCCCCCAGAAGATATTTGGCAATGTCTAGAGACTTTTTTTGTTGATACGACGTGGAGTAGGTGTCCTACTGGCATCTCGTTGTGGAGGCCAAGGATCCTGCTAAAATCCTGTAATGCACAGACAGCCTCCATAGCAAAGACTTATCCGACCTCCAGTGTCAGTAGTGCTAAGGCTGAGAAACCCTGCCGTACACGAGCGCTGTCTTCCCATTTCTGCACTCATTTAATACTTAATTGTGCAGCTCACTCTGTACACAACACCTGGTGTGATGAAAAGCACATATTTGTACAAAATACATTCTGACCCCTTCAAAAAGCTCACCGTGGAATATGGCATATTATACAAAACAGCTATAATTTGAAGTTGAAAATGGTAAGTACAATTAGGGTGATTTGTTAAAAGCGCTATATGGATACAGATAGGAGGAGAGATCATTCATTCTCACTTGGCAGAGATAAGGGAAATCTTCAGTCACGGAGTGAGTGACGTTTGAATAGGATTTTAAAGGTGCTGGAGCTGTGACCACATTATGTAAGTATGTGACTACACAAAAATATATACCCTTTCAAACACATAAACATGCTAAAAATACCAAGTTTCTTTCACTTACATCACTTTGGAAGATAATACGTCTGCACATAATTTCTTTCCCTGTTATTTTTGTTGTTTAAGAGAAAATATGCATCGAGATGTCCTATATTATCTGTTACACTGTCACAGAACTTGCTACTACTCATTGACCCAAGAGACTTTTACTGAAGATCTTGAACTACATTCAGAAGCATTTGAAATCCACCTGAACAAAATGTGATTTTGCACTTCCTTGTTAAACCAGATCAGCCAGAGAATGCATCCCTACTTTTCAATCAGCCGCAGCAGTTCCATTGAGAGAACAAAGTCTACACACAGGTGGCCTGATTTATGCACCATTTTCCTGCAAATTTGATCTTCAAGAGATTCAGAGAGTATATTTTAACTTTTATTTGGGAGAATGGAATAACCTGAATGTTTACCTGCAATAGCATGCTTCAGAAAATATGATCAAGAAATTTTGGAATCCTTACTAGATAAAAATAGAAATCTGTGTACTTTGAAATTAGCAAGATTCAAATGGAATAATGAGCCATAGGGCTTCCACACTAAGATTCATCCATGAGACTACAGTAAATTGAAATTCGTGTGGAAGTGATTCAAGAAGTCTTTATTTTGTTGAAGACTTTTAATCATTCTAGAATACAAGCCATCTTTCTAAAAGTATGTATTTGAATAATCTCAGAAGCTATTGAAAACAGAATAAAGAACATTTTTTCACTGATGCTGAAGTACTAAATATCTCCTCGAATCATAGCATTTATCCATTTTATAAATATGGACAGACACTATGAGCTATAACTCAAATATACATTGTTTAAAAAAAAGAAAAGGTTAAACTGCACATATTTAATAATGTCTTATAAGATTGCATGTGTTCCTTGTTTTATGAACCACATTGTTCAATATCATACAAGCTGCACTTTAATCCCAATAAAAATTTTTTTAAGTGGAAATGACATTAGGACTTTAAGTGAAACAGCAGACCTGGCTCCCCCACACTGCCACGTCAGCTGTTTCTAACTTGCCGATACGGATCTGCACTGCCTGTCGCAACTTAGGTCAGAACCAATGTTTGGTTTGCTACCTCAGAGAAGTAATAACTCTTACAACTGCCTGGCCAGATAAATATCTGATTAACGAAAAGTCTAAATGAATCTGAAGATGGTTTGTCCACCCACACATGTAAAACTGTTGATGACTCCAGGCTTCCTGCAAGGTTTGAGGAAGACGGGGAAAATTAATGTAGGCCATGGAGAAAGGCAAGAAGGCCCCAGCAAACTGAGTTTCAAACTGTCGAACTTTTCAGCTGTGTGTTTTTTTATATGTTAAATATGGTTCAGAAGATTAAAGTCTTCATTTTAGGCAAAGAAAGGAAATAATGTTTCCTGTCCCATTTGCCAAGCTAAGTGAACAACTGTTCCTGCACAATTAGAATTGTTAATTGATTTGAAAACATAGGGCTTTGAAGGTGGAAAACTGCTGACATTATTTCAATGGGGAAATGCACTCCTGAGAGAGAGTACTGCAGTACAATTTCTCTCCTTGTTTTGTTGAATATACATCTATAAAAACACTGTGAATCATGCAGTAAAAACTGCTGTGCTGATATCATAAATCTCTGATAATAAAAATTTCATTGTTGAAACAATAAAATAGACTTTTATTATAACACAGAGTATCCACCTAAACATTGTCCTTTTAGCTTCTTCGAGTTAAATGTATGCACAGTTTTACAGTCTATAAACAGATCTGGAATAAAAGTTAATAAATGTCAAAATTTGCATTTCAAAAAATTCTTGCTGCATTTTAGGGAAGATCAATCTATGAACCTTTCAACATTATGTCAAATGAAATGCTAATTGTACCTTTAGGAATTTCAGAGACAGTGACAAGAAACTAAATGCTCTGTTCCTTTGCATCAGCAAGTCGAGGATAATTGTATATCTACTCTTGTGAACTTCGAAGAAAAAAAAACTAAGAAAAAAGGGTTTTCTATTCTTTAACTCAGGAGGGTAAACTCCTTCAGCCACCCTCCATCAATCTACCTTCAAATAAAGTGTGTTAACATGTTGACAGTGGACAAATCACACAGTGCTGCATTTATTCATTTTATAATAGGTTTGTCAAATGAGCTTCAGTTAAAGAGATTTAAGAGTAAGAAAAATTTTCAGCCAGAAATAACCGACTTATTCCATTCAAATTGATGTAAGGTTTAAAGGTGTACTTCTTAAAAGCCTAATCTTTATTAAAACGCACAATTTTTGAAGGGTAAGTCACAAAAATAAATACCAGAAGCCCCAAAAGTGCTTTTATTTTCCCTACCCTTAAGATAAAACCCTAATACATCCCTTCTCTTTTCTGTAATAAATCTTAGCACTGTGTCTCTAAGAGATACAAATTATCCTCTATACTGTCTTGCAAGTGTGAGTATGGATGGAACCAATGAGCAATGTTATCTAGAAAATAGCACTTAGTGTAAGGTTTGTACCATTTTTTTGAACATTATCCTATTTGTGGCACTGCCTTCATTTCAGAGGCAGACTGCTGAAATATTTGGCATACCTACCCAGCAGTGAAAAACGAAGGTCTGTGTAACTGAGAGGCAGCTCATGTTGTTAACCTGCAGCGTTTGGTCACCTATCACCACTTTAAAAGTAAAATAGGCATTTTCACCTTCTTCAAATACCATTATAAATAGCGTTGAGTCAAAAGCAAAGATTGCTCCCCTCCACATTTCTGGATCTTCCTATTGATATGTATTAAGGAATACAAGGCAAAACCACTTCAAGCGTTTAAAAGACTTCATTTACAAAGTATATTACACAGGGCCATTTTCAGGCTCGTATCGGTTTGTAATCCTGCTGCTCCTATGAAAGAAAAACTCCCAAGCATTCTTAAAGAACAGTCACAATTTGATTTAATAAATCCTGCGTTTTGGAAAATTCAGATGGAAATAATCCGTACTTCTCGCTTGCCTGGATGACACTATTTTGTACAAACTCTAAGTTGCCTAAAAATATATATGTTTTAGGTCCTAATTTTACTCTCCAGACTTTTTCACTTAATTGATGAAGATATTTTATCTCTTAATCCTGGTGATTCTTAATAACAGTTGGTATTCTCTACAAATCATAAAAATAAAAATATATTTAACAAAAACATGTAAATAAATTAGCAGAAGCATTTATAAGCATTATCACGAAACAAAAGCTTCAATTTACTTCGGGTGTCAACATTTTCTATACAGTGAGAAACTCTTTTTGATGGTATATTATTAGTATTCTTTTGCACATGTGACTTGTACAATTGGCTATGGATTCTATTTAATTTATAGGTATAAAACAGTACATCTTTAGAGGTAATAAAACAATAAGGAATAAAATAGCATATACCTGCTTTAAAAATGCTTACTATATAAGAGGGATTCCTAGGTGTATATATTATGAACAATTGGTGCAGTATAAGAAAACAGTAACATTTTACATACGTAATGTTTTCAAGAAATTTCCCAACTCTCTCTAACATGTACAATTCCCAAAATAAATGCAGAGCTAGTAGCTGTTCTGAAGAATCTTCAAGCAAATTTTTCAATACCAGCTTTGTTATTAATCACTCTGATTTTGTTCATGTTGTATTACATTGACGAAAAATAGTTGTACAATGAACAAGTATACTACTAAACAAAATGCTCATCTTTTTCTTAAGAGTCAAAACGGAAGGCTAATAAAGACCATTTAAAATAAAAGGGCCCATTACTCCTCAGTTTTATATGAGCTTACATGCTTTCATTGTGCAGAGTGTGTTATTAATTTAACATGCCAGATTCATAGGTTTCTGCAATATCAGGTTTGATGTATTCATTATCGGCACTCAGTACATTAATTCACGCTGAAGTCCGGTAAATCAAAATTATACCATCTGGCTTCCTGTTCTTAATGATGAATTTGATGTAGGGGTGATTAAGATTGTTAGGCTTTTGAATTTTAATGTAAAAATTAGGGGATTAAAAAGGCATTTAGAAATGACCAATAGTTAGAATAAACTTACTGACAGGATCTAATTTGTGTACTTGCTAGTAAAGCTCCATTTTAATTAGCAGCCACAGTCTTTCAGCACAAGCTCAAAGAGACAGAAGTTTAGTGATTAAGAAGATGAAGCTGTTAAATTGATAAATTGACCTTGAAATACTTGTAACTGTGGGGGACGGCCCAGTAACTCAAATTGTTAGTGTGTTGCCTTGCACACGGGGAACTGAGTCCAAGAGTGACCCCAGACACTGAATTTTGCTTTTTTATTCTCTTCTTCCTCCTCCTCCTTTTTCTCTGTTTTTTTGGTTGGCGTGCACCATCCTCATCTTGCAGGTAGGGGCCAGAAGGCAGAGACAAACAAATACAAAACTCTGCAGACCTATCAGTTGGCACTACAGTAGGAAGGTGAAGATTCCATCACTGTTTCAGAGCTCCTTGACAGGTGAATTTGAATAGTATGTCTAAATTTGAAAGCACTGTATTGGCCCTCTCAGTTTCCTGCTACGGTGATGCTATACACACGCAGTGAGGTGTCTGGGAGAAAGACACTCGAGGAGTGATTCACTCAGGAAATCTAGGGCACAGCTACCAAGAGTCCCCCTCTTTCACCATATTTCAAAAGAGACGCTCCCGAAATGGAAGATTTCTAAATATCCGCAACATAGAGATGTATATAACACACAGTCATTGCACTCAAATTTGACATAAGACTTCTTTTAATTGAAAGACCAATCTGACATGGATGTTCCTTTGACAGTTAAAATTACCTCTGATTTTAACAAAAGCACTTGAAATGTTACACCGAACTCATTACACCTTTTCTGCATAAAGAAGTTTAATAGTTAAAACAAGTTAAGACAGAACAGAATCTTAATGTACAATATTATTAGAATAATATAAAGAAACATCCTCATTTTTTCTAAGACATAAAGATAAAAGTGCAAAAAGCCATACAATAGAAAAGTAAGGTTCAAAATAGAATTATTTCCTGAGAAGGAAAAAAAATTGACTACTTTGTGCGGTCTCATAAAATGAGATGCTTTAGTTCCTGTGAAATTAATAAAGGTAGTCACTAATGCACTAAAATAAAATACAGTCAGAATGACTTACATCAGAAAACAAGTACATCTGTATATATCAACAATTTGAAGGATTCTGATTGCTGGCAAGTCAAGGAATATTTTAAATCTTATATTTTAGAGGAAATCGAATCTTGACTAACCACTGCAATTTATGTCATTTTAAATAAGATATATTTGAATAAGTATATTTTTCATGCCCTAAAAAGACTGATGTCTTCTTTTATAAGCTCATCCTGTGACACAGTTGAGTAGGTAGGTATATTGATTTTTTTTTCTTTTTCTGATGGCAATGAAGTGTAAATGGAAAATATCAGACTTGGCAATCACTTAAACCATGTGAAAATTTCAGAGTGAAGGCTATTAGAGTCACTTTGTGATCTCCCCAGATGACCAGAGGGAGGGGGAGGAAAAAAAAAACATTTCTACATTTCTTCAGATCCTTTGTGTGACAGCTAAGGAGAATAACATTCTTTCTAATACGCCAGTTTTCGTCTCTAGTTGAGAATAACCTCAGTGCTTTCTTATGTCACTGGCTGAGAGAAGATGAAAGACCCAGCCTTGTGTAAATGGCTTTGTCTAACCATCAGTCTTTAGCTCTGCATGGCAGCTGTACTATTGACATTAGCTTGTGCACTGGGTGAAATTGAAGTGAGTTAAATGTGACCTTGGCTTAGTTGTTGAAGTAGAAATGAACTCTACTGGGAGTGAAAAAAAATAAGACCAGTTTCTCTAACTTCATTTTTTCTTTAATGAGTTTAACAGCACTCTTAGGATTTGATACATTTTATAAAAACGCTTTATTTCCTTTTCTATTATATACTGGGTAATCAGCATTTAGTAAGGTTAGCTTGCCCTTTTGTTATGAAATCCTTGTCTTAGGTATTTATATGCTATATTCTTTTTTAAATGGCACACTTATTTTCCCTTTCCCTCCCTTATTAGCCATAACCACATAAATATGAACTGAAAGTTTCAGGCATATATGTCCAGTGACTTCTACAATAAATACCAGACCACTGAAACATTTTTAAATGCTCAGTGTTTCTGATGACATTGCGTTGTCTTGTCCACTAGGTTACATGTGCACTCACTAAACAACCTGCTGGTAAATCATGCGCAGTGAATATGTGAGACCTGCAGGTAGACGGGCTAGGCTGGAACACTTCTAACACTGCAGCTCCTTTGTTTTTGAAAAACAGCAGGAGATAGTGTTTGCATCACAGGGCAACCAGCATCGATTATATTTTCTGATGGAGGCAATTCAGGAAATCTTTGGAGTTTCATTTCTATTTTGAGTATTCCTAATGCATACATACATGTATATGCATAAATACATTAATTTTATGTTTATATGCATATATGTTTATGTATCTATATGTGTGTATAGGTGAGTGTGATATAGGTATGTACATATTTTAGCTTATAATAATGATACATGAGCCACATCTCAGACATTTCAAGTTCAGTTATTGCCATGAAATTTATCAAAGACACTCATGATGGGAGTTTTAATTAGGCTATCTAATCAAACTTGAGCCAGCACAATCTACTCTTATATTTTCCCATTCATATTTCAGTAATAATGTATTTCTATCACTGGCCTACAGTGATATTACTGTTGGGTGTACATGGAGCCTGCACATTTAGCTTCTGTCTTGAATCATCTCTACACTAATTTCACACTCCAAACTTTTTTTTTTTTCCTTCACTCTGTTTCCGGTGGAATACTGTCTTCCCAAAGATATCCACATTCAAATCCTTGGAACCTGCCAATATGTTACCTTATGTGGCAAAGGGACTTTGCAGTTGTGATTAAGGTAAGGATCTTGAGATGAGGAAGTTATACCTGATGACCTGGCCACGTCCAATGTAATCACAAGGGTCCTTACAAGAGGGGGACAGGGAGGCCAAAGTCAGAGAGGGTGATGTGATAACAGAAGGAACGTTGAAGTCGTGCAGGGCCATGAGCCAAGGAATGCTGGCAACCTTTAGAAGCTGGAAAAGGCCAGGAAGGAAACAAATTGTCCCCAGAGCCTCTAGAAGGAACACAGCCTGCCAACCTAATTTTAGACTTCTGATGTCTAGAATTGTAAGATAATAAATTTGTGCTGTTTCAAATCACTACATTTGTGGTAATTTGTTACAACAAAAAAAAAACTAATACATTGACGCACATATATTTCAGTTATTTGTGCACAGTAATACACACTGGCATAGTTGCCAATCATTTAAGTCATTTGTTTAGTAATTACTGTTTTCTTACCTTTTCACATTCATGCTCAAATAACTATAGAATTCGTAGTTATCCTGTTTAGGAACGGTTCAATGGCAAATTTCAAAAAATGTCAAACAAGAAATCATCACAGTGCTTAGAAATAGATGACAAATTGGAAAGCCTGTCAGCAGCTCTGTATGTACCTAGCCATAAAAAGAAAATGTCGTGACCATCTGCGAAAGAAGGTCAACATAGTGTGAACAGAGAAGTCAGAAAGAACTTTCCTTAAAGTGTTGTAGGACAACGCCACTGTGGATAGCTGGCCAGATACCATGCCTTCCAGAGCACAGGGTCAGAACTGCTTATGGTGAGGTGTTTTAGTCAAATCAAAGAAGGGATGGGGCTAGGAGGTTTGTGATAGACCAAACCTGATGCTGCTGACTCACACAGGGGTTTCTCAGGGGTTGGGCAACAGAAAAGATTACCAAGACTTATAAGGCTAGACCTGGAGACAGTTGCTATATTTATGCTTGTGCATGTATTTGCTTACAGGGTATATCATGAATTTGGAGAAAAAGCTAACCAGGTCGGGGGTGAAGCACTCCGCCTTCAGGCTGTGCCATGTATTTGGTCAGAGACTTGGGCTAAATGGGCTGTGCTCTTACCGCCCCATCTCTGCTGAAGCAGCACATGCTCAGTGAGGTGCATTAGAACCCCCGAGTCCCCCACAGGGAGGACCATTACTGGTCCAAGGCCTGTTAGGAACTGGGCCGCACAGCAGGAGGTGAGCAGGGCCCAGCTAGCATGACCGCCTGAGCTCCGCCTCCTGTCATATCAGTGCGATCCCTATTGTGAACTGGGCATGGGAGGGATCTAGGTTACTAATCCTTATGGGACTCTAATGTCTGATGATCTGAGGTGGAACAGTTTCATCTGGAAACCATTCTGCCCGAAAGAGCTCCCCCGCAAACCCCACTCTACATTAGCACAATAGACCTAGCAGGGACTTTGGGCTTTTAAAGTAGACACACCACATAGGAAATTCCAACACCATGTTTGAATGTTTCCCAATCTCTCTGAACCTCACTTTTCTGCCAAACAGGGATACTAACGCCGTCTTCAGAGGATTCTTATGGGGGTTCAAAGAAATAAGCTAAGAAAAGTATCTAACAACGGCTGGCACGTAGAGGGTGCTCAGTAAATATGAGTTTCTTTCATTTGTCCTAGGTTTCAGTGAAACGAGAAAGCTAAGATCATTTTGAATTGTCAGTGTGGCCTGAAGTTAACTATTCTTCCATACCCACATTACTGGGGGTTCTCCTTGACTTTTCACAGCCTTATTTCATCTTGCTTCCTCCTTCGTAATCATCATCTTTGTATACCTAGCATTCTGAAGACCTAATAAAGATATTCACACCCTTCAATTCTCTTCTTGAATCAGTAGAACAGAACCACACATATAATATTCTCAATTACCCTTCTCCAATTCCATTTACAGAGAAAAGAAAAAATATTTATTTTTATTTACTTCATGCCAAGCACAGTGCCATGTATTTTCAAATACACTGAAATATCATTTATATATGTGTTATATATGTAAGCCAGTCAAGTTTTCAATATATATAATATATATGCATAAAATCTGAATATTTATATGGCATTTAAAATGGAAGATAAATATGTTACTCCATTATGTGACAAGACCATATAGTTTTTGGTATCTTCATATAACCTTATTGGTTGCTCTACAGGTAGTAAAGTAAAAAAAACTCTGTAAAATGATGAAATCTTTTTGGAAAATTAATTATAAGTTGATTGTAAAATGGTTTTAGGAAAGAGAATACATTATTAGAGTGCCAAGATATCAAAGACATGAATTTAAAAGAGAACCACATATAACTCCTATAATCTTTTCAACATTAGGCTGACATAATTTGGATGCTCATTTATCATGTAGATGGTAGGAGTGAAAAAAAAATTTAACTACTGTTCTATATACATATAATGTGCAATGATTTTTCAGCTGGTCAGGGTGAACTCCATCCCTGGAGTGTGTGCAGGGATGTATGGGGGGCATCAGAGTAACTCAAGGGCTTTTCAAATTGTACCCACACTCATCCAGATTTTGCTAAATTCCCTTAAGGCAAGAAATATCTGCTCACATTTAGTTGAGGAGTACACTGGAATATCCAGAGGAATCACACTGCACCCTGCCTCAACAGAAATGGTTAAATGCCCTCTTGGAAAACTGTGTATCCTTCTGGTGTTGAGAATAATTTCCCTGAAGTGAGTCACTCCTGATGCAGTTTCTTGGCATCCTGCTGGTGTGCTGGTGGGGAAAGCTGGCTTGGGAGCAACTTTGGTTCTTTAAGCCATCTTAAATTTTTTAAATTGCCGACAAAATCATTATGAGCATAAGGGAAAGAAAGGTGTCCCCTTAAGATCCATAGAGTAATATGCAACATAATTCCATTACAGACCTAGGTATTACAAATGTATAAATGCAATTTTCTAAGCACCAAGCAGTGATTAAAAAAAAAAAAAACCCACACACAATGTAATAGAGATTAAACTTCAACAACATCCTGGAGCCACATGAAAGCTATCATGTATACTATCTTACATCACATTTATTAGTTTTACTCCACCTTGATGAGAGAGTATGAGCTACTACTTTTGAAATAAAAAGATTGACTAACTTGCTTAGTTCATAGAGCTTTAGATAAGGTGGCAGAGAGTAGACATTGGTTCTAAGAAGATGTACTTTATTATACTGTCTTTTAGAAGTTAAATTGAAGACGTCCAGGAGAATCTGGGGTGTATAAAGTGCTAGGGAACAGACTCCAGGAGAAAGCTCTACCATCAAATAGCAGTTTCAAAAGAGAATGAAGAGCAATCGTAGTTAGACATCTGGGCAAATCTAGCAAGGGGTGAGTGAAGCAGCAATTGGGCACAGAAAAAGACAAACTGGAAGGAGCATCACACGGAAATCCAGGGACACTGAAGTCAGCACAAAGGAGATGCTCCAATTCTGGAGCAGACTGCCGGATTTCAACCCCAACGCAACAGCAGCTTGGCCAACTCATCCCCTCTAGGACTCCCTTCCTTGTGTTCTTCGTGCACAAAACAATGATAATCAGGCACCCACATCAGAGAAGAAATAACTGAATACCTGCCTGGCACATACTAAACATGTAGTAAACAGCATTTCTTGCTGCTGTTAAGTCAACCTGCCCTTCAAGGGGAGAAATACCTGCTGGCACAGAGAGGCCTCCACTGCCTTGAGTAAGGCTGGGTGGGAGGAACTTTGGTACAAGGTCTAAGAATAGAGCAAACACTCTAAACTAAAACTGGGGTGTGGCTTTCGAGTATAAAAGGCAACAAGTTTGACTTGAAGCTGGGTCAGCTGAACAACCAAATTGGGGCTTCCTTCCTGGGAAGTTAAGAAGTCCCGGGACCTGGAGGTGAACATTTCCTGTTCAGAAGGTCAAGTTGTCCCAAATGTAAGACAGACTGGCTGCAGGAGTGGAAGGTTTGAGAATAGGACAGTGAAGTGATCGAAGTATAAAACTCTGGGATCTTTCTCTCAGAAGATCTTGGAAAATAACTGGAAATTTCGCTCACCTGTGTAACTTTTACCAAATCTCAGTACTTGTTAGTGTTAGAGAAATAATGCTGTGTTTCTTGCTATGGGTCATATTTTCCACAAAAGTAAAAATTGGTTTTTGTGGAAAGGGAACAAGCCCCCAGCCAAACCTAGGTGAGTCATCCTGCTGTCTGGGTGGCTGTGGTTACGGCATGGCAAAGGTACTGTCACGCTGTCTCATTGACAGTGTCTCAACTGAATAGAGTCTCTCATTGAAATGCAGAGGGTTTACCTGAGGAGCAGGTCAAAGGGTTGCCCAGATAGGCAGCCATTACAACAATAACCACAACCTTCTCTCTGCCCACTTGAGCTCACTTGTCTTAATCTATTTTTTACTTTTCTTTATATTTATTTTCTCATTTAAATACACTATAAAATTTTGTTTTCATTTTTGCCTATCTTCTCCCATGGGAATAATATACATATCAACAGAGCTGGGATCTTTGTCGTTCTGTTCACACATGTATACGTCAAGCGCATAGAAGAATGCCTGGCTCAGAACAGGCACTCAGTAGCTATGGGTAGCCTGGCCAATGGAGAAAGTGATTTAAGAGTGTAAATGATGTTTTGTATATTTTGTTCTTCAGCTTCAGAGTTTTCCTCTAACTCTAGAGCCCCTTCTGACTCTGACCTTGTTTATTTAAAGTATACATTTGAATTAATCTCAGACTAACAGAAAGTTGCGAAAGTAGTACGAAGAATAACTGCACAGCCTTCACCTATAATTCCCAAATGTTAGCATATTGACAAGTTGGCCTTGTTCTCTCTCTGTCTGTCTCTCACTCAGCACCCCTGCAACACATTAGCTTTAACAACACTTCAGAGCAAGTTGCAGACACTCTTTGGCCCTAAATATTTCTGTGCCTGTTTCCTAAAATTAAGACTATAACTATAGCACAATTATCAAAATAAGGAAGCTAATATAGATACAATATGATTTATAATATACCAATCTCATTCTGATTTTACCAGTTGCCCCACTAATGAACTACATAGCATTTATTTTTCATTTCTACGATTAGGGTCTAGCCCAAGATCATATACTTCATATAGTCGTCATAGCTGTTTAGTCTCTTTGGGTCTAGAGCAGTCTATCAGAAATTATTTGTTGTTCATGTCTTTAATATTTTAGCATTTTTGAAGCATGTTGTTATCTTGTAGAGTGTCCCCAACTTTGGATCTGCCTGATGCACACTCCTGAGGAGGTTCAAGTTATGCATTTCTGGCAAGAATATCATAAAAGTGATATTGTGCCCTGTTCATAGCATCATAGCAAAAGACATATAAAGTCTTTTTGTCTCCCTACTAGTGACGTTAACATGATTACTTAAAGGGTTATCTGCTACATCCCACAACTAAAAGGTTCTTATTTTTCACTGTGTAATTTGTAAGTACCTTGAGGGGAGATACCGGGAGACTCTGTAAATATCCTTTTGCTCATAATACTTTCATTCTCATTTTTTGGAGAGTTTTCATTCTATATATGTACATTCTCTAAGAACATTTTAACAGAGAGCTGGTTTCTGGACATCTGGACTTAGTGATCTAAGAATAAATTGTCAGTTGATTCACATTTATATAAATCTACTCAAATTTGCCTTCTTCCCTTGCCCACCCTCTTAAAATTATGGGTAGAAAAACTGGATTACATCAAGAATAAAGTGGCATGTATAAGGGTGGGAATTTTAGATCCAGCAGATGCAAATAATTTTGTTTGGACAAAACTATTGCTTTAATTCAGGGATAAATATTAAATAAAATTCTTAATTTAAATAATGACAGAGATAATGGAGACAATGGTATAGAAAAGAGATGAATCAATCAAAATAGTTTAAATTACATTTCTAGGTTTCCCTTTCTCTTATTATTGCCCTAATAGGGCAATCTAAGAAGGAAATTATCATTTTGCACAAGGGAAAAACCATAGGTGTATGGGCTGTGTAGTAGAAAACCATTTACCAATCAAATATTGAAAGATAAAAAGAAATCACTGTCGAGAGTAACAACCTGGAGTTCTCATAGTAGCAACTGCATATATAAATCTAATCACATTATTTATTTGCTCACTTTTAATTAAAAAAATAAAATTTATATTTAAGCTGCCCATCATTAGCCAGATACTGAGCTAAATTAGGCAAAACTTAAAGCCTGTGGCTTACTGATTTGAGCACTCTGCCTCCAGATTTTTGCATAGTTGCTGATAGTTTTATTATTTTGGATCTGTAACTTGCCATAGATAGGCAAGGTATTTCTCTGTGCCTTGGTTTCTTCATAATTAAAATGGGTATGTTAACAATAGTATCCACATCATAAGGTTGGAGTGAGGAATGAATGAGTTCATGTATATAATGTTCTTAGAACAGTGCCTAGAACAGAGTAAATGTGGTATGGTTTAGCCAGTGTAATTATCGTTAGTGCATGAGGGTCACCAAAGCCATCTCCAAGATTTAATCTTACTAGAAGGACTAACAGGACTCAACATATAATCAGACTCACAGCTGTGATTTATTACACTGAAAGGACAAAGCAAAATCAGTAATGGGAAGAGCACTTTGGTTAAAGGCCAGAGGAAACCAGACACAAGCTTCCAAGAGTCTTCTTCCAGCAGAGTGGCACGGGATCTATTTAACTCCGCCAGGGACAAGTTGTGACAACACTTGTGAAGCAGCTGCCTCCCAGGGAAGCTAATTTGAGACTCAGGCCCAGGGTTTGTGTAGGGGGTGATCACATGGGTACCTTCTGCCTAGCATGTACCAAAATTGCAGACTTCCAGAAGGAAAGCAGGTATTGAACATAAGCTATATTGGGTTTGGTTTTGTTTTGTTTTGTTTCTGAGATGACGTCTTGCTGTGTCACCCAGGCTGGAGTGCAGTGATATAATCATGGCTCACTGCAACCTCTGCCTCTCAGGTTCAAGCAATTCTCGTACCTCAATCTCCTGAATAGTTGAGGCTATATTCAACTCCCAGCTAATTTTGTTTTTCTTTTGTATTTTCAGTAGAGACGGGGTTTCACCGTGTTGGCCAGGCTGGTCTCAAACTCCTGACCTCAAACAATCTGCCTGCCTCAGCCTCCCAAAGTGCTGGAATTACAGGCATGAGCCACGGCGCCTGGCCTGAACATAAGTCATATTGTTTGCACAAACCATTTAGGTACAGTGAACCCCTGTATTAAAATTCTCCCGAAATTCAAGTTTCTGGGTGCCAGCAAGGACCAACCTTGTAAACAGGCCTTTCTAAGGATAACAGGCCTGTTATGTTAGTTCTTTTCGGCATAGCTATATTATATATATATAAAAATATATATATAATATATAAATATATATATAATATATAAATATATACTATCATACTGCTCTCCATAAGTATTCTTGCTGAACACTTACCTGGTCACTTCCCAGTAGAAAACTAATGTGCCTTAGAAGCATAAATCAAATTGGTTGATATGTGCCAAAATCAGTTGCATGGTACCAGGTGTTACTTCCAGATAAGACCTTTATGCAAAATACTTTCCATGTGGAATAGAACCAAGGCAATGCAATGGTTACCTTCTGCAACAACAACATAAGGCACCTTTAGGAACAAAGTAAGCTAGACTTATGAGCAGCCTGAATTTAACTTCTCAGTCTCTTGCTTTTACATATTCAGTTTTCCAGTTACACCTTCCACACACAATTTAAAAGCAGGCTCAACTTAGAACTCTGAACAGCTAATTGTCAAGTGTGTTCAGACTAGAAAGATAAGGTCTCAAGCGATCCTCTGACCTTGGCATCTCAAAGTATTGGGATTACAGGTATGAGCCACTATTCCTGACCCTTCATTATTAATGTTTATTAATTTCAATACATTTTGCTCTGGGAAATAGCAATATTAAAAATCATTTCTTTAGCTTTAGAATTAGGCTAAAATGGCCGGGCGCGGTGGCTCAAGCCTGTAATCCCAGCACTTTGGGAGGCCGAGACGGGCGGATCACAAGGTCAGGAAATCGAGACCAGCCTGGCTAATACGGTGAAACCCCGTCTCTACTAAAAAATACAAAAAACTAGCCGGGTGAGGTGGCGGGCGCCTGTAGTCCCAGCTACCTGGGAGGCTGAGGCAGGAGAATGGCGTAGACCCGGGAGGCGGAGCTTGCAGTGAGCTGAGATGCGGCCACTGCACTCCAGCCTGGGGACAGAGCGAGACTCCGTCTCAAAAAAAAAAAAAAAAAAAAAAAAAGAATTAGGCTAAAATTAGTATGGTCAATATATATTTGTGGTAGATGTTAAAGGCAAGGCTGACAAAGATTGTGATTTTTTTTCCCATTAAAACACATTTTTGAAGTAAAAATTCTTCCACTACCAACTCTTTCTTCCTCATTTTATTCAAAAGTACTGCAACAGTCAGTTGGTTTCTGACCTGTAACAGACCTGGGTAGGGCCACCAAGATAAAAATAAGAGTCTTAAATCACTGACTTCAAATTTTATTGGAAAAGTCATTTAACAATTACTAAATCATTAATAAAGTGTTTAAAACAGAAGCTCCAAAATGTCTCACACAGCATTAAAGGTGTAGCAAAGTATCCTGGCTGGACAGAATTTTTGCCATGTAGTTAAGAAATCACAAGATGCCTGGAGACCCCAGGGTAAGGCTGAGAGAATTAGTGTATGGATAGTAATTAGGTCTGAAGAAAGCGTAGAGCCTAGCGAAACAAGTTGTTGCTTCTATTCTGGTACAGGAATCAACAGCTGCTTATTATGCAACACAAGATTATGCTTACTACAAAGTAATGCTTAATAGACTATATTTCTTGAATTTACCAATATACACATGAGCTAGATTGAATAAAATAATACTTTAAAAAAAGACAGCTGGGCGCAGTGGCTCACGCCTATAAATCCCAGCACTTTGGAAGGCCGAGGCGGGTGATTCACAAGGTCAGGAGATCGAGACCATCCCGGCTAACACAGTGAAACCTCGTCTCTCCTAAAAATACAAAAAATTAACTGGGCGTGACGCCAGGTGCCTGTAGCCCCAGCTACAGCTACTTGGGAGGCTGAGGCAGGAGAATGGCATAAGCCTGGGAGGCGGATCTTGCAGTGAGCTGAGATCACGCCACTGTACTCCAGCCTGGGGGACAGAATGAGACTCCGTCTCAAAAAAAAAAAAAAAAAAGGCATATAGTAGCACATAGTAAGGGATTGAACCACTGGCCATTCTACCTTGAATTCCTTTCTGATTATGGTAGCAAAACTTCCAAAGAGATGAAAAATAGTACACCTGAAGTTAATTGGAATCATTGCCAGGAAAAAGAAGAATGCAAATGATTTTGCACTCTGGATAATATTATCTCTAAGGTCCATTTCAACTCCACATTTCTATGAAATGCTGATTTTAAAAATCTAGAGTAATTAAACTTATCACATTAGGACATTATGATGGGAGATCTCTTTCAGGAAGTATGTGAGAGCCTGCTGCAGAAGTCATGGAATCCAAGGGAGGTGTTAAGAGAAAATCATCAAGATCACCTCTAAGATTTTCCATTGTGATTTTTATCAGTAAAGATTTTGTTAGTTGCTTGTCCCTTCTTTAGTCCTCACATCCGTTGTTAATGGGTTATTTTGGAATTGAAGTATTTTTTAGATAATCAAAAAGCACTCCCTTTTGATGGCTACTGTTCAAAAATAAAGTCAAAAACCATACACCTCTTTATATTATCTTTTTAAAAATCTCATTTCCTAATCTATCAGCTGAGGAGAAACACCATGGAAGCTACTCCTCAACTATGAAGTTCCACCAACATTTTTCATGATTCTTTGCATGTTTCATGATGTTCAATCTCCAAGGATGTCCTCAAGACCAATTTAAATAAATGAAATTAAAAGGTAGCAAATTCCAGACTGACTAAGGGTCACTGTTGTTTTAAAATATCTCTACTGTTGAAAAGGGAATTGAGGGGAAAAAATTCAGAACGTTGAAATCCAATGTCAATAATAACAAAAAAAGGAAATTTAGCTAAGATAGCTCCCTGTCTGTTAAATTAATAAACTTCTTATATCTGCTATCCAGGATATATCCTAGTCAGTCATACCCAGCTAAGTCTCATCAGGTATTTATGACCACATAGATAATACATTCATGGAAGACATTATCTTCGACATCATGAGGAATTACCCAATAATACATTTAAACTGTCTTTCGAGATTGGTTATGGAATTTTATATGCTCTATGTCTTCATTCCTCCAATCGTTAGCTCAGTATCATGGATCCTGGAAAATAATACTGATATGAATAATTTTCTCAGATAAGACAAGAAATCTTTGTTGTTGCTATGTCCCTGAGTCATAAGGCAAGGGACAAAGTAATATAAAGTTTTGAAAATAACACATATATCTCTGTCTTTCTTATATAACACTGCCATCAAGACTGATTCAATAACCTCAAGTTTTATCATTAATACTACTTCATTGACTTCGGCATGAAGTTTGAAACTTTGTAGCACCTCATTCACAGGTTAGTTGTGAATGATGAGAAAGCCAGTTTTTCTGGTGGTACCTTTCTCCCACCTTTTCATATGTCTACATGTAGCTGTTCAACGACAAATCACAAACAATGTGATTTGAAATTTTCACAGAAACAAACAAGTATCATCTTTGTGGGTTGAAACAAGTTCAGAATGCATCTGTAAAAGTATATAATTTGTTTAAAATAGGTTCTAAATGAAGGGACAAAGGGGCAGCACTGTAAAAAAACTGCATATACACAAAGTGAGAGATAAATGGACAAATATGAACATCCCCTCTGAAAATCACCCCACAGTAAATATAAGGTGGGGCCTGGGCAGGAAGAAGGAAGACTTCCCTCGCTCTCTGGTATTTGGTCACTAACATGAAATTACTTACAGCTCCACCACAAAGAAAAAATATCTGAGATCTAAGTTATCTGCATTAGACTTTTAAAATCTTTAAAAAAACTAAGTGCTGATTTCACTTCCCATCTAGTACTTATTCTATAGTACAGTGAATATTTTCAAAGCTAGAAATTTCCCAAAGGCTTTTTAATTTTATCATGTATCTTTCCTCAATAGCTTGAAAAAAGAGTTGAAAACTACATACACTGAGCTTCCTAGTCCTACAAACCAACAATCTTACATACATTCTGAATCCACTTCCATTTACTTCACTGCACTACTGAAGGAAAAAGTTCATCTCTTCTTTCACAAGGCAGATGTCTCCTTGTTTACTGTATTCTACATGCTTCCCCCACTTGCTTGGGTATTTTTCACCATCAATTATTCTCCCTCTGTCTTTTATTTTTCAACTGCTTATTTCCATCAAATCATAATCCTTAGTATAAACATATTTTCTTCACGAAGGAAAAAAAAAAGCAACTAAACATACCTGACATCTCTGGAACATAGCTCCCAATAATAGCAGAATACACATTCATCTCAAACGCACATGAAACATTTTACAGAATAGACCACATAGTGGTCACAAAACAAGTCTCAATACATAAAAAAAGAGTGAAATCATATAAGGTATCTTCTCCTACCACAGTGGGATGAAGCTAGAAAGCAATAGCAGAAGGAAAACCAATACGTGGAAATTAACCAACATTCCTAAGGAATACATGAATCAAAGAAGAAAATACATGGATAATTAGATAATATTTTGAGATCATTGAAAATAAAAACATGACATACAAACTTTCCCCTTAAGATCAGGAATAACACAAGGATATCTACTCTGGCCACTTCTACTCAACACTGTACTAGAGATTCGTTCAAACAGGGCAAGTAGGCAATAAAAGCCAACAAAGACATCGATTTTGGAAAAAAGATCAGGGGTAGTCATTCATTAGTGATTCTTAGTTCATGTTTGTTTGGTTTAGTTTTCACTCATCATGTTTGACTTGTATGGTGATATTTATAGATGACATGACTCGCTTTCACTGCAATACAATAAAAATAAATGTTTATTTATCGATTTCAGTGTGGGCCAGCATTATTGATTGTTTCCAATTATTTGCTATTATAGACAATAATACCATGATATTCCTATACATATAACCCGTGTAAATGATTTGTTAAGGTTTTTAGGTAAGAGTCAAATTGCTGAGTCACAGGATATATAAATATAACCAACCTTAGTTGGTGGTAGAAAACTAGTTTTCAAAATTGGTTAAAGTAATTTACATTTCTATTAGCCATGTGTTATGACAAGTTGGTGTTTTCATGATTTATGCCAATCAGGAGGATATCAAATGGCATCATTTTGTGATTTTAATTTGCACTTTCCCTTTTTCCTAATGAGCTTGGGTGTCTTTTTTTCATATTTGAGGTCCATTCACGTTTCTTCTTCCGTGGGAAGTCTATTTGTGTTTTTTTTGAAAATAATGTCATTTACTTATTTGTGTTTTTCTTATTAATGCATAGGTATTTCTACATATTCATTATACTAATATTTTGCCAATTACATTTGTCATAAATATTGTTTTCCAATATTTATGTCTTATGTCTGAAAGAATTACTCATTTTCAGGTGTCTTTAGTTTATAATTTTAAACATTTTAATATATTCAAATAGCTGTCTCTTTTTTTCTATTTGGTTTTCTTCTTGACTTAAGGAATCATTCATTACAGTTCATGAAGATATTTTCTTATAAAGGTTTTAAAGTTTTTGCATGTCACACTGAGTACTAGTCCATCTGGAACTTATTGCTATTTATGATATCAAATAGGGATTTATTTCATTTTTTACACAAATAACCTATTATTATCTAAACATTATTGAATAGTGCAGTCTTTCCCAACTGATTGATCAGAGTTCTTATATACTTTTTGGGGACTTTTAATCTTGTTCCACTAATCTCTTTGCATATCCCTTCACCATTATCACACTTTCAAATTTGCTATAGATTTAAAATATTTATTATTTCCACCAGTACCCGATTCTTCTTTAAGAGAATTTTGCTTTTTGACCTTCTGGAAATGATTTATATATAAGTTGAAGTTTTCTAGTAGACTATCCTATCATCAGTGGACAATGACTGCCTATTTCTTCTTTTGTAATTATTTTCTTCTATTTTCCCCTCTTCTTATAGGTTGTGTTTGTGCCCTAGGGCTGCCATAAGAAATTGCTGTAAACTCGGCAGTTTAAAACACTAGAGATATATTCTCTCACAGGCTATGAGGCCAGAAGTCCAAAACTGAGATACCAGAAAATCAATGCTGCCTCCAAAGGCTCTAGGAGAGAATCCTTCCTTGCGTTTTTCAGCTTGGTGGCTCCTGGCATTCATTGGCTTGTGACAGTCTAACTCCAATCTCTGTCTTTTTCTCCTGGATCCAAATCTCCTTCTTTTTTCGCTAATAAAGACATTAGTCATCAGATTTAAGGTCTACCCCAAATCCTGGGTAATTTCATCCAACATCCTTGACTACATCTGCAAAGACCGTATTTCCAAATAATGTCATATTCTAAGGATCCAGTTGTGGACATGAACTTTGGGAGGATGCTATGAAACATTTTAACAATTTGACAGCAAATATGATATTTTGCTGTAGCTGTTGCAGGTCTTCTTTACCAACACAAGGACATTTTCTTTTCCTCCTACCTTGTTGAAGTGTTTTTTAAATTAATATGCTTATTAAATTATATCAGATAGTTTTTTGAATCTATTGAGAAGATAATGTTTTTCTCCTTTAATCTGTTTCTTAGTAAATTACAATAATTGTCTAATATTGAACCAAAAAAATGCATTCATATAATAAATCTAACTTAATTATGGTATACTAAAATAAAAATGAATTTAGCACTGAAACTTATTTTCCAAAAGTTTTATTTTTTCTGAAATTTTTGGTAATGTTGAATGGCCTTGATGCTTTTTTTGAAAATGTTGATTCAAAATTGTAATAATGATAATTGGATCACCTATATAATGTTATTTAGATTCTTTCTAAAATTAATCTTTTTACTGGGAATTTGATTGAACATTTGGCTTAGTTGCTCCTCTTTGTTGTAGGCTTTCTCTTTAGTTCAGTAGTAGCTATGGATATTTTTATATTTCCTTTTTCTACTTCCTTTGCATTTATTTTGTTCTTTTGTCAACTTATATAGTTCTTGTGTAATATTAGCTCGTAAGCTTGTAAATTTCCCTCTCAATACATCTTAACCATGTCCCATAGTTTGATAAGTAATTATTTATGACTCAGTTTTAGGAAACTCCTTATTTCTACTAAAATAGCTTTTTAACTTGTGGATTACTTAGAATTTTGTTAAAGATATGCTCATATATTTGTTATTGTTTTGTAATTAATTGTATTTATGTTGGAGAATGCGAGACTCTTGTAATTTTTTTTAAGTTTTGCCCTAATGTCTATTTTGTCCAATAATAATAAAATTACGCCAGCTCTCTTTTGGTTATTTTTTTTGCCTGATGATTTGCCTGTAAGCCTTTTCCTTTTAGTTTTTCTGAGTTTTGTTTTGTTTTAGTTGTGTCTTTTACAAACAGTATATATTTAAACTGTGTATTATTAATACAATCAGATAATCCTACCTTTGAGAGAGCATAGCTGTTGACATACTGAACTTACTTTGTGTTTCTCTCTAACCCACATTTTCTATGTATGTTTTTCTTCCTCTTTCTTGCTTTTTTTTTGGACTGATTGATATTACTATCCTTGCCTCCCTTTCCTAATTTTCCACAATTTCTCCCTGCACTGTTTTGGAACTTATGCACTTATTTTCTATTCTTTTAATAGTTATTCCAGAAAAAAATGTAACATAAACATATGTAACTTATACTTTAATGTTAAGCAATATGTTTACATTCAACACAAAGTAATACTTTATTTTTGATGAATACCGTCACAAAATAAATGATAATTTTGTCCAGGATTTCAATTTTGTCTTGATTTGTTTAGAGGTGGAGTCTCACCATGTTGCCCAGGATAGAGTGCAATGGCTGCTCTCAGGTATGACCATAGTACACTATATCCTCAAACTTTTGCATTGAAGGGATCCCAAGTAGCCGGGACTATAGGTTTCTGCCTTGATTTTTTTAACCACATAAATTAGGCATGATCATTATTCTTTTATAAAGTCCATGTTTATGTACTATTTTATACTACACACTAGTGTTAATTGTCTCCCAGTCTTCTCTATTAGGTTTATTTTCTTTTTTCTTGATGTACATCCTGTAGAAATGTTATCAGTGAGAAATTGTTGGTAGTAAGCTCTTACAGTTTGTCTTATAATTTTTTTAGTTTGTTCATGTCTTAAAAGAGTTCATTGAATGTACAATTCCAGTTTCTCAGCTAATTTCTCTGAGTGCATTGAAGTTAATATTGCCCTGTCTTCTACCTTCCACTGATGCTGTTGAAAAGTTAGCTGTCTAATAGTTATTATCTGTAAGTTGTCCTTTTTTTTCTCTGTTGGTATCGAGGTCTTCTCTTTATTTTGATGGTCTTCAATTTTTCTATAATGAGTCTAAGTTTGAATTTGTTTTTATATACACCATTTGGGGTCCTTTGGGAATCCTGTATCTGAGGATGGTTGTCTTTCATCAATTCTGGATAATTCTTAGACATCATCTTTTAAAATACTGCCTCTCTGCCATTTTCTACATTACCTCCTCCTGCAACATATAAAATATGTGGCATATACCGTATATATGCAATTAATATACTCTTGTACCCTGGACACCTTTTAATTGATCCAAGATATTTTACATTTTTATTATTTGATATAAAATATTTTACATATTTATGAAGTACATGTATTTGTTACATGCATAGAATGTGTAAGAATCAATGATCAAGTCAGCGTATTTGGGAATATCTATCACCTTGAGTATTTATCATTTATATATGTCATTGATCCTTCAAGTCCTTTCATCTAACTACTTTAAAATATACAATACAATATTTCTAACTATAGCCACTCTGCTATTGCAAATTAAGCCTTATTTTTTCTACTCAACTCTGTTTGTACCACTAATCAACCTCTTTTTATCACCCCCTTCCAACCACACACCCTTCTGAGCCTCTGATAATGGTCATTCTATTCTCTATCTCTATGAGATCAATTCTTTTCAGCTCTCACAGATGAGTGAGAACATGTGGTATCTGTCTTTCTGTACCTGGCTACTTTCACTTAACATAATGACCTCCAGTTCCATCCATGTTGCTGCAAAAGACATGGTTTCATTCTTTTTATGTCTGAATAATATTCCTTGTGTGTGTGTGTGTGTGTGTGTGTATCATTTTGTTTATATATTCATCTGTCGATGGACACAGTTTGATTCCATATATTTGCTCTTTGCAGCAATAAATATGCCAGTAAGTTATCTCATACACAGATTTCTTTTCCTTTGGATAAAAACTCAATAGAAGAATTAATGGGTCATATGGTAGTTGTATTTTTAGTTTTTTGAGAAACTTCCAAAATGTTTTCCAGCATAGTTGTACTAATTTACATTCCCACCAACAGTGTATAAGAATTCCCTTTTCTCTGCACCTTCACCAACATCTGCTATGTTTTGATTTTTAGTAATAGCCATCTACTGGGATAAGATGGTGTCTTATTTTAGTTTTATTTGCACTTCCCTGATCCACAATGATGCTAAGCATTTTTTCACCTCCTGACCATTTGTATGCTTTCTTTTGAGAAATGTTTATTCATGACTTTAGGCAATTTTTAATGGGATGATAATGCTGATTATTATTTACTGTTGAGTTATTGAAGATCCTAGTATATATTCCAGATGTTGTTCCCCTGTTGGATGAATGGTTACAAATATTTTCTCTCATTCAACAAGTTGTTTTTTTCACTTTGTTGATTATTTCCTTTGAGGTACAGAAGCTTTTTAGTTTAATGTAGTCAAATACAGAAGGTTTTGGACGGATAATTTAAGTTTTTCTAGATATAAGATCACATCATCAACGAAGAGGGACAATTTGACTTCTTCTTTTCCAATCTGGATACCTTTCATTTCTTTCTTTTGGCTGATTGCTCTGTCTGGGACTTTCAGTACTATGTTGAGTAGGAGTAGTGAAAGTGGGCACCCTTGTCTTGTTCCAGATCTTAGAGAAAAAGCTTTCAGTTTTCCTCATTCAATATGATGTAAGCTGTGGGTTTGTTATAAATGCCTTTATTATCTTATGATAAATTCCTTCTATTCCTAGTTTATTGAGAGTTTTTGTTATGAAGGGATATTAAATTTTGTTAAATGCCTTTTCTGTTTCTATTGAGATGATCATACAGTTTTTGTACATCATTCTGGTGATGAGATGTATCATGTTGATTGACTTGCATTTGTTGAAACATCCTTGTACCCCCGGTATCAATCTCACTTGGTTATGGTGTATTATCTTTTTGATGTGCTGTTGGATTCAGTTTGCTAATATTTTGTTAAGGATTTCAAATCTAAGTTTATCAGGGATATTGACCTGTAGTTTTTTTTTTTATGTTGCATCCTTGTCTGGTTTTGGTATCAGGGTAATTATGGCCTCATAAAATGAGTAAGGAAGAGTTCACTCCTCTTTAAATTTTTAGAATAGTTTCAGAATTGGCATTTGTTCTTATTTATATGTTTGGTATAATTAAGTTGTAAATCCCTCCAGTCCTCATTGTTTTCTTTGTTGGGAGACTTTTGTTACTGATTCAATCTCGCTACTCATTTTTGGTCTATTCAAAGTTTTTAATTTTTCCTTGATTCAATCTTGGTAGGTGATATGTTTCCAACATTTTATCAATTTCCTCTAGACTTTCCAGTTTCTAAGCATATAGTTGCTCATAATAGTCTCTTTTTTATTCTTTTTTATTTTTGTCTGACTAGATTATCTTAAAAGACTGCTCTTCAAGTTCTGGGATTATTGCTTTGGCTTGATCTAGTCTATTGCTGAAGGTGTGAATGTATTTTGAATTTCATTCGATGAATTCTTTAGCACCAGATTTCTGTTTGTCTATTTTTTAAAATAGCTACATCTTTGCTGAAGTTTTCATTCACATACTGAATTGTTTTTCTAGTTTCTCTGTATTGTTTTCCAGAATTCTTTTGTATCTCACTGAGTTTCTTTAAAATCAGTATTTTGGATTTTTCATCACAATTTCATGAATTTCTTTTTGATTCAGATCTGTTGCTGGAGGATTATTGTGTCCTGTTGTAGATGTCCTATTTCCTTGCTTTTTCCTGTTTCCTGTATGCTTATGTTGATATCTGTGCATCTGCTATAAAAGTCACTTCTTCCAATTTTTTGAAGTTGCTTCCATGGGGTGGATATTTTCCTGAAGTTGTAAAGATGTTTTTTGTTAGATAGGGCACTTTGGCTTTAACTTTGGGTGCATGCAGTAGTGTAATCTCTGTGTGATTTCTTCAGCCATAAACAGTGTCAATGGTGTCAGTGATTTCCTCAGTCACTTAGGGTGAGTTATTAGTAGAGGCTATGGTGAAGTTTTTCTGAGGATTGGGATGCCACGTGAGCCAAACTTGGGGCCCCAGTGCTTGCAGAAGTGAGTTAAGCATGCCTGTCCTGGGGACCCAGGGAAGAATACACTGGTGCAAGTGTTAGGGTGTCCCAGAGGGCCAATTCTTGGGCCTCCAAGTAGCTTGCTCAGAGCAAGTAGTGATAACAGTGGCTCAGGCCAATGGGCAGGTTCTCTGATCTCTGGGCAGTGGGTATGATGTGAGTGAAGGTAGTAACAGCCATGGATCAACCCACTGGAACTCAATCAGACAATGCTGGTGTTGACGGTGGCTGCAACAGGTTGGTTAGGCAGGTGCCCTGGCCTGCTAATAGGATGTATGGGTGGCTGCCAGATGTTTTCATATCCATAGGTCCTACCAGCCTAACCTCACCCTCTAGGAGGAGTGTACAGGCATCAACAGTGCTGGGGTATGTAGGGCGATCCTCCAGCACCTGATGGCATGCTCCAATACTTGGGGGATGGACCCCGGCAGGTGGACTTGACCTCAGGCTGCCAGTAGTGAATTCAGGTACTGTCTATGGTAGGCAGGGGTGGGGTGATCCCCAGGCTTCCAGCAGAATGCCCATGCATCACAGTGAAAGTTGTGCTGCGGGCCTGCTACTGGGGAGGACGGGGCCACTGTCAGTGAGAGCAGACTAGGCAGATAGCTATGGGATGCACAGTATCCTCGTGCCTTATTCCCACAGCAGCAATCCACAGCAGTGACCTGTAGCAGTAGCAGTGGAATTTTTCCTAGAAGTGCACGAAAGTGCTGGCTTCCCTGTCTCCCTCTTTGGCCTGGAAGTCAGTGGCAACATCAACACTGGCTCCTGGGCAGGATGCAGACGTTTGGAGGTTGGGCTCTCAGAATGGTGCTGTCTGGGTGCCTACCACTGGGAAGGTGGGGTCACTTTCAGTGGGAGCAGGGTAGGTAGGTGGCTGAGGGAATGTGGCTTGCTTGCTCCTCAGCACCCCTAGCAGCCCACAGCAGCAGCGGCAGGATTTGTCCTTGGAATGCATGAAGGTGCCCATCCTTTCTCTTCCTCTTTGGCAGGAGTGGCAGTGTTGCCATCAGGGCAGGATGCAGTCCTTTGGGGTCTTCACTGTCATGATGGTGCCAAGCTGCAGTTGCTCAGGGCTCAGAGGCCTGTGGGGCCCAGTGTGAGTTTCCTCTCTGTAGTAATTCTTCTGGATAATCTCTAGGCAGCTTCCTATGTTAGTCTCATAGTGCTTGTGGTTCAAGGGACACTCATGTAGCTAGGTTTACAAAAATCTGTGGCAGGAATGTGGTGTCCTAAGGGTCTCCACTTACCCTTTCTCCACATCTGGGAGCTTCCCCAGGCTGCCAGTCATTCCCAGACAAGCACACTGCCTCGCTTCTCTCTCCTTTGCTTTTAGTTCTTTCTGTGATTTTTCTATTGAATCTCAGTACTCCCTCTTAGGCAATCTATTCCAAGGGTACATATCTACTTGTTACTTTGGTTCCTCTCCATGGAGGAAGAGCCTATTGGCTTTATATAGTCAGTTATCTCTATCAGTTCTCCTAAAATACCCTGTTTATTTCATCTCAGTCTGGTGTTCCTAGAAGGCTGAAGTTGTGACAAAGGTTTGCTTGCAGCTAAATCAACTGGGTAAAGTGATTCCAAGAAACATAAGGAGGTTACCAATAAAAGAGAAAAAAAAGTCAGTGTCAGGTTGTTCTTTCAAACTGGTCAGTATTATGTAAAACTGGAGTATGATTCCACCAGGACTACATTAGGAAGTGTGTAGAATAAACTTTAGGGTCATTTACTTGAGGAATTGTATAAGGGAAAATTAATCCACTAGTTCCTATTTCTTCTTTTTTCAAGGGATGTTAATTCCCTATATTTCCAGTTTGGGTATGAAAGAATGAGTGTTAGGCGAGTGGAAGCTGTTAAGAGAAGTAGCCTATGCTCTTATGTCCAGGGAAAGTCTCCAAACCTGATAATATTACTGTTCTATCAATAGGCTTATTTCAGACAACGCTGGGATGGCCAATGAAAGAGACTGACTAACATTCACTGACAAGTCACCTGGTCAGCTGGTTAGTTGAGAATTTTCTCTGCAGTGGGTTCTTTCTGGTGGATATTAACATGAAACCAGAGATCTGCACCATTTGTACCCACTTATGTGGGTTCATCCTCATATCTCTTTCTCAAACTCCCATGTCTCCAATATTCTAGTGTTGTTCCTTCCAAACCTGTGCTAATCAGTTAAACGTCTACCACTGTCCAGGAGTCCACATTTATCTGTACCTCAGGCTATGTTTTCTTCATATAAAACAAATTTCCAAATGCACTATTTAATGTTCTTTCTACTAGGGGCATTCATTTTCACCACGGTCCTTCAGGCACCATGGGATCGGGACACAGTAGCACTGCAGTCCACTGACAGGCCACTGACACTGGTGTCAACATATCAGACCAATTCACTTTTTAACCAAAACTGAGTTTTCCACTCCCTGTCAGTTGGTCATGTAGAATCCCTCCCCTACTCACATGAAGGAATAGGTGTAAAATGAAGGAGAGTCACAGATACAGCAGAAGTGGGTAACAGAGGAGTCTGGTCACCACTTAATGCATCTTATTCATGCTTTTTGGAACTTCTTGGTCCTAATCTTGAGGGCACAAATCATTTCATTGCACAATGGGTAGTTACTGCACTCAGCTGACTTTAGGACTTACAAAACCCAGTTCATGTCAGGTCACTTTGGTGAAATAATCAGTTGGTATCTGTATTAGTTCATTTTCACACTGCTGATAAAGACATACCCAAGACTGGGTAATTTATAAAGGAAAGATGCTTAATTGATTCACATCTTTTAAGCATCTTTAAATGGCTGGGGAGGCCTCACAATCATAGTGGAAGGCAATGAGGAGCAAAGTCACGTCTTACCTGGATGGCAGCAGTCAAGAGAGCTTGTGTAGGGGAACCACCCTTTATAAAACCATCAGATCTTATGAGACTTATTCACTATCACAAGAACAACACGGGAAAGACCCACCCCCATGATTCAATTATCTCCCACTGCATACCTCCCACAACACGTGGGACTTGTGGGAGCTACAATTCAAGATGGGATTTGAATGGGGACACAGCCAATATCCACCCAAACCCATACTCAGTTTCTCAGAGTAGAGACAATAATATTCAAGAAGCTGCTTCCAAATAGTGAGTAGTTCTCTGCTATAGAGAACATTTATTTTCTTCAGAAATGTAGGGGTCTGTACTGTGACTCTTCTATTGGAACTTGCTAAAGATTCCAAACACAATATTTTCCACCACAGATATTCCTAGCACTGCTATATTTGCTCTATGATGTGCCCTAAGCAGCAGGACAGCCTGCAGTCCAACCTGGTCCTGCTGCAGTTCTCTCTTGCTCTTGGCCTCATTCAAAATCAACTGTTTTTCAATTCACTCAATAAATAGGTCAGCACAATACTCCCAAAGACAATGCCTCTAAAATCCAAACAGGATTTTAAATCTTGTCTCTAAAATCCAAACAGATTCACCAAGGACTGTATGGGTAAAAGTTTCAACAACTTGTTCTTCACTTGGAAGGACTTTCCTGACAAATTCCTAAAAGCTTCACTGATGTGACAGACCCTGAATCCAGGTGGCACATATCTGTCTTATTAGGCCATTCAGAGTATACATCCATTCCTGAACACCAGGTATGACTAGTGTGGTATTAACATAGTGAATAAGTACAGTATTCTGATGTCCATCAGTATGAACAAGGTGTTTTTAACCTACATTTTGAGAGCAAATAGGAGAGTTAACAAACTTGAAGGTGGACAGTGAATATATGTTACTATTGCTCCCATATAAAAACAAAGTGCCTTTGAGCCTCATTATGAATAAGGATTAAAAAGAACACATTTGCCATATCTACTCTATGGACCAATTGCCAGAAAATGAGTAACATTATGATGTATTTTCGTTGTGATATTGTTTCAAATATATTAGGGATCAGAGGAGGTTGTAATTTTAGGATTTTCACTTGGCCCTTCTAAGCATAATGGCTCTTAATGCAGAGGTCAGGGAACAGATGTCAGTATCTCCAAACTACAAAGTATATCCTTTCCAAGTATCCAGGAGGGGCCAGAGAAATAGTTCCCAGGTGGCTTCACAGGTCCATGGCTCAATGTGAAATCAGCTTGAGCTAATCTCCATTTATCATTTGGCCTCCACATTCCTTCACTCTGGACAGGGGACCAGGATGGTCTTTGGAGTCTCCTAATACACATATCAGCTGAAAACCTTTTTCTCCAGTGTTTAGTTAATTTGGTACCACAGGTCTATTCCGGGAAGATTAGGAGACCATTTGTCATGTATAGTTGTAGCAATATGCCATGTTTTCCATTCAAGGGGACCCAATCTCCACTTCAGTCAAGACGGAGTTGAAAACCAGCTCATGTCTAAAACTGATGAAGGGCCCTCATTTTCCATTGTAGCAGCTGATGTCACCCTTCACTTTGCCAGCTCTCAATTTTTGCTGGTTCAGTCAGTCAAATAACACCCTACTTGACTGCCCATCTCTGTAACCCCTAAGAATACAACAGGCTATTATCTATCACCACAGGTTCCTGCTGTTCAAGTCATTCATCTGCCACTTTGGTCTTGCTGGCATTAATATTATATCCACCTTGCCTCTGTTGGTTAACTGTCACAACCTGGTCTCTGAATTTTCAATCATTTTTCCTATTACCAAGGAACCCAACATTATGACACCACATGTAACTCTTAATTCTAGCATGTAGAGGATAGTTACCACCTAGTTTCTCAAGGAAACATTCCCTTAACATTGCATTACTTATTAACTTATTGAATTAGTGAAGTAAATCTTTTGTACCTTCTCAAGGAACCCAAGTGATGGGAATTCTGATCTCATGTAATAAATCCTTTTTATGATTAACATGTCCCTGAGACTTCTGACTCCTCTTCAACACTTTGCCAAGGCATCTCCTGTATCTATTCTTTATTTCATTTTCTTGTTTATTACTTTTATTTATTTTGTTTTGTAGAGATGGGGGGTCTCAGTATGCTGCCTAGGCTGCTCTCAAACTCCTGGCCTCAAATGATCTTCCTTCTCTGACCTCCCAAAGTGCTAGGATTACAAGCTCTACTTAATTTTCTTCAAGATAGAAGCACGTCCATGCATCAAGGATCCAATAAGCAGCATGAAGATCACTTGCCAGGACTTTAAAACCTGAGTCATGGGAAAATACTCCCATTACAATATCCATCCAATCTGCCACCCTCAAATTCCATTCAACCACGTGTTTTTGAAACTCCTGCTGGTATGTGCCTGTAGTATGGGGATGTATATTCTATTTCCTCCCAGAATAGGGACAATGTTTCTCCATTTGGGCTATCATGAGATCTGACTCTGGTTATTGGTCTGGAGGCAATGAGGAAAGGCAGTGCTAGAGCTTGAGGAAGCCATATCAATCTATGAGGCCCCAGTTGTGGCCTTTCCAGATTCTCCAGTTGAACAAAGCCTAGTTTAATTTAAGGTTCAGAAGAATCTGTGGCTTAAGATTTTCCAGCATATTCAACTCATCAGATGTCCTCATGCCAGTTCTGAAGATCCCACTCTTTATCTATTAGGGTTCTGCATTTAACACAGTGCTGTGAAGGCTGTGCATTGTCTTCTTTGCCATTCTGTTAACCTTACAATTAAATTCTGGGTCTGGCTTTTATCAGTGTTTGCTCTATGGCTATATGAGATTATATGAGATAAGAAGCCTTTCAAACAGGAACATACAGACCCTGTTACTTTCACAGCACACCTTGAAATGATAGTTGGTTAGCCTGAGTCTGTCATTTTCTTTCTTTCCTAGGCTGCTAAAGCAGATAACAAAAAGCAGCATCCTCCACAATTTTTTTCTTTTTTTGAGATGGGGTCTCACTCTGTTGCCAAACTGGAGTGCAGTGGTGCAATCTCGGCTCACTGCAACCTCTGCCTCCTGGGTTCAAGCGATTCTCCTGCCTCAGCCTCACAAGTAGCTGGGACTACAGGCGCGTGCCACCACGCCTGGCTAATTTTTTTGTATTTTTAGTAGAGACAGGGTTTCACCACGTTAGTCAGGATGGTCTCTATCTCCTGACCTCATGATCTGCCCACCTTGGCCTCCCAAAGCACTGGGATTACAGGCGTGAGCACTGCACCTGGCCCACAGTCTTTACAATTATCACAGCCCTTATATTTTTCAAGTGCCATTGCTACTGCATAAGCCTTCACTCACATTTTATTTTTATCTGCCAATGACAGTCTTAGTACTTGTAATGCTACTGCATGCCAGCAGTTATGCCACTCCACCTTTTCTTGTCAATGATAGCTCCAGAATTTCATCCTGATGTCTGTTTTTTAGGGCCACTTGCAATCCTAACTCTCTAGCCTAGGTTCCTCTTCCACCCATAGAAAGCAGTGTCTGGGTCCCTTCTCTTCTTCCATAAGCAGACCTGAGACACAGCCTTGTGTGAAAGTAGCTGCACACAGCTAGGGAGATGGGACGGAGATGGGAAGTTTGAAAGAAGCAGCCAATCAAAAGGCCTGCCATCAATAGGATCGCTGTTGTGGGCAATTGGGGTTTGCTCCTGTTCAGACCTTCTGAACAGCCATGTAGAAAGTTCTTCAGGATTTCTTCCTCCTCTCTCCCCACTGTGAAGAGATGAAAGAGAGGAGCATGTCCTTACTAGCTCCCATCCCTAATTGGTCAAAGCCTGCTCTCATACACATATACATGTGAAAACACGCCCAGTGGGTATGTGCTGGCATCCTACATTTGGCATCAGAGATGCCTGCAGATGAAAGCAAAAGATACATAGTTCAGCTAAGGCAAGACATATTCAAGTTATACCAATTGAAAGCTGGTTAGTGCAGTGAACCAAAGGTAGGCCAAGCCAATGTCAGGCAGGATGCGGGGCTGGGGTAATACCTTTATTTAAACTTTTAAAACATGTTTATTTTTGCACTCTGTATCTGATAATCCCAACATCCACAGTTCTTGCTGGTCAAATTCAGCATTTTGCTTTGCTAACTTGCGTCCATGGTAATTGTGACATCCTGTGTTTACTAATTTTAAATTGTGAGTTCATGTTTCTTGAAACTATCTGTGAGATAAATTTAAGACTTGCGTTTAAAAAGTGTCCCTCCTGAGAAGTTATCAATTCTCCACTAACAAATTTCTGTGGACATTATCAACCAGGGTCTACAATAAACTAATTTTTTTTGCTTGTGTTTTATTGGACATGTAAATTGTGTAACTTTCAGTCCAATCCTATTGTGTAAGCTTGGCATTTTTTTTTCTTTGCTGAGAGGCAAGTTAAGATAGATAAGTATTATTACCACCTTCTATTATGGGCAGATTGTTTTCTAGGTGCCCACTATAAATGTCACTTTGGGAATGCCAACTTTTAGGAACTCTCCATTTTATCCCACCACCTCTCTCTTTCACTGACATTTTGTCTCCTGACCCTACAACAGGTTGGCCCCTTAGCCCAGCCTCTAAGATGCTGAGGAATAACTGACTCCATTAAGGTCAAAACAGGCTCTACTACTCAATTACCTCTCCAGAGTCATGCTTTTTCACAATATCTCTACCAATTATTTCTTTGACTTTGCTAATACCTCAGTTATATTTTAAAAAATATTTTAACAGTATTTTCAGTGAGTTTTCTCTGAATATTTAATGTACCATATTGCCAAAATACAAGTTTCTAGAACTTGAACTCCTTGAATGTCTCATATAAAGTTTTAAAACTTCATGTCTAAAACTATACTCATCCCTTTGCTCAACAAACCTGCTCCACTTCCTGTATTATCTTCATCAACGTTAACCCCACCTGCTTAGTCACACATGAATTTCAGAAGCTCTTATATTGCTTTCCTTCCATCATACTACCACGTTAATTTTTACCACTTACATATCTTGAGATTCCCACACTCTACACTAGCATGCCACTGCACTTCTAATTCAACTTCCTTAATATTTGTCTCCTGGACTATTAACATAATCTAATAAATAGCCACCATATTTTCATTTATTTTCTAAACTGTTCTCCAGGTTGTTGTCATAGTGATATTTCTGGCACTTAATCTAGCCATGACACACACTTGTAATATCTTCGTCCACATTCTTCCTACAGAATACTGTCCACACAACTTAAAATGATCTAGGGAGTAATTTCTCACGTAGCTTCTGGACTTGCATACCACTACGTTTTGGTCTCTGCTCTTCACTGTGACTGCAATGCCCTTCTCACACCCCTTGATATACCTTGAATTCTGTCGATCATCCTTTCAGTCCTCCCTCTATAGTTTTAATAAGTACCCCTTTCTCCGGGCTCTCATGACAGTCTTGGCATAGCTCTATTTCAGTGCTTTTCACCATGTGGTGAAAATTTAGTCATTTGTCTGCCTCCACCACTAGGCTACAAGTGCCTTTATGTTTTGTACCCCTAACACATAGCAGAAGCGGTGGATTCTGGTATATTCAATTAATATTTGTTAAATAAATACATAAATGAATGAATAGGCTTTATATTTCCTCTGAGATCTAATGCTAAACAAGGTTGGAGGTGGTTACTGTTGAAAAGGAAGAGATAATACACGTTTATCTAAAACAAAAGATAAATGAAAAACACTAAAAGTATATCTTTATGTCCCGTACATTTCATTTTTATTCAATTTTGTTTCCTACATATTTTCAGTCTTTCATTAAATTTAATCATATTAGATTTTCATTTTAAAAAGACTATCAGATGATAGCATTTGTTTCTTGAAAATTATTATCTAGTGTATTTTTTCCAGAAATTACAATTTATACTACCTAATAGAAACACTCTTTGAGTAGAATATTTTCACATTAATGTAAGTTTAAATTCTTTTACATGAAACAGTGGCAAGCAATAATGTTCTAGCGTTACTTTAATGTATCACAACGTTAAATTTTTCTCTCTGATTTCACAATGCAACTTACAATTATATAAAAAAGAATATTTAAAATGATTTTTGTATTAAAATTATGTCAAATGTTGTTATTTTATAATAAGGATAATGAGATTAAGCAATAATAAAAATATATGGGATACTAAACCTCGTGTATAGGTTCAGAAGAATAAAGAAGATAAAGGGAGGTAGAATTCACACACTATAGTACATAGCATTACTACAGAAATAAACAGAAGATAATAATACCAGTGGATATAAAGTAAATGATGGGAATAAGCTCACCACATGACCTTAAAGAATATAATTAAATCTCTCACTAAGGTTGTTGCTTTATATGTAAAATTGATTGTAAATATAGGTAAGATATAATGCATACACACATATATACACATATGTATTTAATATGCCAGTCAACATTATGAAACACTTTCTTTCACAATATAGTACTGCTAAAGCTTCACTAATGAATGCATGTAGGATAAGACCCCTCTCGCCTTAACAGTTCCTATCTTCCTTTTGTTGCTTTTTGTTTTCCAAAGCATTTTTACTCTTCCAACATATGATACAATTTACTCATGTGCTTTCATCATTACTCTCTCCTCCATGCACAATTTATGTGCCAAGAGCTTACAAAGTAAATGTTCAATTAGTATTTGTTGAATAAATGCATATTGTTGTTTCACTCAGTTAGTCTTCAATCCATGCTTACTATGTGTCTATATTACTCTCCTGCCTTAACATTGCCTATCATTCTATTAAACTGAGAAAGGTAAAACAAATTTTGTATGTAAAAGTAAAATGTAAAATATATTGTGTAAGTATTGTATAAAATATATTGTATATGTAATATACACAATTATTTATGTATAAAATTAATATATAATATATATTAAATTTTATATATAACATGTAAAAATATATATTATATGTAATTACTATATATAATTTTATAAGTATATTAGATATTACCAAATATTTAATTGTTTTCTAATTACCTAGAGTGAAATGAACAAAATTCATCCCTCATATTTTTAAACAAAAAGAAGTAATGACTACAGTAAAAGCAGATGACTTGGCTAGGTATTTGTAGGGTTCTAATGAAATCACCACTTACGTCGTATGTACTTAATTGTCAGTTTTAAAAGAGCAGGATGAAAGGCCTCACACAGCACCCTCCATTTAGGAAACTTATTGAAATTGATATCCATTTACTTGGAGGAATTACATTAACTATATTATAAAAGGGATCACAGAATTATGTTAAGAATTATTTCCAACTGCTTACTCTTAATTGATTCTATATTAGAAATGGAAAATAAAGAGGACAGAAACACCATCCAACATTTTACCAATTAGACTATACTACCCAAGAGAAAATTAAAAACACTCATTTCTTTTATGTTTCTTATCCATTATAAGTAGTATTACCACTCAGACATTCAAAACCAGCAATCAGTCAAATAATTATTTACATTTAAAATGAGAAATAGAGCTTTTTGAGAGCTCTTATGACAAATCAAAAATACCAGCTAAATTCTTGCCAACAAAATATTAATTTGTACATGTTTGGGAAAATATTACCCACCTGCTTTTCTAAAAATGTTACTACCTCATGAAAAATTAGTGTTTTGTAAGCTGTTAGTCAACCTTTAAACATATATATATTTTATCAAATAATTCAGAAAATTTCAGATGAAGCATATTTAAATAAATCAATTACAGAATTTTTCACATCACAAATTTACTTGCTGTAATTGCCCTGACTACACACACACAGACACAAACCACACACACACACACACACACACACATGCTCATGTTTGTGCACATGCCAGGATCACTTATCTTAAGGTACACTTGTGTTTCAAGAACTGCAGCATCAGAATAAACATCATCAAAATCACACATTATTTCATTGTTATTATTTCTATGGAATTCTGGCTTAAGACAATGAGAGTTTTTTAGGATGACAAATATTAAAGTGCAGTAGTTTGCACAGCGTATTATTATTATTTTATTGGAGAACTAGACTAAAATACTGGAACTTGAATTACAGTAGAAAAAATTTTAAGTGGTTATAAAGAAAAATGACGGAAAGACATTATTTGCAATTGGTATCAACAGGGCTTATATAGATTTTTTAAAAAGGACTTTTTAAACTTTTGTTTCAGGGGTACATGTGCAGGTTGGTTCTATAGATAAACTGCATGCTACAGGGGTTTACTGTACATACTATTTTGTCACACAGACAAAAACATAGTACCCAATTGGTAGTTTTTTGAGACTCATCCTCCTCCCACCCTCCACCCGCAAGTAGGACCTGGTGTCTACTGTTGGCTTCTTTGGGCCCATGTGTACTCAGTGTTTAGCTCCCACATATAAGGGAGAACATGAGGTGTTTGATTTTCTGTTCCTGCATTAGTTCGCTTAGGATAATGGTCACCAGCTTCATCCATGTTACAGCAAAGGACATTATTTCCTTCTTTTTTATGTCTGTATAGTATTCCATGACATACATGTACCACATTTTCTTTATCTGTTCTACCATTGTTGGGCATCTAGGCTGATTTTCTATTGTGAATAGTGCTGTGATGAACATACTCATGCATGTATCTTTATGATAGAATGATTTATATTCCTTTGACTATATACCCAATAGTGGGATTGCTGGGTTGAATGAGTTGTTTTAAGTTCTTTGGGAAATTTCCAAACTGCTTCCTATTCTACAGTGGCTTAACTGATTTATATTTCTACCAGAAGTGTATAAGTATTCCTTTTTCTCTGCAGCTTCATCAACATCTATTTTTTGACTTTTTAATACCAGCTATTCTGACTGGTATGAGATGATATCTCATTGTAGTTTTGATTTGCATTTCTCTAGTGATTAGTGACATTGAACATTGTTTCATATGCTTGTTGGCCGCATTTACGTCTTCTTTTAAAAAATGTCTGTTCATGTTCTTTGCTCACTTTTTAATGGGGTGGTTTATTTTTTGCTTGTTAATTTAAGTTCTTTAGAGATTCTGGACATTAGTCCTTTGTCAGATGCATAGTTTGCAAATATTTTTTTCACATACTGTGGGTTGTATATTTACTCTGTTGATAGTTTCTTTTACTGAGCAAGAAGCCCTTTAGTTTAATTAGGTCCAATTTGTCAATTTTTGTTTTTGTTGCAATTGCTTTTGGTATCTTCATTACAAAATCTTTGCCAGGGCCTATGGCTAGAATGATATTTCATAGGTTTTCTTCAGAAGTTTGTTTTAGACTTTACATTTAAGTAAACCTAGTTTTAGGTTTTACATTTAAGTCTTTAATGTTCAATCTTGAGTTGATTTTTGTATATGGTATAAGGAAGGGGTTCAGTTTAAATCTGCATATGGCTAGTTATCCAAGCACCATTTACTGAATAGGGAGTCCTTTCCCCTTTGCTTATTTTCATCAACTTCGTTGAAGACCAAATGGTTGTAGTGTGTGGCTTTATTTCTGAGTTCTCTATTATCTTCCACTAGTCTATGTGTTTATTTTTGTATCAGTACCATGCTGTTTTGGTTACTGAAGCCTTGTAGTATATTAATAGTTTGAAGTCAGGCAATGTGATGCCTTCAGCTTTGTTCTTTTTCCTTAGGTTTGCTTTGGCTATTCAGGCGCTAAAATAGGACTTTGAAGGCATAAGTGATGATAATACTGACTTTTGGCTATGTCTTAGAGAAAAGGAAAGTTTTCTACCTGGATGGATGACACACTCTTATATGTGGCCAAGGGGCTTGTACAAGAAAGCTGTTTTCAGCAATGTGTATGACAGTAAAAAAGTGGAAAATTTGTGTTTTAATCACCATAAAAATGGAGATATACATGACCAAATTTTAACACAATGGAATATTATACAACATAGCTAAATTTTTCACCATTAAGAAAATTCACATATAAAATGAGCAAAAAATTGTTTTACATTTGCTATTGTAAATAGTGCTGTGATGAACATACTCATGCATTTCATTCACCATATGTGAATATATGTAATATATATTCACCATATATGAATATACATAATGTAATGATTTTATTATAGTTTTAAAGCATGCAAAATAATGCCATATATATTTTGCATGCTTTAAAACTATATATGCAATATATAATGGATATATAATATACATTATTAATTGTAAAAGCATATAAACACCAAATCTAGGACGATGGATAGCTGTTGGAAGGGAGGGAAATGCAATTAGGGAAGAATAAACCAAGGGTCTCAATTATATTTGTAATATTTTATTTCTTATGTTGTGTGGTGGTTAATGTGGTGGTTAATGAACTCAGATGTTAATTAAATAAATATACAATCATCTTTTTATTTTGTCTGAAATATGTAAAATTTAATAAAATATAAAGGCTGCTTGGTGATGCTTGCCCTAGGGAAGAGGAATACAATGAAAAATCTTTCAATGATATGTTATATCCAATATTTTGACGAAAGTAACAGCAATTGATTTTCATTAAGCTAACAATTCCTTTTTTTTTTTTTTTTTTTTTGAGACGGAGTCTCACGCTGTTGCCCAGGCTGGAGTGCAGTGGCGCGATCTCGGCTCACTGCAAGCTCCGCCTCCCGGGTTCCCGCCATTCTCCTGCCTCAGCCTCCTGAGTAGCTGGGACTACAGGCGCCCGCCACCGCGCCCGGCTAATTTTTTTTTTGTATTTTTAGTAGAGACGGGGTTTCACTGTGGTCTCGATCTCCTGACCTTGTGATCCGCCCGCCTCGGCCTCCCAAAGTGCTGGGATTACAGGCTTGAGCCACCGCGCCCGGCCACAATTCCTTTTTTAACAACAAAAAGAATATTTCATTCTTTACTTATCATGTCCCCTCAGTTCTCTCTGCTTGGGCTTTCATTTCCACTACTGTATTGAAACTATCTCTATCAAGGTCATTAACTTGTGTACATTTATGGTCAATACTTTGCTTTTACATGAGTTAACATTCCAACAGCATTTAAGACACTCATGTCTTTGAAACATTTTAGACCCTGTCTTCTCTGTAATTCAACTAGTATTCATCTTGCCACAATGGCCAATCCTTCTTTACTGGTTCCCCATGTTCTAAACTGCTCTGGAGTTCACACATGACCTCCATTTGGCCAAATTCAATAGTTAATTCAGTTCTAATCTGTCATAGTTAATTTTACATGACAACTTGACTGGGCAATGATGCGATGTCCCAATACATGATTAAGTATTATTTTGGGGTGTTTCTACTGGAAGCGATTAGCATTTGAATCTCCTAATTACGTAAAGCAATTTGCTCTCTCCCAATATGGGTAGGCATCAGTGAATTCATTGAGGGCCTGGAATTTTTTTTTTCTTTTTCTTTTTCTTTTTTTTTTTTTTTTTTGAGATGGAGTCTCGCTCTGTCTCCCAGGCTGGAGTGCAGTGGTGACATCTCAGCTCACTGCAAGCTCCGCCTCCCGGGTTCACGCCATTCTCCTGCCTCAGCCTGCCGAGTGGCTGGGACTACGGGCACCTGCCACCTCTCCCGGCTAGTTTTTTGTATTTTTAGTTCAGACGGGGTTTCACCGTGTTAGCCAGGATGGTCTTGATCTCCTAACCTCGTGATCCACCCGCCTCGACCTCCCAAAGTGCTGGGATTACAGGCGTGAGCCACCGCGCCCGGCCGATATTTTTTTAAAGGGCAGAGAAAGGAAGAATTATTTATCTCTGCTTAACTGCTTGAGTTGAGACATTGATCCTCTGTCGGTGGACTGGGACTTACACTAATGGCTTTCAGAATCAGCCTAGAACTACATCACCAGTTTCTAGGTCTCCAGTTTGCATATAACACATCATGATCCTTCTCAGCCTCCATAATCTCATGAGCCAATTTCTTATAAGTCTTTTTATATATGTATATATCTATATTTATATATATCTATATCTATATCTACATATTCTGGTTCCATTTCTCTGGAGAAATCATACTAATAACTTTATTTGATTGATCAGTAACACTTACCATAGTGAATCACTACCTTCTCCTCAAAGTAATTTTTCACTTGGCTTTCAAGATAACATACGTTCATGGTTTTTCCTCCTGCCTTATTGCCAGGTTCTTCTTCTTATCCCACACTGGCTTCTCTTCATCTCCCTAATATCCCATACTATGTGCTCATTTTTTTATCTGTACTCCCTCTCGAGGTGTCCTAACCAATCTCATGCTTTTATACGCCATCTGTAAGCTGATGACTCTGTACTCTGTGCTGATGATTCTCAAATCTACATCTCCAGTTGTGACTTCCCGAAGACTAATATATACTATTGCCTACGTGACATTTCTACTTTGACATCTAGCAACCCTATTCAATTAATGGGACCTACACTGAATGTTTTACTTTAGTGACTGAAATGGAATTGTCTCCCGCAACCTCTGTACAGCTTTTCCTAGATGTCATCCCTATCTCCACATATGGGGCCACCATCTGCCCATACCTCAGGCCAGCCATTTGTAGGCATCCTTGATTCCTCTTTTTTCTTTCAAACTTTACTTCTCATTTAATGGCAAGTCCTTTCAGTTCTGCTTCCAAAAAATATTCTGAATCTGACTACTTTTTACCAACTCTACTGCCTCAGCTCCAATTCAAGTCACCAAAATTATCCCTTGAATAACTGAGAGAGACAGCATTGTAAAAGTCTCTCACTTTCCACACTTCAATTTTACACAAAAATGCCAACGTTAACTGTCTAAATCATGAACCAAATCATACCTCTCCCGTATTTATCATTATCTAATAAATCCTTATTACATTTAGAATAAAATCACGATCCTTTACCATGACCTTAGACCCTATATGATCTGGCCCCTAACTCACCATATTGTTCTACACTTGTATTACTCCATTCTCATGCTGCTATAAGGACATACCCAAGACTGGGTAATTTATGAAGGAAAGAAGTTTCATTGACTCAGTTACACAGGGCTGGGGAGGCCTCAGGAAACGTACAATCATGGCAGAAGCAGAAGCAAACATATCCTTATTCACAAGGTGGCAAGAGAGAGAAGAATGAGAACCAACAAATGGGGAAGCCCCTTATAAAACCATCAGTTCTCATGAGAGCTTATTCATTGTCACAAGAATAACATAGGGGAAACCACCCTCATGATTCAATTACCTCCCACCAGATCCCTCCCACAACACGTGGGAATTATGGGAACTACAAATCAGGATGAGATTTGGGTGGGGACACAGCCGAACCATATCAACACTCAACCCACAATAGCTTTTTTACTGTCCTTTTAAACCTCTAAGCTTGTTTCCTTCTCATTCCTTTTGCCCTACTCCTTGTCAGGTCCATCCTATTCTCTCACTCAGATCTTTACGTGGCTGTCTTCTTTCACCAGTCAAATATCATATTCAAGGTCTCCACTTCAGAATAGTCTACTATGAGGCCCCAACTACAGAATCCCCCATTGCTTTACATCACATTAACATCTTTTATTTTCAGATGAAATAGATTTTCATCTGAAATTATCATTTTTTACATTCTTTGCTTATTTCTTACATTAGAATATAATCTCTTTGAGGGGAAGGACTTTTCAGTTTCATTTGCCAATGAATCTTCATTACCGAGAAAAGTGCATAGCACAAAACAGATGCTTAACACTTATTTGTTTTTTCTTTTCCAAATTTTAAGATTCAGGGGGTATATGTGCAGGTTGGTTATGTGTGTGTGATGCTGAGGTGGCTCAACAAATATTTGTAGACTTACTGACTGAACATTCTCACAAGTTACCAGGTGAGTAAATCATTTAATCTCATTTACTTTTGGGGTATTTTCTTTGCTTTCAGTAGTCATGTATTGGTCCTAGGGGTTTAACAGATATTTACAGAGTCTTTCAGCCTTCAGTATATACTGGTGTGGTAGCCAGACTGCAAGATAGTCTCTAATGATTCTCATCTTCTGCAGTTTATACCTTTGTAGAATACTCTCCCACATTGTATCAGAGATGGTCTATGTGACCAACAGAATATGGCAGAAGTGACACTGTGACCTCTAAGGCAAGCCACAAAAGATATTGCCACTTTCACCTTGGATCATTCATTCTATGGAAAGTCAGCCATCATGTCATGAAAATCCTTAAGCAGCCTCTATGGAGAAGTCTATGTGTTAAGGAACTGAAGAGCCTCTGGCCAATAGCCAGCAACAATTTATATCCATATGAATAGGCCATCTTAAAAGCAGATCTTCCAGCTCCCATCAAGTCTTCATATGACTGCAACTCTGTACAACATCTTGGCTGCAACTTCATAAGAGACCCAGGGCCAGAACCTCCCAACGAAGGTCCTCGTTAATTCTTAATTAACAGATATTATACGAGACAAGTGTTTATTGCTGTTTTATGCAGGTAAGCTTGGAGGTTATTATAATACAGCAATAGGTAACTAATAGGATTGATCTCCACTGATATTTTCATTTCCAAGTCCCCAAATGTATTTGAAGGTGAGAAATAATATGTGAATAACCACCTTATGCTGCTTCCATGCCTTTTCCCCCTATTTGGCTTACTGCTCTGTCTTAAAATGTTAGGTCACTCTTTCCTGCAATCCTGTACCTCAGTGAACCTAGGATATTACAATTAAGAGACAAGAAAAGAGGTTCTTCTGGGTATCTAATGACTTTGCTTACAGCTCTGTAGCACAATGCTACTCAGCCATAATTTAAAAGGTTGGCTAGTTTCTTGGGAAGGAAAAAAGAAAATAATCACATACTCAAAAGAATCTGCATATGTAAAATGGAAATAAGAACAGTACTCACTTTATAGATGCTTAGAAAGGAACGAATGAGAGAATGCACATAAAGCTGTTAGCATAATGACTGATCCATGGTTAGTGCTAAACAAATATTGGCTATTATTATTGACTTTTATTTTACCTGGCTCCTTTTTTTTTATTTGAATAGGCTTTTAATTCACTAAAATAGATTAGTGAAAATAGCATATTATAAACTCCTAACACTACACAATAGCTGATGATTTATATGAGAGAAATGTTTTCTAAAACCTGTTATCATAAATTGAGAATAGACTTTTCAATACATACATATTCAGAGAAAAAAAAATTAGCCTGAAAATTAACCAAGGGCTATGTTATCTAAATTATAATAAGAGATTGTCATCTTAACATATTGAAAACTAGAGAGGGATGAGCAAGAGACTAAAAATGTAGTAAGAAAGCAAAAGCAGCAAGAGATTGACTTGAATGTCATTATCTTATTGCCTTTTGGAACTAAAAATGTATTGTTTCTCATATAAAGCAAAGCACTGAAAACTATTTGGCAGCAAGGCTATTATTTCACATATAATTACATCTCATACAGAGGTACATTGGCAGACATGTGGTGGCTAAATTGTCCATTTTCAACTGGAAAAAAGAAATGCAGTTCTTTTTTCACTTACATTAGTCAAGAAGATAGCCGCCCACAGGAAGAGATAAAGACTTATTTGACACTAGATCTATAACCAATGATTTTAGTTATCACTTGAAATTAGTGAGAATTTTGAAATAGGCTTAAGAATTTTTGAAGAGCAAATTTGGCACCACAGTGTAACAGCAGATGAAATGCAAAAGTTAAAAAAATTAAATAAATAAAGAAGAAAGAAAAGTTAAGAGAAAATGCGATTTTCATGTTTTGACTGTGTTTAGATTTAGGAGTTTCTAAAATAGGATTTCTCTTAGGCAGAAAACCTCTGAAAACACAGATGTATTAATTTACCATTTTTGAAAATAAATTAAGCATTTGATTAAATTATCTTCTATATAAACATATTAGATAAATCTTGAGTCAATGAATATAATAAAACATTTTCCAGGGCGCCAACAACTAAGAGGATTATTTATAAAAGTCAGACAACTAAATTCTAACCCTCTCAGCTGCCTATTCTGAATATTTATTAAGTCATCAGAAGAGTTCTGGTAATTACAAATTTAGATGAGTACAGTCTGCAGATATGTGTAATATAATATCAAATGTTTATATACTTGAAAAATTGGAGAAAATGTTACCATCTGAATTCCTCTTAGGGATAACTCATAGCTATATGAAATAAATATTTATGTTAACCAAGGTATGGAGTGTAACGTTCCTAAGTATATTCAAGTTATAAAAATGTGCCAAACAGGGTGGCTATAGTCAATAAATGTACATTTTAAAATAATTTGGAGTGTAATTGGACTGTTTGTAACTCAAAAGATAAATGCTTGAGGGGATGGATAACCCATTATCCATGATGAGCTTATTTCACATTGCATGTCTGTATCAAAATGTCTCATGTACCCCATAAATATACATACATACTTTGTAGCCACAAAACTTTTAAAAATAATAATAATAATAAAGTACAAATGTGCCTATAAGTTGCTATGTATGCGACATGGAGAAGAGAGGATTTTTTCCACTTTTGAGGCTGAGAGAAAAGAAAAGAAATAGAGATGATGGGAACAGAGACTGGAACTAAGGAGAGGGGAGATGGCTCAGTAAGGTCAAACATACAAAATGCTGAGTGTGCATGTGTGTGTGTGCATGCACACGAATTGTTAAAATATTTTATTTTCAAAGATAAGAGAGCAAGCAGCAGAAAGGACTTCAAGAACATAAACCCTCAAGAAGTCTTAAGAATCATGGAGAAGGATCAATTTGGACATTCTCAGGTCCTAGAACTGAGAATCTGGGATAAATTCACTTTGCTCTTCAACGAACAGAGAGACATTAATCAGCTACACTGTGCCTGTTGCTTCGTAAATTGTTCCTTCCTTTATGCTTATGATCTTCCATCATTAAGTAAACAATTTTTGTATTAGTTGGGCTTCTGAACTCACCTTTTTTGAATTCTATGAGTTTTCACTATATAATTTATGTCATAATTATACAGTAAACCACTGAAAGGAATTTTAGAAGACTTTGGGGAAGAAAATGAAAGTGTAGACAATAAGCAAGTAAACATAAGAAGGATAAGAGAATAGAGTAAGCATATTGAATTAATTCACTCTAATTTTGTGCTTGCTCTCCTGTGAAATTACCTTTTCCTCCAAAAATCTTCAAATTCCCAACTGTTCACATTTTCATGATCACTTTTATTCAGAGTTCTGATTTCTGCTGACCTGTCTCGCCTTTCACAGTTTGCATACACTATTCACAAACCTGGCTGTGAAAGAATCCCTTTTCAGGATTCTGGGCAGGTGAGTAGTATATATGTGTAGAGCATATAAGTACAGAAAATTTTACTGAAGGTTTGGGGTAATATGAGAATAAGATTTCAGAACCACACAGCAAATGTCTTACCATATAATATTAATACAACATTCTTGATCACCAAGAATTTTCACCACCTGTGCTTTCATTAGCCCTCCTGACCCCTGCTCAGAGGGCCTTTCTCTTCATTCTCTGTACATTACCATCTACTCTTTCTCTTTCTCCCTTAAATTCATCTCAGTTTCTTACATGGAGAAGCCTATCTTTTTGTTTTAGAATCTCCCTGTATTAATCCATTCTCACACTGCTATAAAGAACTGCCCGTGGCTGGGTGCAGTGGCTCACACCTGTAATCCCAGCATTTTGGGAGGCCCAGGTGGGCGGATCATCTGAGATCAGGAGTTTGAAAGTAGCATGGCCAACAGGGTGAAACCTCATCTCTGCTAAAAATACAAAATTTAGCTGGGCATGGTGGCGCGTGCCCGTAATCTCAGCTACTCAGGAGCCTGAGGCAGGAGAATCACTTAAACCCCGGGGGCGGAGGTGGCAGTGAGGGGAGAGCGCGCCACGGCACTCCAGCCTGGTGACAGAGTCTCAAAACAAAAAACAAAAGACATAAAACAAAAGGAAACAAAAAAAGAAATGCCTGAGATTGGGTAATTTATAAAGAAAAGAGGTTTAATTGACTGACAGTTCAGCATGGCTGGGGAGGCCTCCATTCAAAGTTTAAAATATATAGCAGTTTTATGATTGATAGTATTTTTTAACTTAAAAGAAAAATATGGTTTATTACATTATAAAAAGCAAACAGAAACATATACAAATTGCCAGATTTTTATCCTTACTCTTTCTATTTTTTATTTTTAATTATTATGGGTACATAATAATTGTGTATAATTATTGATGTTTTAATGCCTTTTTCCTGATCTGAGAAATGAAATTAAATGGTAATATGCAATGTGTCTCTTAGAGGGTACTTTATATATCAAAATAAATATATATATATGAAATTATTTTGAAATCTAAGAAGTTTCCTACAAACATTTGGCAGTATTACTAATGGTTTCCTCACTGTAAATAAGGCTGGTATATAGAGCACTTAAGCATTTTGTGAGAAGTTCTGCATATATATACACAGAGAGAGAGAAAGAGAAAGGAGAAAAAGAGAGGTCAGTTGAATCGGGTATACAAATGAATAAATCTGTAAATTATAATGGCATGCATATTAGGGTAATTCTCATGCCAATCAAATAATATATTTCTTTTCTCCTCACCCTGCAAAAGCATCTCTTTAGTATCAGTGGCATGTTACTTCTGAGATGAAATTTTGTCAGCTTAACATATTTTTTTCTTGAATTCTCCCTTGTTATGTCTTGCTAGATGCCCGTAAAGGACAAAGCTGGAACACTAAAGGCCCATCATGACATTTATCTAGGTCTCTGGGATAAAAGGAAAGTTGGGGGTGGAATCCATCCACAATTAATCATGGATGGTGATATCTTTATTGGCTACTGACCTTGCAATGAGTTGCATGAGTTATAAGAAGGTTCTCTGTTACCCCAATCCCTATTTTCTTGAAGGAGGATATAAATCACTTGAGCCTCATGAATTTCTCATATTTACAGAGTATACTTCCAAATTTTCCACAGAGGATGCAGTGTAACCACTTATTTTTCCAATTTAAAAAAAATAATTTTTCAGCTTGTACATGTGTCACATAAGGAGGCTGATGATTGAGATGATCTGGCTGAGAGTGACCCGAGGATCCAAGGTGGATGTCAGCACGAAGCCTAGAGAGAAGCAGATAGTTTCCATCATCCTCATTTTGAGGTTGTTTGCATTACTTCTTCTCTAACCTTATGCTCGAAGCAACAATCATGGTAGATTGCCTCATTCTGTTCCATTAAGAACTGAAGCATGTAATAAATCAAATTCCATAGTGACATATCTTGCTTCAGTGGCATGATAAGTTGCTTCTTGGCTGAAATTCACATGAAGAATATTGGGATTTTGTAAATATACTTCTCCACATCCCCTTGAAACTTAAACTTAAAATTTAAGAATTATATGGGACCTGGAAAAATTAATGGAAAAAAAGAGAAGAGAGAGGGAGTGCATCCCTCAGAAATATCCAAAGATTTCAGTGGGCAAATACCACAGTATAAATTTTAAATAAATTTTTCTCTATATATATAATTATACATATATTCAGCCTTGCTTTTAAAGACTCTACTTATTAAATGTAGATGTCCAAAACCACTGCACAGTAACACACTACACTCTACCATGTAGAAAAATATAACTTTAGCAAGATAGAATTTTTCTTAAAAAAATTTCGAGTTTTGTTTCATGAAGTCTAAGAAAAACCTATGCTGACCAAGATGACCTATTAGAGAACTGTTAACCAAATTTCAAAATTTTAAGCTGTAAAAAGGATTCTAGTCACAGACTAACATAAAAGTCATATGTTGAAATATATAGTATTAAAATATTTGGACATTAAGGAGATATTTCTCAATATTTACCCTCAATGATTGCTATTTTGACATATCCAGAGGCACAAGAGTGTATAGAATGTCATTTCTGCTCCTAATGGTTCATTCACCCATGGGCAAGATAAAGGCACTTGTAAATACAACTAGGATACAAGGCAGGCTAAGAAGAGTGCATTATGATTGGAATAAACCATGATTTAGTAATTGAGAGCATAGCCTTTTATATTAATAATAATATATGTTCATGATATATAAAACATCTGACCCTGGTTTTAAAGAGGAGTGGTAATTGGATATGCAGAGACTGTGAGACTTGCCAGGTAGTAATGACAGCAGGAAAAATCCACAGAGAAACCAGAAATAATAGTAGTATCTGGCATCTAAGCTATGCTTACTGTATGCTGGGCACCACTATAAGCATTTACATGAGTTCCTTCATTTTATGTTCACAAAAGCCCTAGGAGCTGGAACTATTATTTTCATCTCCATTCAATAGATGAGCAACTGGAGCACGGAGTGTGTAAGTAATTTGCCTAAGTGAGTGAGTGCTGAGTTTGTTATTCAAATTCAGTCTGGTTCACATCCAGGCTATTTTCCGCATTCACTGGACCAATCAGAATTTGAGAAACTAAAGGGATAAAACTAAAAAACACATATTGTAGGGGGTCTCAGATAAAGAGGAGTCACCGATTTTTTCTGAGCTGAGAAATGACTAAAGTCTTCAGAAAGACACCTGATATCAACATGTATATTAGACTTGGAAGGTAAGCTTTGTAATCAAAGGGGCTGCATAAAAAACTATTGCATAATCTAAGACATAGAAATAGGAAGGTCCAATTGTGAAGAAAAAAATGCTAGAATGCATTCCAATCTTTTTTTCTCAATTGAAAATGATATTTACCTCCTTCTACCACTCCTGGATTATGTAGACTATTTAGTCTTACTTTCTCAGTTAGTTAAGTTGCTTTCTCAGAGTAAATTATAAACCAATGGAGATTATTACTTAATTCCATAAAATGAATAATACTACAGCCATGCATGCCTAGTGCCCTGAAGGAATTAACACATCTTTGAAGAATTAACTGACCTGTATGCAATAAAATCAAAACTTATGAACACACAAACATTCTGGGTAAATATTTTTTCCAATATTTTCAGAATGCCCACATTTTAAAAATTTTACAAGAACAATTTATTATTGATTGATACCCAGTAAACATGACATTTTAATGGCAATGGATATTATATTTTTTTCTTTACTATAAAAATTAAAGTCCTAATGATTTCTGTGAAATTCTCACTCTAACATTATGTTTAAAAGGGATTCTTCTCTAATTAAAAAGTTTTTATGAAAATTTTCATTTAATTTTTTTTCTGCACAAGAAAGCAGAATTTCACTTCATTTGTTTCAGTGCCATCTGTGTTATTAACAAAGAAAAGCTAGCACAAGCTTAAAACAATGCAAGGGAAATACTATGTAAAATTAAGCTAAAACTGTCAAAATGAGACTGCTAAATTTCACAGAGATCAAATTCCAGTACACTGAAAATGTTTCTGGGGCCTGCCTAGAATTTCTCACCTCATTAGGTGTGAAAAAACATAAATTGAGCCCTGGTTTGATTTTTTTTTCAAAATTTTGTCTATGAGGAGAACAGTTGGGGAAACAAAGCTCTCCATAGTTTTAGGTCTTGTATGTGGAGGACTGAGGAAAATGATTGAAGGCTGCAGCCTTTATAAATTCCGGGCACTTGCTCAGTGATTGTTTTGAATCTTCAAGTCATTTATGAAATAATTAATTCAGTCTCACATTTCCATTTTTTTCTAGAACACAAAATAAGCACTCTCATTATAAAAGAAAATGCAGGGAGATTGAGAGTCAAAATACCTGGTCAAGTATACTAGGCCAAGACCAATTCCAAGATCCCAAACTCATGTTTTCTGAGTCAAACTATTCAGCTCTAGATACTGCATTTCTTAAAAGTCCCCATCTCTAAATTTCAGGAATACCTGTCTGCTTGCCAGACATCTAGGTGGGATTTAGCTCTACGTGCATATTAATACATTCAATTTATAAAGGTTGAAAACTCTGACTCATTGCCCATCAAGTTAAATCACAAATTCAAGATTTTTAAGTACTTAATCTGTACCATGTAATGAGATTTATATTACAAGTTGAAAAAGGAAGTGCATTTAGGATACAGTCCAAAATCAAACTACCTAACATAAGTGTGAATGTGTGCTTCCAAACTGTTTCTTTATTTTCCACACATTTTCCCCCAGTGTCTATAAATGGAACAGCTTTTATTATCCCTTAATCCTGTACCACAAAATCTGACTGTCCTGCAAGGCATGTAAAATTCTACATCATGCCACGAAAATTGGGCATCTTTTCATAATAATGTTTAATAACATTCTGTATTCTCTACAGTTTAATTCAAATATTTCTCTTTCCTTACCAGAAAAGCAGAGACCACTGAACACACACCCACATTTGATACATAAAAACCATCATACATTTCCATGGCAACTTGTACTTTTTACTGCTAAAAGTGAAACATAGTTCAAAAGTGAGTAATACAAAAGGTCATTTCATCTTCCAATATCCAAAATATTTTCACACTCTACTTCCTACACACTCCCACCCTCAAAAGCAAAGGACTTGGAAGACTGTAATAATAAACGGTAATTATAATAGAGTTTAATGAAGTTGGAAACTATGGTATTTTATATTAGTGAATGTGTTATAATTAACTCTGGTAAATGATACCAAAATGAATATTTTAGCCTTCATGATTCCAGGCAAAAACCTGGAGGGAGAAATCATTGTAATCATACTATCTTTTATAAAATAAAAGGGAGGAATAAATCTCTGTTATTACTCTAAAACACAGTTTCTAATGTATTTTGTTGGGGGGTAGGGGTAACCTGCCAAGGAAGGGCTATCTCAGTAACAGTGTTTATAGAAAAGTGGTAACTTCCAGCCACTGGGGTTAATGCTGATAGATAATGTCCTATGGATATTTTAGAAGACAGTATTGATCCATTGTCTGCTTACTTAACTAGAGGATAATAGGCTGGTTTCACTGGGAGGTTGAAATACTTAAAATTTGTGTCTTTTTTCTAAATAAAAGGAATCTACTTTTATGAACTGGAGAACAGAAGAAGAGGAAAAAGGATGAAGGATGACGCACGTTTATTGCCACCCTGGCAACGAACAATGAGAACTGAAAACTTACTACATTAGTGATAACATACTAGAATTTGCAAAAGAGTACAAAAGACATCTTGTCCTCTCTAAGCTTCTACAATACATAAGGAAGTACAAAACCAAGACTATAGAATACTTATGATGCATCTCATCCACCTGAATGGGAGCGTTTTCCCAATGTCAGTTAAGCAAATGTTCCTACCTCTGTTAGGATTCTCAGATGGAAGGGGTTTACAAAACCTGGGATCTTAGTGAACAGGGCAAGTTAAGAACTGTAACATTTAATTTTCATTTCACAGGTCTAATAGAAAAATCCAATGTTGAGACCAGAAACTAGAAACACATCATGTCTTTTTTTTTTTTCTGTTTGCTCTAAAACTGTGTGTGTGTGTCTGTGTGTTGAATATGCCCATTATCGGAAACATTCATCTTCTTCTTGATATTTTGAAGTTCTTCCCCCACAAGATATTTTTGTGCAAGGAAAATTGTCATTGAAACATACAATGTAGTACTTTTCTATTTAGGTAAGTAGAGTTTAAGTATGTTTTCTTAATGCATCTCAGTAAATGTTGACTGACAAAATACCACAAGTAAGGACACCTTACCTCAATTTGTTTGGTTTGGACCTACACACACATCCTGCTGAGATGTGTTTGATTCCCCTACTTATCCAATTGATAGCTTACTAGGCCTCTCCACTCAATTCTATCTACAGATTTAACAAGGCGTCCCTGTGCTTGGAGAAAGAGTGAATAAGACACAGTGAGTTTTGTAGCAAAAGGCATAGGACTCCTCCCTTGGGTTTATATGTGTTTGGGTTTGATGGGCAGCCAGTTATGAGGGCACCTCCTATAAATCCAGTCACCATTTTCCCATTTCACCCACAACACTTTCATGGCAAATTGCCAAGTACCCTTTATGACACTTTATCTCCCAATCTAGCAAAACTATAAGGAAGGAAATGGGATTAACATAGCTTTTTAAATTCACACTGACTGCTGCTGTCACTTCCTTTGTTCACTATTCTAGAATACTAGGGACTATAGATTTGCAAATTTAAAAACATATCATTTTATTTTTCTAAAATTAGAACAATTTTTTGTCTATATTCTTCTAACTTATTCTCTTAAAGACTGTTGACAGTAACATTGAGAACACATTTAAAATTTCTTTAGACCTCAGAAAATAATGGTGCTTACCTGAAACCAGATCAGATGATGCAAGAATGCAGAAATATTTCACCCTCAAAGTGCTACCACCAGAAGTTCTGTCATATTATACGGCAAGGCTTTCTCTCAAGCCCATCTAATAAGTTTATGACTTAAAACCTATTACAGGAAAGATATGTAATCACTGCCCTCCTGGAGCTCTCCTCTCTGCTCGATTTCAAGTTCTTTCTCTTTCTCTCTTCCATGTCTGTGGAGGATGGTCATAATAAGTCATGTTGGCATGCCTTATAACCCTAAGGTTAATTTTCAGACACAGAAACAGAATTGCTTCCAGGTGTACGAGCCCGGACAATTCCTGGTTGAACATGTTAACATGCCTCAAGAAAGAAATACAAAACATGAAAGTGGGAGTAAGTTGGCAGCCTCAGGTGTTAAGGAAAAGGAGTGACGGAGATGAACATTAGTCCCACCCACCTAGGAGCTGCCCAGAGCACAGAAAATGTCACCACTTGGACTTAATCGCCACAATTCCTTTGGGATTCTCATCCATACAGGTGTCTCAGCTAAAAAAATTTAAGACCAACCTGCCATTGGTTTTTATTTCATACCCATCAGAAAAAATTTCGATACTGCTTCCCAAATAGTTTCTCTATTGAGAGAAGTACATTTTAGTAATCTCTATCTATCTATCTATCTATCTATCTATCTATCTATCTATCGACCTATCGACCTATCGATCTATCTATTTATTTACAGGTTGAGCTATTTCACCAAATCAAGTTCTCGGTATTGAGTACTTAACCTACACCATGCACAGGTCTAAATGCTAGGTCTGAAATAGTTAAATCTTCACAGCAATCCTATGAAGTAGTTATAGCCACATCTTTTTGGCTCTTCCTGTTAATATTTTGAAAACCCAAACATCACTCTTTTAAGCAGAAAGTTCAGTCTCTTCTTTGTGGCCCCCTTGGAGTCTGACTGTCCAATCATCCTGAGCCACACTGGGTCTAAAGCAGCCAACCCACTTGCTAAACCCCTCAACAAAAAGGAAATGGAGAATCTGTTCAGTTCACTACTGTTGCTATTTCCACATGCACCATTGTTGAAGACTGATTTTGGACAGTCTACCAGATACTCTTCCATGACCGCTCTGGGCCTTAAGCTATGCCGAGTTTACATTCATACATGCAGTAATTTTCCTGTAAGCACAATATAATGCCAGGCGTTCTTAGTCCTAACAAACCCCAGCCCCTGACACACAAGTATAGGTTCGCCCTCCTTCTCCGCACTCAGAACTTTGGATTATGCCCAGGTTATCAGATTAAGGATCGCTTTTGAAGCTATTGATGTCTTCTCTCACCTACAGCTTGAATCTTAGCCACCCAAGTCCACCTTAATGGATTTCCCTAACTTTTAACCCCATATATCAGCAATTTGAGGGCTCAATCTCTTATTCTCCAAAAGGTTCTTGTACGCCACTTGCAATTTTTTTCCTCCTCCATATTTAGCATATCAAGTGGTGTTTTGTAGGGCTTTTCTTCGGGTACAGAAGATTCTGCTACCCTTTTCTCCTAAGGGGCTAAATGGAATCTCTACATAACCAGGAGGCCACATAGTGTCACTTCTATGAAAAAGATAGATGATTTCGTAAGTCTTTCTTAACCAAAAATATCTGAGGTTATTTATTTTTATGTAAACTTACAATACTTACATATAATTCATTATGTTTAATTAATGTACTTATTTCCGTTTTCCCCTAAGAAACTGATCTGCTTTTTGTGCACTACTGTGAGCGACATATACCGAAATGAGAGAACAAAACTAGAATCATATGAATTTAGGAGAAGGTGCCACTATGCATCCTCCTGCCATACTAAGCTAACCCCTTAAAATATGCTGGACTCCCTCTGCCCTCAAGCTTTTATATATACTACCCATCTTGTCTCAGATGCTGTTCCATTCCCTCCCTTTGGCTGATTCACTCTCCCTTACCCCAAAGATCTTAGTTGGATATCACCTCCTTCCCTGAAGGCAGGGAATATGTATTTGTTTTTCATTGTTGGGTTGCTATTACTTGGCATGTTATCTAGCACAAGGTAGTGCTCAATAAACAATATTGAGTTAATTAATATTATGCCAAGATGGCAAACAGATTTGCCCAAGTGACCCCAGCTGTGTCTACCCAAAAATCCAATTCTGTCCTCTCCCTCAAAACTAGTTTTCCCTCTACACTTCTCTAACAATAGATACCATATTCTCCTTATCACTCTGAATCGAAACCTTCTAATCACCTTTGACATATCTCTTCCCTTCATCTACTCCAGTTACTTAAAACTGTCTGATTTTTTATAACATCTTTTGGAGTCTCTTTCTCTATTCTGACTATGCCATTATGCCCCTATGATCTAATATACGAATTACTGCTATTATTTCTCTTAAAATAATCACCCAGATTTCAGACTCCACCAACATTCCAAATGATTCTAAACATTACTGCTACATTCATGTCCCTAAAATACCATCTTCATTGTATCACTCATTTGTCTACTAGATCAGAAACAAATGTCCTTATCTTTTAAAAGTACTTTTGTAATGGTACCCATGCTAATCTTTAAATTACTTTCCATTTACACCATCTACTTTAGACAAAGAAAACTCCTTAGACAAAGATGTCCCCAAAGATAGAACATCTAGTATCACTTCTTAGTTCATGGCTACCCCATGTTAAAGTATACATATAATATATAACATGTCATCAAGGTTATGCTCAAGTCCCAGTGCCTACATGAAGACATCTGTCTCTAAACCATGTGAATCTCTGGGTATCTCAACACCCTTACTAAAAAAGAAAAAAATCATTTTGCACAATTCTCCTGTATTTCCTTATAAATTGTTCTTTAGGCCTTACTAATTAGTATAAGTAAACTAGTGGTCACTTTTTACATAGTGAGTATCTTAATGATTTCTTTTTAATCCCCCAGGTCACTAAAACAATAATGTACACAATAAGTATTCCATAGATTCTTGGAGAATGACTGTATTCATTCACTCGGTAAATACTCATTGGGTAACCAAACACTGGGGATAAAGCAGAAAATAAAACAGAGCTCATAGTCTAATGGTGGATATTGAAAACACAAAAGGAAACAAATTAAAAAAACATAATTTCAGGTAGTGGTGTGTGGACTGCATATCAATAATATCCTATTTACATTAAATCACACTATGTTGCAAATACAAATAAGAGCCTCTTGGAGTCATACTTTGTACTTGACAATTCTCCCTTCCTCTTACCACTACCCCAAAATCAACTGTCACTTTTACTGCTTTTCAGGCATGAACTAGGTCCTTATTTGTGCAAATAAATATTGGTGAGACTTAACGTCTTTAAGCCAGAATGGAACTGAAATATTATTTTTAAGAATTAATTATAATTGAACATATGCCAAAAGTACATAAAGAAAAAAAATTCTGGCATGCTACACTGCCAGAATAGAAATAGATTTTGGACTCAATTCAGTTTCTAGTAAATTAATGCTCAAAAGCACACAGGAGCAAATGTGCACACATTTGTAATCTTAGCAAAGAGGCCAGGGTACACATGGATCCTAGAATTTCATCTTTCCCTCGTGTCCAGAAGGTAATCTCATCCATAGTCTCTATACAATGTTTACCAACCTCTCTGTGATGCTTCCTGAAGTCCATCTTTTACAGGACTCTGCATACATGAATTAGGAATGCAGTTTTATTGCTATTTCTAGTAAGGGACACATTTTACCCCTTCTATATAGTAAAAATGAGTCACAATGCATTTAGCTGATTGGTTTCCATAAGGATCTGCGATGAGATACTCATTGAACTATTTATGTTTATTAGAAGAATAACAGTTGTGTATATACATTCATCATATCTTACCAGGTTATGCCTATGTGCCAGGACTGGTGCTCAGCTCTGAGTATGCTGAAATGAAATGTTACAATTCCTGCTTGGGAAAAGGTCACAGACTAGTGGAGATGATGAAACCCACAAATGATTGACAATGATGTTGACTCACATGTGCAGTACTAGAAATATAAATAGTTTCACTTTCAAGGAATTATAGAGCTGAAAAAAACTTTAATATTATTGACTCTAACCTAACTGAGAGAACGGAGGTTCCCGTATGGTGTTTGCTCCCAAAAGACAACTGGAACCCAGGTCCCTTAATGTCAGGAGGATGATCACTTGACTACCATTTTCTAGTTCAGCCATTTGCTAAAAGGTTGATTTTGTTTTCTAAAAATGGGTGGTTTGCACAATCAATCAATGAATTAGTTAAAACATAAAAAACAAGATTTAAAGTGTTTTCAGATAGTAACACAAATTACTTGGGGTTAATATCTCACAAACTGATGATAGATATTGTTACATGTGACATCCATCACACTATTTGTTAGTCCTGTCTAATTTCCTGGTTCCTTCCACTATTGTGGGCTAGGCAATTTACTAAATTAACTTCAGGGTTTAGTTCATACTGAACCACTGCCAAATTCTGTGACAGAGGGATAGATGTAGGAGTGACTGTATATGATTGCTGTTGGATTAAATGTATTATTGTTCTTTGCTCTTAAAAATAGCATGCTCATCTGGTGAATTTTCTCACCCAAATATCCAAGATTCTTATCATATGAGTTTGTATGTTTAGTCCCTCTGAATATATAGAATACATTTGGATTTTTTTTCCTTTATAATTGCATGTATTATCCAAAAATTTGGGTGTATATGAGTAGTTCTGATATAACAGTATCAGAGTGTTTTCAGAATCTACCTTTACAAACTCAATAGAACTTTCTGTTACGTTTTATGAGAAAGCCATGACTAAATTGAGCCATTTTCAAATAATTATTGTAATATCACATTAGATTTATTAAAGTGACTTTGCCAGTGCTTCTTTTCAGAAAACAAGCTTTCTGATCCCTCCTATGTTTTTTAATGAAGATGAGTTTAATATGATTGTTTCAGATTTTAGCTACTTACGCAGTTTTAAACTATACGCAAGGCTTCAAAAGAGCCACATAAAAATAAAGCATATGTATAAGGAGCAATTATATCAGAAAGAACACAAAACAATTCTAAAGCAAAGGAGGAATGTTACTTATTCAAAAAATATAAAATATTGCTTAACCAATGCTAGAGATTTCTAAATTTACAAAGAAATAAGACTTCAAAAACAATGTTATGTTCCAAAGCATGTTTTAAAAAATAAGCTAAACTACAGAAATTAGTTTAATATCCTATTAATTCCAATCAAACATCTTTTCTTCTTGTGGAATATCCAGATAATTGGGGTAATTTAAAAGAACTTTTTTAATTACCTGAGAAATTGCCTCAATCTTTCATCACAATCTTCTATTTCGTTTTGCAGATTAAATAGCCTTTCATAAAAATAGAACTGTTTCCCCTTATCTCTACTTTTGGGTCATTGTAAGCTCCCTGTGGAGTTGTAAGATTAAAGGTGTCTAGGATGTGTAAGGAGATCCCAACTTTTAAATAAATCTGATTTCCAGATGATTTCCTGTTTAATCAGGTAATTACCATATCAAACCTTCACAATTTCTGTTTCCCCAAGCCATGAAAAAATGGAGTCCTGAATAGTTTCCATGGTAACTTCTACATGTCATCTTTCCAGTGTTTCAGTAAACTAAAGTTTTCTTAAACACAATTAGCAAGGATAATAGTAAAATATATTTCTTACTCTTTTGAATGCTAAGTTAAAATGTCTCCACTTATGAAATGTTTAAAACACTTGCTTTCAACATCTACTTTCTGTACACTGAGACAGAACAGCAGTCGTTTTTAAGCCACAGGCACATCTGTAACTATATAAGCCTTACAATTATAAGCCTATTCTTTGGAAAGTAATATTTGAAGAGTAACAAAAATCATAGTTTATCTGACCTGCATATAAAACCATTCAAGTATACTACATTTATCATATTAAAAATGCATCATTAAAATTTAAAAGCAGGTGCAGTTGTTCAATAAGCTAATGGTATAGTCTGAAGACTCCACTCAAGATTGTATTGTTGAATTCCCAGTTGGATAAAGCAGAAAGAGAAAAACCGAGGGAGGGAATTTGAATGACCTTGCACCAAGGTGGTAGGGCCCTAAGATCCTTTGCTGTAGGCTGTGGTTGAGCTCCACACTGAGGCTCTTTACTGCACTGCATTCTGACGGCTGAGAATGAAAGTGTCCTTCTTAACAGATGAACTTGAAATTGCCTCACCTCAGAGCCGAAACCTCTGTGAGTCTCTACACGCATGTGAATGTGAGCGAATATCTGTGTTTATGGGGTGAATTTATGGGCTGTTCGCCTGCGTGCACCAATGACTCAATGCTTGTCAGAGAACGCATTGTAGAAAATGGCATAAAGAAATTTAATGAGAAAAAAACCAATGGAGGAAAATTTAACCTTTATAAGAGTCGTGTCAATCTATAAACTATTAAATGATCACCTTTATTACTGGTTGGTTTATTCACCTCACATCATCTTAGGAAGAGCTAGATAAGATTCCTGAAATCTATTAATTAGTTTCCTCTAGCAAATATTAACTCAGCAAAATCCTGTTCTTTCATTAAATATGTTTAGAATTTTAAATTGAAATATCTAAATCTGTATACCTATTTCTTGATTAGATAAATCTAACTTGTATAACCTCTTCTTTAAAAGTATAATTCAATGGCAAACTTACTTGTTTTCCATAATTCTTCTCAAACAAAATGTGCACATCTAAAGTTACTATAGTTAACATATCTACTCATTGGTAACAAGAACAATACACAATAACAATAAATATAATTTTCACCTAAAATCTTTTGCAGAGAGGTACCCACAGAGTAAAAATTAAAGAGAGAGAGAAAAAAGTAAAATAGTCAGCAATTGCCTTCTCACTTTTTGGGACTTTTTTTTCTAACGTGGTAATTGTGACATAAAATAGCTTGTGTATCTGTACAGGGTCTTGTGGAATGGCATTTTCCGTGATGGACATCTTAAATATTTTATAGGAAAACTGCATTATTCCCTTGTCTCTAATATAAATACCATGGTATAGAAATCCAGTTGGTAAACTAAAAAGAAATAGATCACTCACATATTTTTTGCAGTAATAGAATCCCCTTGGCTTTCGACAACTATCCTCAATTATCAAAAATAAGAAAACCACATCGAAATATCTATTAAATTGCTATATTAGTCAAATCATCAGAAATATTATTTCTCACTTTTAGATAATCAGTTTATGTTTTGAATCTCGAACACTAAGGAAGTCTTTCAGGGCAGAGGCATTAAAAAATCTCATCATTTAAAGTAATGTTTATTACTCTACTAAATAAATAGTAATAAAGAAATATTCATTTCTTAAATAAATTACTCATTATTTAAAGTAATCTTTCCATTTTTCCCAGATTTCCTAACACTGTTTCTGAGATTTTTGTTTTAGGTTTCAGTGATTTTAGGAACTGTCTCTTCCTTCTCATCTATCATATTTTCTTGATCTTTTCACAATTACCTTCCTCTGGTTTTCTCTGTAAGCAACTATTTGCTTGCATATATAAGCTAATCTAATACCATACTGTAGATAATTTACAGTTCTTGTGAATTATCTATCAATGTGCATTCTTTTTTAATGTAATCAATTTAAGAGATACACAGCTTGAAAGATAATCTTCAGTAGATTCACTTTCTATTAAATATTAGCAACTCTTGCCTTCTAACACTGAACACCTCAACATTGCCCATGACACCATTTTCTCTTCACCCAACTTTGTCTCCATCTATACATGCATCTCAAATAACAAGATGTTCCCCTGTTTACTCTCTCAAAAAACATATAGATTTCACAAAATGTGCACAGTTTTATAAAACAAGGAAATGTACCACAGAATATGAAAAGTTAGATTAATTGTTCTGTTCCAGTGAGATACTTTTGTCAGTTATTATACTTTGTTAGTAGGGATTAAGTTCTCAAAGACTCACAATAATTGACTGCTACTAAATATTACTTGGGCAGAATATTTAACCAAGATAATAACAAAATTTTCACTGAAAAAAGACGGGCTGAATGAACTAAGCATCCACTCATTTACTTATTTTGTTTGTTTGTTTCATAAACAATCGTTTAGGATTTTCTTTGTGCCTGCCACTATAAGGTGCTTATTTTCATACATGATCTCTTCAGGTAACAGAAGCCTGGAAATTCTCAGCTGGGATTTTGAAGAGATTATTTAGTCTCTAAATTTGTAGAGACTATTTACAGAGGTATGAGCAAAGTTAAGAAAAACCAACTATGATTTTTCAAGCCTCCAAGACAAAAAAACAGTAAGAATTCAGAAAGTCATTAATCTCACTATTAGGCTTGGAGGGGCAAAAGGAAAAAATGTATAACCAGAGTTTAGTTAGGTGTGTAGCCATGGTGGCCTGGGGAAGGAATGCTTCTAAATAGGAGCTGTAGTCCTACAGGCTTGCAGCCACAGCAGCAGGCAGTTAGGAAGCAGCAGGAGACAAACTAACTGAACATTCCTCTCCTGCTCACCACCTCCCTTCCATGCTTCTCATTGGCTGAACTCAATGGGAAGTCAGAGAGAAGGGAGCCTAAGTGATGACATTCACAGTCAGCCTTCAAGGGCACAGGGCAGGGAGGGCATAGTAAGGCAGAGAACTGAGGAAAGGAGTTAGCAACCAAGAATAACCACCATGGTGCTGAAGATAGAACTTGAGTAATAAAAGGGGCTCACAGATTAATCAGGTAGTTGGAGACGTAAGTTAACACAGGCAAATAATTCCAATACCATGAGAGAGTGCTATATTAGAAGAAATGTATTAGTAATACCCAAGGCAGGCAGGAATTCATTTCCATTGATTGGGTCCATGTGCGCTTTACCGAGAATCAGAGCAGTCAGAACTAGAAACACACTGAGCTGAGTTCTCTTCATGGGTACAGCAAATGAATGAGCTGCAGTGATATATCTTGAGGGTGAAATTACAGATAGTCAAATTTAAAAATTTAAAAAGTAGTAAAAGCCTACACTTTGTGCCCTTCAAAAATTCATCTTTATTTCTTCAATCAAAAAATATTCAAAGCATTTCTACATGTATCTAGTATCTAGCTAGGTACAATGCTAGATTCCCACAATGTCTAATATCTAGTAAAAGATATCAGCAGATTGAAGATATGAAGGATGCTTTGGGAGCACAGAGTATTGACAACAAATCTACTCTTCAGGTGTCAGAGATATTGTCTCTCAGGATGCGATGATAAATTGAGACCCAAGGGATGACTAGAAATGATTCAGTTAAAGAAAGAGGGAAAGATTTCCAGGAAAAAGCATCTGCAAAGGTGTGGAGATGAGAGGGAGCATGGGAAACGAAAAGGATTTCAGTTTGAGGGAACATAGGGCATCCACAGGAGGCATGAGCATTTTGGAGGCACTTACTGTGCACTGGGCACTTCTCCTGATGTGTCCCACTTAATTTTGAAAACAACAGTATGAGGGAGTACAACTGTTATCTGCATTTTGCAGTGGAGGCAACTGAAAAACTGAGACGTGAAATCACAACGGTAAGAAGTCTTAGAAGTGACATGATCCATTTTGAATATTAGAAAGATCCCTCCAACAGCAAGAGGGGGAGTGGATCAGAGGGGTGTAGGCCTGGATACTGGGAGGCAAATAAGGAGATAATTGCATTAGAGCAGATTATGTTTGATGATGACTCAAACTAAGGCAGTAGGGCTTATGTAATGTAGCACAGAAAAAGATGTGGCTGATGTCACAAAAACAGAAACACAGGATAGAGTCATGTAAGAGGAACAGGATACAGAAAATGAGAACTGTAGGGAAAGACTAAGTCTCTGGTTTGCTTAACTGAGAGAAAAGCAATACCATTAGCCAACATACGAAATAAAGAAGAAACAAGTTTGTCAGAAAAGAAAATTGCATCCCTTTATAATAGAAGGGGCACTTGTGAGACATGAAGTGGAAAGTGTCTTGGAATGTAAGATAAATGTAGAAATGAATAGTAGATAAGCTGGGCTGAAGCTATCAGTGGGGAAGCTATCAGCACAGGTGAAGCACCCGTTTGATGAGAGAAGATGAAATCCCTGAAGGAGAGCATATTGCATAACAAGTCAAGAGAGTCAAGGATAGAGTCCTGGAGAATACCAGCATCGAAGGAAGAAGGAATGCCAGACAAAAAGCAAGACAAAAAAAGTTACAATCAGAGATAGGAGGAGAGGCAGGGGAAATTATTCTTACTGCCACTAAGCAAGAACAGGATTTCCAATAAGGACAGAGAGACACCATCGAACGCAGGAATGACTTCAGAAAAGAGTCTATGGTGTTGGGAGCTTGGAGGCCATTGAGAGGTGTTTCTGAAGTGTGAACTTGTTAGTACCATAAGACATCTTGCCATAAGCCAAAAAAAATGAACAGAGAACAATTTCCCCATTCTCTCTTGTACCAGATAAATCCAAAAATGAATAAAACACACACAAAAAACCTGTCTTTAGTAAATGTAAGAAATAGACACAACTCCCGCCCACGAATTCTGTGAAATGGCTCCAAATGACAGAGAAATGTGGGTGAAATCAGTGGGGGTGACCCCCATTCGTATAGATCCCATGTAGCACCAGGTTTCTCCCATGTGCATCCCTGTTCCTTACCCGAAAAAAGAAGCTCCAAGTCATGGACAAGCTTCAAGGGGTTCCCTAAATCTGATTCTATACATCAGAGCAGCAGAGACACCCAGACTGAAGGAAATTTATGGACACATAAGAATATAGGGTGTGATTTTGGCAAAGTGGTAAAGGGGGCGAGTGGCAAAGGGGTTTGCAGCTGCTGATCACAATCAACTGAAAGTGATGATTGATCTTCAAATATCCAAGGCCACACAGGGCTGTGCATACCCGGGTTAAAGAGCAAAGTAGATGTGGGGAAAGAAGTTGTCCAGAAATACGGTATCTAAGCTGAAGGTGCCTGATCATTTCTTCAGTTCCTCAAGCTCATTCCTCTCCTCCCTCATTCAACATCCTGCAAAACACCCAGCTTTAAAATGTTTCCTTCACTCAAACATGAGTAATTATTATAAGAGAAACGACGAAGTGACGCATGCCTGTAATCCCAGCACTTTGGGAGGCTGAGGCAGGAGGATTGCTTGAGTCTAAGAGTTCAAGACCAGCCTTGGCAACATAGGGAGAACACATCTCTACAATAAATAAAAAAATTAGCTGAGTGTGGTGGTGCATGCCTGTAGTCCCAGCTACTCTGGAGGCTGAGGTGGGAGGATCACTTGAGCCCAGGAGATCGAGGCTACAGTGAGCCTTGAGTGTACCACTACACTCCAGCCTAGGCAACAGAGTAAGATCCCAACAAGGAAGAAAGGAAGGAAGGAAGAAAGGAAGGAAGGAAGGAAGGAAGGAAGGAAGGAAGGAAGGAAGGAAGGAAGGAAGGAAGGAAAGAAGGGAGGGAGGGAGGGAGGGAGCGAGCGAGGGAGGGAGCGAGCGAGGGAGGGAACAAACCAGCATGGAACTAAGCAAAACTAATTCACTGAACCACCTACACATGCATGGAGAGAGAGACAGAGAGGAAGACATTACACACCAGTCGATAAAATAAACCAGAAAGCAAACAAAAGGACAATTCAAACAGACCCTAAGTTATTTCCAAAAAGTTAAATAAGCAGCAATATATAGTGGTTTGACACTCATCCAGACTGCATAGGTTCCATTCTACATTTGCAGTTTGTTGGCTGGATGACCTGGAAGATTGCTTTCATTTCTACGTTTCAATTTTCTCATTGGCGAAATGAGGAAGACAATAATAGGTTCTTAACAAGAAGTAAATGATTTCATAAAAGTAAAGTGCTTGGAGTGGTAGCCAGTAAATATTATGTCCAATGTAAATGTAAGCACATACTATTATTATTCTCCTCTTTAAAATAAAAGCTCAAAATAAAAATAAGGATTAAAAAGCCATTATATGACAACAGAAGATTGAAATTGGGGTAACTGAATTTAGAAAAGAAATAGTAAATACAAACCGAAAGTACATAAATCATTGCAGAAACTATAAGCTGATATGGCAAATACATAAATATTGCAAATATGTGAGGTTGACAATTTCTGGCATTAGAAAGCATTTTAAAATATCAAATAATTAAATTTTTCAATTTGTTAAATGCAAAGGCATTTACAGTTTTTTCTTCTTATATGTATTTATGAAAAAATTGTACGTTTCAGACACTTTTACATTTCTTCAAATTATTACTTTAAATGCACACTTTGAGGCTTTTCTTTTCAATGTTAATAAGCTCTTTTTCTCAACCTGCCTCAGTTAAATGAAGGAAGAGAAGAGCCAAGTCATAATCAATCAGTGAAGACACTAAATCATCATATTTTTAGGTCAAAGATTTCTCTTTTTCATTCATGGCAGCTTATTAACATATTTAATTTTTACTTTACCTTTTTAGTATAGATTTAAGACATAAACAAAATGTGTAGCTCTCATCTTAACACCAATGTTTCTAATTAGGAAAAAAAAAAAAAAAGGCACTTCTAAGATTTTTTTTAAAAAAGGTGCCCTTTGTCTGGAGAAACTTAGTCCTGGCCATTACCTCCCTTGAATAAAATTTATTTATTATTCTTAAACCATCTCACAAAGGAATGTCATGTATTTTATTGATAATATCTTATTTTCAGTTTTGTTTGAAAGGTTAATCTGTTAATTAATGAGATAATAAAAATAAGATAAATGGTTATTTTCGCCTAGTCTTGATCTCATTTAAATGTCTATCTTTATTGCACATGCATATTTTAATTTTTAGAACATTATTTTATTTATACTTTTCTATAATGTTGTATAGTTAGTCTTAGACTCACATCTGAGTTTAACCAACACTTTAAAAAGACTGTTAAGGTAGTTTCAATTCATTAAAAATGTAATGTTCTTGCTTTTAAGCAGTCTTACTTTAAAAATGTGATTAATGGAAAACCATATATAACAAAAACCTTAATTCTGGAAATAGATCGTGAATGTTATTTTCAAATAATGTGACATACTCTGCTTTTAATGTATCTATGTGTATGTGAGTGTGAGTGTGTATGTGCTTTTGATATAAAAAGAACTGGGACTCTGACAATGTGATTATTGACAAAAATATCTTTGTAAAACCTTGGACATTTTTTAGTACCCAAAAGAGATTTCACTGTTTGTTTGTGAATTATCATAGGCAGCACATAAGTTAAACACGTTACCTGATTTTCAATGTAATTAAGAAAAAGTAAGGAGACAAAGCACATAAAACTCTTGAACATCAAATGAGCCAGTGAGCAACACTGAGGATAAATAATGTCTATGAGGGTAAATACACTTGGGTGTAGCTAGTAGTTACATAAGTAAACAGCATCAGTCATCAATGAAGACTTTCTAGAGGAAGTGGAGCTATGTGAATGAAAGAAAGGGAAAACACTCCTAGATCCCTTTTTTCTTTTGTAGGTGGTATTTCAAATCAATGTGTGTGGGTGAGATCACCCTGACAGAGCGTGAATTGAGAAAAGTGAATTGGAAAGCAAAAAGAACCAATGAAACAACCTAGGTGAGACACATGTTTTAAAAAATGAACAAAGACAGTAAAGAAACTAAGAGAAGTAACCAACAAAACAGGGCACGGATCAGATAAAAGCAGCACCTTGAAGGAAAAGTACTGAAGTGAAAAAGCACTTGGAGCACAGTGAAAACAGGTATTAGAAAAAGAGCAAATGTTCAACTTATCAGTGCAGGGAGGGGAACATCACACACTGGGGCCTGTCAAGGGGTTGGGGGCTAGGGGAGGGATAGCATTAGCAGAAATACCTAATGTAGATGATGGGTTGATGGGTGCAGCAAACCACCATGGCACGAGTATACCTATGTAACAAACCTGCATGTTCTGCACATGTACCCCAGAACTTAAAGTATGATTTTTAAAAAAAGAAGAAGAAAAGGGGCAAGTGTTCAACTCATCAATGCTACAAAGTTCAAGAACAAAATGTGCCTACTATTGGATAATTAGAAGTTCATTGGTGACCTTCTCCAAAGGAAAGAGGAATTAGAAGTATCTGTAACCATATTTCAGTGTGATTAGCATTGATGAGTGTTGGTGATTAAAAGTAGAGAGAGACAGTTATTATAGACTAGTTTTTCTAAAAATTTGGCTGTGAATGAAAGGGAGTATCTGTGTATGAGGATAGGTCACATAACCCTGGAGTAAACACAGGGTCATAATAATGATAATAAAGAACTGTTTTGACCATCACCTCCTTTCAATATTTCATGAAGTCCCTGACTTTGTCTCACCCGCAATTAAAACTCGAGTTCCTGAGTACCATGGAGTCCACTCTTGCCTCCAGTGTGTGTGCGAGTATAGTTCTTCTGGTTTTGATGGCACGTGATTTCTCTCCTGTTTTGGCTGCTTTCACTCTTGCTGCCATGTGCTGTTACCAATTTCTTTCATTTCAAATACATGTTAATTCCATCATAACTTAGGTCACTGAATCCTCTCTTTCCTCTCTTCCAGTATGTGTTATCTTCTTCCACCTTTTTAATTTCTGCTTTAACAGTGTCTCTGAAGTGGGGAAAAAAAACATCTTTTCTTTGCATTATTCTGTCTCTATTGCATGGACAGAGTAGTTGGGATTTTTTTCCCTCTGACACTTGTTGTTGTTATTTTATGTTATTGTATTATTTATGTTATGTTATTTTAACATCCTCTCTTCTCAGGCCTTGAGGAGAAGATGTTGAAGTAAATAATGGAACCACAAGATAGTCGGCAACACACATTCTGCCACTATGGGTGGTGCAGATTAACTTAGACAAGCAAGTTAGAAATTATCTATGGCCTTTGCAATGCAGGATGAGAAGCAGATTGGAAATGACTGGATACGGATGCACTGAGAACATGTATGCATTTCTTGGGTTTTGTTAAACAAGTGCATGTTACGTGTCTATTGCTTTGGGAAGAAAATTAGGAGGAATGGATTTTCTCGGTAAATCCCCTGCAGCACCTAACACATCGTAGTAGACAGGCACTCAATACATGTTTGAGACTAATTTACTCTAAAGATCCAAATATGATATTGACTGAATGGTCAAATTAAATATATAATTAAATATCCAGCCAATATAAAGTTACACCAAGTAAATCAAGGTATGCAAGTCCCAAAAACTTCATAAGAATTATAGAATTATGATAAATACATACAATTTTATCAATTAAGTTTTTAAAGAATTTCAGATCAACATTTGATAGGATAAGATATTCTTATTTTCATTAAAACACTGAAAGAAAATTTAATTAAATTTTTAAATAAACATGAAATTAAATGTTTGCTTTTCAAAACTTGTTGTCGTTATTCACTAAAGAAAATTAACTATGTCATTATTTCTCATTAGTGGCCCATTTATGTAATGTGACTGGTTGACTTTTCATTTTTAATCTTTGAAAGTAATAATGAGTTAAAATTATTTTAAGCACCAAATGCTTATAATTATATGTGAAATTATTTACAGAATCTGTTTTATGTGATTCTTTTTAAATAAAACATTAAATAAATATTATTCAGTAGTTTCTTCCTAAAACCTTTTTATATTCTTATAAAATTCTTATCCAGATGATTTACTCTTTGCTGATTAAAAATGAGGACCATAAGTTTATTAATTGTTAGATTTATATCTGCAACATGAAAGTGAATAAATCAAATGTAAATTCCATGTTATATGCAAATGTATTTGATTTATATAATCTAGCAAAAATTTACCAAGGAAATGTAAGGGTTTGCTGCACACATGATATAAAATTTGTATTATAAACCAACATACTATCTGAAACTTGCACACACAAAAAAACATGTTTGTGGTCTCCAAATCATTTCATCCTACAAGTATACATAAATAGCTTTATAGTATGGAGAAAGCATTGAAATTTCTTGAATGGAAGTTACTCATTTCAATCCATAAAACCAAACTAAATCTCATCCCCTTTAAAACCTTCAAACCTAGAATCCCAAATGTTCTTCAAGGCTAATATCTTGCTTGAAATTCAAATCCTACCTGGATGCATATATCCTCTGGATTGGACAGTGTCCTTGTCTTCCTGGAAGGATAGGAAGTCCAATGCTCTCAACATTTTATCTTAATTTTCATACTTTCTCCTCTCTGTGCATTAATTTTGCTTATATTAACTTTAGAAGTAGAGGTGATAATTCATTTATTTTAGATCTTTTAGTTTATTGATAGCAAGCAATTTCATATTCTATAAAAATTAAAATATTATAAGACTTTTAGTCAAGAAAAAGATTGATTGTTGGGAGACACTGAAATTATATTACATAATTTTATAGTCATACCAAAGGGTAGATTAGTTTCATAGATAACTATGTTAACAATACTTTTTAATTTTCCTATTATTAGTATTAGCTTTATATTTAGAAGAATTAGTGAACAAAATAATTATCCATCTTGAGTACAGAGATTTTCTAACTGTCCTACATAAAATCTTTAGAAAAACAATCAAAGCTTTGTAGAACAAATGAGTTTATTGAGAAATTAATTGGGCCATGTTTCTACTTTTAAAAACCAAGTTACGTTTTAGTAAGTCTATGAAAACTTTTACCAAAAATATCCATAATTGGGATGAATATACCAGTAAAACTGGCTCCCTATATTTGTTGGAAATATTTTCTGTGTTTTTTTGTTTTTGTTTTTGTTTTTGTTTTTTTTGAGACAGAGTCTCTGTCGCCCAGGCGGAGTGTAGTGGCGTGATCTTGGCTCACTGCAAGCTCTGCCTCCCGGGTTCACGCCATTCTCCTGCCTCAGCCTCCCGAGTAGCTGGGACTACAGGCACCCGCCACCACGCCCGGCTGATTTTTTGTATTTTTAGTAGAGACAGGGTTTCACCGTATTAGCCAGTGTGGTCTCGATCTCCTGACCTTGAGACCTGCCTGCCTCGGCCTCCCAAAGTGCTGGGATTACAGGCGTGAGCCACCAAACCCGGCCATTTGCTGTTCTTATTATCAAGGATGTGTAATAGATATTATAGAGAAACAACAAGAAAAATTGGTAACAAAATAATGGCAAAATATTTAATATGCTTTTATATAGATTAGAAGTATTACTAGTGACACAAGTTCTTTCTGCACTAGCTTTGGCTTGGAAGGTTCAATTTCCAAAGATTTCACATTAAGAAATGCTTCTGATTCTACAAATACTAAATTTATAATAAATATATACAAGAAGGTATGCTTTGTATCCCAACTAGGTAATATTACACTCATCAATTTTTGTCTGATTTAAAAAATTTCTCTTTAATATCTTCATCATAAAAGTAGAGGTAAATTGAGACATTGTAGGAGAATTTTGCAACACTGTAAAACACTTCTAAATTTTTTTCTGTGTTTTTCAAATGGAATCAGAGTGTCATTCTTGTGCCCTTTAATTAAGAAAATACATCATAGTTGTTTTTTAGTGAGTTTCTGGGGGCTCAGACTTAGAATGCTTATTTCACATCTAAAGATCAAGGTTATGTCTTACAAAAAAACAGGGCTGTGGAAAAGAAGGAAAGGAGGGAGAAAAGGAAGGGAGAAAAGAAAGATGTTCTTATTTCTTGCCAAAATACGTCTTTTATCTTACATGGCTACATATGGTGTTTTAATTTTCTTCCCTCAAATTTATACTCTCATGTGATTTCTATAGAAGATGTCCTCAGAGTAACGTCTTCCTAACAATTTCCTCCACTATTGCATGCCCTGAAAATGTGACGTCTGGAATACTTTAACACTCCCACATACACAAATGTAGAAAATAAAGAACTCACTATATCCACATAGAGTGCAACAATTCATAAATATTTATTCAGAGAGTGAGGAGAACTTTCAAATAATAATATGGGCTTTGAAATTCAGGTCAATATGAGTTGTGTCCTGGAATCCCTACTTAATTCCTGAACGACTGTGACCAAGTTTATCATTTCCACCACGCTGGTGTCGCAGCATCTATGTCCACTTAGTTTAATTCCTGTTTTAAGAACAGTATAAAGCCTGGTTCTAAGTAACCATTTGATGACTCTATTAATATATAAAGGCACTCCAAGGATATCATCCAAGTAACAAAACAATAGGTGTAACAGATACAACTAAAATTCTATGATCAATATTTCTAAATGAAGAATCAGAGATTTCTGAGAAGGAACAGCATTCCACAGTTGATAAGCCTGTGGATTATGAAGGACCCTGAATGATAGATGAGGAGTCTGGCTGTTTTCTCAAGCAATTTAGTGTACTTTTTAGGTTATTGCCTTCATTTCTACTTTATCTATGATTTTATCAAATGCACAAAACCAGTGAGCTGGAGTACTGGACAAGGAAAGTGAGGCAGAGAAAGAGAGAGTGCAATCTGAAGAGGCATTGCAGGTCAGCTGAAACTGACAGATTGCTCAATTTTGTAGGAACTTTCTCCAAGAACTAACAGCACTACAAGTCAGGCCAGTTGTGTCTAGGAGAAGGAGCAGAGCAAGGTTAATCTACTTCTCCCATGAATCTAATGGATGTCTGAGGCTCACTGATTCTCTTGAAGTTCCAAGTTTGGCTTGCAACCCTAACAAGATGAGCCATATCCTTCACCTCCACATCAACAGGGAAGCCAGAGCAGTAAGAAAAGGAGTGCTTTCCTGGTTTTGAAATTGTCCATGAGATGTTTTGCTGAGATGCTGTAACCACAAGGTTGATGCAGCAAGAATTGCTACAGGGAGTGGCTAGGCAGTCACCTTGCTCCTTGTTTGAACTCTTTAGGAAACGGGAATCCAATTTACGCGATTAAGCTGCTGATATTTAGAGGTTGTTTGCCATTGTAGCATAGCCTAGTTTAATCTTGACTAATACAGAATTTACACAGGGAATGGAGTGTTATGGTAACAAAAAACCAAAATATATGGCTTTGGCTTAGCAATTGGATTGGGGCAGTAAGGGGACAGATATTGGAATGTAGAAAGATGGCAATCCATTCTTTGCAGAAGCAAAATATTTGGTAAGATTGTTGCCTGCTATGATTTGTGAAGCAGCATGTGTGTTTAATGAACTTGCCACGTTAGGGTGGGACGTCAGAGAACAGACCATTTACGGTGTTCTTTTTGTGCAAACGCCTGTATTTGGCATTATATTAAAAGAAGGTGTGCATTCAGGAAAAGAAAAACTATCTAGATTGAAAACAGATATGAAAGATAATGAAGCAAGTCTAAAAATCTGGAGAGTTACAGTTTTAGAATTGATGATGTTTGCACAACAAAACCAGATTAAAACCCAGTTTTGTGACAAAGATCAGACCAAGAAGATGGCCTTTATATCTACTGTTAAGACACCTTAACAGTTTAAAGTGACTCAGAAAAATAGCAGGTTGAGGTATATGTTTCCTTCAGAAGCTGGATAACCTCAAAAGGGGCTTCTTTAAATTGAGAGAGAAGTTAGGAGCTGTGAAAGCAGAGTAACGTAACAGATCTAGGAACTATTTGAAGAAGAAATGTTTGTAGGTATGCTTACTGCCATATGGAACTCATTGAAATCAGTTTTTTGAGAGGGTTGGACTTCCCAAGAAACTCTGAGCCTGGACTACAAAGTTTGTGACTGTTAACAGATTTAGGTGCCTCTTTGTCTCCAACCTTTCTCGAGCAGGAGGTTGCCTGAGAAATCTCTTAAGCTATCAGGTAGAGTGTATTGCCAATACCATTTCTGACATGGTCTTAAAGGATAATAGGAAAGAAAGAAACCTCTGCAGGGTGGAGGCAGAAGCCAGTGAGAAAACTGGAGAAAAGCCTGTCACCTCAATAGAGTGGAATTGTTTCTTAATCAAGGGACAGCCTTACCAACCCCCAAGTAGGGGTCCTCACAAAATCTTACCCAGATAGATTTGAAACTTGCTAGAGACTAGAGACTGCCATTTGTCTCCTACTCTTTTGTTTCCAGATAGAAGTGCTGAATGCAGTTTTCCTGCCCTGTATGGTGATTGTATATTGTGTAAATTTGTGTGGTGGAGGGTGGGAAAGGGACAGACAATTTGTCATATTGTTCTCTTCAGAAGTATGTCAGCCAGAGACTCCAGATTTCAATCTCAGCAATATGACAAGATTAAGTTTAAGAATACAATGCTGGGTACGAAAGTAAATGCTACAGGTTAGCTCAATAGCACTCACATAAAAGTATGGTCTCGGCTACCCTATCTTCAAAATTCTCTAAGGTCGTCAATGCCCTTCTAATTTCTAAATCTAATCATCTATACAACACCATTCAACTAAAATGTCTTCACTTTCCTTTATGTGCTAAGTATTCTCCTAGACAGTATAGATGACAAAAATAAAAACACCCAAAGTCAGCCAGCCACAGTGGCTCACACCCGTAGTCCCAGCACTTTGGGAGGCCAAGGTGGGTGGATCCTGAGGTCAGGAGTTCGAGACCAGCCTGCACAACATGGTGAAAACCCATCTGTACTAAAAATACAAAAATTAGCCAGGGATGGGTGGTGGGCACCTCTAATCCCACCTGCTGTGGAGGCAGAGGCAGGAGAACCGCTTGCGCCCTGGAGGCGGAGGTTGCAGTGAGCCAAGATCACACCATTGCACACCAGTCTGGGTGACAGAGCAAGACTCCGACCTCAAAAAAAAAAAAAAAAAAAAAAAAAATCCCAAAGTCCTTGGACTCCTGAAACTAACATTCTTATGGGACGGAGGGAGACCACAGTAAACTTTAACAACCTTATTATAATAATAATACTTTGTAAAATTAATACACCAAATGTATATGAATGGATTGATTCAGCTATATGAAAGAATCTATTAGTACTATGAAAATAAATTAAGTAGATTAAGAGGGTAGGAGAGACAAGGGGGTTAGGAAATATTTCTTTGAGGCTATGATTTACCACATTTAACACACGATAGCTATCTTAACTGCAACTTTGAAGTTTATGACATGACACTTATCTCTTTTATTTTTTTAATGGAGATTACTTCACAAGAATTTCCATAAAATGAAGATAGTCTCCAGCTCTGTTTTTCCTTAGCATGCTCTACTTACAAAATATTAATGAGCTTCTGTTTATCTCCTTTTCTCTCTCCACTTACTCTTTCTGGGCAATTAAATCAATCATTCATTCATTCATACATTCAACAAATATTTTTGAATGGCTACTATATGGCAGGCACTGTGTTTGGCTCTAAGGAAGGATTATTTGCTATTATGGTATTTATAATTGAGCAGAAGATATGGCTGTCAAATAAACGATTACATGAATAATTATTTAATTATGATTGTGAGAGATGTAAAAGAAAAAGTAGAGGCTGCTCTGAGAGTGTGTTAAGGATACCTAGAGGGGATGGGGTAGTTGAGGAGTTTTCTAGACAGAACAACCTTTGCAAAAACCCTGTGGCAGAGAAGAGCCCCTCCTGGGCCAGGCACCCTTTAAAGGCAAGCACTGAGAATGCCCCTAATTCCTGCTTGCATCTCTAGCACTTACACAAAAATATGGAACAGAATCAACACTCAACACATTTTTCTTGAGCAAATACCTTAAATAATTAGTGAAGGGGAAAAATGAAGCCAGTGAGAAATCTATTGGAACAATTGTGAAATTAGCAAAGAGTACATTCAGTAAAATTTATATAACATGACTTGCTAATGAGAATCTGTTAATTCTTTTGTTAGGGGAAAAATATTATTTAAAGACAAGTGTTAACTTTATGAGTAACCCATGTGCTAGACAGAACTAAACTAATTCTCAAATTCAAATTAAATTCTCAAGGCTTATAAAAGAAATTATTTTTTCTGGCTATCTGAAATGAATGTATGTTAAAAAGAAATATGGGTTAGGTTTACTTATGTAGTACTTCTAATATAAAGTTGGGATTTATAGCCTACATTAATTATATAAGCTATAAAACAATGGTTCTGTGCTCTGGCTTTAAAATTCACTTCTACTCCATAGTAGCAAGAGTTTCTTGCTGTCGTCGGTTCCATTTTTTGTTAAATACATAAAAAGAAAGAATGAATTTGCGATTCCCATATTTTCCCAGTCTGAGACTTACCACTTTACACTATGTAGTTCAATTTAATTTCAAAAAATTTTTAATATATTCTTGGTTAATCCTAATCTGGGGACACATAGTATAGTTATTTCTATCCTGTGTTAAAGCTGAGTGTTTTATAGATTCCAGCAGAGTTGTATGGGTGCCACAGTAAATCACGATTGCAATTCCATCTTCTAAATAGCACTTTGAGTTCTCCAATTCCTACCATTCCCATTACCACATCCTTCAAGGCTCTGAGATCTCTGGGAAAGTGTCTTAATGGATCCTGCAACTAGTTTTGTTGTCTCAATAACTGGAGTAAATATTTGATACATATAGCTATTCCTCCTGATGGAAGCTGGGAACAATTCATTCTGTGTTAAAGAGAAATAGGAAAAGGAATACTATTGAAGTAAGTTAAGAAAGAAAAGTAAAGGAAATAGAGGTAATGAGTGTAGATTGAATTTTCAACAAATTTGGCCAGGAAGGAAAGAAAATGAGAGGTTAAGGGAACCAAGGAACCAACAGAAAAATGTGCTACTTGTGTCTTAGAAGAGGATCTTGGAAGGGTCTAAAGGAAAGGGAGAGAAAGCATAGAGGAAGGCCTTAGTCTAGGAGAATGGATAGTTAGACTGAATATGTATCCTGCTGTTAGATGAGAGAAAGGAGAGAAGTGGTAGATGATACGGAGACAGTGGAAATTTGAAAAATGACAACATAAGGAAGAACATATTGGATGACTTTTTATTTTCTCATTTATCTCCTAGTTAGGAGAAAAGATTATCTACAAAAAAAATGAAACTTAAAATATATGACCTCTATGATCAAGCAGGTGTTAAAATTTCACTACCTTTATTTTATAAACGGAAGAAAATACATTATTTTGCTGTAAGGTTAATATCAAACAACTTCTTCAGATGCCTCTCCAGGAAACCTAAGCCAAAATGAGCAAAAACCATGAATATAATTCAATTAAAGATGAATTATATGCCTATGCCAATCCCATAGAAAAATAATCATTATAGCAGTCAAGGTCATGGTCAAAGACTCTTGAGTTTAAATTGAAACTTTGCCTAGATCAAATGTGGGACACTCATAAGGTCATTTAAGCTAATTTTTAATGATTATGATAATAGGTAATATATTTTAAAATCTCAGTTTGGAATAAGATTTTTCTTTTCAAATTATTAATATTTATTTCATCCAAAAATATCAAACAACAATTTCTGTATAATGGTGATAATAATAGGTGGTAATAGTATTGTTTAAATTTGCACAAATTATTAGAAAAATCTGATTATAGAAAGGCCAAGCAGTTTAGCATATGGTCATATTTCACATCATAACTGAAATATTATAATTCTATTATTTATGCTTTCTGTGAAAGGTAGGTCCTTCAGGATTGTCTTAATGAATAATAAAACTGACTTGATTTTACCCACTACAGTCAACTTTTCTGTCACGCTATTAATGATTAATAATAACTGTATGCACAATTGTTTTGTTTCTTACCCAGACAAAAGTAGCATTCTAACATCATACTTGTATTTTTTAGTTTTATTGGGCTAAAAAGGTACTCTGAACATACAGAAAAGCTGTAATAGAAAGAAAAAAAGTCAACTATTAAAACTTTTTATAACATGTAGACCTCAGTAAAGCATATTTTAGAAGAAACTATCTTTTTTGAAGGTATTATATTGTCTCCATTGCCATTTAAATTATAGTACAGTGGATTTGAACTTAGAACTAGACTCTTTTTAAATAAAAAAGTACAGTACCAATACAAGAATATCTTAGCCAAATAAAAAATGACAATCCATTTTTTTAACTGTAGGAGTTCAGGCTTGTATAAATGTTTCTCAACACATTTACAGGAATACTGTCCTTTGACAAAGGTCTAGAAATGTATGTGAAAGCCAAACATAATAACATTGTTATTCTGCTACTTACTAACAGAACAACACATCCTATAGCAATTAGATATGAATATTGCAAACTTAATTTGATATTAAGCTGTCTTTGAAATGCCACTTTGCAGCAGGTTTTCAAATGCTTAAAGCACAGCAGGAGGTTAACTCCATCTTCAAATATTAAATCAAAACCTTTTTTTAACCTGAGAAATCTTACTGAAAGCAAGGGCTTCCTTTCAAGAGAGAATTATTCAATTCAAAGAAGAGAAAACTAAACCTCCCAAGTATTGTTGGCACATGGTCTGTTTCTACAATGAAATGAAAAGATAGAAAGATTAGAGAGACAGGATGAATGGACGGATAGATAGATAGATAGATAGATAGATAGATAGATAGATAGATAGAAAGAAACAATAGTCATCATTCTTCTGAATTGGTTTCAACAAACATGTTTGCACCCACTCTTGTGACTAAAGCCCAATTTTTGTCTGAAAATGATAATTAAGTACTTCGTCATTTAACTTTTGCCATATTTAAATATTTTCTCTCATCTACACAAGCCCATTGAAAGTCTTATATTTCAATGGCCAACATTTATTGGCTTCATGGTCCTTCATAAGATGTTACGAATGCATTTAAGCTCAGTATAAAGATACCTAGAAAGTAATTTTCTATCGACATATTTATTTATTTCCTATCCATCCAACTAGTTTCTACCTATCTACGTATCCATCAGTTATAAACTTTCTTAAATTTGCAAAGTGATGTTATTTCAGCCAAAGAGACAGTATTCAATCCTTAGGCTCATCACATGCACTCGAGGAGTCTGTCTTCAATCATGTCGTACCTATGTCAAAAGCAAACTGCCCTAATGCTGACTGGCAGCCTAATGTGGGTAGTGCAGTGCTCCACATTCATTAATTCCTTTGTGGAGCTGGGATTATCTTAATACCTACAGCTCCAAACACCAAGAAGCTTGAAATAACTATGCCATTTGCAAAATACAAAAATGCAATAAAAAGCCAGAATAAACATATTGTGAAATATTACTAAGTGTCTTCTATTAAAAGGGTCATATTTAACTCATTTGAGTTTAGGGAGAAATGCTAATATAACAATACTATTTTCCTTCCTTTGGTTTTGCTGATCCTCAAATTTATTTTTTTCTAGCAGAGAAATGCCAAGTATGAGGCCAATAGAAGAAATTATTTTTAAGTAGATGTTCATTTCCAATAATTTATAATAAGATGATCAGTTTTATTTTTTAAAGCCAAAGAGCTCAGTGATAGATAGTTACAACTCACCCCTAACTTATCAAATATAGACAGGCAGATTCACTCTCTACACACGGTTATTTGCTTTCTCTATTTTATAGGCAGTGCCACTCTCTTTAAAATTGAGTCTATAAATAATATATAAGTGGGAATCTATCAGGTGGTGCTTGTTTACTTGTATAATACTAATAATTCAAGATTTATGTCTTGTGTTTTAACTGGATCTGATTAAATCATAAGCCTACTGAATATAATTCTTCAATTCTATACATCTGTGCTGAAAAAAAATTAAATCTGTAGGAACTAAACAGATTTACTTGTTGAACTGAAATGCCATAGTATAAATGTAAAAGTGGTTTCAGAGAATGGCAGGTGTAATTCCCAATCTTAGCAAGACCAATGATCAACTGTGTAACATCAGTCAGATTTCTGTATCTTTAAGAGATCCCAATCTCCTTGTCTCTGAAACTGAAATATTATTCATATCTACCTCATGAGATAGAGCTAAATATTAAATTTGATAATATTTTAATATAAAATTGAGAGGAATTTTTCATATGTCCTGGGATTGGCCATTCCTCCTCAAAGCTCGCAGAGATAAGGCACTAAAAGTCCTGATTTCTTTAACAAATCCACCAAGCTGAGAAAAAAAGCAGTACAGATTATACCACTACCAGCCGCCATCCAACCCAACTTTATTGGCTATGTAAGAAGACACTGAAGAGAAATGAGTCATCTTCTGCACAGTAAAAAGTGTAGTGTTTGAGATGAGGAGCTTTATTCAACCCTTCCTCTGGGAGAGAAAAGGAGGGTAAAACCCAACAAGATACTTTGGAGAGGACTTCAAGAAAATCACTCATAGAGAAAAGGCTTTCAGCAAAAATGGGAGCTCTTAGGCTGATGTGCGCTGAGTGGAAATCTGCTGCCTCCTTCTGGTGCTGCGATTACTATGGACCTTAGGAAAGTGTGATAATGTACCTTCAAGTTTGGAGGATGTAATAATTGTAGACACTGGTGTCTGCTTAATATCTCGATTTAAAGATGGTATCAGGCTATGAAGTGAAAAGCAACTGTGGTATGTCATATGCGGGGAAAAAATCAGGTCCACCTCTGGACCCAATTCAGTACTTTCCAATTCAGTACTTTCAAAAAGCATAAAAAGAGAGCACCATAGTTTATCTTTCTCCACCCCAAACCACACAAAGATCAGAGGAAGAGGAAGGACTTGTGGGGCTGCTCAGTGAGATCCTAGTTCAGACAAATCTTCAGTTGGGGCATCGGTTGGTTGCTTAGTCTTCAGGTAGGACAAAAAGGAAGATCAGTGAATTGCTTTTTGTTCTGACTAGTTCTGCAAATGTGGGGTGGGGATGGTAAGTGAATACCACCCAACAAACAATGGACCACATCAGCAGAACCCACTGGAAGAAATGAGAAGAAGCCTTGGTATAAAACCAGAGGATTTAGCAACAAATATTCAAAACTTTTACTTGATAAGCAGTAATGCACTGCAAAATTTTAAATGATAAAGGCAGGAAATTAAGAGGAAAAAAAAGCACAGGAAGACTAACACTAGGGTTAGTTTAATAGCTTCCTGGTGGACACTCTCACACCAACTTATGTGACAACCATGCACCAAACAAATCTTTCTTAAATGTGAATGTGTCATGTGTGTATGTCTGATTTGACTATTCAGAAAACTAGAGATTACTAGTGCCTCAGTTTTTAAGGAGATATATATTCGATTATTCTATTATTATTATTACTACTATTGCTATTTGATGCCTACCATAGGCCAGGCATTTGGATAAGTGCTTTATGTATATTATACTACTTATTTTTTATGATCCCCATTTTTTAAAGATAAGAAAATAAACACTTGGAGAAGATATGACAGTTGTCTAAGATTGCATAATTAAATGTAGACACAAAAATCAAACTTTGCTGACTCTAAAAATATATGGCCTTAACCACTATGTGTCCTAATTTCCAATTTTTCTCCTTAATGCTCCAAAATAAATGTTTCTCAGTATCAGACTAGCTTTATTATGTGATGGTTTTCTCATCTTTCTTCATGCTCTTTCCTCTACCTGAAATGTCCTTCCTATTTATTTCTATACAAATCTTCACCAATATTCAGAGCTCATATTAAGATCTATTGGTCTTTTAAGAACACATACAAGCACAAAAAATTGTATGTCGAGGGTGGGGTGGGGTCTACACACATATAAATAATTTGGAAAAACATATTTGACTGGATCTACAAAAATAAAACATTTTCGGCCGGGCGCGGTGGCTCAAGCCTGTAATCCTAGCACTTTGGGATGCCGAGACGGGCGGATCGTGAGGTCAGAAGATCGAGACCATCCTGGCTAACACGGTGAAACCCTGTCTCTACTAAAAATTACAAAAAACTAGCCGGGCGAGGTGGCGGGCACCTGTAGTCCCAGCTACTCGGGAGGCTGAGGCAGGAGAATGGCGTAAACCCAGGAGGCGGAGCTTGCAGTGAGCTGAGATCCGGCCATTGCACTCCAGCCTGGGCGACAGAGCGAGACTCTGTCTCAAAAAAAAAAAAAAAAACCGTTTTCAATTGTTTACTTTCACACTGAATTACATTTTCCATCATTCTAATTTCTTTTTCTGCTTTACTATCTTCTACATAATTTTGAAATTTCTGACAATATCTGACATTCACTAACACCTTTCTGATTAATTGATTTGAGGGATGCATTCTTCCATTTGCAGATTTCTTTCCTAGGTTCCCCACTATTCAGACTATTCAGAAAATTTTATAGACAATGTTGTAATTTATGGAGAAGGAGATCATCCTGTAACAAGAAACCAAATAGATTTTTAACTACTTAGTTAAGACAATCTATAAATAAAACAAAACACAATGCCAAGATAACCTTTGTAGTTAAGTTTCTAACAATTACTTTTTCCCACTAGCGGCAGTGATATAATACATAAGAAATAATTCCCTTGTTTCACTTTTTAAGCATTCTTTTCTCCTGAATTGACTCACTATCCAAGGTACCCAAATATGATTAAGTATATTATCAATCAATTTTCATTCTTAATCTGTCCTGATTTTTTCCCCATTCTTGAAATGAGCAGAACAATTTATGGCGGAGCATTCAGGGGTTAAAATACCTGTATTCGAAGTCCTGCTCCCTTCGTGTTTGAACGTTGCCCAGCTGTGTGATATTTGGCCAATTTCTCCTCCACTTGTTTTCCTTATCTCAAAAACAAGAATACTCCTGTTTAACTCATTTAAACTGTTAGGAGGTTTATAAAGTCATATGAATTTAGTAAGCTGTTCAGTTCATGTGTAAGAGCTAACCTTTTATTGATTTCAAAATGTGAAAATGCCTCTAGTTCTCACACATTTTCATTGATGTACTCATTAAATATATTCTTCAGTTGTTATTGTTTTTGAGACAGGGTCTCATTCTGCCACTCAGGCTGGATTATAATAGTACAATCATGGCTTGCTGCAGCCTCGACTTCTCTGGGCTCAAGTGATCCTCCCACATCAGCCTCCCAAGTAACAGGGACTACAGGCCACCATGCCTGGCTAATTTTTTTTTTTTTTTTTTTTTTTTTTTTTTTTTTTTTTGTGGAGATGTGGTTTCACCATGTTGCCCAGGCTGTTTAAATACATTCTCGTGGGTAACCATTAACTTTATCCTTTCATTCCTTAAGCCTTACATCATAGGACATTGGAATCGCACAACAGAAATGTAGCCCAACTAACACTTTTCAGTGGCTATGAGGTGCAAAGCACTGTACGAATACCTATTACAGATACTCTCATTTAATCTTCACAATAATCCTATGAAAGAAGAAATGACAGAGGCTAATACTAAACCACAAAAATTTATATCCCCTTCTTTCCAATCAAATGTCCTCTCAGCTAGACTGTATTTCCTAGACTCTCTTGCAGTTAGATACTGCCATGTGATGAAGTTCTTGCAAAGGGACTTTGAGCAGAAGTAATGTATACAACCTCAGACTTGGGTCTGAGGGCACAGAATTTGCAACCTTCACAATATATTTTCCTTTTATTCTTACAGGAATTCAGACATTGAAGTTACCCAACTTCTACCATGCATATAACATTATCACCCTAGGAAGTGGCAGAGTAACCTGAGATCACTCACTACAGAACTCTATAATAGAGTGTATATATATATATATATATATATATATATATATATTTTAGACGGAGTCTCACTCTGTAGCCCAGGCTGGAGTGCAGTGGCCGGATCTCAGCTCACTGCAAGCTCCGCCTCCCGGGTTCACGCCATTCTCCGGCCTCAGCCTCCCAAGTAGCTGGGACTACAGGTGCCCGCCACCTCGCCTGGCTAGTTTTTTGTATTTCTTAGTAGAGACGGGGGTTTCACCGTGTTAGCCAGGATGGTCTCGATCTCCTGACCTCGTGATCCGCCCGTCTCGGCCTCCCAAAGTGCTGGGATTACAGGCTTGAGCCACCGCGCCCGGCCAATAGAGTATATTTTTAAGTCATTATATTTTGGTAACTTTTTAATCCCAGTAACTTAGCCTACCCTAATAATACAAGCCTACCCTAATAATACAGTATTATCCCCTTTTACAGATGTAGAAACCAAGGCTCAGCGAGTTTGTGGAAATTACCTAAGGTTCCAAAGACAGCAATTATTTGAGTTCAAATTGAAAACTTAGCTAAACGACACTATTTTCCTCTGGTAGCTCTATTCACTGAGAATGGCTACTCAATATTTGATTGTGTCAAGTCCTGCACATTTGGGAGGTAGAGGGTATGCTTGGTTTTTCTAAATGTTATGCCTCAACATTATATTTGAAGTTTAGATATTTGAAAGAGGGAAAAGGAAATCTTCAAGCAGAGTATATAAAGTGAAAATTTAAGACAGAAATGGTAATTATAATATAAAAACTAAAATTTACCAGGTACCACTATGAATCAAGTACCTTACCCACATGTTATGAATATCCATTAATAGTACCCATTTTACAGTAAAAAAGAAAAATCCGAGTCTCAAAGAGGTTCCACACACCTCCACAGGTACAGCAAGATGTTGAGAAGAGTTTTAAATCCAAAACAACTTGGTTGCAAAGTTTATGATTTTTCTATCATGCAATGGTGCCTCTCTAAGTACAGGTAGATCTATGCACTTGTGTGTGTGTGTGTGTGTGTCCCACTAATATGGATGTTACAAGAAGAATGTACTTTGAATCTAGATTCAAAGTTTACATTCATTTATCCTTATTTTACCTTTTGCTTTAAAAAATTCTCTCAGTACATGCACTGGTATGTATTATATCTTGAAAGCAGAAACTGTAAGCGAGATCTAATCCTACAACGGTATGTCTAATTTGTGAGGTTATGTATGTTAACCCTTGTGCATAATTACACAGTAAAAAATTACAGATTGAGAGTAAACAAGAAAAATGCATTTTTGCCACTTCTTGAGTAGCTAGAATGTATAAATTACACAATATAGAAGTGGAACAAACCAAACACCAAAAAATAGAGTTCTAGATAAATATCTGCAATAATGTGTATGACTAGTACATAAATATTTATGTTTCTTTTTTCACAGTCCAAGATGCATTCATGCAGCCCCGTTTTCTGAACTCTGGGGAATAAAAAGCAAACATGTCTACATGAATGGATTGGGTTTACCCTAAAGTTAACAAAAGGCAACAAAACTCAGACACAAAGTTCATAGACAACATCTGTAAAAGCAAAACAAAAACAGTGCAGTTCTTAATTACTTATAGATGTAAGTCTTCCTTTCCAGTGCAGGCTGTTAAAGACAATTTTGCTAAGAGTTTAAGAGGACATGTCGGAATCATCCTTTCTGACTGCATTCTGTTGCTGGCATTCAGTCACTAGAGGACCATGGGCAAGTTATTCAACTTTTCTCAACTTCTTCATTTGTATAATGAGGTTGTTTTGAAAATTCAATAAGATGATACTGATACAGAACCTAGAATAGTACCTAGTAAACACTAAATAAATATTAGTTATTTTTCATAATACTTATTGTACTCCAAGTAATCTTTCCTGGTATATGGCCTCTCTATTTCTGCTAAGTCAGCTTGAGCAGAGAGAAAGTCTTAACAAAGAAACATCCTATATTTAGATTTTCCTTTATTATTGAAATTAAGAAATATTTAAATTACCTTGTCACCTCCCATTTAAGCAAAGTTATGAGCTCTTTAAAAAGTGAAATTTTTCTCTCTTAAAGTAGTATTTCCATTATTCTAGAGGAGCTATTTTCTATTCTAGTCATAAATGACATCAGAAGAGACTTTGGAAGGGGGATACCATGGTATTGAAAAATTTCTTAGACCATGCTTTATACTCTTATTAAATTTTAAATGAGCCAGGGCTGTTCATTTACAAGCAACAGTGAAAAATCACATGTATTCTGCCAGCGTGGCAGTCAGACAATCTCTTGACGCTGAATTTATCAGCCCTCTAGATCTAATTGTCAGTATACAAGAAGTGCACAGGACAGAGGAACATCTCAAACTACACCATGGAGATGCAATCTGCGAAATCGAAAGAGAGGAAGACACTAGAGAATACACAGCCTGATTTCTTCAACAAATAAATTGTAAGTCAAAGAATGAGATGGGGAGAGGTATAGGTTAAAAACTACTTAAGATACATGTTTCTCATTCAAAATGTGTACACTTTATTTGAATTCTAGTTAAACATGTTGGCAAAAATATGACATTATGAGAGAAATACAAATTTGAATACTTTCTGGATATTTGACAGTATTAAGATATTTTCAAAGATATGATAATGATGTGTTTATTTTAAAACAAAGAATCCTTTTAATTTAGTGCTACAATATATATGAATTTATATGAATGTGAAATTTGTTTAAACATAGTAGGAATGAGGAGGGAAATAAGTGAGGGGTAGATAAAACAAGATTGGCCATGAGTTAATAATCGTTAAAGGTGAGTGATCATAAGGACTTATCATATAATTTCATTTTTGCGTATGTTTAAAAGTTTCCATACTAAAAGTTTAAAAGTTAGAAATAACTTCTGATCTTATAACAATGCAACAAATGAATATGTAAAAAATAATATTTTAAATGTAGAAGATTGTCTAGTTTCATCAACCACAGTTTCAAAGCATATTTGAAGGTGGGAAATCTAAAACACTTATGCTGATTTTTTATAGGCTACAATTCTAGTGTGTCGTAATTTTCTGATTTTCCTCCAATATTCCTCAGTGGCAATTTTGGAATAGTATTGGGAGAGATAATTTTTCTATAGTTCTCTGGACATTATTGATACATATTTAGCAATAGAAACTATCCATGTATATTATAGTTAGGTGCCCAAATGTACCCAAGTACATTTTGTATATTAGTTTTCTATTTTGTTTCAACAATATTCTCAATGCATATGTTGAAAATGCACTCCAGAACAAAAATTAGTTAATAATTTTTAATAATTTTAAGTTGTCAATTACTAAAATTTTTGCTGGAAAAAGCAATTAGAAGTGAGATTTGATGGAACTCATCCAAAAATGTTTTCTGTAAAAAAATCAATCTTGTAGCATAATTTTAAATATCTGAGATTAAATTCATAGAAAGAAAAAGTTGAATAATGCTATATCTTATTTAATGTATTGCTCAAAATGCAAAGTTTTGTACAAGGCTAAGAGTAAACACTGTCATTTTGGGGAAAAATTTAACTTTGTTTCTAATCAATTAAAATTTGAGAAAAATTTGTCCTTATTATTCAGACACATATAAATCTTATTTTAAAAATAGTATTAACTAGCTTCTTATTGTTGCTCTAACAAATTACCACAAACCTAGTGGATTGAAACAACACTCATTAATTATCTTACTTTTCAGGTCAGAAGTCTGAAATGGGTTTCACTGGGCTAAAATGCAGGCATCGGCGAGCCTGTGCTCTTTGTTGGGGTTCTAGGGGAGAAGCTGATTTCCTGCCTTTTCTAGCTTATGTTGCTGCCTGTTTTCCTTGGCTTGTGGCCCCCTTACATTTTCAAAGCCAACAACGGCCAAATGAATCTTCTTCACACGGCATCACTTTGACATTAACTGTTACCTCTCTCTCCAACGTTTATGGCTTTTACAATTACACTGAATCCACGAGATAGTACAGGATCATCTTCCTATTTTAAAATCAGCTGATTAGCAGGCTTAATTTTACTATACCTCAATTCCTCTTTGTCATGTAACCTAACATATTCACAAGTTACAGGAATAAAGATGTGGACACAGACATCTTTGTCAGGGGCATTATTCTACCTATAACATAGCCCACTAAACTATAATTAGGAAGGCTTTGTTTCATAAATCCTTATTTTTCACATATTTTTACACTTCTATTTTACTGGTAGGAAAATATGGCTGCTTGGAATTAGTAGTGATGCTTAGTTCTTTCAAGCGACTCAAATAAAAGAGCTATAAAAGCCACTTTGAATGCATATTCAAACCCTGAAGAAATGTTTACTGATGTATTCAAGCGACATCTATAGTTTCAAAACATCGAACAAAGTACAGTGGACTAAGGAATATCCTTACCTCAGCAGCATTTGTTTATGACTTAGGCATAATGTATGATGCAGGTTCTGGGCTGTGTGATTTACCCAAACATCTGAAAGAAAGACATAACATTGCCAGAAGCCTATTCTGAGGTGTCAAAGCAGATTCAGGTCTTTGCATCAATGGCTGACAATCTTGGATCTTTTGCTGAAGAGGCTGTCAGAGCTTTTCAAAACCTGCTCTTTTAACAAAATTTCACAACACAAAATAAAATGTCTTAAAAGAAGCCATGGAGAAATTCCCATTAGTCCTCAAGATGAAATGACCAAAATTATACATAACAGAATCCTTTAGGAATATTATTTTTTCTAAGATAAATGTATGCAAAGTCATAAACTATATCAGAGATTAACATGTCTTCTGAAAACCATTTTGATACTGAAACCAAGAAGGGTACAACTGCACTCCGGCCCACTTTCTTATTTGGACAATTATAGTATCCTATATCAATTGGATTTTTAGATTTAAGTCATAATGATTGCTTTCTGAAAGACACTTCTTACATGAACCTAATGATCAGCCCCTAAAGTACTTGCATTTCAATGGTACCCTCTGCAGATCATTTGGTGAAGTATAATATAGAAACACATTATGTTTAGCTAAACTCATATTAAACATTCAATATATGAGTAAGACACAAAGTAGCCTAATGGATTTTAAACTAAATTTAGAAGCCTAATTTAGCATCAGAAGTCCTCTTCACAGTACAGTGTAAATCATCTATTTGAGTGTTCCAAGGTCCATTTATTTTTTCTGTTTTCTTTTGTAGAAGTCTATTTCATACTAAGAAAATGCACTTATTTGTATATAGCCATGCTAGCTATTGATTAAAGATAATTTAAGAAAAGTATCATCAATGTGATGGATACATTACAACTAATTCAACCTTTTGCCTCCCTAGTCCTTTGAATGGTACCACAATTCCTTCAGTTTCTGATGTGCAAAACATCACTTGTCTCCCACTTTCCCATCTCATCTTCCCATCTTATCTCCAGATATAACAATAATAAAAATAATGATGACCACTGTCATCTATATTCAATACATAAAGTTATACATCCTCTTCAGGGCTTACCATATTTCAAGATGAATATGAAATGTTTCAATAAACAACTTGGCCAAAGCCATATACCTAGTATGTATTATACTTAAAATCCAAATGCATGAGGTCTGTTTTGTTCAAAGTATAAGCCAGTTCTACTGAGCAATGATGCCTCTACTCCACCAAGTCATATTAGTCATTTTTCTGAAGCTGCCTGTATTGGTTCCTTCCTTTCCAGTCTCGTTGCTTCATTCCCTTGTCCAGGCCTTTATTACCTCTTATTTAGACTCCTGCAATTGCTTCTCAACTAGTTTCTACGTTTCCAATATTTCACTCCTTAACAGTCAAATTAAACAACTTTGATCATGTCCATTCCCTGCTCAAAGCCTCTAATGGTGCCACATAGCCTAGAGGTGGGTTTTCCAACAGGCTGATCACAGACTTTCACCAGATGGATCATGAAACCACATTGCCACATTCTTTGCCACTTCCCCCTCTTCAATGTTGTGATTCACACATTTGAAATGCACAGGGAGGGCTGCCACACCAGTCACTTTCTTGCATTTCAAATGCCCCAGATTAAAGAGAATATGAATGACTAGGAGCTTTCAGCATGTCCCTCTTCACTGCCACATCCCATTCATTAGGGGGAGCTGGCTAGAAACTACACAAATTGAAATACCAAAGCCTGCCTGCAGATTCCTAATTCTTCCCTTGATCCTTGTGGTTTTCTGACAGAATGTTCCTTTTATCAAAATATCTGTTACCTTCTCAATTTCTTTCCTGAACAATACTCAAAATACCAGACTGCCCAATTTGAAACGCATGCTCACAAAATTCCAAAGATGTCAGTCTACTAGATGTAATGCAAATTCCCTACCCTGTATTCAAAGTTCTTCACAATTTGACCCATCTCCCATTTAGTCTTATTTCCACTACCTTTCAATGTTCACCCTGACTCCAGCCATCTCTGGCTACTCTTTCATGATCCTACAATCATCCATATATATTCATATTATTATACATGCATTCAAAGTATTTCTCCTACCTAGTTCCCTGCATTGTTATTTATTCACCTGAATATAAAACAACTTTCTCTACTCAACTAACTCTACAGAATAGAGAACTAGAACTTCCAGGGAACAGTGAGGTATTGGCCCAAATAACCTCTTTAATCTAATGTTGAGCACACTGCCCATAATGATCATCCCCTACGAAGAACTCCTTGTCCATAAATTTGATGACACAGTTTCAGGATTACAGAACTTGAAAAACTAGAGATAATTGCATCCAATCCTCTCACTTTTCATTCAACTAACATATAAAATCCCTTACATTGATATTTATGAATATTTTGTGTAATTTGTGTGTTTATGTGCTTTATTTCTTAAACTAGATCCCTCCCTAGAGGGAGGAATCATGTCTTATGTGTCTTTGTGATTCCTAATGGTAGATATTTATTTGACACATATTTACTGGATGACAAATTCAAGATGATGTAAGTGACTAAACATTACCAGAATTTACATAAAGTATAATCTCATTTAAGCGGATATCGTGTTCACAATTAAATGTGGAAACAGCCAAGGGGGAAAATAACACATAAAAATAAATTCCACATTTTCTCAAAAAAAAAAAAATCTGGGCACATGAAATATACTAGAGAAAATATATGAATAAAGGGTAAAAAAATCAAAATTTTCTCATTTGGCTATTTTTTTAAATGACTTTTGGGAAGACCACAGAATAACATACAAATAAAACAGTAAGATGGCTTCAGAAAAAGTCCTAGTACAGGATCTGCAAACACAAATTTTTTTAAATGCAGTCTCTTTATGACAGTTAAAATTTTAACAAAGCCACACACTAAAAATTCTACAAATAGTTCTCTATAATTTTCACTAAATGGCTTATTTTGAACAAATAGTTGCTATTCTAAGGTGAATTAATTAGGAACTATATTTGTTTTCTTTGGATGTACAACTGCAATCAAGTCATGCGTAAAGTTTATTAAAGCTTGATGATTTTTTTCAACAGTGCTTCAGGCTCTATATTCAATCCAAACACACATGTACCAAAAATATCTATCTCTATTTCAAGTTTTAAGTCTCAAAAGGGTATAATTGTACTTTAATTACTCAAAGGTTTGTTAAATAAACACTAAAGAGTTTGATTGCCAAATGTATTATCTTAGAAAGAAAAAGAGACTGATATTTTAAAGACAGAGAGTTCCTAATATTAAAAATCAACATATAACTATATGCCTACCATCACTGGATTTTAAGTATGGTCTGTCGTATAGGAGCTTCCCTCTAAGCCATGCTGTGGGGAATTCAGAAAAGCAAATTTGGACAGAGGGGCAAAGAAAAGAGCTGGTCAGCTCTCCTGAGGCCAGGGGGACAACGGCTATTGCAGCCACCAGATGAATAGGCTGTGATTTTTGGCTGGGTGATCTTTTGAGTGATTCCCACTTCCTTTATCTGAACAACAGACTCTCATGCTCAGTGTTCCTTTTAGTTCAAACATTCTACATGCCAAAAAACAAGGTCAGGTACAGCGATATTGCTTGACCTGAAGAGTTTTAATAGAGTGACTCTATTACGTAATATTCCAAAGACACTTTCAAAAGTTCTTTTTAAAAATCAAATGTGGCACATGTACACCATGGAATACTATGCAGCCGTAAAAAAGGATGGGTTCATGTCCTTTGAAGGAACCTGGATGAAGCCGGAAACCATAATTCTCAGCAAACTAACACAGGAACAGAAAATCAACCACCGCTTGTTCTCACTCATAAGTGGGAGTTGAACAATGAGAACACATGGACACAGGGAGGGGAACATCACACACTGGGGCCTGTTGGGGCATGCGGGGCTAGGGGAGGGAGAGTATTAGGAGAACTACCTAATTTCGATGACGGGTTGATGGGTGCAGCAAACCACCATGGCACGTGTGTAGCTATGTAACAAACCTGCATTTTCTGCACATGTATCTCAGAATTTAAAGTATAATAATAATAAAAAGTTAGAAGTCTTTATTTGTGACATTGTATTTTCAAAATAAAACATTAATCTACCTACAAAAAAAAAAGAGAGAAAAATCAAATGTGATCATTCTTATGGCAAAAATGAGATGTATGTGGAATTTTTATTTTTAACAGACTGCCATAATTTGAAAATTCCAATCTTTCATCTGCATTTGCTCTACTTGGTATTGTGTGAGTGAGTAGAGATACATGGATGGACAAAACGTGGTTTCTTCTATTAGACTCATAGCCTAGTGGGAGAAAACAGATAAAAACACAAATTACAGTAAAACATCGTGGTAGAGGAACACTCAGGAGTCTATGGGAACTGAAGTCAGGTGTGCTTCATAACTGAGATTTTGGAAGGCTTGCACAAGGCAAAAGGCCACTTGGAGCAAATCTCAACAGATGAACAAAAAAAGGGGGCAGGAAGGTTGAGAAAGAGGGAAATGATAGGCTTCTAAGAGGCAGATATCAATATATGCAAAGTATAGTAAACACCATAGTGTATATTGCAACAAATAGGAATTTACTCAACTATAGAACACACAAAAAATGTAAGTTTTAGAATTTTTTAAATGAATTTTCTTTTGTTCTGGACACATCCTTTCTCCCCTACTATTTTCACTGGGCAGTAGAAAGAATACTGAGGTTCTAAATAAGCACCGCTGCCTTGACATAAACTGGGTCTCTTTGGAGAAGCTTGTATATTTCAAGGTTTCTTCACCCTTCTTCGTCTTTGTTTCTCCTCTGGTAGCCTCCAGATGGCACAAGGAAAGCTCATGTAATTTCATCATGGAAGGAAAGGGTGTCCTGCCTCTGTGTGGTCCTTCTCTACAGGCTTTTGCTGATCTCCACTTGAGATGTCATTTCATTGACTGATATCTGGATGTCATCCAGCTGCAATGACTTGTGGGAATTCTTTTTGTATGGAGTAGTGTGTGTGAGTGTGGCTCCTGGAGAAAGCAGCTGTTCCTCCCGCAGCACCCCGACATGGCTTAGCCCCCTGAAATTCAGCTGTTCATTTGGCCAATGATTTTGGAGAATCTGCCTTCGCGCGGCCACATGGTGGCTTTCTGTTGGCTGACACATTCAGATACTCTCTGAGACTCTCATAGCATCCCATGACAACCTCTGAATCTCTTCCATGACATTTGGAGGCCATGAGAAATAAGGGATGGCAGGCTCTCTCACACTCTCTACCTCGCCCTGCCACAATTTCTGCTTGGATTCAGGCCCACGTATTGGTACAGGGACTGAATCAGATAACTTGAAATTTTCTCAGTGTATGATCTTGAGGTCCAGAGGAATTAGCTCTGGAATTACTTCAAAACATTCTCATTGTTTGACAGACTTCACTGGAGTGGGTGGAGGAGTCAGGAAACAAGACATTCCCAGAAAATTGATTGTCCTGCTCTCTCTCTCCCCTAGATGAAAACAAGGCTCTCTATACCCTTCCTGTTAAAGAAGGATTTCCTTTGTATTATTTTTATTATTTTCTTTATATTCTCTCATCTTTGCCTTAAGAGAAAAAAGACTGCAAGACTGCAAGACTGCAGGAAAAAAAAAAAAAAAAAAAGATGTTTGCTGAGAGGGGAAAATATACTAGGAAATATTTCAAAAAATATTTTCCTAATTAAACATATTTGGGGAATTACATGTAGTTTGGTGTAGTGGCCATTTAATTCCTAAAGGCACAGATCCCTGAATTTGGAAATAATCTATCCAGGCTTTTTCAGCTGATACTACAAACAGCAAAACAGCTTTACCATTGACATATTTTCTTGATTTAGGAAGGTGGGTTCGTGGTTAAGAACAAGAGCTCTGAAGCCACATTATCTGGGCTCAAAGTTCATATCCACCACCTATTTATTGTGTACCCTTGGGAAATTTACATTACTTCTTTTTATGCTTTAGTTTCCTCATCTGTAAAAGAGCAAAAGCAATAGTTCCTACTTTGGATAATTGTTGTGAAAATTCATTAATTGTGTATATAAAAAAAGAGTGGCTGGCAGGAAGAAAAAAAAACTAAAAAATGCTGGCTTTATTAACATGCATGAGAATTAAACTTACTATTTTCTAATCTGGTGAGAAAAATCCGTCATGACCCATGGTGAACATGCATATATATAATTAATCCTTCACCACTAAAGTTAATCTTTGAAATTTTAGCCATTTTTCTTTTAGCAGAATAGAAACCGATAAACACCATGTTAAATCTCATCACTATTTAGGCATGCAATGTAGAAAAACACGGCTTAGTTAAGTCAGTGTTAGATTTTAGATAATCACCATATATGCTTATTTAGCTAAAAGGCAGCAGCCACACAATGCTTTCACTTTCTCTTTATTCCATTGAAAATAAATTATTTCCTTGATGTGTGTTCATGAGTTTTGTTAGAGTTCATGGAAATCTTGAGGTCAAGCCAGAGGGCAAAATTTGGCCTTAAGTGAGACTAAGCAAGATACCATGACAATTTGTTCTCTCTTAATCATATAGGACAACTTGAACAAGTATTACTATTGAATAGCTTGATCCCTACATGTTACTATAACTGTTGAGGCACCTTGAGGTTATCCTGCAAATTACGTTTTAATGAAGATTTGAGTATGACTTGATTTGTCCATGATTATACTTTAATTTCTCTTTACTACTCCATTTGCTGCATGGATTTGATTTTTAAATTAGCCAATATTTTTTTCATCAGCAAAGTATAAGAAATTGTGACAACTGTTTCTTAGGCATGTTGATCTCTGAAAAATCTAGAAACTTATTTAATGAAATGTCGGTTTGGAAGGAAATGAAAAAACTTAAGTGCCATTCAAAAATGAACAAGGAAAAATGTGGTAATAAACCCTTATGATGTTTAAAATTTAAAGGAAGACAACAAAGTGACATAATTTACTTTAAAATGTTTAATGTAAACAGTGAATGATAAATGCCAATATAAAAGGTTAAAATAAATATTGCATATCAAAGACATTTTGAAGTTAGAAAAATAGACAAGATACCTGCATTATTTTTAACAGAATTCAGCAAACTAGAGCACTCCAACTGTAAACAATAAAAGCCAATAAAATATGTGAAGCCAAACTTTAAACTCGTAATTGCTGTAAAAATCTACATTATTTCTGAAGAATGGATGATTTGCTGAATAAAAGTTTTACTAGAAAGAAGTACCCTCATGCACACTTAAAGATGTTTAAGCGTGATAAAGTTCTTTTATTCTCCCAAAGAGTAAGGAAATTCTCAGATTTGACACAGCAGGTTTAGAGTAGATTGTGAATAAAATGAACTTTCTTGTCTCTGAATCTTTTTCTTTTATATTTTGCAAGTGCCATCATAAGCCTTTGGGAAAGGTTTGTTTTTGCTAACATGAATACTGGAAATTGCTGTGTATATAAATGACATAAAGATAATAGTTTCAATTCTTAAGCAACAGATCACTCTTTCTTATTAATAAAATTGATCAATGCATTAGAAGTTACAATATATAGCTCTACATTCAGTAGAAATAATCACACATAAGTGTTTTTAAATGACTGGATGAAGAAAAGAACAATTACAGGTTGTAAAATGTAGTACCAAAGTACAGATTTTTGTATTTGAATCAGAAAAAGAAGGTAATTTTAAAAATGAAACAACTTATTTAAATATTTATAAGCAACTTTCAAAAACTGGGACTCTAGAAATAAAAAATACTCTTGGATACTTCCATTTCACCATGAAAAGACTGTCACTAACATCCTATTTAATGAAACAGAATGGACCAATGGAATACTTGTTTGAACAATAACTTAAGATAAAATTTTGATGAATTTCTTAGTGTCTATAATATGCTGAGAACTTGCCTATAACTTCTAAGTGGTCTGGGCACTCATTAAAACATGAGACCATCAGAGTTTACTGAACTGGTATTTTATCTTCCCTTTCTCCATCTATGGCTCTACCATTTTTGTAGTCCTACTCCCCAAAAGTAGTTAAAATGCATTGTATAAATTAATGCTCTAATAAGACATCTTATATTAGTTACAATCTTCACTTCCAGCTGCCCATGTATTTGCCTTGTTTATTCCTCTGTCACTTTATGTATTGTTTTCAAACCCCCAAACATATAGCAATATACCTGTCAGTCATATACTTTCTTCTAAAAGCAGCCAATTTTATATATCAAGTATTTCCATGCTATGAACATCTATTTCCAAACAAGGTTGGGACAAGTGAAGGTATAAATATAAATGTGACAAGTCAGTTAGAAACAATCTTATAAAAGCAGCTTAGGGGTCAGAAAAATCTGGATTTTACTTATCTCAAAATCATTCTCTTAAAAATATTATTTTATTGGAAATTGTACAGAAATACTTTATAACCTGAGGAAAATATAGGACAAGATTTTAAATTTACAACATATAACAATAATAGCAAATCTCACAGAGCAAAAAAAATATTTAGCATCAGTATAACTTTTCAAATGACCAGCTGACAGGAAGGTGTTGATAAAGACGTAGACAAAACAATGAAACCATTTTGCTATGAACATTTATGTGCATTCAAACCAGAAAAAGAGTAAATAAAAGAGCAATGAAATCTGCAGGAATACACATGTTTATCATTTTCTTATAATCTGAAATAATCTACATTACACTCAATTTATGTGGAAAAGTTACTATATGGTTTCTAAACCGAAATTTACTTGCCTGTTATCTCAAGGTTATCATTGTTTAAGCGTGTAAAAATTAAGGTTTCAAAAATGTTTCTTAAACGCATTTTATTAAAACAGTCAAAAACAATAAGAATTATTTCATTGGCCAATCACTCTAACCTTACCCTGTATATTACAGCTTGGGCTAACCAATCAAAATGCAAAATATTAGCAAGGTCATAGTAGTATAACAAAACATACTACTATATTTCACAGATTACAAAAGACATTAAAATTCTGATACCCAATTCATAAGGAAAAGATTGTAATGAGAATAGAAAATGGCACAACATTAATTCATTGTGTGACAAAGAATATAATGAGAATGGGAAATAGTACAAACATAACTCATTCTTGTTACAGTTTTAAGATTGTAATGTCATGGTTCATATCACCTATTTAGCAAGAAGGTGGTAGCCAACGTGTTGCAATATTCAATGGCTATTCTAAATTTAGTGAGAGCATTATTATATATATCTATGTAGATATATAATATTTTAAAACTTTCAATTTTGGGAATGAGTGTATTTAAAAATTAAATAATGTTGCTAAAAAGTTTAATTTGAAAAGATAGCATGTATATGATTAAAATGTGAAGAGTGTCATAAATCCAGTAGACAAGTGAAAATATGAAACTAAAATGTGCTATTGGATACATTCAAATTAATATTTTAAAATAGAATAAAATATATTGGTAAGCAATTGCTTTAAATCATTTTATAAAGCAATGCATGATTTTATAAAATATGTAACCATTACATTGCAAAGTCAGGGAATGTTTGCAGAGTGGTTGCAACTCTCCACTTGATAATCAGTTCTGCTCTCTGGCTATTCTAAAGAGAACAAATATGCCCCCATAAGAACTGGAGGTAATATTCTAGTAGCTACAGAACACTGGGGAAGTAAAGTTGGTATTTTTTAATAAAAATATTATGTTTAATTGTAATATAAATAGTCTACTGAGCACTTGCGGTCAGGAAAACATTTTTTTAAAGTTCTAAAAATTTGCTTTTAAGCAATTATAAAAATAACCAGTGACAACTCCATTTCACCAACTTGAAAAATTATCCACACACGTAGGAGGGCATATTACAGATTATCACAGACATTTCGTGTATGCGTGTGAATACTTAAAAATGCATTCCTTTCTTCCCCCTTGTCGATTCTACTTTTTAATTACATAAGCAGTGGTTAATATTAAGATTAGATTTAAACTTATTTGCATTCCTTAAACAAATATCCAATAACATGCTGGGACGTGGGGTCAAATTTAATTAACCCAGGATTTTAAAATTGACATAAATTATCCCAAAAATAGATAACCCACACATTTTTAATTGAGTAGTTGGCATGGGAATATTCCACGCTTAAACATCTTTAGTTTATGGGGAAACTTGAATACAAAAAGCATTTTTGTGAAATGAATAATTACCTCTGTTAAAAATGTGTTCAATGGAGAAAAAATTGCTACTTCCATTATTAAATCAAAATTTGACTTAAGAACCCATTTAACACCATATTTACTATCTTTTACAAGATATAATTAAATAATGCTTTTTAAAAAATAGTTTACAAAATTTAAAGTTCTTATAACTTTCAAGATTTTACTGATTATTTAGTACCCTAAAATAATATTTAAAATAACAATCTGTTCTATAAATTAAGTTTCTGCATGGTACCTGATAATAACATGGAAATATAGACAGAGATAGTTTTATTGGATATAAGTAAGGCTATTATTCATTAATTAGATAGGTTGTAAAACTGTGACTTAGTGAAACTAACTAGTTTGGGACGATAGTATATTTTAATGGATTTTAAAGGTGATTTTAGAATTTAGGAATTACATTGTCCAAAACTAATTGTGTATCTAATGGATGAGTAGGATCTCTTTCTTAGCAACTCACTCCATAACACAAATAACTCATATCCATATTAATTGCCCCCTAATGATTGTGGTTTTAAAGAACGTAAAGGAAACCTAAAGAATTCTATGTTGCAAAGTCTTGTCATAATGATCTCAAAGTCCATACAGATTCCAAAAAGTAAGATGATTCCAATATTTAACATGATAACAAAGGAAGTATATTAAGCTTCATTACATTGAATGTAAACAACTGTGGATTCTCAGGTCAGGGACTCTAAAGGACAATTTTGATATACAATTACAATGCCTAAAAACAGACATGCTTTTTGTTTACTAATTTTGAGTGTTTTCAATTTGCCATAGACAATTGGACAATTGCTTTGTATTGTAAAATTTCCTAAGATTTTAATTCTAGTTTTCCTAATTTTTTCCAAATAAAAGTCTCAAGATAATTCAATGCAGAAAACAATGTGATGCTTTCTTAACCATGGAATACTGTACTATAGTTTATGCATGTAGTTTTATGTTTCTAACATGACTTTGGCTCTTTAACTTTTAACGCACCAATTAAGACGTTCAAACCTCAGATTTAAATAGCTGTCTATGACTGCTGACGGTTGATTTATTTCCTGATAATCATTGGAGCTGCTAAGCAAAAAGAGAGAGAAAGCATCTCTTAAAGAACACTGATACTCTGCTTAGCACTTGCTGAATTCTAATTCAGTGATTATGATAGAGAGAAGAGCTAAAATCTGAACACATTGCTCTCTTTCCTGAGAACTGTTTTTCATCATCTAACAAACACTTTTGACCATTATAAATATGTCAACCATTGCATAGGATCTAGAATTCAATACTGAACTTGTGATACTGAGATAGAACATACACTTCAAGTTTTTAAAATTTCAGCTAGGATATAAAGGTGATAGTGCTGATAAATCAATTTTTCATAAGAAAGTAAAATGTATTCATTCTCTGTGGTAGGCAGAATGGCCTTCCAAAGAGGTCCACATCCTAATCTCCAGAACCCACAAATGTCTACCTTACATGGCAAAGGAGACTTTGCAAGTGTGATTAAGTTAAAGATCTTGAGGTGGGGAGATTAGCCTGGATGATCAAGGTGGAATTAATATAATCACAAGGATCCTTAAGAGTAAAAGTGGGAGGCAGCAAAGTCAGAAAGAAATTAGAAGATGCCATGCTTCAGGCTTTGAAGATGGAAAAAGGGGCCGGGGGACAAGAAATACAGGTGGCTGTTAGAAACTGGAAAAGGGAAGAGAACAAATTATCCTCTAGAACACAGCCCTGCTGACACATTAACTTTAACCAACTAAAACCCATTTCAGCGTCTAATCTCTATAAGATAATAAATTTGTGTTACTTTAAGCCACTAAGTTTGTGGCTGTTATAAGCAAGAATGGGAGCTAATACTACCGCCAGTATGTATTTGAAAAGACTTTTTAAGAGCAAGCTTCAACATACATCACTTTAAAACCATGTAAACTGGTAAAATTATATTTTTAACTAAAATTGTGCAATAGCAATATCATAACTTACCCCTGAAAAGAAGTTTTTGCCATTTATGGTTGAAAAATTCTTACTTCGAGCTCAAAAAGTGGTTTCAAGTTATATGTATATTTAAATGCCTTTCCTCTGAAAATGTTTCCATTTCTTCTGCAGTGCGGTTAATGAAAGACAACACAATAACAGAATAAACCAACTAAGTAACAAAAACTTTATTTTTACTTCTTCTGCAGATGGTTCATATGACGAAGAAGCCTTACTATCTTACTTATTCATTTGCTGTAATAATCCTTGGCAAATACATCTCATCACCTGATTATACCCTTGGTAAATTTCCTTATTTTGCAGTCTTTATAGAGGAAAGATACCCATCACCATAAATCTTAAATATCTTTGCAAGTACAAGTGAAAATACAAGCCCATATATGTTAACAGCTGTACAACTGCCTCTTGGGATAAATGTATTATAGATGTAGAACAGTCATAATGGCACTCGCGATCTCATTTTTCCCATTTCATAGGTTTTATACCTGTGCCATCTGGGCAATACACCTGGATGTATGACAGGATCCTTACAAGGCCTGGCTTTCTAAATGGCCTTTACTGGTCCCTGATTTTTGTGGCAATCTTTTAATTTTTGTTTCACGCTAAACTTAAATGTCTTATATATATAGTGATACATATAAACATTAGAAGGAAGTATATTTTGCTGTGATTTAAAAAAACATGGGATTTAGTTTTATGAAATACAAATCAACGAGATCATACATTTTCTTTTATTATCTTCATTAACAAGGAGACTTTGGCCAAGTCATTAACTAATCTCTGCTCATTTTCTCATCTTTCTGAGAACGAAAGAAACAACTGAAATTATTGTTAGGTTTTAATGAGATAAATGTATTTGGAAGGGATTTATTGAAGTAATATTTACAAAATTTGTTTTATTGTTTAATTAGTGATAGTTATTCAAATGAAATACAACGTAGTTGAATACAAAAAATACTTTTATTTCTTTTACCCCTTTTCAATTTTTCTTCCATTTTTATTCCTCATTGACTGTTTTGTTCCCTCATCCAGGAATTGTGTTACTACCATGTCATTATTATACATATTTTGGGTAGAAAAATTACAGTAAGTAGAACAGGGGTTGATGTTACTCAAGTCAACATAAATTCACCATAAAATCATTCTTCATCTATTCTTGTTCCCTCCTTTTGAGAGAGGCAACTCTGTGACTTTCAAAGGTAATCTTGCCTGAAGAAATGTCTAGTGCATCCAAATGTGATTATTATAATTGCATCCTCATGTCAATGACAGTATTCCTGGTAATGAGAAACTCATTCATTTTAACACAGTTGGTCTGTCCTATTCTTGCCCTCTTTTATGTGGGTGCTCCTACCCTTCTGTAAAGTCTTTGCATCTTCTGGTCCCAATGTCTTCAAACCTTTTAACATCCAGGGACACCACTTGATTGTCCTCCCAAGCAATCTTCCTAGAAGCACTGTCTTTTTACTCTTTTCCCCAGAATAGCTGCATTAACACACTCTGCTGGAGAAGATTCACTCTTCAAAATTCTAATTGATTAACATAAAAAATACGGCTCATGAGTTATGTCAAATCTCATGTCAAGTCTTGGTCCTGGCATGGCATATGACCTAGTTTTTCCCTACTGGAAACGATTTTAATAAAAATGAATGTTAAGTTCTAGAGATAAGACACAATAGAGAGTGGTAAAAAGTAATACTATTAACAAATCATGGTTATGTTAAATATGTGGAAGGAAGGTGGGCAAATGAAAAACTGAATCACCATCTCTCACATTGAAGTATAGGTACATATATACACATTTTAAATGCAGCTTTCCAAAAGCGTATTCACAGAAACACCATTATATAGCATTTCAAATGTGCATCTTCTGGGTATGAAGCTTCTGTGAGGGTCAGTACTGACACCATGGTTTTGTCTCTCTGCCCCACTGGCTGAGTGTGCAATTGCTGGTCATCCTCTTAGCCATTTGGCAACTAAAACGCCACAAAGGAACCAGACAACTTTTCTCCTCATTATGTGCAGTTAAGTTTCTCTTTGCGAGTGTTATTTATAAGAAAGGCAGCAGGACTGGGAAACAAACCAAAGAAAATAATGTTAGCATAAATGCTTCAAAGGAGACATGTGTTGCTAATGGCTTTTCAGAAACCATAGGGAGTGAGGGAGTAACACTTCCACTCCATTGAGCTGGCTTAATTTTTTCAAACCATGTGAACTATTTGAAGAGCTTTATAGAATTTCACTTCTGAATCAGGACTTTGCTACTTTAAAAAGTGGCTATTACTATTCTAACAGTCAGCATGAATGGCAATAAGAAAATACAAAGAAAAAAATTCAAGACGTAACTTCTGGAAATGCATCTGCCATTTTCATGGTGGTCAGGCACATATCCAGGGCAGCAACCATTCTCCCATGGTGATAAATATAAAAGATGACTTTGAGGAAAACTATGCATGTAGATGAGGATCACACTAGGACAAAGTCATAATTTTACATATAGCTTAGGAAGAAGGTAGTAGTTCAAATTTTCCTCCTTTTAAATGGATACCCATCATCCAAATAAGTTCTACAAATCATTTCTAAGCAAGGGGGAGAGGGAAAATTACTTTTACTCAACGTTTGGTGTTATTACAGTATCTTTAATTTAGGTGAGGTCAGTTAATGGGACCAATAAATGTGAATCTTCTGTGTGTGGTGTGTATACTTCATGTAAATTACATGAAAATTTCCTGTTTATCAGCAAGAGTATTTGTACCCATTTTATAAAATACGCGTAAGGACATCAGATGCAATGAAGTGAAGAAGTCAGAAAACTTGGGTTCTAAAGATTGCTGAATGAATGTACCTGCCATGAACTGATGGTGTTACTATAAGTGAGTTATTAAATTCCCTTCGCCTGGATATTTCCATCTGTGAGACAGAAGTTTTAATTCAGTTACCTATAGCTACACTTCCACCTCCAGTGTTCTATGGCTTCAATAATAACATTACCCTTTCTAATTAATATTGAAGTTGAATTCAGAGCTTCAAGAAATAAGTTTAGGGAAAAAGATTTTTCAAGCCCATCAGCAAGAACAAACAAGCCAAAAACCTTTGCATGAATTGGTCCTAGACCTCTTCTGGTTCCATGGATTCAGGAATCTGTCCTGACAACTTAGCTACCATGCCCAGCTCTGCTACTATTGTCTGTGTTATACCTAATTAGTCAGGTAGTTTTAAATAACAGTTAATATTGTTTCTGTTATTTTTTTCTGTAACTTTGAGCAAGGACTTTGAGACATTTATTATTTGGGCAAAAATTGCAATTTATTTCTAACATAGATGGTTAACTTGAAGAATTCTCAGCTGCTAGCCAGTCTACCACCCCCAAACAACTTTACTTAAAAGAAGAAAAATAAAAGAAAATAATTATGGAATGGTCCGGTTACTTTGTTTATAAGTAACCATTGTCTTCTTGAATTTATATATAATCAAAGATTCTCAATTCATTTAAAAGCAAACAATTGAGCTGAAAGCAATTTAATTGTTATATGCCCAGATACAGGATCTATTAAAGGGATTTGCTACTATAAGAGATCGGCAGCGGAAAGGTACAGGTTTTAATGTCATGAGTTGATGAGGAAATGTTTAAAACTTTGAAGGTAGTTCTTTGAATAATCTCACCCCTAACTAGTTAGGCTTCACTGAATATCGATTTTGACTTCCAGGCCGTTAATTCTCAGCATTCTGTTCTAAGATAAAAAGTTAAATCTGGTAATGGTTATTTTATTTTATATTTGCTTTAAAAAAAAAGGTTTATCTGAAGTTCAACTGAATATGAACTTTTATGGAGTGCTTGGAATTTCCTTCCAGTGCAATGACGTTAATGGCATCCTGGGCTTTGTTAAATGAAAGACAACTGAGGAAATTAGCAAAGGTATTTATTTCTATGAGTTGTGAAAGCTCAGTTTTCTAACCTAGGAAATGCTTTCATAGTGGTTTGGTGGTGTGGATCGTTAAGAGTATTTATTTTGTAATTTTAATTGAGTTTTCCAGGTCATGCCCACTGAATTTTGGATCTTCCCTCAGCCATTCATCTTTTGATCTTATGGTTTATATTATCTCCAGAAACTTTCAATATAGTCGATGCTGATTTTTTCACTTAGATAAGCTTATTCTTTCTTTTTAATAAAGCAAAGGAATTTCTCCAAAATCAAAGAGTTAAAAAATGTTAGGAACATTTAAAAAGTGAATTTAGTGTAAGAGGTCATGTATATACTAATGGTGACTAATACAATTAAACACACAATACAGTATCCAGTTTAGGAGTAGATATTCAGTTTTACATTTTATATAAAGGGGAGTTTTAGAGCTGAAATTCTATTTTAAAGTGATATGAGAGGACAGTAATTTTTAAATAGAAAGAGCAGGGGGAAAGTGGATCCTTCCCAGAGAAGTAGATCGAAAGTGGAGAGGAATTTTTCAGGCTTCACTCACCCTGCCTTTACCTGCCTACAATGCTAAAATATTTCTCCTCGGGCACCTCCCACCACCCGTCTTAAAGTATCGTCACTGTTCCTAATGGGAGTCTGTGCTGGCCTCGAGCGTGACGATGTAGAAGAAAGGTTGAATCCACTGCACTTTGGCATGCATTGTACACTTAAAGGACCTAAGCACTAGATGCAAAATCTAAATGAATTACTGGGAGATGTGAAGGAACATTTTTTTTCTCTGAAATATGCTTTTTTTTTTTTTTTTTCCTAATTTTGAAAGACCCATAAGTATAAGAAATATTTCCAGCCCCTGTTAACTCTGTCAGAAAAAGAAGAGTGAAGGAGTGAGGAACAAAGAGAACTGGCCCTTGGTCTCAGACTTATGGACTCAATGGGAGGTCCAAGGTGAACTGGAAGGCAAATGCCCTGTCTGAGGACGGGCAACTGCTGCCCGCTTTCTACTGATGGTTACCATGAAGATATGTGGGCTCTGGATTGCCAGATCTAGGTTGTTTTTATTTTTCAGTAGATGTTTTTAATGTGTATTTTTATATGAAATCTCACACGTTTCAAATACTGACTACTAATATGGAAAATATTTTAACAGTGTGCAACAAGCAAAGCCTAATCGCAGGTTACCCATTTGGAACTTCTGATGTGTAATTTTATTTTATCTTGTTTTATTGGTAACACACACATATACATATATATATAATGCATGTGAAATAATCTTCTTCTCCCGTCCCTGCACACACACACACACATATATATGTGTGCACGGAGGGGAGAAGAAAATTATTTCAATCCATAATATTATTATAGTATTTTCCACTTAGGTGAAGTAAGTTAATGGGACAGTAAGTTCAATCTTTTGTTTGCTGTACTTACAATTTATGTAAATTACATGCTTCCTTGTTTATCAGCAAAAGCATTTGCACCCATTTTATAAAATATTGGTAAAATGTGTAAATGTGGTAAAATGAAGGAGTCAGGAGACTTGGGTTCTAAAGATTTGCTGAGTGAATAAATATATATCTGTACCTAATAAAAGTATAACATATACATACCTGTACTTAATATACACACACACACACACACACACACACACACACACACATATATATATATATATAACACATATATTATTATATTTTAGTAATCTTCAAAAATCTAGGCTCCAGACCAAGGAAGAATGGCATACAAGACAACCTGAGTTTAAGAGAAAAATAATCTCGATTGTGGGTTACCTTAGATGACTCACAATTTTCTGTGCCTGTTTCCTCTCCTGTAAATAAAATAGTTGGATTAAATGTCCTCTAAACTGTATTCTACCCAGAAAGTTCTATAATTCTAACATCCATGAGGAGTTCACCAAAATAATTTAGAAATGCAGGAGTTCACCAAAATAATTTAGAAATGCATGAGTTTAAATGTGCATGTTTTCACATATGTCTGGATTTACAAGCATAGAAGTAGTTAAAGGCATAATTAATAACAGCTATTGGCTCAAAGTATTCTATTTTTTTTCGTTTGTAGTAGCCAATGGTTTACATCACTTAGGCCCGCATTCTTACCTATTATACTATATTGCATTGCCCACTCAAGTGTCTATGGAAAGAACAGTTATAGAACTACTTATCTACAGAATATATCACTTCAGAAAACAAACCAAGAATTATTTTAGAAAAATTGTACTCTTTACTTAATTCAAAACTCCACATTAAATAACTATAATATTTAAAAATTCATTTTGTGTACTATTGTTTTAATATACAATGTTTTTTATGCTGCTTTAGAACAACTACCTGGCAATTCCACTGAAATCCCATTTCCAGCTAACACTTGGTTCTATCTGTTTTCTCTTTCAGTGTAGAAAAGCAGAGAAGTAGAATTGTTATACTTCCATTGAGATAGAAGAGATTAGATGTGTATTTCCACTGTTTTATTTTTTTAAATGAGTAATTTATTATGAATATATTTAGGTATCACTATTTTGTCTAATCTAATGACTCCCAAGGTTACATGTACATCCAAATCACCAGGGTGCTGTTAAAAATATGGACCTCAACCTTAGAGATTCTGATTTCTGATAGGGGAGGTGCTATTGTAATCTAATAACTTTATTTACAGATAAGGAATTGGTTCCAAAGGTAAGTTCAATGGTTTTAAGATATAAATTTGTCTTTCATTTTTGACTTGAATAGATTGTAATTGGACAAACTGAAAGCAACATTTTTGGACCTAGACTAGCCACAAATACAAATCTTGATCTAGACTTCTTTCTAGTTGCATTCATTTTTAAATGTAAAAAAATCAATTATTTCTAATGACATCATTTTCAAATATTAAATGTGACCTAATCAAAATTGACAAATAAATATGAATATGTTAAGTATTTGTTATGGCCACAATATGTCCTCCCAAGGTTTAAATGTTACAACCCTAACCCCCAAGTATCTCAGAACGGGACTGTGTTTGGAGATAGGGCCTTAAAGAAGTGATAAAGTAAAAATGATGCTGTTACAATGAGTCCTAATGTAATCTGACTGGCGCCCTTATAAGAAGAGGACATTTAGGATGGGCATACTGGCTTACACCTGTAATTCAAATCCCACTTTGGGAGGCCAAGGCAAGAGGATCACTTGTACCCAGGAGTTCAAGACCAACCTGGGCATCACAGTGAAAACCTGTCTCTACAAAAAATAAAAAATTAGGGGGGGCAGTGTCGTGTGCCTGTAGACCCAGTTACTCGGGAGGCTAAAGCATGAGGATTCCTTGAGCCAGGGAGTTGAAGATTGCAGTGAGTCATGATGTTGCCACTTTGCTCCAGCATGGGTGACAGAGAAAGACCCTGTCTGGGGAGCGGAGGAGGAGAGGAAGAAGGGGAAATTTGGCTACAGAAGACATACCAGGGACATAACCATGTAAAGACACAGTGGCCATCTGCTAACTATGGAGAGGCCTCAGGAAAAAACAGTACTGCTTGTACACCTTGATCTTAGACTTCCAGCCCCCAAACAAACCTGGGAGAAAATAAGATTCTGTTGTTGAAGCCACCCAGTCTGTGATATGCTGTTATGGCAGCCCTCGCAAACTAATAGTACTTTTCGGTAAAATAAACAATAGATACATATACAAATTGTCTTTTCTGTTTAATCACAGTTTTCCCAGACCTCCGTAATTATATTTGCCAAAGAAATGATGTTGAAATGGAAGTTGGGTCATTAACTAAGGACTTAATATTGAATGAAACATAAAACTGACAAGTTATATGTAACACAGGAAAAAAATATAACATTATAAACAGGGCTAGGGTGGGGTAGGTGGATGATGTAAATAAGATTTGGGGGCTCAGGATCCAGGTGAGGCCAGAAACAACTCATGTGAAGATGTTCAGCCAATTAGTTTTTACTGAGGGGCATGAATTTTTTTACTCATACACTTATCCTCTGAAGCACTGAATTTAACTTCTAGAGTAATTTGAAATAGTAGCATCATTATAAAAGCAATAGAACTCTGGAGGTGAAAGAGAGGCTACAGGTAACTGAATTAAAAACGTTTGTCTCACAGATGAAAATATCTAGGACAATCAAATCAAATGACTCAGAGTAACATCATCAGTTCATGGCAGATGCATTTATTCAGCAAATCTTCAGAATCCAGGTCTCCTGACTCCTTTTTTATTTCAAAACATATGGATTCTTATAAATATTTTGTAAAATGGGTGCAAATGCCCTTGATGGTAAAAGGAAGCTTCCTTTAATTTACATTAAGTATAAGAAGTGCCACACATAAGAGATTCAAACTGACTGTCCCATTAACTGATCTCACTTATGTTAACAATACTAACTGTAATAGCACTGAAAATTGAATAAGAATAATTTTCTTCCTTCCTGAAGAATAAAGTTCCATTGCACCTGAGACCATCTTGCTGAGAAGTAACCTGAATGAAAGACATCCTTGCCGGCCCTCTCTCTGGGCCAACCTGCCTACCAATTGCGCCCACTTGAGTGAGCACGGACAAGACCAGCAAAAAAAACCCAGTCAATCAACCCATGGAATAATGAGGAACAATAAATTGTTGTTTTAACCCAAGTTTTGAATTAGTTTGTTAGGGAAAAGGCTAAATGAAACACTTTTAAAGGAAATCATTTAATGAATACCCTCATAGAGATAGTAAAAGTTATTGTGATCATTAAATAATAAAAATATGTTGTGAAAAAAGAATGATCAGAAGAGAGGAAAAAGTTCCTAGAACTTGTGAGTAACCAAAATGCAATATTCAAAAGAAGTCTTAGAGGATACAATTATCCACTCATAGAACTAAAACACATCCATATGGAAGATTTGAAAGAAAAGATAGTAAAATGAGACAATCTGGAGGCCCAACAATTGATTTTTTTAAAGTGTTCTAGAAAATGAAGTCAGAAGAGAGGCTACCAAGGAGGATCACAGAAAACTTTTCTGATATGGGAGAACACACTTTTCTGGATTGAAAAGAGCCACACAATCGAATTTTTAAAAAGAAAGAAAAAAAAGCCCCATGCCAAAGCTACCGCCACATTTCCTACAAGCCCCCGAAACAATAAAAAAGCATCATATATGCAGGATTATTAATCAAAATCATTTCAGACTTCTCAATAGTTCTTCTGGATGCTGAAGACTTTGGAGCAATACCTTCAAAATTTGGAGGGAAAATTATTTTCAAAAAATAAAACTATATCCACCAAAACTATCAATCAAATGTGAAAGTAGAATAAACATAATTTTAATATACAATGTCAAGAAGTAGTCCTTTGCCTCCTCTATTAGGCAGTTGCTGGAGGGTATTCATTAGCAAAATAAATGAGAAACCTACCAAGGGGGAAACCATGGGACTCAAGATACAGGAACTCCTACACAAGAGAGCAGCAAAGAGAAGTCTCAGGACACCGGCCATGCACAGCTTGGAGTTGGAGGGCAGAGAGTTGCAGGAGGAAGACATCCAGGGGTAAAAATGAAATGATAGAAATCATTTGAGTTGTCTGAGCATATGGATAAAGTATGAATAAGTCTTTAACAGATTTGTTGGAGTGTTTAGAAAAAAATAGCAAACGATCCATAAAAATCCAAGCAAATTTTAAAAAATGATACTCTGCAAGAAAAAATAATAAAAAGTAAAAAGAAAATTAATTGTAGACTTTAGTTCCACAAAGATTTTCCCAGTATGAGCTTCAAATGATTATATAGTAACAGTTTGATTTTTTCAGAGTCTTTGGGGGAAGGAGTCACTTAGTAGAGAATATAAATTCCATGAGGGAAGGATTCTTCTGCTTCATGGATAGATCCCTAGTGCATAGACCTGGAATTTAGTGGTGCTTCATAAAATGTGAATGAATGAATATCTGGGTCTCCAAATTCGGAAAGCTTCCCTCTTCAGACCAACAATCTTTCTAACTGCTTTCAAAATGGACTACACCATTATCTGCCTTATTTAGCAGAACTTTCTTAGATTACTTGGAAATATCTGTGCAGTTATGGTACTCTCTACAAACAGGGAAGTTATTTTTATTAAGCAGATCTGACTTGCTATGCTTTTGGAGTGATTTGTTTGCCTTTTTTACTTACTCTGTTTGCTTAGCAGCTATTCAATTTAGCAAATATTTATGTATTTACCGAACACCCACTATATGCCAGGCACTATGCTATGGCCTGAAGATACAGTGTGCGGGAAACAAAAAACCCCAAAGATGCTCTTCATATCATCATGGGGTGAAATGTTAATAATGGGAAAAACAGCCACTAAACAAATAAATAAATCTGGAATGAGTGTTATGAAAGAAACTACAGAAGACAACGAGAGATGTAATAGTGGGAGCAGGTGGGTACAGACATACCTTTAATCTGAAACCTAAACTATAATAACCTTATCCTGTAATATTACTGAACATTTACTCTGTCATGGTCTACAGTGGTCTACAGAAAGAAAACTAGAAGGTGCTCACAAGTTCACACCGTCAGTAAGTAGTACAGTTGTAACACAACCCCAGTTAATCTGGTTTTAGAATCCATAATCAACTACAATGCTATGTTGCATTTCTGGAATAATCTCCATGAAGACAGGTAGCATTTATGGTGCACTTATTATATTCGGGTGTTATATGAAGTGCTTTATAGAGATCATCTTATTTAGTTCTCACAAAACCCTAATAGGTAAGTTCTGTTGTCATAAATTGAAAAGCATGGACACAATATTTTGTAGCATTTCCTGTCAAGAGGTAGAGTCAGTTTCTCCACTTCTTAATCTGGAGTGGCCTTGTGACTTGTTGACCACAGATGTGTGAGTGAAGCTGTATTACAGCTGCTGGCCTCAGCCAGTCCACCAACTGACTGCAACTGCCTGAGTGAGCCCAGGAAAAACCAGTGGAAGAATCACCCAACTAACCCACAGAATCGTGAGAAACAAGAAGTCATTGTTTAAGCCACTAAGTTCTGAAGCATATTGTGATGTAGCAATAGGTAGCTGTTACAACTATTGTTATCCCCAGTTAGAAGGCTTAAAGTATCTTGTTTAGAGTGACAAAGCTGGTAGCTGATTTCTAATTCAAGCCCACATTGCATTGCTGGAGTTCAGGCTAGGAGGTAGAGGAGTGGGGAAAGAAGAGATCATGGAGAGTTTCAGATAGCAAAGAAAACATCACATGCAAATTCTCAAATGTAAGAACTAAAACCAGCAAGCAAGGAGGCATCAACTTAGTAAAGGAAACCAGGGTGAGGCCAGCAGGGGTCCGACCACCACCTTTGGAGTCTTGCTCCACCTTGGGAGACTTACAGGCATCTGGCACTCACCTCTCCATTCTGATAATGGTTTATAAACATATCTGCAAATTTGTTAACACTTCTCCTTCCATCTCCTCAAAAGAAAGGAGAGTCTAATTTCTCTCCCCTGGATTATGGGCTGGTCTCAGAGACTTGCTTCTAGGGAGCAGGCTGTAGCAAAAGTGAATGTTATGGACTGTATGTTTGTGTGCCCCCAACCCCAATTCATGTGTAGAAGTCCTAATCCCCGATGTGATAGTAGTAAGAAGTCAAGCTTTTAGTGGATAATTAGTTTTAGATAAGATCATGAGAACCCCCAAAAAGGATGATTGCCCTTAGAAGGAGAAGAGGAGGCACCAGTGCTTTCTCTCTCACCATCTGAGCATATAGTAAGAATGCAACCATTGGCAAACCAGGATGAGGGCTCTGCTCCCACCAGCACCCAACCATGCAGGCGTCCTGATCTCAAACCTCTAGCCTCCAGAATTGTAAGGGATAAATATATGTGGTTTAAGTCACTCCATCAGTGGTATTTTGTTATAGAAGCCTGAGTTGCTTAAGACAACAAAGCCATGGGATGTGCAGGGCTTGGCCATAAGGCCATTTAGCTTCCTCCTGGCCCCCTCTTTCTCTCTCAAAGCACATTCCCTAGGATCCTGAAGCTAATGCGAAAGAAGTCTGGCTACCCCGAAGCCACCATGCTGGCGGGACCATGTGGAGAAAACACACAGAGACAGAGAAGAAGGCCTAAGGGGCCTCAGCTCTTCCAGCCCCCAGCTGTTTGAGCCTTCCCAGTCCAAATGTCAAACATAAAATGGAGCCATCACATAGTTCTGAAGAACCATTGTGGTCTCCAGGTGGCCTTGGAATGACTCATTTCTTCCCCTGTTCTTGCTTGTAGTTCTCAATAATAACTGTAGAGTGTGCTAGAAATGCAACATCCTGAGATAAGGAGGAAATTGATGAAATAGCCCAGGCTCTGTTCCAGCCCCTCCTAGAGAGAGGATGTCCTGCCATACATTAGCCTAGCATGTTATATTATTGCCCTAGGGTATGAAACCCAGGGCAGGCCGCTTTCCTGGTTCCCTCAGCTACAGTGCAAGTGGGACATTCACAGACAAGATTCCATCCACCCTGGGCGGCTTTCCTGAGCCTCAGGGAACTAGATCACTCTGAGTCTTAGGCTGCTGTCCCTTGCTGCTTATCTGTAAGTCATAAACCCACGTGACTTATGTGTGAGAGTGCTCTGTCTCACCAAACAAGTGGGAAAAGTGCAGCCCAAGATGCACTAGGATAAAGCTATAATCTGTGCACAGTGAACCTGCAAAGCAATTCCAACCCTGAGCCTTAGGGCTGCCCACTTTGTGCCCTACCCAAATTTCATACCCAAGGGCAAAATTACTGTGATTTGGGGTGGTTTGCTATGCAGCAATTGACAACCAACTCTGTGATTGTTTGATCTCTGTAGCCCTCCTCTTCCTTCTAATTTGTTACTTCAAGGAAACCAGTTAAAATTTTGTGTAAGGAGAGTGAAAATACACTGCGAATCTACTTGGAGTAGTCTCCTGTGAAGGAAGCGTGTGACATCTCTTTCTAGATTTTTCAGCGTGGATTGATATTTTCTAGACATGACTGTGCTTGTTTCCCTGTTTGATTTTGTGTTGGTTTCTCTTTTCAGAAGCATATCACTGAGTTCTAGATAGTTAGAGGGCAATATTTCATAGTATTTTATATTCTACACCATTTTTTTCACAGGCTGCACTTCTGTTATTTAACTAAAAGGGGGAAATAATTGCTAATACTAATTCTTCTCTAAAAACAATCTGATAATAGGAACAATTTCCTAAATGTGAAGCCCACACAGTAGATAATTTTCGCCACTTTTGATTTTTGGAAGGAAGATTCCACAATGAGGCTACAAATGCTGAGAGTGCTGAAATCCTCACTTTGATTCAATTAAGCAGCTTTAAGGACCCAGTTAAAACATGAAAACAGACTAAGAAAAAATAACTTTCCTGTGAGACTCAAGCTCTCAACAGCAGAGTCATTCACTTTTTATGATGGTTATAATTATTAGTAGTGATGGTGATAACAATATATCATTTATATAGCACTTTAGAATTGCACAGAGCTTTCCTACCATCATTTATTAGCTAATCTTCACAATACTCTTCAGTAATAAGTCAATATTTCTGCCTCCATTTAACAGATAGGAAATTGAGGCACAATGTGCTTGAATCACTTGTCTAAAATCAGTTCCTGGCCTGAGTGAAAGACTCAGTAACATGACTGAAGGCAGCATCCTGCCAGACCAGCCTCCATTTCACTCAACAAATCTCTCTGCTTCTAACAGAAGTGACTAAGAGCTTGAGTTTTGAAACAGATTCTCTGATGTTTTAGGAAACAATTTAGGAATATTCCTCCAAAATGAAAATTCTTCTCAATTGGAAGTATAATTCGAAGATAAAAATAAACGTGCAAGTTAAATTTTAACTGTATCAGGAACACTTCTTAATAACCAAGCCTTTCAAGGTTAATGCCAGAACTCTTGAAAATAATGGGTGAATTGAATTATGTACCTGAAATGTTCCAAGTGTAACCTGGAGAGGACATGATATTATCCTTCTGAGTGAATTTTAGGGATGGCTTACCTCTCAACAGTGTCTCATGTATGGCTAAATAATACATAACATTCAATAACTAGATTAAATAGAAATAGTCAAATTCAATAGAAAATGTTACTACAATTTTCAGGTTCATACCAGAGGCAAATTTTGTCATTTCTATTGTTAGAGATAATAGTGATGCCTAAGTCTTACTAACCTGATACAATGGCTATGATCCTATTCATTTCTCTGTAGATCTTGTAGTTCTTTATACTGAAGACTCTACCTCTACTTTCTCTACTTCCCTCCCATGCCTTACCCCTCTATCAAAGTAATGCAGCACAATCAGTGTCTACTGGAGTAAACCACCTCACTTTTACCCATTGCAAACTGACATTTTGTTCTCAAACAGTAAAACAAACTAGAATATCTTAATACACCCTTGCAAAACTCATCGAAACTTGTGCTAAAAGCACAAATGTGACAATCAAGAACCCATTCTCTTGGCCTCCACTTAGAGATGCCCATCACCCAGCACCCATTTCATGTCAGGTCCTGCCAGTTGTGCCCTGTGGCTGACACATTAGCCCACACACACACAACCATGGCACAGTCTTTATGAAATCAGAAGACTTCTTTTTTTTTTTTCTGGCTTCCTCATTCTCCAAGCAAGAATTCAAATGTCAATCACCTTTAGTTACATTTTATAAAGTAGCATCATAAAAATGGTAACCAATCCAATTGCAAATCACTTGATGAATCTTCTTTGAAGAGTTGCCAATAATGCTAATCGTCAAATGGTTGAATCCCGCTTTGTAAAGATGCGTTTGTGAAGAACAGCAATCTCTGTGACTTTGACAAAGGAACTGCTGACTTGCATCACTGTTTGTCTTTTGATGTGAAAGAGCAAATCGATTTATAGAGCCTTTGCTTGCAGATGTAGGATATGATTAGTATGCAGAAAGACCTTTCCACAGTGTCATTTGTTTATTTAGCTGCCTCTGCACTCCGCTCTGATTGTGTATACCTAATTAATGTATACAAAGCTAAAAGAAATAAAATCATGGGTCCACAATCGAAGGATACTGTACAGCATGTCGCCTGTCACCCTGGGGTGGGGAACACTACAGTTGTATTACCTGTATACCAGATAAAGCATGTTGATATGTGAAACAACAATGAAAATGTAAGAATTTTTCTCATCAAAGTTCTTCTTGGCTATTTATAAACTCAGATAGGTGAGAATGAACCTGTTTAAACAGGAAAGGGATGTACTTTCTGTTCTGTCTTGGTATTTGAATTTTTATTCAAAGTAGTTGTTGAGTCCTTATGAAAAGTACTTGTGATTTCTTCCAGAGGTCAAAGTACTTTGTAAAATATCCTGTGAGACCTGAATCATCCTGTTTTTCAAGGCCTCACTGTTCAGATGCTTGGAAATTTTAGCTGAGAACGAGCTTAAAGTGAAAAGCAAAGACGCTAGAGACCTTCATGTCAATAATGAATGATCAATAGAAGTCACACACTTGAAAATTGACATTCAGTCAGCAGTTCCCTGTTATTCATGCACATTTCACATTGTCTATTCAGGTTCTGCAAGAAGCATTGGTAGCAAAATGGCAAAGCTGCTAAATCTCTAGACTACCAAATAATGAAATCCAGAGTGACATCTAGTGACATCCCATATTAGAAGCACTCATTTTGCATCTGGTAAACCCCAGCCACATTATCTGGTACCATCAACAAGCTAGCCTTTGCAAATAGGGACCAGCACTTTCTATGTAGTCACTAATGAAATGCTAAAAGTATTTGCTTAAATACTGGTTGCCTCCAATGTTTGCCTGACACAAATATCTCTTATTTTCCATCACCAAACTATGAAAACTTTAATCGTTGACTACAAGTTTAAGTGGCTCTTTGAATTTCTCCTGAGCTCTTCCATCGATGGCAGGCAAGTTTTTCACTAGTTCTCGCATTGCTCTGTCTCTGCTTTAATATGAACAGCATGCCAGGCCCATTGCCTTAAATCATGCCAGGGAGCTGCCAGAATAGTTCAAACCTCTCCAAAAGCAGAAGCCAAGGGAGCTGTTATCTTATTGCTGAAACCCAGAACATGCTATTCCACTTAAATCACTGGTGTCATGGCCTCATTTGCAATGAAATTTCTTTATTTTTGTTTTTCTGGTGTATGAGGGAATTTTTCTTTTTATGGGGGGTGGGGCAAGGAAAAGAGTTGTTCTAAATATTGTGGCCATTTTATAAAAAGAGAAAAAACTTAAATGGAAGGGGTAAAATTAATATAGAGTTAAACCTGAAACACTCAGTAAATTTGATTTTAATGGTCTTTGGGCATTTAACAATGACTTTTTAACCTGATGTGCATTTACTATGACTTTTTAACCTGATGCAAACCTCAATTGGAGTATAACAAAGGGATGTGCCATAAATTCTCAATACAATGAATATGTCTGTTTTTAAGTAGATCTCTTTTTAATATAACTGTTTTCTATTTCAAAAGCTCCTCCTCAAATGGGAGATGAAGGGCATGTCACACATGAAATAAAAGAAATTCTCAGAAGGAAGGTGCAATGGTCTGTGGGTAAGAGATATGTTTCCTGCTAAAGCTGTAATTAAAAACAAAATGATATAAATCCATCTTGTGGTTCCATAACCAAAAAAAAAGAAGTAAGCAGTATTCCCTCCTAAATATTATAAAAACTGGTTGATAGGAAGACTATGATGGCATTACAATCAAATTTCTCTAGGATTTCAGGTATAAGTTTTATGCATTCATTCATACATGCCACGGTGGTAGGCAGGTGCTAGTGGTAAAAGCTGGAACAAGAGAGTCAAGGTCCTGTCTTTAAGCTACAACAAAGATATCAATTCCTGCCAGGACTCGGGCTCACAGAGAGAAAAACTATCTAGACTGATTAATGAGCCTCAATTTACCTTTCTGTCAGCTCTTTATTTTGGCAATTGTCTCCACTTTGAATTTCGCAAGATTGTTCTTTACTTCATCGAGTCAGGTTCATTTCATTCAACCCCTCTACCCTCACCTTTATAACATGAATAAACAGAGCCCTGAGAATTTAAACACTTTCCCCCATCGTGGCAGTTTTAACATACATCAGATCTGAATGACAATTTAGGCTTCCTGATTTCCATTAATTTTTTTTCCACTATATCACTTGGTGTCATGTTAACACAGTTTAAGGCCAGGCAGAAAGCATAATAATTAATGTCAGAAACACAACAGCAACAATTTCACAATTTTGTTAAGCTGTTAATTTTTCAGTTTTCTCTACATTCTATTTGGAGTTAATTTACAGATAAAGCATATATTTTAAGCAATTCCTAACTCCTCTAATTTGAGGGAGGCAACGTTTTGTAGGAGGAAAACAGTGACATAAGAAAAAAAGAATATTTGCAGTTTTATTCTTATTTATTTTGGTAAATATCTGAGAGATTTTGAATCACTCTTTTTATCTGTCAAAAACAAATTCATACTATGATTTCTAAACTGTCTCTTAGTTCTAAAAATTTTACTCTAGATATGTACATTTACCTTTTTACACCTAATCTACATTTCTTAGAATAGAATTCTGTCATTATCCAGTACAAAACATTGCTTTTTCACATAATTAGATAACGAGTTCTAGTTATAAACATCTGTAAATACATGTTATGGTTTGGTTGTGTCCCCACCCAAAATCTCATCTTGAATTGTAAAATCCCCATAATCCTCACGTGTCAAGGGAGAGACCAGGTGGAAATAATTGAATCATGGGGGGGTGGTTTCCCCCATGCTGTTCTCATGACAGTGAATGAGTTCTCACGAGATCTGATGGTTTCATAAGTGTTTGGTAGTTCTTCATTCATTCTCCTTCCTGCCACCTTGTGAAGAAGGTACCTTACTCCCGCTTTGCCTTCTGCCATGATTGTAAGTTTCCTGAGACCTCCCTAGCCATGCTGAGCTGTGAGTCAATTAAACCTCTTTCCTTTATAAATTACCCAGTCTCAGGTAGTTGTTTATAGCAGTGTGAAAACTAATACAATACAGTAGCACAAATATTTTATTGGTTAATTTGAATATTTAAATAAAAACTACTCATCAATTATCAAAAAACTTCCTATATTTTAAAAATGAGCAGCAAATCCTCGTTTCCTAAACATAAATACCAAGAGCAAATCCCAGATAGTGTAGGGGATGAACAGAGTCTTTCCTTCTCATCTTAGGTTCTTGACTGAGGTCTCTATAACAAAAGACAGATTAACAAGAGAAAAGCATATGAATGTATTTAACATAAGTTTTATAATGAAATGAAGACCTGAATAAATGTGTAAACCAATGTATTTTTTATGCTAGATTTAATGAAGAAATTGATAGTCCATGGAGAAGTATGACTTGACAAAGGGGGTATGATCTAATGGTAAAAAACTAGGGAAAACTTAGCAAATCGTGTTTGTTCAGATTTTTCCCCATCTTCAGAGATAAGGATGTTCCTTTATAGGCATAGGTAGGTGCCTCTCGAATGAGGGTCTTACGATCAGTTTCAACAAAAGGCCAGAAAAAAATACTTCCTAGGTTTTATAACCTGCTTCAAGGAAAAAGGGGGAAAGGGGGAAAGGAAAAAATGGCCTTCCTGCTTCTGCATTTTCTCACATGCCATGGTGCCATATTTTCTAGTAATATGTCCCAAACACCATCAGTAGAAAAGGTATTTCTCCTTCATCTTGTATCTTGCTAGTTTATTTTACCTCCTTCTTGGCAAAATAATCTACACAGATTCTTCTCTAATTTTTATGCTGTCTTTTAACATTTGGATATTTTATGCCATTGCTATTTTTCAATCTTTTTAAAGGTAAACCTATAGAATAGTAGTATCACTAAACTGCCTTTTACATCTTTACATCTCCACAGTTCATAAGACTGCCTGCTTTTACACATGGTATTGTTCAATAATGAGTTTTTGTTTATTTGTTTGTTTTTTGAAACTGATTCTTGCTCTGTCGCCTAGGCTGGAGCACACTGGTGTGATCTAGGCTCACAGCAACCTCCGCCTCCTGGGTTCAAGCGATTCTCCTGCCTCAGCCTTCTGAGTAGCTAGGATTACAGGCATATACCACCACGCCCAGCTAATTTTTGTATTTTTTAGTAGAGACTGGGTTTCACCACCTTGGCCAGGCTGGTCTTGAACTCCTGACCTCAGGTGATCGGCCCACCTCAGCCTTCCAAAGTTCTGGGATTACAGGTGTGAACCACTGAGCCCAGCCCAATAATGTGCTTTAATGACAACTGCATGCACAAAAATTAGGGCCAGAAGGAAACTTAGAGGTTACTAATTCTGCTGTCTCATTTTAAGGTCATATAGTCACTGAGTCCCACAGAGACTCAATGACTTGCCCAATGTTACCTAACCAGTCAATAAAAGGAACTAGATGCCTCCTGACTGATAATCCATATTAGTTTTTTCTCTTCAAAGATATGTTGGAAATATTCTGTGCAGGTAGAGTTTGTTTACATTTCTTTACAATTAATTCCTGTATATATCTTCCATATAATCAAAACCAAAACCATATGTTCTGCCATTTATAATTAATACATTTGTCCATACTACTTGATCAAACTTGGAACACTGCACATGTGGTGGGCTGAATAACAGACCCAAAATATAGCTAGGTTCTGAAACTCAGAACCTGTGAATGTTACATATGTGGCAAAAGAAACTTAGGAGACAGAATTAAGTATCTTGAGATGGGGGAAGTTATCATGTTTATCTGGGTGGGTCTTAAATGTGGGTCGTTGTGGTTATCACAAGGCAAAAGGAGATTTGATACCAAAAAGAAAGTAATGTGAGGATTGAAGAAAGGTGCTACACTGCTAGCACTGGAGATGATGGAAGGGGCCAGCAGCTAAGGAATGCAAGCAATGAAGCTCTAGAAGCTGGAAAAGACAAGGAAATGGATTGTCCTACAGCCTCTAGAAGGAGTACAGCCATACAGACACCTTGGTTTCAGTCCAGTGAAACTGATTTAAGACTTCGGACTTTCAGAAATAAGAGAGTAAATGTGAGCTGTTTTAAGCCACTGTTTGTAATAATTTGTTACAGCAGCAAATAGAAACAAATATATTAGACATGGTATTGGTTGGGATTTAAGAGTCGTGGCTTGAACTCGCTGACTTGCATCATCTCTCTAGATGTTAGTTCTACAAATGCCTGTGACTCTTAGATGCATAAAGAAATTTCTCAGTACCACACTCTCATTCAAGCTCAGTGAGCCATCTCAATTTGAGATAACACTGCTCTGCTAGATACCCAGATAGAGTCATAGGCACAGTTCATGTTACCCTATAAAACCCTTGGCATAAAATTTTAAAAGTTGCCCTCTCTAGAAAAATAAATTAGAAAAAAAATGGAGCCTCAACAGGAAGAATAAAGTCCCTTCCTCTTCCAGAGAGCACAGTGCTGAGAGGGGCCCAAGCTTAGACTAGTGGAACATTGACCAAATTTTATTTCCTCTTGATGTCCAGAACTTTGTTCAGTGCACACCTTATGCCAGGAGCCTACCTAGGGCCTGGCTCCTAGGAAAGAGGGAGGGAGGGAGAGAGGAGGAGAGACAGAAAGAGAGGGAGGGAGGGACGGAGCAGTGGGGGGAGAGAGAGATGGAGGGGTGGGGGAAAAGAGAGAGAGAGAAGCTCAGCTCAGTTCAACACAGCCTCCCATTGAAATAGAAAATCTCACTGTCCCACTCCCTCTTCCACCAGGTACAAATATTCAATGGAACAGAACAGAGACCTCAGAAATAACACCACACATCTACAACCATCTGATCTTTGACGAAACTGACAAAAACAAGCAATGGGGAAATGATCACCTATTTAATAAATGGTGCTAGGAAAACTGGCTAGCCATATGTAGAAAGCTGAAATTGGATCCCTTCCTTACACATTATAAAAAATTAATTCAAGATGGATTAAAGACTTAAATGTCAGATCTTAAACCATAAAAACCCAGAAGAAAACCTAGGTAATACCACTCAGAACATAGGCATGGGCAAAGAATTCATGACTAAAGCACCAAAAGCAAAGACAACAAAAGCCAAAATAGACAAATGGAATCTAGTTAAACTAAAGAGCTTCTGCACAGCACAAGAAGCTATCATCAGAGTGAACAGGCAACCTACAGAATGGGAGAAAATTTTTGCAATCTATCCATCTGACAAAGGGTTAATATCCAGAATCTACAAAGAACTACTAATATCCAGAATCTACAAAGAAACAAATTTACAAGAAAAAAACCACCCCATCAAAAAGTGGGCAAAGGATATGAACAGACACTTCTCAAATGAAGACATTTATGCAGCCAACAGACATATGAACAAATGCTCATCATCACTGGTCATTAGAGAAATGCAAATCAAAACCACAATGAGAAACTATCTCACACCAGTTAGAATGGCAATCATTAAAAAGTTAGGAAACAACAGGTGCTGGAGAGGATGTGGAGAAATAGGAACACTTTTACACTGTTGATGGGAGTGTAAATTAGTTCAACCATTGTGGAAGACAGTGTGGCGATTCCTCAAGGATCTAGAACTAGAAATACCATTGTACTCAGCAATCCCATTATTGGGTATATACCCAAAGGATTATAAATCATGCTACCATAAAGACAATGCACGCATATGTTTATTGCGGCACTATTCACAATAGTAAAGACTTGGAACCAACCCAGATGTCCATCAATAATAGACTGGATAAGGAAAATGTAGCACATATACACCATGGAATACTATGCAGCCATAAGAAAAGGATGAGTTCATTTCCTTTGCAGGGACATGGCTGAAGCTGGAAACCGTCGTTCTCAGCAAACTATCACAAGGACAGAAAACCAAACACCACATGTTTTCACTCATAAGTGGGAGTTGAACAATGAGAACACATGGACACAGGGAGGGGAACATCACACACTGGGGACTGTCTGAGGGTGGGGGGCTGTTGGAGGGATAGCATTAGGAGATATATCTACTGTGAATGATGAGCTGATGGGTGCAGCAAACCAACATGGCACATATATATCTATGTAACAAACCTGCACGTTGTGCACATGTACCCCAGAGCTTACAATAGAAAAGAAAAAAAAAAAGAATTGTCAGTTTTTTTTTTTACACAAAATCACTACAGGCCTCAAAGGAACAAAAATAGTGTGCATCAGGGCAATGTTGTAATTACAATGTCATCAAAGTGACTTTTTAAGATAATTCTCGGTTAAACGTAAATATGCTACATTTTCACTGAGATGTTTGCTCTCGTATTTGAAGGTCATAATTACGAAAACTAAACTAGTTAATAAGGACAATTTAAATTTTAAAATAAAGAAAAAATGCATATGACCATTAAGACAGAAATCGTATCTATTCCCTGTATGATTAAGCTATTATGCTGGTTAGGTTTGTTTTTCTAGGGTTGATTATGAAGTTTCCTCCACTTTCCGAATACTGTCTTTCATTGAAGTTTTACAAGAAGGTTTTCTGAATTGTCTTCATCATAAAATTAATACTGATGAGAAATTACTATAATCACCAAACGTTAGCCACTGTATTGTATTGTATACACAGGACAATTCTTACCCCGTAGTTAATACTATGGCAAAAAATCTTGGGTATTTTTATTTTAAAGTGACACCTCTTCATTATTTAGAAAATTTAGAATTTAGAATATATATACAAACAAAAGAAGGAAACTAGGACAACCTGTAATTCTACAATCACAGATATCCTCTGAAAACAATTTTTTTAAATTTCACTATAATAAAACATAAGTCATATAATGTGCATAAAACCTATATTATAGTTTAATAAGTAGATGCAAATACTCATATAACCACTCCCAGGTCAAAAAATCATACATCATTTTTACCCCAGAAGTCCTCTGTTTCTCTTTCTAATCATAACCTTCATCCTCTTTCTCCAAGGTAACTGTTATCTTGACATGCGTCATCCTTACTTCCGACTTTCCTTTACTTTTATCATCTATATATCATCCCTAAATGCTATAGTTTAGTTTTGCCTGTTTTTCAAGTCCTTATAAATGGAATCACACTATTTATTCTTGTGTTTCTTTCTTGTTTTATTTAATATTATATATTTGTAATATTTTTTCACATTGCTGTGTACAGCTATAATTTATTTATTTTTAATTGTATTACAGTATCCCATTGTGGAACTTACCATAATTTATTTGTCCATTCTACCAATAAGAAACAGTGTTGTATATGCCTTCAGGATTACTTCATAAAAAGGGCATCATCCTATTTTATAATAGCTTTTTGTAATTATATTTAAATATACTTTTTGTAATGAATGTTCATTAATTACAAAAATATACTTTGAATTATATTCAAATACACTATTACACTGTTGATGGGAATGTAAATTAGTTCAACCATTGTGGAAGACAGTGTGGGGATTCCTCAAGAATCTAGAACTACAAATACCATTGTACCCAGCAATCCCATTACTGGGTATATACCCAAAGGATTATAAATCATGCTACTATAAAGACACATGCACACATATTTTGTATGTGTGCACACATACACACATACTTTTTGTAATTAATGTTCATAAATATCATTCCATTCCTTTGAATATTCTTTCTCTATATAAATTGAGTGGCTTTGTATCCCATTTAGACCACATTACAAAATAAAATTGTATATTTAGTTACTTATAATGTTTTATAATTATAAATAGTATTTTAAGTGCCATCTTTGTACAAAAACTGCTATATACATCCATGATTATTTTATAATACTTTTTTATCATTGGAATATTTTCCTTAGGATATATTCCTAGAGTTAAAGGATATCAACATTTTTAAGAATATTCACTTTTGCCAAATGCCTACCTAGAAATTTTTTATCTTTTTATTTTCTCAGTAAAACACCACAAACTACCTATTTTTTTTCTGCATTTTTGCCAGCAATATGTATTATCTATTTTCACAACCTTCACAAAATTAGTAAAGGAAACTTGCCTGTATGATTTGAATTTGCATTCTGTTGACTACTGAAAGATTAAATATTTCTTCAACTTTAATAGCCATTTGTTATCAAACAATGTCTTTTAACCTACAGATGGGTCATTTTTATTGCAAGACTATCACTTATACATTAATTAATGAATAACAACTCTTTAAAAGTTGTCTTTTCCAGGCCATATTTGCCATTTACATCACTCCAGGAACTAATGAAACTTCATCAAATACTGAAAAAAAGCTGTATTAGTCTGTTCTCATGCTGCTAATAAAGACATACCCAAGAACGTGTAATTTATAAAGGACAGAGGTTTAATGGACTCACGGTTCCACATGGCTGGGGAGGCCTCACTTTCATGGCAGAAGGCAAAGGAGGAGCAAAGTCACATATTACATAGCAGCAGGCAAAGAGAGCATGTCCAGGGGAACCGCCCCTTATAAAACCATCAGATCTCGTGAGATTTCTCCACCATCACAAGAACAACACGGAAAAGACCTGCCCCATGATTCAATTACCTCCCACTGGGTCCCTCCCACAACACGTGGGACTTGTGAGAACTACAATTCAACATGAGATTTGGGTGGGGACACAGCCAAACCCTATCAAAAGCTAAAGCAGCCTTCTGTAGGAAAAAAAAAAAAAATGCCTATAGAAATCCTGTTGTTATCTATTAAGCTGGGAAGAAAACCTTCCCACTTAGTCAAAATGATCCCATATTGCTTATCATCATGGCCCCGTTGGATCAGCCTGTGAGACCTCTATTGTGGCAGTAACCCCTGATGGCCTACTTGTTTAGTTCATAGCAAAGTCTAGCTCCCATATTTAAAAAGAGAAAACAATAGGTACAGACATAACACTACTCAAACTACACCTTGTTTTGGGAGTCTCACCTAGTTCTCCAGGGATGGAAAAAATTGAATTAGCCTGACAGACTTCAATGGCTAATCTCCCATACTTTTGTTTTAAAATATCCCTCTACCATGAAGCATTATTTCAGAGTGATCTTCTGCTCAAGATAATCAGTAAAGTTGGAGGCAACTGAATGAATTAATGTCCACAAATTCCATAAATGAAATTAAAGCAAGTACGTACAATACCAAGAACAATAGCGTTTGGCAATTCATGTGTTATTAAAAATAGGCAGACTTGTGAATTCAAAAAACTTGTCATAGAACTATGAACACTCCAAGAAATTTTGATTTCTTCAAAATACTTTTTCATTATCAAAAAAGTTGTTTTCTTATACTAATTTACATGGGATTTTATACAGAGATTCCTGGCCACATTTCCTGGAAAAGTTGATCCTTCTGATATTGTAGACTATGTGAGCTGCCAAATACTATCCTATTGTACATTCTTTTCAATATTACAAATAACTTTAGACTAACACATAATCTGTCCAAGAAAACAATGCCCATGTAGTGATCACATTGTGAAAGAAAAATATTGTTTTCCATAAAAGACATCATTAATTGGCCATTAATTTCTTCCAATATTTGGAACACCATGTGGGAATTATTTTTAAATTAGCTTGAATAACACAGGAGTATGGTTTCAATTCCACTTGCAGTTTACAAGCACCTCCTCTACACCTAATTTAAAAAACAAAAATTCTTGTAGCTATATTTCAGGCTTTGTTCAATTTTAACTGCCCAATGTGGAAGCTAAAGGGGTCTTCTAAAACTCAAAACTGGCAGAAGAAATGAAAAACATTTTCTGGCTACCAGAGATGATGCCTACTGGGGGAGAGAGCATACAATTTATCATCCAAACCAGAACCATTTTTAGAATAAAAGGGAGGACTAGTATTATTAATTTACCTGGACAACAGGTATAAATCTGAACTGTCCCAGATAAGCCTGGGCATATGATCTCCCTATCCATACTTGACCTTCAGTGAAGTCAATATTTACAGGATTAATGCATAAGCTTTAGAAAATGACACAGCATGTTCTGACCTAATACTTACCTTCATTTGGAAACGTCTATTAAAATAACATAGATTTTGTCGGGGAGGACTGGCCCTTTATCTCAATCAGGACATCACCTACAGGACATTGGAAAGTACATAATAAGAGAGAAAAACTGTGAAGATGTTATAGTTGGAGGGATCAGGGGTTGGTAACTTGAATGAGATTTGTCATTGTGTCTGATCAATAGAGAAATTATTTTCTTACTTAGCATATGAACTTAAAACTCTTCCCCTAGCTGCATCAGAAGAGATAGCACAAAGAACAAAAAGTAAAGTTGCATTAAAGATAAAGAAAGCTGCCTTCCCTGATTTCAAAGAAAATCAGACAGGCATCACACTTTAGTACTACTAAATGGCATATTAACATATGAAAATCAATCTGTGTAATATACCACATTAATGAAATAAAGGATAAACAAGGATATAAATAAAGGATAAAATCATAATTATTCCAAAAGATGCAGAAAATACATTTAACAAAATCTAATACCCTTTTATAATAAAGAATAGTCAATAAACTAGAAATACAGGAGAACATTCTCAACCTGAAAAAGGACATTAATGAAAAACCCACAGCTAACATACTTACAAGTAAAAGCTTTCCCTCTAAGATCAAGAACAAAACAAAGATGCTCACTTTCACCGCTTCTACTCAATACTGTTCTGAGTGCTCTGGCTGTACCCACTGGGCAAGAAGAAAAAAAAAAGGCATCTCGGTTGGAACAAAAGAGGTAGAACTATCTCATAAATCTAGCAAGCACACATACCTACTATTAGAACTAATAAATGAGTGCAGCAATGTTACAGGAGAAAAGATTAATATTCAAAAATCAATTCTATTTCTATGCACTGGAAATAAAAAATTCAAAAATGAAATGAAGACAAAGAGTTCACTTATAATGACATCCAAAGGAATAAAATACTTCGAAACAAATTAAACAAAGAAGGCACAAGATATACACACTGAAAACTACAAAACATCAGTGAAAAATCAAAGACCTAAGTAAATTAAAACGTCATTTGTTCATGAATTGGAAAACTTAATGTTAAGACTCCATAAATTGATCTATCCTATTCAATTCAATCGCTATCAAAATCCTCACTTCTATTTTGCATAAATTGAAAATTTGCTCTCAAAATGAATTTGGAAATTTAAAGAACCAGAACAGCAAAAGCAATCTTGAAAAAAAATAATAAAGTTGGAAGACTCACATTTCCTGATTTCAAATTTTGCAACAAATCTACAGTAATTAAGACAGTGTAGTATTGACATAGAATAGACATGTAAATCAATAGAATTGAGAATTAATATATAGACTCACAGTTTTGTGATGTGTAAATTTCAACAAAAGTGCCACAACAATTCACTAGAGAAAGAATAGTCTTTCCAACAAATATTGCTGAGATAACTGGATATTCATGTGAAAAGAAAAAACTGAACTCTTACCTCACAGCATATACAAAATCTAACTCAAAATGGATCAAAGACCTTAATGTAAGAGTTAAAACTATAAAAGTCTCAGAAGAAGTCACAAGCATAACTATTAATGAACTTTGATTTGGCAATGGTTTCTTAGATATGACACCAAAAGCACCAGCAACCAAAAAGTACATAAGTTGGACCTAAGAGAAATTTAAAACTTTTGTACTTCAAAGGAAACTAGCAAAAATTGAAAAAGAACTCACAAAATAGAATAAAATATTTGCATATCCCATGTCCAAAAAAGGACTGGTATCTAGAATGTACAAAGAGCTCTCACATCTTGTCTTAATCAATTCTTGCTGCTATACTGAAACATCACAAACTGGATCATTTATTAGGTTGGTGCAAAAGTCATCGCAGTTTTTGACATTAAAAGTAATAGCAAAAGCCGCAATTACTTTTGGACTAACCTTTTCTATTAGGAGCAGGAATTTATTTTTTTTTTAACAGTTCTGTACGCTGAAAGCCCAAAATCAAGGCACTGGTAGGTTTGTTGTCTGTTGAGGGTCTGGTCTCTGCTTCCAAAATGGTGCCTTGCATGCTCATCCTCCAGAGGGGATGAACACTGTGTCCTCACAAGGCAGAAGGTGGAAGAGCAAAAAGGGATGAACTTTCTCCAAAAAGCCCTTTTATAAGGGCACCTATTTTCATTCTCAAGGGAGGAGTTCTCATGGCCTAATCACCTCTTAAAGGCCCCAACTCTTAATACTATGACATTGCCAACATCTGAATTTTGGAGGGGACACATTCAAACTATAACATCTCAATTTAAAAAAAAAAAAAGAAATAACAACAACAACATACAATCTAATTTTTTTAATGGGCAAAGGATATTAATACCTCTTTCTCCAAAGAAGGTTACAAAAGAGCAACAAGTACACAGAAATCATTAGTCATTACGGAAATGCAATCCCTGAGATACCACTTCACTACATCAAAAAGTTAAACAAAAACCAATGGAAAAATGGGAGCCTTCATGTTGCATCAACGGTGAGAATGTAAAATGGCACAGCCACTTTAAAATAAGTTTGTTAGTTCCTCAAATCTTTTTTTTTTTTTTTTTTTGTTGAGACGGAGTCTCGCTCTGTAGCCCAGGCTGGAGTGCAGCGGCCGGATCTCAGCTCACTGCAAGCTCCGCCTCCCGGGTTTACGTCATTCTTCTGCCTCAGCCTCCCGACTAGCTGGGACTACAGGCGCCCGCCACCTCGCCCGGCTAGTTTTTTTGTATTTTTTTTTTTTTTTAGTAGAGATGGGGTTTCACTGTGCTAGCCAGGATGGTCTCGATCTCCTGACCTCGTGATCCGCCTGTCTCGGCTTCCCAAAGTGCTGGGATTACAGGCTTGAGCCACCGCGCCCGGCCAGTTCCTCAAATCTTTAAGCATCAAGTCACCATATGACCCCAAAATTCCACTCCTTAGTATACCTAAGAGAAATGAAAATATATGCCCACATAAAAACATGTACACAAATGTTCATAGCAGCATTATTCATAATAGCTAAAAGTGAAAACAACCCAAATGTGTGTCAACAGGTAAATGGATTTTTAAAATGTGGTATATCCATGCAATTGAATATTATTCAGCCATGCAAAAGCAGGAAGTATGGATATATGCTGCAACATGGAGGAATCAGGAAGACAAACATTATGCTCAGTAAAGAAAGCCAGACACAAAAGGCTACATATTGTATGATTCCATTTATATGAAATGTCCAGAATCGGCAAATCCATAGAGCCCAAAAGTATATTGGTTTCTGGGGCCTGAGGAGATTGGGGGAGATCTCCTGCTAATAGCTATGAGATTTCTTTGTGGAATGATGAAATGTTCTGGAAATAGTAGTGATTGGTGTTCGGCTTTGTAAATACTAAAAAAAGTTAATTGTATATTTTTAAATGCTGACTTTCATGGTATTTGAATCATATCTTAATTTTCAAAATTTGCTTTCAAAGTCTTCATGAAAATAATTTCTGTGTTTCTGTGTAATGGTCAGAACAGGTAAAGAAATAAAGCATATTTGGATGTTACCTATGCTCTGATAGAAATCTGTACAAAGTAGTGGGGATAAAGGAGTTGGTCACAGAGAAAGGACTGGAAAATTCTTTGTTGTGGGAGGATAGTAATCAAGGTGTTTGTAGAGAAGGTGGAACATAAACTGAGCCTTGGCAGGTGAGTAGATGAAGTAGAAACAGTATCTTCCAGCAAGAAAGAGTAGCTTAAATAGTCTGGGCATAAATTTAGGGAAGGTAGAGCAATGAGACGAGGAAGGAGAAGTCGTCAGACTTATAAGTAAGTCATGCTAAGGATTCTAGATTTTATTCTGAGGACAGTTGGTTCCCATTGTAGTTAAAACCTACAAAATAAAAAATGATTACCAGAATATTAGAAGCTCATTCTGCCAGGAATGGGAGCGATATCAACAGAAAGCCAATTGCAGATAGGAGCACCTGTTAGGATGGTACAGCAGTAATTTAGGCAGGACGTGATGGGGCTTCGTATTAATGCAATGACTTTAGAGGAGAAAGATTCCAGACAGTATAGCTGTGGAACTGATAGGACAGAGTTGTCAGTTGAGTGTACATGTGTAGGGTATGGAAGTTGCTGATGGTTTTAGGTGACTGTAATCTTCATAAAACCAAGGAAAGAGAGTAGATCCTCAGAAACCTAATATGATCATAAGAAAAGTTAACACTGGTATAGCACAATAGTCCTTCATGGTTGAAAGACAATGTGTAGTGAAAACCAAATGGACTCAAAAGAACTAAGACTTGCAGAGAGTCTGGCATTTCTAGAAGCTTAATTTCTAATAGTAAATGCTATTCTGAAAACACAGGAAAGGGAAAGAGGAATAAAGTAGATAATTATAATACCTATAAAATAGAAAAATATATATTTCTATATAATTACATATTTATATGTATTTTTATATATTAAACACATATGTTTAATTTTGGCACTTCCATTCTTTATCTAGCCTCATTCAACCTGACTTTCAGAACAAGCAATAACAAAATGGTAAGCATACACCATTGAGAATCCTGATGTCTCATGAAAGTAAAGTCTACAATTTTAACATTAGGCATTTCTAAGATACATAGACCATTTAAAGAACAGGAATGTAGTTAAATACTTAATCTCACTCTCAGTTCTTCTCACTGCAATTTTCTGTTTTTGATTATGCCTTGAAAAAGAAGCACATATAACTGAGATAAGGAATGTGTATAAAAATCAAAATGTGAACCTTTGTATTATGTGTACTTATGTCTCTTTCCTGAATGCTCTTCTAGTTTCTCCAACACATTAATTGTCTGAGTCTATATGCTGCTCCATCTTCTATTCAGTTATTCTTATATTTATGGGACTCCCTGCAAGACTTTAAGTGATGATTTAATATCTAAAATATTGCATTAAGTGTAAAGTATTTTTTGATATTTTAAATGAACACCTGTGAATAGATTAAAATAACCACCATGAAAATAAAACCTGTCCATAGAGGAGGCATTTAAATTGGTTGCTCTAATTACTGAAAACTGTATCGAAGACAACACTAAAAAGATTTTAATTTTGGAAATATCAAAATTACATTTTAAGTGATCAGATTATCTGATTAAAACACTTTACAGGGCCAGACGCGGTGGCTCACGCTTATAATCCCAGCACTTTGGGAGGCCTAGGCGGGCAGATCACAAAGTCAGGAGTTTGAGACCAGCCTGTCCAACACAGTGAAATCCTGTCTCTACTAAAAATACGAAAAATTAGCCAGGCATGGTGGCGGGCACCTGTAATCTTAGCTACTTGGGAGGCTGAGATAGGAGAATTGCTTGAACCCGGGAGGTAGAGGCTGCAGTGAGCCAAGATCGTGTCATTGCACTACAGCCTGGGTGACAGAGTGAGACTCCATCTCAAAAAACAAAAACAAAACACCACCACCAACAGCAAAAATGCTTTACAGAATACATTAACTTTAACAAAAGTATGGTGAAAAATAGAGTTAAGGAACATTTATTAGAATGTGATAAACTAAGACCTCATCACCATTTCCTGCTCTCAGCTCATGTTTCAAGAGCCAAGAGAGACAAGGTGAGAGAAAGTGAAGGGAAAAGCTGGGAACATGTCTTAACTTGGGTGTAATTTATCCTTCTTTATATCCTTCCACGTTCATCTATCTTTTCTTTCTTCTGTGTATTTTTCAGAAAGGTGACAAGATAGAGCCCTAAGACAGGGCTCCAGTAAAAATTAAAATGATCCTGAAAAATCATGAAATTAAAGCAGGATGACTGTACTCCTTGACTTATGTAAAGTTTATTCAAACCTGACTTGCTCTCCTTTGAACCTGGTAGTGCACGGATTTCTTAATGATGTGTAAATTAAAAGGACTTTATCAAAGACTCGATATGGTCAATGCAAAAAGAACTGAAGGAAATTCTATAATAATTTCAGGAAAAATGCAATATACTGCACCATGTACATCTAGAACAAATGAAAAACCCAGCTGAATAGTTAAAATGATTCCATGTCACCTGAATAATTACCCTGGCATAATACCAGAATTAGTTATCTTCATTTAGCCTCCTCAATATTTAAGCTCCCTTCCTTAGAGTAATAATTGGGAAAAAGAGCTTTTGTTTCTATAGAATTAGGTACCAAAACATTATGTTTTGGGGAACATACCAGTGGATATCTCTCACTGTGGTTCTAGGCAATAATGTAAATAAATTAGGCTTATTTGAATTGTGATATTAGAAGAGTGATTCTAATTTCAATCACATTACCTAGATATAGTCTCTCCCTAAGTCTGGGAGAGAAAGATAAGTAAGTTGATTTCAGAGTCATTTAAGGTCATCAGCAACACAGATAAAAGTGTTCACCTGGAAATGCATGTTAAGTGAGAAGCAAAAATAAGGTAGAATATTCAAGGGCAACACCACGAAATAACTAGAAGAGAATATAGAGAAGAACACAAAGGAAGACGTTTAGGAAACTAAAAAACTTAGAAGTCAGGTGAGATGAGCACGTGCCGCCTTTTCTCCCTTGTATTTCAGCAATCCAGGATGTGAACTGTTTGGGGAATGTGTCATTGTGTGAGTCCTACTCACCCAACTTGACAGGGCCCATTCTCAGCACAGAAAATTGCAGAGCATATTTATTTCTTCTCCCAATTCTGGAAGCCAGGCTAGAAACAATGACCTATGCTCAGGAAACTAGAGGTTCCCAAGCAGGAATTTGGATTGGGAGCAAGTAACATAAATAAGCAGGCAGTGTTTAGGCGTCCTCCCTCAGGACAGTGGCTCGGACACTCTGTGCTCTGCAGTGGGGACAGCGGCACTGCCTGACCCACTTTCCCAGTGGCAAGACCTGAGCTAAGGATTGAAATACCCAGTCTCAGTAATTCCTAGCATTTTCTGACTGTTTCTCAAGGCCTGCCATTGACCCTCTGAGCCAGTCATATCCTTCCAAAGAATGCCTTCTCTGCTCGTCTGTTAAAAACTAGTTTAGAGTTTTACAACAGTGATAGAAGTCAAACATGAGACACTTCCAGGTGTGGAACCCTGTGCAATTGGGCAGGTTGCATGCCCATGAAGCTGGTCCCACTAGTACATCACAGAAAGAAAGGCACTCATTAATAATAATTAGATTGGGTGTTGGGGGTGGGGGAAATCCCTGAAAATGTGAATCTTCAGTGCTTTATTGTGTGTGAGTGGTTGGTAGCCAGTGAATGTTACAGTCAGAATCAAGCTACCTAATAAAACTCATTTAAACCTAACTGAATTTCCAGGGCACTAGTAAGGTTTGACTGAATTTGCTGTGTCTTCAGAAAATATTTTTCTTCTGTGCACACATCTAATTTGGGATGTTCTTGGGTATGATTTATGAACTTTGAGACAGAAAAATAAAAAATGAGTCAAAGGCATTTTAAAAGGTCCAAGCCTAACTCTACCCATGAGAGAGCCACATGCAGTTGTGCCATTTATTCTGCTACTGAGAGATGGCCATGCATCCACAGCATCGCCACATCGCTGCTACTGACACTTCGTTCACGGGTGCTCTCCAGGGATAAACCTGTTAGTGCCCAACACACTCAGCCACACAAGCTAGGCTCAACCAGCCCACCTACTTTTTTAGGGAAAGCTCTCCATTTAGATTCCTATCCTAATAAAACTGTCGAGCCTTGATACGGTCACCATAAATTCTGTGTATGAGCTTGAAACTCCTGAGATTTGGTATATAGCAGAAGAAAAATCTCACAAAATGGATAACGAAATGAGAAAATTCTGGTACCAATGCCCCAAATCGTCTGGCCTGGCAGCATGTCAGTCATGCCCAGGTGCCACTCACGGACTTGGTGCTACACCAGCTGACCTGTGCAGGCTCAGGAAATGGATGAATGTCTAACATGTATATAGTCAGAGTAGCTATTGTTATGCATTCTGTTGTCAAACAAAAGCCTTATGTTTAGCTCCCAGAAATTTTTTGACCAAGTTTCACAATTTTTATGTTAATGAAAAGGATGGGGGAAGGAAATCTGCAGAGATATCAGTGACATGTCAAAGGCAGTGGCAGGTCAGAACATCCTTGTAGTGACACGGACAAAGCTTTCTGCCATACACATAGTCTTTCAACACAGCAACATGTTAGCAGATGCATCGGAAGAAGCAAGCTCTGCTCTGCAATCAGAAACATAAAAAAATAACTGCTCCCTGCCCCACTGGCAGAGCTACTGAGATTTTCAGTTTAAAACAGAAAGATTGTTTAGGTGCCCACTGGCCTCTTCATCTGTCTCCTACAACCTCACTGAGTAGATGTTGGTTTATTCAAATTAGTACATAATTGAAAGCAGCTGCTACTTCATAGGTGACTGGAAGTCCTAACAGTCTCTGGGAAACAAGCAAAATTAACTGAGTTCACATAATTCAATATTCATTTTTTATTATTTATCCTTATTAAATTAATTTTAATTACATAAATAACTATCTTTATGGAATACCTAGTACACATTAGGCATCATAGTACCAAATATCAAATCATTTTCCTGTATTCATTTAATCCTCCCAACATTCTGTGAGCTAAATACTATGACAAACAAAAATGTAAAAACCTGAATGTGGAGAAGATATATAATTGATCTAAAATCACACTAATGAATGGAAGTGGGAAGATGCAAACTCAGTTACTGATGTTCCTAAAGCTGTTTTTTGCTGCCTTCAACACATATGGAGTATTCTTATCTACAAAGCATCATGATAGGAATTGGAAAAAAAAAAACAATGTGAAGAAAGATCCCAAACTTCCAGGAGCTTTTAATATATAGTGAGAAGCAGACAAGAACATCACACATATATTCAACTGACTCCTGACAAAGGTCTAAAGACAATTCAACAGAGAAAAAATAGTCTTTTCAACAAATGATTCTGGAACAGCTGGATATCTGTTGGCAAAAATTTTAAAGTGAACCTCAATCCATATCTCACACTGCATACAAAAGGTAATTCAAAATGGATCATAGGCATGAATGCAAAACCTAAAAGTATAAAACTTCTAGAAGACAACAGGAAAAATCCTTGTGGCTTGGTTAGACAAAGATTTCTTAGATACAACACCAAAATTTCCATCTGTAAAAATAAACAAATTGGTACATTCATCAAAAATTAAACTTCATCAAAATTAAAAACTTCAACTGTCATAAAAAAAATAAAAGGTAGGGTTAAGGCAATGAAAAGATCAGGCACAGACCAGGAGAAAATACTTGCAAAACATATATCTGACAAATGGCTTGTATCCCAAGTATATTTATAAATATATACTCAATAACAAGAAAACAAACAACTCAATAAAAATAAATGGACCAAATACGTGATGGACACTTCACAAAAAAAGTTATACAGATATCCAAGAAGCACATGAAAATATGACATTAATCGTTAGGTCAAATCAAGTTAAAACCACAATGATATATTAGTACATACTTTTGAGAATGGCTAGTTTTATTTTTCTAATGACAATACTAAAGTATTGAAAAGCAGTTTGGCAGTTTCTTATGAAGTTAAATATATACTTATAATATGACTCAAGAATCCCACTCCTAGGTATTTACTCTAGAGAAATAAAAACCTGTGTTTACACAACACTTGTATGTAAATGTTTTCTATGGATTTATTCATAATCTCCAAAAATGGGAAACAACATTAATCTCCATTAAACTTATGAATGGATAAACAAATTTTGCTATGACCACAGAGTAGAATACAGTTTATGAATAAAAGCAAATCATGGATGTACACAATAACCATATGAATATCAATAACATTATATTAAGTAAAATTAGCCAGATTTTTAAAACTGTGCAATGTATGATTCCACTTATACGACACTGTAAAACATGAAAAACTAGAAAGATAGAAAGCAGATTAGTGGTTTCCAGGGGTTAGGAATGGGGAAAGATGCTCACTACACATTTTGGGGTGATGGATATATATTCTCTTTCTCAGTTTGGATGGTGGTTCACAATCCATAGAACTGTATACTAAAAAAAAGTGAATTTTGCTAGATATTAATTATATTTGCAAAAACCCACAATTAAATGTTGAGCATGTCTAAAACTGAGGCCATTCTGTTTCTCACCGAGCTTTGCTCCTCACTGAAAAGTACTATTTCCTATTTGCCTGTCTTCAAAGGATGGCTCTTTCTATTGAAATAAAAGAAAGTGGATACATGACATACAAAAATCTATGGGATACAGCAAAAGCAGTACTAAGAAGTTTGTAAAACAAACATTTCTTGTATTACAAAACTAGAAAGACTTTAAATAAACAACCTAAAAATGCACTGCAAGTCCTAGAAAAGCAAGGACAAACCAAACCCAAAATTAGTATAAGGAAAGAAATAATACAGATTAGAGCAGAAATAAGTAAAATTGAGACATAAAAGATCAATGAAATAAAAAGTTGGTTTTTTGAAAAGATGAATCAAATTGATAAACCTTTAACTGCACTAAGAAAAAAAGAGACAAGATCCAAATAAAATCAGAGATGAAAAAAGAGACGTTAACAACTGAGACCACAGAAATATAAAGAATCACTAGAGAATATTATTACAAACTATTCATCAACAAGTTGGAAAACCAGGAAATGATAAATTCCTGTACACATAACACCTACAAAATTGAACCATAAAGAAACAGAAAACATCAATAAATTAATAACAAGTAATGCAATTGAAGCCACAAAAAGTCTCCCATCAAAGAAAAGCCTAGGACCTAACTCTTTTATGCTGGATTCTATCAAACTTTTAAAGAGGAACTAATACCAATTCTTTTCAAACTATTCCAAAAAATAAAGAGGAGAGAATACTTTCAAATTCATTCTATGAGGCCAGCATTACCCTGATACTACCTGATACTAACACCAGACAAGGACACAACTAAGAAAATAAAACTACAAGCCAATATTATTGATGAGTATAATGCAAAATTCTCAACAAAATACTAGCAAACAAAATTCAACAACACATTAAGAAGATCATTCATCATGATCAAGTAGGATTCTTCTCTGGAATGCAAAGATGGTTCAACAAATGGACATCAATAAATGTGATGCATCAGATTAACAGAACCAACTAGAGAAAACATATGATTCCTTCAACAGAAGCTGAAAAAGCATTTGATAAAATTCAACATCTGTTTATGATAAAAAACCTTCATTAAACCAGGTATAGAAGGAACATGCATGACAATAATAACGATCATACACGGCAACCCACAACTAACATCATACTGAATGGGGAAAAATTGAAGGCCTTTTTTTTTTTTCTGAGAGCTGGAACAAGATAATGATTCCTACTTTCACCACTTTTATTCAACATAGTACTGGAAGTCCTGGACATAGGAATTAGACAAGAGAAAGAAATAAAGATCATCTTAATTGGAAAGAAAAAGGTCAAATTAGCCTTGCTTGCAGATAACATGATCTTATACTTAGAAAGAAAACATAAAGACTCCACCAAAAACTCTTAGAACTGATCAACAAATTTTGGAAAATTGCAAGATACCAAATCAATATATAAAAACCAGTAGCACTTATATATACCAACAGCAAACAACCTGAAAAATCAAGAAATCAATGCCATTTATGAGAGTTACAAAGAATGTAAAATACCTATGAATATGTTTAACCCAGAAAGTAAAAGATCTTTACCAGGAAAACTGTAAAACACTAATGAAAGGAATTAAACAGGGCACACAAAAAATGAAAAGAACATTCCATGCTCATGAATCGAAAGAATCAATATTGCTAAAATGTCCATACTATCCAAAGCAATCTACAGATTCAATGCAATCTCTATCAAAATACCAATGACATTTTTCACAGAAAAAGAAGAAACAATCCTAAAATTTGTACAGAACCATAAAAGATCCCAAATAACCAAAACAATCCTGTGCAAAAAGAAGAAAGCTGAAGGCATCACACTACCTGGATTTCAAAATTTACTCCAAAACTGTAATATGTAAAGCAGCATGGTACTGGCATAAAAAAAAAACAGACACATAGACCAATGGAACAGAATAAAGAACCCAGGGATAAATCCATGCATTTACAGTCAAATCATCTTCGACAAAGGTACCAAGAATGTACAATAAGGAAAGGACAGCATCTTTGATAAGTAGTGCTGTTCCCATGGTGCTGGATAACTATATGCAGAAGAATGAAACTGGACCCATATCTCTCAACGTCTACCAAAATAAAGTCAAAATAGATCAATGTCTTCAATCTAAGACCCAAAACTCCGAAACTAGAAGAAAACATTAGGGAAGTGCTCCAGAACATTGGTCTGGGAAAGATTTTTATATATATATATAAGACCTTAAAAGTACAAGGAAGCAAATCAAAAATAGACTAATGGTATTATGCCAGCTGAAAAGTTTCTGAAGAGCAAATGAAATAATCAACAAAGTAAAGAAACAACCTATAGAAAGGGAGAAGATATTTGCAAACTACCCATCTTACAAAGGACTAATAACCAGAATATATAAGGAACTCAAACAACTCATTTACAAAAAAAAAAAAAAAAAAAAAAAAAAAAAGAACCCACAACAAATAATCTAATTTAAAAATGGACAAAAGATATAAATAGATGTTTCTCAGCAGAAGACATGCAAATGGCCAACAGGTATATGAAGAGATGCTCAACATCACTAATCATCACAGATATGCAAATCAAAACTACAATGAGAGGACTGCTTTGCCTATGGGGTAGCCATTCTTTATTCATTTACTTCCCTCAAAAAACAAAAACAAACAAAACTACAATGAGAGATATAATCTGGTCCCAGTTAAAATGACTTTTATCCAAAAGACAGGCAATAACAGATGCTGGCAAGAATGTGGAAAAAGGGGAACCCTCATACACTATTGGTGGAAGTGTAAATTAGTACAACCACTATGAAGAACAGCATGGAGGTTCCTTAAAGAACTAAAAACAAAGCTACCATATGATCCAACAATTCCACTACTGGGTATATATCCAAAAGAAAGAAAATCAATATATTGAAAAAATATTTGCACTCTCGCGTTTGTTTGTTTATTTATTGATTTTGAGGTGGAGTCTTGCTCTGTCACCCAGGCTGGAGTGCAGTGGCATGATCTCAGCTCACTGCAAGCTCTGCCCCCTGGGTTCACACCATTCTCCTGCCTCAGCCTCCAGAGTAGCTGGGATTACGGGCACCCGTCACCATGCCCAGCTAATTTTTTGTATTTTTGGTAGAGACGGGGTTTCACCGTGATAGCCAGGATGGTCTCGATCTCCTGACATGGTAATCTGCCCACCTTGGCCTCCCAAAGTGCTGGGATTACAAGCGTGAGCCACTGCGCCTGGCCGCACTCTCGTGTTTATTAAAGCACTATTCACAATAGCCAAAATATGGAATCAACCCAAGTGTGCAACAATAAAAGAATAAAGAAAATGTGGTTTATATACACAATGAAATATTATTCAGCCATAAAACGAATGAGAATTTGTCATTTGTGGCAACATGGATGAACCTAGAGTTAAGTGAATCATGTTAAGTGAAATAATCTAAGACAACAAATATCCCATGTTCTAATTCATATGTTGGAGCTAAAACAGTGGATCTCATGACAATACAGAGTAGATCTGTGATTGTCAGACACTGGGAAACGTAGACAGTAGGGGAGTGTGAAGAGACATTAATTAATGGGTACAAATATATGGTTTTATTTATTTATTTTGTTTGTTTGTGACAGGGTCTTGCTCTGTTGCTCAGGCTACAGTGCAGTAGTGCTATCATGGCTCACATCAGCCTCAACCTCCTGGGCTCAAGCAATCCTCCCACCTTAGTCTCAATACCAGCCCATAAAAGCAGCCAGGAGGGAGGCCATATCCTACAGAGCCACAGAGGTGGAGCTGCCCAAGACCATGGGAACCCACCTCAGCCTCAACCTCCCAGGCTCAAGCAATCCCCCACCTTAGTCTCAATACCAGCCAATAAAAGCAGCCAGGAGGGAGGCCATATCCTACAAAGCCACAGAGGTAGATCTGCCCAAGACCATGGGAACCCACCTCTTGCATCAGCATGACCCAGAAGGGAAACATGGAGTCAAAGGGGAACATTTTGGAGCTTTAAGATATGACTGCTCTGAAGTCTCAGGATACAAAATCAATGTGCAAAAATCACAAGCATTCTTATACACCAATAACAGACAAACAGAGAGCCAAATCATGAGTGAACTCCCATTCACAATTGCTTCAAAGAGAATAAAATACCTAGGAATCCAACTTACAAGGGATGTGAAGGACCTCTTCAAGGAGAACTACAAATCACTGCTCAACGAAATAAAAGAGGACACAAACAAATGGAAGAACATACCATGCTCATGGATAGGAAGAATCAATATTGTGAAAATGGCCATACTGCCCAAGGTAATTTATAGATTCAATGCCATCCCCATCAAGCTACCAATGACTTTCTTCACAGAATTGGAAAAAACTACTTCAAAGTTCATATGGAACCAAAAAAGAGCCCACATAGCCAAGACAATTCTAAGCCAAAAGAACAAAGCTGGAGGCATCATGCTACCTGACTTCAAACTATACTACAAGGCTACAGTAACCAAAACAGCATGGTTCTGGTACCAAAACAGACATAGACCAATGGAACAGAACAGAGTCCTCAGAAATAATACCACACATCTACAGCCATCTGATCTTTGACAAACCTGAGAAAAACAAGAAATGGGGAAAGGATTCCCTATTTAATAAATGGTGCAGGGAAAACTGGCTAGCCATATGTAAAAAGCTGAAACTGGATCCCTTCCTTATACCTTATACAAAAAGTAATTCAAGATGGATTAGAGACTTAAATGTTAGGCCTAAAACCATAAAAACCCTAGAAGAAAACCTAGGCAATGCCATTGAGGACATAGGCATGGGCAAAGACTTCATGTCTAAAACACCAAAAGCAATGGCAACAAAAGCCAAAATTGACAAATGGGATCTAATTAAACTAAATAGCTTCTGCACAGCAAAAGAAACTACCATCAGAGTGAACAGGCAACCTACAGAATGGAAGAAAATTTTTGCAATTGACTCATCTGACAAAGGGCTAATATGCAGAATCTACAAAGAACTTAAGCAAATTTACAAGAAAAAAAAATCAAACAACCCATCAAAAAGTGGGCTAAGGATATGAACAGACACTTCTCAAAAGAAGAGACTTATGCAGCCAACAGACACATGAAAAAATGCTCATCGTCACTGCTCATTACAGAAATGCAAATCGAAACCACAGTAAGATACCATCTCACACCAATTAGAATGGCAATCATTAAAAAGTCAGGAAACAACAGGTGCTGGAGAGGATGTGGAGAAATAGGAACATTTTTACACTGTTGGTGGGACTGTAAACTAGTTCAACCATTGTGGAAGACAGTGTGGTGATTCCTCAAGGATCTGGAACTAGAAATACCATTTGACCCAGCCATCCCATTACTGGTCATATACCCAAAGGATTATAAATCATGCTGCTATAAAGACACATGCACACGTATGTTTACTGCGGCACTACTTACAATAGTAAAGACTTGGAACCAACCCAAATGTCCATCAATGACAGACTGGATTAAGAAAATGTGGCACATACCATGGAATGCTATGCAGCCATAAAAAAGGATGAGTTCACGTCCTTTGTAGGGCCATGGATGAAGCTAGAAACTATCATTCTCAGCAAACTGTCACAAGGACAGAAAACCAAACACCGCATGCTCTCACTCATAGGTGGGAATTGAACAATGAGAACACACAGACACAGGAAGGGGAACATCATACACCAGGGCCTGTCGTGGATGGGGGGAGGGGGGAGGGATAGCGTTAGGAGATATATCTAATGTAAGTGATGAGTTAATGGGTGCAGCACACCAACATGGCACATGTATACATATGTAACAAACCTGCATGATATGCACATGTACCCTAGAACTTAAAGTATAAAAAAAAAAAAAAAAAAAAAAAGATTTGACTCCGACTCCTCTGCTGGATTTCAGACTCACATGGGGCCTGTAGCCCCTTTGTTTTGGCCAATTTCTCCCATTTGGAATGGCTCTTGTATCCAATGCCTGTACCCACATCGTATCTAGGAAGTACCTAACTTGCTTTGGTTTTCACAGGCTCATAGGCAGAAGAGACTTTTGCCTTGTCTCAGAAGAGATGTTGGACTGTGGACATTTGAGTTAATACTGAAATAAGTTAAGATTTTGGAGGACTGTTGGAAAGCCTTCATTGGTTTTGAAATGTGAGGGCATGAGATTTGGGAGGGGCCAGGGGTGGAACAATATGGTTTGGCTGTGTTCCCACCCAAATACACAATTCCAACGTGTTGTGGGAGGAATCTGGTAAGAAGTGATTGAATTACGGGAGCAGGTTTTTCCTGTGCTATTCTCAGGATAGTAAATGAGTCTCACAATATTTGATGGTTTCAAAAGTGAAGGTTCCCTGCACAAGCTCTCTCTTTGCCTGCCACCATTTATGTAAGATGTGACTTGCTCCTCCTTGCCTTCTGCCATGATAGTGAGGGCTCCCCAGCCATGTGGAACTGTAAGTCCATTAAACCTCTTTTTCTTCCCAGTCTCAGGTATGCCTTCATCAGCAGAGTGAAAACAGACTAATACCATTGTTCTGTATTAGATGCTGTAATGCTTGAGTTGGTTGGCCTCCAGCCAGCAGGTAGTGATTTCAAGATAGCACCAGCTGCAGTAGTAGAAGGGGGTTATAAGTATTCAGGTTTCTCAGATGATGGACAGGGCCATAGAGCTCCCAAGAGTTTTTTTCTTTTATATTTGGTTACCAGGGAAGGTAGAGAAAGACTACCAGGTGGGGGCAGGGTTAGGCAGGTCTCAGCTCAGACTCCTTGGACGAGCTTGCTGCAGCCATTGTGGGGTTTAGGGGAGTGATTCGCAGGCCAGTGGAATTATGTTCCAAGCGGGATTATGGCTGCCTCTGCTGTGTCATATATATCGCCAGGGAAGCGGGAGAAAGCCAGCAGTGACAGACCTCACTCAGCTCCCAGGCGCCAGCAAGGCCAGCCTCACTCCCCGCCATGCCCCGCCAACAACACCAAGTTTACATCCAGACAGCCAGCACTCAGGGCTGAGATCTTGCCATAGACTACAAGCCTCCCGGTTGAGAGAGCAAGCAGGACTTTCCAGCCTTGCCCCCTCCCACCTCCCCGCACCACAGGCTGTGGCTTCTGCGCTCATATCTGCACTTTTCATTAATCTCTCTGGATTCTGCTCAGGAAAACTTGTACTCTGTTGAAATGATTACAAAGTTCAGCTATAAGTTTTGTTTACCCTGTGGCCCCTCCCCGTTTCTACTGTCTGCTTTCCTCAAGGACCCCTGTGAGGTAAAGCCAGGTATGCTTTCCTGGGCTTCAGCTGGGGACTGGGCGTGCTTACAGGGTACTTCCCGCTGCTTCTCCTATATTTATATTTTGCTCAGCTCCCTAAACCCATTTCAGCTCTAGGTAAGGTTAAATCCTTCTCTCATGATCTGGATTTTCAGGTTCCCAGTGGGAATGTGTGCTCAGAGACAGGCTTTTACTCTCACACTTTGGGAACTCATAGTTTTTCAGCTGTCTCACAGAGTTTGCAGCAGCAAGCCACCTCTTTCAAAGGGTCTGTGAATTTTATCTGTTTTCCTGATATGTTCCTGCAGTGATTCTTGGAGCAAAAGTTCACGACGTGGGTCTCCACATGCTGTTCCATTCGTCCAAGTAGGAACTACACGTTAGTCCTGCCTCCCATCCGCCATTTCGGCTCCTGGCTAATTTTTTATTTTTTGTTTTAGAGATGAGGTCTCACTCTATTGCCCAGGCTGGTCTTAAATTCCTAACCTCCATCTGTCTACCTGCCTCAGCCTCCCGAAGTGCTAGATTGCAAGCATGAGCCACTCACCCACAAATATATGATTTTATATAAGAAATAATGCATAGTATTAGGCAGATTAGTAGGGTGACTGTAGTTTACAATATTCTATTGTACATATCAAAATAGAAGAGAATAATATGAATTTCTTGCATAAAGACAAATATTTAAGGTGATGGATATCTCAAGTACACCAATTTGATTTTTATAAATTATATGATTGTATTAAATTATCACATGTACCCCAAAACTGTATACATCTATTATGCATCAATAGAAATATTTTAAAAATTTTAAATGATGGCTGTTTCATCTCTCACTTCAGAAGGAAGTCAGTTTTGATGCCCAATAAATTATATCTCTTTGTGTTTCTCAGAAATATTCCTTCTTCCCCCTTCCTGTTGTCCCTGCTTGCTTTGTTCCTTCAGCATTTTCAGTCTAACTCCTGCCCTGGCTTCATGACAGGTGTTTTTTTGTTTTGTTTTGTTTTTTTCCTGGACTCCCATTCTGCTGCCATCAATTCTACCCTATCCCTTCGACTAAATGATCTTTATAAAACATTATCCTCGTCATGAATATCCTGTGTTCAAAATCTTCAGAAGTTTTCTATAGAATAAAGTCCAAACTCTTTCATATTGAATAGAGGTTTGGTCCAGTGTATCTTCTGTCACTCCTGAAGGCATATTTGATGCCCCAGCCATACTGTGACTCAAAACATAACTTTCAAATGTGCCTCATTGTTTTCTCCTGCTCTGTAACTTTGCAAAGGTTCTGCACTTGTGCCTGAAATGCCTTCTGAAAATCCTGTCTCTGCTCACTTTTGGAGACTTTCCTGACATGTTATTTATTCAGTGGAAACTTCTTTCCTACTGTCCACATCAGGCAGAGAGTTAGATGTTCCCGGTTCTATGCTCCAACAGCAATATGCTTGAACCTTAACAAGGGCACTCACCTGCCCGTCTTGCAATTGTGCATAGATCTGGCTATCCCAACAAATTAAGTGCTGGTTAAATAAACCAGCTATGTATTATACACTTTTGAATCCGCAGCAACAAGAGGCATTTGGTAAATATGATTCAGCATATAAACATATAAACATATTACATATGCAGTATCAGAAAAAAAAAAAAAAATCCTGGAGCATTTTCCCCTCCCAACCTAGAACTCCTGTTATTTTGGCTCACTATAGACGGCTTTTTCAGAAAAGATCACCTAACACTTTGTTAAAAGAAAAAGTTCAGAAAAATTAAATTTAATAAAGTTTATTTGAGCAAAGAATGATTCACGAATTGGGCAGCACTCAGAACCAGAAGAGGCTCAGAGAGCTCTGCTCTGTAACAGTGAGCAACGATTATTTACAAACAGAACAGGGGACTGAAGGGCACAAATAGCTTGATTCGGCTACAGCTAGACATTTGCCTTGTTTGGACATGGTCTAATCAGTTGGCTGCCCATACCTGGCTGAAACTCCGTTGCTTGGGATTGGCTGAGAGTCAGTTGTTTATCATAATCCTAAGTTAGGTGTTTAGTTTGTTTATGTATGAAGTTAGGTTGCAGTTCATTAATAAAGGATTTCAAGGAGAGGAGATAGACTTGGACCTAATTTAACAGCACAAATCAGCAATGGCACAACACAGTCAAGACAAATCCCTGAGGCTGTAGAAGAGCAAACATACTAAGACAGGCATAATATATAAAGCAGGTTAGTTGCAGGAAAAATGCAAGGAAGATTAGTAAGGTCGCTGTCTTATATTTAAGTGTCCCATAAAGATTTTTGTAGGTTAGTATTATTCATAGGTCACTCTTACTACTATATGAGACCAAACCAGTTTCTGAGCTTGCTGCTTGTGGAACTGGTGGACTCTGTGGAGAGATTCTTGTAGCATTCATCTTTATTCATTGTGTCCTGATAAGCATGGGGATTTGCTTCTTTTTGGCAAATAGAGTGGAAGACTATTTCTTTGGTATATGCTTATATGGCTGTGTATTGAATAGGGTAGCAGAGACAAGGAACACGGGTGCTTGGCATGCCATGTGAATCTCTGAATCTGCTGTTTGCAGCACTGGTTTTCTGCTAATGGAGAAGAGTTAGTGGCAGACACTGAAGGAAGCAGAGTCAACAAAGTCGTGGTGTTCCTGTGCACACAGAGCTACTTCTGTGCCCAGGAGGCAGCAGTCACCACTGGGAGAGAAGAAGCTGTTTGCTCACCAATTCTACTGTAGACCACAGGGACCAGACAGAACAATATGCACAAAGTCATGGAACTGAGAGTAAAATAAGAGTTCCACAGTCACAGTGTGTGTGTGTGTGTGTGTGTGTTTGTGGGAGGGAGGGTGAAATTAATTAGGAAACATTAATGCACAATAGAGTGGTTTTGCCATACTTTATCCATCTGCATCATTTTCTTCTCTTTTTTTCTTCCCAGGATTAGGGGAATATCATCTCTATTTTTTGCATTGCTGTTTCTAATTCATTTTCATTTCATCTACTCTCATGGTTTCTTCACTGAAAATGAATTAGAAATTATAAAAACTATGGATTATTCATTTCCAACCAAATCGTGGTTTGAAACAAATTCTTGTCCTAGCAGCTTGCTGAATTTTAATCAAAATACATTTTTTCAAGTTGGAGTCAGTGAAATTCTGTTGCACAAATGGTTTGGGGACTAACAATGACTCATTGGAAGCTCTCTTAGTGGTCCCTGGTGAGCATGGTGATGCCCAGTGGATACATGAGCCAAGCAGCATTGGCACTGGCAGAGGGCAGTGGCAGTGATCAACACACACTCACAGAGAGAAAAACAAAACTAAGGAACAGGAGCAGGCTTGTTCTTTTCTACTTACAGAAAACCCTCAGGGGATACCCAAAAATATCTGAGGTAGTCTATATTGAAGATTTTCTTTTTCCCATACAGTATGGTTCGTATTTTAGGCAAGGTTGGTATAGACTCTGTGGGGGCCTTTTTCAGAAAGCAAGAAAAACATGTCATTAAAGGTACTAAAGTCTGAAGTTTTTTCCTTTCTTCCAGTCTTTCAGTTTACCATGATGCTTTTTATTTGCTATTTAATGTCATCTTAAGAAAAATAAAATATTTACATTAATATGAATTTTATTATTCTTCCTTATTCAATGCCAGTTTTAAATGCAAACATAAGAATTTATAGTAGAATCAGCAATATTATACAATTTACATTTTATAGTTTATACAGGCATATGTACCCTGTTCGTGCCAGAAAAGAAGCTGTATAAAACTAATGAACTTTTAAAATTTTACTTCGGAATAAACGTACATTCTTTTAAGACGCTCTAACTTCAGTTTATTAGTGAATAAGAAAACACTTGAGAGAAAAAGGAATTATGAGTTGCCTATCTTTCCCCTTCCTTCCATGTCATCATTTTCATCATAAGTGTTTGGCTAATGAAGGAAAATAACACATACATAAAAGGAATATGATACGGTTGCTTAGTTGTTCATGTTTGTTAAATTATCATTGCCTTCATTTTATACTTGAAGCAAGTTTGTTTTGCAAGAGAAAGCATAGTCCCTCAGAGCTTTCAGCCCTCCCAGGCTATTCAGCAAGGGTAACAAAAGATCAAAGGAACAGATTAGAAGGATTCCAGAGAAACAGCCAAAAGTCAGAACAACCTAAATGTCCTTCAACTGAAGAAGAGACAAACAAATTGCGGTAGTTTCATGCAATGGAATACTACTTGCCAATAAACAGGAACAAACTCCTGATATGTGCATCACAAGCGTGAATCTCCAAAAAATGTTATGCTGAGCAAATAAAGCCAGACACACACAAAAAAGCAGATACTGTGCGAATCCATTTTTTATGAGGTTCTAGAACAGGAAAACTCAAGCTGTGATTATAAATGTTATCACAGATACTGTCTTCTTTGGAGTTAAGGGATGCCTAGACAACCACATGAGGAAACATTCTGGGATGTTGAAAGTGATCTAGTCTTGACTGGGCTGGAAGCTACATGGGTGTATCCTTTTATCAAAACTCATCAAACAGTATGTTTAGGACCTCTCAGTTTCACTCTGTATAAATAATACCTAGGTTAAAAGTAAGTTACTTTGCATTTCTCTTTCCAAAAATAATCAGTTATCTTGTACATTTTCTCTCCTAAGCAAATTTTAAAACAAGATTGTCAAATGCCACAAAAATTATGTTGGGATTGGGACTGAAAAAACATTTAATTTGTGCATTTACTTAGGAGAAAATACATCATTACTTTATTAAGTAAACCCCATTATATTTCTTGCTATTAAGGATTTCTTACATTAATTTCATTAAAGTTATCTCTATAGAAAATTCTCACATCATTATGAGATTTGCTTCTAAATTATTTACTGATTGGCTTATTTTCTTATGTAAACTGATTTCCCCCACTTGATCTTCTTATTGATTCTTAATGGCAAATAAGTTACTGATTTTTTTTAATCTGGCCACCTTATTAAATGATAGTTATTAGTTCTCATAGTTTTTCAGTTGATCTCTGGATTTTCTGCATAGCCAGTTTTAATATCTGCCAACAGTGACAATATTTTCCTATTCTATATTACTTTATTTTCTTGCACCAGCTAGAATGACTACAATATTAAATAGCAGTGGTATCCTTGTCATGTTTATGGGAATATTTTTATTATTTCACTATTAAGATATTTGCTCTGTGTATCAAACAAACATACATCAGGTTAGGAAATTTCCTTTTATTTCTGGAAAAAATTGGATTTTTTTCTTATTGATTTAATTAAACTGACTAATAAATTGTTTTGGTAACTATCAGGATTCTCCTATTTTTCTTCTCCCTTCAAAGGTTCGTGTAATTATATTAGTAAATGTTAATATTGAAACATATTAAACATATGAAATGCAAAAATAATCTCTACTGTTGATAATGTATTAGTCTTTCAACATGTGGGTAGCTTCCATTTGTTAATATTTTGTTTAGAAATTTTACATTAATCTTCATACTTTAGGTTGCTATTAGATTTCCATTTTTCTCCTAAAATTATGTCTGGCTTTGATATCAGGGTTATACATTGGCTCTGGAAAGCTGCCAATTCTCTACTTTTGAAAAGTTGAAATATTGGAAGAAGATTTGGCAAAACTTGTCTCTAGGATTATCTAGGCACTGTAACTTTGTTAAAGTCTCCATCTTTTCCATTTCCCTTATGATTATTGGCCCATATGAGGTTTTAATATTTACTCTTCCTCATCAATATACTAGGAAATCTGTCATTTCATCTCTGTTTTCAAATCTATTGGAATGTAGTTGTAGGGAGGATGATTATGTCTTTTTCTCATGTATAATAATATTATTGTTGTTTCTCTATTTTTTTTTCCAGAAAGTTTTGCTAATGTTAGTCTGATTTATTTGTCTTTTTGAAGAAATACTTTTTGGTTTTATTCTTCAAGTTTATGTTCATTTTTTAATCTCACAAAATTCTGCTTTTACCTATATTGTATGTTTCCTTCTACTTTTCTTTTTTTTTTTTAACTTACTGAACTGAAAGTTTAGTCACATATTATCAGTCTATTTTAATCTAAGGAATGCATTCTAAGATTCCAAATTTTCCCTTGAATACTATTTTTGAGTTTAAATAAAGGTTATTCATATTTGGAATACATATTTTAATTTTTTACCTCAAAATGTTTTGAAAGGTTGCATTTAAATTTTCAAGTGATTGGATGGGGGAGTGTTGTCACTTTATTATTAATATATACTTTCATTACTTTATTGTCATATATAGAATGTGAATCTTTTTATTCAAAACTGCAAAATTTATATTGCCTTGTGATATAGTATTTGTGGAGTTTTTGTGCCTGTAATCATGTTTGAATGAATATGTATTATTCATTTTTTATAAACATACATCTATATGTAAATTAATTATTCAAGTTTTTTTATATTTTCAATCATTTCCTTTATTGTTTTTTATCTGTAAATTAAAGTGTGTGTAGTAAAATCTTTCTCAAATACTTTTAATTTGTAAAATTCTCCTTGGGTTTCAAGCAGGTTTTACTTTTAATATTTCAAAGTTATGTAATAAAGTTAATAAATATTTGTGGCTACTTATATACTCTTGGTAGATTTTTAACTCTCATCAACATAAAATATGATTTTCATTTGTACCTGTTTTCTTCATTTTGTGTTTGCCCAACATACCTTTTATTCCCTTTCAAATATTCTGAATATTTTAGAAGCAATTCTTGTAAATATTACGTATTTATTGTTTTTTATTTACCCTCTCGCATTGATCATGTTTAACTACCTCTGACTTCTTTTATTCTTTAGAAATTTGGTGTTTTTTTTCCTTCTGCGGTTTCTTTCTGGAATGGGTTTTCTTTGTTCCATTTTTTAAACTCATTTGTACATTTTGTTGGTAGACAACTTTCTATGGATCTCACACATTCATGTACATTTTATGAACAAGGACAAGCCCTTTATTCCAAGCTATCTTGTAAAGGATGTTTACATGGTGAAGATTCTAAGATGACAGAGATAGTATCTCTCTCCAGAGCCAAGGGCAACTCTGATTACCACCTTAGAGGGTAGAGATAGTGTTTCCCTCTTAAGCAAACTGTAGGCACATTTACTTCCCACTATAAAAGAATCAGGTATCCTAAGCTCATGATTTCTCTTCTGTAATGCAATCCATTGCATGTACTTCTGTAGTGTGTCATCTGGTCTCCCTCTTCACGTCACCATCTGGGAATTGGAGCTCAGGTACCCCAGAGCAAATATGCAGATGTTTATTTTACTTGCTTTGAGTAATAAAGTCCTTTGTCTCTGAGCAATGAGTTTTGTGTCTCCTACCAGCATCTATGAAACTGTGGCAGCCCAATCTGTTAGCTTACAAATAAGGTAACATCTCAGATCCTTCACAGTTTATGACAACTTGTACCTGCAATTTCTAATCCCCATTGGAATACTCCTTAACACGAAATGTGGCTCTTGTCCATAGGGCCACTCTTGTGTCTAATGGGGACATCTGGGGTATGTTCTCTTGAGGTTGAATGCCCATTAGCACCACCAAATCTTCTTAGGCTAGCATCAAACAGACTGCAAGAGTACGTGTGAATTTGAAAGTGTGAATTGGCAGGAATGGGAAAGTTCAGAAACATTAAGAGGGAGACAGCACTGGAGTGGGTAAGGGAGGAGGTGACGATTCCACATGAGAAGCTGAGTATATCCTCAGAGTAGCAGTGGCATTGTGGCACACTAAGAGCCCTGGAGCCTGGACACCTTGAGGTCTCTACATTTTCCAAGCTAACCAGGAGTCAGAGGACTCCAGAAGAGGGCAGGGGCCCAAGTCCAGAAACCTGGTTTGGTTTCTCATCTTAGGCATGGGCATAATAACTGATTTGGACCTGAATGAAAATCCATGCTGAAATCCAGACCTCCTTTGTGAAAGCTTGTATGGCTTGAAAGACCCATGGTTTATGGTTCTATTAGTAGGCTAATAATAACTTTAAATCTAATTAAAGAGTCCCTGGTGTGAGAAGGGCAGCCTGGGTTCCACTTAGTGTAGAAAATGAAGCAGATAATAGCTGAAGAACAGAAATGTAAGCTGAGTATGAGTAAGAAAAAAAGCCCTAAATTACTGGTTAAAATTTTTAAAAAGCCAGCCCTATGTCTGTCCATGTGGCTGAGTATGAGTAAGAAAAAAAAAAGCCCTAAATTACTCGTTAAAATTTTAAAAAACCAGCCCTATCTCTGTTCATGTGGCACAGACCAAGCCAAGAGTTCCTGAGAGAAAATCACCTGAACCAGCAAATCCTGACTCACTGCTTTTCCTCAGAGGTAACAGCCCACCAAGGTGCTAGTGCCAAACCCAGGGGTCTACACCAGAGCCAAAACATAAGAGGAGGTGCCTGGCACCCAACTCCTGCTGATGCTAAGGGAGACTATCTTGCTTAGAGTTTATGAAAATGCAGTGACTAGCAAAGACTGGTACCATTAACCAACACTGAGCATTCTGGCTCAATGGCACTACAGGTTTCCATGTTGATGTGTCCTAAGGCTCTGTAACACACATCCTGCCAAGTATACACTCTCCCTCTGTGCTTTTTCTGTTCCCTGTGCTTATACTGCTACTTGTGTGGGTACTAAACACTCCTGCTAGATTCTAAGCCTACTAGATTGCAGGACAAAAAGCTGAAAGACAGCAAGGATTAGAGCAACTGAACAGATAACTAGTCCAAATAAGAGAAATGAAATGAACCTCTCTCTCTTGTTGCCTTTGGAGGTAAATGTTTGAAGCCCTCTTCACTGCAGCAGCTGCTTTCTCTGAGATGTATGAACACAAGTGTCTGCAACCTTTGCCTTTAGAATGGTTGCCCAAAACTTGGCTTTGAACACTTTGGGCTAAAGAATAGGGGCCAAGAAGGCTGGACGTAGTGGTAACTGCCTGAAATCCCAGCACTTTGGGAGTCAGAGGCAAGAGGATTGCTTGAGACCAGGAGTTCAAGACCAGCCTAAACAACATAGCAAGACTCTGTCTCTAAAAAAAGAAATTAGAATAATTAAAAAAATAAAAATAAAAAATAAAAGAACGGGGGCTAGGGAATCCTGCTGAAATGTTAATGGTGATTGTTAGAAAAGGCAGCCATAGAAATGAAGGGGTAGATTGAGACAGTACATAAACTCTAATTACTTCTTTTTTAAATTACTGTAGCCATCACTATTGGATCTGTGGGGCTGGACCTCATTGCCCATCTGAGAAAATGGTAAGCTCTGGACCGGATACAGTAACTACTCCAAATTTTGAGCTTACTTTTCCTCCAAGATGGCTCAAAAAAATCCTCTCATTTCAGACTTGCCACAGCAGGGGTGAAAGCAGAGATGGTGAGGGTGAGTGGTGATTGTTCCATACTCTTGAGAGACAGAAGGAGGCACCTGTAATGTAAACTTTATTACTGCTGTTGAAGCAAGATATTTCCCTCCTTTGTGGGACTTGTGACAGCGGTGCCTGGTTTACTCAGCCCATCACTCTCAACTCCTCATGGGAGGGAACGCAGGAGTAAACAAGGCAAGAACTGGAGTACACAAGCACTAGAATCAGCCAGTCACTTCGATGCTGGTGGGATCAAACTTCACTAGTTCAGACTCTCTGCGTTCCACCCCTCACAGGAGGGAGCACACAGGTGAGTGGGTACAGAAGCCAGAGCAAGTGCTTTTAGGCACTGGCAGGAGCAAACTCCATGTAGGCCATGCAGCAGTGTCTAGGTGGGGGTGCCTGTGACCCTCGAAACCCCTAAGGGCATGGTATAGAGCTCTTTTAGTTCTGCCATCCATGGATGGCTTAAGTATTAATGGTTCAGTGGGCCCTCTGCCTTTTAGTATGGGGCAGTTGCCCTCCACCAGCAAGGCAAAGGGCTAGTGTGACAGCATTTTGTATCAGCACTCATGGCTCCCAAGCTCCTGTCCAGCATCCAGGAAAAATGAGATCGCATGAATGAATTGAAGGATGGTAAATGTGGGGGATTTTATTGTGATGAAAATGGCTCTCAATGGTAAGGGGAGCTGAAAAGGGGATGGGATAGGTAAGTAATCTTCCCCTGAAGTATGGCCATCTCTAGCTGGATTCTTCTCCAAAGTTATGCCATTAAGCTGTCCCTCTGAACTCAAGACACTTCTCTCTGATGTCTAGCTGTAGTCCTGTTTACCGGCTGAGTCTGGGGTTTTTATAGGCACAGAATGGGATGGGGTGGGGTGGGACTATGAGTACTTTATGAAAAAAGCAACATTCGAATGGGAAAACAGGAATGTAAGTTCTTACTTTGGGCCATGGTTTCAGGCTTTTTGGTTTAAGGATGGGGTTTTGCCAGGGACTTACCCTTTTCTGCCTAGAATTTCTCTGCCCCCTTTCCCTATCATTATGCCAAAATCTCCTGCAGTACTCAAAATTTCTGATATTTGGATTCATGTATCTATATATTATTTTTAAGTTTGAATTTATTTCAGAACAGAAAGGGGACATTTCTCAAAGGCAGTTTATAACCATGATCAGAAATTAGCTAAAAAATTATAAAGAAATTAATCACAAACCAGAGGTACAAATTTCCTTCTTGTTTTTTTTCCAGTTGTGTTTAATTGTTTGGGTTTGATTTGCAGGAGAACAGGATTGCCTCTGCTTCAAGTGTAGTTGTTTTCCATATTTTTCTCATTTGATGATCTTGGGAAAAAAATATAGATATCCCTTAAGAGAGACAAACAATTCACGTCATGAAAATGGGCTGTATAAAACCGCAATAAATACATATTCAAAGGCATAAATATATGGTAACACATTGTAGCTAAAAATCAAATATGTGGTAGGATTTCCCTAGGGATAGAAACAGACTACATCAAAAGCAATTTATCCTTTCCCTAAAGGCCTCAAATGCCCCCACATTCTCAATTCACACATCTTGCCTTCTGTACTACTTTTGACATTAAGAATTGGTAATATTTTCATGTTTTTCAAATCATGGTGTCACTTCTAGGCAAGTGGGTACAAATCCGTATCTCTTAGAGTAACAGCTATTGCCTCACTTTCTCTAAATGCCCAAGACAGTAATTTACATCTTTCTTCTCAGGATGTACAGAATAGATTTCATCTCCCACTCCAAATGAAGTTTTATCTTTCTGTCCACAGTGACACTCAGAGGAAATGTAAGATCACTTTGCTTTTCATGTTTTTCTCAAACATAAATCTTATCAATACCTTTTAAAATACAACTCACATAACAAAACAATTCTTTTGGCATAACTCCATGTTACAATTTCTACAATCTTTCAATCAGACACCAAATTCTAGGAAATTGCAGTTTAGGTGAGGGCTAGGGATGAAGAAAGCAAAAAAAGAACAAAGACCTTTATACCAATAAGGCAACGGACTTTGGTCTGCAGCCCCGTAGGATCTCATTGAGTATTCATCCTTTCTGTTGCACCTGTATCATTTCCTCTGTATCTTGTTTTTTTCCTGAACACTAAACTACCTAGACTTCAACTAAATAAGATAATTATGTGTTGTCTTTCCCACTGTATTCATCCATTCTCACTCTGCTATAAAGAACTACCTGAGACTGCCAATTTATGAAGAAAAGATATTTAATTGGCTCACAGTTTCACACACTATACAGGAAGCATGGCTAAGAGGCCTCAGCAAACTTACAATCATGGCAGAAGGCAAAGGGGAAACAAGCACATCTTTATGGCAGAGCAGGGGAGACAGGGAGAATACAGATGGGAAGTGCTACATATTTTCAAACAACCAGATCTCATGAGAACTCTATCACGAGAACACCAAGAGGGAAGTCCACCCCCATAATTCGATCACCTCCAACCTGGACCCTCTTTCAACACATGGGGATTACAATTCGACATGAGATTTGGGTGGGGACACAGAACCAAAACCATATAACCCACTAAGTAATAAAGTCCAAGTTTATGCCTGGCTCAAAAGTTTCACCTCCCTTACTGGATCATAAGGTTGTACTGAAAAATCGAATGAAGTCATTTAAGCAAGACTCTTAACACAGTGCCACATAGGGGTTAGTCATTTTCATTATCATAATTATTGCTATTGTTATTGTTATCCTATTACTCTCAGTTTATGGTGTTTGTTATCTTAGCTCTTTCTTATTTCTTTCTATTATTTACTAACTTTTAAAAATTGACGTAATTTTTCTTTTCTTTCAAATCTCCAGGGGAGGAAGAAATTCTTTTAAAAGATAGCCTGATGTTTCATTGCATATAATCCAAAAAATCACCCCATAATTTCAGTTTCTCAATATCTCACCATTTCATGAGAAATCAGCCTTATTGTTTCACATGGGAAATAGTCATCAATGTATTCAAATAATGACAGATGGATGAATGCTGCAAGCAGCTTAAATTTGATATTAAATGTTTTCTCAAAGAAATGAAGCAGACAAAAAGTAATAAAAGTAATCAGTAAGTAGAATAATTAATTATGCGTAAAAACTTTGTTGCTTAAGTAACAAAAGAAACAAAATTATACACTTTGTTGAGAAGAATTTCTGTTGAATATAAATTAATAAGCTAATGGGAAAGTGATCTGAAAGTCAGAAAAACGTTCACTCCAAAAAGATAGAATGCATTACACTTTACCTATTTGAAGAAAATACCTATGGAATGAATTGAAATACAGTCTATGTAGTCTTTGTGCTGTTATTTAGGAAAGAATCTGAAACAGACGTGGGTGCCAGGTGACAATCTTGTGTATTGGTTAATTGTACCACCTTTAAATTCAGAGAACCATTGATTCTACTAGCTTTCTACTTATTGTCTACATCTTGTAATAACTAAAGTTGGACAGTCTACTTAATTTCTATGTGCCTACACATCCTCATCCATAAGAAAGATAATAGAATTTACCTTACAAAGCCGATTTGAAAATAAAATGGAATAATACATATGAGTTGATGAGAGCAGTGTCTGTCCTATCATAAATAATAAACATTATCTATTATCTATCTGACTCCTTTCAATTTTATGAAAATAATTAGATGTTTTAGGAGTCTGAAATTACTAGCTTTCCAGTTAAAATGTTCTCAAATCTACAAAATACACAGCTACATAAACATGAAACCACTTTTGATAGTCAGTCATAAAGACTTGGATTCAGACTTCTCTTTGGTTTTTTCTTTCTTCAATTAGATCTTGGGTTCAGAGTTGAATTAATCATTATCCTCAGTTCATGACCCACTAAGACCTTACCAGGTCCCTCTTTTGTCTCATTTAATTTTTATTTTCCCCTTTGTTCTTCATCTCTACTCTCCTACCTTTCCTAGCTATCCAACACACACGCACACACACACGCACACACATATACATTATATATATATATATATATATATATATGTGTAGGTTTGAAAAGATATATGTTGACTTTTTATGTATGGTTTTTAGTCTACATAGATATTATATTACAGATATTAATTACCCACATATATTTTATTTTATATTTTATTTATATTTATTATTATATTTTATTCAACACTATACTTATAAAATCTACTTATTTCTATGAATACATTCAGTTCATAGTCTCTGACTGATGCACAGTGTTCCATGCATCCATATGTATATCTGGTAGATTTACAGGCTTTGCTTGTATATTTGAAATACTAATGTCAAAACAGATTTAGATTTTGCAAATAGTTTTTTTATGGTCTCGTATCGACATGTTGACCATGTTGTTATCATTGAGCAAAAGGTCTTATTTTTATGAAGCCAAACCGTCTATTATTTTCCTTTATGGTGTATGTAAGCAGTACTCTCTACACCTCCAGCCAAAGTCACAAAAATATTTTACACTTTGAATAGCTTTTCAAAATGAGCAAAGACAGGCACTAGTTATAGTAGCAAGAACAGATTTTAATCAGTGATACTATTGCAATAGGGAAGAGGATCCAGCGTGAACTGAACTCAACTTTGCCAAAACAGAAGGCTGAAGACTTTTGAAGGGCTAGGGTGTACTAAGGGAAAGGCACTATGGGGTGTGCAGGAGAGTTAGCTCATGGGAGTAGGACATCTGGATTTGTTAGCTTATGCTTCTCAGGAGGAAAAACACACTTCTCCCATATTTATGATAGGATGCAGTGGTGTACCTAGAAGCAAGACATCTGTCTTAGTCTATTTCGTGCTACTGTAACAGAATACCTTAGCCTGGGCAATTTACAAATAACAGAATTGTATACTGTCATAGTTCTAGAGGCTAGGAAGCCCAAGATCAAGGCACCAGCATCTGGTGTGGGCCTTGTTACTGAGTCCTCACATGGCAGAAGGCAGAAGGAAGGTTAAGAGAGAAACTCTTTGGCTTAATAGGCAGAAGAGAAAAAGAGAGCAATCCCATTCCCACAAGCTCTTTTATAAAGTCATTTCCATAAGGGTGGAGCCAAGAAAAAACATACATTGAGTTTTTATGTATGCATGGGTTTTTTGTTCCATATGAAATTTAAAGTAGTTTTTTCTAATTCTGTGAAGAAAGTAAACGGTAGCTTAGTGGGGGTAGTATTGAATCTATAAATTACTCTGGGCAGTACGGCCATTTTCACAATGTTGATTCTTCCTATCCATGAGTATGGAATGTTTTTCCATTTGTTTGTGTCCTCTCATATTTCCTTGAGCAGTGGTTTGTAGTTCTCCTTGAAGAGGTCCTTCACATCCCTTGTAAGTTGGATTTCTAGGCATTTTATTCTCTTTATAGCAATTGTGAATGGGAGTTCACTCATGATTTGGCTGTTTGTTTGTTATTGGTGTATAGGAATGCTTGTGATTTTTGCATATTGATTTTGTATTCTGAGACTTTGCTGAAGTGGCTTATCAGCTTAAGGAGATTTTGGGCTGAGACAATGGGGTTTTCTAAATATACAATCATGTCATCTGCAAACAGTGACAATTTGACTTCCTGTCTTCCTATTTGAATACTCTTTATTTCTTTCTCTTGCCTGATTGCCCTGGCCAGAACTCCCAACAATATGTTGAATAGGAGTGGTGAGAGAGGGCATCCTTGCCTTGTGCTGGTTTTCAAAGGGAATGCTTCCAGTTTTTGTCCATTCTGTATGATATTGGCTATGGGTTTGTGATAAATAGCTCTTATTATTTTGAGATACCTTCCATCAATACCTAGTTTATGGAGAGTTTTTAACACGAAGGCTGTTGAATTTTGTCAAAGGCCTTTTCACCATCAATTGAGATAATCGTGTGGCTTTTGTCATTGGTTCTGTTTATGTGATGGATTACGTTTATTGATTTGTGTATGTTGAACCAGCCTTGCATCCCAGGGAAGAAGACAACTTGATCGTGGTGGATAAGTTTTTCGATGTGTTGCTGGATTTGGTTTGGCAGTGTTTTATTGAGGATTTTCGCATCAATGTTCATCAGGGATATTGGCCTGAAATTTCGTTTTGTTGTGTCTCTGCCAGGTTTTGGTATCAGGATGATACTGGCCTCATGCAATGAGTTAGGGAGGATTCCCTCTTTTTCTATTGTTCGGAATAGTTTCAGAAGGAATGGTACTGGCTTCTCTTTGTACCTGTGGTAGAATTCGGCTGTGAATCTGTCTGGTCTTGGACTTTTTTTAGTTGGTAGGCTATTAATTACTCCCTCAAATTCAGAACTTGTTATTGGTCTATGCAGGGATTCGTCTTCTTCCTGGTTTATACTTGGGAGGGTGCAGGTGTCCAGGAATTTATCCATTTCTTCTAGATTTTCTTTTTCAGATGTTTTTATACAGGTTTTTACTTTTCTTGTTTCCTCCAAATCTCATTTATTCTTTTATATTTCCATCTCTTTGTTTCTTCCTTGGGCCTTCTTTAAGAGTTCTTCAATCTGATTTTCTAACTCTTTAGTTTGTTCTTTTTTTTTTTTTTTTTCTTCTAGACTGGATCTTGTTCTGTCACCAGGCTGGAGTGCAGTAGCATGATAGTGGCTCACTGCCGACTCAACTTGGGCTCAAGCAATCCTCCCACGTCAGCCTCCCGAGTAGCTGGGACCACAGGCATGCACCACCATGCCTGGCTCATTTTTGCATTTTCTGTAAAGAAAAGGTCTCACTACCCAGAATCTACAAAGAACTTAAGCAAATTTACAAGAAAAATCAAACAACCCCATCAAAAAGTGGGCGAAGGATATGAACAGACACTTCTCAAAAGAAGACGTTTATGCAGCCAACAGACACATGAAAAAATGCTCATCATCACTGGCCATCAGAGAAATGCAAATCAAAACCACAATGAGATACCATCTCACATCAGTTAGAATGGAAATCATTAAAAAGTCAGGAAACAACAGGTGCTGGAGAGGATGTGGAGAAATAGGAACACTTCTACACTGTTGGTGGGACTGTAAACTAGATCAACCATTGTGGAAGACAGTGTGGCGATTCCTCAAGGATCTAGAACTAGAAATACCATTTGACCCAGCCATTCCATTACTGGGGATATACCCAAAGGATTATAAATCATGCTGCTATAAAGACACATGCACACGTATGTTTATTGTGGCACTACTCACAATAGTAAAGATTTGGAACCAACCCAAATGCCCATCAGTGACAGACTGGATTAAGAAAATGTGGCACATATGAACCATGGAATACTATGGAGCCATAAAAAAGGATGAGTTCATGTCATTTGTAGGGACATGGATGAAGCAGGAAACCACCATTCTCAGCAAACTGTCGCAAGGACAGAAAACCAAACACTGCCTATTCTCACTCATAGTGGGAATTGAACAATAAGAACACTTGGACACAGGGTGGGGAACATCACACCTGTCATGGGATGGGGGAAGGGGGAAGGGAGAGCATAGCATTAAGAGATATACCTAATGTAAATGATGAGTTAATGGGTGCAGCACACCAACATGGCACAAGTATACATATGTAACAAACCTGCATGTTGTGCACATGTACCCTAGAACTTAAAGTATAATAATAATAATAATAATAATAATAAAGTAAAGGTCTCACTATGTTGCCCAGGCTGGTCTTGAACTCCTGGGCTCAAGCAATCCACCCACCATGACCTCCCAAAGTGCTGGGATAACAGGCATGAGCCATTGCACCCAGCCCACTTTGTTCTTGTGCTGTGCCACACTGCTATTTTATACCTCTGCTGAGTTATTTCAACTAAAGTATTTATATATCCAATATCTCCAATTGATTTTTCTCTATAGCTGCTTATTCCTGTTTCATACTTCTAATATCTATTTGGGGCAATATTTACCAGACTAGTTTGAAAATCTTGTCTGTTTTGTCCTTTTATTCTAATTCAACTGATTTAATTGTTTAATTTGCTCTCTTTTTTCTGTTACAATGCTTGCAACTATCCAATGTCTATTTTTCTTGGGAGAGTAGTCTGAGTATATCAGCTATTGAAAACCTAGAGAATAGTCTGTGCCTGTCCTGGCAAGGAAAGGGAGTAGGTACAACAACGTAGACTTCTGTTTTCATTACCACTGGGTGAATCCGAATCTCAGATCTTAGTGAACCTCTCTGTACCCACACGCTCCTTTCCAAGAGCTGCCTTTCTTAACACAATCTCTTGCCCATGGACAGATGTTTGGAAAGCAATGGGAGAGGAAAGCTGTTCAGGATCTGGACTACACCATTGGACCTGTTTTTCCCCGGCTCCAGCGTCACCCTGGTGTTACGCCACACCAACACCTCATACTCTGGCTCTGATGTGCTTCTGTCATTTTCCACCTTACATTAAGGACACAGCACACCACTCAACCCAGAGCAATATGTGGGATTGCCAACCGATTTCTATACATTTCCATGAATTTCCTAAATGTATCTGTGGTAGTGAGAAGAGAGGCTTTTTCATTTTTTAATCTCCATAATCAATAGGATGGCTAATTTTCTATTTTCTTCAGGCTAAATTTAACCTAGTAATTTATGAACACCTTTCCACAAATGTCAGTGTGAGAGATAAAAAGAAAGCAGTGTGCACAGAATCGTCTTCAGAACAAGTGTAGGGCAATTATAACGTGAATACTGCAATAGGGGAAAGGCAGGTTTTCCCTTCACATCTCTGGCTATTTTCTTTTTTATTGGCATTTTTTTTTTTAGTGGCTTCTCCTTCATCTCAAGAGCTTCCTCTTCTCACTCTATACCTTCTCTTCAGATGGATTTAATCATTACTTATCTTTTACCTGCTTTCTGCAATTTGTTGACTAATGGGTTTCTTCAGCCCAGCACAGTGATCTAAACTCAATCTCATATATATATTTGCCTATTTAAGACATCTTTGCTGAAGATCCCAAGCAGGACCAGCTTCATGGGCATGCAACTTGTGCAATCACAAGGGACTCACGCTGGCTTCATCTTGAAATTTAAACAATGGCCCTGCAAATGATACAGCCAGTACTCATCTCAAAGAGCACACTTGCTCTGAAGACGATTCTGCGCACACTCCTTTCGTTTTATCTCTCACACTGACATTTGTGGAAAGGTGTTCATAAATTACTAGGTTAAATTTAGCCTGAAGAAAATAGAAAATTAGCCATCCTATTGATTATGGAGATTAAAAAATTAAAAAGTCTCTCTTCTCACTACCACAGATACATTTAGAAAATTCATGGAAATTTATAGAAATCAGTTGGTAATACCACACATTGCTCTGGGTTGAGTGTGGTATGCTGTGTCCTTCATGTAATGTGGAAAACATGACTACATTAACTTTCTCCCCCAAAACTTCTCCTTTTTGAATGTACACCCCTAGGTCAATAAAGGATAGCTTTTCATCCAGATTCCCTTGCTAGCACACAGGACTAATCCTTCTTGGTCCCTGCCTATTCCTCGTATTACAGACTATCAATCTTCAGGAATTCTGAATTTTAGTTCCTAAGCAACTCTATGCATCTGCTTCTTTGCTACCACTTACATCAAATGAGCTTCTTCTGTTGTCTAAATTGCAGTAACTCCATACCTCACCTCCTCACTGGTACTTCTAGTGCCCTGTTCCATCCTCCTACATTCTCTTCCCTGTAGGTGCAGTGATCAGTGATCTTTCAGCACAAAGAGGTTTACAGTCTAAAGGGAATATAGAAGATAAAGATCACTGTAAAATGAGATAGTCTGGAATACATACTAAATAGAGGAATAAATAATATACTGTAGCACCTGAAAGGAAGACATCTCTAATTGTGACTGATGAGGGGGAGGGTTCAGGTAACGGAGGATGTTTATTTTAATGTTATAAGGTTTCAATACATTCATTTAAAAGATATTTTAAGTATTTTATTTAAACACTTTCTCTTCTTCAGAAAAAAGCTCAGTATCTAATCTAGATTCCTAATGGTGATGAATTTTACATACCAGACACCAACCACTTCAAGTACGTCTTTCCACCAGTCTTTCTCCTACAATTCATTCTTACATTGTTGCAAGATTTTACTTTCCAGAACCTAGATTATGCCATTTTCCTGCTTAACTACTCCCACAATGAGTACACAATGAAGTCCACCCTCGTTAGGGTAGCATGTATGGCTTTCCACCAACGGATTTCAGCCTCCTTTCCAGCCTCTTCCCAGCAGCTTGTTGGTGCCTCCACACATTAACCACTGTAGTAACATTCGGTATTAACCACTGCATATTCAAGAAAAATGCCCTGCCCATTTTCATGGCTCACTTTCCATGGGCTGTTTTCTATCCTGAAGTGTCTTTCTTATCTTTGTCTATCTGGCAAGCTCCTACTGTCTTTTAAATTTTTTCTCTTGTTCCACATTTCTCTACCTCTCTCAGCCATCACCCACCTGAGGAAACAAATTGATCCTTCAATGATGTTCTGTAATATTACACTAATATCTCTATTATAGTATTTACTATATTGCATATTGTCAATTTTAAGATGTGCTTTTTAAAATTTTACACTTTAACATCTCTGAAATCAAGAGGTCTCTTATAATGGCAAAAGTGTCATTATTTGGTATAATTTTTCAGTGTCAAATAAAATAATGATGCATCTTACAATTGAGGGTGTCTTAAACTAGATGAAATATGGTAATTCTTTATTATGGGTCTTCCTCTCCCTGTAGACTGTGAATGCCCATGTACTGCAATACTCTTATTCATATAATGCATAATATATAGGTATCTCATAAATTTAAAATTGTCTAATTGAGAGGGTGGTGCACTAAAGCATAGAAGGTAGAAGAAATACTAAAAAAGAGTATAACTTTTGTGGATTCTGCATAATGTCTGTGGATTGTAACACGAATTTACTCGCTTTGATATTGTCCTATAATTGTGTAAGATGCTACCATTGAGAGAAATACAGTTAAGGCTACATAGGATTTCTTGATATTCTATTTTGCAATTTTCTATGAATCCAGAATCATTTTAAAACAAAAGTTTTAAGGCAAAAAGTTACATATAAACTACACACACAGAGAGATACACTATATATAGGATCTAAATATATAATAAATATATGTATTATATAATCTAAAGCCTTTATATATAGTATATGATAACAAATATATGATACATATCATATAAATTTATATGATATATTGATATATCATATATAAAATTATATTATATATATTAATATATTAATATGATATATTAATATATTGATATATTATATATTTATATGATGTATCATATATTAATATATTTGTATGATATATATCTATCATATAAATATATTAATATGATATATTTATATATAATCTAAAGCCCTTTAGCAATAAATTCACAGAAATCCATTTTAAAAGACAAAATAGTTTTGACATCATTGTAGACTGAAATCACTGTCGTGTAAGTACTCAATAACTAGTTATGATTATGATTTCACTTGTTATTGACATGACCTTGACCTAGCAAAGTGACCTTGTTCATGTAATTGGCTAACAGAATTCATATGGTGCCTATTCAGAGCCTTTCAGCATTGCCAGATAGTCTCTATTCCTTGATCCTAGGACTTTTCTGTGCCTCTCAAAAAATAAGTAATGCCACTTTTAATACCAAAAAAAAAGTGATCCCATCTCATCTCAGTAGTGAAAATTCACAGTTTGTGTCATAGTTAAAAGTCCAAATCTCATTTAATGTTAAAGCTTTGTGCACTGGTTGAAACTGCTGAAATAAAGGGAGCCAGTGACTTCTTTTCTGTTTACTAACCTTTTATTTACATCCTTTGCCCTCTTTTCCCTCCAAGATGCTTCTGGATTTCTAGGTTAGTGGGGGAGACAGAGCAGGTAATAGGTAGGGACGGGTTTTACTTGACTGACAACATGGCAAATGGTGATAGAGTCTTCTGAGGTTGGACAGTATTTAAAGTCAACACTCTGTGGACTCTGCACATGGGTAAAGTTGACTCTTCCTCACTGGCACCTTGGTGTGTTTCTCAGGTGTGGGGTTTCTTGGTAGCTCCCTTGGCGAAGACAACGTTTTCTGTTAAATGCTGAACATAGCTATCCCTCAGTACAGCCCAGTTTCTCTCTCTTTACTCTGCCTCTTGCCTTTGAGCACTCACCTGGGCCAACACCAACCCCTCAGTTTCAGGATCATTGTCAATCTCCTCAAATAATCTTCTCAAAACCCTGCCTCCTACAAGGCTATGGGTAAGGGAAAAGAGATCCTCCCTTTGGGAGTCAGGAAAACTGAAAATGTCACACTACTTTCACGTTTTCCAAAGTATTAGCCTCTTTACTCTCCCACTTTGACACTTTTCATATTTTTGAAGTTAGTATTGGCTGAGGCTTATAAAATTGGTGGTCTGCCAGCTCCCTTACGAGTCCTGCACTGTCCTAATTTCTCTATCATCTGGGGTATAAGGGCCGTGGCCAAAATGGAGGTAGAAATATCCCCACGTTTATAGCCACCTCATCAATGTATTATATGAAAAAAGGCATGAAATTTTAGGTATCAAGAAATTCCTTTTCTAATAGCGATGATTTTTCAAGGCAAATGATTGTTAAAATAATAAGCAGAAACTTTAGAAGATCAAAATCTTTAAGTTTCTTTCCAAATCATGTCATGTATTAGTTTAGGATACTTAATCATTTTAATGTGTTCAAGAACATCTGTATTTCTGTCAAATATGGAGTGAGAAAACTTCAATTGAAAATTAAATGAAATTACATCAACTAGTGTTAACAACAAATATGTGCATGACAATACGAGTTACTAGTACACGTTAGCTAGTATTCTACTTCAAGCACTGTTATTAAAAAAAATATGTCCTCAACAATGGTATCCCATCGATATTTTAAAATTTGAGATGTAAACATTAAACATGTTTTAAAACGTGCAAAATAAAGTCTATGTACTCATATATTTGTGGATGAGTTCACATCTATTTCTGCAAAGGCTCGTGTATGTGTGTGTGCTAGTAAGTTTGTGTGTGTAAGTGTGTATGTATGTGTACTTTACTCCTAAGGTATATTGAACTTTTAAGATACCACTCTGAAGTGGCTTTGTATAATTTTGATGATCTTGTTTAATAAGGCATTTAAAAATAACACAACAAATCTGAATAAAATATCCACTCTTTAAAGTCTAAGTCAAAGGCTATACACATGGAAGGCTGAAAAATAACCAGCTTTTAAATTCTGTCCTTTCAACAATATAACTGCACTTTCAAATGTGCTTTGTTGTTTTCTTTTAATTCACTAAAATTAATCTTATAGATGTAGATGCCAGATTTGCATTAATTAAAACTCTACTGTAGAAGCCAGGCTTAATTGCAATCAAATTTGCTTAATTATGCATGGCGAGAAATTCCCAAACGAGAAAGGTTTTAGTAAGGATTTTGGTTTTTTGCATTGACAAAATAAATTGAAATTGTCATTTTTTGTGTTTTATGTAACACTTGTAAATAATTTGTGGAGCACCTTAAGTCTTCTATGTAAAGCAATGTTATTGCTTAAGTAATTATAACAATCTGCATTTTTCATTGTTAATTGTGGGTGTCAGACTCATTAATTTTAATTTACAGACTGTAATGAAATTAAGAAAATTTTGTGCTGATCTGCTGAAACTTGTCTTACAGGAAGTTGTTTAATACAACTAAAGTTTGAAAAAGTCAAGTCTCATTTTTGTAATTTGTACTTTAACCAGTACAATCATTTTACAACGGCTTTTCAGGAAAATTTGGCTTCAATACAAAAAGACAAACTATGTGAACAATTTTGGCTTAAAACAATTATGTTTCATGTACAGCAATATTTTAAACTATAACATATTTAAGATTATATTTTCTGGTTAAAGAAAATCTGCAAACATTAGGAATATAGTTTCAATTTTATTTTGTCTGTTTTCTATAGGGGATTATGTTGTTGGAGGAAAAAAATGTTCCAAAAACACAGACATAACTGAAAATCAATTTAATCATTCTTAGATCAATAGATTATCAGTGCATTAACACAGTTCAATGAAGATTATCCATGGTTATTTTGTCTCCGATATCTGTCATATGCCCATAGCTTTAAATACTACCTCTGGAATCTCACCTAGTTTTTCAAATATCAATTGAAAACAAAGTAATTCATTTAAAAATTAGTAAAGCATACAATTTAAATAAAGTTAATGACAAAGAACAATGTAAATCCTTTTTATTTTCATGTTAAGACATTTAATTTTGTCCTTGAAGCCTGTTTAAATTTTAACTGGTATAATTATTAATACAATAATATAATGGAAACAGAAAATATCTTTCATGCTTATTTAGTAGCAAGTTAACTTTTAGGGAAATTAGCTAAAGAGGCTTCACCTCAATTATTATTCATCCAATTAAAAATTCTAAAACAATTACTATAATTCTGCTTAAAACCAAGCATGAAACTTTGGTAGTAAAAAACACAATTGTTGAATGTCTTAAGAAGAAAATGACAAAGTGAAGATTATTCCATAATTAAAGCTAACCTTTAATTACTGGTCTTTTAAAATCAAGTTATTCTGAAGAGGTAAAATAAATCATCAAAAGGGTCTTGGCAGTGCATCTCTGCATGTAATACTCTTCTACAAGTTATTGGTGGCTCAATTTTTTTTCTCTTTATTAACTCGAGAGACATAATAGAAGCAGGGAATGCTTAGGCAGAATACCAAATACACAAATAACTAGGTGCCATGCATCTAAAGGAGTTTTCCCATAATTTATAAACAATAAGAAGAAGACAATGTAGTCCAGTGTTTAACAATTCAATAGAGAAAATTTAGAAGAGTAAGTTTTCCTCTAAGACTCTCATTTGAGGACTACTTTTGTATTTCATTTGCCCTGATATAAGCCTCAAATTTTGTTAATTTTTTAATTTATTCACAAGAATATTTGATTACTATTTTTTTTTTTTTTTTTGAGACGGAGTTTTGCTCTTGTTGCCCAGGCTGGAGTGCAATGGCACGATCTCGGCTCACCAAGATTCCTGCCTCAGCCTCCCAAGTAGCTGGGATTAGAAGCATGTGCCACTATGCCCAGCTAATTTTGTATTTTTAGTAGAGACAGGGTTTCTCCATGTTGGTCAGGCTGGTCTTGAACTCCCGACCTCATGTGATCCACCCGCCTTGGCCTCCCAAGTGCTGGGACTACAGGCTTGAGCCACCGCACCCCGCCTTTTTTCATTCTTAATCGTAACCAATTTTCACCAACCCCTGGTAACCAAGACATTCTATTGCCCCAAATTTTTGTATTATTTTCTGTGCCAGTCCTTAGAATATCATTAAAGACTTCCTTTATTTAGATGCATTCATAATACACTGTGAATAAGTGAGATTTCATATTCTTTCATTTTATTAAATCCCAGGTACAGTTATGCAAAAATCCACTTAAAATTTGTCCTCCAATGTTCCTTGGTCTGTAGAATAACTTTCTCTCTTAATTATACATTTGTCCTTATTCATGCTTAAATTTTCATTTTTAGTTTGCTCTCTCATTAAAAATTCATGTTTCACCCCCTCCATGATCAGTCTTTGTTCCCAATTCCTAAGTACTTTTTCCAGCCATATTTTCACCCATGTCTGTCACATTTTGTTGCCCATATCCTCTATTCCATTCTCTGTCCCCATTTCATCCTGTCCTCTCTGCCCCTGGTTTCACCCAGAGATGCTATTATGGTGATTGATTTACACAGTGCAGAACATTCCATAGGTATCATATTGCTATACAACGTACACATCCCATACAACTATAAATCTAAAAATAACTAGCAAAAGGAGATGTTTAAGTGGAAAGTTAAAAGTGCTAACAGGGTCAACTGGTACAGTCATTGTGTGGATGGTGGTTTCACTACCTTGGAGACAAATGGGCAAGAGCCAGTGGAGCTGGGCACTCATGATGAAATCAGTAATAAATCAGACACAGAATATAAGCATGAATCAAATTACTATACTCAAAATAAGAGCTAGGCACAGACTTGAAAGGAAAATATGTCATTTCCTTCCCTTTCCCACCATTTCGCTCCCATCCATCTTCTGTCTCTCTTACTTGATACCTGTCTTTCTCATTCCCATTTCTAAGCTTCCCTTATTCTAGAATTTTCTAAACAAGTAAGATTTATATCCTAATCCTGAGATGCTTATTCTTATTAAATACAGTATGATGTGTTAAGACCAAATCTCAGCTCTCTAAAGAATCAGGCTTGTAATGATGAATAACATCTGTATCTCTTAAGAAGTAAAAGCCCGTTCACAATTCAGGAATGAACAGACACCACATCCCAAAGGTAATTTGTGCAGTCTTCATACGGACTGTAAAAGACCCCTCTGTCATTTGCAGGAAGCTGTCCCTCTTTTGCTGTCTTCTTGTCTGTTCCTAGACTCATGTGATTTCAATTGTTCTTTCAGTGATTCAGTAACCACCCTCTACTCGGGTGTAGCCACAAGTGCCTCCACGTTAAACCACTTGTAAGACACAGGCAGCTCAACCTCAAACAATGCAGTAGAAATATTGATTTGTGGGAAACAATAGCACCAGGCAGAATGAACTAGCTGTTCTCTTAAATGGGTTGCTCATTTAAGGTCAATACTCAGGTTAGTTCCTGAGGTAAAGCAATAAGTAGACTTTGCCAACTTTGGAGCTTTTCCTTAAGCACTTAAAATTTTTATTTTTATTATGAAAAAAATAAAGAGAATAGTGAAATGAATCCCATGCACCTGTCACTCAGCTTTACCAATTACGTTTTCCCTTTCTCTCAGTGTCCTCTACCATTATTTCAAAATAATACCATTATTTCAAAAACACATCCTATAGCATGTTTGTGCATAGACCCCAAAGCACCTTTAATCAAGTGTTACTTATCTTCTCTTGGGTTTTAAAAACAACCTTCATTTGTCAAATGTCAGTGAAAATTTGCTACAAAGCCATGTAATTTCAATTAATAAAAATTGTCAACTATCTACTATATACAAAAAAACTTAGCCACTGCAGCAAGAATCTGTGGAGTTTCAGTACTCCTTAAAGACTGCTAACCGATACTCTTTTCTCGTTACTGCCCATGCCCCCACCAGCACAATAACCTGGCACTTCTTCTTTTGAGCCTACTCGGGGTATTTTAGTGGAAATTAATCTGCAATTCTTGGTTTTCTCTAATTTTAATAACATAGTTATTGCTTATCTACCATCTTTCCTGTCTTCAGAATTTACTTGGTACCTCTTCTACTGTTACAGCCTTTGTACTTTCTTTGTTCTTTATTTATTCTTATATCTCTTCTGTTCTTTTATTTTTTTTACCAAATTTCAATAAATAGGTAAGTTCAATAGCTAATTTTTTATGTCCACACTTGAATGTTTAAACTATTTTTACTTGAAATTGATACTTAAAGTCAACAGCACGTTCTGTGTGATAATGGTAGGATTCTTATTGGCAAAGAGGAGGGGGATAGAAAAATTAAAGAACGGGAATAAGGAAAGCAGTGCCTATAGGTCTATTAGATTCCCTATTCTGTATCTGGCTTTTTCCTCTATATTAACAAAGCCCTACTCTCCATATTATCTCTGCATTTTTGTTAATACATTGCAATTGGTGAAAAGACGGAGCAAAGAGGAATTGTAACTACTACATATCCCCATGTGCTTTTGCCCTTTTCTGGGACAATGTCATCTACAAAGCATATTATTCTTTTACACTATTTATAATGAGCATTTTTCTACAACAGAAAGATGTAAGGTAGGAATTGTGTGTGGGTGATAGAAACAATCCACTGCTTAATGCTGCAGGAGGATAATATCTTGACAGAGCAAGCTGAGAGTGGCCTGTGACTGTATTCAAAGCAGGTGAGACTGTTGAGTGATCTACAGAGATTATCTTATCTCACATTTTGATCTTGCTATATCCCAATTCATCTGTTTACAAGTTATAGAAACCAATGCTAGTAATTTAAGATTATTTTATTTTTTGGCAAGTAAAAATTGTACATATTTATGGCATACAACATGATGTTTTGTAGAATGGCTAAAACAAGGTATTTGACATCTGTATTACCTCACACATCTTTTTTTTGAGTGTGTGGTGAAAATACTTAAATTCTACACTCAGCAATTTTCAAGGATACAACCTATTGTTATTAACCATAATCACCATGACATATAATAGATCTCTTGAACTTATTTCTTCTGTACACCTAAAGTTTTATGTACTTTGACCAACATTTCCGCATTTCCCAGCCTCTGCTGACCACCATTTTACTCTGATTCTATGAATTTGACTTTTCTAGTTTCTGTATGGTATTTGTCTTTCTGTGCCTGACTTATTTCATTTAACACATTGTCCTCCAGTTTCATGCACGTTGCCACAAATGACAGGATTTTCTTTAAAGAGGCTAATAGTATTCCTTTGTATATATACTATATTTTCTTTATCCATTCATCCACTGGTGAACACTCAGGTTGATTTCATATCTTGGCTATTGTAAATAATGCTGCAATGAACATGGGAGTGAAAATATCTCTTCGATTTACTGATTTCATCTCCTTTAGATGTATGCCACATAGTGGTGTTACTGGACCATATGGTAGTTCCACTTTTAATATTTTGAGGAACCTTCACACTGTTTTCAAAAATGGCTGTACTAATTTACATTCCCACCAACAGCGTATTAGGGTTCCCTTTCCTCCACATCCTTACTGACACTTATCTTTTGTGTGTTCAATAATAATCATTCTAACAGCTATGAGGTGACATCTCATTGTGGTTTTAAATTGCATTTTCCTGATGATTAGTCATGTTGAGCATTTTTTCATATGCCTGTTGATCACTTGCATGTCTTCTTTTGAGAAAAATCTATTCAGATTCTTTGCCCATATTAAAATCTAATTATTTGTCTTCTTACTATTGATTTTCTTATGTATTTTGGATACTAACACCTCGTCAGATGGATGGTTTGCAAACATATTTTCACATTCCATGGTTTATCTCTTCACTTGGTTGATTGCTTCCTTTGCTGTGAAGAAGATTTTTAGTTTGATATAATTCTATTCGTCTTTTTTTGTTCATATTGCTGGTGCTTTGGGGATCATATCCAGAGAAATTATTGCCCAGACCAATGTCATGGAGCTTTTCTCTATATTTTATTCAGTAGTTTTATAGTTGCAAGTCTTATTTTTAAGTCTTTAATCCATTTTGATCTGATTTTTGCATATGGTATGAGTTGAGGGTCTAATTTCATCCTTCTGCATTTGGATATCCAGTTTTCCCAACACCCTTTATTGAAGAGACTGCCCTTTCCACATCATGGGTTCTTGGCATCTCTGTGGACAATTATTTGACCATAAATGTTTGGGTTTATTTCTGTACTTTCTATTCCATCCCATTGGTTTGTGTGACTATTTTTATGCCAGTACCATGCTGATTTAATTACTATAGTCTTGTAGTACATTTTGAAATCAGAAAATGTGATCATCCCAGTTTTGTCCTTTTTACTCAGGATTGCTTTGGCTATTCTGTGTATTTTACGGCTTCACACAAATTTTAGGATTGATTTTTCTATTTCTGTGAAAAATGCCATTGGAATTTTGATAGGGGTTTCTTTGCATCTGTAGATAGCTTTGGGTACTATGAACATTTGAACAATACTAATTCTTCCAACCCATGAACATGGGCCATCTTTCCATTTATTTATGCCTTCCTCAATGTCTTTCATCAATGCTGTATAGTTTTCAATGTACAGGTCTTTCACCTCCTTGGTTAAATTTATTCCTAAATATTTTATTTTTTATTTGTAGCCATTGTGAATGGGATTGTTTTCATGGTTTCTTTATCTGATAATTTTTGTTAGTGTATAGATATGCTATTGATTTACATATGTTGATTTTGTATCCTGCAAATTTACTGAATTTGTTTATTAGTTCTAATAGCTTTTTAGTGAAGTTCTTTAGGGTTTTCTATATATGAGATTACATTGTCTGTAAACAGAGACAATTTAACTTTTTCATTTCTGACTTCAATGCCTTATATTTCTTCTTCTTGTCTAATTGTTCTGGCTAGGATTTTCAGTACTATGTTAAATAGTTGTGATGAGTGTGGGTATCCTTGTTTTATTTCTGATCTTATCTTACACAAAAAAGCTTTCAACTTTTCACTATTGAATATGGTGCTGGTTACAGGCTTTCAAAAGGTATTTTTGTTGTTGTTGTTGAAATAAATTCCTTCTATACCTAATTTCTTGAAAGTTTTTTTTTATCATTAAAGATGTCTAACTTTATCAGATGCATTTTCTCCATCAATTGAGATGATCATATGGCTTTTGTACTTCCTTGTTTTAATGTGATATATCACATTTATAAATTTGTGATCATCCTTGCATACCAAAGATAAATTTATTTGATCATGGTAAATGATTCTTCTAATGTGCTGTTAAATTTGGTTTACTAGTATTTTGTTGAAGATTTGTGCATCTCTTCAGATCTATTTATGAAGGATATTGTCCTTTAATTTTCTGATATCCTTATCTGGCTTTGATTTCAGGGTAATACTCAGCCTCGTAAAATCAGTTTGGGAGTTTTCCCTCCTCTTCAACTTTTTGAAAGAGTTTGAGAAGGAATACTGTTCTTTAAATGTTTGGTAGAATTCGGCAATGAATCTATCAGGTCCTGAGCTTTTCTTTAATGAAGTACTTTTAACTACTGCTTCAATCTTTTTACTTGTTATTGAACTGTTCAGGTTTTTTATTTCTTCATAATTTAGTTTTGGTAAATTGTATGCGTCTAGGAATTTATCCATTTATTCTCAGTTATCCAATTTGTTGGTGTATTTGTTGGTGTATTTTTCTTAGTGGTCTCTTATGGTTCTTTGTAATTCTGTGGTATCAGTTGTAGCACCCCACTTTCAATTATTTTTACTTGAATCTCCGTCTGTTTTCTAGCTCATCTAGCTATAGGTTTATCAATTTTGTTTACCTTTTTCAAAATGCAACTCTTAGTTTTGTTGATCTTTTTTGTTTTTTCTAGCTTTTATTTCATTTATTTCTAGTTTGAACTTTACTACTCCATCCTTCTACTCAGTTTGGGCTTAGTTTGTTCTTTCTATAGTTTTTTGAGGTGTGATATTAGGTTGTTTATTTGGGCTTTGTCTTCTTTTTTATGCATGCATGTATTGCTAAAAACTTCTCTATTAAAACTGCTTTTTCTGCATCCTATAAGTTTTGTTGTCTTTAGATACTTTTTAAATTTTCCTTTTAGTTTCCTTATGAGTATAATGTTTGATTTCCACATATTTGAATTTTCTGAAATTCCTTCCATTAGTGATTTCTAGTTTCATACAGTTGTAGTCAGAAAAGATACTTGATATAATTTCAGTCATTTTGAATTTGTTAAGACATGTGTTGTAGTCTAATATGGGATCTACCCTGGAGAATGCTCTGTGTGCACTTAAGAAGAATGTGTATTCTACAGATGTTACATGGAATGTTCTGTACATGTCTGTTAGGTCCATTTGGTGTAAGAGGCAGTTCAAACCCAATGTTTCTTTGATTTTCTGTCTGAATGATCTGTCCATTGTTGAAAATGGGCTACTAAAACCCCTTAATATTATTGCCTTGTAGTTGATCTCTTTCTTCAGATCTATTAGTATTTCCTTTATATATTTAGGTGCTCCAATGTTGAGTGCCTTTATATTTTTATAATTGTTACATCTTCTTGATGAATTATATCATTATATAATGACCTTTTTTGTCTCATGTTACATATTTTGACTTAATATCTATTTTATCTGATATATAAATATAGCAACTCTCGGGGGACTGAGAGAGATTGCAGCTCCTTTCTTGAAGTGGCTCAACAAAGGCTGTTTCTTGCAGCAGGGGATTAAGCAGCTATATCTCCCTCTCTGTGGAGTTCCCTGGCAGAAGTAGCTGTTGGTTACCTCAGTGGCAAAAGATGCTGGTGTGCTGGTGTCCTCTGTGGAGCAGGTCCCATTGGAAACCATGGCAGTTTTCACCATGTGGCTGATATCAGTAACCTCTGCCTTTCTGTGTTACTAGTAGTCTCCTGGCATCTCAAGTATTCCAATCTCACCAGCAATCTATTCTGTGTAGGTATTCTCCATTTCATTGTTGTTGTTGTTTGGTTGTAGTTGTTGTCATTGTTGTTTTATGGGTTTTTTTCACTCCACTGTGTGGCTAAAAATTATTTAATGGGCTCCTGAGCCCTCTCAGGGATGTTTTGATTTGTACATAGCTGTCCCTATATTTGTGGTTTGTGTGTGGAGGGATGAAGGCTGATGTATCCTATTTCATCATCTTAGTGACTTTCTTAGGATTTTTAAAAGGGGAGAATTCATTGAAAAAATAATGGGCAGCTACAGAAAGAAGGTGAGGCTGGAAAACTAGGCTTAGATATGGGCAGGATAAAGGGCTCCTCTGAGATTCTGGAAGGCAAGAACTACTCACCTTCTCTTCCAACCAACATCGTGGGAATAATGGAACTCTAAAAAGTATCCTTGCTTATATTCCTCTGTACAATGGTTATAGTCTATAAAAGAGTCCTCCTGACTGCATGTTTGCAAGGTACCTTCCCTTGGCTGTATCACTTTTAAGAGAGGAAATATCTGGGTGAAGGGACTTCCTGGGAGTTCTTTGTTCCTCCCTTACTTGCTTGTCCTATGGGAAGGCACAGCACTTTGATTACAATGCCACCAGGACTCTACCTCAGGGACAAGGGTAATCCCCATGACGAAACCTGGATGTTGTAAATAAGGGAGAATGGCTGCTGCAAAACCAAAATAACAAATGATTACTCCCTACTCCTTTTTAAGTATAAATCTATTAGTTATCATTGCAAGGATGAGAAAACAGCAGACTTTTATGAATAGAATATGCAATCTGTTGGCTTACTATCTCTCTTCTTTCTTTAAGCCTCTTGTCTCACATAACCTTATCTTCATATGCTGCCAGAATATTACTGTCCTGTTTTCCATAAGAGCAAACCTCCCTCTTGGTGCGGTCTCTATGTAGTTCCAACTCTACCTGATGCTCTGCAGTACTCCCTGAAGTACCCTGCAGTTAGAATGTTTGTTCATTATAGTCATCATTGAAAATATGTGACCATGAACAAGTAGTGCTATAAAGCAGTCTACGTAATAGTCTATCACTCTTCATTGTGTTTATTTTTTAATAAAAAGCACAATATTCAAAATTTCAAAGAAAAGATATATGCTAAATCTATGTCCCCCAAAAAGGCATTTCCAAGTGTGAACAGCAATTCATAATTTTAAAAAAACCCTCATATTTGCACTGTAGATATACCCTCTTATTTTATTGTCAGAACAACCATGCAAGGTTGGTATATTGATTAATGAAGAAATAAAGAAAATGAAGCAGAGAAAGTAAGCAACTTGCTCAAGAATGTGTTAAGAGTAAACAGAACAGGAGGAGTCAACTCTACTGTTTGGAAAGTGAATTTGATGTTTTTTCATCACAGTAGTGAAGAGACAATGGATGGGAGTGGAATAAGGTGAATGGGGAAGTGGGTATACTAGGGTCACCACTTGAGGTCTTAATTCCAAGCTATACATTGTATTCATTCATTCAATATTTACTGAGTCCCTACTATGTGCCACTCACTACTCTAAGTACTAATGGCATAACAGTAAACTGACAAATTTCTTCTCTCAAATATATATATCAAATATATATTTGTTTTATATGTATGTATTTCTTACATACATATATGTTACATATTTATATTCATACATACTACATATGTAAGAAATCGGCACTTTTACCCCGAGATATGTAATTTTTAAAATTTAATGTGTTATGTTAAATGGTGATTGTGTGCTATTTAAATAAAAAACAGGAAGGAGGCTGGGGAATGTTTAATTGGTGGATTGGGAGCAGTATGCAATTTTAAGTAAAGTGGTCTAAGAAGGCTGCACTGAGAAAGTAGCATTCGATTAATGACCTGAGAAAGGTGACTTGATGAGCCACACAGTTGTCTGGGGAAGAGCATTCTAGATAGTGGGAACAGCAGGGGCAAAGACCCTGAGCAGGTACTTGCTAAAGTGTTTGAGTAACAGCAGAGAGGCAGAATCAAAGTGAGTAAGTGGAGAGTATAAGATGAGGTCACAAATATCATCAGGGTCTACACGACATAAAGTCCAAAGACACCATTTTACAAATTTTGGTTTCTATTCTGAATGAGATGGGAATATTGGAGGGACTTCAGTAGTAAATAATATGATTTGACATTTTTAAGGTCCACTCTGGTTGTTGTGTACAAATAACTGACTGCAGTGGGGAAAATAATAGAATCAGGGAGAAATTTAGGAGGCTAATGCAGTCATCCAGAAGAAAGAAGGTGGTGTCAAATCAGGACAGAAGCAGAGATGTTGAAAAGTGGTCAGATCTTAAATAAAATTTAAAGGTAATGCATATGGGATTTTCTGTTGGATCAAATGTGGGGTGTGAGAGAAAAGACGTGAAGCATAACTCCATTAAGATCTAGATGTAGCAGGTTGCAGGGAAAAATCAAGAGTTCACATTCTGAAAAGTTAAATTTGAGACATTTAGTAGATGTTTCAGTACAGATGTTGCAATGGTAGTTGGACTTTAGTGGAGAGATTAGGTTTTTAACAATACATTTGAAAGGTGTCACCATGTCAGTGACATTTAAAGCCATGAGCTTGGCAGGGCATGGTGGCTCATGCCTATAGTCTCAGCACTTTGGGAAGCTGAGGTGGAAGGATTGCTTGAGCCGAGAGACCACATGGCAAGATCCCATCTCTATAAAAAACAGTTTAAAAATCAGCTGCACGTGGTGGCGCACACCTGTAATTCTAGTTACTCCAGAGACTGAGTTGAGAGGATTGCTTGAGCCCAGGAGTTCAAGGTTTCAGTGAACTATAATTGCACCATTGCACTCCAGCTTGGGCAACAGAACAAGACTCTATATCTAAAAAAATAGAAGAGAAAGCCATGAACTTGAATGAAATATCAAGGGGAAAAATGTAGATAGAGAAAAATGAAGTCCAAAGTCTATTTCCTGGGTAATCACAACACTAAGAAACTAGAATCAGAGAAGAAAGAAAACCAAGAGCATGCAGAATTCTGGAAACAAAGTAGAAGAAGTGTTCCAATGAAGCAAAGTGATCATCTTTATTAAATGCTGTTGCTAAGTCAAGTAAGATGAAAACTAAAAAAAAAAAAAAAAAAACAACATTCCATAGCAATCTGCATGTTCAATGTAATCCCTAACAAAATTCCAAAGTCATTCTTAACAAAAACATTAATAGAAAAAATAATCCTAAAATTTATGTGGAACTACAAAAGACCCAGAATGGCCAAAGCAATCTTAACCAAAAAGAACAAAGCTAGAGGCATCAACACTATGTGATTTCAAAATATATTACAAAGCTATAGTAATTAAAACAACATGATACTGGCATAAAAACAAACATACTAGCCAATGAAATAGGATAGAGAGCTGAGAAAAAAACTCACATATCTATGGCCAAATGATTTTTGACAAAGATGCCAAGAACACCCAATACAGAAAGAACACTCTTCACTACATGGTGTTAGGAAAACTAGATATTCATATACAGAAAACTGAAAATGGGCCCTTATCTCACTCTTATGCAAGAATCAAGTCAAAATGGATAAAGATTTGAATGGAAGACCTCAAACTATAAAACTACTAGAAGAAAACACAGAGGAAAAGTTTTATGACATTGGTCTGGGCAGTGATTTCTTGTGTATGACCACAAAATTACAGGCAACATGAGCAAAAACATACAAATGGGATTACATCAAACTAAACAGGTTCTGCACAGCAAAGAAAACTATAGAGTGACCAGACAACCCATAGATTAGGGAAACCATTTGCAAATCATGCATCAACTAAGGGGCTAATATCCAAAACATACAAGGAACTCAAACTACTTAATAAGAAAACAAATAGCTCTATTTAAAAATGGGCAAAAGACTTAAAAATAAGACATCCAAATTTCCAAAAGATATCTGAAAAAAAAGTTCAACATCTCTAATCAGAGAAATGCAAATCAAAACCACAATAAGCAATCGCCACACACCTATTAGATTGGCCATTATCAAAAAGATGACAGATAACAAGTGTTGGCAAAGATATGGAGAAAAGGGAACCCTGATATACTGTTGGTGATATTGCAAATTAGTACAGCCATTTAAACAAAACAGTATGAAGGGTTCTCAAAAAATTAAAAATAGCTCCAGCATGACTATGGACGAAGGCCTCACTTCAAATGAGGGGGCTATGCGGTGTCAGTTGCCAGCATTCAATCACTGGTGAATAAATGCTTCAGTCCTGAAGGACAGGATGTGGTAGCTCATCACAGGAGCCACTGCAATGTATTTGAGGGGAGACTTCACATACTTTCCTCCTACCTACACACACACACACAAACCCCTAGCTTTGATTTTGCAATTTTAATTTCCTTAAGGATTAGGAGTTGGAAAAATTACATTCTACTACCTACTCTAAGACTAAGCTGTTTAATTGGGAACAAGTCTCATAACATCTCTAAGTCTGTTTTCTTTTTACACATAAAATTAGGAGACTGGAGATTTTAGATGAGGTAATTATTATTCTTGCTCTCAGACTTTGGGATGGTTTGGAATCATATGAACTCAATTTATAAACTATAAGACTTGTGAGTTTTATAAAGTCTTAAAAGAAAACTTGAAAGTGTTCTACCTAACATCTCCTAACATGTTTTCTTTTGGACATAACCTTATTGAGACTGAACATTGACACTTGATTCCCTGTCATCACTTTATCTTGGTTCTTGTATTAGATTTTTATGACTGCTATAACAAATTACTACAAATGTGGTTGCTCAAAAGAACAGAAACTTGGCCAGGCACTGTGGCTCACGCCCATAATCTCAGGACTTTGGGAGGCCAAAGTGGATGGATCACAAGGTCAGGAGTTCAAGACCAGCCTGGCCAACATGGTGAAACCCTGTCTATACTAAAAATACAAAAATTAGCCAGGCATGGTGGCAGATGCCTGTAATCCCAGCTACTCAGGAGGTTGAGACAGGAGAATTGCTTGAACTCAGGAGGCTGGTATTGCAGTGAGCGGAGATCACATACTGTTGCACTCCAGCCTAGGCAACAGAGCAAGACTCCGTCTCAAAAAAAAAAAAAAAAAGAACATAAACTTACTTTCTCATAGTTCTAGAGGCCAGAAGTCTTAAATCATTATCGATGAGCTGAAATCAAAATCTCCTCTTCTGTCTGTGTTCAAATCTCCCTCTGACTACATTTTACATGGATACATATGATCCCTTTTAGGGTCCGCCCTCATAATCTATGACAATCTCACCATCGCAACATCTTTAATCACATCTGCAAAAACCCTGCTTTAATATAAAGTAGCATTTATAGATTCCAGAGATAAGGATGAATACATTTTTGTGGGAGTAATTTTTCAATCCACAGTGTTCAAAGGGATTGATATCATACTTACTCATTTATAATTTCAGGAGCAACCTGAATTTGTCAAAGCAAACTAGGTATATTGTGATGGTTAATAGTGATTACACTGAAGGATGCAAAGTATTGTTCCTGGGTGTGTCTGTGAGGGTGTTGCCAAAGGAGATTAACATTTGAGTTAGTAGTCTGGGAAAGGCAGACCTACCCTCAATCTATGTGGGCACAATCTAATCAGCTGCAAGCACAGCCAGAATGAAAGCAGGCTGAAGAATGTGGAAAGTCTAGACTGGCTTAGTCTTCTGGCCTACATCTTTCTACTGTGCTGGATGTTTCCTGCCCTCAAACATCAGACTTCAAGTTCAGCTTTGGCACTCGGACTGGCTTCCTTGTCCTCAGCTTGTAGACGGCCTATACGTTGGACCTCACCTTGTGATCATGTGAGTCAACACTCCTTAATAAACTCCCCTTCATACCTACATCTATCCTATTAGTTCTGCCCCTCTAGAGGGCCCTGACTAATACAATCATGCTGTGCCAACAATAACAAGACAGCCTGAAATCTCAGTGGCTTCTCATATGAGAGTTTCTCACCCACTCGTCATCATCCAATGTGGCAGGAGGGTTCTGTGTGCCCTCATCCTTCAAGGGCTCAGGTGCTTTCCATCCTGGGGCTCTGCTCTCCACTTGTTTCTTGGCACCTGTTCCAGTCAGTGGGCAGATGGGGAAGGAGACAGAGGATTGCACATGTGGGGTCATAAGGAGAACATGAGAGCCTATGCCACAACATCTTTTGGTACCTTTTCCATCCTTCATGTGGCAGACTGTATTAATGTTCAAAATATTCATTGCTTCACCCTGGGAAGCCCCACCCTTTGACAGCCCTCTTTGGAAGAAGCCTGTACATCTTCACTCTGTGGAACTCAAGTTTGGCCGTGTAACTTAACTTGGCCAAGGAAAGGGAAATAGAAGTGGCAACTCTGGCCAAAAGACTCTGGCCTTGGCCAGAACTCACTTATGTGTCCACTCCTGCCTTTAACGGAGCCTAAAAAATGTCTGATCAAGAAGAAGAGGAGAATACAAATGTTGGAGAACTCCAGCATCCTCTGCTACAACAATTGCCATATTTTTGATACCTTTTCCTTTCTCCATGTGGGAGATCATATTATATTCAAAATATTTGCTGTTCCTCCCAGCAGCTCCCTCTTTCCCTTTGACATTCCTCCTTGAGAGAAAAGTAGACATCCTGACTATATCAAGCATGGCTGTGTAGATTGCTTTGGCCAATGAAATATGAGCAGGTAGTAGAAGTGTTATTTTAGAAACTAGCACATGGTTGAGCCATCTCTCTTTTCTCTCTGCTATGAGACAGGCTATGTCCCAGATAAAGTTGGCTCTATCTACCTAGGTCCTGGAATTCAGACAGCATGGGGCAGAACTACAGTCAACTGACCATGGACATGTTGTGTGAGTTAGAAATTAATCATTGATGCTGTAAACCACTCAAATTTGGAAATCTTTTGTTAACAGAGCATAAACTGGAAAATACATTTCATCATTTCTCAGGATTTATCAGTGACAAATTCATGAACTGGAGATGAGCTAAATTAAAAAAATAGAGATTCTCCCACAATTTTCTCTACTCATTTACCCATCTTGGGTTCCTAAATGTGTCACTTTTTCCAGATGTCTTTCTTTTTTTTTCCTTTAAAAAATTGCTGTGGCTCACACCTGTAATCCCAGCACTTTGGGAGACCGAGGCAGGCAGACCATGAGGTCAGGAGATCGAGAGCATCCTGGCTAACACAGTGAAACCCTGTCTCTACTAAAAATACAAAAAAATTAGCCGGGCGTGGTGGCAGGCGCCTGTAGTCCCAGCTACTCGAGAGGCTGAGGCAGGAGAATGGCATGAACCCGGGAGGCGGAGCTTGCAGTGAGCTGAGATCACACCACTGCACTCCAGCCTGGGTGACACAGTGAGACTCTGTCTCGAAAAACAAATAAAAATAAATAAAAAAATTGTATTCCTCTCTTTGTTTCCTTTAGCTATTTCTTCCCTTTCTTTGTCCAAATCACTAAAAGTGGTCTGTGAGCATTTAGGCAGAACTAGAAACTCAAATTTACAAATTTGAAATTTCATTTTCTGGAATCACGTGAGCATTGTAATACTGTGATTCAATGGTGTGCCAAAGTTAACTCATATGAGCTTATAGAGTTTATTGTTAATTTTTCAGGCATGCTGTGAGCAGTTGTCAAACACAGCCATTATTAAACATTTCAAAAATTAGATTTAAAACAAAAGCAATAAATACTCAAAACTCATTACTTCTTAATAATTTCACTAGATTTTACTATTATCAATTACCTCAAGATTTTTTTTTTTTTTTGTATAGTGGTGACACAATGTAATAATAGACTAGTGGGCATCTTTGAAGCTTTGCATCTAGTGATTTCAGGTTGGTGGCTTGAAATCAGATATGATGGGAGTATACCACAGAAATTAGTGTGCTTCACAAATCAGGGCTTTTTGTTTAACTTTTACCAACACCCCATTATATATAGTTGGCCCTCCATATTCACAGGGTGAGGTTTGGTTCCAAGACCTCTTAGTGTACCAAAATCCATGTATACTCAAGTCTCTTAAAAAAATAGGGTAGTGCAGTCACTTTCCATATACAGGGTTCTGCATCTTCAAATTCAACCAAACATGGAAGGAAAACACATACAGTGGATCCTCCTGGACTCACCAGGTTGGTCGAATCCACAGATGCAAAACCTGTGGCTATGGAGGGCCGGCTGTATACTCTTAAAAAGCTATCTAAATCTTAAGTCTAAAACTCAGCAGGGCTTGAGGAGCTATTTTTAGAGAAATACATCCTCTTAGCTTTCAGAAGATACTTTCTACATCTCTAGTAAAAATATTTATGGAATAGCCTTTTCTTTCATTTTTTTGACTTTTTGGGAACACTCTGATAAAAGAACAATGGTGAATTATATATAAGTCTGTTAGAACTAATTCACTGCTCAAAAAAAGAGATCAACAGAAAATAAAGGGAGATAAAATTTAGTAGGCTAAAAAGATGATTGAATTTTCTAGCAGGGTTAATTCATTTGTAATAATGAAGAGGATCTGTACTACTGGGGAAGAAACAAGCTTTTATTATATAGGAAAGTGTTTACATTGTATATATCTATTGCCGTGATTTCAATCTTTGAGAAAAACTAAAGCTTTCATGAGCTAATCATCTTCCTTATCTTCATATTCTGGCTAATTAGTAATTATAAATTGTCTATTTTAAAACAGGATCTAGGACACAATGAGAATTTTTTAAAAGTTAAATCAATCTGGGCTGAATGCCAAGAAAAATTAAAACTTTAGTTTAACACTCTTGGGATCTCTGTGTGTATGTGTATATGTCCATGACTGTGTTTATTCGACAAAACTAATTGAAAAGAAGATATCTGGAAATTAAACCTCAAATAACATTAGTCAGAGATAAGGAAGTGTATTTTTAATCCAAGTTCATTGGACAAAAAAAAGTCTATAAAGTAACTTAATCCAAGGGTTTTTTTTTTTTTTTTTTTTTAATTAAGGTGTTGAAGTTGCCTGTATTTAAAATTAATACCTAGGGACAGAAAACCTACTCCTTAAACCTGATACTAAGAAATATGCTTAATAATAGAGTCAGGGGTAGAAAAGGTTTTAAGGAGGAGAAAACAAAAGTGAAAATAAAGAGACAAGCAAAGGATATAGCAGATGGAGATAGACATTCAAAGCAGGAGAAAGAGTAGGAAAGATTAAAGCATTTAGAACATATTCCAAGGAATATTCTTAGGCTATGGACATCACAGTGGGCTGTCTCCCTGCCCTTTGGGTAATTGACTAGCCACTATTCTCAGCTGCTTAAGTGTATAAGCTTCTTAAAAGGCCATTTTTGTTTTATTCATAGTGCCTACTATAGTGCCCTGCATGTCAGTGACATATCATAATTTATCACCTAATTAGTTAATATTTGTTCTGGAAACTTCAGAGGCTCAACTTTGAATGGATCAAACAAGAACAAAACCAATGAAAATGCATACCCTACCATTGATTATCTGGGACCACGGCAGTGTATTTATATTAGATACCTGCCAAAAAATCTGTATCTGTATCTATGTCTAGATAGATAGATAGATAGATAGATAGATAGATAGATAGATAGATAGATAGATAGATAGATAGATATCTCCTCATTCTCATTCTCATATCATTGTCTCATTCTCATGATTACAGTCTTTTAAATCTAATCTCTTAAAATCCAGTCCTTCAAATCCTCAGGGGCACCTTTCCAGACCACCTGAGTAACAGTGATCCCTATAGAAAATATAAAGACAGAATTGTGTTACTAATGTAACATAACTTAAGCCTTGACAACCAAAGTAATTAAGAAAAGCCTCCACAAGCCTCATCCACTGACACTGCTTCTCAGTGCTGTTCTCTCCTTGTGGTCACCAGTCAGGATAGAGAAACTCCAGAATGAAGAACTGATAAATTACAAGAGGGAGCAGGCTACAAAATTGCCCAGCCTTCCTGTGGTGGTTGCTGTGACTTCTCAACCTATTTTAATCTTTCCAAACCCATCTTAATCTTCTAAGATTTTCAGGGCTAAAAGAAGCATCTTGGTTTATTCTAGGAGGCATGGATATCCATTAGCAATGGTGAAGAGACCCAAATATTATTTTTCAAAAATCTCTTAATCTCTGTGAGCTTTAGTTCCTCATCTGTAAAACCTGAATAATGGTGCCTAGGTCATTAGATTAATAGAGATGACAAATGTGCAGCAGTTAGTCTAGTTCTTGAAATTACCATCCTTAATTCACAGTAGCTATACTGTCAAAATAAAAATGTTGCCACTAAGTGTTGCTTAATCCCTTCAAGCTGTCCTTCATATGTGCTTCTTCCATTTTAGATTTATGGCTCTTATCCTACCAAATCCTTTCCTTCCAAGGTCTTGTTTCTTCCAATCGTTCAGCATATGCCTTCCTGGCATGCTGTTTAAGGAAATACTGACCCCTACTGCTTCAAGTTCTGGCTCTTCTTCCTTACTTTCAAGGTTTTGCTTTCTTAGATCTTTTCGCCCTCAATTTCCTTAGCTACGCATTTTGCCAATTATTCCCGGTCACTGAAACATGCTTCTACTAATCAGAACAACCTCACTCCTATTCCCTATTCCCCTGAATATGCCATTCTTAATCTTACTATGTTTTTTCCTGTTTTTACACTCCCTCCTAGGAGGCCCTTTAAAGAAAAGGTCTTACTCAATGTTCAAGGCCAGTTAAATTACACATCTCCCGAATGACTCTCTTTTATCTCCCCAAGGCTATTTCCACTACACTTTTCCCTGCCTTCTCTGTACTTTTATTTTGTTGGTACTGTACAGTCTAGAAGCTTATTTTATAGCCTCAAGAAAATTATAAATGTTATTAAGGCAAAAATTATCTGATTCATTTATTTTGCTGGTTTAGGCACTAAAGTGTTCATTAAAGGTTTGGTTGCATGGAAACAGCAAGCCTAAAATGAAAGCTCTCGCATTTATTGAGGATTTACTTTGTGTCTGTCACATGCCCTTTATACTTTATCATTGTCCAAAAAAGCTGTTGTGATAGTTATGAATTCTTGCCATTTATAAATGAGGAATCTGTGATTCAGTAACATTAAGTCACACGCCCAGGGCTATTGTGTCAGTCAGCCATTCAACAACTATTTGCAGAGAGTCTGCCTTTGTCTTTCTTGAATTTCACAAGCACACAACAGTTGATTAGAAACATTGATCTTTCTTCTCTCCCTCGAAGGCTCAAGTTCATTCCCATCTCACAGCCCTCACACTTCCCGTTCCTTCTCCTTAAAAGGATCTTCCTCCAATCTTCATGTCATTGCCTCATTCTCATGACTAAGGGCTTAAATCCAGTCTCTTAAAATCAATCCCTCAAATCCTCAGGGAGATCTTTCCAGATCACCTGAGCAACGGTGGTCCCTAATCACTCCCCAGCATATCATTCTATTTAATCTGCTTCATAACACATATGGAGGTCTGAAATTATCTATGATGATTTACTAATTATGAATAAATATAAAGCCCTGCCATCATGAAATTTCGTATATTACATTTAGACTGGACCAAGGCAAAAGTTCATTCTCTAACGTTAAGGTGTGCTGCTTAAAATTATGAACTGAGTCACAGAAGTAGCTAATAAAATCTATTTTTTCATTAAATAAAAAAAAAACAACCTGTTACTGACTCTTTTTGGTTCTATTTGCCTTTAAGTAACATTTTTTTCCTATTTTCAGTCAAAATATAACATATAATTCTTTAAATTAAAGACATTATGAATAACTAAAGAATTATTGGATTAGTTTGTTCTCATGCTGCTAATAAAGACAAACCTGAGACTGGGAAATTTATAAAGGAAAGAAGTTTAAAGGACTCACAATTCCACGTGGCTGGGGAGGCCTCACAATCATGGCAGAAGGCAAAGGAAGAGCAAAGGCACATCTTAATGGCAACAGGCAAGACAGTATGTGCAGGGAAACTCCCCTTTTTAAAACCATCAAATCTCATGAGAACAGTATGGGAAAAACCTATCCCCATGATTCAATTACCTCCCACCAGGTCCCTCTCTGGACATGTGGGGATTATTGCAATTCAAGGTGAGATCTGGTTGGGGACACAGAGCCAGACCATATCACATATGAAATAGGTGAAGAATGGTATAGTATTGGCAATTTTATATGGTTCAACCAAAGAGACTAGCTTTAGATACTGGTAATCTCTAGGTATCAGTTACAATTTTTTAGACACCAGATTGCTGTCCCCGGAGTTATCAGACTTGAGGGAAAAAAAAAAATCCTCTATAATAATTTACTTTTCTGAACAGAATGGGAGATACTTTCTACATCATTCAAAATAAAATTCATGTGCTAAAGAGAATTCTGGTTCACCTTTGCTACACTTTAGAGAAATACACGTTGTGAAATAGTTAAACATCAGCTTGATAGTACAGATAAAAAAGGGAAAACCCTGAAATAGTCATGGTTAATGGCTCCTTTTTAAAAGCAAAATCTAACTATAGGCACATAGACACTGAGACACAGTGCATCCATCAACCTTAGAAAAAGGTTTCTGGTCTGAGTATTGACGTGCAGGATAGTGGCAGGGCTTGAGATAATGGAGCAGCTTTATTCCTAGAGTGCTGTTTTTAACTGAAACTTCATTGATGTGTGCGAGGTTTCTTGAGAGAAAGTAACATATGAAAAATGATTGGATTTCTGCATATTGCAGGAGATATTCTTTCCTACACAAATAATGTGAAATATTCCTAGAGTCACTAGATTTCACTAATTCTAAGCTCAGACAACTCTAGATTATTCATGCACATGATCCAGTTTGTAGGTTATTTGTAGCATTCTTTTTAATTCCTAGTATCTACCTAACAACTAACCCACTTCTAAACTAGCCCTCTTTTCCTTGATAGCCACCAACATTACTGCAAGGAATAGTAGCTTAAGTAACTCCAGTTTAAAAAATAATAATAATAAAATCTTTTTAAATTGAAAGTTATTCCACACACTTTAAAATATTTTGAAATTCTAGGTCATTTACGACTCTTTGTTCCTCCACTAAGGTGTCTTTTACCATTTTTATTTGGAATGTTTAGATTCAAAGTTCCCAATGTTTATTTACTCCCTTCAAAGAAGCATGAATGTTCTTAGGAGATCCACTTAGGAGGGGTATCACTGTGTAAGCTGAAAGCCTCCAGGTTTAAATTGCAGTTATAGGTACTGAAAGAGAACAGCAAACTTCTTCGTTCATCAGCTTTATAAAAATAAGAACTAAGGCCGGGCGCGGTGGCTCAAGCCTGTAATCCCAGCACTTTGGGAGGCCGAGATGGGCAGATCACGAGGTCAGGAGATCAAGACCATCCTGGCGAAGACGGTGAAACCCCGTCTCTACTAAAAAATACAAAAAACTAGCTGGGCGAGGTGGCGGGCGCCTGTAGTCCCAGCTACTCGGGAGGCTGAGGCAGGAGAATGGCGTAAACCCGGGAGGCGGAGCTTGCAGTGAGCTGAGATCCGGCCATTGCACTCAGGGCTGGGCGACAGAGCGAGACTCCGTCTCAAAAAAAAATAAAAAATAAAAAAAATAAAAATAAGAACTAGTATCTTCCGTAAAAGCAGCTGAACACTGGTAACGTTACCAACAGCTAGAATTAAAAAGTAAAATAAAATCTAAAGAAATAAAAAATATATGCATAACACTGATTAAACCACAGTTTACTGGGGGTCAGGTTTGTCCTCATAACAAATGAGAATGATCCTTTCTAGCTCACAAAATATTTTCAGGTCAGGAGATCGAGACCACAGTGAAACCCCGTCTCTACTAAAAATACAAAAAAAAAATTAGCCGGGCGCGGTGGCGGGCGCCTGTAGTCCCAGCTACTCGGGAGGCTGAGGCAGGAGAATGGCGGGAACCCGGGAGGCGGAGCTTGCAGTGAGCTGAGATCGCGCCACTGCACTCCAGCCTGGGCAACAGCGTGAGACTCCGTCTCAAAAAAAAAAAAAAAAAATTTCAGGTTTAGGTACTACTTGAACTTGTCCTCAATCGAGATTTTCATGTATTTGAATTTTAAAAGCCTGGACCTGGCAGTTAGTTTTTGCCTAACTTGACACTAATAAAAAAAATCTTCCTGAGGAGGGTTCTTTATAGGTTGAATGCTTTGAAAACCCCCTTGGAAACAGGGCCCTGGAACCTGGGACAAAGAGAAATGTATGGAGCTGCTTCCAGGAAACAGGAAGAGAAATGTATTTGTAATGAAGCTTGCTGTTTCTGGAGGAAGGATGGTGGCAAGGGTAGAAGGACCTGGAAGAAATACACAAGCTTTGTGAATCCATGTGCTGCAATATGTGTTATGTGTTATAGTGGGTTATATTGTATCCTTCCCAAATTCATATGTGGAAGTCCTAAACCCCAGCACATAAAAATATGACATTATTTGGAGATAGGGTCTTTGTAAGAATTATCAAGTTGAAATGATTATTCATTTCAATAGGGAACCATTGGGGGGGGGGGTTCCTAATCCAATATAACTGGTGACCTTATATAAAGGAGAATTTGGGATATGAAGACATGTACAGGTCAATATGTAAATCAACACGGCCATATGCAAGCCACAAAACAGATCCTTCCCTCATAGCCCTCAGAGGGAATCAACCCTACAAACACCATAACTTCAGACTCCTGTCCCCCAGAACTGAGATAATACATTTCTGTTCTGCTCTCTAAGATACCCAGTTTGTGGCACTTTGTTACACCTGCCCTTGCAAATAATACATATGGCACAGGGATGCTAAACACTGCTCCAAGTACACAAGATCTTTAGTAAAACCTACATTACGCATTCATTCTTTCAGTGCAACAGAATCATTTATTGGGAATGTAAAAAGCCTCTGAATTCCAGACATTGTGAGTTTGTGATAAAAAGAAAGAGAATACAAACTGATAGCCAAAAACCGAATTATTCTAGAGCCAAAAACCGAATTATTCTAGTTTATCCTTACTTCATATTGTACCATGATAAAATTCTGCAATGGAAAGAAAATTCTGCAGCTTTTCCCCATCTCTCTTCTTCCTTTCCACATCCTTGTTGCTTTTTTAAGTAACTATATATTTATGAAATAAGGTATTGTAGAGAGAGTCTGGGTCTTAAAATCAGGCAGATAGGTATTTAAATTCCAGCTCTGCCACTGATAAGTTACTTAAATTCTCTGAGGCACAGTTTTATGATGTGCAAAACAGTGACAAAACTTTCTTTAAAAATCACTGTCATTAAATAAAAGGAATAGCAAAAGGCTTAAAAACATTACAAGGAAGCAACCAGCCAAATCCAAAATACAGAATATGCTTCAGGGTAAGTGGTCAGGTTTCCTTAACAAAAATAAATGGCACAAGAAGGGTAGATGGGCACTTAAAGATTAAAGAGAGAGAGACGTATCAGCCAGATGCTGAGTGCTATGGTCTGAAATTTGTGTTTCCCCAAAGTCCGTATTTTGAAATCCCAAACCCAAGCTGATGGTATTAGGAGGTGGCAGGGAGGCAGGTAGTAGTGATTAGATTATCTCCTACAAAATGGGATTGGTGTTCTTATAAAAGAGGCCCAGAGAACTACCTTTCCCCTTCTACCATGTGAAGACACAGCTAGAAGGCACAGTCTATGAGGAAGTTTATCTTCCTCAGACACCGAATACGCTGGCACCTCGATCTTGGACTTTGTGGGCTCCATAACCATAAGAAATAAATTTCTGTTGTTTATAAGTTACCCAGACTAAGGTGATTTGTTATAGCAGCCTGAGGACAAAGATACTGTGTATGTAACTTGTTTGGATCCTGATTAAGCAAACTATATTAGGCCATTCTTGCATTGCTATAAATAAGTCCCTGATACTGGGTAATTTAGAAAGAAAAGAGGTTTTATTGGCTAATCATCCTGCAGGCTTTACAGGAAGCATGGTGCTGGCATCTGCTTAGCTTCTAGGGAGGTCTCAGGAAGTTTACAATCATGGCAGAAAGCAAAGGAGGAGCAGGCACATCACATGGCAAATGCAGGAGCAAGAGAGAGAGAGAGAAGGACGGGAAGTGTCACACACTTTTAAACAATCAGATCTCATGAGAACTCACTAACTATCACGAGGACAGCACCAAGGGGATGGAGTTAAACCACATATGAGAAATCTGCCCCCATGATGCATTCATCTCCCACCGGGCCCCACCTCCAACACTGGGAATTACACTGCAACATGAGACTTGGGTGGGGACAAATATCCAAACTATAACACAAACCAACTATAAAAGGATTTAAAAAAAATAATTGGAGAGATTTGAATATAAATAGATGATAGGTAACATTAGTAACCTGTTTCTTTGGTTTGTCCTGTGCAATAATGGCATTGTGGCTAATTTTTTCTAAACATCTTTATATGTTACGGACATATTAAGCATTTATGTGAAATGTTTGAGATTTGTGAAATACACTATAGGAAAAAAGTGAAAGTATAGCTGTCCCTGAATCAGAAAGTGGATAATAATTATTGAAGTTTGGTGAATATCTGGAAGTTTATATTATTCTCTTTATCTTTGCATATATTTCAAATTTTCCATAACACAATTTTTTTAACTATTTTAAACATATATAGTAGAAATGTGTTAAATGTAATTTTTCTTCCCTTTTGATAACTTTATATTTATTTTGGGACCAGTAAGTAGCCTTTCATTTCTATTAAAGAGAAAAACTCCCCCACCAAATAAATAAGTTTTTGCTCAACATGTATTACTGTCCCCCACTGAGTAACCAGCATGCCCATCAAAGCTTTTCAAATGCTTCAGCAAAATTTTCTCAAAACAAACTTATATGGGAAAATGCAGCCTGAAAATAAGAAAGGTTGTCACCTATATATTAGAAATTTCAAACATTTTCTCCTCTAGATAAGGTAAAGCGGAAGGTCTGAGGCATGTACACTTGGAAGGCTCCTAGTTTCTTCTTTCGTGAGAGAGAAACATGCCCAGGAAGTAAAGGGAGGGGACTCTAAGCCCTGTGAGCTCCCCACCACTCAGGGGAAGAAAGGATTGTGGTGACCCACATAGAAACAATAACAAAGACAAACCGCTTTCCAAACTAGGACCTAGCAAAGAATATACTGTGTTAGGAAAGGAATGAAAAGTCCCTGTGGCTGCTGCCTGGAGTACACGACATTTGAAACTGACAGTACATTTTATAGCTTTAAAAGTTATACATCTTTAGTTCAAAAAATTTAGAGAGGTATACCTGGTTACCAAGAAGAAAGTAAAAGTCACCTATAATTTTATACCCTAGAAATAACCACGAGCAATGTTTTATGGATATTACTTTTAGCCCTTTCGTTTACATACGTAGAGCTAAAATATATGGAACAATTTTCAATGAAATTCAGATTATACTACAGAAAACATTTATATATTGCAGTTAGCAAGTTATTTTAATGCCTGTATAATATTTTGTTAAAAATACTGTAGAACAGGGAATAGAGAATGATATGAACTTGAGCACATGTATGATTACTTCCCCAATCACCAACCCCTCCCCCAATTCTAAAAACAATAATTGTAATAACATAAAATGGGAGGACTACATCAACATTGGGAACTAGAAAAGAGAGTCATGAAAATGTCAGAAGCACCAAGGAACTTCTGCTAGGTAGATTAAGGAAGATCAACTAAAGATGACTCATCACAGAAAGTTCAAGGTGGAGCTCCAAGGCCTCTCAAATACTCTGGGGGTAAGGGGGCATAGAAAATTTCCAGATGAAAATTCTATGAGTAAGCAAAATTCCAGGAAAAATCCCAAGATAGTGGAGGCAGTGGGATAACAAACAGGTATCACGTGGCAATACCAAAAGAAGCATCTCCAGAGGACATTTCTCAATATCACCATTGTTCTTAGTAAGTGAATACTTCACTTTTTCTCCTGCTTCTGTCAAGTAATTGGTCGTGAATTAGCTTCAAGATTTCTGCTTCAAGGCAGGTGTCCATCTGTATCCAAACAAATCAGGAAACCCAACAACAATGCTGTTTCCAGAGATAATATCATGCTTGGTCAAAATGCTCACTATTTAAGAGAAGAAATAAGTGGAAAATAGATATAGATAATAGGGCCTGTAAAAGAAAATCTTTAACTGGAGTCAACAAGGTGAGAAGCAGAAAACATTTTTATAATATTTAGTGCAGGCAAAGTATTTCAGATACAAGCTGGGAAAAAAATGTTTCTACAAAAATAAAGATGCAAATTGAGACAATAAGTCAAAGGACAGAGATGAAAGAGAACCAACTAATTGGTGAGCAGAAGTGCAAAGGAAGGCATGTGAGATCAGGAATGATTTGAAATGAAACAGGTAATAATGGAATGTCAATACTTAATTCATTAAAATTTCTAGTGTTTAATAAGCTCCAGAGAACAAAATGATCTGTGTGAAAGTCAAATACAGAGTTTGGCCTTGAAAAATCCTCCCAGAATACAGTGGAAAAGAAAAACCAGTGACAATTATTAGAGAGAAGATTGAGAACAGACAATCACAACCTTACATACAGGTAATTTGTGTTTCTCAAGACCAGTATAAATGAAAAACAATCCATATCCAAAGAGATAACAGACAAAAACACACCTCAACTGAAGAAAATCCTGAATCAAGAATAGAAATAATTTGTCCTGCACTAGAAAAATAGTCATTAGAAAGAACTAATAATTATAAATAGCCTGATAGAATTATTGAACTTTACACTGACCATAAGCATCTTTGCAACAGTGTGTGCATGTAGAGGATAATCGAGTTTTGAGAAGTTGGGATCCAGGATTTAGAGACTTACCAAAGTTACCAAAGTTATGGTAAGTAATGCAGCAGGACTGTCTCAGATATCAATGACTCGGTAAGTATCCCACCTGAGATCTCACCCCGTGAGAAGTAACTACAACATTTCTCCAGCCAACTAAGAAATGATTCAAAATAATAACCCCAATAAGAAAGTCACTTATGGAAGGACCACCACTGACAAAGGCATCTTCAGAAATGCTCCCTGCAAGGTCCTTCTTGCTCAGTCTCACAATACCACCACTTCCCAGTTTTCGACACACTCTCTTTTGCTGCCTCTACCTCCACCTGAACTTTCAATGTTGGAATTCCTTGGAATTTGTTCTCAGTCCTCATATGTTTACCTGCCGTCCTATACAATAGCACCCATTCTGAGAGCTTGAAAGACAATGTATATACTTCTGACTGTCAGTTTATATCTCCAGGATACTCTAGACTCATCTGTCCAGCTGCTATTTGACATCTCAGCTCAGATATCTCATATGCATCTCAAACTTAACATGTCGCAACAAAATTTTCTTCAGTGTTGTTCCACTTCATGCAGTCTTCCCTAACTCAGCAAAAAGCACCACAAAGTTGCTAGACCAGAAGCGTAGGAGATATCCTTTAGTCCTCTCTCTCCTTCCTTCAAACCTTCATATTCAATCTACCAACCAAACTTTTCTATTCTATATGCAAAATATATATCTTGAAACTTTCCAGTCCTCTCCCTCTCCAGGGCCATTATTCTAATCCAATCCACAGTCGTCTGTCACCCCGACTACCCCAACAGCTTCCTAGCTGATCCCCCTACTTCTACCTTAAAGAGCTCTTAATATGTTCTCTATGCAGCTGTCAAAATATATGTTTTAAAACTTAAATTGGATAATTTCATTTCCCTGCTGCATATTCTTCAATGGCTTTCACTGCATTACATATAACATTCAAACCCATAAACAAAGCTTATGTGCCCTATAAGATCTGGTACCATCTCTACTCTACCACAGCTGATGCCTCCCTATGTCATTGCTTACCAGGCTCCAACTTCTGCAACTCCAAACATTTCCAGAGCATGCCAGGTTCTGTTCCCACGTTAGGACACATAGATGGAATATGTAGTTTCTGTATCCATTATTCTCTGTCACCCAAGCTCTGCATGGCTGCCTTCTCAGCCACCTCCTCCACTGCCATTTCCTATCCCAATAACCTGCTCTTTCCTTCAGTGGCCTTACCACTGAATTGTTTGGATTATTCTGTAATTATTTTGATTATTCATCTTTTCTTTGTTTTCTACCTGTCTCTGCCATAAAAATAAAAGTTTCCTAAGGACAAAGTCTGTGCCTTTTTCACCATTTTATCCCCAGGAATTTGGCACATTGGAGAGGTCAATGCATATATATTAAATTACATTGAATGAATGAGTGAATGGATGGATGTTGAAAATACACTTGCAAACAGAATACTTAGATTTAGAGTAAAATAGCTTGTGACTCAATAATCCCGCTCTTACTGGGTACATATCCAGAGGAAATGAGAACAGTATGCCAAAGAGATATCTGTGCTCCCACATTCATTACAGCATTATTCACAATAGCCAAGATATAAAAGCAACCTAAGCCCATCAGTGAATGGACAAAGAAAACATAGTGGATATGTGTGTGTGTGTGTGTGTGTGTGTGTGTATATAGTGTGTATGTGTGCCTAAGTGTATATATATTTATATTGTGTATATGTGTTAGGTATATATATACATAGTGTGTACATGTCTATATTGTATATTTACATACACACATATACACACGTACACACCAGGTATATATGTGTGTGTGTGTGTATATATATAATGGAAGATTACATACCCTTAAAAAAGAATAAAATCCTGTTATTTCTGACAACATGGATAAATCTGGAGTATATTACATTAAGTGAAATAAGTCATGCACAGAAAGACAAATATTGCATGATCTCACTCATTAGTGGAATCTTAAAAAACTGAACTGATAGAAGCATAGAACAGAATAGTAGTTACCTGGGGCTGGTTAGAGAAGGAGAGTAGGGTGATAATGCTCAAAGGATACAATATTTCAATTAGATAGGAGGAATAGCTGAAGATGCCTCCTGTATACCATTGGGACTATAGTTAATAACAATGTTTTCTATTCTTGGAAATCGCTGAGAGTAAATTTTAAGTGTTCTTGCCACACATAAAAAAAGTATGTAAGGTAATACATATGTTAATTAGCTTGATTTAGCCTTCTACAATGTATACATATATTAAACCATCATATTGTACATTATAAATATATAAAGTCAAAATTTTTTATGAAAACAAATTACCAAAGCTAACTCAAAGTGCTATCCAATCTAACAACTATGGAATGTGAGAAAGTAGAACTACCAAAGAGCCACCCCTGAAAATGATATGGGGCCCACATTTTTTTTAACAGACAAATTTTACTGATTATCCATTTGAAAGACAAATCATTCCTACAGATGCTTTAAAAGATATTTTCAAAAGCATTAAAAAAATGAAAAATATCATAATTCATTTTACAGTAATAACATTTACAAAGAAAGAAAATTTCAAGGAAAGAAAACTGTAGCGCAAATTCATTTAGGACTAAAATACAAAGCATTCTTAAACAAACAAACAAAATGAATCCATAACAGTATTTTTTAAAGGTCAGCACACACCATGACCAAATAAAGATCATTTTAAGAATATAAAGATAGTTTGCTCTTATTATATAATCATCTCATTAGATACCCAAAAGGTATTTAATAAGATTCTACAAAAATTCAAAATAATAAATTCTGAGTAAAATAAGAATAGGACAACAGTTTCTTTTTTAACTTTAGTTTTAAGTTCAGGGATACACGTGCAGGTTTGTTACATGGGTAAACATGTGTCATGGGAATATGTTGTACAGATCATTTCATCACCCACGTATTAAGCCTAGTACCCATCAGTTATTTTTCCTGATCCTCTCCCTCCTCCCACCCTCCACTCTCCAAAAGACCCCAGTGTGTATTGCTTTTCTGTATGTAGGACAACAGTTTCTTTCCATGCCTTAAAATCTATTACAAAACGACATTCAGGATCTTGTCGAATGATAGGCAGTAGACTCATCCTTATAAGAATCTGAACACAGGCCACGCCTGTAGTCCCAGCACTTTGGGAGGCCTAAGTGGACAGATTGCTTGAGGTCGAGAGTTTGAGGTCAGGTTTCCCCAATCTGGCCTACATGAGGAAACCCGGTCTCTACTAAAAATACAAAAATTAGCTGGGCATAGTGGCTGCACCTGTAGTCCCAAATACTCAGGAGACTAAGGCACAAAAATTGGTTGAATCTGGGAGATGGAGGTTGCAGTGAGCCAAGATCATTTCAGGGCACCCCAGCTTGAGCGACAGAGCATGGCTGTATCAAAAAGAGAGAATCTAAATACAAGGATGCCTGTTAACATCATTCTGAAAGTACAATCAGTGAAATCATCAAACAGGGAAAAATATTAATATTATAGATGAGGCAGCAAACCTATTATTATTATCTACACAGACACCACAAAAGGGAACTTGACTACAACTGTTAGGGAAGTTCAAAACTATGACTAGTTACAGAATTAACATAACACGATTCAATTCCTTTCCTAGATAATAATAACTGTCGAAAATCTAGAAATGGGAAATTATCTCATCCATAATACAACCAAAAATATAAAACTCCTGGGAGAAAATATTAATGATACATGGCATCTTTATAAAGAAAACTACAAAACTTTACAGAGTAACATAAAAGAAGATGTGAATAAATTGAGACATCATGTCTCTGGATATAAAGCCTTAATAGAGATTTTAGTTGTCTCAAAATTAATGTATGAATGTAACGAAATCATATACAATTTAGCATAATAGCTAAACATACAGTCTTAGGAGATGAGACATTGGACAAGTTACTTAACCTCTCTGAACTGTTTTCTCAGGTTAGAAATAGTCATGAAAGAATATCTGTCTGGTAGAATTGCTGCAGAGATTTAATAAATTAGTACATACAAAGCCTTTAGCACTGTGTCTGTCCTCTAGAGTTAATAACATTTGCTATTTTAAATTACTATTATTTCACGTTGAGCCAGGGGTTTAATCATTTTCTGTAAAGATATAGATAGTAAACATTTTAAGCTTTGCAGGCCATATAATCTTTTTTCTCATATTCTTCTTTCCTGTTTGATTGTTTAAAACCCTTTAAAGGTATAAAAACAATTCTTACCTTGGGTCTGTATAAAAAACAGGCCACTGGTCAGATTTGGCCTGTGGATTATTGTTTCTGACCTATGTTGTAACCAAGTAAAAGAAATTTAATGTCACTAATAATCAGAGAAATGCAAATTAAATACAAATTATCAGATGTGGAAGGTTTTTCAAATATCATAGTGTTTATAAAGATATGTGGAAATGGGCAGTCACATGCTATTGGTGAGTTTATGACTGGTAGCCAGTTCTTATGGAGATATCTTATATCCTTGAATAAGGATGTTTATCATGAGTTTATTTGTAATGTTGAAAAATCAATAACACTTAAATGTCTAACCACAGAGGATTGGTTAATTAAATTACAGTTCCTGTATACAATAGAATAATATTCAAGTATTAAAAATAATGACATCTTATACAACCTTTTTAAATTGGAAAACAGAAGATTAAAATAGTCTTATCAATAACTCGTCATACAAGAGAGATGGTGGATGAATTAGGTTAAATAACTCCATATTCAGGAAACACATCTGAGGATGACTCAATGTCTCCCAGTAATACTGGGCACTGCCTTCAGTGGATACAACAGAAGGAAAAACCCAACCTCAAGGAACCGTGACAGTCCACCAGGAGCAAGCTCCTTCATTTTTAAGAATGTCACTTTTCAAAATCTTTTTTAAATGTTGTGGTCCAATGTAATAGATTTTTCAGATTTCCTTGCTATTCTTAAAGACTTTCCAGTCCATCCAAGGCTTCTGAAAAATGTGTTCCTTTCATGGAATAGTGTTTCTGTTTTCTGGGAAGGAACATCACTTTTTATATTTTTTATATACAGTATACACTCTGAACTTTAGATGAGGTGTTTTTTTTTGTTGTTTTTTTTGTTTTTTGTTTTTTTTTTTTAGGCTAGAAAACTGAAGCATACAAAATTCATCATCACCTATTTTAGTAGCCACCTATTTTAGTAAATTCATTGACTTTGTGGCATGACCTCTTGAGACTACATAGGTTTTCTACTCCTGTAATGTTCCAAAATCTTTATTCCACAATCTGTACCCAGCTGCTCAGACGCCCACACTTTATAATCTAGCCCACATATTTAAGTGTCTAGTGAGTTCATGCAATTGCAGCTAAGTAGTGTGTTACTTCTCCAAGGTAACCAGTAAGACGTTTACCTGTCAGCCTCCAGGGACAATGACTAACCTGCAGCAGTGTCTTTGTCCAGTAATTAGGTTTGAGGCAATTTGGCAGGCTGCTTGGGTGGGATAACTAAAAAGCCTTTAATGTGAGGTGCTGTATGGAAAGCTTCATTCCGATGAAATCTGCACCCAGGTATTGTTAGTGTATTTCCTTCTTTCAGCTCCCAGCATTTGCTGGTTTTGGTTTTAGTGTTTTGTTTGTTTGTCTTTTCTGAGAGTTCCTGACATCTTTCCCCACCTCCCACTGCCCAGGGTAACCGAGGAGAAAACAGACGCCTGGCCACCTGGGGAGTTGTTTTGTATTGTTTTGCTTATCTCTACCTATTTAAACTACTGAATGCAGTGGGGGTTTAGATGAGCACCCCTTATAATTTAAAACAACAAAAACTTCATGCTACTGCAAGCATAGAGGTGGAGAAATCCAGGTAGGGTGATGGTAGCTTTACCAAAAAGAAAGAAAAAAAAATTAATGTGAAATGAGCAAACATAAGTGGTCAAGCTACAAGACCTTGGGTATAATTCTTTGATGAGCAATTCTATGCGTGACCTTCAGAGGAAACTTACCTATTTCATGATTTGTTGACAGGCTGGTGTTTGACATTTTGACTAAAGGACCTAGTTACATTGTGAAAAGAGGAAGATACCCTTTAGGTAAGAAATATAAACAAATGTCTTCAACCCAGACATTTTTGAAAGAGCTCAAGAGACTCCCACTAAAGTGCATGAGTACTTTTGCAAAAGAAGATATTTTAGAACCTATGAGCTTGCTGTTAAATTATTTTTTCAGACTTATACAGAAGAATACAGTGGATACAATTTGATCATTAAATCCAAGAATTAGAAAAGCACAGCTATTGTAAAGGAAGAGACTGGAGAAATAAAAAGGCAAGAAGAGTATGAATGAAATGTTAAGCTTCAACCTATTTTTTTCAAATATATAGATCCTTTGAAATTTCTAATCAAGAATAAAGATAACATAGAGGGAGATTAATGTTTCTACTTATATTTACCATAAGGGACATTCGGAATGTTCTTCCTTCTAAGGTACTGTTTAAGAAAAAAATAGAATATTTGACAGAGATTGAAATCTCCAAGGAGAAAGTTATAAAACATCTTGAGAAAATTCCGGCTCACTAGAACAGAAGGAGTGGATGACATTTAGCAATTAACTCTGAGAAAATAAAAAAAAGTGCAATACAAAAATGCTGATAGGTTTTGCATAAAACAGAGTAATCTATTTTGGCCTTGAACAGCTGTTAACAGTTCCTTCAAAGTCACTAACTAGCATTCAGCTGAAAATTCCTTTCTATCATCTATGTGCCTCCTATGGAAAAAAAAAAGGTGGGGGGGAAAGGTGAGTTTCCTGTTGTACAGAGATTTGTTAAAGGAGAGAAAGAGATTTTATTTTTAGTATGCCAAGTTTTAATAAAGGGTCTTCATAGTCATGGCTTTGGAGCTTTCTTCACCAATGGTAAATTCACTTGCTGGATACTTTCATTCAGTACATCATCCTTTTTTTGAATCATCAGGTTCTGCAAGATGAACATCCTGGACATTTATGAATGAGATGCTCTAATGGGCATCTTAAATTCTCTTACTAAATATTTTATCTTATATAAAAGGAAATTCATTAGAAGTATGTTAGGCATTCTTTTACTAGAATAATGTTGGATGGTTGATATCAAGGAATGGCTATACTGTAAATGATTTAAATTTTTGTACTGCTCTTTACAGGCCAAAAGTTATTATCAACAAGCTGAGGGTTCCATTTAATCACAAGTAAATATAGTACAGTAACTCCAAATATCTCAAAGAAATGTCAAACTGAAGACAGAAGCCCACAAAAAGTTCACGATTGTGAAAAGTTAACATACTCTAAAGAAGGTTTTAAAGTTATTTTGGCAAAAAACATTCTATTGATGAAATAGAAACATTTTTTCAGCATGCGACTTAGTGAATATTGCTGACAGGGTTAATTACATATTTTAATAATCAAATGTGTGCTTGTTGCCTGTAAATATGAATTAAAGCATATATTTACATGTATAATCAATGTAAATCAATCCTCATTTTCTTCTATGGTTAGATTACCAACTGCATGGAGTTATAGGTCAAGCACAGTGGTTCATACCTGTAATCCCAGCACTGAGGCTGAGTTGGGTGGATCATCTGAGGTCAGAAGTTCGAAATCAGTCTGACCAATACAGTGAAACCCCAGCTCTACTAAAAACGTAAAAATTAGCCAGGTGTGGTGGTGTGCACCTTTAGTCCCAGCTCCTCTGGAGGTTGAGGTGGGAGAATTGCTGGAATCTGGGAGGCTGAGTTTGCAGTAAGCTGAGATTGTGCCACTGCAGTCCAACCTGGACAATAGAGCAAGACTCTGACTCAAAAAAAAAAAAAAAAAAAAAAAAAGATTAAAAAGAGTAAATAATGGGCCTTTGTAAGGCATAAAGCAAGCTAAAAAGGACTGTTTTAATAAATGTTCTATATCAGATCATTCCAGTCTCCAGTCCATGCAATTTCCACCTATTCAAAATATCCACTCTATTCTCCACCTGGCTACCTTTCAAAACTATCTCAGGTTCACCCTCCAATCCACAATGATCTCTCCTGTCTATGAACCAAGGTCACCTAACTTCATAGCACTCATTTAGCAATTAGTCATTTGGCGAAAATATCACCTGCAATATTTCTTTAATTGGTATTATTTAATACCTATACCTATCGATCCATCTATCTATATCTCCCTCTTTCTCTCTTCCCCTGTCCATGTCTCTTCTTTCCTCTCTCCCTGTCTGTCTCTTCTTTACCTTTTAAACTATGTTTTAAGCTTTATAGGAGCAAGTATCAGATAAAGTAAGATGTATGACCCAGTATTTCATGACATATAACTCTGTCTTGCATACAGTAAGTGCTTAATAAAAGTTTCTCGATTTAAGAAGTGAGTTTTAAAAATCTACCCTTATAATGGAGGCCTGGCAGGTGTCTGCTGAGACTTAATTAAACTGATGAGCTAAGATTTGAAGGATGGGAAGTGGTAGGTAGCTAGACAGTAGGGTTTAGCAAGGCTTGGCAATCTTTCAGAAGTGTTGTGCCAAATCCTCATTCATCCACTGCTTCCCAAGGTCGGATACATGGCAACCACTTTGGGAGAGGGGAGCATGGCAGACTCTCACAAATAATTCACCTACCTGCCCTAACAGAGCCCACTGTGGTATGAAAAGGTTCTGATGAGTTTCTCAGGAGACAAATGCCAAGGACAAAAAGGACAAAAGTTTCACAGGCCTTCAACTCATAGAATGACCAGGGAAGAGGAAAAATTTGGAGATTTCTTCCTAAATACCTGAGTTCCTTTTACCATCCAAGAATGCTAAAGCCAGAGTCTTAATTATCAGTTAAGAAACACAGTTTTACTTGACAACCAGATGAGAGAAAGATAACACAATTGAGGGAAGAGTTTCTGAGAGAAATTTGGTAGCCCACAAACTTACTTCTTCCTTCACATTTTATCTGTGACATCAAAACTATATCAATAATATCTCTTTTCACTTCACCACTATACAATCTATGCATGTAACAAACATACACTCATACACCATACATTTATGCAAATAAAAGAATCCTACACAAAAAGCAAAAGACGTTTAGAAAAGTTTAGAGCAAGTTTTGCCCCCAAAATACCAAATAAAATAAAAAGAAACAGGAATGACAGTGGAAAGATAAAATCTTCCAAGAAACTTTTAATTATTCTTGATGCAGCTCAGGGATATATTTATGCTTTGCATGACGCTCAGAGTTGTAGAAATGGAAAACCTGACTGAAAGATTTACTAGTAATTTAGTCACCAAAGGTACTTAATCCAGTTTAAAAAAAAACCAGTAAAATACCAGAAATTCCTCTATGTTAACCTTTCAGAATCCTACGTAGGTTCTAGTGGAAAATCTTGAATCAAATGCTTGTAAGTTTTAATATAAGCTCAAAATCATTACAAACTACCTTCATTTTCTGAGAAGGAAGGAAAAGAAAAGTATAATTTTGGAAAAATGACAATTGGATGTAAGGATATGTAGAATTATATATAAAAAATATATAATTTTTGCTCATTACTTCTTTGAAAATAAAAAATGCACTTACCAATATATTTCACATAGAATTTCAAAGGATCTAAAGACCCATATGTGTGAAACCCATAAAAGTCCATAAACCCCAGATAAAAAAAAAAATCCCTGTTGCAGATGGAAATACCAGCTGCATGGAGGCTCATGGGAAGACCACTGAAATTCTACAGATACATGGTATCTTTTCTAGTCAAAGACCCAGCTGTGATGACATAGTTATTGGAAATGCTTTGAATGCAGTAAATTTACTTCGCATCAATGTAAGTGTAGCAGACAGACTAATGCCCCACCCCGCCACAAAGATGTCCACATCCTAACCCCTGGAACTTGTTCATATGCTCTTACATGGCAAAGGAGGATTAAGGTTACAGAGAGAACTCAAGTTAATAATCAGCTGACTTTGAGATAAAGAGATTATCCTGGATTATTTGATTGGATCAAATGTAATCACAAAGGTTCTTATGGAGGCAAGAGAGCTAGCGTCAGAGTAATGCAATGTGAAAAAGAATGGACTGGCCATTGCTGGCTTTGAAGATGAAAGAAAATCACAAGCCAAGGAATGCAGGTGGCCTGCAGAATCTGGGAGAGGTAAGGAAATGAAATCCCCCATCGAGCCTCCAGTGAGAACACAGCTCAGCAAACACCTTCACTGTATTAGTCCATTCTTACACTGCTATGAAGGAATACCTGAGACTGGGTGATTTATAAAGGAAAGGGGCTCAATTGACTCACAGTTCTGCAGGACTGGGGAGGCCTCAGAAAACTTACAATAATGGTGGAAGAGGAAGCAAACACATCCTTCTTTACATAGCAGCAGGAAGGAGAAGAATGAGTGAAGAGAAGGAAAGCACCTTATAAAACTATCAGATCTCATGAAAACTCACTCACTATCACGAGAACAGCACTAGGGTAACTGCATCCATGATTCAATCACCTCCCACCAGGTTCCTCCCATGACACATAGGGATTATGGAAACTAATTGAAAATGAGATTTGGGTGGGGACATAGCCAAACCACATCATTCACTTAAGTCTAGTGAGATCCATTTCAGACTTCCATCCTTCAGAATTGTAAGATTATAAATTTGTGCTGTGTTATGCCAATAAGTTTGTGGTAATTTCTTACAGCAGCAAGAGGAAACTAATACAATAGGCAAGAAGAACAGAAGGAGAAAGTTGTCCTTTTTCTGCTAGCCTGGGAAGCCAGAGGGATTTGTATATTGAGCAGAGCAGCTCAACATTCCAGAACTACAGGAGGTTTTGATCTGAAATCTGTTAATTATAAAGAAAAAGTACAAAATAAGTCAAAAAGGACATAAATATATCCAAGATAAATTGATAACATTTTGATAAGCACTTATTATGCACTCAGCAGGCTGCAATTCAAGGTAAAGAGTGCAAGATCAATGTAGGTGGGTAAGTCCCTCCCTGAGGTCCAGAGAGAAGGCTTGGTCTGAAAGTGTCTTTTTGATGGCAGAAAAGAAAATGCATCTTTAGCTACAGTCTTTCACAAATCCATACATCAACTGATTTTCTATCAAAAAAATAGTTCTTTAGGTATGACTATAGTTACAATCAGAACAGCTTGCCTTACAAAAGAATGTATTTCTCATAAACTAAAAGTCCTAGAAGTGTTTTCTGTATCACTCAGCTCATTTTTCTTCACACATTAGTCTCTGTATCCTTTCTTTATCTTTGCAAAACTCAATTTGACATTGGTACCTACATCAGTAGATACTAATAAGCAAGCAAAAACATATTTCTTTCCCAAAAATCCGTAGACAAACATTCAGTGTCAAGGACAGATTTTTTTTCCTATAAGTTTTGAGGACCACCTACAACAGCCATGACAGCTGTGCTAATCGAAAAAGCAAACGAGGCCACAAAGGACTGTTCTTTGACCATGTAATCAATTTTCCACTCAATGCATTGTTCATTCTTGGAGACTTTAATGCCAGAATTGATTTTAACAGCCATTATAGAAATACTTAAGTCAAAGGGCTTGCAACCTTTTTTAGCATGACCAATGGAATTTTTAAAATAGATATGTGAATAAATCATTGAGTATGATTCATATGCTCTTTTAAAAAGGTTCTTTGAGTCACTGTCCAGACACATTCTTTACAAGTAGTCAAGTGGACTAAGTAAAATCCCATACTGAGAAATAGTGCATTAGCTCCGTTTATGCTTATAAAATTATGTTTGAAACCATTTTCAAACCATTTGTATACCATTTTCAGCATTTCCCAGAAAAGCCAATAGATAATCAGGTAGCATATAATAGATCACCACTATTCAACATGAAGGAGTTGAATAAGGAGTCATGATGACAAAAAAACTGTGACGTCAATTTGTAGTCAAGACAGATATTTAAGACCCCAGAAATGAAGAGAGATAATAAAGAAATAGCTAATTGCTGCTCAAGGTTACCAGGTTAGAAGTTGCTCCATATGAAATAAAATGTTGAGAGAATTAATTAAATGACTATATGTATTTCTCAAAAATTCAAAGAACGAGATAAAATAAAACTCGTTGCTTATTCATATATTTTTTGTAAGAGTTACTTGGGGCATTCCATGTCTGGAAACAGAAATGCACATAAAATGAAGTCTAAGCCATAATTAACATAAAGAACAAGCAATCTATTTAAAAAGGATGCAGATTGTCAGACATTTAATATGTGGAAGCTTTTTATAACTGATAGTAGAGCTTTAGTTTGTACTCCCATAGTAGACAAATTTCTGATAAACTAGTATCTGTTTAAATCATAACAAAAAATGAGATTGCCCAATAAGAAATTGTTTGTCCAGAATTTTACAATTAGATTGAGTTTATGTTTGACTGAAATAGTATAGAATCCAAGTCACTGGATTGGAGGATTGATAGGTAAATCTCATTATTAGATTACCCCCTCAATCTTACTGTCTTACATTCACCAGCTGCCAAAAGACTTTAGATGCCCCACTCTGCAGCACATCTAGGTTCATTTTCATCATAGGGCGTATGCATGGAGTTTAACAGGCAGTTATTATTCATGGACTGAACAGTGTTGTTACAGTATGACCAGGCATCCCTCAGAATTCTCAGCACCATACCTATTCTTAAGGATGTGTCCTAGGTGTCATAGGGTACACTAGTGACACAGATACGACATCTACATTAGCAATCAACATTTATCTAGAGTTCCACATGAACCACAAAGCAGAGCTTTAATTCTATTTTAGGTTTTAACTAGGAGCAAAGAAAGTGGGCAAAGGATGATGTCTTTCCTCATCTTTGTTCAGTGTCAACACTGAGCACCATTCATTCATCTCGAAGTTGAATGTGCCTTCTTTTCATGTTTCCTCTTCAATAAAAACAAGACAGAAAAGGTTCTCAATATAAAATAATTTCAGTTTAATTCCAGAGAAACGTAGAGTTAAACTCGCTAAAATGTTCATTCTTAACATCCCATGGCAGGGGGGCGGACCAAACAGTGTATTTATTGATTTAATAGTCAATAAAATCTCACACTTTGAATGTAACTAACATCTGATATTCTGAAAGTTACTGATATTAAAGGTGCATTAAAAGTCATTCATAGAAGATAATGAGTGAAAATTTCAGGGAAGGATATAGTTTGAATTTCCTCTTTGAAGATGGAGAGAATAAGTCAGCTTGACTGATAATATGAGATGATTTCGCATCAAGAAAAAGATCTATTAGAGCATGCATTAAAAATGGCATCACACCTCTCCGCAGGGCCCTGACTGACACAGGAAGCAATTGCAAACTCAAAACTTTCAGTACTCTTCAGGGAGTTTATTTGGTAATTTGTAATCTTATTTCTGAGTCTGTAAACAAAAGACAGTCAAAAGCAGCCTAATCTTCTTTTGGGACAGCGTGGCCTTCAAAAATCAAACACGCAGTCTTCTTATGCAATATTCCCTTTGTACTCTGATTGTCATCTTTCCCCTTAAGGGCAAAGTATACTTTGACTTCATCTGCAGAATACTAAATATAGATTTAGCCACATACATATTAACAGCATTTCTAAAACTACTGGAAGATCACTGAAGTATCTAAATGGCAATGATGCACATTTCTGCATTGGGTAATCATATATTGGATGGATTGGGCTGTGTACTCCTGTTCTTGTATCACCTTAAAAATGATTTGTAAAAATTATTTGACCTATATTTTAAGAACCTCAATAAATACTAGACAGTTGAGGGTTATACATATGGAGAATATTCAGAGGAGCTATCAATGTGGTTCTCAAAAAGTCCTTGTCAGGCAGGTGATTAGGACTTAAATGCCTGATTTCTAAATATATTTAATTTCTTTTTTTCTTTTCTGAGATAAACTCTGGCTCTGTCACGCCAGCTGGAGTGCACTGGCATGATCAGGGCTTGGCTCAATGCAGCCTCAACCCCCTGGGCTGGTGATCCTCCCACCTCAGCTTCCAGAGTAGCTAGGACTATAAATGTACACAAACACACCAAGCTACATTTTGTATTTTTTTTTTTTTTTGTAGAGATAGGGTTCACCATGTTGGACAGACTGATCTCGAACTCTTAGGCTCTAGTGATTCAACCTGCCTCGGCCTCCCAAAGTGCTAAGAGTACAGGTGTGAGCCATCACACCACACCCAGCCTAAATATAATTTCTAGACTCAAAAATTTTGAAAAAATATAATTATTAATGATGTATAAATCCAGTTTAGCTTTCTTAGCCTTTTCAATTAGTAGGTAAATGCTCATGTTGTCTCTTTTCTGACAAGCTTACCTAATTAGAGTGTTCCACGGGCTGATGAGGACAGAAGATAGAATAGTCGAACTCCTCTTAGGAAATGGAGCACAATTAAAAATACAACAGCAATAACACTGACCCTTAATTTATACCTCAAATTTACTCTCCATACTTTCTGCCTTTAGTAAACAGATTCCTACAGATAAAATTACTCCATTACAAACCTAACCTCCTTTGGTTAAAACTTTATGTTCAATAAGAAGTGTTTCATGATGCTTTCTATGTTATGAGCACTTTCCATATACAATGTTTTAATCTCACCAGTGTATTAGATGTGCACTATCATCATCATTGTCCTCACTGAAATTGAAGCACAGAGATGTTCAGTAACTTGCCCACAATCTCACAGTCAGTAAGTGGGAAAGTTGCAATTCCAATTCCATCAATGGAGCTCCTGCGTCCACGCTCTTAACTACAATGCCTTGCTGCCTCAGAAAAGTATAATCACATTCTTTCTTATACTGGCCAGTCTTTTCTTGTGCTTTTTCACTCATGGGTATATAGGTTGTTTAAATATTAGCTCATTTCCAAAGAAGACTGTACTAATTAAGCACCTAGTTCAAATTCCTTCCTCTTATCTCAAAGTACTCTCTGCCACAAAGTACGCTTTGTCACCAAGAACAATGTCACCTCTCTCATTTCTTGCTTAATCAAGCATATCATAAACTTAAGCACATCTTATGTTTGTCCTATATAAACTTGACTTTTGAAAAAAAAAAAAAACCAATTTCTGGTATTTAATTCATGAAAGATGAATAGAGACAAAGATACGTAGTTTCCTGTCCTTGTAATTCATGTTTTGGTTTGAGTCTTCAAAAAAAATGAGAGATATTTGTTGCCTTTTTGGTGACTCTCACCTTGAAACGATCTCCTTTTATTAATTTTAAATTTTTATCTGGAAATAAAAATTTCCAGATAAAAGGATTACATCCTCCAATTTGGATTGAGCAGAGCACAGGAGAAAGGAAGATATTCCCCCAAAGCTACCCCACAGCTGTATTATACCATTGTCCATAAGGGCCTCTTTACTTCTCTCCTTTCTGACCAGGATTGGCCCATCCTGGCAAGGAGCTAAGAAAAGGGGAAATGGTGAACAGTCTTAGCTTTGGGCATACACGCATGTGGAACAAAGTCGAAAGGGTCTCATCTTTAAATCAGCAATGAACAACACTCTATATGGCAAGTAACACAAAACTCACTTTCTTTAGCAAACTATTTAGGAAAACAAATGTCTTGCAAGTGGGGAAATGCAGATGCTCTGACCAGAGCCAGCCACTCCACTTTTCTCCATCCTTCCATTCTCACAGTGAACTCTCCCTTTCTTATCCTTCATATCTTGTCAAACTTTTCTCGTGCTTTTTCTTCTGGTCTGTGAGATAGAAGGTGCACATAAAAGGCATGTAGATCACTAGAGCAGGAAATTGACATATATTTTGTCATAGAAGTTAGTTCTAGTTAACATATTATTGAAAATATTACTGCAAAGAGCAGAGGAGCCGAGTGTGGCTTCTGGACCCTCGAGGAAGGAAGAGGATGCCCTACTTGTTGGGTCAGAGTCAAGGTAGGTAGACGGAGTTCTTCTTTCAGAGCAGAGGAGAGGGACTGATGACAGAGGAATTTGTCCATCCAGCCATCTGGGCACACTAATGGCACCTTGCACCATAGCACTGGGCCACCCAAACAGAGCATCAGAAAAGGAGGGCGATCAGACTGAGTTGCTCAACACTGCTAGATCCCCAAACAGATACACAGATCTGTTTTGTAGAACAACCTCTTGCACTACTCAGGACCCAGTGCTCATCTGTTCCAACCAGCAAAATCTGAGCCACACTGATAGAAAAAGAACATGTGACCCTTTATAAAATAATTGACTAAGGTTTGTTAAATTTTTCCAGGAAATATATTAAAAAGGAGTCCAAATTGGTCACGTCTACTAAATAGAAGCTTCCAAAAGAAATCAATAAGCAGGGCCATATTTTAAAAATTCAATTCCTATTGAGTTTGCGGGCTCTCTTTTAGTTCCATATGAAATTTAAAGTAGTTTTTTTCCGATTCTGTGAAGAAAGTCAATGGTAGCTTGATGAGGATCACTTTGCAGTCTCAGTCTTTCGGTGTAAAATGTTTTCTCACTATGAACCCCTTTAAAATCTATATGCTTTGCATGCTAGAGAAATGAAAGAACAGTTCTATTAATGAGCTGCAGGCACAGAAGGAATTTTAATAATAAAACTTACGATCCTTAAGTAAAGACTTGTTATAGGAGAAAGTAAAGTATTTTTAACTGTTCTACTGTTTTCTAAAATTAATACATAAGTGATTTTGTTTATGGGATATCCTCTCTGAAATGCCTATGATATTTTGTGCTACTATTGCTTGCTTTTTGCTTCAATATATCCATTTTCTCATACATTAAATTACTAGACAAAATTTAATACACTTTTTGTTTTGAGACAGAGTCTCACCCTGTCACCCAGGCTGGAGTGCAGTTTACCTCCTAAATATTCAGGGAAAATTCTTATAACATCTATCCTAACTACTCTATACAATGGAAAGTACATAAAAAGCATTAAGAATTTAAAAAACATCACAAATTTAAATTATAATCACAATATGAATTCTGATAAATTATATTTGAATATAACGTCATAGCTACAGAAATTACAAATTATACAATCTTTCCTCTGAAAATACTATCTTGATTTTATAGAATAGCCAAATTAGGAAGTTATCTAATACCATGGTAGTATTTATTTTCTTCATTATGCTTTCCTAAATTGTTCAACTTTTACAAAGAATAAATGTTTTACTTAATTTTTAAAAATTAACATTACAAAAAACAACCAAGCAAGTACATTCTTTGCGATATCTCTGCTGCCTTCAGGAACTTCAGCAATAAAAATTCAAAATCACATTCAAAAAGGCCACCAGACTTCCATTGCTGACACTACAGTGGACTGGGTCATATATATTTTTCCTCATGTATGATACGGTAACAATAGAAACTTGTGTCTCACTTTCATCTTACTAAACTTGACAACAAAATTTCAACCAGATCCCCGATCTTTAATTGGCACAAGTACCTCTTCCTTTTCTCTAGTTGCTTATTCTAAACAACAGACTCTGTTTAACCTTCTCTGATTCTACATTGTAAGAAAGGCCCCAGTTACTCCCTACTAAGATCATAGAACAGAATCCACGTAAAACGGGATTGGTGTGTGGCTTGCCTCTGTTTCATATATCTTTACATGTATTTCTCCAACATAAGATTTCCAAAGAAAATGAAATTAGAAATTCTCCCAAACTTGTAATTGCTTTACCATTTCCTATTTTTCAAATCATTTGAAAATAAATATTTAGCAAAAAATTTTGCTTATAACAAAATGATAAACACACACACACACACACACAAAGAAATAGCTATCTATTGATTTCAGTCTTCATTTTGCTTCTACTTTAATTTTCCATAGGGACCCATTTCCAAATCGCACTCTAAAAAGAGAACAGTAAAATGTAGAGATATCTTTGTCTTAAACGAACAAATGACTAGAGGAATGAACAGTTCTGTTAACGAACTGCAGGCACAGAGAGCATTTTAATAATAAAACATTATGATCCTTTGCGCCTCTCTTCCTGGCAAATGCTTCTTTAAGTTCATCAATGGATTCTGACTTTCGTACTGTGTATACTTATCAAAATTGCAAAGGGATTCTTTCTGATGCAGACTGCCATCACATGTCACTATCATTGATGCTAGAGCTTATACAGGTAGTTGGCATCCAGAACAGCTTTCTACCTTTCCACTTCATCAAATCCCCATCATTTTCTAATCACACATGAGAGCATCCTTTCTTCATCTCAACTACTAATTTTTTCCTTCTCCTCATATTTAATTCCAATATTATTTTAACTGAAATGTTGGCAGTTATAGTATGCATATAAAAAGCTATGCAAATGAAGCATTATTATATAGATAATACATGTGGATAACCTTGCACTTGCTATGCAGCCAAACCAGATATGTGTGTAAGGACACCCCATCCAAAAAGAACTGGGAGTGTCCATGCTGCTTGACTGTTGATGGACATCTCCACTCTGAAAGTTGCCTTTAGCTGTATAAATGAACATTGCTCAGTGACAAAAAGGAAGTCATTTTGATGATACACTCAAATATGCAAAAAGGAAGTGCTTGCAATACACCATTGCCCAAACCTCAGAACTCCTGTCTGAGAATGAAAGTATTTAACAGCACTAACCAACTGCTTTGTTATTGTGCTAAATCATTCCTGCCCCTTTCTAATGGGTCAGTTAAAATTACTTTCATTTTTACCTAGCCAGCAAGTTCTAGTTCTTCTTTGCAAATGAGGCACCAGCTATTTGACCTAAGAACAGTTATTAGGTGAGTTTTTGAGCAGACAGTTTTCAAGTGTTAATGATAGAAGACCAAGATTTCTGATTGATCCTGAGCTTCATTCAGTGAAAATATATGTTTGCATAGGAATAGAAGGTCTTATCAAAGCTAAATTAAGTATTTCAACATAAATCTGCGTTTGCTGTCTTAAAGTGTTAGAAATTCCTATCCCTTGACTTATATGGGTGCCATAAATTTTACTATTGAAATGTACAGGTACTCTCTTTTTCATACAGATGAGGTCATTATTGATTAGCCTAGGAAATGGACTTCAGAGAGTGTTCATTTAAACTCCATTCTCTTAGGAAAGTAATTTTCATAACAATAATAAAAATAAAAATAAATATTTTAAATATAGGGTTATATGTTTCCTCTCGTCAGTGTTCCTTTCTGAAAGTCTCTTAAGCATGGCCTAATAGTTGGCTGTAGTTTTTAAAAAAAGAAAAATTAAGATGCCTTAGGTCAAAAAAATCAATTTTGGAAGTAGTAATATCAATTTCCTTGGCAGAGTTGCTGAGGAGTTTGTATTGACTGTGAATCTAAGTTACTAAGAAAAATTAGTGATATTAGCAAATGCTTATACTATGCAAATCCCTGTGATAGAGTAACAATGGCTCATTGTTCACAGATGTGAAAAACATTTTTGAACAGTCTGAAATGATATGCATTGTCCCTTACTTTGAGATTTTGATTTGATAAATCTTAGAGTGACTTAAAATGTATTCAATCTCTTTACCACTACCCTGAATTTCAATCATTTTTCTTCATTTATGAAAGAAGATAAAGAACTTAGACTAATAATTGGAACTAAAATAAAATGTTCTACCTTTTCACTTACGATTTCCCTAACGGCATGCTGATATTGACTCAATCCAGTAAACTTCCTCTGAGTCCCTTATTCTTAGGACCTTTATGTTTGAGGCCCTGAGTTATGGAAAAACTTTCGTCTAACGGAAATAACTTGGTTTAGTATTATAATACATTCATTTCCTTGGCCTCATCAGTGTGCCTGCTAATGACAAATCTCTTTTTATGCTGAGTTATCAACCTCCACCGATGGACATATTTATTATTCTTTATCCTTTCTTGTTGTACACTCTTCCAAAATTATTTTCATTTACTCTCTGAATTTCCAAGTTTGTTGTCAACTCCTCCACAAGAATATTCCTTTATGAATGCAAACATTATCTGGTGACCAGATATCTGGTGACCATTTGAGGATATCCTCTTTAAATCACTTCTAAAATGCCCATTGTTCTCTAGGAGACCCCAATAAATCTGCTCTCTCCCACACAGAGGTTGATGTCAAAGCAAAACTGACCATACTACTTTACCGCCTAAGCTCCTTCAGTGACTGACTCCTCGTTACACTTCAGGTGGAGCACTGAGCTCATTATAATAAAATGTAAGGCCATTCAAACAATGACCTTCAATTACTGTTGACTTACATTGTGCAATTATTAGGTCAGTGCAAAAGTAATGGCAGTTTTGCCACTAAAATTGCAAAGCTGCTATTACTTTTGCACCAACCTAATATTTCTTTTTGCACTTTAATTTCCATGGCTCACTAATTGTACACACTTCAAACTATGAGAACTCCAATCTGTACCCTACATGCTGTTTTCTATACTTGGAGTGCCATCCCTGAACTCCACCGTCACCAACCACACCATGATTTTATGATTAACTTATATGAGTGATCTTAATGATTCTATTCGAGGTTCCTGCTATAGACAACTTTAACCAATTGCTCCCTACAAGGCATAGTTACTCACTCCACCCCTTGTAATCTCACAGGAGTGGATACAGACTGCTGTTACGTTACTCATAATGTTGATTGCAATTATTAAACATGTCTTTCTCTCATATTTTATTGCATTCTCTATTAAGTCATTTATCTATATTTCTCCAACAGCTAGCACAGTGTTTGGCATGGAACAGGCAGTCAATTGTTGGTAGAGGGTAGAAATCTTGCATGCCAATATCATTTGCAGATTACAAATTCCACTGCCAAGTTATCTTTCCTTGTTCCTTTCTTCCTTCAGCCAACAGGTATGTATTTGGTAATGAAGAATATTTCTTTCTTCTATAAGTGAGGTATATTTAACCACTTTATACCACTCCTACATCCCTTTTCCCATATCACTAATTTTTAACCTATTGGTAACTTTTATGCCTTTAAATAATATGCAAATAGTTTCACTTGTTTCATCGAATCAATTTCCTGACTTACTTCAGAGAACAATAAGGATGCCAAACCCTCTTTCTTTACCTGTAACTTTCCTTTTCTTCTTTCAATCCCAAATTCAGCCATGCTTGCTTTCCCTTTAATAAGAGTAATGGCATTTATGTTCTGTACTGTAAAGCATAATTATGTTTCTCAGCGTTTCTTGTATAAAATGACAATGCTTCATTGTTATGACTGTGTGAAAATTATATACTGAATAACCACTAGTGTAATATAATTACATTAAGCACAGATTTATCATTTTTTTGGGTTTTCCTTAGGTTTTTTTCTGTGAAATTTTTTTCTTGTATTGCATTCCTTTATTGCTTTCTTAAACCATTTCAAAATCTCAAAAATAATATTGAATCTCTGAGATTCCCCCTTCATCCCAGAAATTTGTTTTCCAGAACCTCCTCCCGAGTCCCGTTCTCATCTAGACTCGTTGCTCTCCAGATCTGCTGCACCACTGATACCTTGAGTCAATTCTACCACAGTCTCTGGATTCTATTTCTCTTTTTTGGTTTAAATGTTCAGAATCTATCCTTACGTAGCTTCCAAAGAAACAGAGATAAATCTTCTGTATCCTTTCAGACATGAAAATATTTATCTTCTAATTTCAAATCTGATGGAGAGATTAGCTGGGTATGTAATTGTAGACTAAAATGATTATTTCTCAAACCTTCAAAGATAGTGCTCTATTAATTTCTAGCATCCAATTACACAGATGTGCAGTTAATGCTGTAGGGGAGGATATACATCTTTTTCTTCCTCCCATTTAGGTTCATTGGCTGGGGGTCCCTAACAAAAGACATTAACAAGAACACAGATTAAGAAGAAAAGCATACAAATTCATTTCCATAGAAGTTTACATTACATGGGAACCTTTGAAAAGAAATGAAGACCTAAAGGATCAGTTAAACTTGAATATTTTTTATAATAGATTTGCTGAAGAATGGACAGTGGATGCAAAATATAGGGCAAGAGAGTATAATGTAATGGAAATAAATGAGGAAATTTAGCAAGGCCTGTTTGTCTAGATTCTTCTTGGCATCTCTGTGTCTTTGGAGATAAGACTGCTTCTTTCTTCCAGATATAAGAAGGGGACCTCACACATGAAGGTCTTCTGATCTGCTTACAGGGAAAGTCAGAAAATCCTTTTTGGCTTTATGAATTACTTTATGTGACAAGGGTAGGGGAAGGTAAGAGTGACCTTTGTTCTCTTGAAGTTTGCTTAATTCCTGAGTCTAAATTCTTCAACATGTCAAGGTGCCATATTTTGGCATAGTGTGTAACCATATTTTGGGGTAGTGTGTCCTGAACCCCATCAAGATTAATCTGGTATTTGTTGCTTTATTTATATTTATTTCTTTTTGGAAGCTTTTAGAGTATCCTTGGTGTTCTGAGGACTTCACAATGGTGGTCTAGTTTTTGTTTTGCGCATTGTGCTGGACATTGATCTTTCTGTTTAAGAAAATTGTCTTTGATTATGTCTTTGATGGTGCTACTAGTTGAATATTGGCCCACATATTGATTCTATATATGCTTTGTCTCTTATCTGATATCTTTCCCTGTTTGCCATTTTAATCTGCTTCCTGAAAGACTTCCTTGCTCTTAGTTGTCAAGCCTGTATTCATATTCTAGTTTCTGCAATTTTTGCATTTCTAAAATGTCTGCACTTTAAGCCACCAGTATGACTAAATAATAATCAAAAATGGATCTAGTTCAATGCTATGATTAGAGTTTAATAAAACATACTTGCTATAGCATAAGAAACTTACTCAAACTAAAATATTAAGGTATAAGCAAAATGATCATCAATCACACTGATTACCTTTTAATTGAATATTACTAAATAGCAATATATCAATGAATTAAAAATAAAATCACAATAGTTTAGCCTTATAATTAGAATCTCTATGCAGAAAATACATTGGGAATATATTTCTACTTTCATATTTATTTTTCTCATCTAAGAAATAAAAAGTGAATCTTCCATAGCTCATAACTTAAGGAAAATTTATTTGTTTCTGTTTACAAGAAATTAGAGATGAAAAACATGTCCTCATCTTTCACTTGAACCACATTGGTGTACAATTATCTAATATAAAACTTGGCAAAACCTCATATTTGCCTAGCCAGTAACACAGTTTGGATGTTGAACTAGCACTAACTAAGAAAAGGCTTTACAATTCTAGTGACTTTGAAGCTAAAATTTCCAAGTCTCATTATGTAGTTATACATATTTGACAATAAGAAATCCACACAAATCTACCTATCTTTCATTGTTTACTTTGTACCAGTTTACAAACTTGCTCTTTCTAAAGATTTTTAAGAATGTGAATCAGAGAAACAAAAGGACTTTGAATAGATTATAATTGAAGCCAGGTGTCCAAAAGAAGACACTGGTTTTTTTTTAATTATATTCAGTGCAAAGATAGATAATGTAATTCCTATTTACAGTAGTTCATCTTGGCCTTTAATCATTTGTTTATCCACGAGACTATTGATTGCTGCTCTTGCCAGAAGAACAGTAGTGACACAGGGGTAAGAAGAGAAGCAGTGTAATTCTATGCTGTTGGCTGTTCCAAGCGATGAAACTATAATTCACAAAGTGATAGATAACAGAAGGTAATTTTATGGTTACTAAGAATGAGTTTGCATTTGTTTGTGTAGTTACTATATAAATTTATAGATGCATTTTGTTTGTATCGCATTTTAAATTTTAGTGACTGAGCAGGAAGAGGATTGAAGTAGTATGAGGAGTATGTTCATGAACTCCTTCTTTAGCAGCCACTTGTAAAGGTGGACTGTAATTCAACATGAAATAGGTTCAGAATGTTCCCACAAACTCATTATAAATCAAGCTGCTTCGAAGGTATGGTGTTATTAAGCTTGTTTTTTGATTTCTCTTGCCCTTCCTCCATCATCTTATCTACAGAAAGAGTTTAAAGGCAGGAAAAGTAATTCAGCAAGGACCTACTTTTAGTAGCTGAAATAAAGAAAGTGTTGTTAGTGCATTTCACTAAGCCATAAATGTAGTTCCAAGAATCAGGGATTTTTTTTTTTTCCATGTCATTGACTGACTTTTTCTTCTGCTATCTGGCCAACGTTTGACAATGAAGTAGTTAATTTATGCACACAAAATTATGCATTTTATGTATTTTGGAAGCTGTAGATGACTGTTACAGGAGTCCAACTATAGTGATGAATCTCAACTGATTCCAATAATAATAGCACAGTAAACCCAGCGAAACATGCCATGGGTTATAAAGGTTTACCTTTTTGTCCTTGTATAGAGCTAGAGAATAATTTTTAATATATATTTTTTTAATGTCTAGGGAAACTTTGGTCTTATTTACAATAAGAAGTAGGATTAAACCTGGTAAGCACAGTTCCAAGTCTGCATTGAGAGACTTGCTGTCTTACTGGTAGGTCCTGTCCAGTCTATGAATTGTTTAGGTTAGCCTTGTGTACCACAGTGGCTGTCACCCAGTTGATTTTTAACATTACATATATTGAATAAGACTGGACTAAACTTTAAGAAACCTGTTTTATGTAATGAATGGCTTCCTTAGTTCTTACTAATTCCCAATGCATATTCTTACCTAGTGAACAAATCATTTTCTCCTTCTGAGGTTTTACACCAGCACTAATCATTCTAGGATTTGGTTTCCCCTACATCTCCTAATCCCTTTTCCAGCACTTTCCATAGATCCCCTACATCTCCTAACCCCTTTTCCAGCACTTGCCATAAAATAGGCTCTGGGTGATTGTTAGCTAAACAATAATGAATGCAAAACAATCTGTAACCATGAAGTATCAGAAGTCTAAGAAATCAGAGTATTGGAGAATTATAAAACATAAAAGCTGTCTTCACTTGAAGCGTTAAATTCTAATTATTGCCCATTTAACTCAGTATTTAAGCACTCCGTAAATCTAAAAAGATTCCTAACTTCAGCAAGCCCTTTGAAAGATCAAATGGGAAAATGACTCTTCATGAAGACCTGAAGAATAAAAGTGATACATAAATGCAAAATAGGATTTAGAAAAGTGTTGTGGGTTAATAAAATTACATTAATTAAATATGTATTTATTGAGTAACTATTATGGCCTTAGCCTGTACTATATTCTTTAGGCCATTTTTTAAAAGTGAGGTCACATTTTATATTTCTAGAGGCTTTTAATGTAGCTATAAGGGAACAATCTGATGATGCAATTAGAACTCAATGACAGGTTAAACAATGATCTAGCCAAATGAGACTAATCACTCTTGTCCAAGTATCTCCCATATTTTTCTAGCTCTTCATATTTACTTATGATATTGCCCATGCCTGGATAGGCAATATCACAAGTAATATGATATAATATTATCATATTATATATGATCTGTTCTTCTTCCCAGTTCATGTCACTCTCTGTAGCCATTCCTAGTTGCACCAGTAAGAATCACGGTGTCCTTTCTCCATGATAGCACCACTCTTTGACCTGTAGTCTGCATTTGGCATTATCTCCTTTGCATTACAGGTTTGCACATTGACTCTTCATGTCTAGATTGAAACTCCTTAAGGACCAAGATGTAGGTGTTTGGAAATGCAAAGCAGCATGTGATACAAAAGAAAGATACAGCAATATTTTTGTCCTTCTTTCTTCTTTCCTTTACCCATGCAGTGTTTTATATTTACTAGCTGTTTTAAACTAATTGCTGTTGAATGATATAATAAGTCATACTGATATTAGGTATGATAGAAATTTGAGAATTAATATGGAAGAACAAGATGTGGGTTGTGATCATTGAAGATCATTTCACAGAGAAGGTGCAAATTTAGCTGGAACTTAAGGAAGAGTAGAGGGCATATAGAGATAACTTGAAGAATAATTCACAGAATTTGTAAATAAAAGCAGGAGGGTATTTGTGCGGAAGACTATGAGGCCAGCATTTTGGAAAGTCATGGGAAATACGGTTGAAGAGGTGAGATAAGATATATGTTGGAAGAACTGGAACATCTGTGTTCATTCTACCTGGGCACAGAACTTTGAACTGGGAGGTGATAGGAAGATACTAAAAATCTCATGATCAGAGGAAAAATTTTTAAAAATCTGAATTTTAGGAAGCTTAATCTGGCAGCAGAGTACAGAATAGAATAGAAAAAGAATAGGTTGGATGAGACTAGATAAAATTGTGCTATAGTAATTCAGAATAAAATAGTGCATTTCTAAATTACAGTTAAAGCCACATAAATAGAACATTCAAGAGAAAAGTGTGAAACATATGCAATAAATGAAATATGAGATGAACATATGAGATAAAGACTTGGTGACTGTGAATAAAGGGCAATGATTTCTTATTTCAAATTTATTATTACTATGCAAATATTTCTACAGAACTGACATAGTTTTGTAAAATTTTAATACAGTGAAGACTTTCTGCATCCTTTCCTACAGGTCTTTGTGATTTTGATTACCCTGAAATGAACCACCTACTTTTGAAAACTTCATTCATTCTTCAAAACTACCTCAAATATCTCTTCTCCATAAAGCTTTTCATAATAACTTCAGGTGGAGGCAGTCAAATGTGCTCATTTGTCTATTATGCATATCACATTCTTCCTCATATTAAATTTACTTATTTGCATAATTGGTTCTTTTATGACAATAAAGTTCTTGACACTCACCTTGAATTATTCCTCACTAAGTAGCTAGCACAAAGTAGGTGTTCAATAGTTGGATCAAAAAGATAAAAGGAATAAGCAATGACTGAAGGACTTCTAACCTCAGAGACTGAGAATTCTAAGGTTTGGAATATTCACTGGAATAAATAAAATAATAACAAGAAATATAAGTAATTTGGAGTCTGAGTGAAATTTTGGAAATAGAGAGGTATTATGGGGTTACCTGCAGAGAATGAATCATTGAAACTGATAATGTCTTAGTGAAGTAAGACCAGACAGAAAAGAATACAAAAGTGTGGCAAGAATTTTGGAGAGTACCCATAGCCAATGGTGAGGAAGATGAAGATAAACTGGTAAAAGACATGGCAAAGAGGGAAGTAGAGAGAGACCAGCAAAAGGCTTTGTTCTAGAACCCAGTGAATGACCGGGCTTTAAAGACTAGTGGTCAGCAGTCAAATGAAGAGAGATGCCCTTTATGATTTGTATATGCAACCCTGATAAACAAAATAAACAGTACTGAATCTGATTGCAAAGACTCTGACTTACAGCTGCTGTTAAGTTGTGTCCTTGAGAGAAAAAAAAAAAAATCCAGAATACATTACCTGTTAGAGCGTTCAAGGAAGGAAACATCTACACAACAGCTGCAAATTATAGAATGTATGCTTTACAACAGTATGTCAATGAAAACAGTTCGTCAAGAAAGGTTATATGTAATTCCAGTTCAGTGTACACTAATTTATTTTTTATTCCATTTTTAATGAATTCACATTAGAGAGGTTCTTTTGAAGTCATAATGTGTTATTTTTAATAATTTATTTCTGAACTTTAAAAAATTAATAATATTTGCACAGGGCCATTTTATAATCACAATATGGCATTTCAAGGTGTGAATTATGACATAATAACTCATACCTTGTACGTTTAAACAAGCACTCATCCTATGGCCTCATTCTTAGCAAAGCAAAAGATATGAATTATTATGTAATAACTCATGCTTTGTCACATATTATTACTTAATTATGGAAGAAGAGGAGAATTTCAACTAATTTCAGGCTTGAAAAAAATTTAACATTTTATCTCTGGAAAAAAAAAAGCTCAAATGCTTATTTGACACAATAGAATCACTTTAAGCCTTTCCCATTTGGACCAGGTCCATTCAGACCACTCTAGACTAACTTTTTATAGCACCTTTGTCCTTCTACTTCTTCCTGAGAATCTTAGGAAGTTTCTGACAGAGAAACTGAAAATCCAATATAGTCCTCTAGTCTATATTTCACAGAATTATTCATTTAGATCTCCAAAACAAACAGCTGTATTACCTGAAAGAAGTTTTTTAAGACTATAAAGAAAAGTAAAATCTGACTTCCCTTTCTAGTAAAAATGAGCAAAAAAAGAAGAGGAAAGGAGGGAGGGAGGGACTAAAGTATAAATTTCTACAAACTATGATGATTTTCTGTGAGTTGTTAAATGAAACAAAGATCCCTCCAAGACAGTATAAAATACACTTTTCCATAAACCATTAGAAAATAGCATATATATTTTCCAGAAAAGGATATAAATATCATCTCAGGGATATATCACCAATAGTAATTATAAAATGAGTTTATCTCAAAATTCAAATGAATAAAGTTATATATTTAAGGCCTTCCTTGATCGTGGAGGTGTTTTCTGCCTTTATGAAACTTACAATATAGAAAGAAAAAAAATGAAAACAGAAAAAAAAGACTAGATATATTACAAGTTTATTGAACTCTTGCTCAATAAAATAGCCAACATACTGAACAAATAGTATAGAGTAAAAGGGCTCTAATCTCTCAGGTGCATCATTAAAGAATGATATATTGAAAACATGTGGGATTTGTATTGTTAGATAAATGAGATGGAAACAGAAAGGATCATGTACACGTACAGAATAAACCACCATGCTACTGACCAACAGATTGCTGACTGATTGATTGGTCTGTCTCTATTACCACTAATCTATCAATGAACTAATGTTTAACTTTGTTGCATAAGTTTCTTCAGAAGTCATTCTTTCCTCCTACATTACCTATGATCCCCCACTCTAATTTACTATTGTTAATAGCGTTTTTGCATCTTAGAGTTAGGAGTGGTAGATATCAGTGACTTATGGCTTGGACATCTCCTACATTCAAAATTTTATGGAACCTTCTCAATCATTGTAAAGACTTTTGGTGATACCACTATGGAAACAGCAAGGTAACTGAGGGAGCAAAACCATGCTTCAAAGCCACATGTTTGCTTGCCTTATCTTGACGTTTTATGTACAACATCTAAAAAATGTTTGTCTCCTAAGGGATACGTGGCCTCTCCTGCTTTAGTTCTCCAGTAATGGCTGTAGAATCTGTCAGTATACCTCAAGGTATCAAGACATGGCAAGTGTTTTCAATTACTTTTTAAGATCTCTGATGATACAGTAGTGCAGTCTTGTATCAGCCCTTGGTCCTTTGCAAGCTGGTTTAAACTCAGTTCATTGTTGTCTTAAGTTTGGCATGTTTATAATGGCATGTCTAGATGGTCATGAATTATGAGAGCACAGTAAGAACCAGATTATATGTTACTATATCCATTGTTAATTAACCAGTGATTATATCAACTGATTTATAATTAGGGGTAGATAATTTATAATATAGTGCTTGGTTATAAATGGGACTTAAACATTAACCACTTATTTAATGCTTTATGTAGGTTCCATTTTAGTTAGGCTATGTTACACAAATTAGATTTTATATGATTTTTGGTAGCACATGTATCCAAGATGAATCAGTATATATGACATATGACTGCCCAATGTCCCTTTTCCTTATATTATGTAATTACTTTATCTAGAATATTTACAAAATGATTCTTAAATTTTTATTTGTACAGAAACTTGGAAACAATATAATCAATGTGATCATTACTTTAACATTCTGCTGTTTGTGTTTATGAACGCCTTAAAATAAAAGCTTTTTAAAAGAATTATTCACTTAATGAGAATAATAAAATAAGATGTTTTTCTTCATAGAATTAGATAAATTCCTAATTGGTTCTCTGATTTGCTGAGGTCTGGATCTCATTTAATATTTCCTGGTTCTGAATGCAATACAGTTTTATATACTTTAGTTAAAGAGCTATGACAAGGGGCTAAATACCACAGCAATAAGCAATTAAGAAAATGAATCCTTTTAAAGAAAAATAAGGGGCAGAGCAGTGAAAGTTCACCTAGAATGGCAAGCGCTGCAGAGAAAGCAGATTACTAAAATCATATTAAGGTATTATTATGTATCATATAATAATATTTATTATTGTCATAGGCTTCTACCCCCTTAGTTTAGTAAGATACATCACAAATGTCCCTAGTAAGTCTTCTTCAATTCACATACAAGATTAAACTCATGGTTTGACCCACACTCCATAGGAGAATTTTCTATCTCACAGACGGGGAAAAGATATTTGCAGTGCAAAGCAATATCATTTCAATGAATTTGGGGAGGACTGTTGCCATAGAGTCCAAAACTGCTTAATCCCAATGTCTTTCATTTCCATCTGAGAGGACTCTTTGTCTCCAAATTCCTTTATTAGAATATTCTAAATGGTAGTTTATGTGAAGTATCTACAAGCCAGCTATCTAGCTTCAATACTGAAGGTAAGCTGAAGGAGTGACAAGTGTTCGCAACTATCTGGGTACTGCTTGAACATATAAAGAAAACAACTAGCTTGCTCTCAATGCAGAATGAGCAAAAACATAGCTCATATTTTTTATCTAAGTTTGTCTAGTTTCTTATTTTGTGCTCTTTAGATGTGGGTGTCTATTTTTCTTTCTGTTTTTATTTTCTAATAGTTTTAACCTAGGATTCAATGCTTCTCATAGAAGATATAAATAATTCTTACCAGAATTCCATCTTCTCTTTCTTACTCCCAAAACAAAACTTGCCAAAGAATTGAATATAAATACGACTCAATTAGCAACAGCCAACACATTTTGAAATTTTCTCCACAAAATTGGTGACTTTATAAATGCACATGCCATCTATTCTTTGAAAAAAGCTAAGTCAATTATTTTACAATACAGTAGCATATAGTCCCATTTTCTAGCTAAAACTTAGCAGGGTGGTTTGTTATATCCTTATAAATGTCTGCCCTTTTAACATACTGTAAATGCATTCTAAAACGTGTGCTAGGTTCTAGTTGTTATGGGGAAGAATTAATGCATTCTATTAAATTTAACTTTTGCTGAAACACTCTTACCTCAGCTAAAGCTCAGAGCTATAACTGGAGACTAGCTTCTAAGCAATTAAGGAATAAAATACCTGGCTTTTATAATCCATCTTTTGTTCTGGGAAATGCCTATACTTAAATCAGTATGGCGTTAGACAGGGACTTGTGACCGCTAAATATTTAATTTCATCAAAGTCCATCCATATTCTATGCTTTGACAACCCCATTACTATATAAGTATTATTTAAACAAGCACAAACATTTCAATTAAGTATATAAACTGGTCCTGTGATCATGCCCTATCTCTGGATTCAAAAACTTACTATACTTCCCCACAACATATAGAATAAAATACAAATACCTTAGCCTAACATGTTGGTCCATTACACACACACCCCAAAATCCACACTCTTCATTTAGCAATCTTAGTCTTCAGATCTTTCCTACAGTCCCTCTTCCAAGTTAGCCTGCTACTGGTGCAATTTATGCAAGCACTTACTTCTTAACTCACATCATCCCTAAGATGTTAAAAAAAAAAAAATCTGTCCAATATGGGTATAATTTGGATTATATTCTTATGTTTTCTCTACAGCTTAGTGCCTTGGACATAGCAGGTGCCCAGTAATATTTACAGATTTGAAATAGACAATAGACAGTACCTCCATAGACCAGCTACCCTGGACCTCATGCGGTATGTGGTCCCGCATATCATAAACACACATGATGAATTAAATGTGTTTTTAAAATACATAGGTACCTCCATCATTATAGGCTAATTGACTCAGCACAACTCCATCTTATCTAATATGGCTGGGCCCCCAGAGAAATGCTTCTTTGTGTTGCTTTGCTCAATATCTTCAAAACAAGACAATTGTGTTATAATGCCCTCCCTCAGTGTTTGTAGGTTGTGCCTTAACCTGCAGAAGAAGCCCTTAGATTCCTGAGATTTATACTAATTTGAACTCTTCCTCTCATACAATAGGGATACAACCAACACTCGCATTATAAATATTATTTCCCAGTAGTGCCCATCAGCCATTTTCTAGTTTCTTTTTGTATTAATGAATTTCATGAATTAGCACAGTATTTGCAATAGTTGCACATAGCAGCTGAAAAATATTTTACCATATTAAGAAATTCATATAGCCTTTAATTTTATATACATGTAGGTCTAGATGAAACTCACATAAAACATAATAGCAATATTATACATTACCTGTTCAATGGTCATTGAACACTACAATCACTTTATTTGCACAAAAACATTTAATTTTTCAAACTAATAAATGGAACATTTTCAGCTGTGTTAAAAAACTTTGGACTTACTGATATCCCTTAATAATTTGTAGACTTATTTTTAATGAAATCAATAATTTTTAATAGCTATAATAAAAGAAATTTTTAAAAATATATAAAATAGTTTAATTTTTAAATTTTGACTTTTACTCATATCTCTATAAAAATGTATTCAAATTTTATACAATTTAGTGGTGGTTGCAGCGGAAAAATCCAAAAGGTTTTCTTTCTGTGAGTTAATACATATAGAAAAACACACATGTATAAAAACTAGCCATAACTCAGTCGTTTACATTTAAAATTTAAATGAAAACTGGTCGGTGTCTACTACTATTAAGATTTTAGTGTAAATCCTTCTAATTTTCCCAATATATTTTGTGCTTACATAGACATATATGTGTATAGTATGTATACATTTTTGAAGCAAAAATTGAATCATGAAATATATATTCATGTGCAACATATTATATCCAAGCTTCCAAAAGTAAAATTTAAAGGGAGATCTTAAACATCTCTCTTTAATGAGTTTCTTCTCATTGCTATTTCCTTCTGCAACTACATCAGAATATAGTGCTTTGATGCTGAATTCTATTCGTTTCCTTTTCTTTCTACTATTGACTATAGTCTAGATTCCTTTCTGGAATTGGATTCAATTGTTCATATATTTGCAAACCAGTACTTCCCCTGATCACTCAAGTTGTTTATTGGAAAGAAACTGACATTAAAAACTGACCTACTTCTGGATGACAATAAATAGAAGCCCTGATATAATCTAAGAAATAAGAGAATAATTCTTCAGTGGTCACTGACATAGACAAGCAAATTTTCAGTTTTGAACGAAAAGGAATGGGCATGTTCTAGTCTAAAACTCTGTCTTAAGTTCAGGCAATGGCTAAACATAGCCACCACACAGAACAGAGGAGGGAAAAATGTCCAAAAAAGCAAATGTCTAAAGTTGCCCTGCTGTCCCATCTTATTTGCACCATCAGAAGAGAGAATGGGAAGGGTCTGTGGACCAATATTCCCAAAAGGAGGATTTCGCCCTCAACTCCCTCCTGGGTTTCATCAACTGCATATGTTGTTTATTGCTGCAGCCCCACGAACATTACCACTTAATAAAATTGTTTCACTCTTTGGTTGTCATAAATGCCACATCTATTTAAAGCCGTGTTTTATTTAGTTAAAGTTTGCTTTGTCATCCACAGAAAGGATTATTAAATTGAACAGGTGACTATTTTAGCTAAAGTTAAAATCAATACAATTTAGCTGGGCCTTAGGTGCTAAATTCTAAAACTCCACGTTTTTCACTTTGCCGCAGCTCTATATCTAAGCATCGCTGACGGTTCTTGCTCTGTGTTCACCTATGATTTATGGCTGTTCTAGTAGGTGGGATGAAAGCTTCAAGGCCTCTTGCAGTGTTTAAGCTTCTAATAATCAGAGGAGTTTTCTTTTCTTACTCTTTGAACTGAGACTGCCGTTCTCAGTTTTAGAAACTCATTAAAAATGGAATTTTAAAAAGTTCAGGGCTTAATCTGTTTTCTAAAATAGTTAATATCTGACTTTTAGAAAGAATGTAATTCTATAAAACATGCCCTCAAATTTCATCTAAAACAAAATCAATTGAAGTCCTTGGATAAGGATTTTTAGCTCTTCCTTATTTCTTCATTACTCTAAGATAATGTGATGAGAAATGAAGTCTTTGAACGCCCTAGACTGGTTCCAAACAGAAAAATTTTTCTAACAGCAAACTTCTTGTTCGTGGAACTATAACTCACTCTTGAAAGCATGGTGTTTCTATTTTCCTATTTAATTTACATAATGTAAATGGTTATAAATAACATTATCAGAATGTTTCATATCAAAGCATGAATGATTATTAATTGCCTAAACACAAAGAAAGTTTGTCATTCAATCACTATAAAAATTATTTTTCATTAAGTTGGCATGTTAGAAACTAATTATTTTAATAGGCATGGTTAAAAATTCACTAAAAGACACCCCCCAAAATGAAATATATGTTTTTTATTCTACTTTTTGTGGGTGCATAGCTGTACATAGGGTACATGAGATACAGACATGTAATGCATAATAATCACATCATGTAAAATGGGATATCCATCCCCTCGAGCATTTATCCTTTGTGTTAAACCTATCTTAAAAAATAAACTGTGAAATCTAAATTTCTGCTATCTTAACAACAACAACAAAAATCACTCAATGGCTAATTTGATTTACTAAAGTACGTATACTGCCAGAAGTCTTCCTTAGGAATTAAGGCACAAAAATTCAGTTTTTGTAGCTGTATTAGAGTGTAATTTGTAATTATTTATTTTGTTGTCTAATATTGGTATACATCAATAAAAAATAAAATAGATTTCACTTCAATCATATTAGGATTTGTTTAATAAAAACACTGATATAAAAGAAATTTGAAAAATCCTTAAGGTGATTCCTCTTTAGTGCTTTCTGTTTTTAAGTTATTCAATCCATTCAATGTGAAAAGAAATGAATGAAACCACTACAAACACAATACATTAGAACTGAGAAAAATTATACTATGAAATGTATATTTTAAACATATACTTTTGGATCTATTTTAAAATTTAAAAATAGGAACAAAGCACTTACTGTTGTTAAGAAGATTATACCTCTATATAATTATTTTTATTTACCCTAAATAGTCTATGCTTTTAATCAATTGACTTGGCATTCAGAATAGAAACTTACCTAATTATTTGTATTTATCTACATGGTAACTGACTATGTAAGTTATGTAGACAACTCCTAAAAATAATTTCGACAGATATTTTAACTTCCCATAAAATTAAAGGTTAGTGTAAAAAATTTTGAGGCAATATACTGAGATTTTGTCTCCCTTCAACACACACTAACAGAAGAACACAGAGTGATTCCCTGAAATATTGAATCCAATACTGAATGAATAGGCAACACCATTTTAATTGTCATTAGTAAGGATTTACATCCGAAATATCAGAAACACTTTAGGACTATTGACTTATACCAAGGGATGTTCAAAAGCCTCCCTTTATTTTCAAACTTCTATTTGTAGGGAAAGGAAATAACCTTTACTGTATAGTAGGTATAAAAGAAACCAGATGATTCATCTCTGTGAATCTGCTTGTTGAATTTGATGGATCATTCTTAAAAGCGACGTTGCTAATCTTCAGGTTTTCTTTTTTAGGTTATTCACAGATCAGTGGGTTTTCCAGCTAATACAGGTCTGATGCTCTTCTGTCTTCACACATGGTATTCATCATATCTTGACAAGAAAAGACCTTCAGTCTACAAATAACCTTCACTGAAGTAAGACATGTAAGTGGGTTTCTTTATGAAAGATAGATTTTATGGCTGAATAAAAAACAACTGTAGTTAAAAAGTGTCATTGCATGGCCTTATTTGAAGATTTTTCCTTAAAGGAACTTTAATGTTTGTTGTTGAAACTACTAATAGACCAAAAAAGAGAAAAGTATTAAATTACTTTATCATTAACCACAAACGCCACAGGAAGGGTTGATCAGCTCCGTATTTTATCATTCAGAAGCGTTCAGCCTTTAAAATATTTAAGCATCCACATTAGTTCTTGTCAAACTAGCACAAAGCAGTGCATAATATGACCTGTGTGTAAGAGCAGAACAAGATAAGAGGGTACAGTCAGGGTGAAATTTCCACAATGGGATTGCCCTGTACTATAGATAATAGTTTGGCTTCCTGTTTCCAGACAATTACAAAATGATGTTGAATGTTTTCTTTATATTTTTACTTGGTCATACTAAGTCTAGTTGGTATGGAACTACCAAGGAAGTAACAATAAATTTGAGGCATCCTATATGCCATGTATTATTTCATATGGCCAATTAGAAAAAATAAAAATCAAATTTTATGGTATCAGACAGCATGATAATTGGGGTTCTCATGGTATAAATAACTTTAAAGAAAATATTAAGAACTTTCAAGCAGGGCAAGAATCGAAATAATTTCTCAGCGTAACTAAACATCTGAGAATCTCTTTGTATAGTGCCTGCTGTGTAGTGAATAAAGGAATGGCTGGGAGACAATTTCTTAAACACTCCTTAAAATCTTCCATTGGCCTTATATAAACCAAAGCATATAGAAATACGATTATCAGTGAAATTAATATTGAGTATATAAAAGCACAAATTTTAACCCTACTGTGTGGGATGAGGAAATACAGGAAAAATGTGATTTCCAGGAGGGGATTAGAGAGTACTAATGAAAAAAAAATCTTTGTAAATCTTAAACCCCTAATTTCAAAAGACATTGATTACAAAGCTTTCTGTCCTTCTCTAGTCTTCAATCCAAAAAATGATCCTGGAGAAAAATAAAGTTACTATTAGGTGAGATATCAGGAAATTTCACAACAGTAGGTATATATTTATATAATAAAAAAGTTGGGGTATATATTTTTATGTATATATCTACCCCAACTTTTAATTTGGTTATTCATTCATTCATCCATTCGTCCATTCAATATTGAATTCCTGATATGTACAAGCTGCTGGAGAAACAGTGATCAGCAAGACAGATAAGGGCCCTACCTTCAAGTAGCTTACGTTATGATGGGAGAGAATAACAATGAACAAAAAAATATAAAATAATTACAGACTGGAATAAGCAATGAATAAAATAAACCAGGTGTTATAATGAAACATACTGGTTAGGACAGGTGTCTCTGAGAAGATATTCAAGCTAAGATGCAGGAGAAGAGGCTAGCTGTTTATCTGAAAACCAGGAGCAAGCTGTTTCATGCTGAGGAAACAGCAAATGCTTGGAAGGTTCTAGAAGTTTAGAAGCCAGTGTAACTGAGGTTTTAATGACCAAGACATAGTCCACAAAATGAAATGGGAGAATCAGCCAGAATAGATCAAGCATTATAGGCCTGGAAAGAGTCTGGATTTTGTCCTATAGTCATTAAGAATTTTAAGCAGCCTTTGATAAGATGTGGAAAGATTAAATCCAATCTCAAAGCAAAACACTAAAACAATAGAGTAGGAGGAAAAAGATTCAAAGGTGAAAAAGGATTTTAAATATACATAAACATTGAATGGCCTAAGCAAAGTTAAAAACAGACCCATATCTTGGAAGCTTTATAAACTATCCTTGTGGCAAATATTATTGAATTATGGAAAATGAAACAAAACAAAACCTAATGGGCATAGAATGCTAATATATAAAAATGCAGCTTTAATCATATTTATATATACTGTAAAATAAAAATGCATAGACCTAAGCATTTTGAGAAGTTTTGTTAAGTTTTATTAAGATCGCAGCAATAATAAAACTATTAAAATTTCACCTTCAAGAGGAGAAAAGTGGATGCTAACACAATATATTGTGTATAGTCTCTTTGTTTTAAAGTATTAATTTTTAAAATCATTGCTTTCAGAAATAATTACTTATTTTAATATTTTATCCACACTGCAATGTAAGAGTAAAATAATTTTTAACCTTTGGAGAAAAGATACTATTTTCCAGACAGGCAACTTAATAAATATTTGGGTGACTATACCTGTCTTCAACATCTAAAGTGAACAATTTAATACAATAATATCATTCAGTTGTGGAGTAGCATGCAATTGAATTGTTATAAATTTACAAAAATGCCTGTAATAATATCACAAATTAAAACACAAATTGATAGAATTGTGGTAGTATGTTTTTACTGTGCAAGAGGATCTGCTAAAATAACCAGCATTTAGGAAAGTGAATGGAATAATATAAACACTTAAATGTAAAAATTACAGATATGACATTGGATATATTAAAGTATTTTGTGGCAAACAAATATTAAGGGAATAATGATTGAATTCCTTCCTAAAACAGCTTTGCCAATGCAGGATCCAAACTCTCTGATTCTGCTTGCCAGAGCATTTTGTATTTTGAAGTAAGGAGCTAGATCATACTTAGGTTTTTCTGTACATTAAGAAAAGTGTTAGCAGTAAAAAGTCCAGCCCTGGTCCTTCTGTGAAGTCCTAGGGACTGCCAAAAACTCTGGGGTATTCCACATCTACTTTCATTATCCATTCATTCATTCAAAAGTAATTTATCAGTTACTGTGTGTCAAGCACTGCCCTAGACACTTGAGATTTATCAGTAAACAAAACCACAAAGGATCCCTGCTCTCAGAGAGCTTGAATTCTATCATAAGGAGATCAATAAATATTAGCCTGGTAAATAACTGAGTTATATAGTAGATTAGATGATAAATGTCATAGAAAAAGACAAAGTAGAACAAGATAAGGGAGATCCAGACATGAGACAGGAAGCAGGTTACAATTTTAAACAGCATCATCAGTGCACACCTTCTTGAGCAGGTGACTTGTAAGCAGAAGCTTGAAGGAGGTGAGGGATTTGCTGGGCATCTGGGAAAACAGCATTCCAGGCAGGGCCCTAGGGAAGACAGACCCAGTGTTTTGTAAGAAGAGAAGGGGCCGGAGTGACAGGAGTGGCAAGGTAGAAACCAATTTTCTGCTCTCCAGTATCCATGAAGGAGAAGCCCTGGAATTTTAGCAAAGGAGCAGCTTAGAATAGCAATATGGAAATGAAGGGAGAAAGGGAGGAAGAGAGAAAGGGAGTAAGGGAGGAGGAGAAGAGGGGAGCGAGGGGGGAGAAGGAGGGAGGGGAGGGGGGAGGGAAGGAGGGAGGGGTGAGGGAGAGGGAGGGGTGGGGGGGGAGGGAGGGGTGAGGGGGAGGGGGTGAGGGGGAGGGAGGGAGGGGTGAGAGGGAGGGAGGGAGGGGAGGGGGGAGGGATGGAGGGGAGAGGGGGAGGGAGGGAGGGGAGAGGGGGAGGAGGGGAGGAGGTGAGGAGAGAGGGGAGGAGGGAGGGGAGGGGAGGAAAGGGGAGGAGGGAGGGGAGGGGAGGAGGGGGGAGGAGGGAGGGGAGGGGAGAAGGGGAGGGGAGGGGAGAAGGGGAGGGGAGGGGAGAAGGGGAGGGGAGGGGAGGGGAGAAGGGGAGGGGAGGGAGGGAGGGAGACTTACATTGAATTTGCATCTTTATGGCAAGCCTACTGCTTAACCTAGAATTTTTGTCAGAAATAAGAATATCAAAGCATTCTAAAGATCACTGTAGTCACACTTTGTGTTTAGAGTTTTCTTTTTTCTTATTATAATCATTCTTTAAAGATGGTAGTATGTACCACCTCTCTAGCTACCTCATAGTTCTCAGGCCTGGTTCAAAGTCTTTCTTAGGACTGTGCACTTATCTGACAAGCAAATTAGTGGTTATGAAGGAATCAGAATGATAGGGCAGCCCAAGAAACTGCCCAAATGCTGGAACTAAATGTATAGTAATCACTTGAGAAAATGTGGTAAATTCAGAAGAAAATACAAGGTTCTTAAAAAGAAAAATGTGCATTCAGGCGCACCGAGTTTCAAAATAAAACAAGAACTGAGGAGAAACCATAAAAATCAAGTCTTGCATGTAAAATAATCTCCCTTGTCTATTAAGCAGCACTCCACTTTTTGATTTTTTTAATGACATTTGTCCATTACAGTCAAATCAGAAAGAAAAAGTATGACGGTGCTTCAATATTTTTAAAGAAAGCAGAAATCTTCTAATAATCTGTTGACTTGAAATACTCTAAAAGAAAGTGGATTAGTTCCACAAAACAAAGTGCTTTCCTCAATACGTGTTTATTGTAATGGAGTCCAGGACCACCACATGTGATTATAGTAAAAGCTCTGCAGTATTTCCATCTGGCAATGAGAACACAAGATGTTGTGTAAACTACCAGAAGGACTCTATTTCATTGTAATTAAAATTTAGTGTTACACTTAAGCAATAAGGCAACTCCAGGAGATGTGATTATCATGAGATAATGACCTTGGGGTGTTACAAGGCATACAAGGAACCAAATGCCTCCAATCCTCTAGGGGGCAAGATTATTTCTACATAACAATCTCGATCTCCTCTTGCTTACCCACCCCTGCCCCTGAAGCTGTATGATCAGTGAAGGCGGAAAGCTTGGGATTAAGAGCACTAATATGATTTCTGCAAAAAGAGGACATCGGGGGACTGGTATATGACAGAGATGGCATCGTGGAATGCTGAAGCAGCAGTTTCAAATGAGTTGTGCTGTTTGCGCAACAATTATGCAATGGCTTTAGAATTCTCTGGACACACATAGAACTGTCAGTGATGTCATAGTCATGTAAGTAATCCTCAGCAAGGGCACAGATTTAACCTTTTTCCCCTGTTTTGGTTTCATGATTTCCATTCCATAATAGCAATAAGATATGACAGGTGGTACATTTCTTGAGGGTTTATTATTCTTCTTGGGTGGTTGAAGCCATTCAGCCTTTGGCCCGAACCTCTCAAGACATCTGAGATGTATAATAATTTCCCCAAAATGCAATGCCTGTCATGTCTTATTGCGTAATTACTTTGTACTTACCAAGTAATTCTTCTTAAAGTGAATGCAGATAACAGTGCTTACATTACAGTTTATACTACTAGAAACTACTTCTAAATGGAAAAACATGAAACAATTTCTACAGTTATGAATGAGGGAACATTCCATTATATTACTCTTATAAACTAAACTGGAGGGTCACTTAAAATTATGTAAAATATTTATATGCTTTAATAATTTGTTGGAGGGGAAAGTGATAAACTAAAATTAGAGTTAATATAAAATTTAGAGTTAATATAAAACTAGGACATCCTCAATGACAGCTCATGTTGAGGACATGGGTACGCTAATTATTCAAAGATATCTCAACTCTCGTATATCAAAGAGTTGGAAGGGAGAGCTTAGCTTGTATAATATGTTTAATTTAAAAAGAAACATATTATTAAAGGAAAGCACTGGAACATGGGGAAAATCATAAAATAGTAATATGGAAAGGATTGCATATGTAATTATATATCCGTGTATATCAAATATACAAAACATGGACACACTGAAAGGGTAAAAGAGTAAATATTCAAGGTATTAGGGGTTTTTAAAATTTTTTTTAGGGTAACGAAGAACCTTCTAAATACAAATGAGCCTTATTAGCCATCTACCCGGTTGAAGTTTAGAGTTTCATCGCCCCCTGTTTCATTTTACTAGTGAAATTTTCATTTACTCATGTCCTAGTAAACACCTTCAACTCTCCACTTAACAGAGTATAATCTTCACTTCTGTTGAGGCTGGATCTAAGATCTGGTTAGCTTATGAATCTAGAATACCTTGAGGTGAGTCTACATATTCCTGAAACTCAAGAATATCTATACAAAGATTAATTTACAGGGCCAAAAAAAAGTATATAAACGTGATATATTTATACAAATCAACAAATACAAATTGTACATTAGAACACTCTCTAAATTAATCTCTGTAACCAATCTGCGTAATTCAGGTACACAACACAATAACATATTTCTTGACGAGGTCTCCGTTATGGTGAATACTCTCAATGACATGTCCTGAGTCACCAGGAACTCAGCAGTCATATTATTCAATGATTCTAGAACATGAGGCAGGGGAAAGCTGAGAGCTCACTCCAGGTCCAACCCACTCCAAGACCATGCCTCTGATCCCCTTCTTCATTGGAGAATCAACCAGGAACTTCAGCTCCCATTTTCTAATTGATCAATCTTATGACCTTAGCTAAAGTCAATTGACCTTTTTGCTCAATCTAGATTCTATATTTGGGGAAAAAAAAAAAAGTACTAATACCAGCTCTAACAACTTCACAGAGTTTTGTGAAGACGTGAAATACTATAAGGGGAAATGTTTTATAATTCAAGTGCTAGTCACATCCATGTCTGATGTTGCTGTTGTTGCTACTATTGCACTCGACTGAACATTGAAAATGGATGGTGAACACAACTTAGGCACAACTTTGGGACAAACATTAAACTAAAGGGATATGGTTGGGGTCAGACAGAGGCCACATTCTTATTTTCTAAAAGTATCAGGTGACAGAATGAAAATATCAATTTTTAAATCATTATGAGTCATAAATCTCTATATTAAACAGACAAACACAAGAAAAATTCTGTTGCAAAATCTCTCTTATGTTGGAAAGCATTCATCACTTCTTGACAGAAGATGTTGCTGATTTTGGCCTCCTCCATGAAAGTCTTCCTTCGTTGAAAATGAGATAAACTATCCTTCTTTACATTATTACCCTGTATCAACAGGAAATCTTTCCGTCAGAATCCTGCTGTTTCTCACCTCAAACATTGTTTTACTATTTCCATTATTGTATCACCAAACTTGTAGGTTCTGTGGTGAGAATGTTTACATCAATTCTGTCTCGGATTTTAAACTACACAGCAAGAAGAGAGTCTGGCAAAGATAATTTTACTGTAAAGTGTTAATGAGTGTTTTTATTGGTAAGAAGGAAATATTTTTTATTTAAAAATGTGCCTGTAAATATCATTGTTTAGGAAGTCCGCATATACTTCACCACAACATTAAACATGTTTATCCTTCCATATATGCAAGAAAGTCTTTGATTTACATCACACTTTTATTCTTATAGTACATATAGATAACTTTGCTTCTCTTTCTAATGTATACATTTTTTGCCTAGAACTTTTAGAAGAAACTTAAATTATAAGTTGTGTTTTTACTTAAAATGTGTTTTTACTTCAACTATTATTTAAAATGCATTCTGACCATGACATACAAGAATATACAGGAAGTCTCTCACAGAGGAACTTCTCTACTTCTCCAACAATGTGTCTGCTCATAGTTTCATATGTAAATTAACTAGGCATAATTTGATAATAAATTTTGGTAAAGATAAAGTCTTCCATTTCTCTCTCCATCTCTCTGTATCTGTACATATATTTTTTCATTATCGATAAAAAGTTTAACTCTCATGAGATATCTTAAAATTGTTTACTGTTTTTTTTTTTTTTAAAGGAAACTGGATTCTTAAATCAGGCCTTCCAAAAGAATATAAAATTAGAATTGCTTGCTGAATGAAGATAATTGAGAAAGCAAGCTAGTATAATCCCAGAATTCCCAAATGTTCTTTTCTCAATGATACTTCTATCTATGGAGGTAAGAGTGAAAAATATGGGTTTTTTTCTAAATCAAGTACCCGCTTGACAGGAACTATTTATTCACCTCTAAGAACTACTTAAACAGTCTTTTTTGATACCAAGCCAAGGAAAAAAGCTCAACCACTGTCCTACGTATCAAATTTTTATTGCACAGAGGCCAGGTGGTAAATCTGACTTAGAAAAATTAGTGGCCAACACATGCCTGCTGCCTGCTCGCTCTCTCTCTCTCTCTCTCTCTCTCTCTCTGTGTGTGTGTCTATCTATCTAACTATCTGTCCATCTGTCTTTCTATGTATCTACTTCTTTATTTTTTAATGCCACCTGTGTAAGCAAAATACTTCTTAGAATGGGACAATTCATTCAGGCAGGGGAGCCACAGTCCCATGCTCCTTCCACCTTAATCAAGAGTGCTCTATCAACAATCTAACACACAGGTTCAACACCTGATCTTGTCCCTGGGGTGACTATGATCTTCCTTGGTGGTGATGGTGGTGGTGGTGATGTTGCTGTGCAGTTGCATTATTGATCCAGCTGCTTTATTGGTAACCATTACTTTCTAGTTTCTGAAATGACTATTCTTTCCAAGGTGATAAGTTCTTTCATACAATTTCCAAACAGCTTCATACACATATTCTGGCCCTTTCCTTTCATACTTCTGGCTCCCATTTGCTATCCCACATCTAAAATGGTGACAGATAGTGATTACACATTTGTCATGAGATCAGAAATTCTTTAAAGATTTCCCAAGAATCCTCATGATAGCTGCTTGAAACTGTATTATATTCCCTGGCACCAGATGGAGTTATTATGGGGATTCTTTTCTTAAAGATTCCATCCACACAATGACTCTTTATGGATCAAAGATTGTTCAAATATGCTTTGATTTCCTTGATTAAAATTATAAAATGTGGTGCTTAAACTTGAGAAATATTTTTATATTCTATGGTCTTGTCATTGTCATGCATTCTGCTTAGTGCTAAACCTTTGATGGCCAAGATCAAATCTAAAAATGTAAAACTTTTAGGCAGGGGCATTTAGGATACTTAGAAAATCTTTACAGGATTCCTTACGTGAGGTACAGGTACATTCCAATGTTCCTTTACATTGAAATAGCATCTGACATTTTAAAAATCTAAGTGTTAGTGGCCATATTCACTATTTATGAAAAAAACAGTGGAAGATTTAAGCCTAATTTCCCCTGGGTGACTGTAGTCTTGCCTTTGTCATCCAGAATTAGATATAAATCTTTTTTTGGCTCTGAGTATGAGAAGTGCTCCAGATGAAAAGATAGCACAGTTCCATAGGACCAAAGTTTCCCCTTCCACATTAAAGATGTTTTCTATGTGAAATAATAGAGCAAGTCAATCGTGAGAAAACTCAAGACTACCCTAGGGATGTGTAATTTCCGTGGCCTATGGGTGGCCCTTGATTTATATTTGTATCATAAACAAGTATGGACTAAGAACTTACAAGTGCTTTAGGGATATCAGAGGTAGAAGATTCAATCCTGGCTCTGTAGACATATATTTTCTTCTTGCATGTTTTTTTTTTTCTTTCACGAAATGGTTGACTTAAATCTTAATAGATGGCCTCATTATGAAAACTACAAGATAAATAACAAGAGCCTAAAAAAAGTGGGGTTAAAAAACAGAAATTCTTGGGAGAAAATACATGCCAGCAAGCAAAAATGGCTCAGATTACAAAACACTTCAAGAGAATTAAAGTGACAGAGTTCCACAAACAAAACATATTATCTGTTATTCAAGGTATTGGTAGAGCAGGGATTGCAAAAATCAATGCACCTCTAAACCCAAGACATTGTCAAACAGCTGTTTAATACTCAAGTCCCACTAAGTCACAAATCCAGGTTGGTAATAAATAGAAAATTGGCAGGCTAGGGCCTCATTTCCTTTCACTTCTCTTCAACCTCACCAACTGTGAAAATGTAAAACAGGTAAGCAGTCAGTGAGTGAAACAATTAATATCCCACCACATCCTTACATGATTAGCCTCTTAAAAAAATCGGAAGCAGACTTAAAGGTGATGCAACATCAGAGTATAATTTTAACAAGAATAACTTTAGCTCCTACTATGTGCCAGTCACTTTTTCACTCGTGTCTGCTTCAGCTTGTGGAATTTAGTGGGAACTGCATCTTTCAAGTCCTCAGCCTCCATCTCAGAAAACTGAGTCAGTCTAAAATGAATCTCTGCTTACATAAATGACTTCCTCTTTTGTCTTGCTGAAGGGAATTTAGCTTATCTGAATCAGCCCAGTGACAAATCCAAAAGTTTCTTGATGAGATCAGATCATACAGCTCCAGTAAATTAGCACATACCAAATACAGTATCTGCTGAATCTTCAGTATTCCAACAGACTCCTATCTATTGTCAGCAACAGAAAATGACCTTCAAGAAGGCTGCTTCAACTAAGGCTCCTGGAGTTTAATTGAGGCTATGACTAGACCCAAAAGTATTCAATCTTTGCCCAACTACTTTACATGGAGACTCTGTGTCCTCTCTGACTTCATGAATTTATTTATTAACTCTGGAGAAGTTTTAATATACCAAAAGAAAAGTCTAAAAAGACTTCTTTGTGCCAGCATTCTAATGTTCTTTGTGTTACCTTTGCTGCAGCCTATAATTTAGAACCTTGGGTTGGCAGAGGCTGAATCATAAGACTGCCCTGTGGCTTCTCCATAGAGCCTGAGCTCTGGGTTCCCATCAACATTATAAAGTTGCTTTCTTGATTCACAGAATTTCATGAAAGTAGACGCAGAGTACTGAAAACCATATATAAAACATAGTTTAATAAATGTTAATTCATTCAGAGATCATGAAGTGCCTCTGATTTTTGCCTTACATAGTTCTAGCTTATTTCATCTGACCTCACCATCCTGCATATTTACATATATATACACACATGCATATACACACACATACATATATGTGTAAATATACATATATAAACAATTAGGAAATATGAGTAAAGTATATAGAAATCCTTCATATTTTTGTGTTTTTCCAGAAGTTGCAAATTATATCAAAATTACAAGTTACCCCCCCAATTAAAAAGTTATTCCCCCTAATTAAAATAAAATTGCCAGAAAAAGAGAGAGGAAGAACAGAGAGAGATGAAAACTAAATGCAATGCATAACCTTGAATTGAATCCTACAGCACAGGAAAAACATACCCTGAAGAATGGCAATTGGTGAAAATTGAATAAAGTAGGTATAGTTGAAAACAGTATTATAATCAGTGTTAATTTTCTGATCTTAATAACAGTGCTATGGCTACATAAGTGAATGTCCTTGTTCTTACTCTTAGGAAATAATTAGGGGGAAGCTAGTATGATGTCTCTAAGTTATTTTCAAGTAGTTTAGAAACACACATGCACACACACATACATCCCAACCACCCCACATACATATATAATACATATGCATACACATATTCATATACATGTACATATGTGAGTACATATATACATGTATGTGTATGTGGGGCGTGTATCTATTTCTAAACTATATACAATATATACATATACATATACATAAACTATATACATATATACATAAACTATATACAATATATATGTGTGTATGTATAAATTATCTATATATACACACACACACAGAGAAACAATAAAACAAATGTGCCAATATGTTTTAAAATGCTGAACTTGGATATAGGATAAACAGGAGGGGTTTTGGTGGTGTTTTTTGTTTGCAATTCTTGCAACTTTTCTGTTGACAGTACACCTCCTACATTGGACCCTTGATCCATGATCCCTTATTCATGATACCTGACCCACTTGAGATCTCGTGGCTGACATTTTTTTTCATTGAATTTCTGCATGAATTGCTGGTTTATAACTTTGCCTCCCTACTGACACCGACATCTTATACGTAGGTCTCTGGCTCTAGTTCCTACATCCCCAGCCCCTATCTGGGCCATAATCCTGATTCAATATGCTGTTGGTTCTCAGTCTGAATTCTTTAGATCATTCTATTCAAAATTGCACACTTTTTTTCTCAGAGTGAATCTTTGTTTGGAACCCCTGCTACTTCAAGTGGAATACCTGTGTACATATTTTTACATATGTATGGTTCATTTAAAAAAATATATATATATATGCTTCATTTATACAATCCACCTGTTGGAAAACTATACAACACCAATTGTTTTTGGATTTTCTGTTAGGCTTTATAATTTATAAATTCTCATGTTTCTTTTTTCAGATAAAACTTATTTCAATTTTATTACATTACTGAAACTCCCTCAGGATAATGCAATCATATGTATTGACTAACTTTCATAGTTCTGTTGTTTCAAATAAAGCAGAGTTGAGTTGAATTAAAGCCTAATACAATCACATAAAAATTACACTGCTTTCTTTTTTTTAAATTTCATTTTAAACAGGGAGCCAAGATATCCAAGGCCAGTTATATAAACAAAAATTTCACTAAGAAAAAAAAAGCAAAAAAGGTACTTCTATCTATAGAAGTTAATAGGATAAGTTTCTAAAATCCAGATTCAAATACTGAAGCCTTGCAGAGAATTTCTTCTCTTAACAGTATAGATAGGAACAAATTGTTTGGCCCACATGAAAAATCTCACTGTGCCTGATAATCTTGGAACATGACTGAAATTAATGTGACAAGTATTCTTTTTTTCTAATATGAAATAATTCTTCAGAAAAAAGTACAAGATAGCCATACTTATATCTCATATCAATTTCATGTTATACCAATTTACTTGGATGAAAGATTTTTTAAAAATCCTCTTTCCTAGTTCTCAGTGTGGATAGGTTTACCGCTTCTCTAAACTGTGTGTCATGGAGTGTTAATGTTTCTACAAAAGGTGAAAATATTAAAATTTCATAATTGATAAATGGATTTCCAAACTATATAAGCTGTATTGTTAGCCTACATCTTTTTTTTTCTTTTTTTTTCTTTTTTTTTTTTTTTTTTTTTTTTTGAGATGGAGTCTTGCTCTGCCGCCAGGCTGGAGTGCAGTGGCATGATCTTGGTTCATTGCAACCTCCACCTTCTGGGTTCAAGCGATTCTCCTGCCTCAGCCTCCTGAGTAGCTGGGACACCAGGTGTGCACCACCATGCCCGCGCCACCATGCCCAGCTAATTTTTGTATTTTTAGTAGAGACTGGGTTTCACCATGTTGGCCAGGATGGTCTCGATCTCTTGACCTCGTGATCTGCCCACCTCAGCCTCCCAAAGGGCTGGGATTACAGGCATGAACCACCACATCCGGCCACCCCACATCTTTAAAAAGCATTTTGAGATTGACCCCATCAAAATATTAAGCTTCTTTTAGCATTCCTCTTCTGGTGAAACAAAAAGAAAAAATTAACAATACTGCATAACTGTTTTGTAAGAGTCTGTTTTATTTCCCAATTTATTCCTCAGGAAATTTCCCTGGATTTAAAAAAATTATGATGTTCAAGTATCTCAGTTGTAATCTGGATAGTTTTTCAATGAAATATGATTTGAACTGTGGAAGTACAAGAACAAAACAATGGACACCTTTAAAGAAAATGAGACCTAAATCTCATGGCAATATGATAGTCAGCGTTTTGTACAGGGAGGTCCCATTGGTTTAATTTTTGTTTTCTTCTCACTTTACTCTGATCCTACAAGGATGCAAATGGAGTAAAAGTGAAATCAGCAGAATAATTTTCCCCAATTTTCCCCAATGAAGACAAATAAATCAGTACAAGAGGAAATAATATGCATGTCAACAGTCAAGACTGTATATGACTCTAGTACCAAGAGCAGTAAGCACTTGACTCTAGTCTCCACTCTAAAACTTGGGGGCATACGATCAAAAGCTGATGTCAGTGAGTTTACTTTGGGAATTCAAATGCTGATATTCTTTGACATGTTCTACTCACAAGCAAGAATAAAGATTCAGAGTAACAGCCAACTTTGTCCCTGAAGATCTGTGAAGCCCAAAGAGAGCTGTAAGAAACTCCCTCACAGAGTCTCAATCTTAAAACCACTGAAAAGTCCTGCCCTACAGGCCAAAAGTCTTGTGTGTTTGCATGTGGAATAAGATGAGCTTCGTGAATTACCACCAATAATGATAGTTAAGCTTGGTACAACAGGGCCTTGATTCATTTCATCTTAAAAGAAACTATATAATAAGTTGCAACAAAGGAAAGAAAAGGAAGCATGAGATGTTCCACAGAGTTCCTCTGTCTTGTTTTCTGTCTGGATATATGACAACAATATTTCTATTGAATAATCAGGACACCATATTTTAATTGTAACTGGATGTCATGGTTGTCTTCCATGCAAGCTGCAGATGACTGCCCCTCCACAAACAGTCATCAAGTTATGCCACTTGAATGCCCTAAAATGGAGAGATGGAGAGATGGGCGTGGGAAGAGAAAGACACCTCAGCAGCAGAGAGCTGAGAAAACAGTGTGAGTTTTATTTAATTCCTACTTAACATTATTTTGCGTAGTAAACAAAAGGGATATTTTTGAAAATCCCTTTGGATAATTTCTGCCACCTAAAATTCTGAACATTTTGACTTGCTGCCTTATAAAAGAATCAATTAATTGAATAAGAGAAGGGATTCTCCCCTGATCTTTTCAAGAATCCTTAAAAGGCACATTTCTTACTAAGGATCTTGAAAGTGTATTTCTAGTCAATCCCAGGAGTCACTGCTCAGAGATTTACATTTCACAAATGTAATCAACAGTCTAAGCAGGATACTGATGTTTGGACTGCAGAGCTCTGCTACCTGCTGCATCACTGCCATCCTGAATACTGCTGTGGAATCTATGCAGAGTTTATATAGAGGGTTCTCATGGTACTTCCCAACAGAAACCAAAGCAGACACGTATCACAGGCCAAGTAGACCCCTTCGGCATTGAGACAGTATTCCCTGTATGCCCCAAATTAAAAAGTAGTTTCAAATAAAATATATGACCACAGTAGAGATGTTACGTACAGTCTGAGGCAACTCCCACGACCTCCCGAACACAAAACCTCGACCTATTTATTTTTCTTCATAGCACTTACCACTCTCCAGAATTTGTTTCTTTCTCTGTGTATTGCTTTGCTCTTCCACTAGAAGTACACACACCCCAGGAGGACGGAGACTTGGACTTGGTCACTATGCAGCCACAGCATGAGAGCATGCCTGCTCCACAACTGATGCTCAGAAAGCATCTCTTGAACAAATTAATGACAGAACACTTTTGCCAGTGTGGCCATTAACACAGAACACTGCTCCAGAAGATAAGTAGGTAGATTCAGACACTCACATCTGCCATGTGAGTGAATATTACACCTGTGCACCACTTACAGAATTCAGGATTCTGAGCACAGAGTCTATGTGAGGAAGCGTCATCTTAAAGGAAATTTCAGGGCCATTATCAGAGCTCACTCTCCCATAATCTTGATTATTTTTTGACAGTTCTAGCAGGCCCAGAGAGGAGGCTACACAGTACTGCTGCATTTTCAACAGAGCTCATCTAAATCGTAGGCCTCTGTTGAAGACAGAGGTTCCACTGGTCAATAAATTGATGAAGATGTCTTCCAAAATATTGTTTCACTGTGCCCTTTGCTGAAGTGTTGAAATCACTATGAGCTCTTCAAAACTATGGTGTAAATGTCCCTAGAAGTTACGCTGGGAATGTACAATATGGCTTTTCATAGGACAGAAAAGAAAAAGAAAACCTTTTAAAAGCTTATCCCCTACCAGGAATTAGTGGGAGGAAAGCACCTTGGAAAAGAATATCCCTCAATCTTTATGCTTCATCGTCACGAAAACACAGTTGTAGACCCATAGACCCTCAGGGAACTTTGTATCTATGAAACTCAGTGTTTACAGAAAAATCCTAAAATGGCCTTCAAACCTGAATAGCATACCTTTATGAAATCACAGAGGGTCTGACACAACCTAGAGAACAAACAACTTGTAGGCTAAGAAATAGGTTTCTGATCCATAGTACATTTTAGAGTATTCTGAATAGTAATGTTGCATTCCAAGGGTATGATTTACAGTCCTCCCTAAATCTGGTCTCCAGAGCTGACTTAGGCTAATTTCTAGATCCTACTGCATCTACTTAGATCTTGTTCCCCATATATTTTGAATGCTAAATGCAAAACATGTACACTATTGGTGGCTATATTTTAGGTGAGGAATGCAATTCTTCCCCATAGTGGCAATACAGCATCCTCTCAGTTATAAATATCTTCACTTCAATGAGAAAAGATGATGAAATTCTTTTTGAAGACTCTCAAAGGGCTTGCAGATTTTTAAAAATATTACTGCCACTTTGTTTGGAAGAAATACAGTTTGGTCGTAAAACCATCATTTGTGATTGGATTTATGAACATGACATGCATTTGCATGCTGTGCATGAAAACCGTGCACCAAAGAGTGGTTTCAAACAAGGAAACTGTTGCTAGTTAGAATGTTCTCACCTGTATTATCATTAACAAATTTCAAGTTCCCTCAACCTGTTGAAAACAAAGGTAATTCAAACGAATCTTCCTTTGCATGAACAGTCTATCAACTTCAAAATTCCTCACAACTTCATTGGGTTTTTTTCCAATTAAAAAGGGAAATTCCTTTATGTATATACTCCAAAGTGCTTTTTCTTTTAAAGTCAGATTGGGGAAAAGCATCTTTCTTTTTGTGTATTCTATTTGTGTCTTGCTAAGCACTTAAGGTCTATCTGTAACTAGCTTAGAACATTTCCTTATCATTGAGCACAGTACTTAAGAGTATGTTTTTTTAAAGAGTTGTCTACTAAATCAAATGTATTTATTCAGCAAGTCTGATTAAGCACCAGAAAGCTATTACTAGATTTTTTGAAAAGTAAATAAGTAACTTACATTAAAGAAGCTTACATTTGAGGAATCACCACACCATCTTCCACAATAATTGAATATACATTCCTACCAACTGTGTAAAAGTGTTCCTTTTTTCTCCACAGCCTCACCAGCATCTGTTATTTTTTGACTTTTTAATAATAGTCATTCTGATTGGTGTGAGATGGTGTCTCACTTTGGTTTTGATTTGCATTTCTCTATCGATCAGTGTGACATTGAGTTTTTCTTCATATGATTGTTGGCTGCATGTAGGTCTTTTGAAAAATGTCTGTTCTTGTCCTTTGCCCATGTTTTAATGGGTTTTTTTCTTGTAAATTTGTTTAAGTTACTTAGAGATGCTAGATATTAGATCTTTGTCAGATGCACAGTTTGCAAAAGTTTTCTCCCATTCTGTAGGTTGTCTGTTTACTCCACTGATAGCTTCTTTTGCTATGCAGAAGCTCTTTAATATTTCTATACTACAAAGTAGAAGGAAATAAGGGTTCAGTAAAGGTATATATGAGACCTTATGCTAAAAAAAAATGGAAAGGGGTAATTAGTTAGGACCTGGGGGATCTGGTAAAACTTCTTGAGAAGTTGTCATTTGTGTTTGGTTTGAACAATTGGTAGAATTTTTATCATTGTAAAATGAGGGGAGTCTGAGGGAAGGGGAAGTCTCTGATTCAATAATTTGGAGACTTCTCTCAAATTCAGTGGCAAGCCCAGAACAAAATTTTATGAAAGCAAATGCATTTAACTGATATTGGAGATGTTAAATGAATCCAAGGTATACTTTCCAATAACAGCAGTAAGGCAACCCTCAAAGAATTTGGCGACTCTCTAAATTATTTGAAGTGAAATAGTTTCCATAGATGAGACCTATATTTTAAATATCCAATGTTTCTACACTGAGAGGGTATAAATTAAGATTCTTTATTTTATTCATTTTTACTGTGCTCCTTAAGAGAAACAAGAATTCCTCTATGAAGTAAAATGCAAAGTAGAATACATTTGGAAGAATCTTTCCAAGCACACGTAAAACATCATCACACCAGCTGCTGATTTCATCCCAGTGTTTTCTCCTGTCAATAAGAAAATCCTTGATGTGCTATTGAATACACAGTTATCTTGACAGTCATCTTCATGTAATATTCAAGATAGCTTTTACACAGTCTCGGTTATAATATTAGCCTGAGATCTAATGCTTGCTCTTTATTTAAGGGATGATGAACTTGATTTGATGGTTTCTCTGCTGTGAGCCAGTTCAGACTCACAATTCTCCTGGGCAGATTTCACTATCTTTAACTGACTGTAAGTTTAAGATGTTCCTAGCCAAAACCCTATTCTTATCAATTACTGTTCTACACCACTAGTTTTACCCAGATTTAGCTCAAAGCTATTTTCATCAGCTTTCCATCATGTACTAGGCCTGACCTTTGAAATATTGTAGCCACTAAATTGCTATCATCCAAGATAAGAAAGATCTGTCTTAAAAGCTCTATCTTGGTTCAAAAGAAAATAAAAAGTATTCTATGACATTAACTATTTCAAATATCTTTTACTATTGCCAATCCACACAAGATTATTGGGATGTAGTTTCCCAGATTGAGAAACATGTTTGAGAAGGAAGGAAGAACAAAAGAAAAGAAGGGAGAAAGGAGAGGAAGGAATAAAGGAGGAAGGAAGGGAGGAAGGGAAAAAATTGGGCAAACACAAGCCCCCGAAATAAGGTCTGATGATTTCCCCCTTCCCTGGTTTTAAAAAGTCAAGTATACAAGCTCTATATTCAAGAATTGAATAATACAGTTAACCTATAAGTAATTTCAGATGCTGGGTTCTAGATGCAGCACTGTAAATAAGATGACAGGGACTTCTATTACTGCTGAGAAAACTGAGTTTGATAAACTAAAGATGCCCATGTATATCAGTCATGCTCCTGGTGAGAACAGGTGGCTCACTGCCTAATGAGAGGAATATTCAATAAACTATTTACAAAGCTATGGATGACATGTAGGGAAGCCACAGAGAGAGGGCAGTATCTAGGGCTAGTAAGAGTAGAAGGCCATTAATGTCCCCAGGCCTAAAGGAGGTAGAGCAGTCAAAGGAAACAAGAGACGAGGGAGGCTGCGAGGACAGGGCCACCTGGCAGAGCCATAACCTTAAAGTATGTAGTCACTTCTTGGCAACTTTGCAGGCAGGGAGCCAACCTCACTTTTAACCCTCCCCCTGATGCCCAGCTGGTTTACCCTGTTGGTGAAAATCAGTGGGTGAGGGAACCAGAGAGCAAGGAAGCTTACTGTTCTATTCCAAATAACTCCTACCAGCTGCAGAGAGTAGGGATCAGGAAATAGAATGAAGAATAGGTCTAAAAGGACTCACAGCAGAAATCCAGTACATCATATTAGTAATATGGATTAGGCCCAGAACTGTAAATCAAAAATTTGTGAAGAAAGAAGAATAACAGGAAAAAACTCAAACTCCTTATTTCATCTATGAAAACTCTTTGACCCTAGAGTCTTAAAATGTAGATAATTTCAAAGATTTTGAGAACATACTCCTAAAATTATATATGCATAAGCATATATAACATACATACTCCTAAACATACATACTCCAATATTATATATGCATAAGCAAGCATGAACACACATATACACACAAAAGGAGATACAGCAAAATGATCTAGTTATTACAGACTCAAAGAAACTTGATGGGGAATTAGCAGACCAGTAACCTTGCTGGCTCCATATACAAAAGGTGGTATGCATGAGGATACTGTTAGGGGTTAAAAGGAAGTGAGAAGTTTTGGGAATTGAGACATGAGGAGAGGTAAAGTAATAAAGAAATGGCACAATAGCTTTCTTTCAGGCTTCTTGGACTTATTGTGAGCTATCATGCAGTTACTAATTTAAGCACAATTCACTCAAACATAAAGAGAAATCAAGCATCTGATATGATTTGGCTGTGTCCCCAGCCAAATCTCATATCAGTTGTAATCCACATGTGTCAAGGGAGGAACCTGATGAGAGGTGATTGAACTATGGGGCAGTTTCCCCCGTGCTGTTCTCATAACAGTGAGATTTCATGAGATTCGAGAACCCACTGACGGGTTTTTCCCTGTTCACTCTCATTCTCCTTTTCCTGCCACCTTGTAAAGAAGGTACTTGCCTTCCACCATTATTATAGTTTTCCTGAGGCCTCCTTCACCATGTGGAACTGTGAGTCTATTAAACATATTTTCTTTATAAATTATACAGTCTCACATATTCTTTATAGCAATGTGAAAACAGACTAATACAAGAAATTGGTATCTTGTATTATACAAGAAGATTGGGGCAAGGAAAACGTGCTGAAAACGTTCAAGTGACTTTGGAACTGGGTAATGAGGAGAGGCTGGAACAATTTGGAGGGCTCGGAAGACGATAGGAAAAGGTGGGAAAGTTTGGAACTTCCTAGAAACTTGTTGAATGATTTTGACCAAAATGCTGATAGTGATGTGGACAATGATGTCCAGGTTGAGATGGTCTCAGATGGAGATGAGGAACTTCTTGAGAACTAGAGCAAAGGGGACTCTTGCCATTCTTCAGCAAAGAATCTGGTGGCATTTTGCCTCTGCCCTAGAGAAGTGTGGAACTTTGAATTTCAGAAAGCTGATTTAGGGTATCTGGCAGAAGAAGTTTCTAAGTAGCAAAGCATTCAAGAGGTGACAGAGCATAAAAGTTTGAAAATTCTGCAGCCTGACCACGTGGTAGAAAAGAAAAACTCATTTTCTGGGGAGGAATTGAAGCCAGGTGCAGAAATTTGCATAAGTAACATAGAATGTTAATCACCAAGACAATCGGGAAACTGTCTCCAGGCCATGTCAGAGAACTTTGTGGCAGCCCCTCCCATCACAGGCCCAGAAGCCTAAGAGGGAAAAATCGTTCTGTGGGCTGGGCCCAGGGCCCTGATGCTCTGTGCACCCTTGGGACATGGTGCCTTGCATCCCAGCTGCTCCAGCTTCAGCTGTGGCTAAAAGGAGCAACATACACCTCAAGCCATTGCTTCAGAGGCTGCAAGCTCCAAGTCTTGAGGGCTTCCATGTGGTGTTGGGCCTGTAGGTGCACAGAAGATAAGAGTTGAGCTTTGGGAACCTCGGCCTAGGTTTCAGAGGATGTATGGAAACACATAGCTGTCCAGGCAGAAGTCTGCTGCAGGGGTTTAGCCCTCATGAAAAAAACCTCTGCTAGGTCAGTATGGAAGGGAAACGTAGGGTTGCAGACCCCACACAGCTCCGTAGTGGAGCTGTGATAAAGGGCCACTGTCCTCCAGATCCCAGTATGGTAGATCCACCAACAGCCTGCACGTGCACCTAGAAAAGTCACAGTCACTCAACACTAGCCCATGAAAGCAGCTGGGGGGGTGCTGTACCTGCAAAGCCACAGGGGCAGAGCTGCCCAAGGTCGTGGGAACCCACCTCTTGCATTACTGTGCCCCGGATGTGAGACACAGAGCCAAAGGAGATTATCTTGGAGCTTTAGATTTAATGACTGCCCCACTGGATTTCAGACTTGCATAGGGCCTGTAGCCCCTTTGTTTTGGCCAATTTCTCCCATTTGAAATTAGAGAATTTATCCAATGCCTGTATCCCATTGTATCGTGGAAGTAACTAACTTGTCATTCTCACATGTCAAGGGAGGGACCTGGTGGGAGGTGATTGGATCATGGGGGCAGTTTCCCCCATGCTCTTCTCATGATAGTGAGTGAGTGGTTTCTCATGAGATCTGATGGTTTTATAAGGGACTCTTCCCTCTTCACTCTCTCCCTTTTTTTCCTGCCACCTTGTGAAGAAGGTGCTTGTTTCTCCTTCGCCTTCTGCCAAAATTGTAAGTTTCCTGAGGCCTCTTCAGCCATGCTGAAGTGTGAGTCAATTAAACCCCCTTTCATTATAAATTACCCAGTCTCAGGTATTTCTTTATAGCAATGTGAAAATGGACTAATACAGTATCTTTGTATTTTCTATAACTATCTGATCTCACTCATAAGGTTCCAACATGTTAGGTAGCAGGAGGAGAAAAAGGCTACATTAGGTACGACAATTGTCATAGTACATTTGTGTTGCTATAATAGGATACCACAGACTGGGTAATTTATAAATAATAGAGTTTCAGTTAGCTTACAGTTTTAGGGACTAGTAAGTCATGAGTATGGTGCTGGCATCTGGAGACGACCTTCTTGCTGCATCATAACTTGGCAAAGGGCTTCACATGGTGACAGTAAGAGTGTGCTGTTTAGATCTCTCTTCTTATAAAGCTACCAGCCCCATTACAGGGGTCCCACTCTGATAATCTTACCTAATTATAATTACCTCCCAAAAGCCTCACCTCCAAATACCATCAACATATAAATTTAGAGATTGCATTTCCAACACATCAAATTTAGGAGATACATTCAAACCACAGAAATAATCCATTAATTTCTGTCAATCTATCAACTTGAATTTTTTAAAGGTAACTTAGCCTTTTTTAACATAAATAGCCAACCATTCTGATTTGTTCCACCACACCCTGCTTTATTCCAAGATGGCAACTGAGGGTAAGCAAAAGTAGAGCCTAAGGGGTCTCCTGATGGGGGGAGAAAGGAGAAATCCACATCCAGGTCTTTTCACTTGTCCTCCAGCAGTAAATCTCAGATGCCTGGTAGCTGGCCCCCCTAGCACCTATGCTCAGTTCTCTCACCATTTGGTCAGAGACTGGAGTTGTCCCTGCCAGTTGGGCCCCAGCTCATCAGCAATGTAAAAATATATTCTTCATCTGCCAAGAAGCCCTAAGAAGCGGCTGTGGTTCCCCCTTGGTTCTAGTCCCAAGAGGTCTGCCCCACAGCCCTCAGTCACAGGGCCACTCCATCTCCACTACTGTGATTTCCTCTGGTGAGTTTCCCATTCAAACTTCATTATTCATCCCTCTTCAGTGTCCTACCCACTCCATTTGGGTACAAGGAACAGCTCAGGAAAGCCAAACTCAAACATTCCTCATCCATGCATGCTGTACCTTACCTCTAAGGTACCATCCAGGAACTCCTCTGGATAAATGTAACTCCCCCGGTCACAAAGGCTGGATTTGGGTCCAGAAGGAGATTAGGATGTATTCATCCACTGCCTCTTCTACCTTGCTCTCTGTGTATTCTTTCCACAATCACCAAGACTGGCAAGGACAGTTTTCTCTAAATAGTAGCCTGAGATCTCCCCATGGAGTAAGTTACTCAAGCTACAGTCAACAAGTTCTCAACATGGGGCCTGTAAGCCTTTTTCAAGAGGTCTGCAAGATCAAAACAATTCTCATATACTAAAATGTTACTTTCCTTTTCACTCTCATTCTTTGACACTCATACAGTGCCATTTTCCAGAAGCTACATGATGTGTGATATCTTAAAACACTGAACACAGAAGACATGAGAATCCAGGTGCTTTCTATTAAGCCAGACATTTGCAAAGTGTTAAGCAGTGCCGCTCTAATATTTTTCTGGTTTCAGAAAATATAGTTTTTTAAAAGAAAAATATGTTATTTATGGTAACATGTAATGAGTTTATTATTGATTTTTATTGATATCATTGATATTTTACAGTGAATTTACACTCAAGCACCACATTAACATTTTAGTCAATGACAGACAGTATATACAACAGTAGTCATATAAGATTACAATAAAGCCGAAAAAATTCCTATTGCTGAGTAAAATCATAACCCCATCACATTGCAGCACAATGCATCACTCAAGTGTTTATGGTGATGCTGGAGCAAAAAAAATCTACTGCACTGCCAGTTGTATGAGAGTCTGGCATATACAATTATGTACAGTATGGAATACTAATAGTGATCACAAATGACTAGGTTACCGGTTTATGTACTTACTATGCTATACTTTTGTTATTATTTCAGAGTGTATTCTTTCTACTTACAAAAGAAGAAAAAAAACTATAAAACAGCCCCTCAGGCAGGTCCTTCAGTAGGTATTCCAGAAGGCAGTTTTTTTTTTTTTTTTTTTTTTTTTTTGAGACTGAGTCTTGCTCTGTCTCCCAGGCTGGGGTGCAGTGGCACAATCTTGGCCTCCCAGGTTCATGCCATTCTCCTGCCTCAGTCTCCCAAGCAGCTGGGACTACAGGCGCCTGCCACCACACCCGGCTAATTTTTTGTATTTTTTAGTAGAGATGGGGTTTCACCATGTTAGCCAGGATGGTCTCGATCTCCTGACCTCGTGATATGCCCGCCTCGGCCTTCCAAAGTGCTGGGATTACAGGCGTGAGCCACCGTGCTCAGCCGAAGAAGGCTCTGTTATGGGAGATGACAGCTCCACATATGTTATTGCCCCTGAACACCGTCTAGTGGGACAAGATGTGGAAGTGGAAGACGGTGATATTGATGATCCTCACCCTGTGCAGGCCTGGGCTAATGTGTGTGTTTGTGTCTTTGTTTTTAACAAAAAAAAAGTTTACAAAGAAAAATAAACAATTGTAAAAGTAGAAAAAAGCTCATAGAATAAGGTTATAAAGAAAATATATTCTTACATCTGTACAATGTGTTTTAAGCTAAGTGTTATTACAAAAAAGTTAAAAGGTTTTAAAATAATTTAAAAGTGTACAAAGTAAAACATTTACAGTGAGCTAAGGTTATTTTATTATTGAAGAAAGAAAAGTTTTTAAATAAGTTTAGTGTAGCCTAAGTGTACAGTGTTTATAACATCTACGGTAGTGGACAGTAATGTTCTAAGCCTTCACATTCACTCACCACTCACCCACTGACTCCCAGAGCAACTTCCAGTCCCACAAGCTCCATTCATGGCAAGTGTCCTACACAAATGGGCCCTTTTAAAAAATCTTTCCTACCATATTTTTACTGTATCTGCTCTATGTTTAGATACACATTTAATTACCATTGTGCTACCACTGCCTACAGTACTCAGTAGAGTTGTACAAGTTTGTAGCCGAGGAGCAATGGCTAGACCATATAACCTAGATACCTAATAGGCTAGGCCATCTAGGTTTGAATAAGTCCCCTTGTGATGTTCCCATAATGATGAAATCACCTAATGACACATTTCTCAGAATGTAGCCCCATCATTAAGTGACACATGACTGTATATTTAATTATTTTATAACTTCTCAGTTTAAAGTTCTATTAAGTAAATATCAATAATCCACACAAATCAAAAGCTTTTTAAGGTCTTCCATAATTTTTTAAGAGTTAAAAAGCATCTCGAGACCAAAAATTTGAGAACTTCTGTTCCAGTCTCCAAGCCCACTTCTTAACATATTTTTTTTAAAAAGCATTATTTAGAGACCTCCCTACAAAGCCACAGGCTCACTAAAGAGCTCACAAAATGAATGCTGACTAAATTCTGTTCTGGGCAGCATCAGGGTTCTCTCTCTCTCGGTTTATACTTGAAGGTAAAATGTTCAAGTCTTGATGGTAATATGACTCAAAGAGGGGAATTTTTAAAGTTCCAGTTCAGTATCTGCAAGATATTCTCCTATGTGAGAGGTCTAGGGAGATGATAAACCAAGTGTGAGACTCCGGGCTCAGGTGGGGCCCCCTTTAGGGACCCAAGAAACAAAGGCTGACTGAGCGTGTCGGGGTTGGGGAACAGACATTCTTGTCCACATCACTGCCCCATGTCTTTCAGGGCTCCAGGTGGCACACGTGTGGACAGTACAACAGTTTCCCAAGGGCTTCTGGAGGATGGTACTAGTGAGGACTCTTGATGAAGAAGTTCAGATAGGAGATGGTGAACAAAACTTATCCTAGCATGTGAAGCTACTAGAAGAAATGTAAAAGCATGGAAACTGACATCCTGGGCAAACAGATGGGGTCTAGGCACTGTCAAAAGCCCACTATTAATCTTGATGAAACAGCACTTTTACCTGTGGCTGCTGAGGCCTGAGACATGCATATGAATTATATGCCTATGATCAAGTACTGGTGCACCATAAGTTGTTATAGAAATATAATACAATCTATATATTACAGTTGATAGCCAAAGAATTTAAGAATAAACTATTCTTGTAAACATAGAATAATTTTTATTTCAAAAATGTTAAAGTAAAAATTATAACAATCAGAATTTATGTTTTTTGAATGCTGGATATTGTTCTAAATGCTTAGAGTGAATCGTCATCTAATTGTCTGATAAACTCTGAAACATAGATATTATTATCATCATCCTCATTTTAGACGTGAGGAAACTCAGGAAAGAGGTTTGTACAAGGCCACACGTTAGGAAGTATTAATAAAATGTGCTTTTTACATTTTTTCTCCCCAAATCCACCTTCACAGCAAAAATCAGTCACCCTGTAATGATACACATTTACATAAACCTTCAGTATATTTGTAATATAAAAGCTCCATTTCTCAACTCTTCATCATAGCCCACCCGCCTTGTTCACAGATACCCATCTCAAATGGTCCTGAGAAAAGCAATCTGGTTCAATTTGCTAAGGGGGCAAAAATTCCCAATAAGGTTTAGTGATTGCCACAGTTGGAATGTTCTGAAATCAGGGCCATGTTCCTGTCATGGCAAATTAGGTCAGCATGGTGAGACATGGAACCATGCATAGGATGACGGAATGTAAAAGTACATTATTAGCTGATGTCCTCTCTGTTTTATTTTTCCCTGGTGACATTTAACAAATTGAATGTAAATGTTCAGAAACACACAATGCTCTGTTAGATGGTTTAAAAGACGTAGGAGGAGGAAAGAGTAGCACGCGAACTGGCAGGCAATATCATAATATGACATTGACTATTGTGTACATTTCAGAAAATGTTATTTTTCTAAGAATGTCTTTTAGGAGTTATCCTTTAAGTAGTTCAGTACTTTTTTGCTCAAGTTGTTTTTTTAAGTGTGGCAGAAGTAATTCTGTAAACCTCTAGGTGGTATTATAGAAACACGGATGTTTAAAATATACACCCTTATAATTGGACATGGTGATATTATACAAAATTAATAAAAGTGTGAATATTTTCAACTACCCTATTGAATGCCAGAAAATGATTAACTCTTAATTTTTTAAATTTTTAAAATTTTTCTTTTTTTTCCCATAGTCCTCAGATGCTAGATTTTTTCAATAGACATCAAGTCAAAGTAAAAAAAATATTGGTCGTCACCTACTATTTTAAGTCTTATATATCTCAGACAATAACTAAGACAAAATGGCAGGATAGTTTGGTGGTTACCCATGTGGACTCTGTAACCAGATTTTTTGGTTAGAATCTTGACTCTACCACTTACTGGCTGTATGACCTTGGGAAAGTTACTTAACTTCTCTGTCCCTCTATTCCCCTGTAGTGTGAAATAAGTTTCGTAATACCTCATCAGAATTTTATGAGGAATAAATGAGTTAAACATACAAAAAATACTTAGATAACTGCTCAGTACAGAGTAGGTACTCAATAAAAGTTAGCTATTAGTATCATCTTGTAAATGCTTGACTTTTACTGCCGTTTTAATCTAAATGTCTTGCAGATAAAACCCAAATGAACCACAACTTCCTTCACCAATGTTAAAGCAAATCAAAACTCAGAGATATATTTAAAAGAAATATAAATCCAAATTCAAACAGCCTGAAAAATACTTAGATCTTACTGATGTTTTATTGCAGATACAGAAGTATTCACAGAAAAAATTCTAGCACATGTGCTTTCTGAAACAACGTTTGCCACATACATTTTTAAAAGATCTCTGTGACTATTGTGTAGATAAGTATAGCATGAAAGAATCATTTAAGAGTTGCTGCAGTTGTTCAAAGATAAGATGAGGTTGGAATGGACGATAATCATGGAAACAGAGATGCACAAAAGCAGAGATTCTTTACTTAATATTCAATAAACACAATGTGGAGCTACTTCCCCACAGATACAAATATATAGCTATAGAAAATAACAAGTTTGGGCGAAGATGTGGAGAAATTGGAACCTTCACACAAAGCTAGTGAGATTATAAAATGCAGCCATTTTGGAAAACAGTTGGACAGGTCCTCAAAAAATTAAACACAGGTTCCCATATGACCAGAAATTCTATTAATACTCTTAGGTATATACCCAAAATAATTAAAAATATATGCCTACATAAAAAAATGTGCACACAAATGTTCATAGCATCATTAATTACATTAGCCAAAACGTGGAACCCAAATGTCCATCCACTGATGGAAAAATAAAGTGCAGTATATGCATGCCATGAAATAGTATTCAGCCATGAAAAAGAATGAAAAAAATTGTGTGAGACAGGGCCTCACTCTGTTGCCCAGGCTGGAGTGCAGTGACATGATCATGGCTCACTGAAACCTCAACCTCCCAGGCTCAAGTGATCCTCCCACCTCAGCCTCCCTAGTAGCTGGGACCACAGACGTACACCACCACGCCCAGCTAATTTTTGGGTTGTTTTTTTTTTTTTTTGTAGAGACAGAGTTTCGCACATTGCCTAGACTGGTCTTGAACTCCTGGGCTCAAGTGATCTGCCTGTCTCAGCCTCTCAAAGTGCTGAGATTACAGGTATGACCACCATCATGCCCTGCCAGGAATAAAATATTGATAAATGCTACAACATGGATGAGCCTTGAAAACATTATGTTAAATTTTTTTAAAAAAACAGATACAACAAGCCACATATTCAATGACTCCATTTGTAAGAAATATCTTTAGTAGGTAAATCCAAAGGGACAGAGAGTACATTCGTGGTTGCCAGGACGTGGGAGAAGGAAGAATGGAGAGTAACTGCTAATGGGTACAGGGTTTCTCTTTGGGATGATGAAAGTGGACTGAAATTAGGTAGTGGTGATGATAGTATAACTTGGTGAACACACTAAAAAAAAACTTGAATTGTATGCTTACAGAAGTAAATTGTATGGTATTTCCCTATAACCCATTGAAGTTGTTACTAAAAAGTACAGAATAATTCACTTACATTAAAAAGCTATCTGAAGAGCTATCTCTTTACCTCTTCAAAAATGGATAGTTTTTAGAAAAATACTCTGAGGGTCTCCTTATGAAATGTTGCTTGAGGATAAGGAATTTAAACTTCTGCAATGTAGGCTAACAATATTGGTTATCTTCTGGCAGATGCAGCCTGTAGATAACAGGTTATTACTTAGTGATGTGTTACAAACAATGAAATAATTCTCAGGTCAACCATGGAAAGGAATAGTAATTAAAAGTTAACCAACATCACCAAAAAACAAGAAATTTTTTTTCATAGTACTTAAAGCAGATGTGGACTAGGCTTAAAAATAAAAGATATTCTTACACGATTAGAATGATCACCCAAGAAGCAATTGGCACAATGTCTGGTGGACTGAAAGAGGACTGATGTTCTAAGCTTTTCTACATCATCTTTTTAGAAAGCCAATTGGATACGCTTAACACTCACCAAGTTGTTTTATGCTCACCGAAACCTGTATACCCTTGAGCTTTATACAAGAGGAAGTTGCACCCAAATACTCGGAAGTTGAAAACCAAGATTTTCAGCTTTACAAATTGCAGCATTATGACATATTTTTAAATTTATTATATGCTGTAGATATTTTACTAGACACTTTTCTTAATTTATTTAGCACAGCTTAATAACTTTAGGTATATTGCTATAGAAGGAGGCTCAAATATTCTTGCCTTTTTTCATTGTGAAGTTCCTAAACACCCACAAATGCACGAAAGCTCTTGAAATTATACATACAGATTATCAAATGAAGAATGATACAGGATCAGATAACTTTTTCAGTTTTATGTCTATCACTTTTAGTCTCTTTCTCATTCCATTGTGAACCAAAGAACTCTACAACAGCTCTGAGCATTAGCAGGATGTTCTCTCCCAACTAAACTGGGAAGGAGGAGATAGTGAAATAACAGAGAAAAAAAATTACACTCTGCCACAGATTCTGTTTTAGGATTACTAAAATTTTTCAGTTAAGTGTACCAGGTTATCAAGGTGGTAATTTCATACTTGCTCTGAAACACTGAAAATATTGATAAACTTAAAATATAGGTGTTTGGCTAAAAGAATGAACCGGAATCAGTCCTAAATACTTTTTGGCAGAAAGAATAGGAACTTGCTTCTTCAAATCTTGTAATGATGCCAAATGTTCTTTCTTTCATCAACTTTTTATTAAAAATGTCCACCTTCCAAGTGTAAAATAATAGTAATTAATTAAAGGTAGTACAGCAAATGCTGTATATTTTTTTCTAAAATTGCCATGCCAAGTCGACTCAACCTTTATGCTATAAAAACATATTTATATTTTCTGTAATCAGTTAAATGAATGTATGCTAAGCTAATCATTCTCCTTAGGCCTAAAGTAGGTTTGGTGTTTTTTTCTTTCTCTTAAGTGAAGAATGCTTTTCTTTTTCTTCTTTTGTTTTCTTTTTCAGATGCACCTGTTACATTTTTACCACCACATATCAGGCCCAGTTTTATGTCCAAACAATCTTCTTCTAGGCATTTTTGAACATCTGCTATCATATTTAGTTTATTGGTCTCCCAATAAAAGAATTATAAGGGACCCATGGGTGTGAAGATCACAATTTTGTGGCTTCGAAAATAGGAAATAGGACACAAGTGATCCTGACAGGTAAATTGTCCAAATGCGGCTACCTTGGAGATATGGTGCCCAGTGGAAATAGCACTTGTTTGCATTTAGAAAAACCTGGAGTCAAATCCTAACCACCATGCTCTATCCCTACCCCCATCTCCCTAGTTCTTTTCCCAGTTGTAAAAAGATGTAAATGCTACATATTTATTTGTTTGGAATTTGTTAGCTCCACTTCCTTTCCATCTGATGCCACCTTCATATTGCATGACATTATATGCCATGTGTATTTTTTTCTGTTATATTCTAAGCTTTGATAGCAATTGTATTAATGACATAGCTCTATAAAAATATTAAAGGTTATTATGTAAAGAAATCAGTCTGGATGAGGAGAGAGCTTTCTGATAAGCTCCAATTTCAAAGAAACATATTCCACAAAGAAGGTAAAGTCCAGAGAGATAGCTGTCAAAGACTAACAAAAGGACTTACAAAGCATTCATAGGTTCAAGGAGGTCTAGGAGGAATAAGTCCACTGCTTAAGACCCTTGGAAACCTAAACTCTTCAATTTTGCTTCTGTCATTGTAAAGAGAAGGATATCAACACTAAAAACAATTGCTTCTGATGTTAGAGCTCTGTGATTCTATAATTTGTACTCTATCGTTGATTCCGACAGAGTGCCTGCCACATAGCAAACACTCATTGGAATGTACAATGAATGAATGACCGGGATTAATATTTTCAGAACTGCATGGCTTTAAAAAGATACAAATGTGGGGAAATGTAAGTTACATTAAGGAGGTATCAAATACAATTAAAGCTTAGAAAACCAAAGAGGCCTTAGAACAATTATCTCAAAGAAACGACACATTCAAAGAGGAAAGGAAAAATTCTAATTGATTTTAACACCAGAAGATTCTTTCAAAGAGATCAATATCCACATGTAAAATTTTAAGAAAGGTAGGCATAGATAAAGTCAAAATAACCGCATCTAGCTCTAATTATACCAGAAATATCTCAGTTTCCAAATCTGATTTCTTATGGTCTTATGGTTATAGTTACAATTTGCTTTATACTCTTCTCTCCATGAGATACAAGAAATTATATCTATAGTTGCATTGTATTGTTAGTATTTAGTGCATCAAGTCTTCAATTTGCTGAGTAAACAAGCAAATTAAATGCTAAGCTTCTTTTTTCCAAATAAATACTATTCCATTTACTCCAAATATATCTAAGATTCATTCCCACAGGAAAAAAAATAGAAAAAAATTCCCAGAAAGCTGAGTGGAAATTTGTGATGAGGGAGAAGTTAAAGACTAGCTTCTCCCCATGACAAAAATCCTGTCCTAAGCCATTAGAAACTTGTAGAACCAGCAGTTCACTCTTCAGGTCAACCAAACATCCTTAATGCTGTTTTGCATTTCTTTTGGCAACAGGCCAGTGCATTTTAACATTTGACATACTCCTTCCCTTTTGCCTAGCCCTGTAAGTCACAGGACATTTTTCTGTGCCTGGAAATCAATTCTGTTCTCCTCCTATTCTATTACTCAGATAATAAGATACTGGGAGTCAGTCAACAATCTCACACTACTACCCTTCACACTGCAACCTGAAAACTAACTTCAATTGTAACCACAACTAAAGTTGTACTGCAACCTGAAAACTGTAACTTCCATGTTAATATAAAACAATTCCTATTTTTAAAGTCTATAAATTAACCTTTTTTGTTTTATTTGAAATAAAATAAAATAAAATAAATTTTATTTATTTTAGAGAAGAATGAATTAAAATACAAGTAGTATGAGAAGAATAAATTAAAATTAAAAATCAACCAAGTTTTAGCAGGTTGATGTATATTCAGCATTGTGGAAAACTCTCTGAAGGGATTTCTGTCTTAATGTTTAGTATTTTAGGAGCTCTTGCTATGTGTAAGGTATGGTAATTGGTGTCATGAGGAAGGTAGAAGAAATGTCTCTGCCACATGAAATATATAATCTAACTGAAGAAACAAAACCACTGAAAGGTTTTTAAGTTGCACAGCAGAACAGAATTAAATTTTCGGAAGTAGAGGACTTGTTAAATGAATTGGACAGGCAAAAAATACTAATTCAGAGTTATAATTAAGAGGATACAGCATCACTTGGGCTGGACTGAATTTGGAAGGCTTCACAAAGAATAAAGGACTTGCACTGTGACTTGAATGATGGATGGGATTTATGGAGGCAGAGAGAAAGGAGTGCATTTCAGGCCAGCAAAATTGGTTTAAGCAAAAGCATAAAATTAGAAAAGTTCAAGGCGGGTTAGGGCAGAGTTTAGCTGGAGTACAAAGCCAGGGAAGTGAATAGTTACAGCTGTCTGCAAAGGTTGCAGTAATGGTCAAGGTCTTATACTGTCAGAATAAGCCATTTGGACTTCTTCTGGTAGGCTGTGGGGAGTCACTGAAGTCTTCAAGCAGGAGAATGACAAGATAGAAGGAGTGCTTTATGACCAACTTGTCAGCAATATGAATGATGAATTGGCAAAAAGAGAGACTACAAGTAGGATGAATAATTAAAATTAAAAAGCTTCTATAATAGGAGAAATGGGGAAGATGAAAAGAAGCTTAGCAAGAATGTTGGTAACAGTAGAAGGGAGGATCAGGGAAAGAAATGGAATCGGGAAACATTTGTGTGATGGTGGATTTTGTTTTTGGCATTCTTGAAGAGTTTATTTGGGTAGACCCAGGGTGAGAGGGCCCTGCACTTAGAAGGTATTGGATCTCTTGGTGGTGGAGTGTAGCTTGTGCTGGTGATGTGGGACCCATTAGAACAGTGGAAACTTCATCTTGGAGTTATGGGGAACTGCTTGGTGGGTAGCCAATGGCACTTGCTAGCCAAGATCTCTTCCACCTTCATGATCTGAATCTAAAGGACCTAGGCACAGTGTCGGGCACCCATTTCTTGGTCTGTAGAATGGGGAGGGGACAACATTACTGCATTCATTGGGTTCTGGGAATTTGGCAAACCTATCAAGTGCCTGCCCCATGACCTGGCACATCCTGTCAGGCACAGCAATTGCCTGAGGACCCCAACTTGAGACTGAGTTGGGGACTAAGTGGCTGCAGCTGCTGGTCCCAGCAGGAACTTGCCACGAGGGGTATAAAACCTCCAAATTCACTTTAGGGGGCACGACCACAGCTCTCTAAATGTGATGAGATCCTTCAATAGACATTGTGAAGAAATAATTGACAAACAATGGTGACTGGTAAGATCTAGGAGGCAAAGAACACCCATGACATCAAACTTTAGAACCTGAATTACTAAGACAGCATCTTACATTTGTGTAGCACACTAAAATTAATTTGCAAAACATGTTCATCCTAGAAATAAAGAAATGAAACTTCTGATGGTAAACATTATCCCCTTGGAGGATGGTATAAAATGTTCTTTCAACTACCCAGTAGACAATTTAAAGGTGCTGCTAGGCTCATGTCCCCCTGCTCAGCTATGGAACACGGCTCTTTATAGTTCCTCATACTTATACTGAATCATCCTTTCCTCTTTTTACCAAGCATGGACTGAACTGGGCTGGGTGATGAAGACCACATGGGGCCCATTCTGGACCATGCAAATTGAAATCTGGAAGAGTCTCAGCTACAGGTCCTGGAAAACTCAGGGTTTGGAGAGAGATGTGTGGGACTCTATGAAGATGCTATGCAAATATAATAGACTAAAGAGGTTATAAGAGGAAGAAGAAGTGAGGGAAGAAAGAAGAAAGAAGAGGAAGAGGAGGAGGGGGAGGGGAAGGGAGGGGGATGGGGGGGAGAAGGAGAGGAGGAGGAGGAGGAGGAGGAGAAGGAGAAGGAGAAGAAGAAGAAGAAACTGGCAGATATGCAGAGAAAAGTAATGACAAGACACCACTTAAAACTACAGAGGAGGGAGTATCTGTCTTCGTCTGGCTTACTTGACCAGTTCCCTACTCCCTAGTGAGATCCAGCAGCAATTCCTGCCTGTGGTTCACACCAATACTCTATATCCTTCCTCAAATGTCTCCTTTTGCGTCACCTAGTTTAAACTGGTATCTGTGCCTTGCAACAAAATTATCCCTGGCAAAGAAAACTTCATCCTACTATCTCAAGGTGTCATGAACCGAAAGAGAACACCCAACAAGAAAAGCTGACTTTAAGAGTAGATAACCAGGGAGAAGGGGTACAGTTTCAAACATATTTATGCATCTAAGTGTGTCATTGGAATTACAGGAGTGAAGCTAGGGCAGGACTTGGCAAACGTTGATTTAGTTGTCAGTAAGTAAAGATGATGGTAGAAATTCTCTTACCAGTGAGCAAAGAGTAACAGAAGACAGAGATCTTTGCCAGGAAGGGGAAGAAAATGTGTTAGAAGTGGTCCGAGTTTGCCAGATTTCCAAGAAAGATCCTTTAAAAGGAGATGCAAAGAGGAGAAAAGCCATGCTTACCCTGAGTCGTTTTCTTTACCAAAGAACAAAAAACACATGTCTTTTGAAATAAAAGGGCTTATAAAACAAATTTTATGAAAATGAATAGCTTCTTTTAATGAGGACAAAAATAAGTAAATGTGGGTTAAATTTCAGCTGTTATAAGTTAAAGCTTAACATTTTATTTTGACCACAACCTTTCAATGTCAATTTCTGGAAACATCATCACATCTGCAAAGGACCAATCTCTTCTCTCCTGGAAGTTGAAGTTCATCTTTTTCCATGAACTCTTCCCAGGCAGTAACGGTAAAGTAGTGCAGTCGATGGTCTTAAACATGAAAAATATTTCAAGACTACCCCACATAAACACATATATATGTTTGAGATGGGGTGTTACTATGTTGCCCAAACTAGTCTAGAACTCTGGGCTCTAGCAATCCTCCTACCTCAGCCCCCTGAGTAACTGGGATTACCAAATAGACATGTTTTTAATTGAATACTAATGTCTTAATTATACTTTCATGCACTATTTTTAAGTCTTATAATATGACAGGAACAGGTTTGACATGTCATTTGACAGGAATGTTACTTCATCAACAATATTCAGCATGTGCCTGCTGTGTGGAGTGGGGCAAGAAGAAAATTAATCAGTTCTAAGAACCTCAAAGCAGGACTGTTTGATACTCAAGATTCTGAATTTAGCACCATGCTGGAAGTGCATTTGTAGTCTTGATCCTTAAATAATAGTGCAACAAACTCTCGAAAACTATTATTGCACTTGACCTAAAGTCCTGGATCTATCTTTAAAAAATAATTTGTTTTCAGCAAGTCTCCAAGAACTGTGTGGAATTCAACTAAATCATGTAATTCCGGTCTGCTACATGTGGGTTACGGGAAATGCGTCCTCTTTTAAATACAAATATATTGAACTTTAGCTCAGGGACAGAGCTGAAATTTTGTAAATAATATCAACGTAGTTCTCTTATTTCACAGGTTAAAAAAGAAGCTGTTTAAACCATAAAATAATCAAAGAGTTAATCTTGTTTTATTATTATAGGAGCAAAACCCACTGGCAAACTTTAACTGTATTAATTTTCAAACCTTCAAGTCCTTACTCAAACCACAAAGCCAGCAAACTAAAGGTAACCAAAGGGGCTGTTTGGTAAAGACAGAAATGAACCATGCCTTTTGAAGTGTTTCCAGGGAAATGTGTTTGGAATATTTAAGTCCCAAGTGAGTTACAAAGGTTATTCATTCACAAGTGAGATAAATTCATAGCTGTCAAATTGTCTGGATTGTCTGTGTGATCACCAGGGCTTCAAATCATTTATTTTTTTCCAGCAAAAGTTCAATATTTTCACAGCTTCAAATTTGATCGTACTTTATAATTTGGAAATAAAGAATTGCTTCTCTTCCTCACCTGCTCACTGAAGCAATAAAAGACTATGAGTATATTAAAGCATTTTTCCTCTTCCATTGTATTTTATTTCTTTAGTATAAAGTCAAATGTTTCTAAATTGGATGTTTCTACCAGTGAAATAATTGGATATAATTAACAGAGTCCAGTTTTACCAAACAGACGGGGTGGGGTACTATTGCAAATATAAATTTTACAGTGTTTTCTATTTGACTGTACTTTCTGGAATAACTGAAAATAAAATAGAAGGCTCACCATATCAGTTTTGCCTTTTCTCTCTCTCTTTTTTTTTTTTTTTTTTTTTTTTTTTTTGAGACGGAGTCTCGCTCTGTCGCCCAGGCTGGAGTGCAGTGGCCGGATCTCGGCTCACGGCAAGCTCCGCCTCCCGGGTTCACGCCATTCTCCTGCCTCAGCCTCCCGAGTAGCTGGGACTACAGGTGCCAGCCACCTCGCCCGGCTAGTTTTTTTTTGGTTTGGCTTTTTTTTTTTTTTTTTTTTTTTTTTTTTTTGTATTTTTTAGTAGAGACGGGGTTTCACAGTGTTAGCCAGGATGGTCTCGACCTCCTGACCTCGTGATCTGGCCGTCTCGGCCTCCCAAAGTGCTGGGATTACAGGCTTGAGCCACCGCGCCCCACCCTCTCTCTTTTAAACTATCAGAGGTAGTTCAGAAAGACAGGAAGAACTTTAATTGCTTGGTAACACTAAAATCAGGAGTTAAAAGGAGGGTAAGAATCCTCAAGAAAGACAACAAGGTTGATAAGATACCTCTTAACAAAATACTTCAGAGGAGACAGGAATGAACTGTGGCTACTGGCCTGGTTAACTTTAGATTCTTTTCAGCTCCCAACGTACGGGAGAGGAGGTGGCTCCAGGGAACACTAACCAGGCCTGACCTCCTCTGCTCCCAGAGGAAAACAAGGAGCTCGGAGTGCTCTGAGGCAGGGTGATAAAGCTGCACACTCGTACATACACCTGTTTGGCAAAGAAAGCAGCTTATAAAAACTGCTCTGTAACTCCAGACGTTTCTGACTCTAGTGAGAACAGAGAATCATTACTACTCGCAAAGTCTTACTGATGACCTACTAAGTAGAAAGCAAAATAAGATATAATCTTTGTCTTCAAGAAACATGTAATATCTTGGGGGAGGCCAAGCATATATTAAAAAAAGCTTAGTTACACTTTATAACAGCAAATGTGAAGTAAATGGGCACTCACTGGAGTAACAGTAATTGCTGGAGGAATTTGAAATGAGCCTGAAGGAAGGAGAGCACTGAGCTAAGTGGAGAGGAAGGGAAGGAATTGCAGGCAAAGGAAAAGAAGCCATGAAGTTGTGCAGGTTGGGTTTGGGAAATTACGAATAGACCAGTTAGGTTGCAGCAGAGGACCCATGCGGAGACATAGCGTGATAGTGGGACAGAAGGTTGGGAAGTAGATAAATGCTAAATAAAAGAGAAGTGAAAGGGTTTGGGGCATTGTGCAGAGCTTCTGAAAGCCTTTACTAGAAAGATATCATATGTGAAGTTGCATTTTTACTTAATTATTTATTTATTTATTTATTTGAAAGAAGATCTCACTCTGTCACCCAGACTGGAATGCAGTGGTGCTATCACAGCTCACTGTAGCCTCGAACTCCTGGGCTCAAAGTGATCCTCCTGCCTCAGCCTCCAAGTAGCTGCGACCACAAGTGCACACCACCAAGCCCAACTAATTTATTTATTTTTTGGTAGAGACGGAGTCTCACTTTGTCACCCAGGATGGGATGTTGTATTTTTTGAAACTATTATTCTGGTGTTAATCTATAGGATGGAGAGATTATAACAAAGTAGACACATTAGAAGGTTATAATAGGCATGAAATGATAATGATTTGGAGTTGAAGTGTGCTATGAGATGAAGGAGGAGATGAATGGCTAAAACGTATCAAGTTTTTAGCCACGCTATTAATGTCAAACACGCTGCTAAGCATTGTAACATACATGAATATGAAAGAAAGGACTTAAGACTAACAAAAAGTAACAGATAAGGTCAAGTCTAGTATCACTTTCTGAACAATGACATCTTCTGCATACAAGAGAAATATCTTCTTTGATAAATGATGGAATATTTATCCAAAAAAATCCAGCATTCAGTTAGAGCCTCAATTAAAAGTTCAAGTCATATTCAATTTTCTGTTTGATAATCAAGCAAAATTAGATGTGATCCGAGATATATCAGATATAAATAATCATATATCTCTACTATATATACAAGATTTTGTCCTGTAAAACAATTTACACAAGATTTTTAAAAGATCAAACATTGTTTTTTGATGTGTTTCCTAACACTGCCCAGGTGTCTCACACTTCACTAATATTTATGATCTTTCATTGTTTATTAATCATGTGATATTTTAATGACCTAAAGAAGATGGCTTTTAAGAGATCCTATTGTGAATCACTGTAAACTGAAAGGACTTTTTGTAATATGGATTTACTTATATTCAGAAGTTAAAGTCTTACAGTAAGGAAAGATCATCTATCTGTACAGTCTCATAAGTTCTTTTCTCAAAAAAACTGAGCAAATATCAATCAAAAACAAAGTGAGAAAAAAAAAAAAGAATGAACCCATTGTGGGCAACTTGAGTCTGATAGATTTATTAGCTCAAGGTGAGTAGAAACACTATCTTATCTGAAGGCAAGATTACATCTAAAGGGCTGCTTTTAATTTGTAGTTCAAGAATATTATAAAATATTTTTAAAACACAATTATTAACTTTAAATTTTTTCAGGAAATGACAATGATTATCACTGGACTCAATTTTAAAATATAATTATTAAAAATCATACAATTATGCATATATGACCAAGAAATATCCAAAGTAGGTATAGTATAAGATACAGTGGACTTGAAGAGTAAAAGTGGGCAGTAAATGGCTTATTGCTAAAGGAATATGAGTAATGGCATAAGTAGAATAGGTTTTTTTTTTTTTTTAGATGGAGTTTCGCTCTTATTGCCCAGGCTAGAGTGCAATGGCGCAATCTCGGCTCATCGCAAACTCCGCCTCCCAGGTTCAAGTGATTCTCCTGCCTCAGTCTCCCAAGTAGCTGGGATAACAGGCATGCACCACCACGCCCGTAGAGATGGGGTTTCGCCATGTTGGTCAGGCTGGTCTTGAACCCCTGACCTCAGGTGATCCGCCCACCTCAGCCTCTCAAAATGCTGGGATTACAGGCGTGAGCCATGTTGCCAACTCCATGTGATTTCTTTAACTTCTTAAACCTTAGTTCCTTCTCTTTAAACTACACAGATAAAAGGCAACAACTCCAAAAGTTCTTTTTTGTTAAAATAAAAATATAAAATAAAAAAATAAAGATAATGCATTTAAGCACTTAGTGCAGAATTGGGCCCACAATAAGAAATTAATAAATATTATTATATAAATTAGTTAATAAGTATCTGTAGTTTCCTATGAAATTACCTGTCATGAGCAAATCAGCTCCTTCTTACTGAATTTTTACTTTTAACATACCCCGTCTGCTATCATAAAATAGTTTGAGGAAGCTTACAATTCAAGATATGTGTTCAAACACTGTCGTAAAAATATAAATTTAAAAAATTTCACCTACAGTGTAGGAAATGGAAGTGAATATGATTACTATATTCGAACCCTTTGTTTCCTGACTGCAAGAGAAGGAACTAAAAATATTAAGTTGTACAAGTCATATTTTTTAAGATAGTTCTTCAGGAAAAACAATTAAAATGTAATATATTTGGATAGCACTTTCTAAAATGTTTCTCCCTACGATGTTTCATGTGTTTTCTCCAAAACTTCTGTGAGTCTGCTGACCAGCTATGATACCCAATTTTATATATGAGGAAATTAAGGCCCAGAAAGGTCACAGAGCTAAGAAGAAACAGAGCTAAGACTTGAATCCAAGTTTGGAGAAAATCGTACACACAAAAATTAACATAGCTCTGAGCTCCCTGTAAGTAAAGACAAAAATGGGTGAGGGCATGCCTCCTGTTATCTAATAAAATATCTAATAAAAGGAAGCATGCTCTGGGCTAGAGTAGATACCAGCTTTTCTCTTCCACTAAAACTAAGAGAAATTAGTGACGCAGATATATATTCAAGAGGCTTTCAACCACAAAAGTGAACTGTGATTTTAGCAGAAGTCTTAAACAAATTGCAGACATGTTTATGTTTTTTATATGTCTCTTTATTATATAGCCTAAGGGAGTAATTTTAAATTGGTTCTGTGAAGGAATTATTTTTAAACAGCAGATGGTAGGAACAATACTTTCTAGGTAAATGCTATTCTATCAAGAAAGATTTATTGAGAGCCTACTATGTGCCAGTATCCATGCTAGATAGTGAATATGCAGAGATGAAAGTTATGATGCCTCCCCTCCAAGGTCTAACAGTCCAGTGGTGACATTCAGTTGTGATAAAACACTCTGCTGGTGATCGAGAGCTGTGCAAACACAGAGGCAGCAGTGAATGATGACAGACCAGCTAAATGTGCAAGATGGCCTCAGAAAGTCAAGGGCTTGAAACTTCAGAAGACATTTGCCAAGTGAACAAGAGCAGACAAGGTTTTGCAAACAGAAGAAAGGGCATGTGCAAAGGAACAGACACAAGAGGTGCAAGAGGATGCAAGGGCTTCCTAGAGACTAATGAGTTCAGTGTTCCTTGAACTTTAATAAGACAGAAGGTAGGCGGTGGGAGAGAGGTTGAAGCAATACACAGTGGTCAGATGGGGCTGCTTATGCCTTGCAAGGCATGTAGTTTGCCCATTGAGTAACTGCAACTCACCAATGTCTATTGCACAGAGAATGGACATGCTCTGACGAGTACCCCAAGCATTATGTCAATCCACTAGATGACCAGTCTGCCAATCTGTTAAATTTTCAAATTTTACCAATTTGCCAAAATCACGTTCTTTATATTGATTTGTAAAGTTTACAGAGGTTTATGACTTGCTAATTGACTTGTTTCCATTTTGAGTTTATAATAGCATTTCAAAGAATTTGCAGTTTGCATCTGATGCTGGGATACAGACAAATTAGGATACAAACAAATTAGGAGTTGTGCTAGGAAGAACAGGCCTTTGCCAGGAAAAGAGAGAAGGATGCATGGCCCAGGATGCCAATCCTGGAGAGGAGGTTTCCTGAGAAGTTGACTTGCGGGAGGTTGAGGCTGAGAAGACTACACAGATTCAGGGGCAGAAAGAGATATTATGGAGCCAAGAGAGGACATTGGGGAGAAGAAATTGGGCAAATGGAGGATCAGAGAACAAGGCTACAATCAGCAAAGGAAAATAAAAGAATGGAGGAGAGAGGACAGGGGTAGGGAAATGTCTGAGAGCCATGGCATCCCACAGCCCCCAGGGACCTACAATCTATACCAAACAACTGAGGTAAACAACTTTGTGGAAAATGGAATATTTGGCAAATTAGACATTCATGAATTTCATTTCCAGTAAATTGACTTTTGGCTAATTGATTTTTTTTCCAAAAGGACAGGTACCAGTATAGAATATTCAAGAACAGTAGATTTCTAAGACTACAGATGGAAAGAGAAAGTAGAGTCAAGAGTTTTTGTTTTTCAAGTGGGAAATGAATATATTCATGGGTGAGGAGAAAGAGTTAAAAATTGAACATACCAAAAAGAGAAAGAGGCCGGGGCAGTGGCTCTCGCCTGTAATCCCAGGACTTTGGGAGGCAGGGGGCAGTGGCTCTCGCCTGTAATCCCAGGACTTTGGGAGGCAGAGGCAGGCAGATCACCTGAGGTCAAGAGTTCAAGACCAGCCTGGGCAACAGGACAAAACCCCATCTCTACTAAAAATACAGAAATAGCCAAGCATGGTGGTGCATGCCTGTAATCCCAGCTACTTGGGAGGCTGAGGTACGAGAATAGCTTGAACTCGGGAGGGAGAAGTTGCAGTGAACTGAGATTGCACTGCTGCACTCCAGCCTGGGTGACAGAGCAAGACTTTGTCTCAAAAAAAAAAAAAGAGAGAGAGAAAATATTTTTGTATCAAGATGTTCCAGTTATTATTGCTATGGAGCACGCTTTCCCAAAACCTAGTGGCTTAATAAATGATAACATTTATTTTGTTCACAAAGCTATAATTTGGCCAGGGCATGGCAGTGACAGCTCATCCCTGCTCCACCTGGGGTCAGCTGGAATGGCTCAAAGGTGAGGGACTATAATTATTGAAGACTCATTCACTTATGTCGCGCAGTTGATGCAGGCACTTGTCTGGAGGTCTTAGTTTTTTTCCACATGGTTTTCTCCATGTGACCTCTCTGCGTGGGCTAGAATGCTTCCTCTCACATTGTGATTGAGTTAAAAGACAAACATCTAGAAAGAGCCAGGCAGAAGCTAAACACACGCCTTTCTAACCTAGTTTCACCAGTAACACAATGTCACTTCTGCCGTATTCATAGGACTATCCAGATTCAAGAAGATGAAACACAGATGCCATCTGTGATAGTTAATATTATGTGTCAACTTGATTGGATTGAAGGATGCTTAAATAGCTGGTAAAGTATTGTTTCTGGGTGTGTCTGTGAGGGCGTTGCCAGAGGAGGTTGACATTTGAGTCAGTGGACTGGGAGAGGAAGACACACCCTCAGTATGGGTGGGCACCATCCAATGGGCTGCCAGACCAGCTAAAACAAAGCAGATGGAAGAAGGTGGGATAAGCTGGCTTGCTGAGCTTTCTGGCTTTCATCTTTCTCCCGTGCTGGATGTTTCTTGCCCTTGGACATCAGACTCCAGATTCTTCAGCCTTTGGACTCTCGGACTCACACTAGTGGTTTGCCAGGGACTCTCAGGCCCTCGGCTACAGACTGAAAGCTACACTGTCGACTTCTTTACTTTTGAGGCTCTTGGACTTGGAATGAGCCACTGCTGGCTTCCTACCTCCTCAGCCTGCAGATGGCTTATCATGAGACTTCACCTCGTGATCGTGTGAGTTAATTCTTAATTAACTCCCTTTCATATATACACCTACCCTATTAGTTCTGCCCCTCTGCAGAACCCTAATACACCATCCTTTAATAGAAGAATATCAATATCATATTATAAAAAGAATACAAAAATAATATATGTTCCAAATGGTGGTATTCTTTATATATATGTATAATATATATATATCACACATATATGTATGTGTGTGTGTGTATATTTCACCATTTTAGACAAATACAATCTGTTACCCACACTCACTGAAGTGGCTTTAAAAAAATAGCTCCAGAACAGAGATGAAACAGCCTTGCACTAGCAAGAGGATAGTTTTTCTGTTGGGGAGGGGCTAGGCCAGGAATTCAGCTGACTGTGAGCCGATTTAAAGAGAACAAGGAGAACCAAGAAAGCTATGCAAGCAGGTTTAGGCCTTTCTTTACCCCCATCTAAGTTTCAGATGTTATCTTAGTCCTGCAATTCTCCTCCTTTACCTTAAATTCAAGTTGTGGGAATTTGTTGCATTTTGATGAAAGTTTCCATCACACTTTAAAATATTAATATTTGACCCTGAAGTCTTCCTTTTTATACTGTAATTATTAGCAGGTAGAAAGGAAGACCTAGCATAGGTATTTGGAAGATCTAATTTTCACCATTCCATACTCTTCATGGGGAAGATATAATAAGAGGTTAGAAATTGAGTGAAAAGAACAGAAAATGTAATAGAAGTTTTATTTTAATTCTAGTCTGCCCTGGTCTTTCTCCAGCATTTCCAGTTATCACTATCTGTTGTAGTCTCTCTGAGGTGTGAAATACTTGCCACGTCTTTCCAGAAATGAAGAAGAACCATCCTTAAATAATTGCATATTTAATAATGCCTAATGCTTACCACTAAAGTAATATCAGAATTTACAAATTGCTCACAAGTAGTAACACCGATCTCATTTTCTTTTTCTTTAATGTTTATTGTTCTCACCTTAGAAATGATAAAGAATGTTTTCTAGGTTTAATGATTTCTGGAACATCTCATTTATTTCGGAGACATTAGAGTTAGTATCTATTTCTTTACCCCTGGGTCCAAAGGAAATTAAATGTTGTTAAAAAAAAAAAAAGGTAGATAGGTAGATAGAATAAGGAGAAATATTATTTTCTATATCCAATAAGCTCAGAGACAAGAACAATCTTTTCTTAACCTGTTATGGAAGGTCACGGTAAGTAGCCTTGCTAATGGGCAAATTGTTGAACTTTTAGGAAAGGTTGAAAAGCACCGAGGTTTGGAGGTTTGAACTTCCGGAGACCATATAGATCTGCTGGCAGAATTTCTCAGGAGAGTGTGAATGTTAAAAGGGGAATTATGGATGTGACAAGCAGAGCACTTAGAGGGAACCCAAGGCTTTGGTGCAATATTTGGCTACTAGAACATCTAGGAAAAGTCTCTACATGAGCCTTTTCCATCCTAAGAGGAAAGTTTATTCTACATCAAAGAAGATTAGCAAAATCATTGTATCATCTACACATCTCCTGTGGCTGGCAGCCCCCTTTTTTTTCCTGTTACATCAGAGAAAGTATCTATTCTCAAGGTCAATAATCAGTCCCTCTGAATGAGCTCCACATCCCTTTCTTTCTCATCTTATTAGACATTATTCATCAGTTCTCTTTCTTGTGTCTTCAACTTCTCCACCTAGAGCAACTCATTCTTACCACAGCACCAATGGGTTCTAATATTCTCACATCTTTAAAAACATCATTCTCCTTTGACCTCTATCTCCCCATCCTCTTCCAATTGCCACTCCTTTGCTCTCTCCCTGTCATACTCAAGCTTCTTGAAAATATTGCCTCCAAACCCTGCATCAAAATTCTTACCTCCTATTCCCTCTTCAAACTCCCTGATACTGTTTCCATTCCTAAAATCACACTGAAATTAATATTGTCAAGGAGGGCACAACTTTCACCTTGCAAATCTAATTGACTTCTTCTATCCTCATTCTTCTAAAACTCTCACTAGCAGTCAACAGAACTGGCACTCAATCCTCTTTGAAACATGGTTGCCAGTACTTCCTAGTGTATTTAGCCAGCTTCTTCTACTCTCCTGACTTCCAAAAGTTGAACTTCTTCTGGGCACTATGTGGAACATCTTCCTGTATACACTCTTTTTTAGGTGATTAAAATTTTCAGTACCATCATTGTATCAGCAACATCTAAAACTTTCGTCTCCAGCTTAGACCATTCTGCTGGTCCCAAACTCACATACCCAATGGTTTATTTAATATCTCTCCTTCTCCAATTGGATGCCTCATAAACAATCTAAATTTAATTTGCTCCAAACTCAAAGTCTATACATTCCCCTGCGTCCAAAATGCTCACTTCTTTGTCTTTCCTTTCTCGGAAAATGGTACCATTATCTATTCAGTGTCCACAAACAAGTGTTGGACACTTCCCCCTCTCTTTCAAACCCATAGCTAATCTATACTCAAACCCTGTCTGTTCCAACTAAATACGTATCTTGAATCACTCCACTGCTCTAGATTCTTTTCTAACTGAAAAACAAATCACAGAAAATGTTGAACACATTCTCTTCTTGTTCCTATGTACTTTGAATTCCTTGGGAGAAGTCCAGTCTATTTTAAATAAATGATATAAATAAATAAGTTCAATGCAACATATTAACGTTGAAGTTTTGGTTATCAGTGCTTTTCTCTATGGGGAACTCATATGTTGTTTCAAAGTTCAAAGCTAATTTTTGAGAGGAAGATATATTTTCTCATAGAACCCCAAGAGATTTGTATCAGAAATGAAGAAATGATTTCAGTTTTTTTAAGTTTCTTATATGGTGTCTTCAAAAATTAAATTTAGTTTTTAGTTCAAAAGATGTCTGAATGTTACTTCATTCTATACAACATAGAAGTTATATATTACCCTTCACCTTCTGAAACTTTCTGCTGGAAAGAATTAAGAGTCATTCACTTGTCCCAAAGTAAAAGCAAGCCCTATGGGTCAAATTCTATCCACCTCTTCCCCCATGGAGGAAAAAGAGATTTTCAATCAAAGAAGGAAAGAAGGGAATGAAGGAAGAAAGGAAGAGGGGAAGAGAAAGGGAGAGGGAAGGAAGAGGAAGGAAGGTAGGAAGGAAGGGAGGGAGGGAGGGAGGGAGGGAGGGAGGGAGGGAGGGAGGGAGGGAGGAAGGAAGGAAGGAAGGAAGGAAGGAAGGAAAGAAGGAAGGAAGGAGGGAAGGAGGGAAGGAGGGAAGGAGGGAGGGAAGGAGGGAGGGAGGGAGGGAGGGAGGGAAGGAGGGAGGGAGGGAGGGAGGAAAGGGAAAAAGGAAAAAAAGAAAAGTTTTATCTAATTAGCTAACCTCGAAAGCTAATAACATCTTATGTCTTGTCAGTAAGAAATTTGAGAAATGGGATTTAAAAAGAAATAGCTAAGTTCATCTGCCACCATTAGGCTCCTGAAATGAAAATGAGAGATTTGACTAATTTATTCAAGTCAAAAAATAAGGATCGCATTCTGCTTCCAAAGCACCACTGTGCTATGAACTGTACAATTCAAGTTCATTGCATGATGTAGAAGTGATCAGATTGAGTTGTCTTCATTGTATGCCCTTAATCATAAAGAGTTTGTGTGCCTTTGAAAGAAGAGGAGTTTAGAATAACAAGAGCATGGAGACTTCTTTTATTTTAATGCATTCAGATGACTGAGTCATAGAAACTTGTTGAAGATATTTATTGAGCTGCTACCTCACATGAAGGACTTTTTGGAATTAATAGGCTCTGAGAGACCCAACTTGTCAGACCCCCAGTGGCTCAGAAGATTGTACATCTTTGTGAATATGACAAGACATCCAAGCACCCTGAACCTGAGACTGCAGGGGAACAAGGAGCATTGCTGATTTTTTCAACGCACGAGTATGCAGACTCCATGTGGACATGTGGACTGAGCAGATGGCAGCTGAGGATGGCACTCGCTTCCCATCCCTGAACATTCAGGGCTCAAAATATCCAAAAATTCTGAAGAATTACAGAATTGATGAAAATGACACCATAATTTTAGAAGAGACTCATGGAGTGTAATAAATACAGATCATGCTAATGTCTGTGGTTGTCTAGAGGTAACATCCAAACAAGCAAATGTCCACTCTATCACAGCGTCGTTCAGCCCCACAAGAAAAAAATAGGGTGCCCACCTAGAAGATAAAGTATCCCTGGAAACGTAACGTAAGTGATATCTCAATCCATTTGATCTAACTCTTTGAAATGTTTGGCTCTGAAAGTATTTTTCTTGCTGTAGTGAATTCTGCTGGTGTATTAGCCAGATCCCTTGACAAGGACTGGTGTGCTCATCCCCTAGGTCGTGTTGTTGTTGACTATTAATGGCATGGAACTAAAACCTTCTCCAGGTAACTGCCCTCAGCCAAGCAAGAGCTGCCTAACCTAGGAGGTTATGCCCCCACACCCACACTCCTGGGTACAGATCACAGCTAATAACTTCCTGGGGACAGAGATGGGCTTCTTTCAAGGACCAACTTAATGTCACAATTCATGCCCTATGCAATTCCTCAGGGAATAGGCTAAAGCTAGACTTCATCCAAAACTGCATCTTAGTTTAGGTGCCTTCCACTGCCTATCCCATCCCTCACACCTTTCCTCCTAAGAAAATAAATAATACCTACAAGAATTTGTCTCAAGACCTGCTTTTAGAAAATATGAACTAAAACAGTTGGTGCTAGGAGTGGTCCTGCGAAACAGTTTTAAGGTTAAGATGCTGAAATTGAATTATTTGCCAGCCAGCTGGACAACGGGCCCATTCTTGGTGGTAGTCAGAGTACTGATGATCCCTGGCAGGTTATAAATAAATTATACTTGTGATGAACTGGGACAGAATACAAGCAAGAGGAAAAACACTGGCTCATGGAACATTTCTGGTGTTTGAGGGGAACAAAGGAAATAATCATTATAAGGGTTGTGGAAGTAGGAGGCTATTGTCATGGAAGCTTTGAAAAAGGAAAAGGGTAGGATCAGGGCAATCAATCACCAGTTCAAAGCAAAGTGTTAAAGTGAGAGGACCCCTTTAGAGACATTTAAAGAAACACTCAAATGAGATGTCCCAGTCGTAGGGTAAATCCACACATTGTTAAGCTATTGCCTGAAGTTACTTAAACCATCAGGACAATCTACAGGCTATCACACTGCCCTATTATATTGATGACATCCTGTTATTTATACCTATGAACAAGAAGTGTCAAGTACCTTGGATACCTTGGTAAAACACTCCAGATAGTGGGAGATAAACACAACACGATTCTGAAGCCTGACTTGTTAATGAAATGTTTAGGAGTTTGGTGATCTGAGGCATGGCAGAACATTTTTTCTCCTAAAGGGCAAAATTATTGCACCTTGTACCTCATATCCTAATAAAGATACACACTTAGTAGACATCTCTAGAGTCTGAAGGGGTAGCATATCCATACTTGAATTAATGTTCTGACCCAGTTGTGGGATAGGGGGAGATACAGAAGGCAGCTACTTTTTGAGTGGGACCCAAATCAAGGAAAGAGTATTAAATCCAATGCAGGCTACGATACAAGTAGCCTTACTATTTGGGCCACATGACCCAGCAGAGTCCAGGTACTAGAAGAATTTGTGCTAGGAAAAGGTACCATGTGGTGTCTGTACCAAGCCCCAAAAGTAGGTTCACATGAAGATTCCTGGAGTTCTAAAGCAAGATGAAATCATTTCCAGCAAAGAACTATACACAATTTATAAAGGAGTTCTTGCCATACTGTCAGGCCTTGGTAAAGAAAAAACATCTGACTACAAGATCACCATGTAGCTATAACTACCCAAAATAAGCTGTGTATGTCAAATACACCAAGTCATGTGGTTGAGTGGGATGAGAAGCACCAGGATCAGGCTCAAGCAGGTTCAAAGGGCATAACTAAGCTGCACAAGAAGATACACAGATACTCATATCACTCACCACTGTGGCAGTGATGCCATTTGTTCAGATCACCGCTATTCTTTCATGGGGAGTTCCCTGTAATAACTGACAGAAGAAGAAATAACCTGGACTTGATTCACAGGTCAGCCAGCCCAGTATATGGGTGCAATCCCAAAATGAATTGCTGCCACAACTACAAAGTGACTGCGAAAGACGATGGTGAAGGGAAATTCTTCCAGTGGACAGAACTTCAAGTGTGCACTGGATCTTCTACTTTGTGTTGAGAGAGAAGTAACCCAAGATAAAGATACACATAAACTCAACAGCAATGATGAATGACTTAGATGGCTCAGCAGAGACCTGGAAGGAGCAAGATGAAATATTTGGGACAAGGAGATTTGGGAGGAGCCGTCTGGGAGAACTGATAAGGAATAAGCTTAAAATGTGAAGAACTTTGTATTATACATTATTGCACACTAGAGAGCAAACACTGCGCAAGAGGCACTAAATAATCAAATGGAAAGGTTATGCAAGGAAAAAAGACAGAAAGAAGAAAAGAACGGTTATGCCTTAGCCAGTTGTTTTCAGCCAAATTCCTCTAGCCAGCCTAATATTTGCACAATGGGCTTATGGAGAGAGTAGTCATGGTGACAGAGATGGAGGCAATGCACAGATTCTCTTTAATCAAGGCTGATCTAGCTTCTGCTGCTGCTGAATGTCTGATCTGCTGGCAGCAGAGACCAATGTTAAGCTTCTAATACAGTACCACTCCTTCAGGGCACTTCTTTCTGCTCCCTTCATTTTGTTACACTCCTACCTCAAACTAAATGCCCTATGGTATGGATGTTGGTTATTTCAAAACATGATTTCAACACCTACCTGAACAAGCTACCTGATGTTTTAAAAGTAATTCTTTATCACGTATAAGGGAGTTTCAATAAAGCTTGCAGTGGATTTCTTGGCAGAAATGTTACAGGCCAGAAGAGATGATGTATTCAAAGTGCTGAAGAAAAAAAAAACTGCCAACCAAGAATATTTTACTTGGCAAAGCCATATTTCAGAAATGAAGAAAAAATAAACACTTTCCCAGAAAAACAAAAGCTGAGGGAGTTCATCACTACCAGGCCAATCTTACAAAAAATGCTAAAAGGAGTTCTTCAAGCTGAAAGAAAAGAATACTAATCAGTAACATGAAAACATATGAAAGTATAAAACTCACCGGTGAAAGTAAATACACAGTCAAATTCAGTATACTCTTATACTGTAGTGGTGACCTATAAATCACTTTCATTTTTACTAGAAAGGTTAAAACACAAAACTGTTAAAAATAATAATAGCTACAACAAGTTAAGAAATACACAATATAAAAAATATAAATTGTGTTATAAAATGTGTGGATAAAAGTGTGTAGGTTTTTTATATGATCAAAGTTAAGTTGTTATAAATTTAAAATATCCTGTTATAACAACATGTTTTATATAAGCTTCATGTTAACCATAAAGCAAAAACCTATAGCAGACACACAGAAGATAAAAAGGAATCAAAACATACCTCTAGAGAAAGTCACCTAATCACAAAGGAAAACAGAAAAAGAGGAAGAAAATAAACAAAGGATCTAGAAAAAAACAGAAAACAATTAATAAAATGACAGCAACAAGTCCTTACCTATCAATAATTACCCTGAATGTAAATGGATTAAATTATCCAATGAAAGACATAGAGTGGTTGAATGGACTTAAAAAAAAAAAAAAAAAAAAAAAAAGGAAAACAAGCTCCAACTATATACTGCCTACAAGAGATTCATTTCACCTTCAAGGACACACAGAGATTGAAAGTAAAAGAATGGAAAGATATCCCACACAAATGAAAACCAAAAGAAAGCAGGAATAGCTATACTTATTTTAGATAAAATAGACCTTAAGTCAAAAACTGTAAAACATGACAAAGAAGGTCATTATATAATGATAAAGGGATCAATTCAGCAAGAGGATATAACAATTGTGAATATATATGCACCCAACATCGGAGCACCTAAATATATAAAGCAAATATTAATAGATCTGGAGAGATAGACTGCAATACAATAATAGGAGGGGAATTCAATGCTCCACTTTCAACAATAAACAGATCATCCAGACAGAAAATCAATAAGGAAACATTGGACTTGAACTATACTTTAGACCAAATGGACCTAACAGACATATAGAGAACATTTCATCCAACAGCAGCAGAATTCACATTATTCTCAAGTGTACATGGAACATTCTCCAGGATAGATATGTTAGGCCACAAAACAAGTGTTAACAATTTAAGAAAATTAAAATCATATCAAGTATTTTTTCTGGACACAATGGCATGAAATAAAATTTTAGGAAAATTCACAAACAGATAGAAATAAACACTATACTCCTAAACAACCAATGGGTAGATATTCAAAAGGAAAATTTTAAATATCTTTAAATAAACAAAAATGGAAACACAACATACAAAACCTTATGGGATACAGCAAAAGCAGTTATTACAGGAAAGTTTCTAGCTCTAAATGCCTACATCAAAAAGAAGAAAGATCTCAAATAAACAACTTGATATTACACTTCAAGCAACTAGAAAGAGAACAAACTAAGCCAAAGTTAGTAGAAGGAAGAAAATAATAAAGATTAGCGCAGAAATAAATGAAATAGAGACTGACAACCATAAGAAAAGATCCATGAAACTGAGTTGCTTTTTTGCAAATATAAAAAAAAGTCAATAAACTCCTGACTAGACTAAGAATACAGAAGACTCAAATCAGAAATGAAAGAGGAAACATTACAACTTATACCACAGAAATACAAAGTATCATAAGGGACCACTATGAATAATTATAGGCCAACAAATTGGATAACCTAGAAAAAATGGATTAATTTTCTACACATAACATACCAAAGCTAAACATGAAGAAATGAAAAATATGAACAGACCAAAAGTAAGTGACAAAGACTGAGACAGAAATAAAAGTCTCCAATCAAAAATACACTCAGGACCTGATGGCTTCACTGCTCAGTTCTACCAAACATTTAAGTAACTAAAACCAATCCTCCTCAAACTCTTCTAAGAAACTGAAGAGGAGGGAAGACTTCCAAACTCATTTCATGAGATCAGTATTACCATTATACCAAAGCCAGATAAGGACACCATAAGAAAAGAAAATTATAGACAAATATCCTGGCTGAAAATGGATGCAAAAATTCTCAACAAAATACTAAAAGAACATTAAAATACTAACAATATTAAAAGGATCATTCATCATAATCAAGTGGGATTTATCCCTGGATACAAGGATGATGTAACATTTGCAAATCAATGTTATGTACTATGATACATCACAGTAACAGAAAGAAGGGGAAAAGCCTATGATTATCTCCATAGATGCAAAAAAGGCATTTGTCAACATTTAACATACTTTCATGAAAAAAATTCTCAAGGTAGTTGGAGAACAAACATAATACAATAAAAGCCATACATGACAAGCCCACGGCTAACATACTCAAGGCTGAAAAGTTGCAAGCTTTTCCTCTAGGATCAGGAACTGATATGATTTGGTTGTGTCCCCACCCAAAATCTCATCTTGAATTGTAATCCCGTGAACCCCACAGGTCAAGGGTGGGACCAGGTGGAGATAATCAGATCATAAAGGCAGTGTCCCCCATTCTATTCTTATAATAGTGAGTCTCATGAGATCTCATGGTTTTATAAGCATCTGGTATTTCCCCTGTTTGCGCTCATTCTCTCTCCTGCTGCCCTGTGAAGAGGTGCCTTCCACCATGATTGTAAGTTTCTAGAGTCCTTCCCTGCCCTGCAAAACTGTGAATCAATTAAACCTCTTTTCTTTATAAATTACTCAATCTCAAGTATTTCTTTGTAGCAGCATGAGGATGGACTAATGCAGGAACAAAACAAGGATGCCCACTCTCTCCACATCTATTCAACATAGTATGGGAAGTCATATAGCAATTAGTCAAGAGAAAGAAATAAAAGGTATCCAAATCAGAAAGAAAGAAGTTAAATTGTCTCTGTTTGTAGACCACATGATCTTACATATAGAAAACCCTAAAGGCTCCACCAAAAAACAGAATAAATTTAGTAAAGTTTCATAATACAAAATCAACATTAAAAAATCAGTAGTATTTCTATTTACTAACAATAACCCTGAAAAAGAAACCAAGAAAACAATCCCATTTACAATAGCTATTTATAATAGCTACCAAAAAAATTAAATACTTAGGAATAAAGTCAATCAAGGAAGTGATAGATCTGTACACTGAAAACTGTAAAACACTGATGAAAGAAATTAAAGAAGACACAAATACATAGAATGATATCCAGTGTTCATGGATTGGAAGAATATTGTTAGAATGTTTATACTACCCAAAGAAATCTACAGATTCAATGTAATCCTTTTCAAAATCCCAGTGATACGTTTCATATGGACAAAATAATCCTACAATTTGCATGAAACCACAAAAGACACTAAATAGCCAAAGCAATCTTGAGCAAAAAGAACAAAGCCAGAACCATCACATTATTTGATTTCAAAATCTACTACAAAGCTCTAATAATCAAACAGCATGGTGCTGGCGTAAAAACAGATGCATAGACAAATGGGACTTAATAGATAGTTTGGAATTACATAAATCCATGCATTTAGAATCCATTGATTTTTGATAAGCATGCCAAGAACACATAATGAAGAAAGGAAAGTCTCTGTAATAAATGCTACTAGGAAAACCAGATATCCACATGCAGAAAAATAAAATTAAATGCTCAGTTTACCCCAAGTACAAAAAGCAACTCAAAATGGACTAAACACACAAATGTAACACCTGAAACTGAAAATTACTGGAAGAAATATAGGGGAAAAGCTCCACAACATTGGTCTGCAAAATAATGTTTTTCTACATGACCCCAAAAACACAGGCGACAAAAGCAAAAACAGACAAATAGAATTACATCTAATAAACTTCTGCACAACCAGGGACACAAACAACAGAATGAACAGAAAACTCACAGAAGGGGAGAAAATATTTGTTAACTATATACCTAAAATCGGTATTAATATCCAAATACAGAGGGTCCCCAACTTATGATGATTCGACTTACCATTGTTCAGCTTTACAATGGTGTGAAAGCAATAGGCATTCAGTAAAATATAACATACTTCTAGTACCCTTACAATCATTCTATTTTTCACTTTCAGTACAGTATTCAATAATTTATGAGATATTCCATATGTTATTTTAAAATAGGCTTTGTGCTATATGACTTTGCCCAACTGTAAGCTAATGTAAGTGTCCTGAGCATGTATAAAGTAGGCTAGGCTAAGCTATGGTGTTTGGTAGGTTAGGTACATTAAATGTATTTTCAACTTAGGATGTTTTCAATATACAGTGGGTTTACTGGGACATAACTGCATTGTAAGTCAAGGAGCATGTATGTGTAAGGAACTCAAACAATTTAATAGCAAACAAATAGCATGATTAAAAAATGGGCAAAGAACCTGAATAGACATTTCTCAAAAGAAGACATACAAGCAGCCAACACATACGTGAAAAAATGCTCAACATCTCTAATTATCAGAGAAATACAAATTAAAATTACAATGAGATATCATCTCACACTTGCTAGAATGGCTTTATCAAAAGAGGAAAGATAATTGTTGGTCAGAATATGGAGAAAAAAGAACACTTGTACATTCTTTATGGAAATGTAAACTCTTACAGCCTTTAAGGAAAAGAGTATGGAAAGTCCTCCAAAAATTAATAAAAGAGCTACATTACGATCCAGCAATCTTACTATCAGGTACATATTCAAAGGAGATAAAACCAGTATATCAAAGAGGTAGTTGTTCTCTCACTTTCGTTGCAGCATTAGTTACAATAGCCAAGATATGGAATCGACCTAAATGTCCATCAACAAAAAATAGATAAAGAAAATATGGCATATATACAAAATGGAATACTATTCAGCACACACACAAAAAGGAAGTCCTAACATTTGTGACAGGATTTTGGATGAACCTAGAGGACATTATGTTAAATGAAATAAGCCAGAAAGACAATTACCACATGATCTCCACTTATGTGTGGAATCTTAAGGGTGAAACTCACAGAAGCGGAGAGTAAAATGGTGGTTACCAGAAGTGGGGGTTCAGGGGAATAGGGAGATGTTGGTCAAAGGATAAAAAATTTCAGTTAAACTAAATAAATAAGTACAACATTGTGACGATAGTTAATAGCAATGCACTGTATGCTTCAAAAATGCTCAGAGAAGCCAGGTGCAGTGGCTCACGCCTGTAATCCCAACATTTTGGGAGCCTGAGGCGGGCAGATCACTTGAGGTCAGGAGTTTGAGACCAGCCTGGCCAACATGGTGAAACCTTGTCTCTACTAAAAATACAAAACTTTGCCAGGCGTGGTGGTGGGTGTCTGTAATCCCAGCTACTCAAGAGGCTGAGGCAGGAGAATCACTTGAACCCAGGAGGTAGAGGCTGCAGTGATCCAAGATGGCACTGCTGCACTCCAGCTTGGGTGACAGATCAAGATACTGTCTTATTTAAAAAAAGAAAGAAAGAAAGAAAAAATGCCCAGAGAGCAGATTTTTTTAAGTATTATCACCACAAATAAGTATGTGAAGTAATTAATACGTTAGTTAGCTTGATTTCGCCATTCCACAATGTATACAGATTTCAAAACATCATATGGTGTGCCAAAAATGTGTAACATTTTTATTTGTAAATCAAAAAAATAAATATTTGGATAAAGGGGGGAATTAATATTTTTTAAAAATGAATTAATAAATCCATTATATTCCTAGCTGCAGGATTATGTGGTATGTGTACATGGTAGCGAGAGGAGTTAATACGGGAATTTTTTTTCTTTGTTTTTTTCTTGCCTTGAATGTAGTTGTGTGAGACCATAGTTCCTGGTCGCGGCCATCTTGCCACCCGAGGCAACAAGCATTAGGAAAGCAATGCATCTTGCTGAGTATAGCTGGGCAGGAGGGCAAGAACAGCCTGGGTCTTTAGTGTTACTGAACTGCTGCACCTGACCTGAAATCGCCTACACCAGAATTCTTTCTATGTAAGATAATGATGTTCTTAGTGCTTATGTTACAAAGTTCAAGCTTGATCACTGGATATTCTCTAACTTCTTTCTGAATAAATCGTCTTGTGCTCTTAAGTACATTACGTATTAGAAATTTTAAAACACTTAAAAATTTAATTTTTTTTAGAAAACATATATCTATAGTAAAAGCATAAAAATACACAGGAAAGGGATGCATACTTCTTTTGAAATAGTGGCTCCTTTAGGTGGAGGGAAATTATATCAGGGAGAAGTACAAATGGAGACTTCATCTGTACCTATCATGTATAATTTATTTTTTCCATTTTTAAAATCTTGAAGTAAATATACCATCCGTCAAGATCTGTCAAGGATGGATGGGGCACTTACATTCTTTCTCCTTTTTCTCTGTGTCTGAAATGCTTCAAGATAATAAAATATAATTCTTTTTTTCAACCGAGGCAAGAGATGACAAGATACTTCCCCAAAGTCAGGACCTTTCTATACTCTCATGGCAGAGAGGTGTCTACCCCCTTGCCCATCCCCCGCACCACCCCTCCCTCTTCCTCTGTGTCCAGGTCTTGAGAAGAAGGACAAGGATAGACTGTAACGAGAGTCACATGGTGATCTCACTGGAAAGCAGGCAGCCTGCATTCTAAGGACCGCATCAAAGAGAGAATCTTGGAGCAATCCATAATCCTTCCCTTTAGCAGGAGAAGTGCTAGGAGCCACAAATTCTCTTTCTCCCTGGACCACCATTCACCTAACAGGCCTCTAAATGCTTGATTTAACTATGCAAAAACACTACTAATTATATTCATTTATGTGACTGACTTACCATTTTAATCTAATTGCCATGCAGCAAAATAACTGTTAAAGCATATCATTAAACTACTTTAATAATTATAGAGAGGTTTGCTTGTCCTCCTAGTTCAATCCTAAGCTCTAGGGCAGGAACCTCACCCCCTACCTTTTGTACATTCTTAAATTAGGTGGGAAGGAGAGTGTGGAAATGCTGGCAGACTAGCCATCTTGTCAGAATCCTGGGTCTGCTGAACAGCTGAAATTTCTAGCAACAGTTCCATAACCCTGCTTGGGTATTTTCACTATTTTAGTCAGTTGAAGCTGCTATAAGAAATTACCCCAGAATGAGTGGCTTAAACAACAAAATTTATCTCTCACAGTTTCGAAGCCTGGGAAGTTGAAATCGGGGTGTTGGCAGGGTTGGGATCTAAGGAGGGCTGACTTCTCCTTGTAAACTCACATGGCAGAAAGAGATCCAACTAGCTCTCTGGGTTCTTCATATAATAGCACTAATCCTATTTATGAGGACACCATCCTCATGACCTAATTACCTCCCAAAGGCCCCACCTGTGAATGCTGTCATATTGGGGATTAGATTTCAACATATGAATGGTGGGTGGGCACATTCTATCTGTAACTTTCAGCATGCATTCTGCTCACAGTCCAGAACATTCAACATACACTATCCACACAGCGAGCACGTCTCCTCTACTTCATTCCACTTCTTTCCTCAGGGACTTCCTTTCACACTACTCACATCTGCCACACCAGATCCAACTTTCCCATTCAACCAATCTCCTCTGAAAACTACCTTATATCCACCTCATCTTTATTCTTTCTACCCACCGCTGGCTATCCCTCAGGACCTGCCTTCTGTCCCTTTGAGATCACAATTCAGTTGGGGGCCATTACCTAACCTCATTTCTCATCTTGCTCGTTTTTGTTTCTTCAAGAGTTTGACCTCTTGGCCAGGTGTGACTGCCCATACCTATAGCCTAAGCACTTTGAAGACTGAGGCAGGAGGAGCCCCAGGAGTTGGAGACCAGCCTGGGCAAGATAGCAAGATTCCACCTCTACAAAAGCATTAAATAATTAGTTAATTATTTAACCAACTAACTTGAATTCTCGAAGTCACAGTGTCTTTCAATAGCTTCTCTCATGAAGATCATTCTTCTCCCAATATCTGCCAGATCACACACACCTGTAGTTCCAGTTACTCAGGAGGCTGAGGCAGGAAGATTGCTCAAGTCAAGAAGTTTGAGTCTAGCCTGGGCAACATAGTGATACCCCATCTCAAATTAATTAATTAAATGTTTTAAAAATCAAGCAATTATCTTAAAATGATAGTGGTTTGAGAAGAGGATACACTGATTACACTGATCTGATCACCATATATTATATGCATCAAAACATAACTACATACCTGATGTGGTTTGGCTATGTGTCCCCTCCCAAATCTCATCTCAAATTGTAATCCTCATGTGTCACAGGAGGGGCCTGGTGGGGGGTGATTGGATCATGGGAATAGTTTTCCCCATGCTGTTCTCATGATAATGAGTTCTCACAAAATCTGATGGTTTAAAAATGTTTGACAGTTTCTCCTTTTGCTCTTTCTCCTGCCACCATGTAAGACATGCCTTGCTTCCCCTTTGCCTTCTGCCATGATTGTAAATTTCCTGAGGCCTCCCCACCCATGCAGAACTGTGAGTCAATTAAACCTCTGTTGTTTGTAAATTACCCAGCCTCAGGTAGTTCTTTCTTTATAGCAGTGTGAAAACAGACTAATACAGTACTCCATGAATATGTCCAATTATTTGTCAATTTTAAAAAATATATTTAAAAAAAAAAAAAGAATGGTGCAGTAGAGGAAGAGGGAGCAGCCTTCTCATTTACTAAGGTCACTTCTGCAACTACATCATAGAGCCAACTTCTCTTCTTAATTCTAATGAGTTAATGTCAATTTGTCTGTTCTAAAATTTTCAAGTCACAGTGGGTATTGGTTGCCATTTCCCCCTTGGCCCGTACATCAGATATGTTTCCTCTGTTCTCCTAAGCTTCTGATTCACATTCGTCCTCTACACTCTATCATCTGGTGTTATACTTAACAAGTCACTATCCTTAGACTCCTTGACATTTTGAAACTCCTGAATGCCAGATGTTATGTGAAACTCTGGAGAAATAGTAGCAAGCAAGACTCACATGCCTCCTGCCCTCACAGAGCTCCACGATCTGGTTAAAGTGCCGGGTATTTAAACCCATGGATGTGTGCACACAAAACAACAATTCTCTCAAGTGTTATGAAGAATAGTCACAGAGCACTACAAAGGCATGGAAGAGTGAAGCAAAACCTATTGTGTTAGGACAGGAAAGGCTTCTGTGAGCTGACCTGAAGGATGAGGAGTGAGCCAGATGAAAAGGTAGGAGAAAAACATTCTGAGCAGAGACTGCCACTCAGTCCATCCCAGTTTTCCCAACATTTTAACACTGTATAATGACTGCGCTGGATTTTCTCCATCCTGGGTCCATGGTTAGACATGTTAATATGCCTTCTTTAGCAACTGATTCCGTTACCTTTTTCCAAACCCACCTGCTCATTCTCAATCATACAGTCATACATTCTGACACAATTCATTCTGTTACCTCTTATTTCTAGAACAGCTTAATACAAAATTGTCATTTTTGTAGGTCAAAGGTTGGTAAATATCACAAATTTCAGAAATAACAGATATTTTATATGGTTTAAACTAATATTTTATTGATAAACTTATAAGCTAGTTGACCATCATTATCACCACTTCTAGCTACAATCTCTCCCTTTAAATTTGTATTGTAACCTTACACGGCGTGCATACCCATCTTGGTCATTAAGACTTCCAGGTAAAGAATGTTTGTAACCAAAAATGGTCACCCATATTACTTCATAACCAGTAAATGCTTTTTTATCTTTAACCTTTCCCCTTCTATTGCCCCTCAAAAAATGTATATATCAAACATATATATATATTTATTTATATATATATGTTTGTTGGCAACAGCCAACAGCACACACAGTATTTGTGTTCTCTGCCAGAAGAATCCTCTTACTTCTCCCCCTCCTCTCAGATGTTAAAAAAGCTCTCTTGCACATAGCTCCCTTTAAAAACCTCAGATGCTTCTGAAACAAACAGCTGTATAACCTGATAATCTCAAAGTCACATGTAAGGAGAAAGGATTGCCATGTCTTCCCTCATATGAATTGGGTCCCCTTATTATGCATTCAACAGCCATCCATATTTGCTCTCCATTTTCAGAGGCCTGGGGCATGCTATATCTTTGAGAAAGGGAAGAGGGGAAGAGAACAAATGCTTAATTAAACAGCTATTATGTGCCAGGTATTGTGCTAGGAATTTTACATAATGATACTTCCTCTGGAAAGTAAAAATGAGGAAGAGGAAGAAGAGGAGGAGAAGGCAGGGCTCCAGCTGGTGGTATCTGTTCCACCAGGGAAAAAGGAAGGGGAGAATTTATGTTTTGATTTTTCATTTGTCCAAATACTATGCAGGGATATGATTTTCTAAGGACCGATATAGTGACCAGGTGGAACAAGGGACAAATTTAGGCAGCTCTCTGAGTTGAAGAAAATACCTGTAAATTTGCTACCTCTCTTTCACCCTCTCATTCCACCCTTTCTCCCCTCCCTACCCTAAGATGAAATGATCTGGGACAAACTAATTGAGAAAACTAGTAGTGCATGCCTTCGGGAGGTTTTATTAATGGAACCAGACACACTGCTATAACAGAATGTACGACTGCTTTTTTACATTGATCTAATTAGAACATTTACATACTGAATGCCTCCTGGACAATTCCCTACCAATGACACTTACTGTGTGCACTAGGCAAGACTACTCTTTAGGTGAAATTGAACAAAGAAGTCATCAAGTCTCCTTTTTCTCTAGGAAAAATAACATTGTCAAGGTTATTAACAGTCAATAAGCTGTCATAGGCTCAGCATGGATGGGGATATTGGGTTTCCTTGTGCTTACGAAAGATGGGAAAACCGGAAGTTCTTTTCACCCTGATAAGGAAAATACCCAACATAAGGAGAAGCAGCAGCTATGTGATTCTGAGCACAGAATGGGAGTAAGAATAGGGTCATGCTGTACTGATTATCTGCTAATAAAATGCAAAAATGTTAGATAATTTCATCAATATCTAGTTAATGCTAATATAGTTCACATTTCATGACTGGGTGATATTTTATAATGATAAATATTTATATAGATCTTAGCTCTTTTTATTCTTATATCAACTGTATGAAATCAGTGATTGGTTTTAGAGATGAGATATGGGAAATTGAACACATGGCCAAAGTCACTGATGGCATTAGAGGCAGAGTAGGGCCAGAACAACTCCCAGTTCAAGCTCTCTTTCATACATATATATGTGGAAAAAATATTTTCCATGTTTGATGTCTCTACCATTTTTGACACATTCCTCCTAGGAACCCTGCCACTCACCCTCTTCCCTCCACCAAAAACAAACAGTTTTTTGTAATGTTCTTCATTGTCTGAGCTTCCATGAGGTGGGAGATGGAATCTTTGTATAAATTTAGTACAACATAATATTTACAACACATTGATTGGTGGTTCATAATAGGGGTTATTTGAAAACGGACCTGAAAAAAAAAACACAAATTTTTTCAGAACCCCAATCTCAAAGGGAAATTCAATTGAAAGCCACTATTTAGATACTATCCTGAAGGGAACTGCTTCTATGTCCCAGTTTTAGACAAGATTTCAAGGTTCTATAAAGTTCAGAAATATGATGATATGAGTAAAAATAGATACTTGCATAAACTAATACATGAAATGCTAAAAAGGGAAAATAATTATAGATTTCTTTGCCTTCTCTCTACATTCTGCTTTATTCTCTTTTTTAGTCCTCATCTCTATTCACAAAAGATAGGAAGCTAACCCACTTAGAATGAGATTAAAATTTTTCATAAAATGATTGAAGCACAACCTTGTGTCCCTAAACTAAAGAAATATCAAGCATCTTCTGTGGAGGGGGGGGGGGAAACCCAGTTCACATTCAAAAGAGATCACAAGAAAGGTATTTCCCTAGTCAAAAGGCATTAGTATGCAAAATATATTAAGTACTGGAATCACATTAAAGAGATGGAAGACCTGATCAAAACAAGGCCATTTATATTGTTGACCAACAGCTGAACGAACATTGTTTCTGACCATGATGAGCTTTTTATGGATAGTCAATGCTCACAATGTTGGAGAAACAGATCGTTCAGACACAAGCCAGACATTTACAGAGAAGTCATTCATCCCAGATGCTCTTATTTTCCTATTGAAAATTTTTCACCAGTGGCTCAATAATTATACTGTTGCATATACTCTGCAAGCTAGACATATGGGTTTCTTTATGAGACCTTGAGGCCTTGTCTGGGCAGCACATTCAGTTGGCCTCTAGTCTAATGACCTAGTTGTAGAGACTCCATTCCACTGTCTCTCCAGCTTTGTTCAGGCTCAAGGAAGTGCAGCTCCTCCTCCTTGCAACCCACAGAGAACCAACAACCATAGAGATGATTAAATTTTCTGTACAGTTACATATGTTTATCACATTACAACTCAAATATGCAGGGAAAATGTGACTCCTTTATAACCTATTTCATACTCTTCATGAAGACTCCAATCAATTAAGTAATGGAGGGAAAATTAAATTTAATATGGATTAAATGTAATCTGAGTCAATAATTGAAAATCTCTGTCTTTTAGTTTAAATCAGCCTTTGGAAGATGTTGTTAGATTTTTTCCATGCCTCCTCTGGGGCAGTCCTAAAATAGTGTCCTGGTATATGATGAGAGGCTTATCAAACTTCATGATACTGGTATTAATGGGATTTCTTGGACTTGTACTAGTTCTTGGACATGTAATCACTCTCTGGAATCTTCTGTGTAATGGCTGGTTTATTCCCATATAGGGCTATTCTGTTATACGCCACAGCTAATGCCTGTAGTTGATGAACTAGTGGTAGATTCTTTCTGGGGTTGATCATTGCTTGGTAGCCCATCCTATGGACTTGATCTCTGCTCCACACCCCTATTATTGTTGGTGCCACAGACCCCTTCGAGTCTCTGCCACATTCTCTATCCCTCTCCTGTCCTCCATTATTCTTCTCAGTCACTGACATGTCAAGCTCCAGGGTTGCCCACCAATCCTCATCTGATTATTTATGTCACATCATAACAAACGAAGACCCTGGAGTGAAAACCAAAATTTCTATCTGCTTGAACCCTCTACTCTGCTGCCTTATAATGTATGGGCTGCCCCATATTGGTGCAAGGGCACCGTGCCCAGTATTTCCACAGAGTTAAAAAAAAAAAAAAAGCAGTTGAACACCAGCCTCTCTACTTTATTTACATCTTAATCTGGTTAACTCACCTCCTCTCCATTCAGATCCTTGAGACCTCAAAGAAAGAATGTTAAAAGACACAATTCTGATAATTTTCCTCCATTAGCCCACTCATCATCTTCCTACTAGTCGACAGATCTGAAGGATAGGGGAGTTGGGTGAGGGAAGGGATCTACTTTATCTACCTAACTGAATAGAACATTCCCTTATGTCATATGTTTCTCTCTTCCAAAATGACTTCCTCTTTTAATGGACAAAGTACTAATAACGGAAATTGATTAATTATTAAGGGCAAATAAGAAATTTTATAAAATTCTTATTTTATACTTCTTGCACATATTTAGGAGAAATTTCAGAGGCAGAAATAAAAAAAAAGAAAAGTTCTTTCAGAATCAGTGTTTGATCAAAGGCCATTTGCTTTGTCTTGGAACCTTACTAAACTGCCCCATTTTACAATCATGTCCTAAGTCTTATTATGCAAGACTGCAGAGCATGTTTTATTTTCTCTCCTAATTATCTATACCCCTCTGCTATAAGCAATTTCTAGAGAATAGGCTCAGTGTGAGCTGGTAGAATATCCTATTTTCACAACCTGCTTATTCTAGAAATTGTTTTCAAAGTTTCAAGGACAAAGTGAATACATTTCTTTTTTATAGTTATCTTCAGTCTTTGGTGATTGTTTGTTGCCATGTATTTCACTTGGTTAGACTAAGACCTTCGTAATGTTGGGAGACGGAGGAGACTACACAGATTCATTTTGGCTCTGTATACTCTTTGGTTACTACTGCTAACATTCTTACCAAAAGAAGAAATTGACTTAAGTATTTAGCCACCTTTAATAAAACTCCTGAAGTTTAAGTAGTCAATTCTAAATGCTTTCATTGAACAAATTTCCTCTTTTATCTCTCAATTGGACTTTTTCCCCCAAACAAAAGTAGAACTTATAAGCATTTTTTATTTTTACAAGAAAGAATAAGTGGTCTCCTTCTCAATGTTCCACTTCAGGGCCCAGTAGCCAGAATCAAACTATCCTTGTGATATGGTTTGGCTGTGTCCTCACCCAAATCTCATCTTGAATTGTAGCTCCCATAATCCTCACATGTCGTGGGAGGGATCCTGTGGGAGGTAATTGAATCATGAGAGCGGTTACTCCCATGCTGCTGTTCTTGTGATAGTGAGTTCTCACAAGATCTAACAGTTTTATAAGGGACTTTTCCCCCTTTTGGTTGGCACTTCTCCTTGCTGCTGCCACTTGAAGAAGGCTGTGTTTGCCTCCCCTTCTGCCATGATTGTAAGTTTCCTGAGGCCTCCCCAGCCATGCTGAACTGTGAGTCAATTAAACCTCCTTCCTTTATACATTATCCAGTGTCAAGTATATCTTTATTAGCAGCATGAGATTGGACTAATACACCTTTTCTCTCAAGAAAAAAGTTCATCCTGGCCAGTCGCAGTGGCTCACACCTGTAATCCCAGGACTTTGGGAGGCTGAGGCAGGTGGATCACTTGAGGTCGGGCGTTCGAGACCAGCCTGGCCAAGATGGCGAAACCCCATCTCTACTAAAAATACAAAAATTAGCTAGGCGTGGTAGCGGGGGCACCTGTAATCCCAGCTATGAGGCAGGCTGAGGCAGGAGAATCACTTGAACCCGGGAGGCGGAGGTTACAGTGAACCAAGATTGTGCCGTTGCACTCCAGCCTGGGTCACAGAGCAAGTTCATCCTTTTCCATCCCTCAGCTAGAAAGATAAAGCAGTGTTTTCTGTGTGACTTCCACAAATTTTCTTCACCAGCACATGGCCTTTACTTTCAGAGAACTTTTTAACAGAGAAATCACTGATAAACAATGGATGTGATTTCCATGACTCCTCTGAGTTTGCTGCTCCATCCTGTGCTGTCTCAGAACTGTTTTTGTCTATGCCATTCTTCTGATAGATTAAAAATAGCCAACTCCCTCCCCATCACCAAAAAACAATCTGCCCCACAGAGGCTATTCAATACAGCTACTTAATAAAGATAACATGTGGAGAAGGTTCTGGTCTGAAAGTCCACAGGGTTTGATTGGCACAATTGACTAAAATAGCCTGTGGTGTACCCCTAGCATGACAAACTACCCTAGATCCAAAAGTTGGTATAACGTGTCTGAGACCAGCACTTCATAATCTCCACCACATAGTGAGTATTAGTGTTATCTTGACAAAGAAATACTACTGCTGGCTAACACGTTTGGCTAATGTGTTAGAGATACCACATAGCAATTTGTTGTTCTTTTTAGTGTTAAGTAGACTATTAAAAATCATAATGCCTCATATACTTTATATAAAAATACTACTTGTGGCCAAAATAAAACATGCCTTTCATGTCCCAAGCATATATACATGCAATGTACTCTCAAATTTGAATTCCTCTGTTGTCTAAACAGCAAAACCTATGAATAGTGAGAAGATGGCATATATTTAACATATTTAATATTGCATTTTATAAGATGTAATACACAGATTGTCACACAGCAATTCTAGAGAATAAATACCAAGATAGTGCTAAGATTTCATCAATGGTATGATTTAAAAGATCATTGTTAAGGATTTCAGAATGAAACCTCATTTTCTTGGTAGGCTTCATGTAATACCAGTCCAAATTTCATTCAACCATAAAAATCATTGTGAACTCATATGATACGAAATTAGATGAGCCATAATGTCTAGGCAAAATCAGCTAAGTTTAAAATGTAATGGCATATATAAATGTATATATTACAAATATAAATGAAACAGATCACAGGGCAGTCAAAAAGTGACAGCTGCTTTAATTCGTAGGAGTTTAGACTTCCAGCCCCTCTGGAAATTATGAAATGAGGAATAACAAAAAAAAAAAACTACCCCCCATTATTATCCAAGCACAAGTGGTATAAGATCATTTATCTTGATGTATGTCACCTTAGAGCACATATTATCCCTATCTCTCAAAGTGTTTTTTCCCCCTTATTTCATCTCTGACATTCATTGTAAATTTAATGATCCACATACGATTTGCTGGTGTCTCAGTCTGGTGTTTTGAATCATGAAACTAGTGCTAAATTTATGGCACTGCAGTACCACTTAGTGAATCATTAAGCAGTACAGTGATTTTAATGATTTGGATCATACTGGACCTCATCACTGTATAATGAGGTTCCATTTAGTGTAAATTTTATGTAAAAATTCAATTTGCAAACCAACAACATGAAACTACAACATTTTTTCTAACTTGACATTGTATTTATTTATCACATATTTCTATTGGGTTCCACTTTTAAGTTCATTAATAGAATACTTTATTCTATTTTCTTTTTATTAGCATAATATTTAAATGATCTCAAGAATGTAAGTGACCAGTAACAACTTACCCCATCTTAAACTTTTTCACTGTCAAGTTTACTCAACTCAAAGATCTCAGAAATAATTGTAAACTTTTATGTGGTTTTAATGTCTTTGATACTGTGCATTCACTTTATCATTCACAGCTAAATTGCTGTACAACCTGTCTTTCATTACTAGGACAGATTACAAACACAGAAAAGAAACAATGGTTTGGGTATGTCTCTCTCACTTTTTCCATTTCAAAAAAGTCCATAGCCTTTGACAATTATGCTTTTTCTTCTGAGGAGATAAAGCTTAACATTCTAAATGATATTGAGTTAAAATGCCAACTACAGTTTAGCTATTTCATATCAAACAATTAGTTGATTGGGTTCCTAATGATAACTTTTCAATTAGCAGAAAGGGAAAATGAGGGTAAGAGAGGTTAAAATATCCTGACCAAGGTTATACAGTTATTATATGATTTCAAGAAACAAATCTATGTCCCTGGACTCCAATTGTTCTTCCTCAAATTCATTTAAAAATTAAAGAGTAGCACAATAATATATTCATACTATGTCTGTAAAATAAATTTCTGATTTCATGTTTTATATTTCAGTTTCCTCTGCGTCATTGATGAGCATGTCTGCATAATGACCTGCTTCACCGTGTATTAAATGATGGCTTTAAAACTGAGTTCTAACAAGAATAGTAATAATAGTAAGATCATAAGGTACTCTGAAGCTGAATTGTTTCCAGTCTGCATGCTTAGTAAAGTATAATTTTTAAAACTAGTTCCTTGACCTAAGCACATGTTATTCAAAGGGCTAAGCCCATAGATGGAGAATGCATTTCTTGCTCATGCTGAATAATACATGTTTAAAAAAAAAAAAAAAACTTAAAAAGGATTGAAGAGAATCAAATACCTATTCTAAATAGACCCATGTTTCCAATAGAAGCAATAAGTTATTTTGTATTTTAAAGTCACAAAGAACGAGGGGGTCCAATCTCCCTAAAATTCACACTTATCTCTTAATTTACTAAAGACTGAAATAGAAAACATAAAACATTGCCTCTTCAAGATTTATTTCTATGCATCAGGAAAACCAGTGGCCAGCCTAGGATTCTTTTATCTCAACTTCTCAGTGTTACTTCCTATTTCTAACCCATGTCAAATGTCTAAATTTTACATGAATCACACTAAATTTTTTATAATTAGTAATAATCTCCAGAATAATGACACATATTACTCTTCTGCATAATAGCTGTACTTACTCCTTTTTAAATAAGAAATAAAACTATGCAGGTAGTCAAGACACTTAATTCAAATTTGCCACTCTGATACCAAGGCATGAAACGTCTCAAAATACTATGATTCCAATGTGGTCAACCAAACATCCTAATTTAAATGGGAAGATGTTGGAGAACACACTAACTTGGATGTGGTTCAATGTGGAGTGTAACTGGAGCTAAGGCCTGAAAAGGCAGATTAGGTTCAGATTGTGGCAGCCAAATAATTTAAAGATGAAGTGCGTAGCTACTATGGGAAATAAAATGAGGAAGTCCGGAAAGGAATTTGTACTTAAATCCCTAAATCTCTCCAAATAGATGTCTATTTTGATCACGTTTCTTTCCATGGCACCTATTTTCTGCCTCACTTGGTCTGCACAGCTATAGTCTTGGTGCCATGATGGAGATAAGCCCTTTAAAGACATTCTCCTTGTTTTCCTCTAGGGTCTTCTTCTTCATCACCCACTTGTTCAGGGGTCCCAGAGATATTTAGCAAGCAGAGTCCTTGTGAAAGGTGTTTTCCGGTCAAGTGATTAAGTGATCGCTCTGCTACTATCTTAACCTAAGAGAGATGCAGGCTCAGCTGCCGCATCACTGAAATTCCTGTAGAGTTGCAGCCCGAGTGCCAAGGGCCCAGCCTCTGAGATGCCCTATGACCCTTCCTACCAAGTCCTGCGTCTTGCCAAGGGCCCAAAGAGTATGTGACATTTCTTTGTAGTAGTCTTAAGGACTCAATCCCTAACCCAGAGGCGGCTACTTCCATCTTTCTTCCTCCAAGTCTTTTTCTCTCTTCTTGTCCCCTCTAGGATATAGACTGTCACATAACATCCTTAAAGAGACTTGGCTTTCCGAAACTAAAGCCAGTGGTAAATATGGGTTGGATGCCAGAGAGAAGTTGAGCAGTATCTTCAAGAAAATAATGTTTTCTGCTCTGCAAAACAATGACCTTGAGGCAAGGAAACAAAAAGTTCTGATTACTTTCTTGGCAGAAAAGAGAAGGAAGAAAAGACAAAAATTTGGATTTGTCAAAGGATAATCATCCCGCCAAACAGATCAATCACAACAGCATTAACTGAGGATTTACTGTCTACAGAGCTCTGTCCTTATCCCTGTGGAGCAGTAACTAATAATAATCAAACATTTATTGAGCACCTACTATGTGCCAGGTACAGTTACAACAGTCCCTGTCATTGAGTCATTCACTGTCAAATTAGGGAACAGTCTGTATTTATAATACAAGATTGTGCTGGGATAGGGACTGAAGGATATCTATCATAGCTTAAGTGGCAGAGGGTTAATCTGTAAGTACTAAGAAGTCATTGTGGAATCACTGAGTGCTTTCCATAACTCACTGATGATTGCCCTGGGAAGTGGCAGCAAAATTATACTCACAATGCTACACATGGAAAATTAATACAGAGGGAAAACATGGCAGGAGTAGGGTCTCCAACTGTTCCATTGCAAATTCAGGGCTCTTGGTTAAATCCTCACTCTTGATTTATTCAGTTCCACTCTGCTTATGGAAATGCTTACATATGAGTCCATTTTCACAAGTCTCAGCAACATCTTGGTGTGACCAGCCCCTTCTATAATTGCCATTTTTGGAAATTTATCCAAGATTTAAACAAACGTAAGAAATTAAGACCTATATTGCACACTAGAAAGCTTGATAAAAATGCATCCCTTTTGATACTTCTCTAAAAGTTGATCCTTGAAAAATCTCAAAACAGTAATTTAACTATGTTTTAGTGAATGGATAAGTATTTTACTTCAAATATTTTAAACTTGCAATTATATCCCATTGGGTTGGTCTTTAATGCTTTTGTAAGATGAGGATCAAGGAAAGCGAAATGATATTTAAACCTCACTAATTAGGCTGCTAAGAGAAGAATCCATTAGGATGAAGAGTAGACCCTCATCACTATGCAATTCTCTCTTTTTTAACCCATGAACTCAGTTTTAAAGACAGGATTCCTTCCCTCTCCCTGCCCTTTACCAAAAATTCTAAGTGTTGAAAAGTTCTATAAACATACATAAACTTAGGCTAGCAAGATTTCTTGTTAATTACATAATAGTAAAACCTCCATCTTCAAGTCTTATGTTCACATTTCACTTACCTGCATAGCATTTATTATAGCAATTTCTAAACTTTAGTAATTAAATTTCAGTTATTCTGGGTTTAGGACCAGGTCCTTGTCTGATTCCAGTCCCTTGCATGCGGCAAGGCACAAGATTAAAGTTCCCTGAACCTAAAATAGTCAAACCCCTTTGAAAAAAGAAAAAAATGATCTAATTAGTCCAACATATGTAAATAGCAATCAATTAGTATTTTACAGCAAAAATAACATGTAATGTGTACAGCCTACACAACTCATTACAGTACTCCAGGACAAATTTTTAACACAGGACAGATTTCTCAATTATACAGACTTCATGAAACACAAAACTTTACTTTTTAAATTTTTTTCAAGCTTTCTAAATAAATGATGATTTAGGAAATGATGATTTAGCTATAGGAAAAATATACTTAGCAACAAACCTGAACAGCAATAATTATCCTTGGAATTTTTGTCATCTAATGGTAAGGCCCCTGATCTAGTTCTGGGTTAATGACAGCATTAGGCAATATGTGCTATGCAGGACAGCCCCTGAGCCAGGTCCATCCTCAACAACTTTGGAAGTAGGAATGAAGGTCCAGGTACTCCAGGAACTCCAGATTAGGTGGCCCATCTCCTAGCCTCCATATCACTCTTTCAGGACTGAAGAGGGGACCCAGAACTCCAGGGCCCCGTGGCAAGACCTTATCCTTTCGTTTCCTAACACCCAGCACCTCCACAGCTACTGTCTGCCCTGAAGCCATCAGGATGAGTCTCACTTGCCCTTTATCCTTACCTCTTTCTTTCTTTCTTTCTTTTTTCTTTCTTTCTTTTTTTTCTTTTCTTTTCTTTCTTTTCTTTCTTTTCTTTCTCTCTCCCTTCCTTCCTTCCTTCCTTTCTTTCTTTTTCTTTCTTTCTTTCTTGACTGAGTCTTGCTCTGTCACCAGTCTGGAGTACAGTGGCACAATCTTGGCTCACTGCAACCTCCGCCTCCCAGGTTCAAGTGATTCTCCTGCCTCAGCCTGCTGAGTAGCTGGGACTAAGGCCCACACCATGACGCCCAGCTAATTTTTGTATTTTTAGTAGAGACAGAGTTTCACCATGTTGGCCAGGATGATCTCGATCTCTTGACCTTTTGATTCACCCACCTTGCCACCTTGGCCTCCCAAAGTGCTGGGATTACAGGCATGAGCAACTGTGCCCAGCCCCCTTTATCCCTTTTTACATTGGTCACATGAAGCCCAGGACTCCCAGCTAGTCCCTCACTCCCTGCACCCTAATTGTCATGTGGCTGCAGAGCAGAGAAGCAACAGAATTCCTACCCACAGCCCCTGGTACACTCTTTCCCCCTTCGCTGCATCATTTTCCTACATTGCATTTATCATCAGCTGAAAACCTACATTTATTTTTGCCTTGCTGATTTTCTCTAGTAGAATGTATGGTGGCTGAGGGCGTATCTGTTTTCAGCTCACAGCAAATAGAAAGTGCTCAATATTGAAAAAAAATGAGTGGATAAATGAATGAAATACAAGCAAATTATATAAATCTAATTCAAACCAAATTATGTTTATCATGCATCTAAAAGTGTCAGGCACCTGCATGTCTATGTCACGAGTTAGGCATTAGATGATACGGAGATGAATGGACCTGGTGCCTTTATTCTACTAATCCTTGATACTCCGTACCTAATATTTGAATTAAAAAGATAGACAGATAGATAGATGACAGAGATAAAGGAGGCTTTGTAGCCATGCCCTAGAAAAAATATTACCAATTTTGAATATCCTATTTATACAGCACTATTAATTCCATCTCCATAATATAAAGTACAAATATGGTGGACCTTTTCATCACCTATAATTTTTTATATGTAGACATGTAAATTTATAACATTACAGGCAATATTTAGTGAGAAATGCATATTTTGCTAGGACTCAGAATCAAATTCTCTCAACTACACGTAAAAATAATTTGTTTGAATGGGAAATTTTCAGTGAGGAAAATATTACACCAAAAGACATTGAAAGTCAGAAGAGAAAACAAGGTTGTTAGTAGGCTTTTATGCAATTTATAATAACCTATCTCTAGAGGGGTAAAAATGGTCCCATTTCTCATTGTTGGCAATTCTTCTCAATGACCAATATGTCTACCAACATTTTCTTTTTGAAAATACAGTCAAAGTTGCAACAGAAAAATCACAGATGCAATCAAATTCATACTAATGGTTGAAATGCGCCATATGCGCTCTGATACCTATGCACAATAGGGTGCAGGTTTAATGACTTTCTTATTGTGCCCCTGTTGTAATTAGGTATTAAAGGACATATGGTATGCTGCCGTTTTAACAGTGAATTTCCTTGTTTTTTATTGTTTTCTATCAGAAGCTTAACAGTCTTTCAGGGTAGTATTAGTAGTGAGAATTAAACCACATGTTGATTTCATTTTTTTAAACCTTGGAATCTCATCTTGATTAGCCTTATTAGTGTAGTGCCAAAGAAAACATCCAAATCAAATCTTTTTTCAGTAAATATGAAGTAAAATACGTTTGAACTGGTAAGAAATAAGTGAAAACTCCAATAGAAATATACACTGATAGTATATGTAGAGATTTAGTAACCAAATAGAAACTCATGTGTCCAGGAAGCACTAAAGTTTGACGGTTTAGAGGTGTTTCAACCTTCTTTCAAAATATTTATAGAAATCATTTTTGATAGACAACTACTATATAAGAGATTTATATATGATTGGTAATGAATTCAATAAAATCCCAAATATACTCATAACAAAAATCCAACTGAAAACAAAAAAGTCCACTATGCAAGAGCATTGGAAGCTGTGAGTCATGATGTTTAGTTTAACTTGTTCAAACACAACCTAAAGTTTTTCAGAGACCCAAAGGCCATGATTTATGAAAATTTAATACATTTGAAGAAAATCTGGATCAACTCAGAAGTCGATTTTTATCACTAAAAAAAATATTGAGAGACAAAGATATGATGGCAAACTATACTTTCAAGTCATTCAAAATTTTACCTTAAACTTAATTAAAGCTTTCTCACATTTTGGCATATATAGTCAGCCATCCACAACCATGGGTTCCACCTCTGTGGATCCTACCAACCACAGATCAAAAATAGTTGAGGAAATAAATGGTTACTTCAGGACCGAACATGTACAACATTTTTTCTTATTATTCCATAAACAATACATTATAACAAGTATTTACATAGCATTTATGTTGTAGTAGGCATTATAAGCAATCTAGAAATGATTTAAAGAATACAGGAGGATATACATAGGTTATATGTAAATATGACACCGTTTTATATCAAGGACTTGAGCCTCTATGAATTTTGGCATTCTCAGAGGGCCCTGGAACGAATCCCCCACGGATGCCAAGGGACAGCTGTATACCAACCAAGCACTCAGTAGCTTTAAATGCAAATGGTCCTTAGCATCTGGAAGGAATGCTACGGATTCTCAGGAAGAAATTTTTATTGGATGCTACAGTATTCCACTTGAGCTTTACCAGATTTCTGCATTTCAGGTCAGGGAAAGGAGAAAGATCTTATCATGCAAGTTTATATTCTTCAGTCATAAGCACAGCTACACATCCCGGTCACAGTCAGCACGAGGGCACATTACAAGATAGCCAGCCAGGCTTCCAAATGAGCCATGAAGATTAATAAAATACAATCTCCAGCGGATGTTGGCACCTCCCTGTCAGGCTAGCTAATGAGTACTGTGTTACTGTAAGAGTCAACTGTCACATTATCTCTGGACTAATAAATGGATTCTAAGACAAATAACAATACACAACTAAAATTCAGTCTAAAAGAGCTTTTCATTTATTGCAGACTGGTACATCCCCAAGAGGCTTTCCAGCTGTCGGCACCACGAGCATTGTCACTTTTTATAGGAAGTATTCAATAATGGCAAAGTCAGTTTGGGCAAAAGAAACCTAGAATTGTTTTTCAAAATTCAAGGTTTAATATTAACAGCAAACTATTATTACTAAGTTTAATTCATATGTATCCAAGTGACTTATAATATGTAGAAAAAAAATTGTGTTTAACCTGAGTCTACCAAAAATATAGTGGACAAAGTTTGTTTAGGGGAAGTGGTCAGTTCATATTTGGGGGATTTTAAAATTTAAATAAGAATCCATATCTTATATCTGTTAGAAATTAACTTCACTTCAGACATGAAATCTCTCTGCAGCCTTTTTTTGTGTATGATATTCTAGAATTCATAACAGAGGAAAGAGCCTACATAGGAACAATAAATATGGATATCACATTTATTAACCAATTTCCTCCTATTGTAGTTTGGGTATCCTTGAATTTATTCTGATTAGGAAAGTATATCTCGAGTATAATAACAAGAAATGATTACTATATAGTTACAAAAAATCAAATTTTGTGATAATAAGCGTGATGACTAAAGTCAGGGATATAACCTGAAAAAATATTCTATCTAGTTTTTAATTACTGAGAACAGAGGGAGGGAGGGAGGAAGAAAGGGAGGGAGGGAGAGAGGGAAGGAAGGAGGGAGGGAGAGAAAGAGAGAAGGAGGGAGGGAAGGTAGGTAGGTGTAGGGAAGGAAAGGAAGAAGGTAAGGGATTAAAGAAGGTAGGAGAGAAAATAGAAGAAGAAAAAGAAAAAAATGTCTAACACGTCCACGTTACTCCTATCATTTATAATAACATAATCGTAATTTGCCTCATGACATCACAGAAAGTAGTTGTCAAACAGATTTGGTGAAGAGGTTCATCTACTCACTGACTTCTGTGAGAATTTCAGAACAGAAAAGAAGTACTAAAGAATTAGTATAATAGATTGGATCTCTAGTCTGTCTTGTCCCACATTCTAAGTTATAGAGATAGCTTAGGGCTTATATGAGGAAATGCTTATTCCATTTGTCTTCAATTTCTGTCTATTACTTTTATATTGCAATCTGACTCCAAAAACCTGAGAAATCTTTCTTTATCCCTTATAATAGACACAATGTACTCTGTGCTGTATCTGGCACATAACAGGTACTTAAAAAATATTTGTTCTCTCCCTCCCTTTTACTCTATCTCTTTCATTTCCTCCTTTCTCCCCACCCACTAGTCTGTACTACACTTTAGAAGATGAGTTGTCCAGAAGATGGAGGTCAGTTGTTCTGGAGGTGTGGATTCTACAAGTTCATCTGCTTTTCCCTGGTCCCCCACCATTGATGTAAGATATTCATAAAGATTTTTAACGATTAAAGAATTACATTTTTATTCCAATACTGGAATCATTTCATAAAATATTGGTTTGATTTAATAAGTAAATGAGATAAAATAAATGTTAGCTACTACCATTACCATTATATTGTCATCAATATTATTATTATTAATACATTTGTTGACAAAGAACTTTCTGTGTATTTTTTTGACCTATGTCACCGCCGGATGTGACGGGCTCCCTGGTTTACTTCCTTCCATTTGAAGTAGTGCTTCCCTTTGTTTCCTGTGATTCCCACAGACCTTGCAGAAAAGGGTTCCGAGTAATGTGCAAAATGTGAACAATAAAAACAAGGGTTAAGCTCTATGTGCCAGGCACTTTACGTGCATTATTTATCTAATCCTCACAATAACTTAAAGCTAAGTACCATTATCATCCTGATTTTACAGATGCAAAAACTGAGGCTTAGAAAGTGAAATAACTCAGTCGTACACTGAGATGTAATACAGAGTCAGGGTTCAAACCTATGCTGTCAGACTCCCCGTAAGAACAGTATTCTGCCACCAAAATGAAACCTCCAGCTGGACCGTCCCTTTTAGGGTGCTCTCTGAGGAACGGATTATGATCAATATTTGACGTTCTTTTTGTAAACCAGCTGTCCCCAGAATTCCCAGAGAACTCCCTTAACCTTACTCAACTCTGTTTAGGCTGTCATAGAAATATAGTGGAGCAGCAGCAGCCACATAATTTCATCAGCCCTCTGAGAGAGCTCAAATGAATCACGTGTGTGAACCAACTGGAAGAACCACCTATAAAAGATTTTCCCCTCTTCCACCCAGTTCCTAAGAGATGCATTGTTGTACGCCGTCTATGAAAGATTTTTCCTCCTTCTACCCAGCTCCAAGAGATGCATTGTTGTATGTTCCAGGCCCCGAAAGGAAGATTTGCAGTAAATCACATGTGTCGGTAACATTTGCAGATCCTTTGTCAGGGTACCGAAATACAAATGGCTGAGCCAAAAGCCTGAATTAATTGGAGAGGATGCGGTTAGTTCTCACTAAGCAGGCTCTCATAGGCTGTACCAGAAAAACACACTGCCCGTCTTTGTTGTATCTTCTTTGTGTAGCAATGCTCTTCCAGTCCTGTCAGTTGCATGCCAGCTTTGTGGACCTGAAACTTTTTAAAAATTCACTTAAAAAAAATAAAGAGCATGTCCCAGAATAACAAATGAGGAATTTATATCTTCAAAATATGTAGATTTGAGATTTGTTTTGGACAAAAAAAAAACTGCACAAGCTCTACTGAGCATCTGTAACGATGATATATCTACACATTATATGGCTGGCTATCTTTAGTTTGTTTTTATATCCTGTGGAGTGTGACATCTGTGCAAAAATTATGAACTGACTCATATACATGAGGTGCTTATTCAGAGTTTGAAAAATGGGCCTATTCTTCTACAGTTCAATTATTTATGAAGAAATTAGAAAGAAACTTTACAATCTTGGAGTCTTTTTATTTATTTGTGTGTTATTCCAGTCATCCTGATCAAGCAGAAACTATCTGTAGCAAGAGTGAAGGTTTTTCTAAGTGGGTTAATTATATTTATTTTCATGGCCACCAGCTCCTCATTTGCTTTTTATAAATTACTCAGGGCAAGGGGCTAATCTCTGTGATCGCTCTCAATCTAGACGTAACAGCTCAACCTTTCATTTGAAGTGGATCTTTTCTATTACATCCCTTTTATGAACCACCTGTGAAAGGAAGGAAGGCTATATCCACATGGAGATATAGATATATGCATATAAAAATTTATAACTATTCCCTAATCACTCAGACGTGTAGGCTAAGCATCACTTATGATTACTACACAGATACTATTATACAAAGAAGTACATTTATATGGAAAACTAAAGAAAGCTTTTATTATAAGAATAAATGCTCACTGATCCTTAACTCTAACTATCCTATTAATGCAACAATAAGGAGGTTCATTCATCTTTGTCAGTCCATACTTAAGCCCCCTTAAGTGTGTCTACAGGCAACTAAGAGAAATTAGATGATTCTCTCTCTTACTTTGCTATCCTGGCATGAAATTCTTCTCCCATCCCCCAACTGCATTTTTGTTCTACTTCAAAATAAGTTTTTAATCAGTATTCCAGTACTGGAATGGAAAGTTAATCATTTGTTTATCTAAAAAAATCTTCTTTGGGAGGCTGAGGTGGGAAGATCACTTGAAGCCAGGAGTTCCAGACCAGCATGGGCAATGTAGCAAGACCTCGTGTCTACAAAAAATATTTAAAAATTAGTTGGGCTTGGTGACACATGCCTGTAGTCCCTAGCTACTCAGTAGGCTGAGGCGGGAGGATCACTTGAGACCAGGAGCTCAAGGCTGCAATAAGAGGTGATCATGCCACTGCGCTCCAGTCTGGGTGACAGAGGGAGACCCTGCCTCAAAAAAAAAAAAAAAAAAAAAAAAAAAAAAAAAAACCTTTCCAAACAGCTTGTTTGTTCAAATGCATTTAGACATCAACCATGGTGGTGAAGGACAGGATTTGGGGGACAGTTGTAGAATATACATCTCCAGAATTACTGGCTTCCATCTTCCGGCCAATTCATCTTTGAAAGTTGAGTCCAGGATAGAGTAAGTGAAACAGGAAGCATAAAAAGTGATAAAGAGAATTGGAGGAAGAAAACTAATTTTCCTTGAGCAGCTATTGGTTGCCAGGCACTGTACATAGCCCATTAATTACATTATTGAAAGGAATAAAAAAGGATCCTCCTAGTTTCTCAAGTTTTTGGAATTTACCTTACAATATGAAAATAGATGGTTAGAAATTTATGAGCTGGAGTCCATTTTTACTTCAGCTTTAGGCATCAGCTATGTCTGAGACCAGACATGCACATCTCAAAGACAGGAACTGTGTCTTCCTATGTAGCCGCTGTATGTAGCCACTGCAGGGGGGCCAAGGCCAAGAGCCTGTTGTATTAAAAGCATTGTTTAGCAGCACCTTCATCCACAAATTGTAATGCTACCTCACATCATTTTACTAGTGTAGTTTGTTTTTTTTAGATTCTCAAAATTTCCTTTTTTTGTTTTTCAGAGATAGCGTCTCACTCTGTCACCCAGGCTGGAGTGCAGTGGTGCAATTGCAGGTCACTGTAACCTCTAATTCCTGAGCACGAGCAATCCTCCCACCTCAGCCTCCTGAGTAGCTGAGGCTACACGTGTAAGCCACCATATCGGGCTAATTTATCTTACTTTTTTTTTTTTTTTTTTTTTTTGTAGTGACAGGGGTCTTGCTATGTTGCCCAAGCTGGTCTCCAACTTCTGGGCTCAAGTGATCCTCCCACTTCAACCTCCCAAGTAGCTGGGATCACAGGTATAAAGGCTACCATGTCCAGCTCAAAGATTCCCTTTTTAAAACTACGAAGAAGGTTACACATTTAGTCAGTATTAGACACTGACTTGTCAGTTAATAGTCTAACTAGGATTAGTGGGAGAGGGTAGACCTTTGGAATATGGGACAGGGGTCTGAAAGATGACCTACCAGTGGAATTTAGGGAAAAGAAACCAATTCTGAAGGGAGGAAAGTGAGTTAGTTCCTGGGGAAAAAAGGCTGGGTTGATACATAGTATTGGCTAGCTGTCTACATTTGGCTAAAGTAGTATGTGAAACAATTGTATTAAAACACGGAGAAGAAATAAGACCATATCAACTGATATTTTTGTAAATTCAATTGGTTGTTCTTTTTAAAAGTACAATGATCATGCAAATTCAGCTCCTCCCTCAAAAAAGGAGAGCTGTTTCTTGCTTCAATAAGCACTTAGCTTACAGCAAATCTCTCATGAACAATCAGTAAAATCAGCTGAGAGATACGAACATAAAGATATGAACATAATTTTTGATTGCTAGAGACCCCCTAAAAGCTAGATTGTCAAGGAGTTGGCAATAGTGAGCTGTGAAACGCTACTTTACTATTGGGATTTTTTTTTCTTTTCCTTCTGTAAATACCTTGTTATTTAAATAAATAAATAAATAAATAAATAAGGGCACTAAAAAAATAGAAAAAAAGCAAACCACTGAGACGAGGCCCCTTTAATATTTTGCAAGGCTGACATCATCATTGTTAACAAAGCATTTACAGAGGACCCACTGAGCACTGTGACATTCCAGCTTCCCACTCCTACTTCTCACCACGTTCTCCGCTGGACGCCAGCCTCTCTGTGCATAGTTAAACGTCTGTGATGAAGCCCTCTTGGTTTATTGTTAATTAACTTTAAGTCTAGATTCCCTCCACATACAACTTAAAATACAAATTGTACACACTTTGAACATAAAGTCTTTGAACATTCCTCACTAATTGTTTAAATGCTGTGTGGATTTTGTCTCTAGCGGTTGGTTTCACTTTAACCTTCGGACAAATTGAAAACTTTTTTTCAGTAAAACTCCACTCCTCTTTGTAGTCTTAATTTTGTACCACAGGGACTGTTTAATAAACAGTTTGCAGGTAAAAAGGAAAGACCTGATGACCCAGTATTCTCGGTTTTCCCAAATGATTAGACATACAGATTAGTCAAAAAAAAAAAAAAAAAAGAAAGAAAGAAAGAAAGAAAACAGGATTATGATTGGTTACATATAAATAGGAACAGTTCCCTGAAGTCGTTAAGGGAGCAATAATGAGAGAAGAGTTGTTGCTAAAATTGATTTTAGGCGGAAGCCAGTTTCATTTCCCTAAAAAATCTTTTGTATATTTATTTAGTAATTGGTCATGAAATAATGCTTTAGACAGGCATTTTAGAAAGCATACCTCCTGTTTAATAAATCTGAGACTTTGATAATTATTAATGTACAAATGCCAGCCGAGAGAGGCTTTATTCCCCGTGTCATGGAACAGCTATTAATGATACTCAAAGGAGTGAAAATTACCATTTCGGAAGTGTCCAAAGCAGTAAACTGGTAAACAAGCCTGCAGTTAGGGCTATGGATGATGTGAATCAACAAGGGTGAAAAGATTTGGTTACTCTGTGTATTAGTGTTAATAGGAATAGATTATAGAGGAATATTTGTGATGTGACCTTCTGTGCACTAATTGAAATAGTATTCAGAGTCAGCATTGGCGTAATCAAGTTAAACACGGAATCATAAATCATCATGAAAAGTGCTGTCACAACTTCGCCGTTAATGCCCTGGACTGCTGGGCAGCCTCAAGAAAATATCTGCTTTGCCGATCTTTAGGTTAATAGGAACAGAAATGGCATTTAAAGACTATTTGGATCAAATCTGCTCTGAGGTTGAAAGTGTTCCTCTGTTAATTTACTGGTAATTTGAAGTGATGTAGTTAGGGTTAGAAGGAGCACAGCTGAGCCCCTTATAGCAAAACAAAGGGCTGTGGGAGTTTCTTCTAATATTTATTTAATTGCTTTAGGGTACAATGCTAATCAGTTTTAATATACATGTGTAGTGTCCTTTGTTTCTCAGATATAAAACAGTTGGCAAGGTGATCAAATGCATATCGTTAGCTTTATAGCTTGAGGTGATGCATTTGATGAGGATAACTTTAGCACCCTCATATTTGACAAACGGAGAAAGCTTTTATTGTGTATACACAGAAATATTTCTGACAAATTAAACTATAATGTGTCCTGGAGAAAGAATAAGAATCTAACAGCAATATTTTTCTTATGAACATTTCTTATTGATTGAATAGTATCAAACTAACAGGCTTAAGAAAAATCACAGAGGAATTTGTTGAGAAATGATATATACTATTGCCAATAAAGCCCCGTGTCTCAATGCAGAGAAAGGTTGTGCTAATTTAATCAGTTACTCATCAGATCCTGTAGACAATAAGATGTATGATGCTAAGAAGTAAAGGGCTTGTTTATTATAATTTGCTTCAAATGCTATAAATTAATAGAAATTTCAGCAGGCAACTGATAATAGAACCTTTTCAAAAGTATCATATTTTACTTCAAATCAGAAAGCAGTTCAAGTTTACCCACTTTTGAATATAATCTATTTAAAACTTGGTGGGCAAGTTAGGTGCACCTTTGTGTTTGTTAAATAATCTTAGAAAGAAATTTCTTCCTAATTGTTGTTCACTTGAGTAGGAAGGAAACGGAAGAGTTATTCCCTTAAAGTTGAATATTCTTAAGTAACTATGAAATTTTGAATGATATTACAATTTACCTATAGTAGACAAATGGATGTTATAGGAAATCTGAGGTTGTTTGGCAGTCTAGATACATTAAAGTTTTCTTCTAAAAGGAAGATTTGTGACTTTTGCAATTCTTTGGGCTATTCAAGTACCGTTTTCAGGATCTAGGAACTGGCAAGCTGCAGAGCCCAGGTAGCCTATCCCAGCCCAAACCCAGATTACAGAGAAGATAACTGAGGATCTGAGTGGAGTGACTTGTCTAAATCCCCACAGCCAGCCAGGGTTTGTACTACTTAATAACTAATCAATGTTGATGTCTCTAAAACATTACCCTGAAAATTTTCACTTTAGAGTATTACATGAAAAGTTTATCATTTTTTAGATGATACTTTGCTTCTTATCTATGGAATATTTTCAAAACTTTTCTACTTTCAACAATATTTAGTGAGAACTTTCCATTGATATCCTCAGTAGCCCATCAATTGCTGCCAATTAAAATATGCTTTCATAAAATTAGTGATTATCAGAAGTGATTTCTACAACGAAAGGATCAAAATGCTGGCTAACAAATTTTCTTCACTACTTTTAAGAAACAGGGGTCAACATTTTAGGAAAAATTTTAAAGAATGTTAAAAATTTCAATCACTACAGTTAAATGAGGTATTAGTCATGGTACCATCGGCTGACGATATCTGCATTAAGTTTTCTAATGATAAAATGAGTTAGTTGTCATAATACAGTAAATTGTCTGTCCTTTGAATAGAAAACTGGATCTACATCAAATAAGCAAGGTGCATAAAAGGAAGGAAGAATCTTTACTCGATGTGGGAAATGTTATCTTCCATCCCTTCTTTACCATCAGAGATACAAACATGAATTAGACACGGTTGCTAATGCTGTAAACTCACAGTCTAACAGGGACATATCCCTAGAATGGCAGAGTCAGATGCAACCTTAAAAATCTCATAGTGGGTTAACCACCAATTTAGAACTTGAAACCATGTCTCCAGATTTCTAATCCATGGCCCAGGCTTCACCAGAGTTTTCCAAGTGGCCTGTGGAGCAGAGGACAGCCCATCCCACCGCAATCTGAAGCTCCGGAATGACTGGGAACAGGAAAGGAAGGATGCTAGGGACAGTCCCTGTAAATTAAGGGCTCTAAGAACCCATACAAGAGCATCAGCACTGGCTGAAGTCAGTCCAATAACACAACCATTCACAATGGAATGCCGTCCCCTAACCAGAAGATCTGACAGGGAGCTGCAACAGAAAATCTCACCCTTATTGGCAACTAGTGACTTGGTGTTTCTCACCATTCAGGGTAAGTGCTATAGTGTAATACCAATTAACATATAAAGCTATCAAATACATGTTTTTAAAGACATTTTCCTCTCATATATTGCTATCTATTGCCTTCTGGAAGCTCCATGTGACTCCTAATTTGGGGTTTTCTTTCTCATTCATCTTTATAATGACCAAGAATAGTGTCTGGTACACAGTAGGTGCTATATAAATATTTGCTAAAATTTTAAAGTTATCCAATTTTGTTATTTTGCATGTCAACTCTATGATCATAATTTTAAGTCTTTAAGATTCTTAAATGATGGGTTTTTCAGAGGTGCAATAGAAGTGTGAATAGAATTGACATCTAAGTGGAGATGTTGTACTTCAGCATAGTAATTCCACATCTGACACTAATTTTAAAATCTTTTCTCCCAAATGCCTGCTCACTACCTTGGCTTTATAGGCCAAACTGCCATCCGTGAGCAAAGCTGCGTGTCTCCTCCACTTGAAGAGCCCCAGGAGCATAATATAGTCAGTGGGAGTTCAGGACAGAAAAAATATACACTGCTTTGCACACAGCCTGAAAATCAAGGCATAAAAGAGGGAAAATAAATCAATGAGCCCCATTCGGCCTTTGCATGCATAATTCATCAGTAGAAATAAGTATCTAAAATGTTTTACCTGTAAGTGTAGGATAAGTTACTTCATTTTTAAATGTCTAAATCATAGTTATATCCCAGATAATTATAATATTGATAATTTGAACTATATAAGCTACATAGTTAAGCTATATAAATATCAACTTGTTGATTTTTAAGGGTGTATTTATATTTATGTCTTAAAAATGTACTTCATCCCAGTTTAAAGATGGGCTATAAAACTGAAAATAATGCAGGACAGTTTGATCCCTTTACAAATAGTTGAAAGATAATCAAAATATCAGTACCTGAGATTGTAAGTGGAATTAACATTTATTGAGCTACTACAATGTCTCGATCACTATAGGAGATATTTTCATATTACCTCTATAGTAAGTATTTCACATTATCTCAGTTAATTTTCCCACCCCTAGCCCCATGAGATGGGGGCTATTATCTCCATTTACAGATGAAGGCACCAAGGTCCAGAGAGATTAAGTCACCCATAATCACACAGATATTAAACTGCAGATTCAAGACTTGATCCCAGGTTTCTTTGATCTAAAGCCAATCTCCTTTTACAATACCATGCTACTTCTCTAATTGGCTCAGCAATTGTACATAAAACAAACCGTATGCTTGAAAAAAGATGTTTATCTATATATTTATTTATAAATAGATACATACACGTATACTATTGGGTTGGTGGGTAAATGGGCAGCAAAATTGCAAGGCCCATATTTGGGCCCTACTAGTTGCTTATTCCCTCTTTGCTCAGCAAGTGCAGCCCCATCAGCCCCTGGAAAACATTTGCTACTTTAGAATTATTTCCTCCAGCAGGAAGGGCTTTTGACTTTGGGAGGGGTATGAGATGGCGGGTAGGATGAGATGGGCTGAAGAGAGATTTACTTCTGTCTGAGATTTTCTATTACAATCACAACCCAAAACACTATATATAGCCAGAGAACTTGCACGGTATTAAAGAAAAAGAAAAAAAAGAATAGGAGCAATATGTACAGATGGGACAAATACAAGACAGAGTGCCGGGGATTTTTCCTCCCAAAGCAAGAAGTATCACCTTCCATTGCTATGAACCCTGAAAAACATATTTCAGGGTATTTCTCTCTTTGTAAAATCAGCCTCACAGGAATGCCTCCCCTGCATTAGTAGAGGAGGAATGGAGAAGAGTGTACTTCACTCACCATCATCTTGAGCTGGAACTTCCAGAAGCCATCCTCCACATTGTTCCCACAGAAGAGTCAACTTAGCTGAGCCTTATCACCCTCCATCCTATGATAAAAGGTAAAAATTAAATTAATACATTCAGATAAATGAATCTTCAACCATAGAAAGTCAGGTACAATGTTAGATGTGTTTTATAAACCATTGTTTTAAAGATTTGAATATATCCCCCTACGGACAAAATTGCTGTTATGGAAGTAACCATAATTCCGCTTCATCCTGTATTCTTTGAAGAACTCTATACCCAAACCATAGCTGACATTTAATATATTACGCGAACATCAGCTACAAAGGTCCTATGACTATGAATGCCATACACAATTGCATTAAAAGCCAAAACATCATACTTAAACTATTACACATTTAATATAGACAAATTTTATCACTATAGCTCATTTTCTAATCCTCATAAATTTGGAAATTCAATTATTCAACTCATGAAATACACTTATATCAACATTGTCAGCCTCACAATGTTTTCCTTGGTCTATTTTCCCAAGATAGTGTGCCTCTATACTCACATTATAAGCCCACGACATCGGAACATGAAAGAGCCTGATGAATGTTTTCATGTCGAATTTTGATATAATGATTATGCTTACTTTTTTTGAGATATTTTCCTACACTAAGTCATTGAAGATTTTCAAATAAAATGTTCATTTCTAAAACTCCGAGCATACTTATTTTATCTGAGAGGCAAAAATTCGTTTTAAATACAAATTAATAAATTCTATCCCACATATAATCATGCTTGGCAATGAACAAAGTGCTTATAAGAGAAAGATAAATTGAATTTAACATTATAACTCTTTTAATAAAAATACATAGATTCAAAACCTCTTCAGTGACCCTGTCTTCTACAGTATAATTCCCTAAAACTTCTAAGTCACTCAATGATAAGAGGCTGATCTAAACGCTTCCACTGCATTAATCAAATACCAGGTCTAATTAAAAGAGCCATGCACAAAGCTTTTTCAAAATGTTGCTCAGGTATTGCAATAATTTCTGATCACCCAAGCCTGGAAGACAAATAATTAGAGCTGCCAGAGCATTCTGATGAGTGATGTCAGCATCTCCAAGTGACCTTCCCTCCACTAATTAATTTTCATCTTAAGAAAAGAGACCCTGTTGTTGCACATTATTAATTGAGTTCACTAAAAGATGCGCCTGATTAATTTTTGTTGATAATACTTGTCATTCTAGGCAGCGACTGTAATCATTCTATTGGGTTTTATTTTTTTTAAGTTGATCTAAGTCCTTTGCAATGTGACTGATATATCTGATACAAAATATCATGCATAAGGGCATATCCTAGAACGTGTCTGGGCTATTTTTCATTGTAGTTGTTTGCCGAGGTAAAATGAAATGTCAGAGTGGAGTTTTCTGAGCTGTTGGAAACTGCTAAGGTATCATTTCACTTTGCCCTTGTAGCTGAGTGGGGCCACTTATTCCCAAGTCCCCAAAAGAGATCACTGCACCCATTTTGTAGCCTGCTTTTGAGTTTTATGGCGAAGCAGCCCATCCCCGGAGAAAACACTGCATTTGTCTTTTAAGAGTTTTTCATCACATCTCTGTGATTACCAAAAGACTTCTTACAACTTCCTTTGTCCTCAGAGTGGGATAGTTTGCTAAGTAATTTTAGCCTTTTGACCCTGTGTGGGAGGCAGAAAGTAAGCCCAGAACTTGGCTTGTTGCCCTGTTCATTCATAGAATATTAGGATTAGAAAAAATAAAAAGAGGGCTATATTAAAGTATTTATTTCATTAATCTAAAATTGAATAGGAAATTTAGTCATACTCCTAATGAATGTAAGTTGTACTCCAATACAGAAACATTCACATGCCATTGAATTTCAAGACCTTTATTAAAACCATAGTTTGTTTTCAGTGGAAACTCCTAAATGTAGAATTAATTTCTTGGGAAAATATTGTGTTTCAGTTTCTAAGTGAAAATACATTATTTGTGCTGGGAAAATGAACTCACAAGTCTTGTTAGATTTTAATGTGGTCTTGCTAGGTCGATTTTGTCTAAATGAACAACAAATAAATATAATTTCATGGATACATGTGCTTAACAGTTAAGAAAAACGTGCTTAATGTGATGCCTTTTGTTTTGCTGAACCTGAAACCTTTGTAAAATGTCTTGAGTCTTTAGTCTGAAACAGGCAAAGTTAGATCCTATTACCTGTGCTGTATGCTATTGACTTAGAAGTTTAAAATAATTCATTAATATAGTATAGTATTGACGGAAAACTAACAAAACTATCTCTTAAGTCTTTTTTGAGGTAGCCTTTCCCTCTTCTGCTGAGAGTTTTTCCTTGTTCTATTTCCCACTGGGTGAATACAGGGTGGCCCTAAACCATCCTAGATCTAAAATTTGATAAAATTGTCCTATCATGCAGCCAAATTCACACCTCCCTGTGAGAGATCTTCCATGGAGGGAAAGAAGGTGATGCTAGTTCTCTAATAGTAGAGCTCAAGTTCATTATCATCAATCAATACTATTATTAAATTTCCACCAGGAATTAGGCATTTTATATATCTTGAAATTCGGATGAGCTAAAGCTGACATTTCATCCCATGTGTCTCCTGAGGAAACGGGTTTGAAAATGAAGGTTTGTGGGTAAAGGTAATACTCATGCGAGTTAAACGATGTATTCATAATGCAAAAAGAGCAGCATGTAAGGACATCAAACCTGATATTTTGAGATGTTTTACTGTCACAGTATTTTAGAACTGAAAAGAACTTTGGACATGACCTGTCTGACCTTAACATTTGATATATAAACTGATTCCCAGAAGACTTGATTAATTACATAACAAAAGACTTAATCCTTTGTTATGCAAAGAAAATATAGAAAGAACATTGATAAACACTAACTTGTATTTAGTTCGAACATCTTTATTTAGAGTCATGAAAATACTCTAAATAAAGCAGTTTTTGAGAGCATTGTTTAGGTATCTTTTGTGTGCATCACCAAGTGTGAATTTATCAGTACTGATGTCTTTTTTTTTTTTTTTTTTAACACTAAAATGCTAAGGGACCAAAACTGTTTGTTCTGCCTTACCTATTCAGATTATTGCCTTTTTCAGTTACAAGGATAATAGAAGAACAAAGGGGAGGGAGGTGGAAGGAAAGAAAAAGAGGCAAGGAAACAGGAAGGAAAGAGAAGCGAGGGAGAGATGCCTAATTTGGTTTCACCTCTTTTTATTTTTGCCACCTCATTATGTTTTCAAATTTTAACATGCAAGCCTAAGAAAGGTTGCCTCCATCTGACAATCTCTGAGCAAGGGCAGTTTATTTCCTTCAAGAAACTGATCTTCAATATTAAATAGGGGAAAATAAAATTGAGGTTTTATGTTATAAAATTGCTCATAAATTCACTTTGTGTAACTTCTACAAGTAGAGTGTTACTGCACTTAGTGACAAATCTTAAGATGTGATAGTTCATTTCCAAAACAATGTAAATGACGCATATCAGAATATGACTTATCTGTAGGAAAAAAATGAAGTCTTTATATTTTTAATTTAAAGAAAACAATGATCTTGAAAGAACAACATTCTGGACTTGAAAGAAAGACAAATAGGGTCAGGATATCTTCCTGGACAATGAAGAGGAGGATGGAGTGGAATATCAGGTATTGCTCTGAATGTAGGTCATTATTGCGGAAAGAACATTGAGACTCAGGAGGGTCCGTTCTTTTGAGTGATGTGATTTAAATCGATATGGAGAGATTATCTCTGGCTAATATATCTGACATTAATCTTCTAATCAGATTTCACCTATAGTCTGTCAGCATTTCTTTCAGAAATAATCATCAATATTTTATTCCAATGCATAATCATTTTACTTTCTTTTGTGGCTCTTTTCCTATTTTAATAACATTGCATATCAGTAATTATATTTAACCAAACCAGAAATTAAAGCAAAGGGGGCTTTCCAGATGTGGATTCTGACTTTTAGCTATGTCATCCCTCTTGACAGCCAGTGGAGCCTTCCATTTTGTATAAAGAACACTCATGTAGGGTAGGTGTCATTGAACAATATGTGGCCCTAGGATGTACATCTTTCTCAGCTAATTCACTTCAGTTTTCATTACAATTTACATGATTGAGCTGTCCTCATTCCAACCAATGTTTCCTCAATGAGCGAATGAATGTAATCCATAGCCACAATATGTATGGACATGGCATTTTCATATACTCATAGGCATTCACCTTCCTGTTACAATGAAAGGTTGTGGTAGCCACAGGGCTCAGACAATTGCACATAAGATCTGGGGTTAGATCAATTATGGGAGGCAGTTTGGTGGGGAAAAAATACACTCTGTGGGAGTTGGAGTCAATCCTTGTTGGTTGGAATCTTAAGTCACCTAAAGCCTCAGACTCAATTTCTATATAAGATGTAAATATATTTTACTTTCTCCTCATGGGGTTGAGGAGAAATAAAATGTGAACATAACAAACCCAGCGCTTGACATATTGCAAAAGTTCAATAAATATTATTTTACACTCAGTCTCGATTGATTAGCCCACTTCATTCATGGGGAGATTCTGCTATGCAACACCTCAACTTTCCAAACTTTGTTCTTCACACTGCTTTTCCCTTGCAAGCAAAGAAAACTTGGAAAAACAATGCATTCTCTGGAGCCAGAGCTGAGCCCAATCAAGTGGGCTTACTGGTCAACCTAGGAAGCGTGGCTTCTGAGACTGGTCGTGGTTGCAAGATGGCAGAGAAATGACAGACCTGTAAGGCAAAGTCCAAATCCTCACTCAATGTTAAACTTGTTACAGAGTTTGAAATTATATATCATAAAATAGCTCATTCAGCGGGTATTAGAAGGACTGCTCAGAGGTTTTGAGATGGGAATGAAGTAGGAAAAGGACAGCCATTGGTAGTGAAACTTAGAGTAACAACTTGACTGTTTTGCAAGCTGATTTAGAGAAAGCGTTTTAACGTTTAAAAGGCTGGCAAGCATTATGATCTATGATAGTTTCACTTCTTAAATGGAGTTTCACAGACCTTACTAATTTTTGACAAATCTCACATCATTTAATTTTTTAAGAGGTGTGTTTGACCCAAGGTTTTTGAAATACCTTTATATCTGACCTAAAAGGCACCTTCAGCCTAGCCTCTTTTAAAGATAATTTTGACAGAAAGCTAGCTTTGGCTAGTAGCCACACCACCATAAGTTTTGACCTTGAGTGAGCTCCAATTTCTAGTAGTATTTGAATAAGTGACTTTTAGGTGAAAGTAAGAGGTCAGGAGATAAAATATCGAAGTTATCAGGATTGATTTTTATTATTTCTCTCTCATTAATTGCCTGTGCAGTACCCCTTCCCCTCTGATTTAATATCTTCTGAAAATTCCCTTCATTTGTAGGTCATTAACAATAATTTTAATGTAGATCATGTCCTATAGAACAAATTCCAAAGACTTGTCTGAAGCAAAGAGATAGAGCGGAAAGAGCTCTAAGCTTAAAGTAAGAATGCCTGCTTTCCATCCTGATTCTGCTACTAACTAGTTACATAAGCTATCTTTATCTTAGATGAAATAGTGATAATCAGCTCTCCAACCTCACAGCATCTTTGCATGGTTTAAATAAGTTTCTGCCCGTGAAAGCATATAGAAAGCTATAAAGTATTGCACACATAAATCATTACACTAATTAAATTACGTATTTGATTTATGGTCTTGAAAATTTGAGGATCAAATATTGTTTCAATAAATGACTCTTGGAAATAATTTAATTTTAAAGGTATACTGAAATAAAAATATTTGCCTTCATGGAATTTAGGCTATAAAATTCAAGGTTGTGGCTCCTAAAATAATTACATTCTATAAAGCAAACCCTGTGTTGCTTTAAGAGCCTTCTAAGGGGTCATGCTACTTCTATCCTTGTCCACTTAGAGTATTTTTTTTAAACAGTTGCCAGAATGATCCTTTTAACCAAGTTAAATCATTTCACTCCTCTGTTTGAAACTATTCAATGACTCTTCTAACACTCAGTATAATAGCTAAAGTGCTTACAATGGCCGAAAAGACATAACACAGTTGGGTCCCCTGTTAACTCTCTGACTCCACCTATTACTGGGCTACGCAGATCCATATTTCCTTCTTAAGACCTGCATGCTGTCTATTCCCTCTTCCTGGAAAACATTTCTCCCTGATATGGCCAACTCCCTTATGACATTTAAGTCTCTATTCAAATATTATCTTCCTAATTAAACCTATACTTTAAATTGCACTCCCCCTCAGCACACCTAATAAACTTACCCTGCTCTACTTTTTTTTTTTTACAGCACATATCACCTTCTAACATATTATACGATTTACATTTTTATTATGCTTATTATTTGCCTCCACCCACTGTAATGTAAATTTCAGCAGGGAAAGGATTTCATCTGTTTTGTTCACTGATATCTCCAAGGCTTTCAAACAATGCTTGGACTATACAGTAAGTGTTCAAAGCATATTTACTGAAAGAATGAGTGATATAATGATAATACCACATACAGGTTTGTCAGTAGATGTGCTGACTTCCCCGGCTCAGTATTGTAATCAGCTGTAACCATTTATGGACTATGTGCATCCAGGAAAAGGTGAGAAATGTGGCTATAAAGAGAATGAAACCATCTAGCTCTTCTAGACACAGAATCCCTGACCTTGGAATCTCTTTGTACATTTTTTAACCAATGTTGTTAACAGGATTTTCTTTGTCCTAGGTCTACAGAACATGACAACATTAATCTCTTAGTAAATTTGCATGAAATTTGCAAATATAATTTCATGATCTGTAAAACCAAAATCAAAGTATAATATACCAATTTCATTGACTTAATCTTCCAGAATTCTATCAAGAAAGTAATCAGATTTTTTTTCATTATTTATTCTTTATTCAATATGGCTCATCCTGCAATTCTCTACAGGCTGATTAGTAAATTCCCCTTCTTAACATTTATTTCTATGTTTTATTTGAGGTTAAACTAATTATATCTAGTATTTATAATTACCTGAATCTTACATCTTTTAATCCGTAAGATATAGCTTGAAATTTACCTTTAGCAATCTAAAGTTTCATTCTGGTTTTAAAATCCAATCAGTAGTGGGTCAATAATTTTGCCACTTGGGCATCATATACATAAGGGCAGGTTAGTGCTTATAATTTGGCTGCGTCATACCTTATTAATACTACCATTTCACTAATACTATAATTTTATTAATACTATAACTCTGGTGGTGGCGACTATGGTTTTGGTTTACAGTTCCTAGCTGTCATCCTTTCTAATTTGCAGTTGTATACCAAAATTCTGCTTGTTTCCAAATTTCCAATAAGAAGCCGAGGTATTCAGTCTGATCAAGTCATCATATATAATGGTGGGAATGAAGAAAAAGAACCAGAGACGCTCTTATCAACAAGGCCATAGTTCTTAAAATGACTTCCATACATTGTCTCCATACAACTAGCAATGTTGCACCTCTGAAAAACACAAGCATACGAAATCCATTTGTGTGGCCATTGCACTGTGAAAGCTAGATTTTTTGTTTTAATTCAGTCATTCAGTAAATAATATTTAAATACCTTGGCAGGTTTTTCTTTGTTTTTGACTGAGGAACATGAATGCCTAAGGGTTACTAAATACATTTTCTAAGGATTTTCATTTTTCCTGCTTCCGATCTACAGCCTGAAATTCCTCCCGTTCTTCCTTTGTCTTCACTAACCACCTCACATCAAATGTAATGCCTCTCTGTTTTTTAGGAGAATTGAAATATTTATCAAAATTGAAACAAAAGGTAAATCTAAATCTGTCTCACTGGATAGCAAGTATATGTCACATATGAAGAAAACTGAAGTATTAAACCTCCTTGGTCTGTTTGCATAACAAGACTTTAAAGACATTTTTTTAACCACACAGGTTTCATGGTGCTTCTTTCATTTCTCCCTATAACCTGGTTTGTCTTCCAAAGCTTGAAACATGATTATACAACATTATTTCATAAATGTGTTTCCTAAAAGTTTCCCCCATTAGTCTTTAAAAGTTTTATTATTTTCTTCCTTACCAGAATATATTTCTCTAGAAACATTACACAGATATTATCCAGGTGTGCTAACTCCAGGGTTTTGGCTATTGTCCAACTTGGACAATTAGTTAAAATCCTCTTTTAGTTTTAACCAGATGTTATAGTCCTCATTTCCTGACCAAAAAGCCTCTTTCAAATTTTGAAAAACTTTTAAATACTTGTCCCATTCTCTTTCTCAATTAGCTGCACCTTCATGCTAACTTAATATGGTCTGATATTCAGTATGTACATACAATTAGTGAGGTTTATACAATGTTTGAAAGAAATCAAACCTAAAAATACTTTGAATATGAGAAGGCAAGCATTAATTAACAAAGCATTCATTAACAAACACAGTATGTGTAGAGTGACTTAAAATCTCCTTTTGCTCTGGCTTTTTAGTTGAGATATTAACTACTGAAGAGATCAGTGCATTAATTTTTTAGAGAATTTTCTACATTTTGCATAGTTTCTTTTATTTAATTTGACTGCAATCTTTCTGAAGTTATGCCTTTTATCCATTTTACATTTTATTCAGGACCTAGTCAATGCTGCTTACATTGTTAAGTCCCCAAAATATATTTATTCACTTGTAATATGACATGCAGCTATATATTTTTATATGTGAAGAATTTTGAAAACTACCAACAAAGTCAAATTTTTATCCCTGACAAACAACATGAGTCCTCCATAAGCACAACCATTTAATCTATTTTTTTCTCTGAGCCCTTCATTTCCTGTACTAAATTCCTCATACACTTTCAGGAAGTGAAATGAAAGCAACTGTCCTCGCCCCTCCAAGATTACTGAACATAAACCAAAAAAAGTAACTGCTGTAGCCCCAGAGAGTCGATGGGCAAAGGCAGCCCCTCTTAATTCTCATCAGCTAGGAACAATGGTGGTGGGTTCCTGAGTGAAGGGAGGAAGAGAGTGGAGTGAAAGAAACATTTTAAAAGTCCAATCAACTGATTAGGAGAAAATCCTCAAGATGTGTGATGTGTGCAACAGACTTCTAAGAGAAAATACTGGCCTGGAGCTATACTTAATTTTCCCCATTCCATACCTCGAGCAACTATTAAAACCAAATGTTTAGGTCTTCTAGATACAGCATGTGGGTTAGTGTTGTTCTGTGTTTTGATAAAAGTGAGTTCAATATTTCTTTATTAATTTTAATGGTATAACAAGAACGGCGTATCATTTTGACATAAGGAGTTCAAAGTTACTATGCCAGCACTCTTCCATTAATCTTTAAAATATATTTGCTGGGTGAGCAGCCAACATAATCCTGGCTAAACAGATAAGAAAATAGAGAGCTGGTGATAAGGTGACTTGTTTAAAGCTGCACAACAAATCAAGAGGGAAGCCAGCGCTCTGGTCCTCGCCTGCTCCGTGAGCACCTCTGCTGGCACAGACTTACACTGGCAGCAAGAAGTGGGTGCTTCAGAGTTGGAAATCACTTGATAAAAGGGCCTTATTCTGATAACTTCTGGAAAGTTCAGATGAGAATTCCACAAGTAGAGAAAATATGTATTTTCTGTCACGTCAGTATTTTGAGCTATGTTCCTCCGTTGTATAGCATCAGCTTTTAATTATTTAGAGAATAATTATCCATTTGTGGCTTATCAATTCCCCTTCCTTCTCTCCTGCTTCCTGTCTTTGGGCCATTTCACTGCTCATTAATACTTGCATCAGAGGCCAGATCAGCTTGGCTGGTGAGTCTGGTAAAAAGATTTGGTGACCAAAGAGACAGAAACCATTGAATATGTAAAGGTTAGTGATTATCTTGAGGTTGAATCTATCCATAGATTAGAGAGTTTAACTCAGTAACAAATGATTGTGTCATTAGTTTGTCAGGGAAGGGTCCACTCCACTTTTGCTTTTTCTTCTGTATATTTATTTTTCTCTAATTCTGTGCTTGATGCTTATTATCACAGATCATCGAAATTTGACAAAAGATGCAATCATCTGAAGGATTTTGACAACACTCACGTTTTTAAACTCCACATTCCCTACCCCTAGGAAAGAAACCTCAATAAATGCATCTTACATTTATTAAGGAATATGGAAAGGAATAAGGAAAGGTGCACTTTTTCTGAATTATTTGTGGGTTGGTAGATAAAATACAGCAATCAGCGTCCTGCCACCCGCCCCCACCCCTCAAGGATTCTCCGTGGTTAAAAAGCTGGTGCTGGTGGATTAGTCAGAAGTTGTGATTGCCTCATGAATCAGGGTGAAGCTTCTCACAGGTGGCAGTTAGTTTGATCTTCCTAGTCATTCAAGGAGGATATATATCTTTTGTGATTATCACTCACAAGGATATCCTTGAAGGAAAACGAGGCTGCCTCACCAAAGCACAACTAAATGAAACAAACAAAAAAGGAACAGTGACAATGTAAGGGAGCAACAGAGGATTATTTCAGAATCTACACAAATAAAAAGCTGTGTGTTAGTAAAGTCTCTCTGCTGTCACTTAAAGCCCTATTCCTAGATCTGTGCTGACCACATCAAAACAATGCTGCTGCATAAGCAAGGGAATAAACAAAGCAAAGACCCATTAGCTCTGTTTCCATTAGACACGCAGAGGGGGAAAAAATCAATAACAGGCAAACAGAAGATGAAATTGATAGGAAAGAAATGTTAATTTTAGAGCTTTAAAATGAGGTCTTACAAATAATGTCATGCAATAAAACCTTAAAAACTATTTTTAAAACTTTCAAAATCATTTACATGGGGAAAAGAATGCTAGCAGGAACATATAAGGCAAATTAAAGTTTAGCGCATTCTTAATGACTCATCTTAAACAAATTATGCATGAGATAGATTACACATCGCTCACCCACTTAACAAAAAGGCATACACATGAACAAAAAACAAAACCAGGTGGCTTTTAAAAAGAAATTAAGTGTATACTTGGTGACTGATGGGGAGAAATACCAAATGATGTGAAAGACCTCATAAAATAGAGTTCTCTTGAAAGAACCTAGATTGATGGGTTCTTCGGCCACAGACTGTGGGCAGAGCAGGACAAACGACATCAGTCTCCACTTTCAGATTCCATCCTGTAAATACCCTCAGCAGACAGGCTAGGGGAGTAGAGAGAACAAGGACTCTGGAGTAACAAGTCCTAGATTTCAGTTCCAGCCTCACTGCCCACTAACTGTGCAATGGTGGACAGGTACTTCACCTGCCCTTCATTTCCTCATTCGTAAGATAGAGATGATAATAATGCTGTTTTATCCTCCTAAGTTGGACGAGCTTTATTCTTTTTCAGAAAAAGAGGCAGGGTCTCACCATGTTGCCCAGGCTGGTCTTGAACTCCTGGGCTCCAGCAATCCTCTTGTCTGGGCCTCCCAAAGTGCTAGGATTATAGAAATGAGTCACCACGTTTGGACTTGGTATTTTTTTTTCAAAGACCCAGCTCATTAGGCCTGGTTCAAAACCACTAGTTTAAAAGCATTGGTTCTCAAACTTCAGGATGCATCTGAATCACCTGGAAGGGTCTGTTAAAATGGGGACTGCTGTGCTCTGCCCTCAGAGTTTCTGATTTGTTAGGTCTGGGATGAGGCGTGAGAATTTACACCATGGTAGTTTTGATGCTGCTTTCAAGGACTACCCATTGAGAGCTTCTGGTTAAGTCCTGGGATTTTAGCATGGTCTGTGGGATTTTCACATGCTAAAATCAGCAGGGTCAGGATCACCCAGGATCCGGTTAGTCACTCAGACCCAACAGACCTTGTTAGAAATGCCAACCTATTTTACTCAACCAGAGGCAGCATTTAACAAGATCCCCAAGTGCTTTGTATGCACATTCCATTTTGAGCAGCACTGATCTAGAGCATCTTCAGGGGACATGGAGCCAATAAAAGATTGTGAAAAATCTGCTCTAGGGTGGTTGTAAGAAAAGCCCTTCAATCTGAATGACAAAAATCCAGGTCCTTGGCATTGGCATTCTCCCCAGGAAGTCCTGTTTGTGGACCCAACAATATATACCAATTGGAAACAGTTCTCCTCAGGCAAGACGCTTATAGCTACTGCAGCAGGTGCCAGATTGCTAAGTGTCCACGTGGGCAGTGAGGGCCAGGTTGAACAGTATCTTCTTGCTCTTCATAGGAATTTTGCTTCCTTAGATGATAATCTTTTCAGTACTTCCTTATATTTTCCTCCTATTTTTCCCTGGAGAATTTCCTTGTGTTTCCAGTTTATATGTTTGATTCATGTATGATTATGGACTTAATGATATTAATTTTGGTCAGAAGCAAAGTAAGCTAAAAATGCCAAGTGTATTTGGCATATCCGAGAGTTCGTAACAGCTACAGAGTCACTGGGTTAAGCATCAATGATCTAATATCAGCCTAGCATTACAACAACCGCTTCATTCAAACAAGGCTCCTATTACTTGGAATACAAATTGGAGCACCAGCTTCACATTTGTAAGATTTATATGCCCATTTAGGGAAATTCCTCTTGTAGCTCCTCTGATAACATCATCTGGCAATACAAAGCTGAATGGTTCAAATCAGATTTCATCTCTACTATGTAGTGGTTTAGTGTTGGAGGATGAACTTACAGACTATTAAATTTATAAAAAACAAAGACAAATATACAACATAAACAATTCAAGTTCCAAAATCCTTACATTAGCTTTTGGAAAAGGACAGCTACCAAAAATAAAAATAAAAATAAAAAATAAAAAAACAGTGAAGATTAAATCTTTTAAGATTCAATTTGTCTAGCCTGCCATATAAGGCCTAACCTTGCTGGAGACTTAGAATTATGGCTTTATTTTAGTCCACAACTAAGCCAGACAGCAGATATCCCTTCAATGATGTTTTACAGTAGAATCAATTAGAAAATATTCTGATTTTCAGAACTAGCCCCCAAAAGTGATATTACTAAGGCAGGTATCTATCATGCCAATAATGTCTATAGCACATTAACAATGTAAACACATGCATTGTTCCTTTTTATTTTCGTATCTGTGATTATTTTAAAGGAATGATTAAAAATATTAAGTAAACTATTAGAACCTAAGAAATGTCTTAGGATTTAATGATTTTTTTTTTAGCCTAACAATCTTTCTTCTTACCATCAAAAAAAAAAAAGTCATTATCTTTCTCAAACAAATAAATCAGAACTCTAAGCACTATCTCCCTCACAGGAGACATGGCTTCTGCTTCCAAAATCTCTGCCTTTCTAATCAAATATTTCTCTCTAGGTCTTTCCTTTTTCTTGATACTAGTTTGCTGCTATAAATAAGATTCCTTCTAACTTTATGGAAATTAAAGAATTCATGTTTTTTCATTGCAAGTGTTAGAAATCTTCCTGTTATCGACACTTCTCAAAAGAAGACATTTATGCAGCCAACAGACACATGAAAAAATGCTTATCACTGGCCACCAGAGAAATGCAAATCAAAACCACAATGAGATACCATCTCACACCAGTTAGAATGGTGATCATTAAAAAGTCAGGAAACAACAGGTGCTGGAGAGGATGTGGAGAAATAGGAACACTTTTACACTGTTGGTAGGACTGTAAACTAGTTCAACCATTGTGGAAGACAGTATGGTGATTCCTCAAGGATCTAGAACTAGAAATACCATTTGACCCAGCCATCCCATTACTGGGGATATAACCAAAGGATTATAAATTATGCTGCCATAAAGACATATGCACATGTATGTTTATTGCAGCACTATTCACAATAGCAAAGACTTGGAACCAACCCAAACGTCCATCAATGATAGACTGGATTAAGAAAATGTGGCACATATACACCATGGAATACGATGCAGCCATAAAAAAGGATGAGTTCGTGTCCTTTGTAGGGACATGGATGAAACTGGAAACCATCATTCTCAGCAAACTATCACAAGGACAGAAAACCAAACACCGCATGTTCTCACTCATAGGTGAGAACTGAACAATGAGAACACTTGGACACAGGAAGGGGAACATCACACACCAGGGCCTGTCGTGGAGTAGGGGGAGAGGGTAGAGATAGCGTTAGGAGATATACCTAATGTACATGACGAGTTAATGGGTGCAGCACACCAACATGGCACATGTATACATATGTAACAAACCTGCACATTGTGCACATGTACCCTAGAACTTAAGAGTATATTATTTTTAAAAAAAGAAATCTTCCTGTTATCTATTTTCAGGCAATGGGCTTTATTAAAAAATCACATTGCATATTCAACTACTGTGGAAAGAAGTCTGATGGCTCCAATTGAGCTACGTGTAGAACTTAAAGCAGCTCACTTATCCTATTTGGGTTCAATATATTTATCCCATAAATGACCCACTCCTGCATCAAGGAATGATTTATTTAAGAGATACCACATATCTTTGAAATATTTCTATTTACGCATTACACTGAGCCTTTAGGAATATTAGCTATTGTTAAATTAGTGTTGATCTAATGAACAAAATCTCCTAAGTCACAATGTGTTTAAAATACAGGATATATCTCGAATACCTATTCTCAGACATCAGGAGACACTGGAAGTACAGAACGGAATCTGCATCTCACCTAGATGTTAACCCCTTGAGGGCAGGAGCTAGACTTGCTTGCCGTCGGTCACCTGCAAAGGGCCCTGCACGTGGCAGACACTCTGCTTGTTGAGCGGATGTATAAAAGAACGTCCCCAGAGGTAACCACTTCGGTATACAAAGGGAGAGGCTGCTTTCTGCTGTGTTGAACGGTGAACACTGGCTAAGACACTTGTCCAAACAAAAAGAGGCTTTGAATTACAGAATAACCTCTGTTAACCCATACCAGGATGTTAAGCTGCTTTTGAAAGCAGGTTCCTTTGTTAACCACCCCCTGAGCCTAGTCCAGAGCCTGGCACACAGCAGTTGTTTGTTAAATTGAATTGACTCAGTAAAAGCCATTTAGTGTCGATAAAAATAAATGTATTAATGCAGTGCTCCAACCTGTTTTAAAAACCGCTTTCTAATTTCACGTTATTTTTTAATTAGGTATTACATGCACATGATACAAAATCCAAAACGTATAAAGGGGAATATAGTTGTATTAGCCCATTCTCACACTGCTATAAAAATACTACCCAGGACAGGGTAACTTATAAAGGAAAGTGGTTTAAGTGACTCAGTTCAGCATGGCTGGGAAGGCCTCAGGAAACTTACAATCATGGCAGAAGACACAGGGGAAGCCAACACACCCTTCTTCACGAGGCTGCAGGAAGGCAAATGAATGCGGGGGGAGCTACCACGCACTTATAAAACCATCAGATCTTGCGAGAACTCACTCACTAACACGAGAGCAGCATGGGGGAACTGCCCCCATGATTCAATTACCTCCACCTGCTCTCTCCCTTAACACGCGGGAATCATAGGGATTACAATTCAAGATGAGATTTTAGGTGAGGACTCAGCCAAACCACGTCAATAGTGAGGAGTGAGTCTCCATTACCCTCAATCCCGGGTATCCAGAACTCATCCTAAGAGAGAAAACCTGGAAACACCGTTTTATAAAGAAAGTGTGTTTTGTCGTAGTTATTGTTGTTGTTACTGTTGTTGTCTTAAGCAGCAAGGAAAACTAATGCTTTTTCTTTCAGCACTTTTATCCTCAACTTTTTCTTAGTCTATTTAGATCTGTAAAATAATTTCTCTTGTAAGACAAATAAAATTATACAAACAGAAATCTGCAAACAATATTAATAAGACAGGGAGCAAATCTAAAAGCCATCCACCTGAGACCAAACGGGCCTACTGTGATTTCTCCTCCAAGATCCACAGGAATCACACTGCTATCAGTATCACTGTGGCTAGCTCTTACCTCTAACAACCATACACCAATTAGCTGTGATATAAATTTGCATTGGAAGTTTTCCATGTTTCCAAGGTTATTTGTCAGAGAAAGCATCAGATGTGTAGGACCTCTCTTAAGCAGTAGTTTAAGGACCTTTTCTTAAGCAGTAGTTTTAAAAAATTGTGAGTGGTTTGCTGCATTTTCTAATCTAGTAGGTAGGGATAAAAAACTCAGACTACGAATAAAGATTGAGGATTAAGATCAACAGCAGACATTTATATTGACAGCATTTCCTGGTGCTTCAAATCAGCTGCTCCTATTTTCTGTTTGTTTTGCTTTGTTTCATTAGATTTGAACTTTTCACCTATATATAGGAGAAAAATTTTACTAAAGCACAGAAGAAAATGTATGTTCTTGTCTGCTAAATAAACACAGACATACACACACACACACACACACAAAAATGTTTTTTGGCCCATGGGAAAACAGTAGCTTTACTAACACCATTTGTGATTTTACATTGAGTTTTAGTGACTTTAGTAAAATTCTATAGTGTTCCGTATACGTTCAGCAACCTTTAAGATGATTTTCAAGAAGGAAAACAGAAATGGAAAAGGAAGAAGTTAACATTAAAATATTTTGGAGACAATGACAAATGCATCTTATATGAAGATTTATGAAACATTTCATACCACGCCTGCCTGTTCCACACTACCCTGTAGCACTGGCCTCAACCAGAGATGATTATGTTTTAGGCATTAGATGGGCATTAAATTGTCTTTGGATGTATTTGAGGACCTGCGATTTCTCAGGTAACACTTCATGCTAAATTAAATAAGAGAATACTACAAGCAGATCATCTCAGACATTATGAGCTTGCAAATCAATTCTTCAACTCAGGGTGCTGTTTTGTTCTCTGAGCAGTTGGTGTAAAGTGCTACATAATGTGAACAATCACCTACTAAAACTTGCATGCACATGCCTAACGCAGATTTTTCCAAAATACGTGATAATGCATACTGTATATTAGAATGTAAGACAGAGCCCTTAACATTACCCCTGGGATATCTCTCTCTTTTTCTTCTTTCTTTCAGACAGCAATGGTCTTTGCTTCAGGTTCTCTAGTTTTAAAATGTTTTATAAATTATTTCAACTTTGAGAAAGCGAATCAGATTAAATCCAAAAAGGAAAAAGGGAGATAGTTGCATTTACACATTTCTGGAAACTGGCAGCAAGATAAATCCAATGCGACAAATCTCTGTGGGCTATTAAGTGAATTTTGTTATGGAAAGCACACATAAGGCATGCCTAATGAGAATATGTAGGGTGCTGGGTTTTAAGAAACGGGCTATTATTTATGAATACTAGGTGGTATCCAAAAGAAATGCATTTAAGGATTTAAACACTGATTTCTCCAGGGCCTGGACTTTGCTTGAGGCATTACTCAAGTTGGAAAACAAGAGACAACATGGTATATGTGTGAGCCTTCAAATAATCACGCATTTTATAGAGGACGATCTATAAGTCTTTAAAGCCTCTGGGCTTTTCATTTTACTAAACAAGATCCTCCTTTGGGATTGTCAAGGAGAAAATCTGTGCCATAATGGAAAGAGCTCTATCCTGTGAGTCAGAAATTTTGAATGCAAATCCAGCTGCAGGGCCACAGTTTCTTTATCTACAAAATATGTACGATAATACTCATCCTGCTCACTTCACGATGTCCTTGTGAGGACCAATGTAATCATGCACTGGAAAGAGATTTTGGACCTTGAGTGCTTTAGACATGTAAAATGTTAGCAGTACTAATATCTGGGAAATCATTATGACCATTTAGGATTTCCTCTATGTCAAAATCACCACATGGCCAGAGTCTGGATGGGCAAGCTCTACTGGCCCAGGGGAAGCAGACAATCCAACTTCATGGATAAGAAGACCAATGGGGCAGAGCTGCCAGAATCATATTCATATGGAAGCTTTACTTGCTTCCACTAGATTGTCTGCAAATCAGATCCTACTTTGTTCATCTTCGTATCCCCCACGTCCAGCAGTTAACCCTCCCTCCAAATGACTGTGAATGAAGTTAGATGAGTGAGATGTCTGCTACGAGCTAAGAACTATGTTGGGTATTTTGATAGATATATGAATCAGAGTTCAAACAGAGAAGCAGAACCACTAGGAAACACATACATACTAAGGGATTTATACAGGGCTTTGGCTCTGCTTCATTGTGGGAGGATGTTAAACAGAACGCAGAGGCTGTTGCTTCTGTGTTTGGTGCTGAAGCCTGAAGTCGGCAGGACAGGTACACAGGAAGAAAAGACAGACAGCTGCAAAGAGGGGAACCGGGACAAAATGGAACCCATAAAGATGAGTGGAGTCTGCGAAGGTGGACCAGAAGCCATATCAGTGTCTCACCACCCCCAAGACTCCACCTTTAATGAGGGGGGTGTTCTGCGGGTGAAGCTTATCCTCATCCTGTAACTAAACACACACCTGCCTGGAAGAGAACGAAGTCAAAGAAGGAGACCCAGAAGACCCAAATATGCCCATGGCAACCAGGACGCCAAAAGGTAGGTGACAATGTGTGTGAGCTGCAACACCAGCCCCAAAAACATGACTGCAGTTTCACTTGTGTCTTCCAAATCTCATACAAAATGTCCCTCGAAGTCCACACACCATGCAGCGGAGGGAATTCTGGGAAGTAGATGGGAAGCGTCTGCTAGTTGTCTGGCACTTTTAATACACCTTGGAATCCTACAACTCTGTGGAACTGTTGTTTTCTCTGTTTCAAAGGTGAAATCTCTATAATCCTGCTTAGGTAACCTTCCTGGAGCGCGGAGCACACCCATCTCTGGCTTTGCAGTTTATGCCCTTTTCCTACATTTCCATACCTACAGAGCAGCCAGAGTCTTCATACAAGTCCTCAGCTTGGCTTAAAGTAAAGAAACTGTAATACACACACACACACACACACACACACACACACACACACACACACACGTGTGCGTATGATGGAATACTACTGAGACATAAAAAGGAAGGAATTAATGGCATTCACAGCAACCCGGATGGGACTAGAGACTATTATTCTAAGTGAAGTAACTCAGGAATGGAAAACCAAACATCACATGTTCTCACTCATAAGTGGGAGCTAAGCTATGAGGATGCAAAGGCATAAGAACGATAAAATGGTCTCTGTGGCCTCAGGGGAAAATGAAAATAGGGGGTGAGGGATAAAAGGCTACCAGTTGGATTCAGTGTATAATACTCAGGTGACGGGTGCACCAAAATCTCACAAATCACCACTAAAGAACTTACTCATGTAACCAAATACCACCTGTTCCCTAAAAACTTATGGAAATTTTTTTAAAAGTATTTCTCAAGGCAGTGCTGAGGAAAATTCACAGCATCCAGAAAGAGTTTCTATCCGTTTCCCCATTCCCAACAGTGACATCGGGACAGAACTGACAACAGATTCTCGTTCACATTGTCCCTGCAGCAGTACCAGGGAGGAATGAATTAAGAGCCCTAGAGAGCACACCGTTGGAAGAGTGGAAAAAGGTGGAAACGGCTGATGGAGCCCTCCAAGCCTGCACTCTTAAAGCTGGGTTTTGATGTCTCACCTGAAAAGTTCTCAGTACACTCAAGAAACGGGTAATAAGGAGCCACTGTGTGCCTGCATTACCTGGCCATGTCTACACAGCAAGCAGGCTGCTGCCCCTTCGCAAGGTGAGCAGCAAGGCAGCATTATGTTATACCATCCAGAGGACACTTCTGCTTTACCTGGAGTCTCTCCAGCATGCTGCCTTCTGAGAACCAGCTCATTCTCCTTAGCATTCTAGTCACTCCTGCTGAGGCATTTTACAATTCCTGGGTTCTTCAAAGTACACCTGCTCCTACATCCATTTCCAGTGGCGATGCCTCTCTCAGGCATGCTCCTCTGGCATCTCCTTAGGCTAGCAGTTATTTCGGAAAGTCGCATTTAATTTCATCACAGAGTAGCTTTGTGGGTTTTTTGTTTTGTTTTTGTTTTTTGTTTTGTTTTGTTTTGTTTGAGACGGAGTCTCACTCTGTCGCCCAGGCTGGAGTGCTGTGGCGCTATCTCGGCTCACTGCAAGCTCCGCCTCCCGGGTTCACGTCATTCTCCTGCCTCAGCCTCCCGGGTAGCTGGGACTACAGGCGCCCGCCACAACGCCCGGCTAATTTTTTGTATTTTTAGTGGAGACGGGGTTTCACCGTGTTAGCCAGGATGGTCTCGATTTCCTGACCTCATGATTCACCCACCTTGGCCTCCCAAAGTGCTGGGATTACAGGCATGAGCCACTGCGCCCGGCCATCACAGAGTAGTTTTAAAGTTTGAATCTAACAATGAAGATAGAGAAGGTGCTGTGGGAAGAAAAATACATGAATCTGTGAATTTGAGGTTTATCAATTTTTCAGGAATTTTTTATTTTTAGATATATTTTGTACATTATATGTACAGATAGTATTCTACAAGAGTGTGAGTTTCAAAGTCTTTCACATACTTAAATCTAAGAAAATTAACTAAAATCTATGTCAATTTTTACATCTCTTTTTGCTGTTAATTGTGTGCATGAACTGAGTGAGAAATAGAATCAATTCTATTTCATTTTAGAATTACCATGTCTTCCTTCCATCCAAGACTGGCCTTGGGCAAATTGGGAAGTAGAGAAAGTTGAGTACTTCAGAGCTCTCCAAATCTGCATCCTGCCACAAGGCATTCTAGAACTCAAAAGCCAGAAACTTCTGAACCTAAATTTAATTTCTGCAGTGCCCAATCTCTCTGAGTCTCTCTATAACAGCAAAAAAATAGATTAATAAATTCATATATGAGAGTTTATAGTTACAAAAGCTGATAGCACAACTGCTTTAAACAGAAACTTACAAAGTCTTAACATAAGTAAGTGACTGGTAGAGGGTTTTCAAGATTTTCTGAAGAGCAAACGAGGTAAATGTTTTGTTAAAGGGGCCAAGGAAAGTCAGTCACCCAGACAAAAAAGAAATTTTGCATGTTTAATTAGGGCAAAAATGGAAATTATACAGAAAAGCATTGTGGTCATAAAGTAAATAAAATGCCTCTCATGGCAAAATGCACTTTTATGTTAGTCTCCTTTAGGTAAAACATTATTTCCATGCCGTAATATCTTTAGAGAAGGGTAGAAATCACCTTTTCCATTTCTATTCCTATTTCATGTTAGAGTTTTTTCCAAGGTCGTTAAAATGAAAGAATGACAGTAGACTTTCTTATCAACAGCTTGTTCCAACAGATACAATACATGGGTAGGGGATCAAAAAGAGCATGAGAAGCATTTTCTGCCAACATTGTAGAAAATATTGAACATCTGCTGTATCTGGGATCCTGGGAGTTGTAATTATAATTTTTTGAAATCTGTACACAAGAGTTATAAATATTAGAACTATAGCCTGTGAAAGCCATGAAATATTTAACTTGTTTGGCAGGCTTAAGCAAAACTCATAAACTTAATTTAAGCAAGCCAAACACTATAGTTTTACCCATTTTATATCTTTCATGTCATTAGTTAGATAAATTAAAGCAAGCTATAAAGCAGCATAGAAATTGCCAACTGGAAGTCCTGTGGGTATACCAAAAAAGATGTGTTTTAAGAACTAACTCATTTTACTAATAGTTTGCTTTTTACCTTTCCCAGTTATCCACCCATGCCCAAGACTTGACTCTTTGGTTTGGGGAAGCGGAAGGAGGAGCTGCTGGTAGGAAATGGCTTCCGGAGAAGTAAAGAGAAGTGCAGGCATCAGACACTTTAAGCAGGTTCACGACGGCCACAGTGAGACCCAAAGGCCACTGGTAATTTCTACATGTGTCAATTCAAATCTGTCAAAAACTCATATGCCAGCCTGAGTGAAAACCTTTCAAGCTCAAAAACAAAGGCCTGGTAAACAGCTCCGTGCTGCTGCAGAAGGTATCTCGAGAGACCAAGGGAGCAGAGGGGAGCCAGGTTTCCATCGTGTTAGTTCTGTGGCCTGGGGATACCTCGGAGACTTGTCCTCAGAAAGGAATACAGGCTGGAATATATCAGGCTGTGTCCACCATACAGATAGATACCTTGATATTTACCTGGGACAGTGATAACCAAGCCAATTTCAGTGCCTATTTCAAAGTTAAGAGTACTATCCAATTAGCCTCAAATTTCTCCATTTATAACCACACCATGCTCTCTATCCTATTCCCAACCCCAGGGTGCTCCACAATGAGAAACTAAGGATAACAACATTCACATTTGTAGATTCTGCATGAGGAAAGTAATAGATGATGATACTATTTATTTTCTATACTTTATTTATATATCTTTTTGCAATTGAACGTCAAAGCAACCCCTTTTATGTCTCTGCGTGTGACTTTTGCAGATTAAAAAAATAGTCACAGAAAAGTGACAAAGTATGCCCATGACCACACAGCTGACAATACTAAGCCTGGCCCTGAGGTCTCCTGAGACTTGGACCAACGTTTTGGCCACAAGGGAGGCAGTCAATTCACAGAACATCTGCTCTGACAGGAGACTGAAGAAGGAATGAGTTAAGGGACTCCAAGTCCAGAGTAAGCCTGTGGATGGATGGTGCTTCCAGGACTCACAGCTTCCCTTCCCTCTGGCCCTTCTTTATGCCCTGGTGTTTTTCAGATTCAGTATCTCTATTAAAACTTCCTACTCCTCTTTCCTGGCCTTGTCTCCCTCTCTTAACCCCTACAAAGGACTGAAACTGGCTGTCAGCTCTGGGGCTTGCCACCATCATAGCAGCCTTTGTTAACAAGTTAAGAATCTACAGGAATCCCCTCTTTGCTGTCTCTACAATCTGTACAAGAGAGCAATCAAATGGATCAGCTGGAAACCCCTAGCTGTGAATGAATAAAAGAGCAAATGAATAGGAAAGTTCAAAGGAAATATTTCACTGAAATATCCTGCTGGTCCCACTTTATTCTGCATTTAAGAAAATAATACCCATGCCCAAACAGCCTCTTTCTCCCTGAAGTAGAGGGTTGATATCACACAGACTGTCTACACAGGGGAACCAATTCAAGGCAGAACTGAAAGTTCTAATTCAATCCAATCAGCCCATGTCATGTGTCTGGGGCCAGTCCAACAGGGCTTAGAATGTGATTTGAAAGAGCCAATGTGAGTTGTCAGTGGCCACACAAGCAGGAATTGATGCCTCAGGTTTACTTGGATGGGGAGTGAGTATGAAGGTTTTGTGTCAGCCTCCTGTGTGCCAGGCATATATGTTTCTAAATTCACTTTGCAACAAACTCATGAGATAGATTTTGGTATTAGTATTCTCTTTTAAACAGACATTCACCCATTTCTTTAAGACGAAAAAACCAGTAAGTGGAAAATATAAATATTGTGTGCAAATCTACAGCAAACATAAATTTTAGGGTGAATCTACCTTTTTTTTTTTTTTTTTTTTTTTTTTTTTGAGATGGAGCCTTGCTCTGTCACCCGGGCTGGAGTGCAGTGGCATCATCTCGGCTCACAGCAACCTCCGTGTCCCAGGTTCAAGAGATTCTCCTGCCTCAGCCTCCTGAGTAGCTAGGATTATAGGCATACATCACCACACCCTGCTTATTTTTGTATTTTTAGTAGAGATGGGGTTTCCCCATGTTGGCCAGGCTGGTCTCGAACTCCTGACCTCAGGTGATCTTCCTGCCTCAGCCTCCCAAAGTGCTGGGATTACAGATGTGAGCCACCGCACCCGGCCTGAATCGATCTTTAACTCATTTTTGAGAATGGTGATTTTCTAGGCCTCCCTTAATCTGGACACAGAGCTGTGGAGAAGAATGAGCTAATGAGGCTGTCTAGTTCTTCCCATATTCCTGGTGCAGCCAGGAAGATGCTAAAAACAACCCGAGTTCTAGTTCTAAGGGAATGCCCTTGCAGGGGTAATGTGGGCTGGAGTTCCCTCTTCAGTTCCCCACTCCAGTCCTCAAAAAGACCCACATACCACGGAGTGCATGGTCCCCACTCTAGCAACCGAGTGACAGGGAGCATGATAAGGCCGGAAGAACAACAGCCCATATCTTTCATCTTCTTTCTCATGAATAAAGCCAAAGCAGAAGCAGAATCAAAGCTCAAAAATTGCTATAACATGGAAATTAAAAGACATAAGTGATGCGATTTGACATTATTTTTCGTTCATAAAGAAAACTTTGGAATTTCCAAACATCGGAAATGCCAAAGCATTCAACTCAGTGCCCACTCCTAGTTGAAACTTCATGTCGGCTGCCTGGTCCTGAGTCTTCTCGCCCACAGGAGGGTATCGCCTCTGATTAGACTGACAGGTAAAACGTCTTGAGGGTCAGAGCCATTGGCAAGCTCCAGGAACAAACAGGGCAGGAGTTTTTAACAAGACCTGCAGCCTGTGAGCAGGGAGGCTCCTGGGCGCTAACACCTCGCCACTTTCATTCTCTGGCTGCACACAGGCTATGCAGACTCAGGGAATCTTTCCAGGGCAGTCGTATGAGAGGGAAAGCTGTTACCTCTCCAAGATTTCATAGTGACAGGAGGCAGCTCCACTAGGATTCCTGATCAAGCCACCAGGTCTGGTGGGAACTGCTTTTTCCACTAAGATTTCTGGGCTTGTTTACATGTGTTTTATTCAGAGCTACAGTAATCTGTTCACAAGAGACAGAAATCCTGGTAAATCAATCCTTAAAGCTTGTTGACATTTGTCCACTTGGCAGATCATAAAAGCCCCTTGAAAATCACAGGAGTAAATGTGTAAACCACTTTACCAAATTATATGATGTAAACGCCAGGTGAAAGAGTTCTGCAGGATAAGATCGCTGAATTGTGACTGTCTTCCGAATGTAACTTTATTTTGGTCTCGGGTTACATGTGAGGTGTTGCCAAAATCAACTGAAAGAGAGACAAAGACATATGAATTCAGCCCAAAAGCCGGCTTTTAAGTTCTCTGTCTTCAAAAAGACTGGAGATTCTTTATGAGATGTAGTTTTGCATAAACAGTCTTTGTTAACAAAAGTTTTCCCCAAATATCAGTTAAATTTTAACTAGTTCCCTGTAAATGTTATATGAGTGCCAGAAATAACCTCGGCATTTTTGAAGAAAAAAGTAGAACTAGAGAAAACTTCATGGCATAAACACACAGATAAAATACACACTGCAATCGTTGCTGGTAATCAGACCATAGGGGCCTGAGAGTTCATGATTACTGGCAACGCTTTCCGAAGACTATCTCCAGAGAGATTTCTCAGAAGACTGGAAGAGGATTGTCATAGAATAATCATGCATGAAAGCAATTACAAGTGCTCAGTCCTTGTGACAGCACAGGTAAATCTGCACCTGAAGCTATTCTGTCTGATTTGAGGTTTATTCCAGCATCTTTGAGAAATCGGGTCCAAAGTTTAAAGCCCTTTTTAGATATCATAATCATCTCTATAGATTCCACTTTAAACCTTTCACCTCCATTGCCTAACAATTGCTTGTATCTGAATCTTCCACAGAGACGGCACATTAGTTTCCCTACATCTTTCTAATTTTACACAATGTACTGAATATTTCGCTGGAAGTGAGAAGTGAGATCCAAAGAGGAAAGCAGAGGAAAGGTGGTAGGGAACGGGAGAGGGAGGAAAAATGGAAATACATTTTACAATGTATAGCTAGGTAAGGAATTCCGGTAATATTCATGTGTAACAGTAAAGCTAATGGTGAGGAACAGCGCCAGGTCTCCAGGTGATCAAGAGCCCTTCACATGTGGAGAGCTTTTGTGGACAGGAGGAATGTGAGATTTCCCGTGAGAGGAGCCTGGATGGGGCTTCTGACGATTCCCTCTTTACTGGGGTGAGGGTTATAAATGTTCTTAGGAAGTACATTTAGACATCCTGGAGGGGATACTAAGGGTTCATAAGACCTGTGGCTCTGTTCTCCTACAATTTATGGACTGCAGGCACATGTCACAACACCACAGAATCTTACACTGATGAGGGGCCTTACGGGGGAAGCAGTTCAATATTCTATTGAGTACATACACCCCCTCCCAGCATTTTCACTCAAGCCTCCTTCAGCCTGTACTGTGGAGGTGGGGAACGCCCTTTGCCCAAAGCAGTCCTTTTTGTCTTGGATGGCTCGGACTCTCCTAAATCTATTTTTTTTCCTGAAATAATCATTGTATTTTCTACTTACTGGACTTCGTTCTATTTCCTCAAGAAACTGAAGAACAAATGCAATTCCTCTTCTTGCTGAAATGTAAAGCAGCAGACAGGGCTCTGTAACCAGCAGTCACGTATTATTTTGGTAGATTTTTCTTTGCCATTCTTTTCCATTAAGGAGAAGAGGGAACAGTGTGCATGTAGGGGACAGAGGGAGACAGTATGCATGTAGGGGACATGTATGCATGTAGGGGACATGCATAGGGACATGTATATATGCATGCATGTAGGGGACATGTATGCATTATGGGACATGTATGCATTAAAGAAGAGGGAACAGTATGCATGTAGGGGACAGAAAGAGGAGACGGAAAGAGGTTACCTAGGCACCTTGGTTTGGGGACTCTGTGTCATGTCTCAGCAATACCAAATCCCCAGGGGTCTTTATGGAGAAGAACCCTTTGCAGATTTCTAACATGTCAATTGCGCTACCTCTACTGACAGAAGAGATTTTTAATTTAGTCCAAATGATATGTTCCACTTACCCTCCATTCACTCCACATGTTTGCAGGGTGCCAAATATGTGCCAGTGCAGTTCTATGCTGAGTTCAGGAAAGTTTCATGGTGATTGAGACACAACCCTTGTCTTCAAGGAGCTGACTGTCTAGAGCAAAATCTAGATGAGTTAACAGACAGGTCTAGTACATCATAGGACCATAAGAGCCCGTGGATAAGGCTCCAATTCAGTCATGAGTAGGCCTAGAAGAACTGTGGTCTGAGAGGAGAACTAAGCAGTAGGCAAGCAAAAGGAACAGTAGTAGAATACCTCCCAACGAAAGAGCCAAGCTTTCATAAAAGGCCAGAGATGGCAGAGAGTGTGACATATCACAGGTACTGTGTAGACCATAAGGTAGGTAGGAACAAGGGTTTGCCAATACCATACAAATACATCTCCGCCTATAGGACATGTGTGTGGTGTTGTAGTCTACACACAAGATTTTATGTACTAAATTGTGTGCTTATGTTTAAGTTATACTTGTATATTAAGGACTAAAATAAAGTTCACACATTCAGAAATCTGATCACTAAGATACAAAGTAGAATAAAGTGTCCTTGACTGTGAAAGTCACAGTCCAGTGGAAACAATATTTTTAAACTTGCATGTTGTCAGAAGCTGGTTATCTAGGTTTGTGAGAGAGTTTTAAATTGTTTGGAGTAATTGGGTTGAGTAGATAGATTTCTGAGACAGAAACCCAAAATAGAAGTCTCTAGTAAAGGTCCGCAATGTTTTCTCTCCTCTTAATCAAAAATAGTAATTCCTATCCTTTAATGGTAATTTAAAATCAAAATTCATTTTGATCAGTGATTAGCTCAATGACCATTTCTTATATTGACCTTTCAGTCTCCACAGAGCTAAAAAAGATAAGGAGTTGAACTGGGTTGCAGGGGAGGCTGATGTGCTTAGAGTGTGGAAATGGCAAGGAATGGGCTGTAAGAAGCTCTGTGAGAAAATTCTGAAAAGGAAGCAAGCCATCACTGGCAGTTAAATGTTTACTAAGAAGGAAGGGCTAGTAGATTCAAATAAGGAAGTATATTTGATTAAAGAAAATTGTTCTGAATTCTACTTAAACTTCTGCCTGCTCCAATTCAAGGAATGTTTTCCTGAGATCCTCTTAATTCAAACCAAGGTTTCTCACCTTGGCACTATTGACATTTTGGGCTGGATAATTCTTTGTTTTGCGGGGTGGGAGAGGGAGCTGTCCTCTGCATTATAGGATGTGTAACATCCCTGGCCTCTAGCCACTAGATTCAAGTAGTACTCCTACACATATATCAGTTTCAACAAACAAAAATGCTTCAAACATAGCAGGATGTCCCATGGGGGTGAAAATTAACCCACTTTGAGAATCAGTGATTTTAACTAACAGGGATAAGGAGCCAGAACACAGTCAAAGAATTTAATGAGCTACTGAAGAAGATTCTTATTGCAAAAATTATTGTAATTCTGCTATGGTAAATTATAACTGTTTTCTAAAACTTTTAACATGAATAATCTACAATCTGTTTGACACACGCGCGCACACATACACACACGTGGATTTTTTCCTAGCCATCTTTATATTGCGTTAGTGCTAAAAAATAAGTTGTGCACTCTGTAATATAAGAGTTAAATGGATTTCCAAATCAGCTTCCTGGGGTTTCAGAATAATTTCATGTTACCATATCAGTGCAGAAAAAAAAAAAAAATGTATCTCATCAAAACTATTCCAGAAGCACCTCATTTTGATAGGAAAGTACTTTGTGATGATTACCTAATAGGCAGCATTTGTTGAAACGCTTTTAATAGACCTTTTTTATCACATGCAAAAGAATTTCAATGCTAGTTCAGTCTCCTGTTTCATTCTGTCATGAATCAATTTGTAGAGACATTTAGAAGTCAATAATCCACTGCAGCTTTGATGACAGGTGATTAATTTCTACATTTTAGAGACATAATAAGATTTAGCAATAAAAAGGCCTTGAAGTAACCTACCGAACAGCTTTAATCTCAGTCTTGGGACTGTTGCTAAATATGAATGCTTGTACACAAATGTGAATGATTTAAGTTAGTAGGTTTTATTGCAGACTCCTTGTGTTTTCATATTAATCTTGCTTTACAATCAGGCTATCCATACAATCAATTCATGTTGGATATTTTTTCCCAACACAATGCTTGAAGGGAGGAGGGGGCTAACAAATTATTTACACACAAAGGGTTTGTTCTACAAAAGAAGTCATTTTACGTACTTATTGCTGAGGGGATGACTGATTTTATTGGTGTAGCATGGAAAAAGTAAAAAGAAGTGAAGGTGGCCTTCAAAAGATTCTGACAGATACGTTCAAGGAATGGCTGGTGATGAATGCTGAACCACAGCTAACACTTCCTTCCAAATAATCAGCTGCTCTCCCGTTCATAATGTCTTTCTTTTCATCTTTCTTATTTGAAAATTGACAGAGGCCTCAAAGTAGTTTCTAATTCTTATCAAACGATTTCTATGAATGTAAGCGCTCATAAAAAGAGTGAAGTTAATGTAATCTGAAAAGAAGGGTTTCTCTTCTGCTGCCACTGGGGGATGGTAAACACCCCAATGTGGAAGTTTATTTAAAAATAAATATATAAATCAAGGCAGATGAATTCAGTGTTCTACATAATTTATCACTCCTGACCAACAAATGGAATGTTCTTAGAAAACACTAAGTATTCCTAAGGCAGATGTTCCAGGTTCAGCCGGCTTGTGCCTGTGCTTGTTAAATCTTGGGAGCTTGAGGTTTTGCTTTGTTCTGACATGTTTTCGATGTCAGTGGAGGATCATTGCTAAAAGTCTTCGTGGAAGACATTTTTTCTTTCAGAAGAAAATGACGAAAGGAGAGGTGGCTGCTTGACACACGTACAAAAACAGAGAAGACAGCGTGCTTCTGGGGAAGATCCAAGAACAGGACATGGAGGCAAAAATGAGACTTCTCAGAAGACCACCCAACAGAACAGAAACCAGACTCACCTCCCAGCGCCGTGCCCTCTCTTTCCTCAACCACCACGATCACGATTTTACTTTTCTCATTATTCTCCTTTTTCAAACATTAGACATCTGTTATTATCCATCATTATTTTCTCTTTTTTAATTTAAATTTGGCATGTCTCCTATTCAAGTGTTTCTTAAAACAGTTCCTTCTTCCATATTCCCTGAGTTAGGGCACCAAGCTAGGTATCTAACTAGGGAATCTTCACAGCTCGCCAAGCGGGCTTTGCTGCCTCCAGTCTTACCCTGACCACCCCCCATCTACCCTCAATGCTGCTGCCAGACTAACCTTCCCACAGGACTCCATGCTTGTCTGTTTGCCTTTTGTGTGTGTTCACACATTCTAGGAGCAAATCTGAGCAATTAACACATGCTGGGCACTGTGGTAGGAACTGGGAGTTTGAAGATGAAGACATGGTGTCTTAAATTAAATAGCTCGAAATCTATCCAGAGAGACAGACACATAAATAACTAGCAGAGTGGTAAGTGCTATAAGAGTTCTGTGAGTATGTACAGCTGAAGCTGTTATTAATACCTCCTAAGGAGAAGGCATCAGCCTGAAACCTGCCAAATTTTACCAGGAAGAGACGGACTATGCAGACAGAGCAAGCAATTCAATAAATACACAGAGTCATTCTTAAAATAGACAGAAGATAGATGATAGGTAGGTAGGTAGGTAGGTAGGTAGGTAGGTAGGTAGGTAGATAGATGATAGATAGAGAGATAGAGAGATAGAGATAAAGAAATCTTCTTGATTTGTTTTCTCTCTGTGTGTCTTCCTCTCTCATCCCATTTTATTCCTTATCTCTTGCAAATTTCGTGAAACACTACTCTCTCTGTTTGCTGCTTTCCCACTTACTCTCCAGTTACCACTTCACTAACACTCTTTCTCCACTTAGAAGGTAGGTAATCTCCTAGATGTCAAATCAAAAACATCCTTTTCCATTCTTATCTTCCTGAACTACTTTTGCATTTAAAACTCTTTATATATATGTGTGTGTGTGTGTGTTTGTGTGTGTGTGTGTCCTCATTTTTAAAACTCTACTTTCTTGGCTTTGACACACACTCAAGTTTTCTTATATGCCTTCTTCTACCTCTAAGGCTCCTTTATGGGCCTCTGCTTTTTTATCTACCTTTAAAGGTTGAGTTTATGAAGGATCTATTCTCATTGTACACACCTTACTTTGGAAGGGAGGGTGGACATCATTCTTTTGGTGATAAACAGTACTCATTACCATTCTCCATCAGTCTCCAACCCAGACCTCCCTCCTGAAGTAAGAATCATTTTATCTAACCACCTGGAGAACAGCTCATGATATTGTATCTACCTATCCATAGAACATCTGTCAATGGGCCACAACATATTGTTTCTAAAGGGAAGGGTAGAAAGACAAAAATAAAAAATAGCTATAAGCATGTTTCATCTAGACTAATTAGATCCAGTAAGCAAAAACGTGGTCTGTAAAGCAAGGAACACACTCAGGAGTTACACAGATGTTCCAATGAGATACCCCAGTATATATATCTAACTATAGTGTGTGTCTATGTAATCTAGGTATCAATAATAATTTTATTTATTAGAGTATAGGATTAAAAAGGTCTGGAGCCCACTAAAATGAAACACAGTTTCTATAAAGACAAGGCTGTGGGTTCAGTTGAGGTGGAGGGAATTATTTTACTCTTTAAATGACAAGATCTTCTATTACTATGTTTTTTACTGCTCAAGAATCAAAAGCTCTAAATTCATATCCTAAACTTGACTGTTATCCTTTCTACATAAAACTTTATTTTTTTATTTCAGGATATCCTCTGAGTTGCAGAAACTAAATTGTAGAGATATCACAAAACTTGACAATCCCATGAGTATTTGATCCCAACACAAAATATTCAGGGTAACGCTCCACCTTCTCTCACTGGTCTTTCAACACTTCTTCTTGGCAAAAAAAAAAAAAAAAAAAAAAAAAAAAAAAAAAAAGTCGCTTTAAAGATACACAAACAGACAAACACACACACACATACACACAATTGATTATTATTATCACAACAGTTTTAGAGGAAACAGAGGAACAGAGAAAATAAGTAATTTGCTCAAAGCTTGTCTGGATTCAGATCAGTCCACCAGATGTCTCAGCTTTTACACAATTAAGAGAGAGAAAGAAAACAGAAGCTATAAACATGAGAATATACATACACTAAATTTATTCTTCCTTGGGGCCCAGACTAAAATTACATCTCCACTGCCCTCCACCCCTTACCCCAACTCTAGGGGAAGATTTCTTCAATATTTCCCTACATTCAGAGTTCATTCCTAACCCCAGTCCTTTGATCAATCTATTTCTACCACCCTCAAATGCCTTTTACCTTCTCTTCCCTGTCCAAATCCTTTCCTTGCTTCAAGCTAACTATACCTTGACTAGAAACTTCTTTGGCAATATGATAAATCTTACCATTTTTAGTTCCTTGTTCTTGAGTTATTTTCATGTATTCAGTTTTTCCCCAGTACAGTGCAATTATCATGAAGACAAACAGCTGTCTTATGTGTTTCTTCTTCTCCATGACTTCATGACTGGCTATCTAATATATTAGCAAAAAAATACTTGTCTGAATGGATAACTAGATGGAGGACAGTAAGGAGTAGTAAAATAAATAAATAAAAAATAGTAAGAAATAAAGAATCTTATACAAGTAAATTTTGAACTTATGGGTTAAAGCATTTAAAAAGCTCATCACATACAGATAGAAATAGGACTCTTCTAATAGTTTCAAAAGCTTCATAAAATAGTTTTTTTAATTGTCCCAGCCTCCATGAAGCTGATATAAATAAAGAAGAGAAGTTAACTTTGATAGAGCACTTACTGTGTGCAAGGCCTCCACTGTGTACTTTGAAATACAATATCTCAGTCATGCTGTACAACAGTCCTGCAAAGCATTATTACCCCACTTCTACAAGTGATAGAACTAACATTCAGAGAGGATAGGATTGAACATCCCCAAGATTAGACAGCCATCAAGTAGAGGAGCTGTACTTTGAACTCAGGCCCAAATGAATCCCCAGCTTATCTTTTTCTGTTAGTCTTTCTTTATACATTATAAGGTAACGTTTTCATCCCTGGCTGTTTTGTAAAGCTACATCAACACTAGCTCTGCTTTTCTAAATGTATGTGAAGAGCAGAAGAACGACCACATGGTTCTTGTACTTCCTCTGGTGGTTTAACCATGAACAATCAGCATCAACATTCATTCCAATCTCTACAAATACCCAGAATCTCTGCACTCTGCACCTATCATTGTATATGCCAAGGTCCCACTCTGGAGGGTAAAATTGCCAAAAACGCATATACAATCCAGAGGTTACCGCTGCAGAGACACATTCTCCAATACTCAATATACAAACATAAGAAAATAGACTTTGTCTGAAGTTGCTTTAATGAAAGGGAGCATTGGAAACCATGCTGAGGCAGCTTCCTGAGAACCTTGGAAAGGGCCTCAATCCTGTGAGCCACTGTTTCCTCAGCTGTGACATGGGTAGAATAACTAAAGGTCAATCAAAATAATTTTTAAAAGGCAACTGGAAAATAGTAGGTATTTAATAAATATTATTTTCCATACTCATTGACAGAAATAATTCTCAATAGACATAATAAGAGTGCATAAGAAGAAAACCAACACAAATTATTTGGTTGGTGTAAAAGTAATTGTGGTTTGGGCAGTACTGTCAATGGCAAAATTGCAATTACTTTTGCACCAACTGTATTAGTCCATTCTCACACTGCTAAGAAAGACATACCCAAGACTGGGTAATTAATAAAGGAAAGAGGTTTAATTGACTCACAGTTCAGCATAACTGAGGAGGCCTCAGGAAACTTATAATCATGGTGTAAGGGGAAGCAAACATGTCCTTCTTCACATGGTGGCAGTAAGGAGAAGTGCAGGGGAACGGCCCTTTATAAAACCATCAGATCTCATGAGACCTATTCACTATCATGGGAAGAGCACAGGAGAAACGTGCCCCTTTGATTCAATTACCTCCCACTTGGTTCCTCCCATGACACATGGAGATTATGGGAGCTACAATTAAAGATGAGATTTGGGTGGGGACACAGCCAAACCATATCACCGACCTAATAGAATGCAGACATAATTTGACTAAGGTATAACTTTGACTGTTACTATAACAGATGAAAGGGCTGGGTGTGTTGGCTCACACCTGTAATCTCAGCTACTCAGGATGATGAGGTGGGAGCATGTCTCAAGTCCAGGAGTTTGAGGCTGTAATGAACTATGATCATGCCACTGCACTCCAGCCTGTGCAACAAAACGAAGCTCCTTCTCAAAAAAAAAAAAAAAGAGATGAAAAAATCAGAACACGTATAAATATGATAGAATTATAGATTATCAAGAACTGTAAAGACAGAAAATTCTTAATTTGATGGGTATTGAAAGAATAAATTACTTGTTCCAACTTCTTGCTTTTATTCTTCAATTATGTGCTGTCATAAATGTATCATGTATAGATACAACATAGATAAGAGGCAAGGAAAATTATTTAAAAACATAACTAGCCTTATTGTCCACTCTTGCAATTTTTCCTGATTTTAGGTACCAAAAACATATAACAAAGATGAAAACGCCACTGAGACAAAAGGATAATTGTTTGCTGTGTTAACTTCAAAGAGCTATTGCAGCACAGCAACATCTGTAATAAAACGACGGATGCCTGTTTTTTCACCAATGTCAAATCATCATAAAATACTGAGGAGAAGGGAGGAATCAAATCTTGCAGTCCTCGAAATCTGATATGAAGTCTATAACCAACCCTGTGCAAGATGGGTAGCTTTTACAAGAGGACAAACACATTGTAAGGGAATGAATCAAAGCAAAGGATTAGATAATTGAAGAGGTGACAGCACATCAGATCGCAGGTGGCAGAGTGAGGTATGGAACAGGAGTTGCCTGCCCAGTAACACACAAGAAGAGTTACGACATTTATGCATTTTCATTTCTACAGGTGGGAACCTCAAATCATTCCATGGGCTAGCCTCTGAGTACCTCTAATCCAAGCCTGCCAAGGATCAGTTGATATACTCCTGTATCGTCAGAGATGGACCCAACATATTTCCAACAATATTTCTTTGGTCCTAACAAGGCACATTTTAAGTCTAAATAACCTGTAAATTCAAACCTTATTTTCTATGGTTAAGATACATGCCCTTGCAGGCTCTATTGTACACAGCCATACATCCAGGAAACATCATTTGACCACCTACTCTGTGCCAGGCTGTGTAAGATAATTCTCCTATGATTTCCCATTCAATTTTAACAGGCATGCTCTGCTGTGCATGCTGTTGTCTATTTTTAGTAGATGAAGAACTAAGAATCAAAAACATTAAGAGACTTACCCAAGAAGATATACTTTAGAATGCTTTTCCCCCGTAAAATAGTAGGTTTGATTGCAACTGCAGCATCAAAAGGCAGCAGGGCTAGAATATGCTTACTTTGCACATGAGCTGAGAGCCCTGGAGCCAGAGCCTTCTCTTTCCTCCCATGCCTCTGGGTAAGGATCTCACGTGCTAGAAGTTCTCAGCCAACCCTGGCAGCTTTCGGCAACATTTTTCCCATGTTATTTCAGACAATGGGTTTGTCCTTTTTAAAGACAAAATCGAATTTCTTATTTTCCAACTTTATATTTTGCTATATTTTACAATTTTTCAAGTTTTTCTTTTCTTAGTCATTAGCAAATGAAATAGCAACATATGGCTAAAAGGCCTAAGGATAAGCTTTCACCCCAAAGAAGGACAAATAATCCTAAAAAAAAAAAAAAAAGATTATTATCCCCTACTAACAGATCTCTATTCCAATTTTAAGTTATCTCCTTGACCTTAAAGACAATACTCTGTGGGAGTGAGAAACCTAAGACCACCGCTCTTCATAAGCCAGTTGAGTTATGAATTTAAAATTTCCCACAAAATGGCAATAAATCCAGATCTAAAGACAGTTTAAGAAAGTTACAGAAAATGTTACTCTCTCATACCAAAAGGTTTTCAGTCCTTAAATAATTTAATTGTTTAAAATCTAAAGTCTTCATATAATCCAGCAATCCCACTACTGGATAGATATCTACTCAAAGGAAACAAAATTCATATATCAAAAAGATGCCTGCACCTATATGTTTATTGCAGCACTATTCACAATAGCAAAGATATGGAATCAACTTAAGTGTCCATCAAGAGATGATTGGGTAAAGGAAATGTGTCATATATACACAACGGAATATTATTCAGCCATGAAAAACGAGTGAAATCATGTCTTTTGCATGGCCATTGTCTTAAGTGAAACCACTCAGAAACAGAAAGTCAAATACCACATGTTCTCATATATAAGTTGGAGCTAAACAATGTGTACACATGGGCATAGAGTGCAGAATGATAGATATTGGAGACCTGGATGGGTGGAAGCATGGTTTGGGTGTGTGGGATGAGAAATTATTTAATTGGTGCAATGAACTTCTTTTTTTTTTTTTTTTTTTTTTTTTTTTTTTTTTTTTTGAGACAGTCTCACTCTGTCACCCAGGCTGGAATATAGCAGCACAAATCTCGGCTCACTGCAACCTCTGCCTCCCGGGTTCAAGCGATTCTCCTGCCTCAGCCTCCCAAGTAGCTGGGATTACAGGCGTGCACCATCACACCCAGCTAATTTTTGTGTTTTCAGTAGAGACGGGGTTTCACCATGTGGGCCAGGCTAGTCTCAAACTCCTGATCTCAAGTGACCTGCCTACCTCGGCCTCCCAAAGTGGTGGGATTACAGGCATGAGCCACTGCGCCCAGCCTAGCCAGTACAATGAACATTAGTTGGGCACATTAGCTGGGCGCAGCGGCTCACGCCGGTAATCCCAGCACTTTGGGAGGCCCAGGCGGGCAGGTCATTTGAGATCAGGAGTTCGAGACCAGCCTGGACCACATGGTGAAACCCCGTCTCTACTAAAAATACAAAAATTAGCTGGGTGTGATGGTGCACGCCTGTAATCCCAGCTACTTGGGAGGCTGAGGCAGGAGAATCACTTGAACCCGGGAGGCGGAGGTTGCAGTGAGCCGAGATTTGTGCCGCTATACTCCAGCCTGGGTGACAGAGTGAGACTGTCTCAAAAATAAAAAAAATTTAAAAAAAAAGAGAAGTTTATTGACTTCAAGAGGCATCTGGGAGCACCTCACTTAATCTTAAAAAGGCATAAAGGGAATCCTACTACAGACTTAATCTTAAAGACAAAGTGCTCCAAATTTTTGGTAGGATTCAATGTAGGAAGTCATGTTGAATAAGAACCAAATCTTGAAATAAATAAGATAAAATTAGTACCCCTTCTACCTCCAATCATGCAACCAAAGACCTGCCGCACATAACTGGGCACTTTGTAGTCTCACCTAAAAAAAAACATAAGATCCTTAACTGAGATATTTGAAAAATTCATGTCACGTTTTCACTTCAGAAGAAACCTTACTCAGCTTGTCCATCTTGGCTTCAGAACACATTTATCTAATAGTAAGCTCTTTTCAACTCATTTCATTCTGAAAGTCAGGTAGAAGTTGGCTGGAGTTAGGATAGTTTCTCCTTAGTCCTTAGGATTAATCTGGTCATTTTTCTGTTAGGAAAACATTCATTTCAATAGAACAGATTTTAGAACTTGATTCAACAACCCTAAAGCATGGCTGGAATTCCAAGATCCCTCTGGGGAAAAATGGGGCTTTATAATAATAACTTCAGAAGACAAGAGTAACTACTGTTTATCCATCACCTACGGGATGTTAGTGGGTGATAATATTGAATAAACTCACGGTGCAGTGAAAATGGGCCAATTTTGAAGCCAGTCAATAAGTGACTTTTTCTCTGCTATTTCCCGGAGAATAGAACAAAAATCTAACACATAGCAGGCCCTCAATACATATCTAAGAACAAATTAATGGATCTGTTTCAACCTCTTCATTTTACATACGACACACAGAAACTAAGAAATTTATCCTTGATTATTAACAAAGTGAAACTCAGAATCTCTAGATTTTCTTCTTTGTCACATTGTGACTTTACCTGTTTTTATTTGTGGGTTTGCTTGTTTTGTTTTTGACGTTTAGGAAATTTAAGCCTGTATTGATTTACCTCAAAGTGCCATAGCACAGAGCTTTCTAAATGTTTTGAATTACAGACGTACCTGGTGTGTGTATTAAAAATAAAGGTTCCCAGACTTCTACCTGGAGATTCTACTTCTGTATCTCTGAGCAGGCAAGCCTGGGAAACACGACCTAGCCAGTTCTCTGGAGGAGAGGGCTCTCTGTTTGCTCATCACCAGCACACCTAGTTCAAGCCAGCGAGGAGAGGGTGAGGAGATACTCAGTCTGCTCAGCTGGATGTAGGAATACAGGATGCTTTGTTTATTACTGGTAAGTCAAAGGACACTGAAGAGAGCACCAAGAGAGGTGATTTTGAGGGCAGAAAGCACCTGGGAGATACAGCACTCACCTTTGATTCATTAATTAAATTTGCAGAAAGGCAACTGCCCAAGAGGTCCTGCAGCTGCACATGCTTCCCTCTACCTTTTCATGAGAAAGAAACAAATGACCTCAGGGCAGACTAATGGAGGGTTTGTCTTCTTCCAGAAACTAAGTTTCAGCACCACTGATCAGTATTCAGCCCGCTCTTTCTTTCCTTTTCTTCCTTTCTTCCTTTCTTTCTCTTTCTTTCTTTCTTTCTTTCTTCCTTCCTTTCTTTCTTTCTTTCTTCCTTCCTTTCTTTCTTTCTTTCTTTTTCTTTTCTTTCTTTTTTTAACAGAGTTTTACTATTGTTGCCCAGGCTGGCATGCAATGGTGCGATCATACCTCTTGCAATCTCCGCCTCCCGGGTTCAAGTAATTCTCCTGCCTCAGCCTCCCAAGTAGCTGGGATTACAGGCATGCAACACCATACCTGCCTAATTTTGTATTTTTAGTAGAGACGGGGTTTCTCCATGTTGGTCAAACTGGTCTCTTAACTCCTGACCTCAAGTGATCCACCTGCCTCAACCTCCCAAATTGCTGGGATTACAGGTGTGAGTCACCGCCCCCGGCCACATTCAGCCACTTCCATGTTCCCTACCACTGACATGGCCATGTTTTCCTAGCTACCATTGATCAGAGAAAGTTCAAATATAAATATTTATTCGTGCACGAATGAATGAGAAGGGTTCTGTCTTCTATCATTAGTACTATTGTATATGAATTCATTTTGATAGCCCTTTTCTGGAGTCAACATCCTTTCCTTTCTGAGATATGTATAATATAAGCTGAATTATTGTGGATATTAGAAGAGAAAAACAAGAAGAAACAGTGACAAAATAGGAGTAAATACAGGATTTTGCATGCAAAAATGCTAAAAAGCCCTGAGAAGAACAAAACATCGTGAGGAAAATTAAATCAGGCATTATAATTGCAATCTAGTCTCTATCAGTGAAGAAGGAGGTAGATGTAAAGCCAGCAGATGTACTTAAGAGGGATTATTATGTTTTTATGAACTAAGCTAATGTAATCCTGGATTGCAAATTCCATGAACACCATAATTGCTGAATGCAAGTTTCATAAGGGCAAAGTCGATGGCAGCCTGTCACATGGTGGACACTCAATAAATATTGGATGGATGAATGGATGGATGGATGGATGGATGGATGGATGGATGGATGATCTTGGATATTTGAGAGAAGGACAAGGACATCCCTGCAAATATTCTGAGCTCTTTCCATCTCCACAAGCCAAACTGTTTTAAGTCTCTGAAACCATGGTGAGATACAGAAGACAGTACTTACAAGGTGGAAGTCAGTATTCCTTTTCATAAAATCAACAATCAATAATACATTGGAAAACCAATGTATTATTCTATGAGGGCTGCTGTAGTAAAGTGCCAGAAACTTGGTGACTTAAACAACAGAAATGTATTGTCTCACAGTTCTGGAGATGAGAAGTCTGAGATCAAGCTGTTGGCAGAGTTGGTTCCTTATAAGGGCTATGGGGAAGAATCTGTCTGATGTCTCTTTTCTGGTGGCTTGCTGACAATCTTTGGCATTCCTTGGCTTATATACACATCACCCAATCTCTGAGTTTTCATATGGTGCTTTCCGTGTGTGTGTGTCTCCACCTTTCCCCTTTCTTATAAGGACACAAGTCATATTGGATTACGGCCCACCCTACAAGACCTCATTGTACCTTGATTACCTTTGTAAAGACCCTATCTGAGGTTCTGACAATTAGAACTTCAGTGTGTGAATAGGGGTGGGGGGACATAAATCCACCCATAGCAACCAGTTACCAAAATAAGTGCCACATAGAATGCATAGCATCTGCAAAACAAAACAAAAGTAAATTATTGTTTAAGCTTTTCACTGAAGGGGAGAGGATATCCCAGTAACAAAGAGAGAGTAAATAAAAATTAGTACAAATAACTCATTGTTACTTAGCCATTTCTAAAATGCAATTCAAATTCTCTTCATTTAATTACTATTAGTTTAGTGAGTGTACTTTTTAAGAATATAAACACACAGTTCTAGTGCAAAAATATTTCTTAGTAGAATTACTTCCCATATCACTTCCCTCTCATCTTCTTTTATATTTAACAACTAAATTCCTCCAACACAGTGGTTTTTAAGAAGCTAGCTGCCATGGTTGGAAAATAAATATCACATATAGTATTGCATGTATTTTGGAGAGATGTCAATCCAAAATAAATGGAAAGTTCTAGCTTTTGAAAAGATAATGTTCTAAGAAAATTTACTTACCCAAACAGTTCATTTCCTGACGATGATGAAAAACTGAGATTGTGCTATTTATAGAAGTGGTTTAACTGAATATATACAAATGATAAAGTTCAGCTCATTTTATGTGAGAAAAAAGTACCTTTAGGAAGAATAAAAAGGAAAATACTAAAATAATATCCAACAAATTTTTTAAAAACTTAGATATTCTTTATAAGTTACATCCACTGGGAGTCTGGTAAACATCAAGAGTAAAAGATCAAATTCACTGTTATAGCAACAGTCATAGTATTTGGCATTTTTGCTCTATGAAAGGGGCATCGAACATATCCTCTGAGCATACTAGACTTGAAAAAGAGAAAATTAAGGGGGCTAAATGTTAAGTCCTACAGTTAGAAAGCTCAAGAGAAATATAGTTACAATCACACAGGCACAGATTCTAAAGGGGAAAACAGGCTCCAAATGTGAAGAAGCTTTAGGGAAAAAATTTATTTCACTGTTCAACAATTATAATTCTTCCTGAAGGGAAGGAAAGAAGTTTAAATCAAGAAGCCTTTGATATAAAAATCAAGAACTCATGTGTAGTTACACTAATAAATAGAATTCTACAGATAGATAACCAGACAAAGGATTATACTGAAACAGAAAATACTCCTTGACCCTTTCTGGGTCCTCACAACAGGGATGCCTCACACAGCCAGCAGCTCCCTACCCCTCATGGGAGGAGGAGCACACAGGTGAGCAGATGCAAGAGCCAGAACAAGCACTTTTGGGTTACAGCAGGAGCAAAACTCCATGCAGTCCAACAGCAGCATCTAGGGAGTTACCCACGATCCCTGAAGCCCCAGAGGACGTGTGTTACAGTGCGCTCCTTTACCTTTGCTCTCTGTAGACAGCTTAAGTGTTAACATCTCAGTGGAGTGTCAGTGTGACAGCCTTTTGTATCCACACCCGAGTCCTTGTCTGGCACCCAGGAGGAATGAGGTTGCATGAACAAATTAAAGGATGATGAATGCAAAGGATTTTATTGCCAATGAACATGGCTCTCAGTGGGAAGGGAAGCTGGAAGGGGGATGGAGCAGGAAGATGGTCTTCCCCTGGAGTCCAGTGAGGGACTCTTCTTCGAAGTCCGGATGTCAAGTCGCCCCTCCGAAGTCAAGCTGCTTCTCTCTGAGGTCCAGCTGCTTCTTGTCTTCTCTCTTTCTATGCCTTCTGCCAGTTGGGTCAGGGGTTTTTTGGGTACAGGATTGGGGGCAAGTCCAATTATTTTGGATGTAATATTATCTTGGTGATCCATGGCATACCAAAGTGAGTTTGAAAGTCAAAGATAATTCACAGGTATTCAATATTAAAGCAACTGGTGATAAAGAATAAAGAAGAATGGGTTTTATTTTTGTGTTCTCACTCATACGTGGAAGCTAAAAATTAAAACAATTGAACTCATGAAGATAGAGTAAAATGATGGTTTCCAGAGGCTGGGAAGGGCAAGGAATAAGAGAGAGTGGAGATAGCTAATGAGTGCAAAAATATAGTTAGAATGAATAAGATCTGGTATTGGATAGCACAACAGGATGACTAAGTCAACCATAATTTATTATATATTTTAAAATAACTAAAAGAGTGAAATTGGAATGTTCCTAACACAAAGAAATGTTAAATGCTTGAGGTGATGGATACTCCAATTATCTCCATGGGATCACTATACATGTGTGCCTGTATCAAAACATTACATGCACCCCATAAATATATACACCAGCTATGTACCAGTAAAAATCAAAAATTAAGGGGCCAGGCATGGTGGCTCACATGCCTGTAATCCCAGCACTTTGGGAGGCCAAGGAGGGCAGATCACGAGGTGAGGAGATCGAGACCATCCTGGCTAACACAGTGAAACCCTGTCTCTACTAAAAATACAAAAACTAAAATAAAATAAAATTAGCCAGGTGTGGTGGCACGCACCTGTAGTCCCAGCTACTCGGGAGGCTGAGGCAGAAGAATCACTTGAACCTAGGAGGCAGAGGTTGCAGTGAGCCAAGATCGTGCCACTGCACTCCAGCCTGGGTGAAAGAGCAAGAGTCCATCTGAAAAATAAAAAATAAAAATTAAAAAAAAAACCACACACACAATAAAAAGAATGAAGAAGGGTTTAGAGGGAAAGATTACAAGTTCAGTTGCTAGACCTTTATTTTGAGGGAAAAAATCTGCATTTTACATATTTGATATATTCATTACATAGTAGGGTTTACCACATGTATTAGCCCATTTTCACACTGCTGTAAAGACACAGCCAAGATTGAGTAATTTATAATATAAAGAAAAGAGGTTTAGTTGACTGGGTCCATGTAGCTGGGGAGGCCTCAGCAAACTTACAATCATGGCAGAAAGGGAAGAGGCACATCTTACATGGCAGCAGGTGAAAGAGTGAGCAAGAGCAGGAAAAGCTGCCTTTTAAAACCATCAGATCTCGTGAGAACTCACTCACTATCACGAAAACAGCATGGGGGAAAACGCCCCTATGATCCAATCATCCCCCATCTGGTCCCTCCCTCAACATGTGGGATTATGGGGATTGCAATTCGAGATGAGATTTGGGTGAGGACACAGAGTCAAACCATATCACCACATAACTCCATTTATAAGGATTCTTTAGCTTTAAAAAAGATTAAAAACATATGGATTTGAATGAAGGTTTTTGCATAGTTATTCCAATTCCATTTTTTAAAAGGTGAAAAGGAGGTGCTTATACAGTTATGTGATTTTTATCTATATACCAAATCAGTGTCAAACATAGATATTTTAGGCTGTGGCTTGTGACGCTAGCCTTGTGCTCAGATCCCTTGAACACACATGGCAAAGAACATCATGAATCACTAAACTTCTAACCTGGTAAGGACCTTAGGTTTCTCCTAGTCCAAACCTTTGATTGTGCAAGAAACTGAGTCTCAGATTTTGCCATGGCTCCCATAGTTAGTGTGGTGACAGACGCCAGATTAGAATCTAAGAGGGAAAACCCTAATCTGGCATGAGGCCCACTGCTACAGCCCACCCCAACGTGGAATGCTAAATCTGGCAGTAAAATTGATAGCATCTGATGACACTTTGAAAATAAATTGCATTTTCTATTTTAAAAAATCAATTGTATTACTTTATTCAATCCTCACGACTTCATTAATTAGGAACAAGTTTCCCCCTGTACAGATAAGAAAACTAAAACTTACAGGAAAAAAGTAATCTGCCTAAAGTCACATAGCCAGTAAGTGTTAAACTTGAACTCAGACCTTGAAATTCCAAGGTCTTTTCTCTAATACCTCCAATTATAAGAGAAAGAAAATTAAACAAACACACAGATATACTTCATTAATGCTATTTTTAGGAATTAAATGCTAAATTTCACATACGATCTTTTGCAAGACAGCAAAAAATAAACAAAATATACAAGGTTTGTATATCCTGGTAAAATCAGAATTTTAAAAACTGCTTACCTAATACATTTACCTTGACCTCATAGATTACCTTTAATACTACTCTTGCCCTGATATATTTGACCTCTATTCATAGAAAATGAAATGCAGCTGTATGGATTGATTTTTAGATCTCTTTATTCAAAGTAAAAGATGAGCCAAAATCAAATTTTAGTATGTCTAATATTTATGCTTGCAAAGACAGTCTAGCAAGTGTCAACTTTGGGTGTATATTAGCATTATGGAAGATCAGCAGGTATTGGGTGAAAAGGCCATCATCAAGAAGACAGTCCCATATAACAATAAACATAGCTCCAGAGAAGCATCATTTTAAAAGTACACACAACACTCAGACTTTAATTATATTCACAGTATTCTTTAAGTTAATTTTTCTAAAATGTATAAAACTAATTATTTTTCAAAACCAAGTTTCAGACAACTTTCTTCTTATTCATAGGTTGAGGTAATCAGCCAATATGGTAGAAAGAAGAATGAATGATATTCTAAGTGACATGGCTCATGTTATCACAGGCAAAGACTTAACAGTTACTTGTCTCCTTCCAAATCTGGCTCTATCACTTGCTATCTGTGTGACAGTGGCCCTGTCACTCAGCTTCATTTTGCCTCAGTTTCCTCATTTGTTAAATAGGGATAGTAATAGTTTCACCTACCTCATAGAGTTGTTATTAGGATCAAATTAATATTCATAAGGCAGGCAGAAAAATATTTAGTACAAAGTAAGTGTTTGACAAATGTTTGTCAATGAAGCAAGCTATGCAAGTGTAGACAAGTTACTTAACTTGTCTGGGCCTAGATTACATTCTTTATAATATGAAGAGATTGCACAGCCTCTAATCTGCTGAAGTTAAATCCTGATTAGTCATATATCTGAAACTATTGAATATCTTTCTCTGAATGACTAGGCAAATTTTGCTTCCAACATATGTGGATGTCAAGTTACCTCTGGGGAATAATTAGAGGAGGAAACGGTGTAATGTAATGAGGAAAAAGAGGTAAAGCCAAAGGGAAGAGTGGAGTTGTTGGAAATTAAATATTGGGAGGCTGGATTGTGGGGTTGTGCTTTGAAGCTTGAACTTTAGGGGCAGTTTGGCCTTGGTCAAATCCAGCTTCTAACCTGTATGACCACTGAGAGATTCCTTAATATCTCTGAGTCTCACAATCCACATGTCTATTATGGTACAATAGTAGTCCTTACTTCACAAGTAGTTGCTAATAAGAGTATGCATATAAGCATAAGGCTTGGAACTAGTAAAAATGTAATAACTTGTTTGGGTGGTGACTAAAATCATGATGATCATGATGTCTGTAAGAAAATTTAGCAATTTTCTAACTAATCTCCTATCAATTCACAAATTGTTATAAATATAAAAGTTATATCAAGTGTGAGAGGAGAGGCTTAGCTCCACTGAATTCCTATTTCAATGGTCAAGTTTACCACATTTAAGTTATGTAAATATAACATGAAAGTAAAAAAAAAAAAAAAAATGCTATCACGATTTATCGCTTTCATTTAAAACTCTTTCATTTAAATATCCACAATTTTAAAGTTTTCAAATGGAATTTTTAAAATAACCAATAAGGTATTCAGTGATTTCGTTTTAAGTTAAAGAGAAACAGAGCGTTATGAATCACTTGAGGACGTGTGATTGCACAGTGACAGGAATCTAGTGCAAGACATCCAGTTCTTCAGATGTGAAGATGCTTCTGCTAGGCATTATTATCAATGTGATTGGTGCAGCCCAAATAAATAGAATTACTAACAATTTTGCAAGCTGAAGAGATTTTACTAGGCCAAATAAGTTGTTTAACTATTTTCAAGGCTATCCATAAGCATTATATTAAATCCATAAGAATGTCTTTAGGGGAAAAAATTATGCTCAAAGCTAATTTTATATATTTATTTGTAATGCTTATGAAAGTTTTAATATTGTTTTCTATTTGGATTTAACTATATTACTCTTTTGGTAAAGTATGGTAAATGCTATTAAAAAATTAAATAATGTACAAAAGAAGATAAAAATTATTCCAAAACCTGACACACAGAAATAATCTGTTGACACTTTGAGAAATAATGTTATCTCTCTCTCAAACATATATGCACATATGAATTACGTGTGTATGGTTTTACATTACTTATATCATGCCAAATGGTATTCTTTAGCATGTTTTTCTCTCAAAAATATCATATGGTCCTTTTTCTTGTCACAGTAAATATGAATCCATACCATCATTTTCTTTGCAATATTATAGCCACTAATACACATTAGCTACATTTTCTTAAATCGATCACTGATGAGCACTTAAAACATTCTTATGTAATCATTTTGTGGAACATGATTACCTTCTTTCTCTGGTAATCCTTCAGGCCAATTAAAAAGTATTTAAAGAAAATATTTTAAAAAAATAAAGATCCCATTCATAGCAACAATTTAGACATTTAACATGTTACATATTCACATAATACATATTTTAAAATATTTTTATTCTCCAAAATGTATACATAAAGAAATGTCTAGATCCTACAATAAGAAAACTATAAAACTCCACTACAGGACAATTCTTGAAAAAATGGAAAAGTAAACCTTGTCTTAGACATGAAGATTCAATGTTGTTATAAAGTCAGTTCTACCTAAATCAACTCATAAATTTAGTATGATCCCATTTTAAATCCCAGAGGACATTTTGGTGATTTGAAATGTTATCTAAAAAATAAAGATGCTGGAATATTGAGAATATTTAAGACAATTCTTAGGCCAGGCGCAGTGGCTCACACCTGTAATCCCAGCACTTTGGGAGGCTGAGGTGAGCAGACTACCTGAGATCAGAAGTTGGAGAGCAGCCTGGCCAACATGGTGAAACCCTGAATCTACTAAAAATACATATATATATAAAAAATTAGCCAGGCATGATGGTGGGCACCTATAATCACAGCTACCCCATAGGCTGATGCAGGAAAATTGCTTGAACCCGGGTGGCGGAGGTTGCAGTGAGCCAATATCTCGCTACTGCACTCCAGCCTGGGCAACAAGAGTGAAACTCTGTCTCAAAAGAAAAAAAAAAAAGGAGTAGGAGGAAGAGAAGTAGGATGCAGACAGGAAAATGGGAGAAGAAAAAGCACAAGAACAAGAAGGATAAGGAGGAGGAAAATGTTTTATAAGATATTGGAATGCATTGTATAGTTATCGTGATTAAAACTATGTGCCACGTAGTACTGGCATAAGATTATGTGGTAAGATCAATGAAACAGAATACACATTCCAGGAAGTACATAAGTGATTTATTGTACAACAAAGGTGTCAATTCAAATCAAATCTGAACTATTCAATGAATAGGGAAAGTTGTAATTGTTTATAAAAAATTAAATTAAGGTGGATACCAACCTCATGCCATACGCTATAACACATTTCAGATAAATCAAATATTTGAATTTCTAGAATAAACCTACAAAAGTAAACTGTGATGAGCTATTACATAATTTTTAAATAGGAGACATCTTTTAAACATGTCACAACAGATGGAAATCGTAAAAGGAATGAATGTATCTGTTTGACCATGTAAAATTTAAATTTTCTGTATGACTTTTTAAAAAAACTAGCATTTATAATGTTGAAAGTCAAACCACAAGCTGATACCATTTGGACAGCATTTGTTCCTTTGAAAGAAGGCTTTTACCTACTACCATTGCCAAAAAGTTGTTTTATAGAGCCTCAAAAATCTCAATACAGGTGCACCCTTGACCCCATACCAACTATATCTGTTATTTTTTAAAACTGCTTGGTTTCTTCAGTTCTTCCAAATAAGCCATCACCTGTTGCCTGCTGTTAATGAATTGTTGTTTTAACAACTATATAACAATGTAAACCTATTTGATATAGTCTTATTTTATCATTTCAGTAAACCTAACATCTGACGCTGACATTCTAAAAAGGTATCTCTTTAGTCTCTTAAGAAATATTGAGAAAGGGTTTCTGTTTTACCTGAGATAAGCTTCCTTAAAGGTACAAGGGTCCCTGCTGTAGTTATTACTAACTGATACACAATTTCAGCACAAAACACTTCCTGGGCTGCCTCAACTCTAAGATAGAATGCATAATAGAAGAGAAAATAGAATAGCCTTTAATAATGGCTATCTATATTTTGTTCCCCCATCACTGACAGAAAAAAAAAGTATGTCAATAATGTACATTAATATTTTCTATATTTTAAAGTTTGAGTGAATGCATGTAGATCATTTGAAACAGTGTTAGCACCCTACAAGCATCCAATAAATGTGGGTTGTTAATATCATCATTAGTAATTATTATTTATCCAAATCAAGACAGAAGCACCATAGAGGCAAGAAACGATTACCTACGCCCTATCAAATGAACAGTATATGTGTATCCATCGGAGATCGGCACTGAAGTGAGGAAACAGACAATGGCTCTGAGCTGCAGGTGCCAGGGGACAATTAATGGTGTCTCACCACTAATATCATGGCACTGTGCAAAGGATTTGGGGTGGGGGTGTCCACTGATGTTCTTACCAAAGCATGTTTAAATTGTTCTCTCATGTCACAGTGCAATGCTCGTCATGACCAAGGGAGAATACAAGGAAGAGAACAGGGGCGCTCCGGGTGTAGAAACAATGGGGCCCAGTAACTGATAAGGCGGGCAACTAGCATCTTTAGGGCAACCAAGAAGGATGCTATTTAGAGAGAACTTTGTGCAAGTGAAACAGGTGGTCCAGGGCAGAGGGTGTGAGGCAAGAGCCATCTTGGGCTTTCCAATGAGACCCCAGGCTAGACCAAAACAAAAGCTATGTTTATATAGTCCCTTACTATGTTTATAACCCCCTTACTATGTTGATATAGGGTTAAAGGTCCTCATCTGTTCTTTATGGTAGAGGGACCGGAAATGAATATTAGAACCTACCGTATTTCATTTAGTGTATGTTATATATTCCGTAGAACTTGGATGTTTTTCAGAATGTAGTTTCAGCCTATCTCAACAGATCAAAACACCCTGGTCTTTTTCAAAATTCCCTGAATTAAAAAACAAATACAAATCAAAACTCTGGTACCCTGAATGGACAAAATCGAAAACAAGGACATACTTCCAAATGATAAGTTAACAAACTTACTGCAACCTGGGTATGCTAATATTGGATAAGGATCTCTTAATGTAAGGCATCTGGAAATTCCTGATGACTTAATAGATTTGTCTGGTTTTGGTCATACATTTGCTTCAAACTGTTCTTCTGTACCACAGATAAAGGAAGATTCCAGACACAATATTTAATTAGTACCTAATTAAGAGCATCAACACGATAAGTGATGCAGGTTCTGGCCCCACTGTTTGTACCTGGATATGGGTAAACAGTTCTAGTGAATCTTGGCTGTCTGACAGCTCTCAGCTGTCACTGGCACTACATAACCCAGGGAAGGTGCTGACGCTCCTTGGCAAGTGTACACTAGTAAACATTCAAAGCAGTTGGAGAAATCCAATCACACCAAGTAAACCACTGAAGAGAAAATATGGGAGTCTGGATCCAGCAACATATTCCTACATATGTGCTTCATATTCAGCCTAAGTCATTATTCCAGTCATCTGAGTTAATCAATGCCTTTCCACATGTAACTGAGGCATCAACTATTCCAAGGGTATCTTTAAGAATATGTTCACCCAGATAGAGTCAGTACAACTGCCAAAAACCAAATGCTATGTTCAACTGATGCAAGTAGAATTCTTGATGAACTGCAATTATCAAATTGACTTGCCTCTGGGGAGCAACCTGCCTTATTCCAAGCCGCCAAGGGAATAACATCACTATGACACCTTGAAATATCTGGGATTATTAATTTTTTTTTACCACTAACCAACTTTTTTAAAAAGGAAAACTGTGTGACTAAACTTCTTGTACTTTCTTACACACTAACCAATTGTGTGACCTTAGACTGGCCATCTAACCTTTCTGGACCTCAGTTTCTTCACCTATAAAATAAGAGAATTAGCCCGAGTACTTTCTATAAGCTCTTTCAGTTCTAAAATATGATTTGGTGCTACGTATTTATATAGCTTATTCTTTCTGCAGATTTCAAAATCTCTCCAGAGACTCTCATTAGTATTCTTAATATTGCGGTGAGGAAGGCAAGTGGCAAGGTTTATTATCCCCATTTTTTAAAAAAGAGACAATGAGACATTTTGCTGACACAGCACTCTTGACCAAGTAAGGACTACAAGTTAGGTGTCTTGATACTAATTAAGAACTCTGTTAAGCCACTTTGCTACTAAACTAAATAGAAAGGCTCTGATGAATAAAATATTCTGTGCTCATGGAAGGAAAATATAGTTTGATCATCTTACAGAGACGTAATGATTTAAAACAATGATTTCCAAACGGTAACCCATACAATATTCTGGGTAGTTTACTCAGGTCTCATTGCCATGTCGCTATACATATTTTCTCTTTTCTGAGACAAGTATCAAAATGTGAGCCTACTAACATGGGAGCGTGTTAAAGAATATCTTCGAAAAAAAGTAAGAAGAGTGTCTGAGGTAATAATAATTAAATTTCCGATAGAATATTTGCAGAAAATAAGCTATATAGTCCATATTAATATATTGAAGTGTTAACTTAAACTCAATCATACATATCAATAGAATGAGATTATCATCCAATAAATAATTCAAAACATTTTTAATAATAGTATCTTTATTAAGAACTATGAAGAGTCTAAGATTTTACCATATTTGCATGCTAGCAAGTTAACCTGCCATCATTTCATAGATGCTGGCAGAAGACACAATACCCCTAGGTTAGAGACAAAGGATGTTACTATCAGTAACATCAATAGCCAGAGTATCATTATTTTTGCTTTGGTTTGCCAAATCCCAGTCCCCATAGAGTGATGCAAAGAGGGACAGGTGACCCTGCTCATGCATAACATTGCATTAGAGGAGAGAAGACCTCAGCTCAGGGATCCTGAATCATTTATTGTAATAAACAGTAAGCTTGTCTGCCCTTTTCTCCAGGAGGTGATACTATCTGTAACTCCTAAGGCTGTTCACCTATACAAACACGCCTGAAACGATAATCCAAAACAAAATCAGTCAACGCTTCTGTCTGCAAAAAGTGCAGAAGTACAAGAGACTCACAGAGAAAATCTCCTATTTTCTGATTTCATTGCACTATCTGTATATCTGAGAATTCTTAAGTACTCAACATAAATAATGTAAACAATATTGAGGAAGAATAGGATATCCCCCTCCCCTCCTCACCCCATACTCTTACTGGATGTCTCCTTGATTCTCCTCCATCCCGATAGTTCAAAAAATCCAAAGCCAAAAAGTAATTTCTTTGGTTCACACTTTTCTGCCTTACTTTCATTCATTTCCACTTATTAAAGTGGGAGCCACATGTGTGGTGGGTAAGCATGCCCTCTAGAGTCAGGTGTAGCAGAAAAATCCTGGAAATGCTGCCCACTAGTTGTAGGGCTTTGGCTTGGTTATTAAAGTCCTCTGTATCTCAGCTTTCTCATCTGTAAAAGGAGGGTGATAACATCTACTTCTTAAAGTTTGGGGGAAGATTAAATCAGTTCTTCTATAGGAAGCTCATAAAACAGTGCCTGGCACATCCACATTTGATAAAGCTTCTGTTAATCAATAAACTTTTTTTAGGTTAGCTAGGAAAGCTTATTCATCAGCAAACTACTTACCAAATTGCCAAAGTTAACGATATATTACTAAATCATTGACAACATTAGGGGAAACATGTAGATAATGAATAGTGCACTTTTTTAGAATCTACATATCATTCCTAGTTTGTTCTTATGAACTGAGGGAGAAAGAAGGGAAAAAATTAATCTAATTCAAATATTATAAAGAAAATTATTTTAGAATAGTTTATTGTATTAGATATATCTCCTTAATAAATGAGCATTTTCTTCTGTGTTTGAGATTTAAAATTGCTAACTTTGCTTTTTAAAAGATTGTGAGATTATGATGCATAAGCCGTGACCTTCCTCTCTGTATAGAAAAAGTCTAGTTTCGTGGAAATATAAATTATTATTTTAAGTGGAAATGTGAACGCCTTAAATGTGGTACAATGAGGAGTTTTTATTTTTATACAAAGAAATAGAAAACAAGAAGTAAATAAATGGCAATGACATTTTGAAAATGACATTTCAGAATATTTAAAGGACCACAAGAACAGTAAGTACATCTTGTGTGCAACTGTCTTTGAAGTTCTAATCTCAGTTCATGCCACTAAATCATCAAGGAAGATTATTTTTAACTTGTTATATAAAAGGCTTTAGAAAAAAAATCAAGAAGTGCTCCCTGAGTATGAAATGTGAAGCAGAAAGAAGTATTTGTACATTCTGAGTGTACCAAGGTGATATATGTGTGGATCATGGAGAATTAATTGGTCCCAAATTTTCCAAAAGAGTAAGAAGAGATTTACAGAACAGGAACGACACATTTTCCTAAACATTTTCTTTGAGATGCTCTGGAATATTTGCGTGTGGTTAAACCACAGTACAGATTTATCTAATCAACAAAATATTGTCACTGGAAACTCCACGTGAACCTGAGAAGAGACCCCTCTGGGAAGAACACCAGCATCCCTATAGTCCCAGAGAAGAGCTTTAACACCAGACAGAGGAAGGACTCTGCAATCCCTCTGCAACCCCAATCGGTTTGCTCCTTTCTGCAAGTCTTCTTCCTCTCCCCTTTCTCTCCCACCTTTCTCTCATTTTCCTCTTGCCACCTCTCTCAAGAACACACACAGATCTCTATGTTCTTACCTCTCTTAATCTAATCTATCTCTTTGCCTACAGTTAAAATTTTCAGGGTGCCTTCCTTTCACCTAAAATAAATAATAACATGTATAATAAGTACTTTCTCCACATACTGAATTTCATCAAATTATTGGTCAACATTTTGACTATAAACATTCCCTTACTTTGGGTCAGCGTGAGATCCTGCATTCATCATCTTTCTTCCAAGAGAGTGAATTGCTCTTTCAGTAGTACACTGTCTACCTTTCTTTAATCATGTCTTGAAATTTTTATTTTTATAATGGGAAACATAAATGGTGCCATCTCTGCAGTTGGGGAGAAAATGGAAAGATCCAAATTTCTCTCACACTTTAATGTGGGTGAGCCATGATCTACTTGTTAAAATTCTTGGATTGCTAATAAAAGTCATAATATACCAAATGGTGGTAATTTGGATGAAACAAGCATATCAATCATTGAGGAATGGGCTCATGGCTCTTTATCTGGGCAGAATCATTAAGTAGAATTTATGATATATAATGTATACTATTAAGCAGCTTCCATTAAACTTGCCTGCCAAACTCATTCCATATAGAGACATTTCTGAAAGAAAGATGTATGCAAGAGCGCCACCTATAGTAAAACTTCCACATTTGTTTTACAATGTTAAAACCCACAAAAATACTAGATTTTGAAGAGAAGATTTTAAAGGCAAGAATGAGATTTATGGTTTAATGTATAAATAAAAAACCACCACAAAAAAAGAAATGGTAAAAAGTTTATTTCAATAAAAATATGAATAAGACAAGACTTTTTCTGTTTAAGGAAGAAATTGCTCTGATTTTCCAGATAATTTAAACCACAGGAATAGTCTTTCTTCTAATTTAAATAAATAATAATTCAAATACAAGCATTATAATTTTTACTATTTTTTAAATATTCTCTATTTTGCTTTGTAACTGTGCTTTTCGCAAACTGCTTTTTTTTGAAACCTGAAAACAATAGCTATTTAAAGCACAAGTAAACTTCTTTCTGATGTTTAATTTTTCAGAAAATACATCCCTTAAGTACTTTACTTCAGCATATATGTAAGAGAATGCTAAGGAAATGGTGACTAGAAGTACTGCTGGAGAAATGTCCTTTAGGAGTTGATATCCACAGAAATTTAATCTTAAATACTTGTTACTTTGACCTAAAAGCTAATTATGAGGGAGTTGAGCCAAAAAGTGAGATGAATAAAAAGAAATTTCATTGGTATTACAGAGATAGTTGCCAGAAACAGCTTACAAATCATGAATCTACGCAGAGATGAAAAGTTGAGTCTAAATTATTATTCGACTGGGTCCTTAAATCAATGGAGAGCAAAAAAATCATTGCAGTGGACACTGAATTTTCAACTATAAAGAGTCAACATGGCGGCATGCCCAACGGTGTTTTACTGCGGGTCGTTGAGAGAGCGAGAGCTCTTTGCTTTTTCATCTCTAAAAAGAGTATGGTTTTGTGTTGTTGTTGTTTTTTTAAACAAACAAACAACAACAACCAAAAAACACCTAAGCTAAAATAAATCGTTGCTGCAGATCACATAGGAAGCTGCTCAGCTCTCTGACCAAGTGTGGCTTGGCAGGAAGCAAACCACGAGGGGCCGATGCCCTGCAGGTCCCCCTCATTATCTCACACTTGGGCCCTTTGACTTTTCGTGGGCCCATTGTTCATTTTGGTGAGGCTGGATTTTAAGTAGATTCAGGGCTCATCAAGCAAGGTGCCAAACAGAGAACACTACAAACTGATGTCCTGTGTTTGCAGAGCTGGAGGAGCTGGGACAGCAGCCGCTTTCCCAGCATGCACTGAGACAGTGCTTCATCCTTGCCCTGGGAGGCCGCTTCCCAGGATGAGAGGATAATTCTCTCACTATAGCCCATTCAATCTTCAGCCTCTCGGCTGACGCTGCCAACAGAAGTGCCAATTAATGCCAATTACAATGGTGACTTTTCTGATATGGGCACCTACTCATATAGGCCATCAAACAGCCATCATATATTAATGACTGTCAGTCATTACCAATATGGGCGAAGTTTGAACTAGTGACCTAGAGGAGAACTGCTCTTTATCCTACTTCCAACTCCCTGAACCGTCCAATTCCCCTCCCCCTTTCTTGGCCAATGTTCTTAATTATAGTTTTGTACCTGAATAATGAATGTGCTACATTTTGACAGTGACAATTGCTGAAACTGTGACAGCAGAAATGCAGTTACTGTCTGCCATTTAGCTATCCCTGTCACAGCCTTCAGGCCAGAGAGGTCCAGCTCACACCTTCAGGGGGCACTACTATGTCCTTTGTCATTTAATCGAATGCATTTTTTATTTGTCTTTACTACTCCTTAGAAATAAGGAGAGCATTTTTATGCAGATAAATGTGTCATGAACTTCCATGCAGATGCTGCCATTAGTTGTTTCTTATCTGCTCATTATTTTGTATAGCCTTATGAGACAGAAACTCCCCGTACAATTAAATATGCTGCAAATTAATCTGGAAGTGCACCTTTCTGTTTCAAAAAGGAAAAGCAAGTTAAACACAATAAACATCCTAAATGATAGAAAAGTGTCCAGTTCCTTTTGTAAACACATCCCTTAACCTTTCTTTTCTTTAATCTCCTTTTAATCTAGTCTGGGGTGCAAACCCCTAAATGACCCATTGCTGTCTGCTGTCTGATGTGGGTGTTATCATGTTTTCAGAGACTCTGAGACTCACCTCATTTAATTCTCAGCACTGCAGCCTGCAGCAGTCAGGGCATCTATTTCATGTTTGCATTACTCCTAAATTTGGGGGGAAACATTTAGGAGAAAGAAACTGTTACTAAGCCCCTCACTCTACCTTCCAAGGAGCCAGAATGAAGACTCAGCAGTTGCCCACATACCTCACACGTCAGAAGAGCAAAAGAAGTAACCAAATGTAAAATACATCGTGTTTCCAACTCCTTACTCTTTCTCTGAAAGCAGCACCAAAAGAAAATTTGTGGAAAAATATTCTAGGATTATACTTAACTACTTTACATCCATCATATGTTTTTTAAAAAATAGTAATTCCTTTTAAAATATTTAATTCCAACACATCCATTTGGAGGTAAAGTTTAAGTAATCTGCCCTGTTCACCTAGTGAGGTAGTGGCAAATTTAAGATTAAAACTCAAACCCAAGGGCTTTTAACTCTTTTCTGAGGCCATTTATGTTTGCAATCCCAGCAAGCGCTTCTGGGTACCACACATACATAATTCCATGCAATTGGCAACTTGCAAAGAAAATATAATTAGCATCGTTCTGCAAAGAAGGAAAGGTAAACCCCAGGGAGATAAGGAAACTGCCCAAGAGACCACAGTGTTTAAGTGGCAGTACAAGGATTGGAAAACAGGCATGGCTGTCTCCAAGGAACAGGATTATTCGACATATCACGTGACTTTTAGTCTTATGGCGATTTATTTGAGAAGCAGCTCAAGGTTCCTTAGGCCAATTCAAATCACTGTGCAAAATCCTCAGGCAGCCTCTGAATCTTTGAGATGTAAAGTCACTCCAGGTTACCCTAAAGTAAATCAGGACAGGCAGCATCCAATACTAACCAGAGCGATGTGGTTGGGGCTGTGTCTCCACCAAAATCTCATCTTGCATTGTAGCTCCCATAATTCCCATGTGTCATGGGAGGAACCCAGTGGGAGATAATTGAATCATGGAGTCAGTTTACCCTATACTGTTCTTGTGGTAGTGAATAAGCCTCATGAAATCTGATTGTTTTATAAGGGCTTTCCCCTTTGGCTTAGCTCTCAATCTCTTGTCTGCCACTGTGTAAGACATGCCTTCGCCTTCCGCCATGATTGTGAGGCCTCCCCAGTCACATGAAACTGTGAGTCCATTAAACCTCTTTTTATTTATAAATTACCCAGTTTCAGGTATGTCTTTATTATCAGCATTAAAGCGAACAAATACATACAGGTAGCAGAAAACACTCTGGTTTACATTTTTGCTCAGTGATGCTGATGCCATAAACAAAAGAGACTGAAAGGCAGGAAATGCAGTGTTGTGTTTTCCTTCAACACTCCAAGAACATAAATCCAAAAGGGCACCATCTAATAAGACTTTAACTAAAATATAGTCATATTATCACTATTATTAGAGACCATTCACTGTTGTCTACTGAGAGCTTTCCATACATTATATGCTATTAATTCTAACAAAATGTATTATTATCCTGTTTGATGGATGAGTAAACTGAGACTCAGCCAAATTCAGCAAGTTGGCCAAATATACTAAGCTTAAGTGAGGAGCTGGGCCCAGGATTCTCAAATTCCAAAGCTCTATTTCACTGCACTGCTTCCCAACAAGATTTTTGTTCACATAACTTTCTGCATTTATTTATTTTGGGGGAGAAGGGACAGAACAAAGTCCCAGGAGGGTGTTTCTAAATAGGCTAAGGAATCTATCTGCAGCTCAAGGGAATAACAGGTGGAAAAGTATACGGAAAAATATTCTTGAAAGCATCAACCACAGGAGAAAAAATATCAAAAATATCCTAAGATGACTCTTTTATCTTGGCAGCTTATTTTAAATGACAAAGACATTTCCAACCTTGAGAGAAGATTGGGTAAAAAAAAAAAAAAAAAATACCAGATACACACAGTAAACAGACTACAGAGGTCTAGAAAAATAAATAAATACAAGCAATCTCTGTCCAACCTCACCTGCTTCTCAAAATAGTAACTCCGTCAGCTTGCCTGCAAGATAGAAGAAACTTCCTCAAAGACAAGTCATTGGTTTTTGAAAACCACATGTTGAGCAGTCCCTTGTACCATGCAGAACAAGCCTAGACACAGCATTTCCTACAGGTGAAACATATTAAGACTCGAGAATCCCTCCAAGTATTGCATAAATATATATACATATGAAACTTTATAAATCATCCTGGAGATAACTTTTTCCTTAACACTAAAATGCTAATCCTTGATGAGGCAGAACTACTTCAAAGGGCACAGCATCATAGCACTATGAGACCATTCTGGACCAAATACAAAGAAGTTAGCCTGGAAGATAAGCAATTTTAAGGTCACAGTAGGAAAACATCTAAGAGTCCAGGGATCATAAATAGTACAGGGGTGGAAATGCAAAGTCATGAAAGATGAAAGGAAATAATAAAATGTTTGTGATTTCAGGAAATTTGACTTTGAGGAAATGTGCCACACCCTAAGGAATTCACTAATAAAAAATCCACTGCTGAAAAGCAGGCATTACTTGTTGGTACAACTGAAACCAAACAGCTTCTGACTTTGTGGGACACAATTTCAACAATTTCTGATATCTTCTCTTTAGCAATGACTAAAGATAGCTTTTAAAAGGACAAAAATTTTATTTTTATTTTTGCTTTCTTTTTTTTTTAGTGACAGTCTTGCTCTGTCACCCAGGCTGGTGTGCAGTGGCATGATCACAGCTCACTGCAACCTCAGACTCCTGGGCTCAAGTTATCCTCCAGTCTTAGCCTCCCAAGTAGCTAGGACTACTTGGCCTGGCTAATTTTTTAATTTTTTATAGAGACACAGTCTCACTATAACAACAAAATTTTAATGTCTCACTTTTGAAGCCAGACAAGAAAATAAATAAGGATGGGGATTTTTTTTTAAAGAACATCATGAAAAGATGGGAACATTGAGAATGAAAAAGAAGACTAAATAAGGTGCCAAACAAACTAGTTTAAATTTAAGACAAAAAATAAAATGTAAAGATTGAGCTGTGTACATGAGTCTTCTCTGTTCCCACTCGTAGGAAAACTAGCAATCCCTCATCTTTTAAGACCTTCCCCTAACTACAAATCTTATCTCAAAGAGATTTTTCTCATTGGCCTACATTTTTCTTTCTAAATTTGACTGTATTTTCCTTTCTCTGGCTACATTTGGAATGCTACTATTTCAATTTTAAACAGTTTGTATGCAAGATGTTGTTTTATGTAAAGAAGGAAAAAGATTGACAAATCTAAACCAAACAGGGAAGAATTATAAATATTTTGCCTCACTATTGCAGCTTTCTCCATATGCCTCAAATGAACATTTCTAATCAAGCTCTGCTTCTGCAGAAAGCTTACCAACAAAATACATCTTTATTTGTATGTAACATGTGTAAATGTAATTAGCTTTTTTAAAAGAAACAATTGAAATACGATGTTTATGGAAAGAAACTGATTTTTTTTTTTCAAATGAAATCTGAAACTGCAGAGGATATTGACAGACTGAAGGCTGGGTCCGTTGCCAGAAGCTGGTTAGGAAGCTGGTATGAAGGTCACTAATTTCATTCTGTTTTATTTCAGTGGGACCTAGAAACAAAGAACACAGTTTTAAATAGACAGTGAGGAGGGATGGGTTATTAAACTAGTGCTTTACCATCAGTGTTGTGTAGTTTTTAAAAATAGAAAACAGTATTTTACCAAAACATATGTTCTAAATTTTATCATAAAAGTATAATGGCTGAGAACAAGATAAGGAAATAGCATTTGTAGCAGTGACTGGTTTTTATTTTTGCAATGTTTCTTGCATTTTCCTATTTCCCAAAACGATTATAATTTGTAGCAAATCAGCTGATGTTTTTTGACCTGAATGTCTGGGTTATGTAGAGGGTACTCTGGGAAATTTCTGTACTTTCTCCACTTACTTCAACAGCCTCTCTCAGATATTGTCTTTTGTTTTGTCAGGTTCATTTTTCTCATTAATTAACAATGGAATCACACTAAGGCAATCCATTTCTCCACAACAGTTACTCATAAGTGATTTTTTAATAAGATTAACTTGTTTAGAGAAGGGAAAGAGTATTATACGTGATATAAATAACAACAAAACTATTTGTATTGTTTTTGTCTTTTATTAGAGCAAATAACTCGGAGTAAACTCATAAATGACCTGAGTTGTGTGATATGCATGAAATTACTACACACAGTAGAATTATAGTTTAAAGAGATGTCATTAAAATCTAAATACACAACCTTAGAACTTGTACTTAGTTTTCCTTTAAAAAATGCTTTTTTCAAACTGAGAATTCATTTTAAAACATACATTATCCTGCTGATACACATACACACCCACCCACCCACCCACACACACACACACACACACACACAGGTGGACTGAGAGGATAAATCTAGTAAACAGCACAAAAGGAAATTAGCTGAAAAATAAATTAGTCAAAAAAAACAAAAGAAGTTCTAAAGTGTTCTAGTGAATAAACACAAATCCAAAAGATAAGAAAGAGGCGTAAATATCAAATAGGACCTCCAAAGCTCCATCAGTCTCAAGTTGCCATAGGTTCTCTGTTACCTGAGTTACCACCAGGCCCGGGCAACGTCAAGAACCCTCTCATATTACCAGGGCCAAACCCAACCTTTCAGAGACAGTATGGCCAGCTCGGGCTCTAAAACTACAATCCACTGAGGGCCTGTCTTCCCCAGAAGAGAGAAGAGAGTGCCTATGTTTCCTTTTTGTCTAGAAAACTCTTCACTAAACAACTGCTTTCAAAACCACCAGTCAGAGAACAGCATTACCTGGTCCTATGGACTGAATGTTTGTCCTCCCAAAACTCTTACGTTGAAACCCCAATCCCCATTGTCATGGTATTTCGAGGTGGGGTCTTCAGTAGGTAATTAGGTAACAAGGGTAATCACTCATGATGGGAGTGGTGCTCTTTTTTTATTTATTTATTTTTCTTTTTTTGAGACAGAGTCTCACTCTGTTGCCCAGGTTGGAGTGCAGTGGTGCAATCTCGGCTCACTGCAACCTCCACTTCCCAGGTTGAAGCGATTCTCCTGCCTCAGCCCCCTGAGTAGCTGGGATTACAGGCATGTGCCACCACACCCAGCTGATTTTTGTACTTTTAGTAGAGATGGGGTTTCACCATGTTGGCCAGGCTGGTCTCAAACTCCTGACCTCAGGTGATCCACCCACCTGGGCCTCCCAAAGTGCTGGAATTATAGGCATGAGCCACTGAGCCCAGCCAGGAGTGGTGCTCTTAAAAGAAGATAACTTTGGCATGCTCTCTCTCTCTTTCACGCACACACGTACACACACACACACACACTCTCTCTCTATTTTTCTCTCTGCTATGTGAGGCACAGCAAGAAGGTAGCTGTCTGTAAGCGAGGAAGGTAGTCCTCACCAAAACCCAACCATGCTGGCACTCTGATCTTGGTTCCCGTCTCCAGAACTGTGAGAAATAAATGTTAGTTGAGTATGTCACTCAGTTGATAGTATTCTTTTTCCAGCACCCTAAACTAAGATCTTTGGTTTGACACACCAGTGAAGGGTTAATTCTTAACCTATCTACACTATCCCCCACTACCAGCACTTTTTCAAATATTAGCTGAAAACTCCCTCTTGGCAGCTGCCAGACCTATGGGACATCTGGTGTTCTTGAGACTGAAGGCTAAGAATCACGGTTTCCCTTGTCTCTCACTGGGCTCAAGGCTGCGCTTGCTCCATGTTGTCCCAAGACTGTAACTGCAATTGCTGTAGCTTGCAGCAGTTCCTCTGACATAACTCCACCTTCCTGCTGTGTAGTTAGCAGAACTGAACAGTTCCTGGCACGACTCTTGCCACATAAGAGGGCTGGGTATATCTCTGTAGTGTTTGCTTTTTATGCTGATCCCACTGAAATCTTACATTCTCGTAGCTCCTTCTTTGTCCCCTCTTCTAATGACTCACTTCACAATGCCAGGATTTTTACTAGCCCAGATGAGGGGGCTTGCGGGGGGTGTTTCACTGCCTTGGAGGCAGCAGCAGAGAGAACAGCTCAGCAAGGCCTGCATGTGCAAGTTCTACCATCTTACTTCTTCTGGCTCTCAAAATCGTAAGGTACGATATTTACCAGCTTACTTTAAATAAGGACAAGCACCTATAAGCACTTTGGGAGGCCGAGGCAGGCAGATTGCTTGAGCCCAGGAGACCAGCCTGGGCAACATGGCAAAACCCCGTCTCTACCACAAAATACATAAAAGTACCCGGGTGTGGTGATGCACACCTGTAGTCCCAGCTACTAGGAAGGCTGAGGTAGCAGAATCACCTGAGCGCGGGAGGTCAAGGCTACAGTGAGCCAGGATCGCACCACTGTGCTTCAGCCTGGGTGACAGGATCAGACCCTGTCTCAAAAAATAATAAATAAATAAGGCTACCTTCCCCATCATATCTGTGGAGTACAAGGTCCCTTAGGCTTTCTTCTGCAAGCCCCTAAGCTTTTCTTGCTCCTGAAATACATTTTTATATGATCCCCAGAGCACCCCGTCACTAGCTTCGCTGCTCATCTAATCTAAGATAGCAGGCACATTCTGTAGGCCTCATAGCTCTGGGGTACCCAAAATAATTTATCTTCTCATTTTCTTCTGGTACCCACTTAGCTATCAGATTGCATGTTTTTACACAGGAATTTTAATCAATTTATTGTCCAAAATGTCCTTGCTGACAAGAAGAAAATGACCCTACCATAGGGGAAAAATTCATCAAAAATTTTAAAGGATCCCAGTGCTTTTATAACACAGTTATATAACAGCTTATAACCTCTTTGGAAATTTACACACATGCACACACACACGCACGCACACACAAGGAACCATCACAATGCCAGTGACTAGAATCTATAATCAGCATTGATAATCTCTTAAACTTTTTATTTGTTGTATATTAAATTCATGAAAGAATATTACAGTGGCACTGCATCTCATGATTTTAACATATGAGGCACTCACTTACATATCTTGCTTTTCAGAATTTCTGATTAAATGTTTTAATTTAAATGGAAAATAATATTTAATGTAATATCCAGCCTAAAGTGTCCCTGAAGCTTCAATTGCAAACAATCATAATAAAGAATGTTCTTGTTTAATCTACAAAATAAGTACATTTGATTTTAATTACTTGGATAATGACCAAGCAAGTACATCAGGCACATCCCTTCCAAGAGATAATGAAAGACACAGAGGAGCAAACAATATTCCTGCGAACAGACCATCACATTCTGACTCTGAGGATGACTCTACTAATGAAAATCTGTCTTTACAAATGACTCATCTTCTGAAGACTGTTCTGAAGATGTTGGAAATCAGAATGATGCATGTGAAAATGAAATTAATCAATATGAAGATGGGGAACAGCAGTCTATCACAGAAGGGCTGTTTGATAATAATGAAATTGAGAAAACAGTCAGTGGTAGAGAAACAAATGAAAGCACAGGAAATGTCAATGATAATAATGAATGAGTAACTAATTCTTGAAATTCAAGAGGAAGAGTTAACAAACAAAGACAAATCATCATACAGGCAAATGACAAAGACATGAAACTACATTTGCTTTTGAGTTTATTCCAAGTTTCTAAGGATATCAAAACACTAATATGGTAGTAAATTTAACAGGAAGAGAGGTGTAAAATTTTCAGAACTTTATATCAACTGGAAAGCTACAAGAGTGTCCAGTTTGGCTGAAGCAACAGAGCATAAGACGCAGCAGTGGGAGATAAGACTAGAAAGTTCTACTGGATTTCCAGGAGGCATTTGAAATGTCAGTATGAATCCTCTTCTTTAATTGCCCTTGCTTGTTTTTAGATCACATTTGTTCCAAACCTACAGTCCTAACCTAGTCCGCTTTAGCTTGTCACAACAGTATGAGAATTCTGTCACTCTGTCTTCAGCTTCAGTTCTAAATGTAGAACTGAGTCTTTAAAATGAGTCTTTAAAACTTCAGTCTTTAAAATGTAGATTTTCAAGATCTCAATTGCATGGTGTTTATCAATTTCATCTCCCTCATAAGTTCTATTATTTGTAATACAAATGGAAAATTCACACAACTATGTAATGGTACCTAGAGGAGTTATAGTTTCCCTGCACATCTGAAAGGCAGATGCCTTTGGACTGTTTTGAACGCTGTCTACTCGATTCTTACATACCATGTAAATAATCTGTTCTCTATGCCATAAATATTCCCTTTTCTCACTACAAAATTCTACACTTCAAAAGAATCATTTGAAACCAAGGCTGTTTAGCCTAGTAAGCTATGGTTTAACTCAGCCATGCCCTCTAAATCTTAGGTACACTGGCCAACAGTTCCTATTTGCTCATACTTTCACAATTGCATATAGCATAGACTTTAGTTTTTTGTTTATTTCTTTTGTTTTTGTTTTTGTTCTCCAAACCTAACACATTACATTTGGATGTCATTTCTTCTTGTCCTATGACTGATTTCCTCAGGCTAGACTTCACTCAACCTAAATCCCAGCATTTAACAAGTAACAAGTGTAAAAAAGTGAAGGGAAATTACACTGGATCCCAATCAACATAGGAACTGGGATAGAGAAGAGAGAAGAGCAGTAGATAACTACATTACTGTGTGCAAATATGACTTTAATTCAATTATTTTAATTCAATTTTTAAAATACATTGGAGGAGACATTTAAATTAAGAACTGAAACATTGCAATTGGATTTGGCATTTAGATCATTTGTTAGATTTCCTAGGTCATTTCTGTGAAGTTGTAAAAGCATAAACCGGGTAGCAGTGCGTCCAAGCATGAATGAGAAGTGAAAGAGTAGGGATAGGAAGTATGGCCAACTGTTTCAGGACATTTCAAGACAAAGTAAAGAAGAGAGCTAAAACTGTCATTAGAAGATCAGGTGAGGACTTTCTACAGAATGAGAAATCATTGAAAGCATATATAAGCTGATAAGAAGAAGCAAACAGATAGAGAAATATTAAAGATACAAGGGAATGGTGAACCAGATGATGGAACACTTCCTCTGTACCAGTCCCTGGAAAGGGTACTGGCTATTTAAGATGAATAAGCACTTAGCTGCCTCTAAGAAACTGAGGGGCTAAGAGTCGAGAAAGATGACATCTGTACAAGGTGTTACAAGAGCATGGAGGGCATTAGCACCGTCAAGAAGAGTCCGGAAATCTTCACAAAGGAAGTTAGACCAGTAGAGGACAAAAGTGAAGGAAAATTGTAGGCAAAGAAAATAGTAAGTGAAGGGTGGAGTGGAGTGGATGGATATAATATTTGGCAAATGTATTTAATAGAAAATAATCTATGTGGGTAAATGCTGAAAAAAATGGAGTGAAAAGATACATTGGGGCCAGAGAGTAAAAAAATGTGTACGTTGTTTTAAAGAGTTTGAAATCAAGCTTACATTCATTTATTCTTGAAACATTCTGAGAAGGGGTACTTTCATGTTCCATTTTATTTGGCTTTGTGTAGTTTTAATGCTAACTTTGATCATGCAGTATTTATGTAATAAAATAGTTAAAAGAAAAATAAAATTAAAAGCATCTATCAAATTTCTACCATTTGCCAGGCATTGGGCAAAAAATATAAACAAAATGAAATCTTTACCTTCCAGAAAGAAACAATATGAAAGATAAATAGTCGGGCAGGACCAAGTGACTTGCTTTGGCCAATGAAATGTAGGTGGACAGGATATGTGACGTGTGCCCACGTGGAAGCATTTAATTGTTGCTGTTTCATTGTCCAGCCTACTCTTTCCTTGCCATAGAAAACAAGAGAGAGGGCTAGGCACAGTGGCTCACGCCTGTAATCCCAACAGTTTGGGAGGCTGAGGTGGGCGGAATACCTGAAGTTGGGAGTTCCAGACCAGCCTGGCCAACATGGTGAAACCCCGTCTCTACTAAAAATACAAAAGAATTAGCTGGGCATGGTGGCACGCACCTGTAATCCCAGCTAATCAATCAGGAGGCTGAGGTAGGAGAATCGCTTGAACCTGGGAGGCAGAGGTTGCAGTGAGTCAAGATTGTGCCACTGCACTCCAGTCTGGGAGACAAGGCAAGATTGTGTCTCAGAAAAAAAAAAAAAGAAAAGAAAAAGAAAAAGAAAACATGAGAGGACACTTAAATCGGGAAGAGATATAACATTAAAGCAGCCTGGAATGTTAGATCAACACTGGTAGAATGGCACACTTTGTATAAGTGAGAAAGAAACTATAGTGGATTAAGCCGCAGAGATTTGGGGTTTGTTATTGCAGCATAACAATCTATCCTGATGGATACACTGGGGCAACATCTAAATCTTAGAGGTGATCTGTCCTATATTTTTGGCATGAAATTTGTTAAATGCTTCATTGGTTTTCACCAGTCATGAAGTACTCTGGATTTCTGGCAAATAAATATTGGAAACCAGTGTTTTTTCAATACATAAATCCTCAATTCATATAGAAGTTTACATTTTTTTCCAGACATACAAACTTACAGATATTGCCAGAGTTGATATTATTGTGAGATACGCAGGGAATACTCACTTTAACACCAACGCAGTCCTTAACCTTCCCTCTAACCTTATTTCTCACAACTCTCATCACAAACCTTGTGCTCCAGGAAACTAAACAAATGGATTTTACCACATACGGTTCCTTCCTCTGTTTGTTAATGTATACTATTTCTTTTGCCTAGAATGCCTTTTACCTATCATCTAATATCCAAAGCCAATAAATCACTTTTTTCATAAAGTATTTCCTTGCTCCTTTACACACATACACACACAGAGAGAGAGAGAGAGAGAGAGAGAGAGAGAGAGATTGAGATTTCCCACAGGCAAAGGAAAGAAGAAATGATGAAATTAAATTTTATCCAATACCTCATTATATGCCTGGCACTATATGTGGTATTTGATGTACATCCTTGAACTCCTTGATCACTTTATCTGCTTCTTTTGTAGTATTTAAAACTCTATACCTAAATGTTATATATTTTTTTGTACCTTAATCACTTTCTTTTTTTTTTCTTTTGAGACAGAAGTCCCGCTCTGTCACCGAGGCTGAAGTGCAGTGGCGCAATCTTGGCTCACTGCGACCTCCAGCAATTCTCCTGCCTCAGCCTCTCTAGTAGCTGGGATTACAGGTGCACTCCACCACGCCCAGCTACTTTTTTTGGATTTTTAGTAGAGATGGGGTTTCACCATGTTGGCCAGCCTGGTCTCAAGCCCCTGACCTCAGGCAATCTGCCCACCTCGGCCTCCTAAAGTGCTGGGATTACAGACATGAGCCACTGCGCCCAGCCCTTAATCACTTTTAAGAATAAAATCAGTGTCATTTACAGAGACCAGAGTGAGAGCTGGCATATAGTAGACTCTCAATAACTTTTTTTAATGAATGAACTTCAAATATCTTTTTAAGGTCTTCTGCATATATTTATATGTAAGCTGGTTCTGAAAGGGAAGAAACCTGATTAGAAATTGATATAATCCTTTGCCTCTGCTATTATGCTTGATTTCCTGGCTTTCAAACATTCCAATGCCAGGCTGCAGGACTGATTTAAAACCCCATTGCCCAAAAAGAAGCAGAGGGAGCTGGGACCCAATAACCAAGGTCCCTTTTCCTTGTAAAGACATTTAGGGATTTTATCTGTTTCTCATATCTCAAGAACATGATTACTTAACTATCATAAAGTAAGACACACTGTACCAATGACCAATCAGAAGACATGGGTAAAATTGTGGGAGGAAGCCCAGGGAAACAGTCAAACAGCTTTAGGCTTCACAGGACACTAATTAATCATTTTGGCTAGAAAGCCCCTCTCCGCATGGAGCATAGTGTCTTCCAAAGAAGATTTGGATGAAACATTTCACCAGATGGATCCAGTACCTACATTAAGACTCTGCCACCCACACCCTTATGTATTCATTTATTTCTCCATAAAATATTTGAGAGTGTGTTGAGGTAGCAGAACCTGTACTAATAGTGGACTAAGAAATATGTTGTACGACAATTCGCCTCCAATTTTCATAGCTGAGTGTAAACGAAAATGGAGGCTCCTAATTAACGTTATGTCATCAAATAAACATCAAGCAATTCGGAGTGATTTAGATTTCACTTTTACTCTTTTTGACCTAAGAACTAGGGTGGCAGGATGACACTGGCACGCTAATCCTGCAAAAACTCAGGGCCTGTTTTGCACTGAGTTACTCATGTTTAGAGAAATAGACATCTGCTTGACTTCAAAATCACAGGGTCAAAAAAAGTCTTTAGAGTACGCATTGCCTCTAGTCATTGCAGTGTAGTTAAATTATAAGTTACATAATAAGTATTGCCATTTTATAGACACCTACACTACAGGTATTATTTCCTCATTGCAGAGATGAGGAAAGTGAGGCTTAGAGAAGTTGAGTTACCCAAAGTTATTTGTCTTTTAGTGGGCAGAATTAATATTCAAATCCAGGTCTTCTATATCAAGAGCCCAGGCTCCTTCGAGAACTACACTTCAGCTTATAGCACAGTGCTGCATCCTAGGTTTTGTTTAGAAGTTACATACATATATAAATATTCAAGAAACAGGTTGGACTTATAAAGAAGACATACTTTTTTAAAAAAGATTTCAAAAACAACCTTCTGCTAAGAACAAACTGTGATAAAAGAACTCAGGCACAAAATTTTAGGGTTTTTTTTACCTTAAAAATTAATAAATATCAGCTTTGTTTTCAGGTCTTTATAGCAAAGGTTAAAATAAATGTTGATAAATTAAGACTATTAACACAGACTGGTAATAGCCTAGATAGCAATTTAGTGACATTACCATCTTACACTTTAATGAAATAAAAACTTGAATTGATTGTGTAAGGAAAGACTCTCTTGTTTATTCCAATCTTAATATTACGGTTGATAATTTCACCAGCAGCCCTGATGAAAATATACCTGATATAACAACACCACAGGAAACTAATGATTGTCATGAATCTGTTTGTCGCTGAAGTACAAAGATACAGACTCATCAATCTTTTAAAAATTACTAAAAGCAAACAAGTGATCAGGACAAATAAATTATTATGTTATCATTGTTTCTATGTCTTCTACTTTATTTTTATTACCTTATTTCCTGGGGAAAGTGGCCAAAATATCTTTCAAATATTTGTATTTAATTTTAACCTTTACTATCTTAACTCCACAGAAGATTTTAAAGACTAAATTTCAGAAAACTGTCTATTGTCATTGTGAAATAGCTCTTTAATCTTTTATTTTCCTCTTCATCAAAAGATAATCAGTAGTCACCTGATAAATAATACCAGTATTATTTATCATTTCTTAACACAGTGTTTTGCCTATTTTTAGGACTTTAAAACTTGACTGTAAATTATTATTCAAATTGAAAACTATGCATATATGGCCATGTTTTTTTAAAATTTACTCCAGTAAATAATCCAGAAAGTTCTATTGCTCCCATCACCTCTGAAGAAAACAAAACTAAACAAAATCAAACAAAAACATCTTACTGAAAGATAGTTGCAGGCATTTAGCTAACTGCCTCTATTGTAAACTTTTCTTTTTTATGAATGCATAATCCAAATATAACCAATTTGTCTTAAACAGAAACTAAATCTATGCATGTTGCATTCAGATGAATAGGAGAGGCAGGTCATCAAACTACTGTTAAATGAAAATCAGAATATTTTTTATTTTATTACAATATTTATCCTTGTTGTTATAGAATTCAACATTTTCATAATCTTAGACTTGATCATGTTTCCTATACTCACGGGATAGAAAGCATTGAAATATACAGAATCTTCTCTAGTTCATTCAACTTCAATCACATTGGAACTAACAAGACTTCATAAGTAGAGTTACATAAAACATAGCATGACAGCAGTCACGAGTACAGATTTGGAGGTAGGGGACAGACTCCTCCCAATATGATATAGCATTTTAACATTTGGCTTCTAGTGTCAAATAAACAGGTTTGAAATCTAGTTATGGTAGTTAACAGCCAGGTTAAGTCACTTAACCTCTTTGCCCCTCGGCTTCCTGGTCTGTATCATGGGAATAGTAAAAGCATCAACCTCAAAGTCCTGTTGTGAAGATTAAAGGAGATAAGATGTGTAAGTGATTAGTCCAGGGCCTGGCAAATATGAAGCACCCAATACACATTAGTATTGTTGTTTCTAAAGACACAACCATGTGTGTGGACACAGTTAGAATTTCTTTTTCTTTTCTTTTTTTTTTTTTTTTGAGACAGGGTCTCACTCTGTCACCCAGGCTAGAGTGAAATGGTGCAATCTTGGCTCACTGCAGCCTCTGCCTCCTGGGTTCAAGCAATTCTCCTGCCTCAGCCTCCCAAGTAGCTGGGATTACAGGTGCCCAACACCACGACCGGCTAGTTTTTGTATTTTTAGTAGAGACGGGGTTTCATCATGTTGGCCAGGCTGGTCCTGAACTCCTGACCTCAAGTGATCCACCCACCTCAGTCTCCCAGAGTGCTGGGATTCCTCCCAGAGTGCACAGTGGCATGAGCCACCATGCCTGGCCCAACACATTAAGAATTTCAAACTGGGATTAGAGCCATGAGAATTTCCCTAATCTTAGTAAATCTACATAACTAGGACAGTTAAAATTCTGGCTAATTGGAAAACTCAGGAAAGGATTCCAAATTAGTGACTTTTGCAGGATTATTGATAACCATAACATTGCTCAAGAATTTGAGCCAAAAATTTAGTATTCTTATTTTGACCCACAGTTGGATCCTTACTCATTCCCACTACTAGTCAACTGCCATTTGTCTCTCATTTTAAAATTAGTTGTTTGGCTGTTTTTCCTTGATCAATCCAATGTTCATTTTTGGTATGTGAGATCCTTAATACTTACCTCACTAATTCTCAATCTCAGGGCTGTGAGACCCTGGGAGACTACTAGGTCTCATAAGAGAGTAGAAATTCCATATGCCCACCCATGGTATTGTTCTTTAACTAAACAAATAGTATGTCTTCATATATAGGCACTATTTTTCAAATGTACATAGATGTTGCTTTGGTTGACGACGTATACTAATCCCTCTCTTGACAACAAAGTGGTCATGAATTCCTAAGAGTTTTAACTTTAGGAATGTCTCCTATTCTTCTGAACTTAACATGCATAGATTCAGTTTCTGTTCATGACAAATTGGTTGTATTTGGATTATGCATTAATAAAAAAGAAAAGTTTACAATAGAGGCAGTTAGCTAAATGTCTGCAACTATCTTTCAGTAAGGTATTTTTGCTTAATTTTGTTTAGTTTTGTTTTCTTCAGAGACATTAACTTTAGAGACATTAGAGTAATATCTCTAGAATCTTTCCTCAGTTTTCCATTCACACTGGTGCTGTCCTGAACCAGACCCTCACGTCCAAACTATACTTTTCCAGCATTCTTCCAACTGGTTCTCCAGACCTCAATATGGCTCAACTCTGGTGTGTTTCACATTGTCACTTAGTTCATGACTCAGTTCCTCCCTCTCAAAAATGAATTATAAATCTAGTCACTCACAAGATCATTGGGAGGATGTAATGAATGGATTGTGAAAGTGTTTTATATAAAAATCTCTGAAGATATTAATTATTGCTATGAGCAATTCTGATCTTAGCCAGGAGTGATTCATTTATTCAACGAAAATGTATCAATGCTTATTAGATATGTACAAAATGGTACGCAAAGTGCTAGTGACAAAAATATCAATGAAACACAGTCCCTAGCCTTGAAGAAGCACAAAATCAATGTAGTGGAAATCCTTTATAGTATATGTCCAGCCCAGGCACTGGTTTTCCCTGCCCTGAGAACTGTTCCACATTCACAGGGTGGTCCTGTACAGACAGATAGAGATTGTGTGACTCCGTTCCCCTGGACAAAGTGGACTGAACTGGGATAGACATCTGAAGCCTGATTGACCCACAAGCTGTGCTTTCTTTAGAGAATCTGAACTGAGATTCTGAGACAGCCAGTCAGTCACTGTCAGTGGTTAGAACTGCAAATCCTATAAATTTTGAGTTGTCATGTCTTGGGACAGAGAAGCCAAGAGGCTTCTTGGCAGAAAAAGAAGAATCAATCTAACAAGAAAAAAGATACCTGAGTTTCTGGAGATTTTTTATTACTTAGTTTGAAAGGCGGGACGCAGTGGCTCATGCCTGTAATCCCAGCACTTTGGGAGGCTGAGGCAGGCGGATCACAAGGTCAGGAGATCGAGACCATCCTGGTTAACATGGTGAAACCCCATCTCTACTAAAAATACAAAAAAATTAGCCAGGCATGGTGGTGGGTGCCTGTAGTCCCAGCTACTCAGGAGGCTAAGGCAGGAGAATGGCATGAACCTGGGAGGCAGAGCTTGCAGTGAGCCGAGATCGCGCCACTGCACTCCAGCCTGGGCGACAGAGCAAGACTCCATCTCAAAAGAAAAAAAAAAAAAAAAAAAGCATATAATTAATTCCAATCCAACACTACTATAATAAAGGCATATAGAACAAGCTTTGGAAGCCCAGAGATGGCCGCCAATAGCTGACTTTAGGATTGTTTTACAGAGGAGATGAGATTTGAGTTGCTATCTATTGCCATATCTTCTAGGTTATGTGATCTGCCCACCAAAAGAGCCTTTCTCCAGCTCCCACGCTTCACTCATGCCCCACTGTATTAGTCTGTTTTCATACTGCTATAAAGAACTGCCCAAGACTGGGTAATTTATAAAGGAAAGAGGTTTAATTAACTCACAGTGCAGCATGGCTAGGGAAGCCTCAGGAAACTTACAATCATAGCAAAAGATGAAGGTGAAGCAAATCACCTTCTTCACAAGGCAGCAAGAGGGAGAAGTGCCAAGCAAAGGGAAAAGAACCCTTTTTTAAACCATCTGATCTCATGAAAACTCACTCATTATCACGAGAACAGCATAGGGGAAGCTGCCCCCATGATTCAGTTACCTGCACCTGGTCTCTCCCTTGACTCATGAAGATTATGAGGATTGCAATTCCAGATGAGATTTGGGTGGGGACACAAAGCTCGACCATATCACCTACCCTCATGAAATGGATAGTTCCAAGCCCTGGCTCGAGCATGCATTGTCACAACTTTTTTAATTGGACCATATCAACTTGAACTCCAATATGCAACACTGTCAAAAGACTTCTGACAAGCAAGAGGACTAGGTCACCAGTTCTGTTTTAATTACTTGCCCAAGATCATACAATCTTTAAGAGGTTTTGAACATAAGCATTCTGATTCCAAATATACTTTTCCTGCCATTGTGGGGTAGTGCAGAGCTCCTGTGAGGAGGTCAAGTGGCTATGGAGACACAGATTGAAGAATCTTGCAGAGCCTCATTGTCTACAGACTCAAGTCCAAATGCTTTGGCATGGTGTTTAAAATCCTCCACAATCTGGTTTCGATCGGTCATTTCCATCTATCCCCACACATGTCCACCGCATCAGACGTTGGACAGCTTCTAAACTTGCCACCCATTTTCATGCCTGCCTTCATATTACTCTCTGAGAGCATGGCCTTTAACCCATTGCATGTATCTGCCAAGCCTTCTCCATCTACACACAGGCCTATTTCATTAGTCCCTACTCTGCCGACTTTGCACTTTAGTCATTCTTCTAAAATAGTAGTTAACCACAAGTTCTCATTCCTCATTAGATTGGGAACCTGTGCCAAATAAGCATCTCTCCAGAATCACAGTCAAACACATCTACCCAGGAAACAGATAAAAGCAGAGACAGCCTTATAGAGAAAGAAAATGGGCATGATCTGAGGTGTTCCTAAAGACCATGCCAGCAGCAAAATATTCTTCCCATTCGAGTAGCATGGTGCCTGAAAATCACACTATTAGGGATTTATTTCTTTGGGTCTAGCATTACTTGGTCTTCAATTAATAAGAAAATGTTTAAATAATCTAAGTATAAATTAATTTAGAATACATTTCCTCTGTGACAAAAGGAGCTAAGCCATAGATGGAGCAGGTGCATAAGAAATGAGGTATAGAAAAGAGAGGAAAGGTCAAAGAAAGGGGACATTCAGATAGCAAAATAAAAATATACACTTGGCAGGGCTTAAGAGTCATACATTTAATTAATTAGAAAAGCAGCAACAGACATCACTATCACCGCTATCATGAGGATTTCGTTTCCTTCTCTCAAAGAATTTACTGCAATTGAAGGTTGAAATGTCATTTCAATTGATTTTTAATACATGACAACTTACATTTCCTTTTGCCATCTTGTTGTTGCAATTGAGAAGGCACTGGCAATAGCATTAATAGATGAGAAAGTCCAATATACCCATTTTGTAAAAATAATTTGATAATGTAATAGAAGTCAATTCAGTTTTTGGTCAGTTAGCACAAGAGACGCTAAATACCCATCACTTAGTTCCTCACGCTTACAAACAGCCTACGGTTCTTTTTTACAGCAGCAACATGAAATGTGATAAAGCCTATGAGACCAAGGAGAGAAAGAAGCTCAACCCCAGTTTTGCTTTGCCATTAACCCGGGATAAAATATCAACCACATTGTTTAATCTGTAGGTAGGTTTCTTCATCTGCAAAATTGGGGTAATACTCCTGTTCCCCTTCAAATATCAGAAAGTGAGACATAGCTAGTTCAGTGTTTTAACACATAGAAACTGACCAATTTTATGATAAACAAGGTGAGTAAGATACATTCTTGGTCACAAAATGGCCTCATGACAAAAACTGTTTTATAAACAAATATGTATAATCTTTAATTTTCTAAAAGAAGGCATATCAAAAACAGTTTTAAAAGCAAATACTGGCAAACCTCCAGCGTGCTTGGGTCTGTGGTGACCTGTGCATTCTGAATCTACACTGCTCGACAGAACAGTATTGAAATAGTTGAGGGTTTGTCCTGCTCCATCCAGAGTAAGGTTATAGAAATTTCAGACAATTGCTTGAAAAAAATGGAAAAAAAAAAAGAAAAGAAAAGAAAACACACTTCATGACTTCACATATAAAATAAAGATTTGTTTTCATTTTATCTTTTCTTCTGGAATCAATGCTGGTTTTTTGTTTGGGTTTGATTTGTTTTCTTTAGTCTTTTCTTTTTTAGAGACAGCACCTGTTGCCCAGGCTGGAGTGCATTGATGCCATCATGGCTCATGGTAGCGTCAAATTCCTCGGCTCAAGCAATCCTCCTACCTCATCCTCCCAAGTAGCTGGGACTACAGGCATGCAGTACCATGCTCAGCTAATGTTTCTTGTGTTTTCAATGGGTACAGGGTCTTGCTTGTTGCCCAAGCTGGCCTTGAACTCCTAGTCTCAAGGGATCTTACCATCTCAGCCTCAATTTCAAGTTTTAACAGTTTCAATTAACAGTATACCAGTAGTAAATTTGTTTCTAGGACTATAAAGATCTAGCCTCATTACAGCAACAATAATAATAACAACATCAGGAAACAAAACATATACTTTTCTCACATGATTCCATTTAATTCACACAGTTAGTTTTACAGGTAAGGAAATGGGGAGTTAAAGAGTTTAAATAACTTGGTCACAGTCACACAGTCAGTGGAATCACAAAACTCAAAGCTATACTAAAGCCTCACTATGTCCAGCGTGGCCACAGTGTTTCTGTCATTGGTGGGCTTTCCTTCTGACCTAGGCTGTTAGAGAACACATATCTCAGCTAGACTCGTCATAGCAACTAAGATGTAGGCACCAGAGTACATAATACCAGACCAACCTGCCTTCCACTCCATGTTTTGTGGTGTTCAATTCCTAAGCTGACTGTGGGTCACATTATGAGCATTTTCTTCCAGAAACTACAGTTCTTCATTTCCAGGCACTATTCTTTTGGTATCTATTTCCAGCCTTTGTGTTGTAAAAGAATACCCCACTGCTGGCTGTGTGCAAAGGGAACTGTAAAATACATGATTACAGGTCTGAATATCAAACAAACTCCATGTGAAATACACTTTAAAGGGAAAATATGCACATATTAACCACCTATACAGAATTACAACCTTCTTCTCTTTTACAATGTTGGCTATTATAATTGACCAGCTATATTGCAACAGTATTTAAATACTGTAACATTCCAAGAACAATTCCTTTTCCCTGTTAGGTCCCTCTAATTTTTTGTTTCTGCCAGCACATTCCATGTCAGTTAACAACTATACTCTCTACATAATTCTAAAATATTGAACTGTATGCTAAATAAGTAAAATATTTTAAGATAATGTCTTGAGGGAATAGTATTTCATATTATAACTCAATATGCCCTAAGGTAATTATTCAGATATCAATATGCAAAATAGCAGTATGCTGTAGCGCCCTATATTTCTTTTTATTTTGCTTCTTTGTAGCAAGCAATAAATTTAAAGATACAAAAAAAAATTAAAGGAAAAGTTTGCAGTTGATTTTATTAACAAGATTGTTTGCCTAGGGAGAGAGAAATTTCACTTGGTCCTTTCCTAATTATTCATGTAAATTAAATTCTACAAGTGAAGAAAATTCATAAAAGTCATACTTACTCATCTGAGAGGGAGATATGGCATATGAATGGGGCCTATAACCTCGGAAGGTGAAATGTAGAAAATATCACAAGCAACTCCCACATTAAGTTAAGTGAACCAAAAAAAAGGAGATTCTTGGTGTGAAGGAGACTTCAAGGATATCCTCCCTAATCGCCGCTTAATAGTCTCAAATCTCTGACACAGGAAACAAATCAAGAATTCAGAGAACATGGAATTATAAGTCACTTATATTTGATATCAAATGTAAGCACTACTAGAAACATTTTAAATTGTTTAAAACTTTTAAATATAATTTTTGAAGAGAAAGCAAAAATTGTAATTTAAATTTTTAAGACATCTGTATGTTTCACATCCTACAAAAGCTACGCATTTTTGTGTGTTTTCTGAAATTCACACTGTTTTTTCCTCCTAAACCTATGTTAGGATGAAATTAAACAATAAACTACTACAGACTTGTATGCTAACACTCAATACTCAAAATGAACTCAAATCATTCAACAAATATTTATTTAATGCCTTTTATGTGCAAGGCATTGTAGTAGAGAACACAATAGCATTTCTCATTTAGATATAAACAGTTTAATCAATCTTTTCACAAAGGACCTAATCATTAAATGGAAAGTATGTCCACCATTCATGAGAATTTCAGTTTACATCTTTTCAGGATACAGTTAACAACTGTGGGCTAGGTGCAGTGGCTCACACCTGTAATCCCAACACTTTGGGAGGCCGAGGTGGGCAGACCACGAGGTCAAGAGATCGAGACCATCCTGGCCAACATGGTGAAACCCAGTCTCTACTAAAAATACAAAAATTAGCCCAGGTGTGGTGGCACACACCTGTAGTCCCAGCTACTCAGGAGGATGAGGCAGGAGAATCACCTGAACCCAGGAGGCAGAGGTTGCAGTGAGCCAAGATCATGCCACTGCACTCCAGCCTGGGCAACAGAGCAAGACTCTGTCTCAGAAACAAACAAACAAAAAAAGTGCAGGAAGAACAAAGCAGAACTGGTGAGTAGTTGAATATAGAGAATAAAGATAGAGAAAACAAAGATAAAGCCAAAGATAAAGTCAAGGAAAAAACTGAGACAGGGACAGAAATTAGGAGACAGCAATGAGACCAAGATGACAATTTAAGCATCATATATGTTGAGCCTGAAGTAATAGCCAGCTATCCCAGGACAGAGGTATGAGAGGTAGCTGAAGGTATTTGACAATACTTTTAGATCTCTAAGAGATCGTCTTAAGATAGATAGTGAGAAAGAAAGTACAGAAGTACTTACAGCTAAAAGACCACCATTGACTCTGACTAGAAGGACAGGACTGGTAGCTTTATACCAATGTCCAATATGCACATGAAAAGATGCTCTTCAGTAATCAATAGGGAAATGCAAATTAAAACCACAATGAGATACCACCTCATACTCATTACGATGACAATTAGAAATATATATATATACACACATACATACATATGTATATATAAAATTTTAAAAGAAAACAGAAAACAACAAGTGTAATGGCAAGGATGTGGAGAAATTGGAACCTCGTGCAATGCTCGTGGAAATGTAAAATGGTATATCTGCTGTGGAAAACAGTTTGGTGGTGGTTCCTCAAAAAATTAAACATACAATTATCATATAATCCAGCAATTCCACTACAAGGCAAATCCCCAAAAGAATTGAAAAAACAGGGACTTGAAAGATATGTGTATGCCAATGCTCATAGCAGCATTATTCACGATAGCAAAAAGGTAGAAAGTACCACTGACAGGTAAATAGATAAATAAAAGGTGATGTATATATACAATGCAATATTAACTACAAAAATGGAGTGGAATTCTGATACATGTTATGACATGAATGAACTCTCCAGGCATTGTGCTTAGTGAAGTAAACAAGATACAAAATGACAAATATTGTATAATTCCACTGATATGAGGTATTTAAAATAGGCAAATTCATAGAGACAGAAAGAATAGAGGTTGACAGTTGTGGGGAGAGTGGAATGGGAATGATTGTTTAATGAGGACAGAGATTTTTTTTCTTTTTGCTATGACAAAAAAGTTCTGGAAATGGATAGTGGTGATGGTTGCATAACACTGTGAATGGGCTTAATACCAAGAGAGTTGGGGGCTGCACGATGGAGGAAGAACAGATCAGCAAAGTTGTGAGAGAAGAAACTAGACTACAGGGATCATGAAGTGGATATGTAAGAATGAACTGGGGTTCACACATGGTACTCACTTGAGAAACTGGTATACTCAGTGAACCTAACAGGAAAACTACAAATATTGCCCTCAAACACAGCAAACTATATATAATAAATCTTGTGAATAGAAAATGAGCATGTCAGCTAAACCCCCTGCCTGGACTTGGAGATACAGAGTTAATATTTGTGGTCTCTGCACTTAAGCGTTTACTGTCTGTTGGAGAATCCTGATCCCAGGGCCAATTTTATTTTTCCATTAATAATCAGCATTTACTGAGCACCTACTGTACATCAAGCCCACAGCTAGTCATTAGAGGTGATAGCGATTATGTATAAGGCAGATAACTATCAACAAGGCAAGACTTCAGGAGAACAGTAAGACTCCTTCCTCCTTGCCCAAATGGTATGGTCTGAATGTGTCCCCCCCAAAACTTATATGTTGAAACTTAATTGCCAATGTCATAGTATTATCAAGCAGTGGGGCCTTTAGGAGGTGATTAAGCCATGAGAGCAAAGCCCTTATGAACAGTATCTGTGACCTCATAAAAGAGATGTTATGGAGCCATTTGCCCCTTCTGCTAGTAAGGATGCAACAAAGCACCATCTACAAAGCAGAGAGCAGACCCTTACCAGACACCAAACCTGCCAGCACCTTGATCTTAGACTTCCCAGCCTCTAGAACTATGAGCAATAAATTTCTGTTGCTTATAAATTACCCAGCCTAAGGTATTTCGTTATAGCAGCCAAAATGGACTAAGACATCAAGCCTCCTCAAAAGATAATTGAAGCCCCCAAATTATTAAGACTTTTAGACCACAATCATAATAAAAACTCAAAATTCGGCTGGGCATGGTAGCTCATACCTGTAATCCCACAACTTTGGGAGGCCGAGGTGGTACTTCACTTGAACCTAGGAGTTGAAGACCAGCCTGGGGAACATGGAAAAATCCCATCTCTACAAAATATACAAAAATTAGCCAAGTGTGGTAGCATGCACCTGTAGTCCCAGCTACTTGAGAGGCTGAGGTGGAAGGGTTGTTTGAGCCTGGAAGGTCAAGGCTGCAGTGAGCCACGATTGTGCCTCTGTACTCTAGCCTGGGTGACAGAGTGACACTTTATCTCAATAAAATAGCAATAATAAATAATTTTTAAATTTTCTCCTGAGTTACAAATGTCAGATATCAGGCTTCCTGAAAAACAAAAAAATTCAGAAGATTCTACTTTTCACTTTTACCCAAGGCTGGCAAAATGATTCAGCAATGTTTAAACAGTCTAAAAATTAAATGGCCGTGAAAGAAACTAAATTAACTATGCTAAATACTTTCTACATAATACCTCCTTTGATCCCTACAACAATCCTATGAGGTAGATATCTCAAATTTTCAAAATATCAAATTCAACACAATAATAAATAGCAGACAGCTACTAAAACATCTATTTTTCTTTGAAGAGTATTCAGCAGTTTCATGGATCAGAAGGGAACCATAATCTCAGCTCTCGTGTTTTGGTGTGCCACTAATTTCTTTCATACTCTACAACCTACTTGTTTTCAAAACTCAAACGACTGATATTTTTATAAAACCTTTCATTTTAGGTAAAAATGTAAGAGAATTATACTTGTTCTTTTTCCTTTTTTTTTTTTTTTTTTTGCATCCTATGTTTGCATTATTTCTTGAAAGTTTAGTGATAGACATTGCCTCTTAAAATTTATTTATTCATTCAGTAAATTGTTTCTAAATAATTATTATTTATTTTTTCAAGGAACTTTCATTTCTTGAGCATCTACTATATACCAAGCACCGTATTTGATGCTTGGTAAGAGGAAATTAAGGGAGAGAAGAAAAGGCAATAGAGACAAAAAGAAAAGGCCCAGTCTTTCTTCCCTTAAGGATCTACCAGTTTAGTAAGAAAAATAGGTATGTATAACTAGTTATAATACAATGTGACATGAGCTGGAGCATAGAAATGTAAGCGATTATGGGAGCCCAGGGATAAAGTAATTAATGATCTCTATGAGAAAGGCATACTACTAGATATTGGAAGCTTCAAGGATGTAAAAGAATATGTCCCTGCTTTCCAAAAGCTTATAACTCTGTAATAAAATTAAATACATACACAAATAACTACTTCAAGTTGGTAGTTCTAAGAACCTTTAGAGTGATTAAAAAATAGAAGGTCCTAGGATTGCCCTCACATCTGGTGAGGAGGAATAATAATACTGCCCTTTATGGAATACAAGCATCAGGCATCTTGCTGAAATCTTCATACACATAATTTTCAAATTGTGGGGGTTGACAACTGTAGCAGATAGCTTCTAATATGGCTGCTCAATTATCCCCACCTTCTGAAACTCCATATTCTGGTGTGATTCTCCTCTGCCTGAGTGCAGGCAGTATCTGAGACTTTCTTCTAGTCATTAGAATATGGCAGAAGTGGAACGTCATTTCCCCAATCATAACATGTAAGATTGTAATATCGGTCTTGCTAGGAGAGCCTTTCCACCTTGCTGACTTTGAAGAAACAAGAGGCCACATGGTAAAGGAGCTGAGGGTAGCCTTCAGCCTCCACCAAGCAAGAAACTGATGGTCCTCAGGCCAAAAGGAACTGAATTCTGCCAACAATCATGTGAGCTTAGAGACAGATCCTCCCCCTGTCAAGCCTTGAGTGAGACCACAGCCCTAGCTGGCCCTTTGATTGTGGCTTTCAGAAGAGTTCCCAAAGCACAAAACTTAGCAATGCTATGTCTGGACTCCTGACCCAGGGAAGCCGTGACCTAATGGACATTTGTCGTTTTAAGCCATGAAGTTTGTGGTAATATTTCTATATAGCAATAGACATTAATACAGTACTGTTATGCCCTTTTTCTTCATTTTTTTTTTTTGAGGTTATGCCCTTTTTCAAATGGAGGAACAAGTTTTGAGCGGCTGAGATCACAAAGAATCAGAAATCAAGCCCAAATCCATTCTGAGACAAACCCTATTATATAGCCTTACAGAAAATGTTATGAAAAAGCAGATATGTGCCCTAAGTCGTAAAGCAGGTAAAGATGGGGGAGGCCATTTCTGGTTGATGGAATGTTTTAAGTGAAGGTCAGAGACAAGGGCATATGTGCCATGTTTCACAATGAATGTTCCCTTTTACCAGAACAAAATACATCTATGTAACCATGGTTTCCCAGATTTCCCCAGTCTGTGGATAAAAAGGTGTTACTTTATCAGTAATAATACAAATATCACTGACTCTTGTCTACATATGCTGGACACTAAGCCTCCAGTTCACAGCCAAGTGTTTCTAGAACAACCAAGGGAATGTCCTCTTATGTTTTATATGTGCTTGTCTCTGAGAGTCACAGGGTCTTTCTAGCCACTGTTGGTACTCCACAGCAAGTGCTAAACAAAAGAAAAGAATGAATATAAAACACATTTCAAAGGAAGTGTAATTATGAATACGAACAGATTGAATATACAAAAACATGAAAAAAGGAAAAAGATCATTCAGATTTCAAGACTGATGATGAAGAAGACAGTCAAGAGGAGAAGCTGGATGGAAAGGAAAGGTTCCAGCAGGATTGAGGTTCCAGCAGAATTGAGGTTCCAGCAGGAAATTCACAGAGAACCATAAGCCAGTAATTGGATCTAGGGCAAAGAAGTGAGAACTACTCCAAAAGGTTGATAGTTTTCTCAGTGTATGGGATCAACAAGGAAATGAGTTTAAAGAAGAGAAAACTATAAACTATAAATAATATGAGTCTATATATGCATATGTACATATGCATACACACACACACACACACACACACACACACACACACACACACATAACCATAGGAAGATGAAAGAGAAAAAGATTTAGATTCCTGATATCTGTAATAAACAGGAACATTATGGTTAACTCTTCAACATCCCTTCCATCCCAGATGATTAATCGAGGCCACATGGACTAATGAATTCCCCTGGTAACTAATATACATTTTCTATATTGACTCAATCATGTTGAAGGGAAGAATTTATATTTCTAAGTTGGGAGAGGTTTTCTAGATAAGCCCAAAGCTACATGCAGCAACAGTTATCATTAGAAGCCACCTTGCAACCATGAGTGCAGCAGGTACAAGCAAAAAGCCAACTCAAGTGGGAAGGAGAAAATACGAGTTTATGAGAAAGCAAAGTCACAGCTCTAACATGCTCTGTCTAGATTCTAGCCTCCTCTGGGCTTTTTCTTATATAAAATGATATGTTTTCTTATCATTTAAAACCATTTTCTGAAGACAAAATCTTTCTGACCAATAAAATTGTGCAATTAAAAGAATTCAAATATTGTAGACAAGGCCAACTATAAGAAAATTGGCTTTCACCAGTTGAGTAGACCGTATCCTGATTCATCATTATTTACCCCTGCTCCTCCTGAAAGAAGATTACATTTTCCTAGACCTTGGCATGTGACTGCCCATGCCTCCTGCAACAGAAATACACATCCTACCTTGGATGTGAGTGGACAATGAAATGTCAGTGGATGGGCATATGTTACAAATGAGTAGGTACCTTAAGAGTCATCACAAGTTTTCCATGGTTTTCCTTATCCTTTCCACCTGCCACATCCCAAATTGGGGCTGTCTATCACCTAAGTTCTGAATGAGAAGACAAATAGCGAGAGCCCAACAGAGCTGAGGAGACAGAGCCATAGAAGTAGCACCCCACCCACAAGTGACAATACATTACATGTGTAAAAAATAAATATTCTTTTTTTATGTGACTGATACTTTTAGGTGGTTTGTCACTGCAGCAAAGCTGCTAATGCACCAATAACAGACCCATAAGGCAGTCTTTCTATATTGGCTATGCCAAAAGGCAGATCCAAAGGGATTAAGAAATGATGGAGTGGGGAGGAGGGGGGATAGTTCCTCTTCCACTTAGAATGTTGAAAGCCCCAGAGCATGTCATTCACCCTAACAAAGAGAAAATCTTGACTAACATACAAAAGACATAACTTTCCTTGGGTCCATCAGAGAATCACAGGGCAATAATGTAAACTAGATTCCAAAGGTTTACAGCCTCCTCCAATAAGAGACATGACCCACAAAAATTTGGCAGAGCAGGAGAGGAAGCAAGCAATAAGTGGGTGGTAGTAATGAGCTCCCCCAATTAACGATGGTAAGAGGAAAGCCAAGGCTCAGATGAGGAAAGCAATTGAAGCAAGCACCTCACTGCTCTACCATGTTCAGTTTCCTAATACAGAGTAATTGTACTCAAGCATATTGAGAGAACTTGCAAATGGGATTTCCCAGCCACTGACAGGAATCTTTGCAAACAGATATCTCTTAAAAGAAGACATACTAATGGTCAACAAGCATATGAAAAAGTGCTTAACATCATTAATCATCAGAGAAATGCAAATTAAAACCATATGAAGATATCATCTTATACCAGAGTAGCTATTACTAAAAAGACAAAAAACAACACATATTGGCATGGATGTGGGGAAAGGGAATTGCTTATCCACTGTTGGTGGGAATGTAAATTAGTAAACCATCTATAGAAAACAGTATGGCAATTTCTCAAAGAAATAAAAAGAGAACTACCATTCAAGCTAGCAATCCCACTAGTGGACATCTACCCAAAGAAAAAGAAATCATTATATCAAAAAGACACCTGCACTCATATGTTTATTTCAGCACTATTCACAGCAGCAAAGTTATGGAATCAACCTAAGTGTCCACTAGTGTTTGACTGGATAAAGAAAATGTGGTATATATACACCCTGGAATACTAAACAGCCATAAAGAGTGAAATCGTGTCTTTTGCAGCAGCATGGATGGAACTGGATGCCATTACCCTAAGAGAAATAACTCAAAAACAGAAAATTATATACTGCATGTTCTCATTTATAAGTAGGAGCTAAACAATAGCTACATATGAACATAAAGATGGAAATAATAGACTCTGAGGACTCCAAAAGGGAGGAGGGAAGAAGGAGAGTGAGGGTTAAAAAATTACTTGTAGGGACAATGTTCACTATTTGACTGATAGGCACACTGGAACCCAAACCTCACCATTATGCAATAATATATTACAAATCTGAACATGTATTCCCTGAATCTAAATTTTTTAAAAGTTTAAAACAGAGAAGTTTAAAACAAAAGAAAGTGTGACTTTGAATAATCAGAGAGAATGGAAAAGAGAATGTTCACAGAGCAGAGATGCAGATGCAAAATGGGGTACAATTATCAAAAAGAAAGGCAAATTCTGCAAACACTACAACATGAAGCATGACAACAAATCTAGGCAAGAAGCTACAGCAAGTGACTAAAAGGCTGTCTGAGAGTTCCTAGGATACAATTTGAGTTAACCAAGAATATATAATACTTACATCATTTCTTTATTGAATAAGATATACTAGTGGGTCAGCAAAATTCATTGATATACTTGAACTTTAAGGAAAGCATGTGACAAATTCTTTCCTGAAATTCACATACACAAGATGGACCTATATGAACTAGAATAAGAAGAGTATAAGAGCTTCAAGAAACAGATTATAAGAGTTTGAAAGAAAGAGTGGTTCCTATTAAAAAAAAAAAAAAAAAAAAAAAAGATTCCAGGGAAGTAACTATGTATGGGGAGACGCCAGTCAATTAGGGCAAGAAATTAGTGTAATCACTATCAGGATAACCTTAATAACAATAGCAATAATGTGTTGAGCACTTATTACATGCCAGTTCTGGTGCTAAGCATTTCTTTCATACATTAGCTTGTTTAGTCTTCACCACAATCTTTTTAGGTAAATTTATTTTCCCTTTTACAAACAAGGAAACTGAGGCTCAGAGAGGTTAAATAATCTGCCCAAAATAATACAGCTAGTAGCTGCAAGAATGGAGGCTATATGCTGGGTCTTAGCCAAACAGTGTGCTATTAAATGTCATGCCATACTTTAGATAATGCTAGGCACATATTCCAAATAAGACAGAATAGTGCCAGGCAATGTGGAGAAACCAACATAGACCTGATCTGAAAAGGAAGAAGCCTAGAGAAACAGGAAGCAGTGGAAAGCCTCTTGTATAACGGGCAGAAGGGGTGGATGACAAGACTGAAATAAGCAAGGAAACAGGAGACAAGTTGTAGGGACTTTTTAGTGTGAGAATAGAGACAGAACATAGTGGTTTGAATTGTGGTTAATAAGGCAGATTAAAAGAATGGTGTGACTTAATTTTCTTCTAACAAATACATTTGAAATTGTACCTCCAGGCTGGGCATGGTGGCTCATGTCTGTAATCCCAGCACTTTGGGAGACCAAGGTGGGTGGATCACTTGAGGTCAGGAGTTCAAGACCAGCCCAGCCAACAGGGTGAAACCCCGACTTTATTGAAAACACAAAAAATTAGCCAGGCATGGTGGTGCACACCTGTAATCCCAGCTACTGGGGAGGCTAAGGAAGGAGAATCACTTGAACCCGGGAGGCAGAGGTTGCAGTGAGTCAAGATTGGACCATTGCTCTCCAGCCTGGGCAACAAGAGCAAAACTCTGTCTCAAAAAAAAAAAAAAAGTAATTGCATCTCTATGGAAGTTTGTACCAATCCAGTTGGCACCCTCAGTATTGCTGGAGGAAATAAACAGACTGGTTGGCAAAGAGTCTTCCAAGGCTGGTGGCATAGACATTTCTGCAGCCTTTCCTTTAAGAACTTTATGACGCTTACCAACCTCCTGATTAAACATTTGGTGTTCTTCACAAATCTCAAATTTTCTTCATCAATCAAACAAGGCAAAATATCATACAAAGGTTAACATTTTTCAATATGTACTCTATTAATCTTATTTCTTTCATTTATACCATTTAAACAGTGGCAATTTATTTGTATAAACTTTAAACTGTAAAAGATACTGCTACTATGTGTTGTGAAACATCGCAGTAACCTAAGCATAGAATTTTTTTCCAAACTTAATGTACAGCAATATATGCTATTTAAATAACAAATCTGGAATTTGAGGAAGCAATTAAAGTTTATGAGAGCAAATAAGAAAAAGTTCAAAAGCAACAGAGCTTTTTAAGTTTCTGTGGCAAATACACACAGATATTAATATGGTCAAATAATCCGAAGATAGCACTATAAATGGAGAGGTAATATTATATGCTTGTATACAATATAATGTGTGTGTGCTTTACAAATTTTGGGTTCAAACAGTGCAAAGGAAATGCTATTTTTATCTAAACCTATGGAAACAGTTGGTCACCTGCTGTGTCCAAGGAGAGCCTAAAGTTTTCTGTCATTTATAAGCAGTCTCTTGACTTAAATATAAAATCATTGGCTTACACAGTGAATCATTATAAATCTCTCACAAGCTTTTAAACCAATCAGTCAAGCTTAGAATGCGGTGATTTGGAGAATCATAGCTCTGAGGCTTTGGGGCCTCACTGTGCAAGGGTAATAAATGTAAATGATTTTGTAACTTGTAGAAACATAGGTTAGTTCGCTCCTTACCTCCCAAGGAGCAACTGGGTTTGACTAAGGAGGTTTACTGTGATCCCAGGGAAAAAAAAAAATCTATTATGTCATTTTCTTTCCTGAATCCTGGGGAAAAGAATAACATGAAAAGCAGTTAATCTGTTAAGCACACAAAGCTTACTATATAGAAAACTGCCACTCAAAAAAATCTGGATTCCTTATGTAATTTCTGCCCTACCCAGTAAGAAAGGAGGCTTTCTAAAGCAACAGTCTGTAAGCAGTGCTGTTTACCCAGTTTTTCCTGCTCCGGGCAACAGAATCTAAACTCCAACAATTAGAGACTATTCAAGTGTCAGCTCCATTCTCAACAACAACAACAACAAAATTATCTTGTAGTCTTCATGAAATAAAAGTCAAAAATTTGAAAATAAATCATATGCAGAGTTTGGATGATTAGTTTTTTCAATTTGAAGCTTAATTTCATGGGCACAGCAAAAGGATTTACTGAGAATAATAAAACCATTTAAAAATGAGAATTAGATACATACTATCATATAATTAACTAAAGCTTCAGTATATACAACAAAACTATAAATGATGTAAAGTGAGGTTTTGATTGTACTTATTTCTCCTCACTAGAGACCTGGTAAAATCTCTTTATCCAAAACGGATAATAAAATATAGCCTTTGCAGGTCTGGTCGGGATTTGTCATCTGGTGTTGTTTTATTGCTGTTATTGGTCTTTGTGTCCATGGTCGTGCTTGGCTAGTGTCATCTGCAAGGTCATACTGTCATCGTGCAGAACACTTATTACTTAGCCTTTGTTTCCTTTCTCAATGTTCAGGTTTCAAACAAACACATTTCTCACATAGGCTTTGCCAAATTTTTTTCTACGCATCACCTCTGCCTTCACTAGTCCATCTGAGCCCTCAGGTGCCCACTCCTGCCTTCTGCATGCTTTATCTTCATGCAATGCTGAAGCAAAGAAGGCAGTTCTAATATCCTTTTAGTAGGATACCTAACTGAAGTCCAAATGGCAAGGAGGAAAAAAAAAGTCTGGAGACTCACAGTGGGGAAAAATATGGGTAACATAAGACGTTCTAATATAAAATGTCTTTCCCCACCCTTCACCTTCTCCTTGGCTCCTGCTGTACTTGTTTGGAGAATACTCCTGTTTAACCATTTTGTGTCCAATATCATGTAAGGTAAGCTCACAAATGGCAAAGTCTAAAAGGTGTATCGTGCTTTATTTCATCAATGATTTCTACTTTAACTGGGAGAAGAACGTTTGGAGAGGGTAGGTCCTGAACCAGCTGAAAAGGAGCATTTCAGGACAGTGTATGAACGACGTTTAAAGATAGACATGTATGGTCATGGTGTATGAATATACAACACCCTCTCCAGTTAATACATTTTTCTTGATTTGCTTTTAAAACTATAATGGAACTTCTTATATTCAAGGCACAGAAGCTAGCATGACATACAATAAATCTTCATTCCTATAGAAAAATCAATATTGCCTATATCAAAATAAATTTTTTTCTTTAAAAAGTTGTTATAATGGTAGATTAAAAGTGATTACTACTAGAATACAAGTAATTAAAAACAAGCAGAAGTTGAATGAAAATTGGTTCAAGAAAACAATTTAGCAAGGGAATTTAAGAATAAGATAGAACATTTGGGATACAGTCTTACAGTTTGACCTCATTTCCCTATTTTATCATCCCAAATGAAATAAAAAAATAAAAACTACGTATATTGGTGAAAACATTTATTGGCATATGAATGGTTGTCAATTTCATTGTTTATTGGAACCCTGAAACTTTGAAAAATGTTTTCTTAAGCTGCATAGATTACTTATATAAAATATTGATAATAGTAAACTTATTAGGTACTGAAAAGTCTATTAATGCTGCTTTTCCATCTATGCAAATATATTTCAAGAGAAAGTGGGTCCAAACAAGATCTTATGACAGATTCTCATTGAATAAGCAAAAAATAAATTGTCACTATGGTAAAACAATGGAATGAGCTTATAAGAAATTATGGAATGCCTTGTCTTAGAAATCTTTTCCCAAAGTCAATTTTTGTTTATTTTTTAAAAAAGAATAATTAATTTTCTGGAATTAAAAAATGCCTGAGCAAATGATTGCTCCAAGATCCCTCAGAAATAATTCTAGCATTGCCTTCTTTTTTGTTTTTGTTTTTATTTTGTGTATGTGTATGTGTACAGACATGGAGTAAATGAGCCCTAGTGTTTTTCAGTAGTTACATTATTACTAAAAGTTATATATATACTAAATATCCCACTAAGGTTTTATGTCTGTGAATTGAGCTTTACATTTCTTGGTCAAGTTTCCAACCATTATTATGTACAATGATCCAGTTACATAGTTTATGAGTTAATTTATTAACATTAATTATTGTTCATGTAAAGCTAGAAAATGCAATCTTTAAAAAAACTAAGTTTAAATATAATATTACAGAGCCAATATTTTAACAGTAACATGAATCAGGTAATAAATAGCTCCCTTTGATCATTGTTTTTAAAGTCTCTTGAACCACGCTTTGATTAGTTCTATTTAATATTTAACATCTGGTTAGTCAATTTCAATCTGCAGGAAACACTGCTGGAAAAATTCTATGCTGACTAAATACATTTATAATACTACAAAGCTGACATGTAATTGATTTTAGTTCCCATAAAAGGATTATGTTAACTTTCCTTAATCTATATGTTTGTATTTTGTACAATCTAGTGAATTCACACCAGGGATGCTAAGTTTTTATTTCTTATCAATATTTTATGTAAAACTGATAGGATTATACTTTAGTCTAAGTACCACTCTCCAATTTTTTCCTTGAAAACAAAATAACATTATAAAAAATATTACTTCACAGCTATAGCACTAATGCAATAGTGGTTTACTGGCCACTGCAGTACCTCAATTCCTTGAAAGGAATACCACAGTGAAACATTTCTTATAGGCTATCAAACCCCAGAAACATTTTTACATTTAAAAACAAATGTTAAAGTTGTATTTCCCACAGCTTTGGGTTTGTTTGTTTGTTTGTTCAGTTAAGTATCGTGCAATGGGAAATTGAGGCTTTTGTCATCATTAAATAAAGCAATGTTTGGAAATATTTGTTTAAGTCCATGTTTTGGCCATTAGTCATTTAATATTATTTTATATATTGCATACTTAGGTGTGTAAGTATGCCAAATTTCTAATGAATAGCCATTTCTAAGTAAGCTATTAATTTTATAAGAAAGAAATTGTGGTTTTATCATTGTAACATTGACCCTACTGTCAGAGGAGGTTTATTTTTTAGATAAGCAAAACCTACTTTTAGTCATTAGTTTTAAATGCCCATGTGTTGAAATTGGTGGGTTTTCTTTCAGTTTCTTTTGTGTGAGTGAAAGGTGGGTAAAAACAAAATGTAATACAGAAATTGTGAAGACAAAGTCCAAATCTCAACTTTCTCTCTAATGTTTTCTACATATGATCTCATTATAGCCATAACAAGTTTGAAAGACACTAACTATGGAAAGAAGGATTATATGAAGCAACATTAAAAGTGTAATAAAACATTCCATTCTAAAGAAAACATCAGCAGGGCACAGTGGCTCATGCCTGTAATCCCAGCACTTTGGGAGGCCAAGTCGGGTGGATCACCTGAAGTCAGGAGTTTCAGATCGGCCTGGCCAACATGGCGAAACTCCTTCTCTACTAAAAATACAAAAATTAGCCAGGCATGGTGGCGTGCACCTGTAATCCCAGTTATTTGGGAGGCTGAGACAGGAAAATCGCTTGAACCCAAGAGGCGGAGGTTGCAGTGAGCCAAGATCGTGCCACTGAACTCCAGCCTGGGCAATAGAGCAAGACTCTGCCTCAAAAAAAAAAAAAGAAAGGAAGAGAGAGTGAGAGGAAAGAAGGAAGGAAGGAAGGAAGGAAGGAAGGAAGGAAGGAAGGAAGGAAGGAAGGAAGGAAGGGTGGGTCACCAAAAATTGCAATATCTCGCATTAAATACAACAAGAGAAATAAAGATCTTTTGGCAATCACAGTGGTTGGCTTTCCCAACTCTACCCAGGTTTCAAACCATAGGTCTGCAATAAACCATGTGTTCTACAGTGTCTTGGATACTTACAGTGTTTGAACCAGTACTGAGCATGGGCTTGATTAATAACTAACAAATATTATACTTGATAAATATTAATGGACAGGGTGCAGTGAAAGCTTGTATATACCAAGTAATTGTTTTTTAATGCACAGAGTAAAAGATAATTTAAGGTCAATAAATATTATTTATCTAAATTCAATATTTGCTTTCTTCTAATACAATTATAATATGTTGCTAAAATAAAATTGGTTATATTGCTGAAATAAAATCATTTTTTGTTGTAAGGACTTTGGCTTTTATTCTGGATGAAATAGAAAGTATTGGAGAGTATTGGAGAGCCAAGTAATGACATTATCTGGTAAATATTTTTTCACCATGGCCACTATATTGAGGATAGACCAAATGAGGCAAAAGTAGTAGAGAGACAAGTTAGGAGGCTATTGAAATGATCTGGGAAAAAGATGATCTTGAACTGGACCAGGGATGAAGTAAAAGAACTAAAACGTAGTTAGACCAAGGGTGAACCCTAATGTAAATTATGAACTTTGCATGATAATGATGTGTCAATGTAAGTTCATCAGTTGTAACAAATGCACCACTCTGGTAGTGGATGTTGATAACGGGGGAGCTACGCAGTTGTGGGAGCTGGGAGTATATGAGAAATCCCTCCACCTTCCATTCAGTTTTGCTGTAAACCTAAATCTGTGTTAAAAGCTAAAGGCCATTTTTTAAAAAGTGGTTAGACTCTGCATACATACTTTGCAGACAGCAGTGAAATATTTGGTCAGAACTCAGGCTGACTCTGAGGACTTTGAACACACAGGAAGATTGAAATTGAGGTGTCTGGTAGGCATCAAGTAGACTGAGAAGGCAGTTGGACATACAGGTCTGGAGTCCGGGAAGCCACAACCAACTGTAAGAACTGCTGAACGTGACAGATCTGTGGAGTCTCACCCTTCTGGAAAGTTTACCAATATGTCTGGGGCCAAGGTCATTCCATACATCTAGAAAGCTTATACAATTGGTTAAAACATGGAGATATGGGTAGATACTATATTCACCTTAAACTATAATGACTGTCAATTCAAGTCCTAATTCAACTGTCACCTAATGTGTTGGTGTTCAGGAACCTCAAAACAGGAAAGCAAAAGAGAGCCTTTATTTATTTCCTTACTTATTCATTTGTTTTTAATTGACAAATTAAAATTATATGTATTTATCATGTACAACAAGATAATACTGTTTTAAAATATGTGTAGATTGTGAAATAGCTAAATTGAGCTAATTAACATCTGCATTACTTCCCATACTTAACATTTGTGGGGTGAGAACACTTAAAATCTATTCTCACAGCAATTTTCAAGAATATAATGAGAGCAGACATTTTTACACAGTTACATTCCTTCTGACATCTTGTGGGATTTTCTGGAAGTATATAAAATGGCAAATACATTTGAGGTAATTCCATTCTATTTTAACAATATTTATTGAGCATTTGTGATGGGATGGTTGCCAAGAGACCTACAAATTAAATAGAAATCCCATAAATTTTGCAAAAATATAAAATATTATAGCTCTCAAGATACCTATAGTCTAAAGGGGAAATATACACAAAATAAGGAGATATGCTTCAAAGGCAGTGGTTTTTAAACTTTAATGTGCATAAGCATCTCTGCGTCCAACCCCAGAGATTCTTTTGGTGGATCTGGAGAGAGGCCTAGTAATTTAACAAAATTCCATGTGATTCTAATGAAGATAGTCTGTGGCTGTAAATAATAGGACCAACTTTCAAATGTATCCAATGAAAACTATCCTTATTAATTTATAATGTTATATGTCTAACCCAGATACAAAGTGGGGGTACCTTATATTGGAGATCTCAGTAAGGTTGGCTCAAATTCCAAAGCCTGGCCCTATGAAAGTCTAAGACCCCCTTAAAGATCTCCATATATTCTAAGGAAGTAAATTTTCACTCTTATGCTCAATTCTCCCTCTCAGAAATCTGACTCTATCTGTAGATGACCCTTGAACAACAGGGGTTTGAATTGCACTGGTCCAATTACAGGCAGATTTTCTTTTGCCTCTGCCACCCCTAAGACAGTAAGATACCAACTCCTCTTTTTATTCCTCCTCCTCAGCCTATTCAATATGAAGACAGCAAGGATGAAGACATTCATGATGATCTACTTCCAGTTCATGCATAGTAAATATATTTTCCTTACGATTTTCTTAATAATATTTTCTTTTCTCTAGGTTACTTTATCGTAAGAATGCAATATATAATAGATATAAATAATATCCAAAATATGTGTTAATCAACTATGTGTTTGGTAAGACTTCCAGTCAAAGGTTGGTTATTAGTATTTAAGTTTGGGGAGGTTTAAAATTTGCATTCAGGCCGGGCGCGGTGGCTCAAGCCTGTAATCCCAGCACTTTGGGAGGCCGAGGCGGGCGGATCACGAGGTCAGGAGATCGAGACCATCCTGGCTGACACGGTGAAACCCCGTCTCTACTAAAAAATACAAAAAACTAGCCGGGCGAGGTGGCGGGCGCCTGTAGTCCCAGCTACTGGGGAGGCTGAGGCAGGAGAATGGCGTGAACCCGGGAGGCGGAGCTTGCAGTGAGCTGAGATCCGGCCACTGCACTCCAGCCTGGGCGGCAGAGCGAGACTCCGTCTCAAAAAAAAAAAATAAATAAATAAATAAATAAAATTTGCATTCGGATTTTTGACTATGGCAGTGGCAGAGGTGGTAGTTGGCATCCCTAACCCTTGTTTTGTTCAAGGGTTAATTGTATACTGTTTCTTTTCTGCACCGTTTTTACAAAACTGTGAGCCTCCCTCCCGTATCACCCTGAAATACACACACACACACACACACACACACACACACACACAGTGTTAAAAGGCAGAATAGACTTTACTAAAATGTTGGGGGAAATGTTGAGACAAAAAAAGAGTGGACTGTAAAAATGGTATTAACTTCCAATTCAGCATTAGATATCAGAAACTGGCTCCAAGCTTTACTAGAATTACATGATGTAATAGCTCTAAACCAGAAGTGAGTAATATTTTAAATTAATGTTTTATGGAGATATAGAAATATCAGGCTATTCTCTGGAATTATCTCTTACTAAGCTAATAGAAACAGAAATTACTGTGACTCCTTGGTCTTGAAGGACAGGTGACATTTTAGGACTTTTCTATTCTTCATCAGCATCTATGAATCTATGGGTAGTTACTACTGTTTGCTTAGAACTTTTCTCTAAGGCTCCCTAAAACAATATATTTACATATGATATGCCCTGAGCTTGAAACTTGCAGCAGTAAGCAGTTCATTTAAAATTTGGGGACCTAAGAGACTAAACAGGAAGTCAGAGGAGCCGTATGCTATGGAACTGCTAAACCAACAAAGGATAATTTCAGGAGCTTGTCAGAGAACTCTGTACATATGATACCCATTCCAGCCTAATTTACAGTACCCAGGGCAAGAGAGAAAAGGTCTCCAGGCTCCTCTCTTTGTTATGGATATTGCCTCACCCTGATACAAAAAGCAATATAAAGTTATACTGCACATAAAAATATAAACACACCAACTACATAATCAAATTCAGTTATCCATTAGTGATCTACACAATGTGCTGATGTGTTATTGTTCTTCAAATGATTAGACAAATCAGGAGAGAAAGAATCCTTGGGAAGAGCTCCAGAGAGGAACAGAAATCTGAAGCAGAGAAAAGATGGGCATACATTTATAAGGAGAAATAGAGACTAAAACTGGAAGTTGATGATACACTGGTGAAGAATGACAGGAATATTTACCTGATTGAAGCAGCATGCCCACCTGTGCATTATTGACAATGAGGTTGGATAATTTGTAGAGATGCAAGTGGTTCTTCAAGAACGTTAGAGGTTTCATTTCAAGCACATAATTAGGAGACAGAAGATGATCATTTTAGAGCTTGGGGAGGATTCAATTCAAAATATAAAAGTGAGTAACTTAATTTTTAAAAGAAAGCTGCATTGTGTTGTAAAGGTGGACTAGTGGAATATGCTAGTGCCTCAATGAGACTAATGAACAATAAATGAATACACAATTATTATAGTTGTCCATATAATGATAATAGCTAATGTCTACTGAGAGTGTATTATGTGCCAGGCAAAGTTATAAATAGCTTGACGTGTATCACCTTGCTTATTTCCCTCTATGACCTGTTCAGATAGGCAGCATTATTGTAACTTTTTTACTGATGAGGAAATTGAGGCATGAGGTCATTAAATCACATACCTAAGTTTGCATAGTAAATGAAAGAACTGGGATTTGAACCCAAGCAGTCAGGCTCGTAAGTCTTATCTATTAGCTACTATAACTCACTGCAGGGTGCATAGCAAAATATAAAGAGATAAAAAAAATAGAGCTCATAAGCATTACCAACAAGAACTGTAAATATTTACGGGTCAAATGAGAGAAAGGAGCTGAAGATGACTCCAAAGTTTCCCGTGTAAAGAACAGGAAAGATTGATAGTGTGTTTGATTACTATTTAAGTTTTAAAAGAGTATTAGTGACACAATAATAGAGAGAACTGATGATGTATTTGTCAATCAATAGATGAAGATCATTTCTTTTAATGTAAAAATTTTTCCACATTGAGAAAAAAAAATAGATGAGGAGTTGATTGTGCCTCTTAGTAGGTATATTTAACGTACTGTAGCTATTTTTCATGTGAGATAATACTCTGTATTTATGTAACACCCTTCTTCTAAGGAGCTCAAAGCATTTTACCACAATGCATTACCTTATTCATCCTCATAACATCCCCTTTTAAGAAAGGAAGTGTCAAGTATAATGACCACAATTTTACAGATGGGGACACTAAGACAAATGAAGTTTCTGACTTGCCAAGATCACAGACAACCCTGTAGCAAAACTAAGTATAGAACTTGTGCTTCTTGAAATTTAAAATTCTTTCCAATCTCTTCTCAATGGTATATCTTAAATTTGCCTTAACATTTAGCATTACTTTATAAATTCACATATTTGGAATCATGTTATAATCTCGTATTATATGAGTAGTGTGCGTCATGAATTTGGTAATTAAATTGAATAACTCTATAAAATGCAAAAAATCAATGCTTCATCCTTTTACAAAATCAAAACTTTCCTTCTCAATTAGGCATTTAATATGCCTGGTTTAAACTCTAAAGAAGTTTTGATATGTATAAGAACCCTTTCTGAGAAAATGCTGTCTTTTTCTTGAAGAAATTTTGGCATTTAGAAGCCCAAAATTATCAATAAATAATAAAGATAAGATGATACACACAAACACACATACACACACACACACACACACACACACAGGTAATGGAGCAAAAAATTCAGTGGTTTGTTTAAAGGAACTTCCATATTTTCTCCAGATATAGGAGGACAAACACCAATGCCCTTAAATCTTAGGAAAATTTTTTAACTAAAAAATTATGTTACAGTACACTTCTATATCAATGAAGATTTCTATCTCTTTTTAAATTTACTTCATTATGAATATAATGCAAAAGCAATTTATAATTATATATTTAGATGTTCAAGTCTTAAAAAAAGAGAGAAAAGAAAAAAGTGTCAACTTAATTTTTTTTAAAGCTGATAGAATATGTTCATTTTCAAAGTCCTTTAAAAACAATCCTTACATACACTAGTGAGTGGTAAACATGGTGTGTGGTTCAAGGTGAACTACATCCGCAAGACTACCTAAGATCAAAAGCTCAATCATTGGCTTACACAATTTAAGGCAGTTATGCATTTTACTTTTCCTCCTTCAGTTGCAGAAGCTCCACCCTTGAGATGTGTAAAGGCTTTGTTTATTTATTTTATTTTATTTTTTAACCAGCAAATACATATTCATAGGGTGCATAATGATGTTTTGATACATGTAATGTAAAGCTATCAGATCTCTATCAGTTCAAAAAATGAACTGGAATAGCTTTTTCAGTGACAACCTATGAAAAGAACAAAAATGATGAAAAACAGAAGATGTACAACTATGTGCTGAAAATTATGTCAAACCAGATTCACCATTATCCCCAAAGACAGAGGACTATTTGGGGAGCTAAGCTGTATTTCAGGTTTATACCATCTTCTATAACAAGCACAAGGCCCTATAGATAAATCCCTCATATCTTTTTCTACTGTAAGACTGACATCAGGAACTCCAATTAACATTTATGACTAATGGCCAACCATTTCCTAAATCAAAATAAAAATTCTAAATAATCAATGTGAGTTTTCTGAATGAATCAAATTATTATTACATGCTTTGGGTTTTATAAAATGCCAAACTCAATAGTCTCAAAATTGGCCCTACATAATAGGAACTTCGTTTAATAACACAAACAACATAATGTAAATTCACTTATTTATCCAACAAATATGTGTTGAACACTTGCTACATGTCAAGCATCGCTGAGAGCAATGAGGATAAAGCAGTGAACAAAAATGAAGTCACTAATTTCTTGGTGCTCACACTCTAGAGAACGAAGATAGAAAATAATTAACAATTAAGTAATAATAATATGTAATATGTCTAGTGGTGACAATAGTTGAAAAGAAAAGCACACAGCTAAGGAATCAGGGTAGCAGAGGATGGAAATGGACATAACATCCTCGTGTTGCTTGAGTTAGGTCAACTCTGGAAACAATCTAAGGAAACCTAAGTTATTCAAAGAAACATTTTGTATTATACCTTGCCCTATTAGACAGCTCAGGAAAATACAGGATAGTTGGAAAAACACAACTGTTCTGCCATGTTGTTTGCTTCCGAAATTTCTTCCCTTCTTCCCCATGAAGATGATAACCATTCTGTCCTTTCATTCATTCTGTAAAAGCTTATTGAGGACCTACTATATTTGAGACCTATGTACAAGGCCGTGTGTTCAGGACTGTGTATGTTGAATGAGATCCAGATTTTGTCCTCAAGGCAATTGTACTTTCATGGGAAAAAAAAAAAAAAGACACAAAACTAATTTGATCTAGATATGTGACATAACTGCTACAAGAAATATAAAGAATTGAATAATTAATCTCACCTAAAGGATTCAAGAAAAGTTTCAGAGACAAAGTGACATCTGCATGGGGCCATGGAAGATGAGAAGGATTTAGGGCACATAAACAGCACAAGTAGAGATGTGAGAAAGACTGTGTGACCCTCGTTGGGACCAGAAGCACCGGAAATCGCTGGAGATTGGCCTGAGAAAGTAAGTTGAGGACAGATCCTGAAAGGACTCCAGTGAATCAATTTAAACTTTATCCGGTTGGCAATTGGTGATCCACCAAATATTTTTGAGCCAACAAAAGACACGAAGATAGATGTCTCTGGCAGCAAGGCAGTAGCGGCATAGAAGAAAGAAAACAATACAGTGAAATCGAGTGTTCGCTCTTGCAGGGGAAATGATAAAGGACTAAATGGAAACAGTGGAAATAGGAATTGAAAGGATGGAATGACTGAGACTGAAACAAGTTGGTGACAAACATGGAACAGGGGAAATGTCTTTTTATACATGCAACAAAATATTCCAAATCAGAAGTGGAAACAAGTAAGAACCTCAAATTTTTTCTGGAATCAATTCAAATATAAACACGCTGCTTGGAAAGCAAACATAGCTTTCCACTTAATGAAGTATATATTGAGATCCTAATGGGATCAACCAGCGTTGAGATCCAACACTGGTAACCTCTGTTTGGAATGAAAATATAAAGCCTCAAGCCAACCATTTCCTCCAAAATAAAATATAATAAACTGCTGAAGTCAGTATAAAATGCAGAGATTAATTATGTAGCACAATCTAAAAATGTTATGGGGCACTCGTGATTAACATGAGCTCTTGAATAATTGGTGGACACTACTTAGCCCATCTTAGATTTAATATCTTTGACTTTTCTGTTCACGGAAATAGATGGAGAGTCAAATGACGGGATCAGTCTTTCCACTTACCTGAAAACAACTACTCAGTCAAGAATCATTTTCTCTCTAGTTTCAAATTCTCAGAAAGAATAGGTATTTTTAACTTCCTATTAGAAGAGTTTCCCAAAAACTAATGATTTTCAATGTCAAAGAGTTCTTCTGCCTAAATTACTCCTGGTAACTTACTCTTTTATATCATTTTAAATAATTCCACTATCACCTTTTTAACTTTCAAATATTTGTAGAATCTTATAATATAGTCCGTAGTCATTACTTGCTGAGCTATATATTTGTCTACTTAAATCTTTACTTATAACTTAATCCTTTCCTTCTCTTAATCATCACAATTGCTTTCTCCTGGGCTAGCTCCAATTTTTCTTCAAAGTATTGGTACTGGAATGCCTAAAGTCTAACAAAGTATTTCAGGCTTAGACTGTATCTAGACATTTCCTTTTTATTTATTTATCATTTTGCCTATGTATATGATTTGTTGTATACTGTTGCCCCTATACTCACTTGACCAGGGACAAATATACTTCATACCTTAAAGATAATCATGACTCCCAAATTTAATAAAGATGTTTATTTCTATACAGGACTTACTATTATGAGCCTTAAACCATCCACCATCTGCATTAGTGAAGTAAGTTAGTTGAACTTATTTTGTTTTTGTTTTCCTTCAATTTTATTTTAGCATCATATTTTCCTTCTTGGTCTTTGTAAAAATTGACTCAACTGAATTATTTTGTTTCCTAAAGTCTGTATCACCTGGTAGAAATGCATATGTTCCCAAAATTATTTTGTATGTTTTTCCTTTCATAGTGTATTCTGCCTAAATTAGTATATTGTGTCTGTTATGCTAGTTATTGTGGTTTAAAAATAATAGTATTTATTCAAGTTTTAACAAAATATTTGGATCTATTGCCAGCATTATTATTAATATACGCTATTATTTCAAATAGCAACCTATGCAAAGATGAAGACAGCATTTTCAGAAGGAATTTTTAAAAGAAAAAAAGCAGCCTTTATTTAGATAGTAAAACTTTCACACTTTCTTTTCTTTATTATTTTTCTTTCCATTTTCTCTGACTGCCAGGAATTTCATGTGTGTTAATGCACATTTCTAAAATTGCTAGCCATTTGATAGTAGTAAATTTCAGACAGCAGTTAGCCAATTGGTGAAATTTGAATTGAATAAGCTCTGTAAATTAGATAATAGTGCTGTACTAACCGTTAACTTCCTGATTGTGCTAGTATACTGTGACTATGTAAGATAATGTTTTTGTTTTTAGGAAATACATACAGAAGCATTTAGGGAGAAAAAGGTATTATGCCTACAACTTATTCCCAAATGGTTTTGAATAAAACACATACATACATATATGTAGAGAGACAGAGAGAGCTATAAAAAGAAACAGGGAGGTCACAGTGGCTCAGGCCTGCAATCCCAGCACTTTGGGAGGCCAAGGTGGGCAGATCACAAAGCCAAGAGATCAAGACCACCCTGGCCAACATAGTGAAACCCCATCTCTACTAAAAATACAAAAATTGGCCAGGCGTGGTGGCATGTGCCTGTAGCTCCAGCTGCTCGGGAGGCTAAGGCAGGAGAATCGCTTGAGCCCAGAAGGCAGAGGTTGTAGCGAGCCAAGATCATGCCACTGTACTCCAGCCTGGCGACAGAGTGAGACTATGTATCAAAAAATAAATAAATAAATAAATAAATAGACAGGGAATGGAGAGAATGATTAAGCAAATGCAGAAAAATGTGAACATTACAGAAATATGAGAATTCTTTATACTAATGTATGCAACTTTTCTGAAAGTCTGAAATCATTTACTATTATTTCAAAGATAACTTTTTAAAATAGTTGTATTTTGTTGGTAAGTTGTATTTATACAATGTTTTCATGTACTACACTATCTCACTAAGTCCTTCTCATAGACTTTTTCTTTCTCTTTTTCCTAATAAAGGAAACAGACTCAGAGAGTGTCAGAACTGGAAATAAAAGACTTCTAACTTGAAGTACATGGTTCTACACACCACTACGATTCTCTTTAATTAAAAAAATACTCAAATCAATTACCTTGAGGCATTTTAAGTGTTTTACATCATTAAGAAACATTTTGTAAATAATTCTTCAAATAAGTGAATTCAGCCTTGTTTCTCCACATCCGAAGTCATCAGAGATTAAAAGCTTATCGAAAGCCTGTGGAAACTATCACAGTCTCATTAGATCCATCCACTCTGCTACTCATCTCCCCTCACTCTCATCCACATCCCCTTCCTGATCACTGTTTCCTGGACTGGGATCACAAAGATGCAAATATTCAGATTCTCCATGAAATCTAATCAAAAAGCAACTTGCAGGAAGAGTGAAATACAACAGGTCCTTGCATAATGTCGTTTCCCCCAATGTTGTTTTGTTATAACCTTGATGAGGGAAAAAAAAAACAAAATCAGTTTCCAACCAGGGCCACTGTCTGTGTAGAGTTTCATGTTCTTTCAATGTCTGCATGGGTTTTTCTCCAGGTACTCCGGTTTCCTCCCACATCTCAAAGATGTGCCCGTCAGGTGTACTGGCCTGTCTACCTGGTCTCAATCTGAGTGAGTGTGGGTGCGCGTGTAAGTGCACCTGCTGTGATGGGATGGTGTCCTGTCCAGGGCTGGTGCCCACCTTGTGCTCTGAGCTTACAGGATGGGCTCTGGCCACCTCTCCCCTGAACTGGAGTAAGTGGTTTGAAAAACGAATTAATGAATACATACAAATTATTATAAAATAAATATCATCGTGTTCACAGTAATCATACAAATGCACGACAATAAACAAGGTGATACGAAAGCACTCAGCGAGCCCTCCATCGCATATTAATGTTTGTTTGTGAATTGTGTAGAGGGAGGAGGTGCGCCTGACAATGTTCTCTTTGCAAACATTTATTTCTTGTTTTAACCCACCACCAAGACCACCACCACGACTCACTGATTCACCAAAAATGGGATAAATAATTATCTTACTTGTTTTTATTATTTTTTAAAAACCTATGTATGGCTCACATACATTTCAATGTTTAATTTTAGAAGTGTTCCGGGTCTTTATTTAGAAGTTTGGCGATGTTTCTGTGACCAGAAATATGATGTAGCAACTTAACTCTTGTTACATCAATTAGCCTTTGGTAAGTAAGTCATTCTGCTTAAAGTCGCAGTTTCCAAGTACCTATGGGCAACATCAAGTGAGGGCTTACTGTATATTAAATTGAGGAAGTGGCATTCTTCTGGTTTCTTTCTGACCCTAACATGACTGAATGGCATCCTAGTTTCTTGAAAGAATAGGGACTGTCCCAAGAGTGATCTCATCCAGGCTACTTCATACCCTTTAATTAACTCTGAGCTTCAGTGGCCTGAAAAAGTAACCACAACTCCACACGTCTCTCCAGGATTCATTTACACGCTGGAAGAATACATATAAATAGACTTTTACTCAGACTTACTGACTTTGGCATGTCATGCCTTAGTTTCAATAATTATTTTCATCTCTTTTTCCTGAGTTTTTCTATACTTTTTCTTTAACAATTTAACCACTTCCCAATCATTTCTTTTTTCTTTTTTTCTTTTTTTTTTTTTTTTCTGTTCACTTTTTACCCAGTACGCACTGATTCCAATAAGCTCAACTATCTTGGCATTTTACACACTTTGGAGGCAGAATAAATGATTAGTCCTGACAGATTGGATTTTATTACAAAGAAAACTACTTTTCTTCTGTTTAAAAACTATTCACCAGTTAACTAGTTAAAGCTCTTTCCTTTTCTCTCTAGAAGATTGACCCCGAACTGACAACAAAAACGTAGGTGAGATATTTAGATCTTAAGTGAGTGGTCAGTTAAGTGTCTGGAGAAGTAAAAGGACAGAGAGCATATTTGGTATGCTAATGAATCTATTTACTTCAGAGAAAGTGACAAAAACATCAATCAAATCAGAAGAGGCTATTAAGGACTGTTAACTCCCTTTCAGATGAGCAATGATTTCCACTGGGATTTAAATAAATATTCATGAAAAGGACCAATGACAAAAATTTCACCAAAAATCACACCATAGTAAGGTTTCTACACAGCTGATGACCTGACTTGCTTAGCTCCCAATTTTGTAAGAGTTTTGAATATTTCTAGCATGTTCTTCTTTAAAAAAAAAAAAAAAAAAAAAAAAGGAGATTGGCATTCTTTTTATATCTTAAACCTAAAATACCTTTACCTAAAATTATGCTCTTGTGGTATCTCTAATTCTCAAAAACTTGAACAGCATCTTCTCCAAACATAAAAATTGCACTATTGCTAATGCATTAGTATTAATCAGAGTGTACTATAATTTAAAAAACAAAACCTGGGGAAGAATAAGAAAAATAAGGAAGCAGTATAAAGCCATAATTTAAATTCATATGCAAATTATATAAAGAGGAATTTTATTGAACAAGTCAAGGGTTGGGTGCCTTTTCCGTGTTTACCACCACCTGGTGACAGCTCTGTGCAAGTTTACTATAAATACCCCGAAATAAAATCCCATTAGTAAAGTCCAGTTCAATTCAGTTTATTGTAGTAAATATCTACTGAGGTACTACTATATTTTTAGGACTGGTGTAGACTGTTAAGAACACAAGAATATTGCATAGGGACCTTATCTTAAAAGGGCTTATAATCAAGATGGAAAGGCAAACAAATAAAAGAAGCAATTCTTAGGCAACATAGACCAACATTAAGTAAACACTAAATGTAAAAGAAAAAGAAAGAAACCAAATGTAGGCCTGAAGTTTCAAGTGTCTAGATGAAGAGGAACTTGAGATAGAGTTTAGAACAATTGGAAGAAGGTAGATTATAAAGGTAAATTAAAATCAAGAAGATGTTAGACTTGTTGTATGAGGTATTGGGAAGCCTGGAGATGTATTAGTCACATGATTAACATAATAAAAGTAGGATTTTAGGATGATTCATCCAGAAGTTTCCAATGTGGACAAGACCAAAGAAATGGCGACCGTTTCAGAACTAGTACTCCAACTATGAAATCCTGAGGTTTGCTTTTCAGAAGTTAGTTGTTAACTGATGATAGCATTATATAGTACTTCTCTATTTTTAGTTCTCTACAAAAGAGTAGTTTCACCTCAAAGAAATCCTCATGAAAATTAGTCTTGATAAGAATTCATTCAACTAATTGAGTTCCTTCTAACTGCCAGTCACTGTGGTAGACACTTTCACATACATTATCACATTTAATTCTCATAGCAACTGCGTGAAGTTGTTTATCTAGAAATTCTAATTAATTATATTGTAATGAAAATGCAACTGCCAAATATTAATCAAGTATTCATTGAATTAATTAGACATATATTGTTTGATTTCTAATCCTATATTGCTCCACTGCCCAGATTCCAATTTTCCTTTTAATAGACATTAATAGCACAAAGTAACAAAAAGAGTATTCAATGTCAAATAATGCACATGAATAAAATGTCTCTGTGAAAACAGAAATATATTGGGGGATGGAAGAACCAAGTTACAAACTGAGCTCAACCTCAAGCAAATCACTAAATTTTCTTGAGGCTTAGTTACTTTATCTGTCACATGAATTAATTATTTTCATCAAGTCTATCTTTTGGGGTTGTCGTAGAGGTCAAACAAAGTATTGGTAAAAGTTATTTACTAAACAGAAGGATGCAAATTAGAGGTGGGACACTGTGGCTCATACCTGTAATCCCAGCACTTTGGGAGACTGAGGCAGGCAGATCACTTGAGCTCAGCCTGGGCAAAATGGCAAAACCCCATCTCTACTAAAAATACAAAAATTACTCAGGCATGGTAGCACGTCCTGTAATCCCAGCTACTTGGGAGGCTGAGGCACAGGAATTGCTTGAACCCGGAGGCAGATGTTGCCGTGAGCTGAGATTATACCACTGTACTCCAGCAAGACTGTCTCAGAAAAGAAGAATGCAAATCAAAGGTTTAAAAGAAGGGAAAGATGATATTTTTATCTGGGTCCCTCTTCTTCTCCTTTCATTTTTAAAATATTTGCCTAAGAAGGCTCAGAGGATAAAGAGAGGTGGCAGGAAGAGGGACTCTCAGTTTCCATCACCTGGGAGACCCTATGGTCCTCATCAGTGTCCACCATCCATCCATTTTCTTCTTAGTTCCCCTAAGTCTATGCCCAGATACATCCCCGCACCTAAAACTGTCAACTTGCTATTAATGACTGTTTAATAGCAACTTGCTATTCATGATTGCTTAGTCATTAATAGCAAGTTGGCAGTCTTAGTTGCAGGGATGTATCACTATTATAACTCTTGGCTTTAGCCTTTAGTCACTGAAACTTGTCAGTGAATTGAGAAGTCCTTTAAACAGGCAGAAGAACATAGATTGAGCATATACCAGGATATTAACTGCAAATGTGAGTTGAGTTTACCTGTAAAGTCTACTTCTTTCAAAACAGGATCTTAACAAAAAGCTGTAAAGTCATTTGGAACAAAACCCACAAAGAGCTTACCTAACAGTTAATTGTACATGTCTATATCATTAAAAGTTAACCCAAGCATCACCAGAGCGTGGGTGTGATATTAAAGACCAACCCTTCATTTCTGGGAAACCAGTGAAGCAGTAACCAGCAGAAGCTCAGGTTATATCTCTGTCCTTGAACCTGGTCCTCTTTTTTTTTTTTTTTTTTTTTTCCCGAGATGGAGTCTTGCTCTGTCACCCAGGCTGGAGTGCAATGCGCAATCTCGGCTCACTGCAACCTCCACCTCGGGGGTTCAAGCAATTCTCCTGCCTCAGTCACTCAAGTAGCTGGGATTACAGGCACCTGCCACCACACCTGGCTAATGTTGGCCAAGCTGATCTCAAACTCCTGACCTCTTGATCTACCCACCTCGGCCTCCCAAAGTGCTGGGATTACAGGCATGAGCCACCGTGCCCGGCCTGGTCCTCTTCTTCCAAGTCTTACTCTTGCTTATTTACCTAGTACTGTTCCCTTCTTCATTTCATTCTGGACAGCTCACTTCCATCTTGATGCTGGCATGTTAAAATTGGAGAGGTGTCAGTCTTTCTATGTGCAATTGCTCACAAATTTTTCTCTCTGAACCACACAAAGTTACTAATTGTATTTCACTGTTACTTCTGTTCAAATTCAATCTAATGAATCTGTGCAGTACAAGAACTATATAAGTTTCACCTCCCCTTGTTATTCTTTCAGTATAAATGCATATAAATGGTCCTTAAGATAACCTTTGGCCATCATGTCGCTGGGTGAGAAAGCTTGGGAGACCTCTGTAGCTTTAGGTATGCTAAGAAATATCTCATCAGAGGTTCTCATCTACCATTCAAGGTTTCCATCCAAGACTGTATGCTCCCCCATTCCATACAAGGGTTGCCCTGCACCTTCCAACTTGCTATGAGCTGCTAACCACTGAATGTTGCCTCAATTTGGCCTATAGCCAGGGTGAACTGTTCTATTTCACATGGATTGAACTATATAAAGGTTTTATGTATTTGGAACTGTGAAGTAGACCCCTTATCTTCCTCAACTTTATGTGACCCCTCCCACTGTCACTATAACAAATGCCATTTATGAAGCCAACACCTATGGTACTGTGCTTAAACCTTCCAAATATGAGATTGAACAACGTGGAATAATCATCTTATAGGCCAAATAGAGGCAATTTATTATGATCAACGTAATTTCTTTTATTCAAAACCCTCAACAACCATAAAAAGTAGCATAATCATCCCCATTTTAGAGCTGGAAAAACTAGAACCCAGACTAATAAGTAACTAGACCATGATCAGACCCCTGGGGAAGTAGTGGAGCCCAGTTTAGAAATAACTACAGAGATTAAGATGACAGATAGGAGGTAGGACTAGCTTGCAGCTCCCCATCAGACAGAGAGAGCAGTGTGTGAAGACTCACACTGTGAACTTTTGCTTCAAGAACTACTGTAGGAACATACCAGGAAAGCCTAGAGAATCTACAGACCCTTTGAAGGAACTGGACCACTTCTGCAGGCTTCCTGAGACGCAAAAAACAATCTGTGAGTCTGCTTGCCTTCTCAGCAGGGAGGCTGGTGGTCTGGGGCAAGTTTTCAGCCCTGGTCACCAGCTGCCTGGAAATAGACTTGGTGCTGTTGGGAGGGCACAGTGGAAGTGATACTGGACTTTGAGGACTGTGGGCTGTGTGGGAGCAGGGTGAGGCCTGTGACTGCCAGCTTTCCCCTACTTCCCTGGTGACCCGTAGAACTCAGCAGAGGCAGCCATAATTCTCCTGGGAATATAACTCCACTGGACTGGGAGTCACACACCCATCCCCCACAGCAGCCACAGCAAGACCCACCCAGGGAGATTCTGAGTTCAGACATGCCTAGCCCTGCCCCCACCTGGTGATCTTTCTCTAGTTGTGCTGGTAGCCAAAGACAAAGGTCATAATCTCTTGGGAGCTCTATGGCCCTGTCCACCACCTAAGAAACCTGATTGATTACCTAACCAGGTGTCCCTAGGGCAAGTCTGCATCCTCCCTATAGGACTGCAGCTGATGCGCTCTTGAAAGTGCCACCTCCTGGCTGGAGGACAATCAACACAAAACTGGACCACTAAACAAAAACACAACCAAGGACACTCACAGAGTCCACTTCACCCCCTGTTACCTCCACTGGAACAGGTGCTGGTATCCACGGCTGCAAGACCTAAAGACAGATCACACCACAGGACTCTTTGCCATCACTCCCCAGTGCCAGCCAGAAGCTCGGTAGCTCCACTGGGTGGCTAGACCTACAAGAGCAAAACAATCACTGCAGGTCAGCTCACAGGAAGCCCTATTCCTAGGAGAAGGGGAAGAGCACCACATTAGGGAGCACCCCATGGGACAAAATAATCTGAACAGCAGCCCTTGAATCCCAGATCTTCCCTCTGACAGTCTCCCCAAATGAGAAGGAACCAGAAAAACAATTCTAGTAAAATAACAAAACAAGGTTCTTTACCACCCCGAAAAGATGATACCAGCTCACCAACAATGGAACCAAACCAAGGTAAAATCTCTGAATTGCCAGAAAAAGAATTCAGAAGATTGATTATTAAGCTAAAAGGAGACACCAGGGAAATAGAAGCCTAACTTAAATCAAAAACATGCCCGGGTGCAGTGGCTCACACCTGTAATCTCAGCACTTTGAGAGGCTGAGGCATGTGGATCACCTGAGGTCAGGAGTTCAAGACCAGCCTGGCCGACATGGTGAAACTCCAACTCTACTAAAAATACAAAAATTAGCTGGGTGTGGTGGTGCATTCCTGTAGTCTCAGCTACTCAGGAGGCTGAGGCAGGAGAATCACTTGAACCAGGGAAGCAGAGGTTGCAGTGAGCCAAGATTGTGAGACTGCACTCCAGCCTGGGTGACAGAGCAATACTTCATCTCATAAAAAAAAAAAGAAATCAAAAACATGATACAGGATATGCAATGAAAATTCTTCAGTGAAATAGATAACATAAATAAAAAACAATCACAAGTTCTGGAAATCAAGAACACACTTAGAGAAATGCAAAATGCACTGGAAATTCTCAGCAATCGAATCTAACAAACAGACGAAAGAACGTCTGAGCTCAAAGACTCGACTTTCAAATTAACCCAATCCATCAAAGACAAAGAAAAATGAATTTAAAAAAATGAACAAAGCCTCCAAGAAGTTTGGAACTGTGTTAAAGGTCCAAATCTAAGAATAATTGGTATTCTCAAGGAAGAAGAGAAATCTAAAAGTTTGGAAAACGTATTTGAGGGAATAATCAAGGAAAACTTCCCTGGCCTTGCTAGAGATCTAGATGTGCAAATACAAGAAGCTCAAAGAAGACCTGAGAAATTCATCACAAAAAAGATAATCGCCTGGGCAAATAGTCAGCAGGTTATCTAAAGTCAAGAAAAAGGAAAGAATCTTAAAAGCTGTGAAGCAAAAGCATCAGGTAACCTACAAAAGAAAACCTATTAGATTAATGGCAGATTTCTAAGCATAAACTCTACAAGCTAGAAGGGTTTGGGGTCCTATTGTTAGCCTCCTTAAACAAAACAATTATCAGCCAAGAATTTTGCATCCAGCAAAACTAAGCTTCCAAAATGAAGAAAAGATAGTCTTTTTCAGAGAAAGACTGAGAGAATTCGCCACTACCAAGCCAGCACTACAAAAACTGCTAAAAGGAGCTCTAAATCTTAAAACAAATCCTTGAAATACACCAAAATAGATTTATGCTCCTTAAAGCATAAATCTCACAGGGCCTATAAAATAGTAATACAATGAAGAAAAAAAAGGTATTCAGGAAACAAATAGTACAATGAATAGAATAGTACCTCACATCTCATAACTAACATTGAATGTAAATGGCCTAAATTCTCCACTTAAAACATGCAGAATGGCAGAATGGATAAGAATTCACCAAACATTTATCTATCTGCTGTTTTCAAGAGACTCAGCTGACACATAAGGACTCAAATAAACTTAAGGTGAAGGAGTAGAAAAATGTATTCCATGCAAACATGAGCAGGAGTAGCTATTCTTATATGAGACAAAACAAACTTTAAAACAACGGCAGTTAAAAAGGACAAAGAGGGACATTATATAATGATAAAAGGAATAGTCCAACAGAACAATAACACAATTCTAAACATACATGCACCTAACACTGGAGCACCCAAATTTATAAAACAATTACTACAGCAACACAATAATAGTGGGGAACTTTAATACTTCACTGACAGCACTAGGCAGGTCATCAAGACAGAAAGTCAACAAAGAAACAATGGACTTAAACTATATCCCACAACAAAAGGATTCAACAGATATGTATAGAACATTTTACCCAACAACTGCAGAATATACATTCTACTCATCAGCACATGGAACATTCTTCAAGATAGACTATGTGATAGGCCACAAAACAAGTCTTAGTAAATTTTAAAAATCAAAATTATATCAAGTACTCTCTCAGACCACAGTGATATAAAATTGGAAACCAACTTTAAAAGGAATGCTCAAAACCATGCAAATACATGGAAATTAAATACCTGCTCATGAATGATCATTCAGTCAACAATGAAATCGAGATGGAAATTTAAAAATTCTTTCAACTGAACGATAATAGTCACACAACTTATCAAAACCCCTGAAATACAACAAAAGCAGTGCTAAGAGGAAAGTTCATAGCATTAAATGCTTACATCAAAAAGTCTGAAAGAGCAAAAATATACAATCTAAGGTAACACCTCACAGAACTGGAAAAACAAGAACAATCCAAACCCAAACCCAGTAGAAGAAAAGAAATAACAAAGATCAGAGCAGAACTAAATGAAATTGAAACAAACAAACAAACAGATAAAAGCAATACAAAATATAAATAAAACAAAAAGCTGGTTCTTCAAAAAGATAAATCAAATTGATAGACCATTAGCAAGATTAACCAAGAAAAGGAAAGAGAAGATCCAAATAAGCTCAATTAGAAAAGAAATGAGAGACATTACAACTGATACCACATAAATAAAAATGATTATTCAAGGATACTGTGAACAGCTTTACACATATAAACTAGAAAACTTAGAGGTGATAAATTCCTGGAAATATACAACCCTCCTGGATTAAACCAGAAAGATATAGAATCTCTGAAGAGACCAATAACTATCAGTGAGATTGAAACGGTAATTTTTCAAAAATGCCAACAAAGAAGTCCAGGATCAGATGGATTCACAGCTGAATTATATCAAACATACAAGGAAGAATTGGTACCAATCCTATTGACACTACTCCAGAAGATACAGAAAGAGGGAATTCTCCCTAAATCATTCTATGAAGCCAGTGTCATGATAATACTAAAGCCAGGGAAAGACATAACAAAAAAAGAAAACTACAGACCAATATTCCTGATGAACATAGATGCAAAAATCTTCAATAAAATACTAGTGAACTGAATCCAACAGCATAACAAAAAGATAATCCACCATGATCAAGTGGCTTTCATACCAGGGATGCAGGGACGATCTAACATAAGTCAACAAATGTGATACACAGCATAAAGAGAATTAAAAACAAAAATCACATGATCATCTCAATAGATGCAGAAAAAGCATTTGACAAAATCCAGCATCCCTTTATTACTAAAACACTTAGCAAAATAGGCATAGAAGGGACATACCTTAAGGTAATAAAAGCCATTTATGACAAACCCACAGCCAACATCATACTGAATGGGGAAAAGTTGAAAGCATTCCTCCTGAGAAATAGAATAAGACAAAGATTCCCACTTTCACCACATCTATTCAACGTAGTACTGAAAGTCCTAGCCAGAGCAATCAGACAAGAGAAGAAATAAAGGGCATCTAAGTCAGTAAACAGGAAGTCAAACTGTCGGTATTTGCTGATATGATTGCATACCTAGAAAACCCTAAAGACTCATCCAAAAAGCTCCTAGAACTGGTCAATAAATTCAGCAAAGTTTCAGGACACAAAATTAGTGCACAAATCAGTAACTCTGCTACACACCAACAGTGTGAAAACTGAGAATCAAATCAAGAACTCAACACACTATAGCTGCAAAAAATATAAAATATTTAGGAATATACCTAACCAAGGAAGTCAAAGTCCTCTACAAGGAAAACTACAAAATGCTGCTGAAAGAAATTACTGATGACACATACATCAGTACGGAAACATATCCCATGTCCATGGGTGAATAGAATCAATACTGTGAAAATGACCATACTGCCAAAAACAATCTACAAATTCAATTCAATTCCCATCAAAATATCACCATCATTCTTCACAGAACTACAAAAAAAAATCCTAAAATTCATATGGAACCAAAAAAGAGCCTGCATAGCCAAAGCAAGACTAAACAAAAAGAACAAATATGGAAGCATCACATTACCCAACTTCAAACTATACTATAAGGCCTTAGTCACCAAAACATGAGTATGGTACTGGTATACAAATAGGTACAAAGACCAATGGAACAGAATAGAGAATCTAGAAATAAAGACAAATACTTACAGCCAACTGCTCTTCAACAAAGCAAACAAAAAGATAAAGTGGGGAAAGGATACCCTATTTAACAGATGGTGCTGGGATAATTGGCGAGCCATATGTAGAAGAATGAAACTAGATCCTCATGTCTCACCTTATACAAAAATCAACTCAAGATGGATCAAGGACTTCAACCTAAGACCTGAAATCATAAAGATTCTAGAAGATAACTTCAGAAAAACCCTTCTAGACATTGGCTTAGGCAAAGAATGCGTGACCAAGAACCCAAAAGCAAATGCAACAAAAACAAAGATAAATAGAGGAGACTTAAATAAACTAAAAGACTTCTGCACAGCATATGGCCAACAAGCGTATGGAAAAATGTTCATCACTAATTATCAGGGAAATGCAAATCAAAACCACAATGCACTATCACGTCACTCTTGAAAGAATGGCCATAATCAAAAAATCAAAAAATAATACATGTTGGCATAGATGTGGTGAAAAGGGAACACTTATACATTGTTAGTGGGAATGTAAACTAGTACGACCACTATGAAAAACAGTGTGGAGCTTCCTTAAACAACTGAAAGTAGATCTACCATTTGATCCAGCAATCTCACTACTAGGTATCTACCCAGAGGAAAAGAAGTCATTATACAAAAATGAAGTCATTGTACCAAAAAAAAAAAAAAAAAAACTGCACACATATGTTTATAGCAGCACAATTTGCAATTGTGAAAATATAGAACCAGCCCAAATGTCCATCAATCAACAAGTGGATAAAGAAAATGGAATACCACTCATCCATAAAAAGGAGTGACATAATGGCATTTGCAGCAAGCTGAATGGAACTGGAATCTGTTATTCTAAGTGAAGTAACTCAAGAATGGAAAACCAGACATCATATGTTCTCACTCATATATGGGAGCTAAGCTATGAGGACGCAAAAGCATGAGAATGATACACTGGACTTTGGGGACTCAGGGAAAAGGGTGGGGTCGTGAGGGATAAAAGACTACACATCAGGTACAGTGTATATTGCCCAGGTGATGGGTGCACTATAATCTCGCAAATCACAACTAAAGAACTTATTCATGTAACAAAATATCACCTGTTTCCCAAAAACCTATTGAAATAAAAAACTAAAAATATTTTTTATATTTAAAATAAAAAAAAATAGCTAAAAATCTAAAATAACTACCAAAGCAGCAGCATCACACCTAAACCTAGAAAGATAGATTTTGCAGGTAGATGAAGGTGTAGGGAAATCCCTGAGAGTAACTATATGTAAAGAACATAAACCATATACTGAAAAATGAAACTGGACCACTACCTACCACCATGTACAAAAATTAACTCAAGATGTATTAAAGAATTCAATGTAAGATCTCAAACTATAGAAATCCTAGAAGAAAACCTAGGAAATACCCTTCTCAATATTGGTCTTGGCAAAGAACTTATGGTTCAGTCCTCAAAAGCAATTGCAACAAAAACAAAAATTGATAAATGGGACCTAATTAAACTAAAGAACTTCTGCACAGCAAGAGAAACAGACAACCTACAGAATGGGAGAGAATATTCAAACTATGCATCTGACAAAGGCCTAATTCCAGAACCTATAAGGAACTTAAACAATTAACAAGGAAAAAACAAATAACTCTATTAAAAATGGGCAAATGGCATGAACAGACACTTCTCAAAAGAAGATATATAAGTGACCAATAAATATATGAAAAAATGCTCATCTTCATCATCAGAGAAACGCAGATCAAAACCACAATGAGATACCATCTCACACCAGTCAAAATGGCTTTTGTTAAAAGGTAAAAACATAACAGATGTTGGCAAGGTTACAGAGTAAAGGAGACACATACATTGCTGGTGGGAATGTAAATTAGTCCAGCCATTGTATGGAGCAGTTTCAATATTTCTCAAAGAACTAAGAGTTTAACTACCATTTGATCCAGAAATCCCATTACTGGGTATATATATAAAGGAAAATAAATCATTCTACCAAAAGGACACTGCACCTGTATGTTCATCACAGTGCTATTCACAATGGCAAAAACATGGAATCAACTGAGGAACCCATCAACGGTTGATGAGACAAAGAAAATGTGGTACATTTACACCATGGAATACTATGCAGCCATAAGAAAGAATGAAATAATGTCCTTTGCAGCTACACAGTTGCCATTGGAGGCCATTATCCTAAGAGAACCAATGTAGAAACAGAAAACCAAATGCTGCATGTTCTCACTAATAAGTGGGAGCTAAACATCATGTACTCATGGGCATAAAGATGGCAGCAATAGACACTGAGAGCTACCAGAGGAAGGAGAGAGGAAGGAGGGATAGGGCTGGAAAACTACCTATGCTCACTACCTGGATGATGGGTTCAATCATACCCCAAGCCTCAGCATCATGCAATATACCTTTGTGACAAATCTGCACATGTAACTCCTGATTCTAAAATAAAAGCTGAAAAATAAAGAATACAGGCTAAAAACCAACACGAAGATGATAACACAGAGACAAGTAATAACAAACCTTAAGAACTCTTCTATGAATGACAAAAATACACTCTTCTTCCTCTCCACCTAAGACAGAACAGAAAGAAAAAGGAATAGATTACAAAATTAGCTTGAAAATAAAGAAAAATATCCTAGCAATTTAGTTTTTTTTTTTTTTTTTTTTTTTTGGAAACAGAGTCTCGCACTGTTGCCTGAGTTAGAGTGCCATGACGCAATCTCAGCTCACTGCAACCTCTGCCTCCCAGGTTCAAGCAATTCTCCCGCCTCAGCCTCCTGAGTAGCTGGGATTACAGGCACCCACCACCACACCCGGCTAATTTTTTGTATTTCTAGTAGATACAGGGTTTCACTATGTTGACCAAGCTGGTCTCGAACTCCTGACCTCATGAGGAAAGTCTTCTTTATGAAATTAGTTGACTCATACTCTTTTTCCTTTAAAATGGGTAATATCAGGAAACCTAAATAGAAATAAATAGCCAAATGACTTTTTAAAATCTTAATAGGCTGGCTTCCCAATACAACTCATAAGTTGGGACAGCAGAATGGGAAAATGTAGAGAGCCTGGGAACCTGGTGGCATTGCTGAGGTGCCATTCTGATCCTAACTTGTCTGTCCCATGACTGCCCCTAATAGAGAACTTACAATTGAGCAGTGCAACTCTGGGGCAAAGGCAGAAGAAAAGAATTGGGTAAGTTAAGTCTATGCTGTGGGAGAAAACAGAACCCAAAAAGAGGAACATCAAGGTTAGAAAATGTAAAGGACGAATATCTGATAAGACTGAATGAAAGTATAATATCTTGATAATGTCTAAATTCAGTGAAATGCTGGGCCAGTCTTCAGTAAGAGAGAAAGCAGAACATTTGACCCAGGCACTATGCTATGAAGGGCACAGGATTCTTTCTCAAAGCTACTATTAATACACTGAAGGCCACTGTCATGATGTCAATGATGAACTGCACACAAACACATTTCCATCTAATGAGATACTACACTTTCATTCATTCACTGTGCTTCATTCACTGAGCTTTCTCTTCTTCTTCTTTTTTTTTTTGAAAACCATAGAGATAAATTCAATTTTTTTTCTTTTTTTGAGATGGAGTCTTGCTCTGTCTCCCAGATTGGGGTGCAGTGTCATGATCTCGGCTCACTGCAACCTCCGCCTCCCAGGTTCAAGGGAGCTCCCAAGTAGCTGGGATTATAGGCGCCCACCACCATGCCTGGCTAATTTTTGTATTTTTAGTAAAGACTGGGTTTCACCCTGCTGGCCAGGCTGGTCTCAAACTCCTGACCTCAAGTGATCCACCCGCCTTGGCCTCCCAAAGTGCTGGGGTTACAGGCATGAGCCAACATGCCTGGCCAAATTCAAGATATTTTTTAAATGAAAAATCATCTATAAACATTCTGATCTAAACTAAAATAACTATTTTCATATTCTAAATTTCCTTTCCATAGTTAATTTGGGTCATTGTGACCATTGTGAACATAAAGCTTTCTTTCTACGTTTTTCTACTTATACCATAAACATATCTGTATGTTTATAATTGTCACTTTAAATGTTGTCATCTGCAAGGTTTTAAACTAGAAACTAGGGTTTATTCTGAATACTCAGCTGAACAATTGAAAGCATTTTTTTTTTATTTTTTTAAAGCTCTGAATCCCAGTAAAGAGATCTGTGGTAGGCATTTGCTCAGGATTCATTTGCCCTTCTGCAAGGACCATAGTACAAGAGCCATCTCCTTTTGGAACACCGACCTGCTCCTACCTAAGCCCATTTGGTTGAGGTAGGGTTGACCCCGGCCTAGGAGTTGGGTAGTGACTGGATTGGATGAACTGACTGCATGGGGGAAAAAAATCATGTGACCCTACTCAGTCCAGTGAGAAACAATCTTTTGGAAGAAAAGTTCTTTATCTGCTGGATTTGAAGCTAGTGGAGTATAGGCCTGAATTTACTAAGGGTCACCACAGGCAAGTTTTTGTCTGGCATGCCAGTTAACATAAAAGAGTAGATTTGGACAAGGGATACGGAAAAGGAGAAGAAAAAAAGGCCAACCTCTATTTGACCTTTTTTGAGTCACTGAATGCAGCTGTGCCTGATTTTTCAAATATTTGAGCCAACAAATTCCCTTTAAGGTTTAAGCTAATTTGAGTTAGACTTCTATTACTTGGAGCCAAAATAGTCTTGAATGATACTATATTTAAGAAACTAGACATGAAAACAATAATGAAGAGGCTATCTAAGCTTAGAGTCTTTCATGTAGGGAATATATAACAACCTTCTCTGTTCATACATTCATTTCACCTTTCACCAAGGACTATAGTTTGGATATTCATCCCCTCCAAAACTCATGTTGAAATTCGATCCCCAATGTTGGAGATAGGGCCTAATGAGAGGTGTTTGGGTGATGGGGGCAGATCCCTTGTGAATAGATGAATGCCCTCCCTGAGGTGGGAGAGAGTGAGTGAGTTCTCTATTAGTTACCACAAGAACTGGTTGTTGAAAAGAGTGTGCCTGGTACCACCTCCTTCTCTTTCTTGCTTCCCTTGTGATCCCTGCACATGCTGGCTCCCCTTTACCTTCCACCATGAGTGGAGGCAGCCTGAGGCCCTCACCAAAGGCAAATACTGGTGCCGTACTTCTTCTACAGTCTGCAGAACTGTGAGCCAGACAAACTTCTCTTTATAAATCGCCCAGCCTCAGGTACTCCTTTATAGCAACACTAAATGGAATAAGGCACCCAGATATAAATTAAATATGATAAATGGGTTCTAAAACTTGAAATTTATCAAATGCAGAGTTGTGTTATCTTGAGGTTCATCAAGTGACTGAGTGAGACTGCAGAGCTAGCTGGGCTATTCCAGGGTTTGGCTGCAGAATCCAAATCCAACCTTTTTCTAGCTGCTGCTTGCTGCTCCCTGCTCCCTGATAGGAGTTGTCCACTCTCCCTTACATATTGCGGGGACAGGATAAGTGGCAGTGATTTGAGGGTTCTGCTGCTTAGTTGGAAACTTTTGTTGATCTGATCCAAGATGCATGGGTTAGAAGAATACTGGGGATGCAGGGACCTGTCTAAGGACTCTCCTCCCTGACCCAGGCCTCTCCTCCCCTCCCTCCCTTTCTCCCTTATTAGAAAAGAATTTTAGTTGAGAACAGGACTGGACAGAAGAATACACCCAATTGGCTCTATCTCAGGGTTTTTCTGCTGTTGAATTTGTTATCTCTTATCCTGTTGCAGACATATTAAAAATATATATGTATGTGTGTACATATATATGTATGCATGTATATGTGTGTGTGTGTATGATCTAATTTAGTCCTAAGTTGATATAAGGCAAGTCCTATTCATATGACCATTTTATAGATGAGAAAATTATTGAACATCAATAGAAATGACCCCGGATGCTCCACTTTGAGCCCCTCATTTTACACATGAGGACTGGGAGCCATGAGTGGTCACAGCTGGTCCAAAAACATCCAGCGAGTTGGTAACAAGCTCAGAGATTGAGCTCAGCCCCAGGAATCTGTTCTTCTTTCCTTCCCTAATGCTCACTATGGTCTTTGTTTTTCTGACTCGTAGCTTAAAAACAGATATAGAAATTGGGGGAAATTAATATTTGACAATGAAAAATAGAGATAGCATGCAAACTTCAAAAACAGTGAGGAAGGAATAAGAAATTGGGGGAACAGGCCATTTTGGAGTTCGGCAAAAGACAGGAGAGAGAAGATCCAGACAGACCCTCCTTGGAAAGGAGAAGAAACAGAGCTCATGTTCTTACTTTTGACTGCCATATTTATGATCTCCCCTTCCAGGTTCAAAAATAACCTTGATGGAGAAAATAACCACGAAAAAACAAACTCAACGATGGTTAAGAAATGAAATTTTTACCATTGAAAGAAATGAGAATAAATGTCAAAAGAGGTAGTATTTTCCTGATTATTAAATAACTTCTAGCAAGACAGTCGGAAATAGGTAAGTGCAAGCAGTGGACTTACGACTGGGTAGAAATCAGGGATTATGAGATGAACGTGATTTTGAAAATCAAAATAACAGAGATAGTGGGTAATTTACTCACCTAATTAAGGCTCAAGTTAAGCTCAAGCCAGTACTTGCATGATGCCTACGGTGAGTGACTGGGGTCAATCTGTGTGCTCTCCTACTCCATCCCATCATAAGGAAATGCATTAAAAGAAAGAAATGGTCAGTTTCTCATCTTTCTTAATGCATCACACGGATCAGATCCAAGCACAAATCTCTCTTAAAGAGCTTGGGTAAGCACCACAGGGTGCCGAGTAAAACAGACACAAAGAACCCCAAGGTGGCTTATTTAACTCACTAATTGTTAACTGGTGGGAGGTGGGCAATGGCAGGGAGTGGGAATGGGCCCGCCTTCTGCATGAATGAATTCAGCACATGGAATTCATGTTCATATTTACATTTATAGCTTACAGAATTTCTATGTCATTGACCCCAAGCTGATAAACATAATTACAAAGTTCATTTTAATTTCACAGACTTGGCCAATCTCATCAGTCTCCCCATTAGGTTTTCATATTAAAAGAAAGAGGAGAAAAATGAGAAAGCATATGTTTATAGCCAAGAATAAATATAACAATAATAAAGGAAATAAAAAAGGAAAACGAATCTTGGCACAGTTACTTAAATTTTTCCACCTTTCTCGTATGGATGGTTTCCAAGTTCTACCATTTCAAAGAAAACACCTCATCGAAGAACATGTAATTGCATGTTGTTTCCATTCTTTAAATGGGGGAAATGAAGCCTTTTCACATTCACATCATCAGCTGTGCCCCAGGAAACCTTCCATTCTTTCCAAATTAGTTTTTGTATCATTAAACCAATCAGCATTAGGTGCTTAGGATTATTTTCTGGAATAAACCCTGAATCATTACCTATATCATGTATGTAATAAAATCAAATAATGACATCATTATTAGCACATGAGCACTGACCCTAAGTGACCAGGACCAAAAGAAATCAGGGCAGTCCTAATAAGAATCAGGCAGGATGCCTAATGAAAATCAAACAGCAAGCCTAATAAGAAACAATGTATTTTGCCTCTCTTTCAAATTCACTTTTGATTTGCTTTTCATGAGAATCCCTGTTTGAAGTGGAGCTCCCACAGGCTACAATTCTCAGGGCTAACTCTGAGATGAGTAACTCCCAGGTGGTTCTCTGGGCCATTTGATCTAAGACAAGAACCACTCACTCATGCAGCAAGTATTTGTTGGGCATTTACCATAACCATAGGATTCATCGTGGCTGTTTTTTATTCAACAAACTTTTATTGAGCGCCTAGTACAAGCAGGGGAGGGCGCTAGGCTCAAAAGCAGAAAGAATAAGAGATGTCATAGACGTTACTTACAGCGTATTCATTGTATGCCAAACACAAATACATATTCATTACTGATTAATAATTTAATATTCCCAGCAGCTCCGTGAGGAAGTGCATGCTTTACCCCATTTTACAAGTATAGAAAATAAGGTTCCTACAGATTAACAGACTTACCTGAGGTCATACTGCTAGGGAAGGGAGAAGGTGGTGGGGAAAATCCAATCTGTCACCATCTCAACCAGTACCTTAGATTCAGCTTGAATCATTTGTGATTGCTGATATTCCGCCTGTTTTGGACCTACAGATGACAATTGTATTCCCTCTCACCCAGAACAACTCAGAGTATGGTAGGGAAGATAGAAACGTAAACAAAGCACCAGAATAAAGGATGGCTTGCAGTCTGATGATCATCCATATCACCATATGCATGCACCAGCCCTCTCCACTATCCTGTGGCCTTATCTGCAAGGCCAAATATCTTCACTTTCTGTCCCCACCTAAAATCCAGCCATGATAAGAGAGCACATAATGCGCTCATCTGTGCTTGTCTTTATCCTATTCTAACTAAGACTCCAACCACCCTTGTCATAACTCTCATAGGCTAGGTACAGAAAAGGTGCAGGTTTGTCAGTATTTGCCCTGCCCAAGAACAAGATGCAAATATCCCAGACAGAAAAGACCTGGTGTGTGTCAAAGGAAACCAAGGATAAGCACATGGAAGATACCAAATAGAATTTTTGCAATATTATTTTATACAGAATGTTAAAAGCTTGATCATATGATCAGACTCCAGGTTCATGCCATTAAAAGTAATGGCAAAAACCACAGTTACTTTTGCACCAACCTAACTAAAAATGCATGAACCCTGAGGGAAAATCAGGAACTTATTTCTCTCTGAGGATGATTCCCTATATATGTTACGTGTGTAAAAATCGATAGGATTGGTTGATTACCATAATTATTGCAGAGACTTCATCTTTTGCTTTCAAGACTATCAGCCCCTTGAAAGCAAGGGCCATACCTTTTAATTCTGAATTTTTCACACATTAATTGCACATACTGAAAGTTGCTTGGTTGGTTTGAGTCTCTAACAGTATTTGTAACTACTAGAGAGATAAACCAAGTAAGAAGTTGTGCCTGTAGCCTTGATGTTTGTTAATCAAAAAAGGGCTGAGTTGCAGGAAACAATGTTTTATCAGTCAACCATTAAAAATATTCCACACAGTATTAGACCTATGCAGAGGCACAACTGACCAACATGAAATACTTCATCTCTTTGGACAACATATCCCGTAAATTATGGAAAGAAAATGGTATTTTATGAGAGCCAGGCAACCTCATTTTCTAGGCAGCACATTTCATTCGTATTGCAGTTATTAATAGGTCACTTACAGGATTCATAACTGGTGCCACTGAGTGAAGGTACCCACACATGAACAATCACCGTGGCAAAGAGTAGTATATCTCTGTTCTTTCCAGAGCAGTAACTTTATCAAAACTATCACAGATGTCCTTTGAACTCCACTCTGACATTCGCTAATTGGATTTTAGGTTGTGTTCGCCAGAGTTCCTATAAGACTTTTTTTTAACTTGAAAACTTTCAAAATCTCCTTTTCAACTAATGAATTTTGCCTACCGACATTAGCATTTCCTCCATGGACTATTGCATGTAAAAGTGCCTGGTGGTGCTTTTGTAACTCTCACATCAGCTAGTCTCTTGCATGAGCAAACATATTCAATATGTTTAAAATTAGAAGTTGAAGAATACACAGGATGAGATGTCACTATAAAGTGAGCTAGGACAGATAATTAAGGATTAAAATCTAAACCATTACCTCTCGTGGAAGGTAGAGCAAGAAGCATGGATGTCTCATCTCCTTAGAGAAATACAGATACAATATATCAGATAAGGTATTCCGTAGTTTTCATTACAAAGTTAATATTTATTTTACAGCATTGAGTTTATCTTACCAACATATCTCATTCAGAAATAGAAGAATTTCTTGATTTACCACATGAAAGTAAATATTGCTGTGAGATACGTGTTAAATTTTTAATAAAACCACCCTATCTTTGTTGGATCAAAGAAAGCTGCTTCAGCTGAGATACAAACAAAACCAAACAAAAATACATAATTTCAAATACTGAGCATCACCACACATGTTGACCAGCCTGCCCAGGACAATTGCAGTTTTATGTGGCTGAGCATTTTAGAGCTTCAACTAAGTTTATTATAAGTCATAATCTCAGAGCTAAAAACTTCCAATCACCTGTGCCTGTAATGCTGACCCACAGGAGAGCACTTCAGAACTGCATGTTCCTCGTGCCTGAACCATGCCCCCAAAAAGGTACAAAAGTGAAATTCAATTTAATTAGATTTACAAATATCATCCTTTGCCTGTGTGGGTATATTTGTAATACAGAAGATTTATTAGCATGGTGTGTTTTCTCTCTACAGGATAGAGTTAGATGTAAAAACTTAGTTTGTTTTCACCGATCCATATTCCTTTAAGTTAGCAATAAAAATTCTATTACCAAAAAGCAAAAATAACTGATATAGTGATCCTGATTCTTCTCCTTGTATCAAGGAGAATGACAAGTCAGCAAGCCTAGGAAAGGCAATTATCCCCCTTTCCACCTCTTCATGAAGTGGTTCTCCAGCAGCCTATAGTTAAGTCTCATGGAATCTCTTTCTCATCCTGAAATATGGATAGAGGGTAGGTACAGCACATGACAAAATGATCGCAGAAAAGAAGATTGCTTCAAATCTTCAGGTTTAGAAGAATAAAGTCAAATCTTCAAAATTACAGCACATAAATCAAATAAGTACATTTGGGACAATATAACACCTTGGCCTGGCCTCATCTCTACTGCTCCCTACAATAGAAAAGCACCATGACCTAAAACTACACACTTTGCCTCCAGACTACCATGCATTTGCACCTCAGCTCTGTCATTTATTAGCTGTGTGACCTTGAGGAAATTGTATAACCTCTCTGTGCCAGAATTTTCTCATCTATAAAATGGAGATAATAATCATATCTATCTCCAAGGGTTAATATAATAATTAAATAAGTTAACGTTTGGTAAGCTCCTAGACAGAGTCTGGCACATAATAAATGACACTGTATGAGTTTTATTAAATAAAGTAAAATATTGGTTCTGCTGGCTCTCTTTATTTATATGACCAGAGAAATTCAAATATTGCCTCTTCCTCTAACTCCATGATTTTTCTGTCCCCCTTTGTCCAACTCATTAACCTTTTAATCACAAGCAGAGATATTTTTTCTCTTAATTAAAAGAAAAGCTAACATTTTGTAAACATTCCATATGTGCCAGGCAATTATCTGTTAATTATCTCATTCAGTCCTCATAAAATCCAATGAAGTGGATGCTGTTATTATCCCCATTTGACAGATGAAGAAATGAAGGCACTGAAAAACTAGGTAAAGTGTGTATGATAACATACTTATTACGGAGCAGAATCAGGATTTGAATCCAGGCAGTGTTGAAATTTGTTTCACAGAAAGAATATATGCCACAGTACAAAAATATTCCCTAATGAATTTATGGTTTAAAGAATTACAAAAAATGTTTTAAAAATATCCCTTCTACACCAGTCAAGCTCACTGTGTATCAGCTAACACCCAGACAACCTGCAAATCCATTAGAATGATTGATCGTTGTGTTAAAACCACTGAATTTGGGGATGGCTTCTTTTACAGTATGCTTATAGCAACAGTTCATAAATACAGGATTTGTGTGTGTGTATATATACATATGTGTGTGTGTGTGTGTGTGTATAAATATATAATTTTTTTTTTTTCTTTTTTGAGATGGAGTCTCATTCTGTCGCCTAGGCTGGAGTGCAGTGGAGCAATCTCGGCTCACTGCAACCTCCACCTCCCAGGTTCAAGCAATTCTCCTGCCTCAGCCTGCTGAATAGCTGGGATCACAGGCGCACGCCACCATGCCCGGCTAATTTTTGTATTTTAGTAGAGACGTGTTGCCCAAGTTGGTCTCAAACTCCTGAGCTCAGGTAATCCACCCTCCTCGGCCTCCCAAAGTGCTGGGATTACAGGCATGTAATCCTTTTGTATACTTTTGATAAATGAAACCAAAACCAAATTTGAAAATGTCTTGAAACAATGAAACAAAGAAATATTGAATGCTTACATAATTTTGGTAGCAAGAGAGAGATGTTATGTTGACTGAATGCAACACAAAGCTTTTCCTTAAAAAAAAAAAAAAAAAATCCTTTTCTTCTTTAATGTCTAGTTCTGTATTTCAGTTAACACACTTTTGTAATCAACAACAAAGTAAAACTGCATATCTTACATAAGATCCAGAATTCCATGAAGTCAAAGAAAGTGCTTTGATAAAACTGTTCATACAGGTATGCAAAGACAGTAACCAAAACAAAGTTAAACCAGTCAACAATTGGAGAGGAGAAACATCAATAAGTATGATGACACAAGTGTTTCCAAAGAGACACATTCAAATGTCAAAGGCTGAAGGGATACTCTTGCAAAAACTGATAAAACTCTTGAGTAATTTTACAAAGATGACTTTTTTCATGATTGCACTATGCAAATAAACCAAGACAGCAACTCCTCCTCCAGGGGGCAGAGCTGAGCTATCTAAGCACAAGTAGAATTCTGTCCAAAACAGGGAAAAATTTGATTCATCTTTTGATATTTAGTTGAAAATAAAATTTATATTTGGTTAAATATAAGAACAATTGTGCATATTTTTATAATTCTTAATTTTCTTTTTTAAGATAAAGCCTCACTCAAGTCATTTTTTCCTAATCTGACTTTTGCCAGGATGTGTTTTTTTGTTTTTGTTTGTTTGTTTGTTTTTCAGGCTGGAGTGTGATGGTGTGATCTCAGCTCACTGTAGCCTCAAACTCCTGGCCTCAAGTGATCCTCCCACCTCAGCCTGTCTAGTAGCTAGGACTTTAGGTGCACGTCATGACACTTGGCTAATTTTTTTTTTTTTTTTTTTTTTTTTTGTAGAGATGGGGGTCTTGTTATGTTGCTCAGGCTGGTCTCGAACTCCTGGGCTCAAGCAATCTGCCCACCTCGGCCTTCCAAAGTGTTGGCCTTAGAGACACGAGCTGCTGTGCGTGACTAACCAGCATTTTTAAATGGATTAACTTTCAGAAGACTTTTTCTCTCCAGTATCAATCATCCTCAGACAATGAGGTAAGGAGAACTTTCTACATTTCTTTGAGAGCTTCCAATAAGTAAGCCCATCTAAGTCACAAAAAGATTAAAACAAGAGTAATTCTGCTATCTGGTGGCAAAACAGATAAACAACAAGAGCAACAAGGGATTGGATACCAAAGAAGGGGTCTAAGTCTTTATTACATTTCTTTAAAATGACACAGTTTCTGATTTCAGCTAAAAAGAAACAACTTACATTTTGTCAAAGAATTATTAACATTAGGGATAAAGGATAGAAACTGAAAGGCTAGAATATTATTAAATACTATGTGCTATGTACTCTGGAAACTTTGCATTCCATTTAAGAATAAATTTGAATCATTAAGACCTTCCTTCACCAATCAAGAACTCTCCAAACCAATTCAATTGCCACAAAGATAAACTGGTCAATTTTCCATTGTTATATAAGTATTTCTTCTGACAGAACCATACAAAATGAATTTTAGAGGAGGGAGAGATCTTAAACATCATCTAGGACATTCTTGTTTTACAGACGACAAGACAGAATCCAGAGTTAAGTGACTTGTCTAAGACCATACAACCTGTCAGAGTCAATGTAGGGTCTAGAATCTACGTCTCTCAACCAAAGGCCGACAGCATTCTTCCCTTTCTGTACGCTGAGAAATAGTACTATTGTTACCAAAGAGAATTCAACCAGAGCCCATTTCACCTCACCTGTTCTCCTCAATGAGCCTATTTCTTCCATTTGAAAAGGGGTGGAATAGATATGTCAATGGTGAGTTTCATACTGTTTTCCATACTTAACAGAAGAGTGCCTTAAACCCACAGAGCAGGGCTGCAGGGAAAGCAGTCTGTGGATTTCATCCGCCTCTCACTGCCACAGCCAGCACTCCGGTGCTGAACGCAGACTACACAATGGTTCTCAAAGTGTGGTCCCTGGACCAGCATCATTAACATCAACGAGAATGTGTTAGAAATGCACATTCTTGGGTCCTATCTCTAAACAACTGGATGAGAGACTCTGAGAGTGGGACCCCTAACAATGTGTGTTTTAACAAGCCCTTTGGGTAATTCTGAGGCATTAAAACCTGAGAACTACTAGTGTATATAACCAATATAGTGGCTACCTAACTAGAGTCTGGTGGTGTTCCACCTGAGAGGTGGTGGCTGTGATATAGAAGTGCTGGCTTGCTTGGCAAGTGTGTTTTGTTACTTAAATTTTGAAGCACTCACACAAAACTTCCCTGATAGCAGTTGTTTCGATTTGCTAGTGGGAGCCCATTCCTGCTTTTATTCAAGATTTGGGGGATTTTTTTGTTTTGTTTTGCCTTATTCTCCACAGAATATGTGTCTTCCTATCAATGCAGAAATAGATGATCAGAAGGGAGGAGAAATGTCATAGGAGCGCAGAGACCAGTACAAAAGGCATCTCTATTGCCTTCTCTATCTCTCCTTTTTCTACCTCCTCCACCTCTGGTTCCATCTCTGCCCTCTGAGCCACGACCATCTCTTCAACCACAATTGACTCTCTTGTCTCCATAAATGCTGCTTATGTGCCCCTGTTCCTTCAGCTCCCATGACCGCCACCTCTGCCCCTTTTCACTTCACTTTTTCACTGCCGTAATATCCACATTTTGGCTGCCAATTTGACTACACAATCACTTAGCTTCAGAAGATCGAGTAATCTCATTACCTACAAGAGACTTAAGCCTAGTCAGGTCCATCTATTACAGATCAGAAGACACCCAGGTTTGAGAAAGTTAAACAAATTATTTAGTATTATTCAGCTCTTCCAATTAGATAGATAAGGTTATATTTTTTTCACTTATGTAGATGTTTTACTTGAATCCAGCACTTTAGCACCTCAGTAGCATGTTAAAGCTTGGTTTTGTCCTTATATAGGTATTCTTCCTAGCTTAGATTCATCAAAAATTTTTTCTAAGCCTGCCTTTTATATTTTCAACCAGGATTTATTACGAATAGTCAGAAGCCTAAAGTACTTAGTCCGCCTGAGACTTTTTTTGAGGCCGAGGTGGGTGGATCACCTGAGGCCAGGAGTTTGAGAACAGCCTGACCAACATGGAGAATCCCCGTCTCTACTAAAAACACAAAAATTAGCTGGGCATGGTGGCAAGCACCTGTAATCCCAGCTACTCGGGAGGCTGAGGCAGGAGAATCGCTTGAACCTGGGATGTGGAGGTTGCAGTGAGCCGAGATCACTCCTCTGTCTGCACTCCAGCCTGGGCAACAGAGTGAGACTCTCTGTCTCAAAAAAAAAAAAAAAAAAAAAAAAAAGAAGGAAGGAAAAACGTAAAATAACATGTCAGATACCAGTAAGCACCATGGAGAAACTGAAGCAGGGAAGGAGAATACAGAGTGTTAGGGAAGATTACAGTTTTAAGTAGGGTGGTCAAGAAAGGTCATTAAGAGGGGTCATCAAGATATTTTAATATCTTTGGAGGCTCTCATGTGTTTTGCTAAAACGTCAAGCATGTGTTTGACAGCACTAACCTCTTAGGTAATTTTTGTTGAGGAGTCACTAAAAACCATTTGTTTAGCCATACGTTCTGGAATTTTCTAGAATTTAATATCACACTTATTGGCTTGTACTTTCCTAAATTTGCCCTTTATTTTCTCAGCATCTGTGGTAATATCAGAGATGCCAGTAAGAAAACACAACTACTTGCGTATAAAAATAGATAGAAAACGTAGTGTCACTTCAGAACTATTTGTTTCCCAATGCAGAAAAATACCATGGAAGTTACCATTTAGAAAACATGTTTTGCCCTTCTATGCCCTTATCTACTGAAAGAAAATATATCAGTGTTTATTATTATTATAGCCAGCTTCACAATCTACTAAAAACTCAGCAATAAACTGTGAAATGGCCACATGGATAGAAGAGAAAAATTGTGGGAGGAAAACAGGCTGAACCTTTATAACATCCTTTACAGAGAACTGTATTCACCTTTTTGTCCCAGCCTCAACCAGTAAAGGCATAATTTATTTATCTGGAGCACCTCAAGTCAGATATAGTGTCTGCATCGTCCGGGAGATATCTTTTTATGCCGTTTTATGGCTTGGTTCACACAGAAACAATGAGTTCAAGTAATCTGGCCAAGGTCATATGCCGAGAGTTTCTGGTTTTGTCTATTTTGAAACAGGAGAACTTAATGGTTTCTTCTTTTTATCGTACTCACCAGAATCCATTGTCTCTCTCTTTACTTCTCTGCCCGATTTTACAGAAAAAAAGAAGAAAAGAAGTCTTGAAATCCTTAACTGCTTTAACTGTTTTGGTCATTTTAGTTCTTCCAAATTTGGCAGTAACACAAATTGCTTGACATCTAATATCACTTAGTCACTGTAAAATGTTTATAAAAATGAGGCATCATTGTTTCCAGAAAAAAAAAAAAAGCGGGCGGTGGGGGGGAATGCTGTGGGGATGCTTGGTAAAACAAAAAAAAAAAAGTCCTGTAGAATAAACAGTATCTTTGAGTCAGATTTCCCAGGGATTTATGCAAAATTTGATGATGTAGCTTTGTTTGGAGAAGATTTCTGGTGATGAGCCAAAAAACTTCCAGCTGTGCAATAGAAAATCTTATTTTTTGCTTTCTTTCTATTTAGCGATTTTTCAAAATGATTGCTTCTGATTCCTAATTGTCTAATTGTCTTACTGCACCAAATTAGAACCTTACTTCTAGAGTTCTTTCTCCAGTCCAAAATTCTCTCCTTTATTTTTTCCTGGTTTTTTAGAACTAGTCCTGGATTCAAACCCTGTCTTCTTTAGTTATGTGCTGGGTGCCGTGTGTGACATGAGCCAGTTATTTACCTCTCTGAAACTTACTTTCTGCTAAAATAGCCACAGATAGTACAAAAACTCTTTAGATGGGTTATTTTGAGAATCAGATAATAAATATGACATTACTGACAGTAATTGTTAAATCAGTGTTAGTTTCTTTCCCACCAAAAATTTGCCTCGTTTGCTTAAAACAATGTTTCCTGTTACAAAAGTATTATGAGATAATTGTCAGAAATCTAGAAAATAGAAATAAGTAAAATGAATAAAATTTAAATTATTCATATTCCTAATAACCAAGGATAATCAGGTTAACAGATTGGGTGTATCTTTCCAATCTTTTCTTCTACAGGTACATATAGTACTTACTTTTTTATTATCACTACCTTAACTCATTATTAAAGTATAACATACATACAAAAAGTGAATAAAGCAATGACTTTTCACAGTGAACACACCCAATATCACTAGTTTTTGATGTGCTTTTGGACTTAATGCATGGGGGCCATGACGGTGTAGCAGAGGGTTGGAGCCAGGCTCTGAAGCCATAGGCCTGAGGTTGAATACTGCCCAGCAATTTCCTAGTGATGTGACCCAGGATACATTATTTAACTGTTCTAGGTCTCCGTTACCTCATCTGTTGAATAATCATCATTTCCCCCATTATGAAGATTAAATGAGTTAATGTAAATAATTTCCTTAAAATAATGTGAGACATATAGCACACATCCAATAGGGAGAGTAATTATTAATACTGTGCAATATCTGGAGAACTTTTTCTCTCACAATAATTAAACTTTCCCTCATGTGCATGAGAGTCATTTTTTTTCTTTAGGAATTTGGTTAGCTCCCTAAATATCTTCTCTGCTTTCCTCATTTGCAATTAGCTAAATAGAAAGCAATCGTGATCTCACCATAAGCCTCATGTTTACATTTGAGATCAGACGCCCTCACCCGGTACAAAGACCTCAAAGCAGCCCCAAATACACCCTAACCCATCTTTCCAAGCATAAATCCTTTTGTTGCCTTCTATAAGCGCTCCTAAATCAAATTGCTCACTTACCTTTAAATACATCTTGTTCTCTTCCATCTCTGGCTTTTAGGGCTTCCATCTCCCTGCCTCCTGGAAGTGCCTTTTTCGATCATGTTTTCCAAACTCCCCACATCCCTTTAGGTAGAGCTTCCTCTCGCCTCTGAATTTAGTGTTGCCCCCAGTTGGCAATCCCCATGCACTGCCATATTAATATCGTAGCAGTTCACATGTGTATTTGGCACTTATAAAACACCTTCACATACAGAGTCTCTTTTGATCTGCCCAATAATCTGATGGGATAAATAAAGCTGCGATTATTATCCTCACTTTAGCATCAAGGAAACTGACTCTTTGTCATGAAAACATATCCAGCCTAGAATGAAAGTTCCTCCAGACTGAAGACATTATATTTCTCTTCGTTTTCTTGACCACAAGACATATTTACTCAGGAACTGATGATCTCCTACCCAAATAATTGTTATCAATACAAATAGCAAATTTTTTGTGTCTTCTGCATATCTCTGGGCTAAACACATATGGTTATCATTTATTTATTCAACAAGATGTTAAATGTCTACTATGCGCCAAGCACTGCATTCCATCTGTGTGTGCTAGGGGCTTGTTTGTGTGCCTGTCTTCCGGTTATGTGAAAGAGTACTGGATTACATGCTAAAAGAACCAAATTCAACTACTACCTCTCTGACATACATACATGCAGACTTCCCTTGTTCATTTCTGGACCTCAATTTCCTCATCTACAATAGGAAGATAATAATCTCTGATCTGACTACATTGCAAGATTATTATGAAGATTATTATTATTATGAAGATTAAATAAGGTGTGCAAGTGCTTCAAACACTTTATAAAATATAATAGCATCAGTGTTATGCATTTGTTATGACATGGTCCAAAAATCCAGTTAAGAAGACAAGAAATGTACATAAGAAGACAAGTTACAACATAAAATGGCCTGTGCAAATGTTTAATAGAATGGTGGAAGGTGTAAATATATAACAACTTGGAAAATGAGAAGGTAACAACTGTGCCTTTAAATTCGGAAGATTAAAACATTTTTCCAAATCTTAGTTTGTCCTCCATTTTATTAATGTTTAAATCATGAAAATATTAATTATTCTTGTGGGAATTAACTGTCAACCAGAAATAAGATTGTCTATTTGGATTTTTTTAAATGTTTCTAATACCCTGTATTACTGTGGCAGTACTTCACCCAGGCTCATTTCATTCTTCTACACCTATTCCAATGGAATTGCAAGAGTTATTGCCCCCCCGGACTTCCGAGGTGGAAAGAATAGGAGAAAATGTAAGGAAGCTGCTCTTTGATCTCCGCGTACATCAATTACAGGTAATAAATCCCCCAGCAGTTGAAGCTAAGACAGAATCTCAAAAGCACGTGGACTTTTCCTATTAGAAAATATAAACCAAATAGTGACTATTTGTTGTTTAGATTTATTTTGTGAGTAATGTAACTGAAGAAACAACCCAGCATTGAAGGATGTATCATTTTTAATCTCAGCACTTTTAGCTACTGCCAACACCAGATAGAGTATCTTATTGCAATAATTCAAGGATTTCTCTATTAGTTTCTCTAAGCCCTTAAAGCAAATGAAGCTCTTATGATATAAAACACCTTCTTTCTCTATTTTTTTTCTCAGCTCTCAAGCCTAAATGCATTTCAGGGTAGAATTTTAAATGAACTAGATAAATGAAATTCTATCTAACTGTATTAATTTTTGACACTCTTTTTATGATTCTTTTAAAAAGAACATAGAAACGAATTGCAGCTCGGGCTGCTGTACAGTCATGATGAATAGCATGCTACAAATAATTTTTTTTTCAAACTTTTGAAAGAACAATTTAGATTTTTAATCTCTTAGGTGGGTTTACAAACACCCTACATCGATAACTGACCAAGGAGCTATGAATGAGGTTTCTTAAACAAAGAAAAGCATTCGTCTACTAAAGGAAGCATTTTCATACTTTTTCTCCCTATTGTTTAACCTTTTGTTCCCATCACAAATATCTACACGTAGTTTTATCTCTGACCTTGAGGGACTGTGTAGTTTTATCGAGGCTTCCTTTTAGATCATAGATGACCTTCAGCTGGTATCATTGAGCTCTGACCTGCCTCAGTGATCTGCTCACACAAAATACATATGCTGAGCAGTGCTGGTGTGTGCAGTAGGGGTAAGTGAATTATTTACAAAAATTTGAGTTGACACCTTTTATCAAATGTGGAAAGATGAAGACAAAACAGCTGCTATTGCTGTCGTAAGCAATCTGCTGGTGATTGAATAAAAGTGTCAAGAAAATGGCTGCTTGATGGCCTTTTGTTCTCCCTCATCCAGCTTGATGTTAGTTTGAGCTGTCAGTTAGGAATCACGGCAGTGTGATTTATCAATAGACTGAGTGACCTTCTATTTTAGCTTGTGATAGAACTAGAAGACAGCACCCTCTACTGCGAATACACAGCACTTCCTCTTAGTGTGCCATTAGTCCGAGTGGTTGGTTTGCACTTGCTAGAAGCAACTTATCCTTATGATAATTACGGCTTTTAAATTTTTGTCCTGTTTCAATTGCCTCCACACATTTATTAAAAATTAGTAAAATCCAAAAAACCTTCAAGCATATTTCTATACCTTCCAGCAAACTAATTTAGAAAATCAGTATTTGAGATAAAATGCTTCCTCCTCGCTAATTAAACTGCAGAATAAGGAAACATTATCTTTGATAGCAAACTGAATCTTTAAACAGTGTTTGGATTATATTGATATTAATAACCCATTTGCATTAACTCAAATTGTTTTATAGTCTCTATATAAAGAAGGATTTAGACTTGGTTTTTTGCCATAATATTGTGAACTCCTCAGGGAAAGATATTATTACCAATCAGAGCTTTGTGGATCCTTGAGTGATATGAAATCATAGTGGACCAAAATCTTATAAATGAACATTTCTTCTGCCATCATGTAGAATATCATTATGCATTTTTAAAGTAGGCTTTTCTGTTTAGTAGATATTTATTTGTTCCCAACCTCAAATAAGGTGAAAGTAAATTACGAGAAAAAGAATATTATAGCAGCTATTGAAAAGGAAGTATTGAGCATATTTAAATGAATTAAAACAGTCTTGTCTGATTTCCAATAGCACATAATCTTTTAATGTTCAGATCTAATTTGCTACAATGTGTAGCAAATTTTAGTTCTTTAAAAAACTGTTTATATATTTACATACATGCTATTTCACATGCAGTTTTTTTAACATTTCATAGTAACTTCGTATTTTAACTTCTCATCTTATATTTTTAAATTAAATGTGAAAATCACTGTTAGTATTATTTTGTTGGCTGTGAAACACACTTAACTACTTAAAGATACAATATGGGACCATGTCTTTCTCCAGTCTGTCTGAGATGTAGTTTGCATTGCACCATAGATTAGAGCACACCAGGTTAGGAGTATACAAAAATACATACCTAACTAGTTCACAAAATTTTCACTTTGTATTCAATGCCTTTCCTTCCCTGATTCAATTCAGACCATTAGGTATTTACCTCATTCTCACTTAAATCCACAGAAGCACTACAAACAGATCCAAACTTAGGGTTCAGACCTCAATTCTTCGCCTGAGCTTTGACTTTTTCTTTTCCACCCTGATATACATACACACCATGACTTGTTCGTAAAAGCTCTGCAGCAAAGTTGAATAATATGTAAATTTTATGTTGTAATGAATTAGGTCCTAAGATCTCTAAAGGTCAGACACCTGGTATAATACATCACATTCTTTAATATCAACTACAAAATAACTGTAATAAATTTTTCCAACACCACATCCTCACACACTGTTACTCACAAGGAAGCACCAAAGGAAATGTGTCATTTGTCAAAACATGCAGAAAAACTGGCATGTGTACAAGTCACTTTAAAAGTAATGTTCAGGTTAGAAATAGCTTTCCAAATGACTGTTTTGTGGTTAAACAAAGAAAAACACATTAATACTTAACTAAAATTATCTCCTGATACGCAAAAAGAAAAATAAATAAATAACAATCTGGGATACACGATAAAATGGTTTTAATTAGTTACAGAATAATGTATAATTCACAGGCAAAGAGCCTTATTTGATTATCCTTAAGGAAAAATTTAACAGGCCTGGAAATTTAAGCATGGATGAGTGAGTGAGCTATTATAAAAATGTATAGCTATCTGAGTTATAGAAATTTGATAGTTGCTATTAAAATAAAAATATTTATTTCTTTTATAATGCTATTTGCAAGCTTTAATTACAAGTCTCTATTATAAGAACATGTCCATTATCAAGAGAAGGAAAAAAGATTTACCTGCAAATAAAACAGACTTTGGAGATTTAAAAAAATACAAACTCATATCACTTCATGTTCTCATTCCCATCCACACCATGTCTGTATTCTCCAGTAGTGTATTTTGTTAACTTAAGATACAAGTGAAATGGGTGTATATGCAGAAATGTCCCACTAGGATTTCTAGAGTGGATCCAGCTAGGTCTCTGATATGTTATTTTTAATGTTATTTAAGGTATGTCCTTAAAATATACACTGTAAGTGATTATTTTACATATACCCTCTGGTTTGGCAATAAGTTTTTTGATAGAGATTAAAACTGTATTTGCAAAACCACTGAATATATTTATCAATTTAAATAATATGAGTGCTTTAAACTTAAATATGCTTAGGGAAAGACTGTGACCACTTTAACAACCAGTTTCATTTTTTCCATTATATTCGATAATAGTTTTGTTAGCATGTACATATGGTATCAGTCAATAGTCACAAAATGAAGTGGAAATGTTGTCAAGATCATTAACAGGCACCCCATAAGTTAAAAAAAAAAAATGAAACCAGCAGTTTTAGTATTTGAAAGTTCTGGAAAATTGCCAAAATCCCACCCTTTTTAGTGCATATACATAAAGTCAGCCAAAATATTCATAACCTTTATTGCCAAATCTAAAATGGACTTTCTGAGCTGGGGCAAATGTGTTGGCATGAACTCCCCCAACAAACAGCTGAACACCTGTTTTCTTGCTCCAAACAAACCCAAGGTAAATCTCATTAGACAAACTGAAGAAAGTAAAGAGATCAAGAGCGAACCTTCCGGTGTTTTAATTAATTTGTTCAAAATGGGCAAAGAACAAAGGAGCAATTTAAGGAAAAGAAACATATAGTAATCACAGGAAGGTAATTTAAAGTACATTGACCCCCCAAACATGTTTTAGACCATAACACATAACGCTCATGAAGCTGTAGTAAGAAGGACATGCTCATAGTCCGCTGGTAGAAGTATACATTTCTTTACCTTTCTGGAATGATTTAGTAGTAGGTATCTGCTAGGCAATTTGTCAGTAAGAGCCGTTCGTTCTTTCATTCAACAAAGGATTATTAAGTGCTTGATTTGTGCCTGACAGTGAAGAAAACAGGCAAAAACTCCTGCCCTCGTGGAGGTGATATTCTGATGAGGAGATGCAGACAATTAACAAGCAAATAATTAAATAGCCAGCATGCCAGATGATGGTAAGAGGTATGGAGAAATTATTTGTATTTGCAGGGGAGGTGGCATAGATGTCTGGCTACTTCAAATAGAATGATTAAGGGTAGAATCAACCAAAAAGGTGTAATCTGAGCAAAGACTAGAAAGAAGTGAAGGTTATATTGAGGGGAGGAGCCCCAGCTATGGTTGATCTCAGAACCCTGCCTATACTATAGTCCACGCGATCAGCTGGGCGCATTGCTAGTCAGTATTGTCAGGGAGACCCCCAACCATCATGCTTTCTGCTCTGATGACCATATGGCAGATCTGCTACCTTAAATGTCCCTCTACTAGGGAACCCAATCCCACCTCAGTGGGGCAGGCATCCTGTCCCGGGGATGTCAGCCGTCCTCAGTGCTGACAGGTAGCCAGGCCACAGGGGTGGGGCAGACAGCAGGACATAGATAGCCATTTGTAAGCCTCTGGGCAGAGGGATCCCTGCCCACGATGACATCCCCATGAGACTGCAACTTGTCCTCACCCTTCCTATCATGGCTCTAGTGCTCTCGGAAAAAAAGTCACATTAGTGCTCTTCATCTATCCTAGTGAATTAAGCAGGAATCAAAACCAAATATGTTTGAAGTTATTAATCAGTTGTTTATACTGTAATAGAAATATTCAGTGAAAAGGCAGGATTGCAATTTGTATTTACAATTTTTACATATACAGATGTGCACGGAAAACAGATACAATAGAATGACACTAATGTATGAGCAATAGTTACGAAGCACGGGTCAGCAAACTATGGCCCAAGGCACCAAATCTGCATAAAGTTTTATTGAAAGACAGCCCATTCATGTAACTGCTTTCGCGCAACCACAGAGTTGAATTGTTGCAGCAGAGACCATATGGCTTACCAAGTCTAAAATACTATCTGGCCTCAAAAAAAGCTTGCAGGTCCCTGGTCTGTAGATTTGGATTACAGACATTTTAATTTCCTCCCTATGTCTCTGTCTTTTCTGTCTTTTCTGCAGATGAAAATATATGGTGATTATAGTCAGAAACAAAAGGTATATAAATAATTCTGTTCATTTCCATTGTTCTGGGAATATGCTATTAAAGAATGAATGGTTACTATCAAATCCAGTTTGGTCATCATCCATAGTTAAATAGCTCATAATGGGGGCTATAAAATTACCATTTATGTCACAAACATTTGTTGTTAGCATTACTACGTTTCAGGCACTGCTCTAAGTGCCTTACAACTGTAAACTTATCCAATCCTCATAACAATTCTATGAGATAGAAATTATTATTTTTTTTAATTTATTTATTATTATTATACTTTAAGTTCTAGGGTACATGTGCGTAACGTGCAGGTTTGTTACATATGTATACTTATGCCATGTTGCTGTGCTGCAACCATCAACTCGTCAGCACCCATCAACTCGTCATTTACATCAGGTATAACTCCCAATGCAATCCCTCCCCTCTACCCCCTCCCCATGATAGGCCCCGGTGTGTGATGTTCCCCTTCCTGAGTCCAAGTGATCTCATTGTTCAGTTCCCACCTATGAGTGAGAACATGCGGTGTTTGGTTTTCTGTTCTTGTGATAGTTTGCTAAGAATGATGGTTTCCAGCTGCATCCATGTCCCTACAAAGGACACAAACTCATCCTTTTTTATGGCTGCATAGTATTCCATGGTGTATATGTGCCACATTTTCTTAATCCAGTCTGTCACTGATGGACATTTGGGTTGATTCCAAGTCTTTGCTATTGTGAATAGTGCTGCAATAAACATACGTGTGCATGTGTCTTTATAGCAGCATGATTTATAATCCTTTGGGTATATACCCAGTAATGGGATGTCTGGGTCAACTGGCACAAGACAGGGATGCCCGCTCCCACCACTCCTATTCAACATAGTGTTGGAAGTTCTGGCTAGGGCAATTAGGCAAGAGAAAGAAATCAAGGGTATTCAGTTAGGAAAAGAAGAAGTCAAATTGTCCCTCTTTGCAGATGACATGATTGTATATTTAGAAAACCCCATTGTCTCAGCCCAAAATCTCCTTAAGCTGATAAGCAACTTCAGAAATTATTATTATCCTCGCTCACAGATGAGGAAACTGAGAAACAGGGGAGTTAAATAATTCACCCCTGAACACAGAACACATGCCCATTCATTGGAGCCAGTGTTCAAATCCAAGCTGTCTGGAGCCAAGTCTACACTACACCTTGTGACTGTTTAATTCTTGCATCACTTTCTTACAAGGAAGATGTTCTTTGTTTAGGGTAAAAATTAGTTTTCTCAAGTTAATAGCAAAAGTTCAAAAACTTTTGCGGAGGCTGAAAGGGGGAAGAGGTGAGTGGGAGAGAGAACAGAAGGAAGAATGTAGGAGATTACATTTTCATAGTTCAGACTTTTATTTATTTATTTATTTATTTATTTGTGAGAAGGAGTTTTGCTCTTGTTGCCCAGGCTGGAGTGCAATGGCGCGATCTCAGCTCACAGCAACCTCTGCCTCCCAGGTTCAAATGATCCTCCTGCCTCATACTCCCAAGTAGCTGGGATTACAGGCATGCACAACCACGCCTGGCTAATTTTGTATTTTAGTAGGGACGGGGTTTCTCCATGTTGGTCAGGCTGGTCTCGAACTCCCGACCTCAGCTGATCCACCCGCCTCAGCCTTCCAAAGTGCTGGGATTACAGGCGTAAGCCACCACGCCCAGCCAGTTCACACTATTTTTAAGATAAGTCATGAAAAAGAGTCTGCTAAGTGTTCCCTAAAGAAAAAGAACCAATAGGATATGTGTGGAAAGACAGAGAGAGAGAGAGATACAGAGAGGGAGAAAAGAAATGAAGGAATTGACTCATACGATTATGGAGGAGACTGTCAGGTCTGAATTCTACAGGGTAGGCCAGCAGACTGGAAACCCAGGGAAAAGCTGATGCAGCTTGAATCCAAAAGCAGTCTGGAGGCAGAATTGCTTCTTTTTCCAGTGACCTCAGCCTTTTTCTCTTAAGGCCTTCAACTGATTGGACAAGGCCCACCACATGATGCAGGGTAGTCTGCTTAGTAAAGTCTATTGACTTATGTGTTAATTGCATGTAAAAAAACACCTTCACAGCAACACCTACACTGATGTTCGACCAAATATCTGCCTGCCATGACCTAGCTAAGTTTATACAAAAGTAACCATCACATCTGGGTAAACAAACCGGAGAAAGGGAAAGAAAAGAAAGAGGACAAAGGCAGACAGCTGTAGTGCAATGTGGGATTCGGGAAAGAAGCACACACTCCTCTTCCCTCAAGGAGTCTACAGGCTATTAGGAGGAACAGACAAGCTGGCAGGAAAGGTACAGCTGTAGGTGGGGTCATGCCGTGACTCTAAACTGGGATGTGGACACATCTGAGTATAGGTAGCCAGTGGGTGGACAGGCAGCCTGGGGAATTGGCTTGAGGGTTTAGCTTAGAGGTGAGGGGAGATGGTGGGTGGGGGAGAAGTTGGGAAGAGCAACAAGGAGGCCATAATCTAATCCCTGATCTTGTGCTGCCGGCAAAAGCAGAAAGCCCTGTCTCCAGAAGGCATTCCATGACCCTCCACAGCACAAGCCATGCCACTTTGGTGAACAGAGGTCCACGTCATGCAGAAGAGGAACCCGGGGGGCCCTTGCTTCAGCTCCCACGGTGAAGATTCCGAAGACCTAAACCACTTTTAGGTCTTAAGGGCTTGTAGCTTAGGGAGGTTTAGGAAACAAGACGCACTGCATTCTCACAGTAGTACCAGTGGGGTCTCAAACGAGTGTCAAATAGGGGTTTAAGCAACAGACGTGGCTGAGATCAGATGGGAGGTTACTGAACATGAGCACATGTCAGACTTACCTGGAAAATGTCCACAACAACTGATGAGCATGTATGGAGTTTATTAGGGATTTGGGGTTGGTTTAATGCTCCTATCACCCCATTAGTACACATAGGCTTAGAAAACTTTGGTGATAGAGCACTCTGTGATACCTGTTTCTGTTTTGTCTTATTTTGTTTTGTTGTGGAGGTTTTGTTTGTTTGGTTGGTTCTGGGTTTTTTTGAGTCAAGGTCTTGCTCTGTCACCCAGGCTAGAGTGCAGTGGCGTAATCATGGCTCACTGCAGCCTCAACCTCTTGGGCTCGAGTAATCTTCCCAGTTCGGCCTCCTGAGTAGCCAAGACTACAGATGAGTGCCACCACTCTCGGCTAATTATTTTATTTTTTTTGTAGAGACAGGGTCTTGCTATGTTGCCCAGGCTGGTCTCAAACTCTTGGCTACAAGTAGTCCTCCAATCTCAGCTTCCCAAAGCCTTGCAATTCCAGGCGTGAGCTACCACACCTGACCTGTGATGCCTGTTTTGATGAACTCGTGCACAGTGTGGAGCAGAGGCAAGGTGCCCTGAGAGGCCTTTGGAGTTTGGACAACTGCATGTAATTCTGGGGAACTTGAGCATGGAACATGCAGGGGAGTGAAGGTTGAGTGACAATCATGGCTTTTCTGGGTTTGTAGACCTTTTCAGATTGAGTTTTTGTATTAGTCCGTTTTCACACTGCTGATAAAAACATATCCGAGGCTGGACAATTTACAAAAGAAAGAGGCTTATTGGACTTACAGTTCCATGTGGCTGGGGAAGCCTCAGAATCATGGCAGAAGGCAAGGAGAAGCAAGTCACATCTTACGTGGATGATGGCAGGCAAAGAGAGAGAGAGCTTGTGCAGGGGAACTCCTCTTTTTAAAACCAACAGATCTCATGAGACTTATTCACCATCATGAGTACGGCATGGGAAAGACTTGCTGCCACAATTCAATTACCTCCCACCAGGCCCCTGCCACAACACGGGGGAATTCAAGATGAGAGCTAGGTGGGGACACAGCCAAACCATACCCATCTTTTTCAGATTGAATCAACGAACTACAATGATTCTTCCTACCCTCTCCTTCCACCCACTACTCTCCCCATTCCGTCACTGCAAATTTGTATTCCTTAATGTTCGTCCTACTCCCAGAGAAAATTTCTGTATTCATTTGCAGATCAGTAATTACCAAATGTGTTTGATTGGAAACAAAAGTAGAATGTAAGCACCATGTTGGTCAGGCTGGTCTCGAACTCCCGACCTCAGGTGATCCGCCCACCTCGGCCTCCCAAAGTGCTGGGATTAAAGGTGTGTGCGTCAGGGCAGGGATTTTGTTTTCTGTTGCTCACTATTTTACCCCGGGTTCTTGACAGAGAGTAGGCAGACAAGATATGTTGCGAAGACAAAAGAAAATAAAAGTGAGCTCAGTCTCCTTTTATGTTGGATATCAGTAACTACTTATCACACAGAGGGAAACCCAGAAGATGTAAAATTGCTTATCAGAGTGCCTGGCACATGGTAAGGTATCAGCAAATGCCAGCTGTTTTTACTTATATAAAGAAAAATAAAATCCAGAAAAAATATTAAGTTGCTAGGAATGTAGTAGGGGCCAGATTATGAGGGGTCTCTGTATTAAGATGTTTAAATTTTATCCAAAGGCATAAAGTGTTACTTTCAGAGAACTTTAAGCAAAGGAATACATGGTATGAGTTACATTTTAAGGTGACTTTTCTTGTAGCAATATGAAGACCAAACTGAAGTGGAATTTTGAAAAGTCAGGACAATAGAAAGACAGCAGATTGGAGAGGCATTGGGGAGGTAAAATCAGCAGGCGTTGTTAAGCAATTCAAGGAAAAGAAGAAAAAAGGCTCAGTGAGAGAAAATGCAGCATGAGCACTTTAGGCTTAAGAGAGAATTTCCGGGAGGCTAAGGCAGGAGAATCGCTTGAGCCCAGGTGGTGGAGGTTGCAGTGAATCGAGATGGCACCGCTGCACTCCAGCCTGGACAACAGAGTGAGTGTCCATCTCCAGAGAAAAAAGAGAAAGAGAATTTCCACAAATATATAAACGGTTTACCAAGAAAGCTCATGCAATCTTCTTTCCTGAAGTTCTCTAAAAATGAGATGAAGCCCTCTTTCTTCCATACCTGAAGGCTTGGGCTTCATCCAAAGTTGATGCACTCTTTTGATGCTATGATTTCAACAAAAAAAATCAAAAAGCAGGTATAACAGTGTATAGAAATAATGTGTAGTATTTGTAAGGCTTTAATGATATACACATTTTTTCTTTACATCTCCATATATTGTTTTTATTTACTTACAGAACTTTTCCCATTCACCTTTAAGTATGCTATCATTCTCTGCCCATGATTTCTTTCCAATCATGTTCTCATTATATCTCATCACTTTACAACAATGACATTGCTGCAGAGTGACTTCATTACTGTAAAGAAACAATATGAGTTTACAGCTGAAAAAATATATAATTAAAAGCATAAATTATGGCTGCTGTCAAGAAAACAGACATTAACACTGAAACTTTGAACATAATGCAGAAATAGGTTAGGTTCATGCTACCTGAAATCATTGTGAACCTTGAATGTTTTGTCTACAAATAACTCACCCAAAAGTTATTTCATCTTTTTAAACAATGAAACTGGGTGAATCACCCTATATTGCCTCTTTTCAGGTCTTTTCTCCTCCTAATACATGCCACACTGATATTAAAATATGTTATGAGAATTATTGAAGGCCACTGAAAGAGATTTTAGTATAAACTAGCTTGCGTTAAAAACCAAAGCAATTATAAATACATACACTAATAGAAGTCTTTAACCTTGTAAAAAGTCCAAGGAAACTTATCCAACATCTAAAATATATGATGTTTTAACTGCCATCTGCTAGGTAAAATTACAACCATATCAACTTTTTAATTGGGTACAATTTTAGTCCTGGGAATCTCTTAACAGACATATTTTTGCCTGGAATGATGGGCCTCAGAGACAGAGATCCAGGAGAGAGCTGTGTACAAATAAAGGGTGCTTGGCCATTTTATTGGGGATATTGGAGTGGAAATCTATAATTAATTCAAGGAGCTAGAATAGATGAGCTCAAAGATTACCCATCACTTAGAGATTTCCAAATCTATAGAAAACACACACACATACACACCCTGAAAACACCGACACTCCAAAATAACCTTCCTTCCCAAAACTTCAATGTTTTCTTCTGTGTGTATCTGTGTGTTTGTATCTATATCTACATATCTATATTTAGGTAGATACATGTAAGGACATATATATCTATATGACTTCTAGATTCTTGAGTACTTTAATTATACATCTATATGTATAAATAGATATACACATAATAAAATTAGGCACACTGACTCATCAATATTTCAGAGCTTTTATCTACATATAATCCTACAGGAAAATAAAATTATATAAAGAAAATGTATCTAAGAGCATGTATTCCTAAATATATTAGCAAGATCAAGTTTCCTCTGCTCTCTGAGAACTGCAATAGGACAATCACTCTGGTGTGGTTCCAATATAAGAAAACACAACATTTTTCCATTGTCTTCTTTTTATTTGTATATAGTAATCTACTACATATTTCCTAATTATTGACGATTTTTGCAGACAGAAAACTAAGAGGATCATGGCTATCAGATACAAAGAAATATTTTCCTAATATCAAATACAGACTATTGTTCCTATATTTCATTATTTCACTGCTAAAGGATCTGCATATGTGATAAACAAGCAGACTCTTTGAAGAGTGATTTGTCATGTTTACCAAAACGTGAGGTCTAATTTCTGTTAAAATATTTTTCAATATTTTTAATGAATTTTAATAAAGGTTTATCAGGCGCTTGTTATGGTGCAGAACTTTTATTAAATTCTGTGATCCATAAAACGTTTTTTTGAATGACACATAGTTTAGTTTTTCATTTAGAGGCTATAAAAGTGTTCACAAAAGTTATGTTGAAAAAAAGTGATTGAAAGTGCTAAAACACTGTACAGAATATAAAATCCTTTCATAGACTTTTTATGACACATGAAACATGAGTCTTAAAGGTTTAATGTTACTGACTTTTATACAAGGCTTTTTAATTCTTGATTCCAGTTATGGTTCTGCAAATGAACTGTGACATTAAAAGGAATCAGGCTGGAACTGCCTGGGCTCACTTTCTAGATGAGCTCTGACTGGCCATGAGGGGTTTGCTCTAGGACCCACCACCCACAACTGATTAACACCCACTTGCTTTTGTGGAGCAGAGGAGTGAGTCTGCTTAACAGATTCCCTCCTACCTAAATTCAGTATTAATGTTGGGGAGGGCTCGTAGGTTACTATTAGCAAATACGAAGTGTGAAGGATGACCATGTCTTGATCCTTGTTTCTTTAATTCTGTACACTATTTACTGCTATCATTGTAATGTTGTCTTGGTGAAATATGGAACCGATATTGCTGTCTGTCCCGTTATAATAATGAATAGAAATTCAGTTTGGCTCTACCTTTGGGAGTTTCAAGTCAAGGTACTGACTGGTCCAGTACAGAAGACAAATTTACCATGTTCTGTTCATTTAAAGCATTGTATTCAACCAAATGAAGTTGCCATTTTTGTAGTTAAAACAATTAAAACCTTCAATTTCTTATGACTCACTTTAATTTTCCAACACTGAAAAACTACTGTTTCAAAAGCCACAGTGGTGGTTTGTGCTAAGATAAGAATAGAACAATGTGTGATGAATCAAATCACTATAAGAAGTTGATTTTGATCATTTAGATTAGATTTCAGAATAATGTGCTTGACTTAAATTATCTGGAGTAGGAACTCAACATAATCCATCATTTTGTATATATAGACACCGTCCTTGTTGGTTAATTTCCTAAAGGAATCACAGAAACCCCCAGGTTCTATCTGTTGATATTGTACTGCAAAAGTCACTTAGGCAAGAGCTTGAATATATCGAAAAGAATGAAAAAAGTATGGTATTGAATAAGTCCATACCATAGAAACTCTAGACAGCAATAGTAGTTCTACAGTTCACCAAAACAAGATTGCAATGATAGAAGTAAACAGTGTTGATCATGAAGGAAACAAGGATCAAGGCATGGTAATCCTTCACACTTTGTATCTGCTAATAGTAATCTATGTGCCCTCCCCAAAATCAATCATCAATGGTCTACACTAAAAGACTGAAATAAAATATCTGTGCCATATATGTTATTCATTATTCATCTGTTTGTTTTGATTTTTCCCTTTCTTATTTCAGAATTATTTTAATATGAAAAGGACTAGACATTGGATTTCTCAAAATGAGTCATAACTTAATATCCTGAATGTAACCAAAAGAATGATCAAATATAATAAAAATTTCTACTTCTTTGTAATCCGTGATGTTTCTAATACGAAGCATGTGATTCTAATTTAGCAAAATTTATAAAATAATTTCTTTCTCTCTACATCTTAGCAATAGACATTTAAAACCAAAGGCTTACACATTTTATAATACTTTTAGTGTACTTCAAAAATTATTGAAAGACATATTTTTGATACATTACTATATAGTGCATTAAAGACCTATTTTTTCATTAACTTACATGATTTTATGTATTATCCATTTGTAGCCCAGTTTATTATATATACTGTGTCTGTAAGATATTAAAACTGCATTTCAGCTAGAATATTCTGCATTAAGACTATACCTTAAGACAGATTTGCTGTTCTCTCAGGTATTCTAAATTAATATATGTTTACTAAATTGCCAAATGATTTCTATACTGTATGATCTTTGAGTATTCCTTTCTGTCTATTGCCCTAAAGATGCACAATATAAAATTCAAAATACTTAGTCCACTAAAGCCAATAGCTAACAAACAAACATCCTTCCTGACAGTCAAGAAACCATAAGAAAGCTGTCCAGAAGGAGAGAAGCTTCTGAGGTACGTGGATAGAACTTTAAGCAAGCCAAAGGGAGCAGGGAGGAGACTTTACAAGTTTCAGACATATTAAAGCATTTTTAGAGCCATCAAACATTGCTAATTTAGAAATGGAAAAGGATAAGCTAAATAAATGAAAAAGCTAACTTTTTGAAAAACAGTTTCCAAACAGATATTTTCTCAAAATCATATTTTAATCATTCAGTAGCTATTGTATGTATTTCTTCTTTTAGGATATTTTTATATGGCTACTGTTGGCTGTCACTGGATTTTAATATTATGAGTAGGGTGGCTCCAAGAGACCTGTGTTACTTTCAATTGGAGGCAGCAAGAGCAGATATGTGATCCTATGTGGTCATTCCCCATCAGCAGTTGTTTAGAAGCCACAGTTGATATGGCAGAGCTAACCAATGGAAGAACTCTGGTTCCTTGGGCCACTGCATGGCAAAGAACTGCTCAGAAGAGTCACCTGACCTGCTTTGCAATTTGCATGAGAAATAAATAAACCCTGTTATATGAAATCACTAATAGTTCAGGATTTGTTTCTTCTACAAAGCCTAGTTTATCTTGACAATACTCTCATACAAGCTAGATAACACCATCTTCAATTTCTTCCTCTTATTCACTCACTACATCACATCAGTCCACACATGCATTTAGCTTCTCTAACTACTGAGCTAAGTTCAACTATTGCTATTATAAACCTGGATAACATAGCAAGACCCCACTGCTACAAATAATTAAAAATTAGCCAGGCATGGAGGTGCACGCCTGTAGTCCTAGCTACTTGGGAGGCTGAGGTGGAAGGATCACCTGAGCTAAGGAGTTAAAGGCTGCAGTGAGCTATGATCACGCCACTGACCTCCAAGAGAAAGACCGTGTCTCAAAAAATATACTTTATTTTAATTTTTAAGAAATTGTCTTTATTCCTAAGTTGCTGTTATAATACTGAGACCTGTTATAATAGCCTCCTAATTGGTTTCTCTGCTTGCAGACATCTCTTGCCCTCCATTACCCTCCATATCAATCCCTCTAAGTGTCAACTAGGTTATCCTTCTAAAGTTCAAAACTAATTGAGCCGTTCACCTGCTTAAAAACATTCCTGAGTTTACCTTTCTACCTCATTTCCTACAACATTGCCTTTTGTGCTCACCATGGAAAACTCCTCATCTTCCACAAACACGCCAAACTTTTCACACTTCTCTGGTTAGTGTCTACTCCCTCTAAACTGATGGCCCACCTCACTCTCCTTTTCTCAGCTTGGCAGCCTCCCACGATAAAGCATTTGTTGGCACAAATCGGTGGAATGAATCACACCTTCTGCTCGTGCTCTGCAAATCGCTCTGCTATAACAGTAGTAATAACTAATATTTATTGAAGACTTACTTTTTATCAGGCACTTAAACACTTTCTACATAGAGTGTTGCATTTAATTCTCACAAAAAGCCTATGAGGTGGCTATTACTATTATGCCCATTTTAGAAATGAGGAAACTAAGGATTGGACTGAGTAGCCAACCCATGTTTTTACACAGCTAGTAGGTGATAGAACCGGCATAAGAACTTATCTCAGTTGGACACATGAATATCAGATTTATGCACTTAACCACTATGCTTCTTGGTCCCCATTCAAGACCAAAATGTCTTGGCCCAGTACACCGCCTCTAATCTCTTTTCCTACCTTTCCTCCCGTATACCCAGTAATTTAGCTGTATTAAGCATTCACGTGCTTAGCATATTATTTCCTCATCCCCTTTTCTCAATTCCTTGTGTTGAATGAATGCCTCCCTCACTGCTTCCTACACACATCTGTTGGAGCATGGACTACCCTGTGCCCTAACCATTGGTGCAATTTTCTCTTTTGCTCTCATCACCAAAGAGCTACTTGAGGGCTGACATTATGCTTAGTCTCTATCCCAAGCACCTGCCTTGTCTGGCTTGCAGCAAGCTCTCAATAAATGCGTTTGAGTGAATGAATGAATGAATGATGTAGATTTTAATATTCACATTTTATCATTATTAAAAACTTGGTCTTCCAAGTTGTTAACTTTTTATTTTTGAGTAAAGGACATTTTTTGTCCCTTTTAAATAACTTCCTGATGAAAGATTCCATTTGTGAGTTATATTACAATTCCATTCAATGTTGTATTTCTTAATTCATTATTTATTTCACTCATATATGAATGAGCAGATATATATTACAGAAAATTAAAGCCCCGTAGTGAGAATGAAACTGAAATTTTCTCCTAAACTTTTGATTAGAAAACTTAAATTTCAAAACTTAATCTTGAAATATAACATTTTCAATTTTATCATTTCTCTTGTAGTTTCCCAAAGGATCTAATAGTCACCTGAGAAAACAATAATCATCGTGATCTAAATGTATTGAGCTTATTATATGTGCCAATCTCCGTTTTCATGTTTTACATTAAGTAGTTCATATATTCCCCATAGCAACTCTACAAGATTGATGTTATTATTATCTCTATTTTACAGATGAAGAAACTGAGTAACTTTGAGATTAAGTAACTAATTTAATGTCACACAGCTAGTGAAAACAGAATGTGAAGGTTATTTTCAAATTCGAAGTCATCTTAGATGAGTATTTCAAAGGAAGATGAAGTTTTTCATGTTAATGCCTATACTTCCAAACTAATAAGAATGATAAAATGTAAGTAGCCCATATTTAAGCTATGAGAGAATTATAGGGGAGATAGATAAAAGATTCTCACATATTGCATTTGGTCCTGATTGCATATCCTATGATGTCTTGGTGTAGTGCACTCCATGAACTCCCCTCTCCTACAGTACACATATGAAAAGATAGATTTGTAAAGAGATTTCTTTCTTATTCCAGCCTCAATATTCACATTGCTGAAGCTTTTGACTAGTTGGCTGAGTTGATAGAGCTCGTATTCAGAGATTCAGGAGGACTAAAACCTTACGATTAATTTTATTATTTTGTGGATCACTCAAAATTATGGTGATTTGCTGATCATGCATTGCATACAAATACTGCCTCTGATCCTGTCTTTAAAGATCTTATGATCTAGCATGAAAAATAAATAATCAGAATGCAAGACACTAAAAGATATAGGGTACAAGTAGAATTTCAGTTAGACCCTCAAGTAGAAGAGAAATTTCAACAAGTAACCATAGGGAATATAAATCTGGCCAAGGGCAATAAGGTGGAGGCTAGACACTTGAGGGAGAGCCAGAGAACAGATGGGCTGATACATGGAGTATGTGAAGGGAAAGACTGGAAATCAAGAAGGGAAGATCTTTGAGTCCCATTATATAGGGCCTTGAATAAGAAGCTAAGAAGTTAATGGGACTCTTTAGGAATTGGAAAGTTGACGAAGGTTTCAGAAAGATATTCTCTGGCAAAACTATCTAATAGAAGAGTAAAAAGAGAAGCAAGAGACTAGAAATTATGAGGCTGTTGCAATACATCAAATTGTTCAATAATAAGGACTTAAAGGAGATGGGGAGAATAATCAAACTTACAACATGGTGTGAAAATAGAAGCTATAGGCCTTGTAACAAATCATGTGTGAGGGAGAACACTCAAAGTTTCAAGTCTTGTTGATCTTGGGACTATTGATGGCTTTATTCAGAATAGAAAACACAACAGCAGAAAAAAGCTCCACGTGAAGGATGACTTCCATATCTGGACATGTTATGTTCTGTGGGGCAGGGACTGTCCAGTGGAGATGCCTAAGTGGCAGGACCAGACTTCAGAAGAGAGTCCGTGCTAAAAATATACGTTTCTAGGAAGTGACTTGAAACCACAAGACCCTAACAGATGCCCAGTAAAGAAAAGGCAGCTGATAGAACGCAAATGTTAAGGAAGTGACGAAGAAGCCTCCAGAAAAAGAGCAGGCAGCAGGGAGAAGACTAAAATGAAAGGAACAGAGTCACAGAAAACAAGGCAGTAGAAAGTTTACATAAGAGCAAACAGGGCACCATGGCTAACACCTGTAATCCTAGCACTTTAGGAGGCTGAGGTGGACAAAGCACTTGAACCCAGGAGTTTGAGAAAGTTTACATAAGAGAGTTAAATTTTGCAAAAACATCTAGGGAGAATTATAAGGAAGATGTGAGTGAAATGAAGTGCGGATCAGATGGAACATGAGGACAAGATATAATCTGGGACTGCCTGGGCAAACCAAGGCATAGGGTCAGCCTTATTATAATTGAACAAGTAATTGGTGAATTGCAAGAGACTTTCAACTTGACAAAATCAACCGAAGTGCGATGTTTCTGGCAGCACTGGGTATCCAGGCTCTCTTGCAGAGCTCCTTCCCATTTCATGTCCCTCAAAGAAGAAGAAGATCTGGAAACAGAAAAATAAGGTAAAAACTAAGAAGCTGATATGAACTATTCTTTAAAGAAAAAGAAAATAAGAAATTTATCGCTTCAACAGGAATTTATTGAGTGGTTGTCCTACGTAAGACTGTAGACAATACAAATTAGAATAAAAAGTGGTCTCTGTCCTTGGAGAACTAATTACCTATTTAGGGAAAGAATGTGCTTATAGTTAGAAATATAAGAGTCATTTAAATAAAATTCAGAAAACTAAAATCAATACAGAAAATGAATGAAAGAGAAAAGAGAGTTTTTAAATTATTATTATTATTATTATTATTATTATTATTGAGATGGAATTTCGCTCTTATTGCCCAGGCTAGAGTGCAATGGCACAATCTCGGCTCACCACAACCTCCACCTCCTGGGTTCAAGCAATTCTTCTGCCTCAGCCTCCCAAGTAGTTGGGATTACAGCATGCATCACCATGCCTGGCTAATTTTGTATTTTTAGTACAGACAGGGTTTCTCCATGTTGGTCAGGCTGGTCTCAAACTCCCAACCTCAAGTGATCCACCCGCCTTGGCCTCCCAAAGTGCTGGGATTACAGGCATGAGCCACCAGGCCCGGCTTAAAAATTTTTTAAGAATTTCAAAATCATCCAAGCAGAATTAAAGAACATGTTTGAGAGAAAAATGAACAGGCCCCCCAGGGCACAGTGACTCACACCTGTAATCCCAGCACTTTGGGAGGCTAAGGCGGTCGGATAAGGAAGTCGGGAGATCAAGACCATCCTGGCTAACACGGTGAAACCCCGTCTTCACTAAAAATACAAAAAATTAGCCAGGTGTGGAGGCACGCACCTGTAGTCCTGGCTACTCAGGAGGCTGAGGAAGGAGAATGGCTTGAACCCGGGAGGCGGAAGTTGCAGTGAGCCGAGATCATGCCACTGCACTCCAGCCTGGGTGACAAAGCGAGACTCCGTCTCAAAAAAAAAAAGAAAAAAAAAGTAACTTGAGCCAGATAGATAACATGCATAAAGGAATTTTAGAAGATAGATATGCCACATTATCTTGAGTTGCCATGTTATCATATTGTCCTCATTAACAGCAAAAACAATAGCATGAGCACCTACCACCTGCTGTAACAAGGGCACTTGGTATGTGACATAATTAACTAACTGAACATTAAATTGCATAGAACCGTTAAACCTAAAATATGATTTGGGAATGTTAGGATCTTTATATTTAAAGTAAAATCCTCTGCAAATGATTTAGTCTATAAGCTAGTCATGAATGTTCAACTGTTCATATCACACAACTGACTAGGTTTTAGAATATGTCAATGAAGTTTGCATATCCACGGGAGGTAAAAAGTAATAATCCCTCAATTACTAGGGATACCTAATGAAAAATGAAAAAAAAAATTGGTGGTGTTAAATCAAGTCAGAAAAATGCTTCCAACTTTCTAGACTTATTTTGGCAAAGGGCGAATAAATAAATTAAATGGTTAGTAAATACATCTGGGATGCAAAGCAGCAATGCAAATAACAATCCATTTTTTATAATTAAAGCTTAGCTAAACTATCATTTGGTCACAATGATAATTTTTTATAGAACTATAAATACCAACAGGGGATTTGTAGAGAAAAATTGCCTTGCAGCGTTTTTGAAAAAAATTAATGCATATTCAATATTGATCTTGAATTGTGCATGTTAAACTGTGCCTCTCAAGTAAAATATTCTTGAAGAAGTCAATAATATGCCATAATTTCATATGACACTAATAAAATAACGAAAATGACAATTCATTTTTGTTTACTTGTCTATGACTTAATGGATGGATAAATTTTGTTAAAAGAGGAAGCACAAACTTGGTGCATAGTAGGCATATTTATAAAACAATTGTGATTGATTTTTGGGGTCACTTTCCTAAGAGAGAACATGAAACAATCAATCTCTTGGAATTCCTTCCTGAAAAGTGTTTTTATAGCCATTGATATATGCGATGAATTTCAGAGGACCAAAGCCACATATATTAAGTAGTTTGTTTGTTCCCTAAGATATAATAGAGTAATGGTGTTGCAAATAAAGTCCAAGGAAGCTAAAAATATGCAAAACAGTGCCATTATAATGACTTTATATGTAACACTACTAATTCTATTAACTCAAAATTGCTGAAATTAGTAACACTAAAGCTGTTTTCTTGTACTCAAGGGACACTTGTAAGGGAAAAAAAATTATTGAACAGTGAGATAGCCAAGTGAAGTTTTAGATTCAAAAAAAACGCAGAGCAAATAAGAACTATTTTCCATCTAATCCAATTTTGCTGTTCATCCATTATGAGAATGCAATGAATCAAGGACTTAGGTTTACTCAATACGCCAATGAGATTTGCAGTAACTAGTTTGCACAAGAAAATACAAACAACATATCTTAAGAAAATAAATCTGAACTTGATTCTCCCTGGTGTCTGTTATTTTCTAGTCATCATTCAAATTCTTAGAAAGGCATATTAACCCTTTCAAGACACTGATAATCCATTTAGACTATAGTAGAAATAGTTAAGGTGCCACTTAAACCCACAAACTTGCAGCCCAGGAATTCCTTAGATGGTGAGAATTCCTCTGAGGCACATATTTTCTGGAGAAAATACTGTTTGTCCACAGTGTGAGTTTAACTATGAAGTATAGAGAGCTGGAATGTTAAACAGAATAGTAACTTAGGTTAAAAATATATATATACTAATTAAAAAAAAATTAGAGTTGGTTCATCTATGGAAAACTAGGACTTAAAAGCAAAAGGAAGATCTAGCCCCTTCTTGCTTTATTGGAGTCTTCCAAAAAAAAGCCAAAATCCAAGTTAGTAAATCTTTTCCATTACCATGTTAAAAAAATTTTTAACTCAAAATGGAGCATAGAACTAAATGTGAAAACTAAAACTATAAAACATCCAAAAGAAAATTTAGGGGGAAAAAATCTCTGTGACCCTAGCTTAGGCAAAGATTTTTTAGATACGACACAAAAGGCAGGATCTGTAAAAGAAAAAGAAAAATAATAAATCAGACTTCGTTAATATTAAAATTTTCTGCTCTTTAAAAGATGCTGTAAAGAGACAGAAAAGACAGATCAACATTCATCTGGAGAAAATATTTGCAAAACATGATTTGATAAAGAAGAACTCATTTCCAGATATATAAAAAACTCTTGGCCGGGCGCGGTGGCTCAAGCCTGTAATCCCAGCACTTTGGGAGGCCGAGACGGGCGGATCACGAGGTCAGGAGATCGAGAGACGATCCCGGCTAACACGGTGAAACCCCGTCTCTACTAAAAAATACAAAAAAATAGCCGGGCGAGGTGGCGGGCGCCTGTAGTCCCAGCTACTCGGGAGGCTGAGGCAGGAGAATGGCGTAAACCCGGGAGGCGGAGCTTGCAGTGAGCTGAGATCCGGCCACTGCACTCCAGCCTGGGTGACAGAGCAAGACTCCGTCTCAAAAAAAAAAAAAAAAAAAAAAAAAAAAAAAAAAAAAAAAAAACTCTTGAAAAGAGAAAACAATGTAGTTTTTAAATAGGCAAAAGATTTGAATAGACATTCACCAGAGAAGATATACTTACTGCACATAAGCACATAAAAAGATGGTAATTATTATTAGTCGCTAGAGAAATCCAAACTAAAACCACAATAAGATACCACTAGATACCTATTAGAATGTCTAAAATTTTAAAGACTAACCATACCAAGTGTCAACAAAATTACGGAGTAACTGGAACTTTCATACACTGCCAACAGGAATAGGAAATGGTACAACCACTTCAGATATAGTTTGGTAGTCTGTTAAAATGTTAAATAGACACCTGCCATATGATCCAGCCATTGTATCCTTCTATTTACCAAAGAGAAATTAAAACTTATGTCTGTACAAAAACTTGTACATGAGTGTTCATAGTTGTATTTGTAATTGCAAATATGTCATTATTATCATTTCTATGTTACCACAGAGGAAACTTGAATTCACATGGATTAAGTAAAGTGCTCAAAATTCAAAACAACCCAAATGTCCCCCAATAGGATAATATATTCATACAATACAAACCTGCCACAAAGAGATATACTGCCGATGCACAGAATGACACGGATAAATCTCAAAATGATTATGTTGTGTCAAAGAACCCAGATAAAAAAAGAGTATGTGCTGTGTGATCCCATTTATATAAAACTCCAGAAAATGCAAGCTAATCTAGAGTGACAGAAAGTAGATCAGCCATTTCTGGGACAGAGCTAAAGACAGTAGGAGAGTTTGGGAGAAAAGATATGAGGAGAAAGTACAAAAGGGGATAAGGAAATATTTGGGTGTGATTGACATGATTATCATCTTGATTGTGATGATGGCTCCACAGGTCAAAACTTTTCCAGTAGTATACTTTAAATATATGTAGTATATTGTATACTAATTATATCTCAATAAAGCCTTTTCTTTTCTTTTTTTTTTTTTTTTTGAGATGGAATCTGGCTCTGTTGCCCAGGCTGGAGTACAGTGGCGTGATCTCGGCTCACTGCAAGCTCCGCCTCCTGGGTTCACGCCATTCTCCTGCCTCAGTCTCCCTAATAGCTGGGACTACAGGCGCCAGCCACCATGCCCAGCTAATTTTTTTGTATTTTTAGTACAGACGGGGTTTCACCATGTTAACCAGGATGGTCTCCATCTCCTGACCTGGAGATCCGCCCGTCTCGGCCTCCCAAAGTGTTGGAATTACAGGCGTGAGCCACCGTGCCCAGCCAATAAAGCCATTTTTTAATGAAGTTCTAATTCCTTTTTTGCTTTACTGGAATCTTTCAGACCAAGGAAAATACAAGTAAGTAGAAAATATTTTCATCATAAACTACTGAGTTTAGTCTGTTTAATGGAATCTGAATTCACAGCATCTTACTTTCAAATTTCTTGGTACATATGGCACTCCCATTACTGATCTCACATTCTCAAGTGAATTTTACAGTTCTTGTTTGTGCACCTAGGAATCTTAACTGGTTTTTAAAAGCTAATCTTTAAAGCTAATTTAAATGTTTGATTTGCACCATTTCAATTAAGTCTCATGATAATGCCATGAAGTACACATCATCACTATTATTTCTATTTTACAATACAGGAAATTGGGACTTAAAAGTTAATTGCTCAAGGTCACATAGCCAGTAGTTCCTAGAGCCAGGATTTGAATTCAAGTCATGGGAAACTAGAGTTGCATGTGCCTAAACCCAATGTTATGTTGCTTCAGTGTAGTCCAAGACTGTGTGGTCATGTGATCATTGATTTGCCACTAGGAAGAAGTAGAGAAAAGGAATGTTAATTTCCTATATCTGCCAAAATAAAATAAGAAAAACTAGGTACCTCAAAACAATAGAAATTTATTGTCTCACAGTTCGGGAAGCTAGAAGTCTGAAGCGAAGGTGTTAGCAGAGCACGCTGTGTTTCTGATGACTCTAGGGAGGATCTTTCCTTGCCTCCTCTACTTTCTGGAGTTTGCTGGCAATCCTTAACATTCCTTGGCATGTAGACTCATTATTCCAGTCACATAGGCATCTTCTCCTTGTGCCTCTTCACATCATCTTCTCTGTATGCAATATCTCTTTCCCAGTCCAAATTTCCCTCTTTTTAAGGACCTTAGTCATAGAGGATTAGGACCCATCCTAATAACTTCATTTTGACTACCTCTGCAAAGACCCTATTTCCAAATAAGGTCGTATTCTGAGCTACTGAGTATTAGGACTTCAACATTTCTATCTGGAAGAACATACTTCAACCTATAACAAGAGGTAACAGAAAACAGAGCTAAAGGATGTGAGAAAACTGTAAGATTTGCTTTATAACAATGAACTGGTTCCTGATCTTAAACACTGGTAGAACCTATTGTGGATCCATAAAACTGTAAGAATGAGTTTGCAATCAACCAGCTACCTGGAAATTTATAGGAAAAAATTTATAGGAAAAGTTGCATCATAGGCGACTTTCTTACTTAAAGCCCTAGTTTTCTGTACAATGTTCTGATTTTTACAAATGATAATATCACTAGTTGGGCGTATAGTGGCTTCATTCTTTTATTAATTCTATAGATAGTAATTGAGCCCTTTATTATATGCCAGGAATAGTGCTGGCTACTGGGGATAGAGTTGAGACATTCAGAGTCTAGCAGAAAGGCAGATAAGTCTATCAAGTGCAATAGTGTGAAAAAGGCCGTCATAGAGATTTACATAGAATGCTATTGGGTCCAAAATAAAACAAATTACTCTACTTGAAAAGGAGGTAATTAATGATGAAGGAAAACCTGCGACAATTTTTAAAAGACTTGGAGCAGCCTTCCAGGCAGCAAAAGTTGGAAGGGGCATTTCAGAATGTGTAAAGTTAACATGGCCCAAACAACCCTTATTCTTTCCCCTAAACCCTCCCCACATCAGTCAACAGCAACTTCATCTTTCCAATTGCTCAGAACAGAAGACTTGGACTCATTTTTGCCTCCACTCCTTCTCTCATACCTTTATCCAACCCATCAGGAAAGACAGTTGTCTCTGCCTTCGAAATTTATCCACAATCTGACGACTTTTCACCAACACTGCTGTTCAAAGCTACTATCATCTTGCATTTGGAATTGAAGCCTTCCTAGCCTTGCTGCTTCTAGTTTTGCCCCCCTCTATAGTCCTTTCTCAACACAGCATCCCGCATTACCACTTCAAAATGTAAGTCAGATCATGGTGGTCCTCTGCAATGACTCCCCATTTCACTGAGACTAAAAGCCAAAGCCCTTACAATGGTCTAGAAGGCTTTCAAGATTAGGCCCTTCTACCTTCCTGTCTCCCTTCCCTGCCACCATTGTTTCTTAGACTCCTTCATCCTACTCATTGCTATCCAGTCACATGGGTCTCCTTGCTATTCCTAGGACAGGACAAGCATATTCCCATACCAGGGTCTGTGCACTGGCTGTTCCTCTGCTGGAATACTTTTCTTCCAGATACCCACGTGGCTAATTCCCTCTCCTTCTTCAAGTCTTACTCAAATGTCACCTACCCCAAATACCCTATACGAAATTGCATCTCACCTTTACCACCAAACTACCACCTCACATTCTCAATTCCTGCTGTAACCTCATCGTAGTACTTATTATTATTATTATTATTATTATTTTTTTTAAAGACTGAGTCTCACTCTGTCACCCAGGCTGGACTGTAGTGGCATGATCTCAGCTCACTGCAACCTCCACTCCCCGGGAACAAGTGATTCTCCCACCTCAACCTCCTGAGTAGCTGGGATTACAGGCGTGTGCCACCACGCCTGGCTAATTTTTGCATTTTTAGTAGAGACGGGGTTTCACCATGTTGGCCAGGCTGGTCTCAAACTCCTGACCTCAGGTGATCTGCCCACCTTGGCCTCCAAAAGGGCTGCGATTACAGGCATGAGCCACTGTACCCAGCCTCCTTCTAACATGCTGTAATTTATTTATCAATGACGCTCATTGCTAGTCAATCTTCCTTCAGCAGAATATAATCCCCATGAGGGTAGAGATCTTTGCTCTTTTCATAGATGTCTTCTAGAAACAGAGGCTGTTACATAATAAATATTCACCTTTTTCAAAATAAATGAAAATCTCATTGAAGTGAGAAAGAAAGGAATTCCATTGACTGCAAATAATTGTTGTCACCAGAGCATTAGGAGCATGCAGGATAAGTGCAGAAGGGAAAATTGGATTTGCAGAGGATCCTTCTGTGATCTGTTAACAAGAACCATTGATTAGATTTATACAGAGAATGAACATGCTCATATTTGCATATTATATCACTCTGACAATCATGTAAATTAACCATCCCCCACTTTCAATGTTCACCAAAATCAAATTTCTAAAATGGTTTTTATGGTATCATAAACCTGTCCCTTTCTGAGTGCAATAGAAGCATAATTCTTCAGAGTACACACCCTGGAAGAGACCGCCTGGGTTTAAATCCATTTCCACCAATAGCTATAGGACCTGGAGCAAATTACTCAGCTTCTTTTGCCTCATCTGTAATTAAAATATGTTGTTTTAAGGCTTAAAGAGTCTAAATAAGTAAAACACTTAGAACAGTAACCTGGACAGAGTAAGAACTGTATAGTTTACTTTTTAACATAATGTAACTCTGCAGTGGCTAGAAGCAAGATTTTTGTTCTCTCAATAGTCTCTACAACAAGTAATATTTAAGTTAATCCGGCCAGCAAACCTGTCATAGATAATAGATATTTTTTAATACTAAAAGAATAAAAAAAGTTGGCAGAGTTAAAGTTTTAAAAAAGAAAAAAAGTTCATAGATCTTTTATAAAGGATTTTTTATAAAAATATAATTGCATCTTTCCTTCAATAGTTTTGAATTTTCTAAATTGAGTCAGCCTTTTATGCTTAAGTATTTGTGGTATTTTCATATATTTTAAATTAGAAAAACTTAAAGACACTATTATTGAAATTAACACTTCAAAGAGTAAGTATTCTGTTGTGTTTTGATTTTACTTTTGTCTCAGATTTCCACAAATTCCAATCTCGATTAGCAATATTCATTAAAGTACCCACTGCTTGTTTTATTATTTATAATTTAGTGTCTTTCCGTTCAACAAAGAGGCACATTGTCTTCTAGCTGAGACACCTGGAAAGGTGGGTGAAGTACAAAGACCATGATTCAAAAGTCTGCAGTGCAGTCAACAAGCAATTACTTTCGCATGTGATAGGAGACTGTCAGCTTCAAACACAGGACATTCTTTGGGAAGATTAGTCCAAATTACATTTTATTACCTTGGCCCACTTGAATGGCCTAAACTTCATCTATTTCTTATTTTAATGGAATTCCAACTGGGGCATTAATATATTGTTTATGACATGTTTGGAGTTCTTGTGTTATCAGCATGCATTCATGAGAGAAGCTTCAAACAGTATCAGATAACAGTGAGCTGGATGTTGGATGTTGTACAGCACAGGGGATTTTATCATCTTGTTGAACCAGTGGCAGTGATTAAATTAAACTGTCTGAACAAAGCTTTTGCATGTCAGACTGTTGAATGGCAAAATGAAAGAGTGACACACTTCAAAGATCAGAAGAAGGAAGAGAGGGCTAGAAAGACATAGTTATGTAACCCCTTATTGAGGAACATTCAGAAACAACATCAACAATTAAGAACAGTTTCCATTTTACTTCATCTTTAAATTTTTCAGTGTCATTTCATTCATCTTCCAAGTACATTTCCCCACCTCCTTTCTCACATTACATATTTAATTTAATTTGGAACGTTGGCTGAATAATGAGATAGTTTCAGGGTTTTCGCTTATTCTGTTTCTTTGTGAAAGGAGGGTTTTTAATCCGTTTTAATTTCTAATTTTTCCCTAAATATTTCCAAATGATATATTATCAGAAGAAAATCTCAAGGAGATTATGATGTTTCCATAATTTACAAGCACAATTTTTATTCACAGCTAAAAGTACATGGGTGATTTTTTCCCGCACTTCAAAAACAAAATAATTTGAAATAAAAAATTAATGGATGGAACTAAGATTGTTTTTATAAACTGAAATATTGTGATATGTAAACTCTCTGAAGAAGTTCATGAACAGAAAGTTTTCATACATCTGGGGTACAAAGTAACCTTATAGAAATCCACATGTTTCCCATCCACGAGATTTTTAAATCAACAAACAGTTCTGACATTTATTTATTATTATCTTTGCTAGTTTAAAAAAATGGTTTGTTAGTATTAAGAAAAATGTCATTTCCTCTCAAACAAAATAAAACTGGGAAAAAATCCAGGAAAAGTAAATTACGTTTCAGTGCTGTTTCCATTACAAAGTCTACATAGCTTCATTTCTGAATTATTGGCTAGATTGGTGGTTTCCTCTTTATTTAAGTCTCTAAGTAAAGCACTCAGAAATATTTAACTAACTTCAGTGTGCCATAGTACTTACAAAAGATAGGTTTTCAGATGCTATTACCCCATTGTAAATGTATCCACTTCCACTTTTACTTCAATTGTGATTTATACAATTCTCAGAACTGTAAAATAATGTCCATTTTGAAATAAATCCTGGTTCTTAGTAATGTATCTTTGCAATTCAGTTTTTATTTATTTATTTATTTATTTTTGGCGGAGTCTCCTTCTGTCACCCAGGCTGGAGTGCAGTGGCACGATCTCAGTTCACTGCAAGCTCCGCTTCCCGGGTTCATGGGATTCTCCTGTCTCAGCCTCAAGTAGCTGGGACTACAGTAGTTGCACCACCGTGCCCCACTAATTTTTTTGTATTTTTAGTAGAGATGGGGTTTCACCATGTTAGCCAGGCTGGTCTCGAACTCCTGACATCAAATGATCCATCTGCCTTGGCCTCCCAAACTGCTGGGATTACAGGTGTGAGCCACCACACCTGGCCAAAAACGCATAAGTACAATATTATTCAGCATAAAAAGGAATGAAGTTCTGACACATGCTACAATAGAGTGAACCTGGAAAAGCTTATGCTAAGTAAAATAAGCCAGACACCAAAAGATACACATTGTATGATTCCACTTATTTGAAATATCTACAATAAGCAAATTCACAGAGACAAAAAAATAGATTAGAAGTTATCAAGGACTATACAGTATGGGAGAATAGTTATCAGAGACTATTGATTGGAATAAGCAATAATGGGGAGTTATTGTTTAATGGCTACCGAATTTCTCTTTGGAAAGATGGACACATCTGGAAATAATTAGTGATGATGACTGCACAGAGTTGTGAATGTAATTAATGCCAGGGAATTGTACACTTAAAAGTGATTCAGGTGGAATATTTTGTTGTATATATTTTACCACAATAAAAATTTACAGGCCAGGAACAGTGGCTCACACCTGTAATCCCAACACTTTAGGAGGCCGAGGCGGGTGGATCACCTGAAGTCAGGAGTTCGAGACCAACATGACCAACATGGAGAAATCTCATCTCTACTAAAAATACAAAATTAGCCAGGCATGGTGGCATGCACCTGTTATCCTGGCTACTCGGAAGGCTGAGGCAAGAGAATCACTTGAACCTGGGAGGTGGAGGTTGTGGTGAGCCGAGGTCATGCCGTTACACTCCAGCTTAGGGAAAAAATAAATAAATAAAAAATAAAAAACAATTGTAGTCCACAATTACTTATCCACAATTCCAAAATCCAAAAAATTCTGAGATCAGACTTGTTTTTTGGAACTCATTTGATGGCAGAATTGGACTTGATCTGAATTCATTTGGCTGAAAAACATGACCTACATTGAAGTGAGTCTATTTAATGTCATTTTATTGTATTTGGTGCTAATATCCATTTGTTTTGCTCCATAAACATTAACACGTTTGATTATAGGATGCTACCCCGGACCCCACTGAGATGTTTCATAATATATGGCATATATTCCTTTTTACCTTTCTACAATTTAAAATATTTAGAATTCCAAAGCTCAAAAGATTTTGAACCGGTAGAAGTTTTTGTGCTCTCCACTCATCAAAAATCACCATTTATGATGGCTAAAATATTTTTCCCCCAAACTGTAATATCATCCTGGAGGGATCATTTTTCCTAAAGGTTTTAAAAGTTCAACTTGGCAAGGAAATGACAGTTACTAAATATTTCACTGACTATCTCAGGAAAGTTATTAGAGATGATGGAGGAGAAGGTGGGTATGTTTCTACAGAGGTAGCAAGAGGAAGGTCCTTGTGGTGATGGAAGAGTTCTTTACCTTGATTGTGGTGGTGGTTACAAGAACCTACACACGTGATAAAATGGCTATAGAACTATCTGTAGATAACATAGAACTATACACACACATTGTACCAATGTCAGTTTCCTGGTTTTGATATTGAACTATAGATATATAAGATGTAGTCATTGGGGGAAACTGGGTGAAGGATGCATAGGAACCCTCTTTTCTTAGTCCATTTGGGCTTCTATAACAAAATATCATAAACTGGGTGGCTTATAAACAAAAGTTATTTATTTCTCACTGTTCTGGAGGCTGGCAAATCCAAAATCAAGGCATAGTAGATCTGGCATCCATTGAGGGCCTGCTTTCTGGTCTGTAGATGGTAACTTTTACTGTGTTCTCAAGTGGCAGAAGGGGTGAACAAGCTTTCTGGGGACTCTTTTAAAAGGGCATTAATCCTATTCATGAAGGCTCTGCTCCCATGACCTAATCACCTCCCAAAGGCCCCACCCGCTAATGCCATCTCAGGGGTTGAGATTTCAACATACGAATTCGGAGAACACAAACTTTCAGATTGTAACAACTCTGTACTATCTTTGCAACTTTGTAATTTTTTTCAAAATAAAAGGTAAGAAAAAAAAATCCACAAGGCAAGGAAATGACAGCTCACTTTTCAATGAGTCTGAACGCTTTGCTTACTGTCTCAAAATGCTTTGCTTACTGTCTTCACTTTCTCAGCTCCCCCAGGCATCCTGAGGGGAAGATGTAAAGAATCAGAGCCAGAGGATAAATGGTGACTCTGCGGGTCCCAGAAACCCTTCAAGATCTTTGAAAATAAGGCCTATTATATCATTCACCATGTGTAACCCTATTCCTATACTACAGGTAATCTATAGGCTAGCCCTTTGGACAATTTCAGTATTAAGGTCTTAAAAGAGTCTCCAACTCTGCAGTACAGGGACTTCCTGTATTAATTATACCGAGACAACTTGTTGCTGTGATTTACCCTTGGCTCTACCCTCCATATTTAACTTGAGTCTAAACTGTGTGAAGACTTCCATCCAAGAAATAAGGTATTTTTAATGTTTGCATAGCTACCAAACTCGTTTTTTTCCTCTGAAATACCACTTTCCTATGAAAAGGTATGCTTTTTTTTTTTTTAATCACATTAGTTATACCAAAACCTTGTGTATCATCTACTTATTATATTTACATTCTTTATTAAATTTCTCTGATTACTCTTCTTTCAAAAAGCTAAGAATCCCTTAAAAATTCTAAATTGTATAATTTTATTTAAAATAATTTAATATTAAAAATAAGAAGGAAAAAATCTAACACAGCATAAAGAATGAGGAAGGAGTGGCAAGTGAAAAAGAATGAAACTCTCAAAGAACTCTAAAAGGATTTTCTAAAATAAAAGATTAGCAAATTCATCTAAAGACTTCCCAGTCTCCACGTGGGAGTGCCTATAAGATTCTACAGCCAAAAGAATCACCCCAAACACAACTAAAAAACAAATTGACAAATAGTAGTATCATTGTCAGTGAATTAAATAAGTAATACAGTGCAGTTCAGTTTTTAATTCTTTAAACTCTAAATTTTTTTGTTTATATTTTCTTTGGAAAAAAAAATCAGCATAGGACTAATTATTAGTTTCCATAAGAAAAAGAGCCAAGTCCAATGATATGCAAACTGGAACCTAAAATTGCAAACCATATCATTACCACAATATTTAATGCACCATTATTTGGAATGTAGAAAAATTATAATCAACCTAAATGTCCATCAAAGCGGATAGAATATTGTTTAGCAGTTCAGAAAGAAAAAGTTCCATATATACTTATGAACATGGAGAGATGTCCGTGGCTTATTACAGGACTAAACACAATTTTTCAATAAATATGTATCATATAATCCTATTCTTGCAAGAAAAAAAGAGGATTTTATGATGTGTGTGTATTTGTGCGTATATACATACATTTAATTATGGCATATGAATAGACAAAAGGGCAGAATGATAAGCACCCTGTTGTTAACATTGATTGTCTCCGTGCATTGAAATTGGAGAGTACATTAGTTATTGATTGTTGTAAAAAAATTATCCCCAAATACTGTAGCTAAAAACAACAAACATTTATTATCTCACAGTTTCTGTGGATCAGAAACCAGGCAGTCGCTTAGCTGGGTGGTTCGAGGCAGAGTTGCTCACAGAATGCATACAAGGTGTTGGCTGTGTCACTTCAAGGCTCCCCTTCCCAGAGGAGGCCCCACTGTTGGTCAGCTTCAGAAGATCTACTTCCAAGCTCATTCCCCAGGGCTGCCTCAGTTCTCCACATGGCCCCTTATCTCCCAGGATCTCTCTTCTCCATGTGGACTCTTCAGAGCATAGTGAGAGCCAGGTGTGGTGGCTCACATCTGTAATACCAACACTTTGGGATGCCAAGGCAGGCGGGTAACTTGAGGCCAGGAGTTCGAGACCAGCCTGGGAAACATGACAAAACCCCGTCTCTACTGAAAACACAAAAATTAGCCCCACACATGTAGTCCCAGCTACTCGGGAGGCTGAGGCAGGAGAATCCACTTTAACATCCCCCACCAAAGTGATACACTTGTTACAACTGATGAACCTACATTGACACATCATCATCACCCCAAATCCATAGTTTACATTATACTTCACCCTTGGGGCTATACATTTTATGGGTTTGGACAAATGTACCACATGTATCCAGCAGTACAGTATCATACAGAATAGTTTCACTGTCCTAAAAATCCTCTTCCCTTCTTCCTAATTTCTTTGGGTTTTTTTTGTTTTGTTTTGAGGCAAAGTCTCACTCTGTCACCCAGGATGGAGTGCAGTGGTGTGATCTCGGCTCACTGCAACCTCTGACTCCCAGGTTCAAGCGATTCTCCTGCCTCAGCCTCCCTAATAGCTGGTAACACAGGTGCATACCACCATGCCCAGCTAATTTTTATATTTTTAGTAGACACGGGTTTTCACCATGTTGGGCAGGATGGTCTCAAACTCCTGACCTCAGGTGATCTGCCTGCCTAAGCCTCCCAAAGTGCTGGGTAATTACAGGTGTGAGCCACGGCATCCAGCCCCTTCTTCCTAATTTCTGACAGTCACTGATCTTTTTTACTGGCTCCATAGTTTTGCCTTTTCCAGAATGCCATATAGGTGGAATCCTAAGTATGTAGACTTTTCAGATTAGAGCCAGACTTTTACTTAGTAATAGGCATTTAAGTTTCCTCCATGTCTTTTGATGACTTGATAGCTCATTCCTTTTCAGCACTGAACAACATTCCACTATTTGTCCATTCACCTCCTGAAGGTCATCTCAGTTGTTTCCAAGTTTTGGGAATTATAAATAAAGCTGCTATAAACATCTGTGTGTAGTTTTTTTGTGTGTATACATACATTTTCAACATTTTGGGGTAAATAACAAGGAGGAAGATTGCTTGATTGTATATATGATATACGTATGTTTAATTTTGTAAGAAACTTCCTTCCAAAGTGTCTGTAACACTTTACATTTATATGGTCAACTAGACTTATATACTTATACAGGATTAAAAAAAAAATTCAACACCAATTTAAAAGAATCTGATGCAAATATTTTGTGTAATACCTAAATAGTTCAATTGATAATATTTTTTGTTAGCAGTTTTCATTACTCCAGGGCAAATTGAGATGAATGAACATCTAGTAAGTAATGAGTGATGTGTATGAATAAATCAATTCAGGAGAGACTTTTTAATCATTTTAACTATTGAAAGAAATTTATGTTATTATTAGCAATCATTATTAGGGATATAACAACACACAAACAGAAGTTTTCATCTTTCTGGGGACTTAGAAACATTTAATATCTAATCCTCCCTGTGTCTACTAGAGTTTACTCTTTATACTTGGTGTTTTCATCAATATAATATTTTGTCACAGTGCTATTCTTTAGTCAGCAATGACTTTTCTGGAGGGGCAGTTCAAAGTGGTGCTTAGGAGCATAGACTCTGGAGTCAGATTGCATGAGTTTAAATCCCAGCCCGGTCATTTCCCTTAGGCAAGTTATTTAACCTGCCTGTGTCAGTTTTCTCATTCATAAACATGGGGGAATTAGAATAACAATATATACTCTCGTAAGATTTTTTTAAGGACTAAATTATTTAATACACCCAAAACTCATAGAATAATACCTTGCATATAGTTGTAACTCAATAGTTGTCACTCAATAGTTGTCAGACATTATAGTTATAATTATTACCTACATCAAACTTATAAGAAGCGTTAACGTAAGCAGATTTAACATGAAAACACTTTGTTACAAATTAGAAGCATGGCCGCTGATATGGTTTACTCTGTGTCCTCACCCAAATCTCATCTCGAACTGTAATCTCCACATGTCAAGGGAGGGACTTGGTGGGAGGTGATTGGATCATGGGGGCGGTTTCATGATAGTGAGGGAATTCTCATGAGATCTGATGGTTTAAAAGTGGCAGTTTCTCCCACCCTGTCTCTCCTGCGGCTATGTAAGAAGTGCCTTGCTTCCTCTTCACTTTCTGCCATGATTGTAAGTTTCCTGAGGCCTTTCCAGTCATGCAAAACTGTGAGTCAGTTAAACCTCTTTTGACAACAGAAGTCTTGAAACAGTGTTATGAATGGAAGTAAAAGGAGGGAGAGTCCAACGAGCTTTTAGTTTTGGCACTCTGTCTCCCTTAATTACAAGTTGATGTGCCCTGAACATTGTACCTATTGGCTTCTTCATTTTTCTCCAACATTTTGAGGAAGAAGCCTTCATAGACCAAAAGGAAATACAATGAAGTTTAAAGATGAAAAGGCATATGGACCTTTACACATGTTGTTTCCTCTATTTGGACGCTCCCTTTTTTTTAACCAAAGCTCTATGTATATGGCAAACTTGATTTTCAGGTCTTATTTAAAATTCACTGGCTCCAGAAAAAAACTTTCCAGATCCCTCCAAAATAGATATGTGTTCACTTCTCTTATGGCAGTTATACACATATGTGTTGCTATAAAGAATGCCTGAGGTGGAGTAATTTATTTTTTTAAAAAAAAAAGACGTTTATTGACTTGTGGTTCTGCAGACTATACAAGAAGCAGGGTGCTGGCATCTACTTCTGATGAGCGCTTCAGCCGCTTTCACTCACAGAGGAAGGTAAAGGGGACCCAGTGTGTGCAGAGATCACATTACGAGAAAGGCGGTGAGAGAGATAAGGGGATGCCAAGCTCTTTTTAACAACCAGTTCTCACAGGAACTAACAGAGTGAGAACTTAACTCATTGCTATGAGGATGGCACCAAGACATTCCTGAAAGATCTGCCTCCATGGCTCCACCACCTCCCAACAGGCCCCACCTCCAATATTGGAGACCAAATTTCAACATGAGGTTTTGCGGGACAGACATCCAAACTATAGCACACACTGAATTGGAATAGCTTATTTTTAGTCTTTACTAGTTTGTGAGCTCCTCCGGAATAAAAGTTTCTACTCCTCTTTGTATCTGCACTGACATCTGTCATGCCTTGCACACTGGAGGAACTCAATAAATACTGGTCAAATGTATGAATGAACAAAAGCAAGGACTTCAAGGAGGCAAAAAGATGATTCTTCAGTCCTTTCTTGTTCTTTTTGTTTTGCTTTGACTTGGAACTGAGCACACCCTGATCCTTTGTCCCTTAGAAGTAGAGCTAATGTTAGGTCCAGAGAAAAAGGTGGTACGAAGCTGGCTGTAAAGAGCCCTTCTGGTCCAGGCAACCTGGAAGAGAGTTCTCAGCAGAACCCAACCATGCTGGCACCCTGATCTCAGACTTCCAGCCTCTAGATCTGTGAGAAATACATTTTTGTTGTGTATAAGCCACCAAGTCTATGGTATTCTGTTCTAGCAGCCCAAACAGACTAAGACAGCAGGTGAACAGGTATAGATCAAATAGAAGAATGAAAACTCCAACCATGGACACTCAATTAAAGCTCACTTTTACAGAGAGAAGATCTGTCCTCTACTGCCACAGTGGATAAGGGCAAATTAGGAATAAGAAAGGAATAATCTTTAGAGCAGAAAGAAAGCTGGGCTGTCCACTGGGTAAGTTCTTTTCCTGCCTGCCAAGCAGGCCAATCTGTGAGACCAGTCTGAAAATACACAGGCAAAATGGCAGAGAAGCTGTCCATCCCTTGTTATCATTGTTATTGCTGTTAAAAAAGCTTTCAGTCATTCAGCATATTTATGGAAGGAGTTGGTTTCCGAATTAGAGATAAGCAAATACCACTATATTCCATTTATGGAAATCAGAGCCGAGCAGTTAAATGCACTGAAAGAGACCATTTTCTTGCTCAATAGATCTAAGGAATTCTTAGCTTTTAAATTCAGTTTTATCAGATTGAAGGAAGTATTATTGGAGAATAGAGGAGATTAAATGTCAAGACTAAGGCCATATCTACATACAGCAATTAAGTTAGCCAAAGTGAAGTGAACCCAATATGCTTTGTTGTTTCCATGATGAAGCTGTGCAGTGATCAACCATGTCAACTGTTCATTGATCCAACTTAGTCTCTTAGAAACAATCCAGTCAGCTCTGTAGTAATCCAGTGACTTGGGTTATAATTCTAAATTTGTTGTCTTTGGTTTTCCTTTAAAACTTCATAAGGAAACACAATTCAGTTAAAATGGCCAAATCTCTTGAAGACTGAAAACTAACTTAAAATACAGGATTTCTGCAAACTACAGATGCTTTCCAGAAATGACTGGTTACTTAAACATACTCATTAAGGTTCACATTTTTGTTTTAATTACTGAACTTTTCTTATGTATTTTTCTTTGCGTATATAGTTTTATCATGTTTGTCAAATTGCCTAATGAGCAAAATGGGTTTTGGCAACATTTTGCCGACCTTTTTATATAGCATGATGAACATACAGTTCTCACACATAGCATAACGGTAGAAACAAGTGTCCAACAACTAATAACATGTATGACCATAGTTATGAATAGACCACATAAATAGACTGTCCATTTTCCTGTTCCCATTTTTGAATGTATAGTTTAATTTTACTGCCTTTGATGTCAACCCTTAATTTCTCCTCTAGTCTTCCTTACTCCACATCATCTTGCTTTTCCCATTTTCTCACTTGCCTATATGCATGCAAAAGAAATTCATAATAAGAGCCAGCATTTACGTTCTTTATGCTATAGGAACTGTGTTATTTTCTTTATAGACCATATCTTTTTCCCCAGTAACCCTAAAGAAAGCTAATATTATTATCATATCTATGTAAGACATGAAGACGCTAGGACTGACTAAGATTTAGCTATTTATTCAAGTTTGCACAGGCAGGGTGTTTAGATTATTGTTCAGCAAATCTTCTCTTCCCTTCCCACTGTTACAGAGTAGACATCTCTGCATTATTGATGTTGTACTTGACCATAGAATTTGCTTGGGTCCATGCAATGTTAGCAGACATGATGTGAGCAGAGGCCTTAAATATGCGTCATGAGTTTGGCTTGTCTCTTTCATTCTGGAAGATCTGTCATGAGAGGATCATGTTTCACGTGAATGCTGCTTCTTCATTGTAAGCCACATAATGAAATATAGACAGCAGAACTCGTTCCTTAGGAAGTCAATGATCCCAGGAGTATCAAGACTCATAGTGTAAACCTGAGTTAAACCCTGTAGCCTAGAAACCAGAGCCTAGCTGAGCCAAGTTGCCACTGACTTGCAGTCCTGTGAGCAAGGGAATCAGTGTCAGTTGTTTGATGTTGTTAAAATTAGGGTCATTTTGTCGCTAGGAACTGAACGTTTGTCTACCCACAAAACTCATATGTGAAAGCCTTAATCTCCAATGTGATGGTACTTCGAGGTGGGGGCTTTTGGAGATAACTTGGTAATGACGGTGGAGCCCTCATGACTGGGATTTGTGCATTTATAATAACACAAGTAAAGTGATCTCTCTATCTCCACCATGTGAGGATGCAGCAAGAAGGCTGCTATCTGCAAACCAAGAAGAGAGCCCTCACCAGGAACTACATTGGTCCACACCTTGATCTTGGACGTCCCAGCCTTCAGGACCATAAGAAATAAATCTCTGTTGCTTAAGCCGCAGTCTATGGTATTTTGTTATAACAGCCCAACTGACTAAAACACTAGTGGTGCAGCATTTTTGAGGAGATATTAGACAGTAAGTCGTAGAGCAGGGATGCAAACTGTATCTATCAGATACCAAAACAGAAGCACTCACATCTTGCTTGATACTGCCTATGTGTGAAATGATAGAATAGGGAATTGAACACAAGATATATAGCTTCAAAGTCTGAGGATTATAGGTTAAGTGATTTTTAATAGTAAAAAGGAACCTAACCCAAGACAATGATTAGGGAAGATCCTGGCCTTAAAAGCATCTTGGGAAAGGAGATAATATCTATGATGAAGGGCCTCCCATGCTCAGACTTCACACCCACACCTCTTCTTCCACCCTCCTGACCCAACCTGCACCTGTGGATACCACTGAGAGGACAGAACCGATATATATTGGTTCTGGCCCAAGGAAAGCACACTGCTCTAGAAAAATCCTGGAGTCACTATTTTGCATATTTTTTTCATCTTTCACTTTGAAGGACTAAAGAATACTTCTGCACATATTTCCACTGGTTGCAAGGATCCAGAAAACCACTTATGAGTCCGTATTTTACAAATGTTCAAATGTAAGTGGATTCTTTTTGATAGCAACATCACTTTCTGATGGGATAGGGACCCAGAAATTCACAACAGTGGTTTTCATTAAAGAGCATTCTTGGCACTTTTTATGGCAAAAATTATTAGCACTTGTCTTGTGACAAAATTCCAAGCCAAGAAATGATATCATACCTGTTTATGCTCCTCCCACGATTTCAATGTCATTCTTCTTGCTTTCTTCCTTGAAACAATGTGATATTACTATGAATGCCTAATTCACTTCCAAAGTCAGTGAGCCATGGTTTCTGTTTTCTTAATACCAAGGCTTTTAGAGTTTTAATTAACTAATCATTATAAAGCAATTGTATGAAAGGAAATATAGTATTTACAACATTGATATCAACTGATTTTATAATACTTAAAGTCAGTAAGATCAGTAAAAGAGACAAATTAGGAAACCTGCTAGTTCTGCTGCAGTTCCAACACTTATGATATTTTAAATAGTTTTTGCCAGGATTGAGGCTTCTCTAAGGAAGACTTACTGCTTAATCTAGATTTTAGTTTCACTTGATTAAAGACAGAAGCACTTTAGAGCAAGAATGAGTAAGCCTAGATTTTATTTTACTTTAGGCTGCTAAATTTATTAATATCATGCATGAACCTGGGATTTATTATAATGCCTGAAATCATACCTTCCCAGAGGGTGAAAGTCCTCCCTAACTCATATTAGTCATCGTGTGTGTGTGTGTGTATGTGTGTGCCCGCCCGCATGTGTAGACAGTGAGACAGAGACAGAGATAGAGAAGTAGAGAGAGAGAAAGACAGAGATTTTAAGAAATTAGCTCGAGAAATTGTGGTGGTTGGGAAGCCAGAAGTCGTCAGATCAGGCTGGCAGGTTGCGGACTCTAGTAGGAGTTGATGTTGAAGTCTTCAGTCTGAAAGCAGTCTGGAGGTAGAATTCTTTTCTCTTTGAGGTATTTCAGTTTTTCTCTTAAGGCCTTCACCTAATTGGATGAGGTTTACCCACTTTATAGAGGGTAATCTCGTTCACTCAAAGTGTAGTGATTTAAATGTTAATAACATCTAAAAGAATCTTCACAGCAATATCTAGACTTGTGTTTGACAAAATTATTGGGTGCCATAGGCTAGGCAAGTTGACATATAAAATTAACCATCATTCTCATTGATCACCAAAGTGGGATAAATGTATTACAGGAGGTGCTCTGGACAATCACATAACATGGAGAAAAAAAATCCTTTTTACATTTATTTTTGTCCAAAAAATTTATTTTCACCAATATTTAATGCATAGATTGACACTAATACTTTGCTCAATCCACATATGAGATGTTACATGTCATTATCAGCATTTAGGGTGTCTTATAAGAACAACGTGGGAGTTCAAGGCAGAGTCTGCTTTTCAAGTTTATCTAGGACACCGTGGCAGACTGTATAATGGCCCCTCAAAGACATTGATGTCCTAGTCCCTAGAAACTGTGAATATATTACTTCATATGGTATATTATTCAGAATTCTCCAGATAAGCAAAACCAACTGGTTATAGATATAGATATAGATACATTTACGATGAGGAACTGGCTCATGTGATTATGGAGGCTGAGAAGTTCCATGATCTGCAGTCTGCAAGCTGGAGACCCAGGAAAGCCAGTGGTATAAATCAGTCTGAGCCCCGAGGCTCGAGAACCAGGGTAGTTGATGGTGGAAATCCCAGTCTGAGAGCAGGAGAAGTTGAAATGAGATGTCCCATCTCAAGTGTTTAGGCATAAAAAAGGGGGCAGATTCGTTGATCTTCCACCTTTTGTTCTTTCCAGGCCCTCAATAGATTGGATGATGACACCCACACTGAGGAGGACAATCTACTTTACCCAGTCCACCAATTCAAGTGTTAACCTTATTTGGAAACACTTTCATAGAAACACTCAGAAATACTATTCAATCTGGGCACCTCATGTCCCAGTGAAGTTGGCACATAAAATTAACTATCACACATGGCAAAAGGAATTTTGGAAATATGACTGAGTTAAAATTTTTGAAATGGGGAGATATTCCTGCATTACTTGGGTAAGCCCAATGTAATCACAATTCATTGTAAAAGGAGTGCAGGAGGATACAGAATCAGGAAAGAATGGTGACAGTGGAAGTGGAAATTGGAGTGATATCATTTAAAAACAGAAGAAGAAGCCACAAGCCAAGAAATACAGGTGGCCTTTAGAAGCTGTAAAAGGCAGGGAAACACAGCCTCTCCTAGAGCTTCTAGAAAAGCTGCAGCTCTGTTAGCACCTTGATTTTAGCCCAGTTTGATCCATGTCTTTAAAAGCAGTGTATTAACAATAGAAAAAGTAGATATTTCTTGCAAAATTTTAGTGCAACCTCTACATCATTTTTTACTGGGATTTAAAAACATACACCATGATTTTAAATAAGCACTACACATCTGCAGTTACTAGCTAGTATCTCTGTGAGTTATTTCAGTTATGGCAGCCATTAATCATGTATCAAAAAAACTTCAGGCTCTTGCCCTCTCATCATGTGATGCCCTCTGACAAGTTATGATGCAACATGAAGGTCCTCACCAGATGCTGTTGCCATGGTAGTGGACTCCCATAATTGTGAGCTAAATTATGAGCTCTTTTCTTTAAAAAGCAAAAATCAAAAGACTTCAGAATCATTTCTTCAAATTATTTAATTACAAATGGGTAAGTCAAATTTCAAAAATAATATTACATATCCATTTGCATTGACAACCTGTCTTAGTCAATTTGTGCTGCTATAAAGAAATAACTGAGGCTGCATAATTTATAAAGAAAAGAGGTTTATTTGGCTCACTGTTCTGCAGGTTATACAAGAAGCATAGCAATGGCATCTCCTCAGCCTTTGGTGAGGACTTCAGGCTGCATCCACTCACAGCAGAAGGGAGCCAGTGTCTGCAGAGATCATGTAGAGAGAGGCGGAAGATAACAGGCTCTTATTAACAAACAGTTCTTGAGTGAACTAATAGAGTAAGAACTCACTTATTACCACGAGGATGGCACCAGCCATTCATGAGAAATATGCCCCCATGATTGAAACACCTCCCAAAAGGTCCCCACCTCCAACACTGGGATCAAATTTCAACATGAGGTTTGTCAGGGTCAAACAAACCAAACTGTAGCAGAGCCTAACTCTATTAGTCCATTTTCACTCTGCTATGAAGAAATACCTGAGACTGGGTAATTTTAAAGGAAAGAGGTTTAATTGACTTACAGTTCCTCATGGCTGGGGAGTCCTCAGGAAACTTATAATTACGGCAGAAGGCACCTCTTCACAGGGCAGCAGTAGAGAGAATAAGTGCTGAGTGAAGGGGGAAGCCCTTTATAAAACCATCAGATCTTGTAAGAACTCACTCACTATAATGAGAACAGTATGGGGAAAACCACCCCTATGATTCAATTATCTCCACCTGGTCCTGCCCTTGATATGTGGGAATTATTACAATTCAAGGTAAAATTTGGGTGGGGACACAGAGCCAAACTAAATAACTAACACACCACAAAACCATCGCTAAGAATACTGGTTGATGTAGTTTGTATATTTGTCCCTGCCCAAATCTCATGTTGAATTGTAATCCCCAGTGTTGTAGGTGGGGTCTTCTGGGAGTGATTGAATCATGACTGTGGATTTCTCATAAACGGTTTAGTACCATCCCCTTGGTGCTGGCCTCATGATAGTGAGTGAGTTCTTGAGACATCTGGTTGTTTAAAAGTGTGTGGCACTTCCTTCCACCTCTCTTGCTCCTGCTCCGGCCATGTGATGTGCCTGCCTCCCTTTTACCTTCTTCTATCATTGTAAACTTCCTGAGGCCTCTGCAGAAGTTAAGCAGGTGCCAGCACCATGCTTCCTGTAAAGCCTGCAGAACCATGAGCCAATTAAATCTCTTTTCTTTGTAAATTACCCAGTCTCAGGTATTTCTTTACAGCAATACAAGAATGGCATAATACAGAAAATTGGTACCCAGGAGTGGGGCCTTGCTATGAAGATGCCTGAAAATGTGGAAGCAACTTTGGAACCAGGTAACAAGTAGAGGTTGGAAGAGTGTGGAGGCCTTAGAAGAAGACAGGAAATTGAGGGAGAGTTTGGACTTTCTGAGACTGGTTAAATGATTGTAAACAAAATGTTGATAGTTATATCAAGAGTGAAGTCCAAGCTGCTGAAGTCTCAAATGGAAATGAGGAACTTGTTGGGAACTAAAACAAAGGTCACCCTTGTTATGCCTTAGCAAAGAACCTGGTTGTGTTGTGTTCATGCCCTAGGGATCTGTGAAAGTTTGAACTAAAGAGTGATGATTTATAGCATCTGGCAGAAGAAATTTCCAAGCAGCAAAATATTTAACATGGGGCCCGGCTCCTTCTAATCACCTATACTCAGATGTGGGAGCAAAGAAATGACTTAAAGTTGGAATTTATAGTTAAACAGAAAGCAGAGCATAAAAGCTTGGAAAATTTGCAGCCTAGTCACACGGCAGAGAAAGAAAAAGCATTTTTGGGAGAGGAATTCAAGCTGGCTGTGAAGCAAGCACTTGCTAGAGAAATCTGCATAGCTAAAAGGAAGCCAAGTGCTAACAGCCAAGACAATGGGAAAAACGTCTGGAAGGCATTTTGGAGATTTGCATGGCAGCCCCTCCTATCACAGGCCCTGAGGCCTAAGAGGAAAGAATGGTTTTGTGGGCCAGACCCAGGGCCTCACTGCCCTGCAAAGCCTTAGGACACTGCTCCCTGCATCCTGGCCCCTTGGCTCAATTCAGGGCTCAAAGGTTCCCAGATACAGCTCAGGCTGCTGCTTCAGAGGGTGTGAGCTATTTGCCTTGATGGCTTCTGTGTGATGTTGTCTGTAGGCATACAGTGCAAGAGTGAATGAGGCTCAGCGGCCTCCATGTACATTTCAGAAGATGTATGAAAAAGCCCACCTGCCCAGGCAGAAGCCTGCTGCAGGGGCACAACCCTCATGGAGAACCTCCACTAGGGCACTGTGGAGGGGAAATGGAGGCCCTACACAGAGTCCCCACTGGGGCACTGCTTAGGGGAGATGTGAGAAGGGGACCACTGTCCTCCAGACCCCAGAACGGTAGATCCACTGGCAGCTTGCCCCCTGCACCCAGAAAAGCTTCAGGCACTCAACAACCTATGAGAGCAGCTGAACCCTGCAAAGCCACAGGGGCAAAGCTGCCCAAGGCTTGACAGCCCACTTTTTGCACCAGCGTGCCCTGGATGTGGAACATGGAGTGAAAGAAGATTATTTTGGAGCTTTAAGATTTAATGATGAACCTGCTAGTTTCATACTTGCATGGGGTGTGTATCTCTTGTCTTTTGGCTGATTTCTCCCTTTTGGAATGAAAATGGTTACTCAATGCCTATACCCCCATTATATCTTGGAAGTAAATAACTTGTTTTTGATTCTATAGGCTCAGAGATGGAAGGGACTTGCCTTGTCTCAGAAGGGACTTTGGACTTCTGAGTTAGTGCTGAAATGAATTAAGACTTTGGGAGATTATTTGGAGGATGTGATTGTATTTTGCCATTTGAGAAAATCATGAGATTTGAGGTTGGTTCAGGGCAAAATGATATAGTTTGGGTGTTTGTCCCTACTCAAATCTCATGTTAAAAGGTAATCCCCAGTATTGGATATGGGGCCTGATAGGAGGTGTTTGGATCATGGAGGCAGATCCCTCATGGATGGCTTGGACCATCCCCTTGGTAATCAGTGAACTCTTACTCTGAGTTGAGATGAGATCTGGTCATTTAAAGGTGTGTGACAGCTCCCCCTGAGCCCCCGCACTCTCTCTTGCTCCTCCTTTCACCACATGACATGAAAGCTCTTGCTTTACCTTCTTCCAGGAGTAAAAGCTCCCTGAGGCCTCCCCAGAAGCTGAGCAGATGCCACACCATGCTTGTAAAGCCTGCAGAACCATAAGGCAATTAAACTTCTTTTTAAAAATAAATTATCCAGTCTCAGGTATTTCTTTATAGCAATGCAAGAATGGCTTAACACACTGGCTTAATGTCACCCACCAAGCAGTTCCTCTGGTCAGGGCAGAATTGGGGGCAAATATGCTCACAATTAGAGACCCAGAAGCCTTTAGAATGTGCCAGGGGAGGAATGAGGAGTGAATGACCAAAGGCTGGTTGGTACATACCTAATTTTATTTTGACCTACAGATTATCACCCCTGGGTATGAGTGGTCCTGGCTGTGGCTGCTGATTTCCATGGAAAATGGGCAAATTATGATTATACCAAGGCAATGTGACAAGGAGAAAAGAAAGTAAACCAACACCCTCAGACTCCCCTAACATACATACACTTGTTAAGATCATCTTCCCCCTCCTTCGGCCTTTCTCAGTTAGTTGGTGCTATGATCTGAATGTGTTCTCCAAAACTAATATGTTAAATCCTAACCTCCAAGATGATGGTATTAAGAGGTTGGGCCTTTGGGAGGTGATTAGGTCATGAGGGATGTGCCCTCATTATTGAAATTAGTATCCCCATAAAACAGGCCTGAGGGAACTCATTTACTCCTCCATCCTGTGAGGACACAGGGAGAAGAGGGCCCTCATCAGACTCCAGAATCTGTTGGCACCTTGATCTTGGACTTCGTAGCCTCCAGAAGTGTGAGAAATAAATTTCTGCTTTTTATGAGCCACCAGTCTATGATATTCTATTATAGAAGCCTGAGTAGACTAAAACAGGAAGGAAGGCTTCTAATTGCTTCTTAATATCCAAATCAAAAGCCTCTATTCCTTTCTTCCATGAGCCAATTAAAGATTTGATACCTGTACTGTATAACTCCTTTCTTGGCTACACCACCCAGATTTACTTGCTACCTTTTAACCATCTTTAGTTTTCCTCAGCATCTTTTGTGTCCTGAGGCAGAGAGTCTCAAACTTTAATGATTATGAGAAAAATATTGGCAGCTTATTAAAAATATAGAATCCTTATTCCAAAACTCTGATTCAGTAGATGTGATGGTTAATACTGTCAACTTGATTGGATTGAAGGATGTAAAGTATTGATCCTGGGCGTGTCTGTGAGGGTGTTGCCAAAGGAGGTTAGCATTTGAGTCAGTGGGCTAGGAAAGGCAGACCCACCCTTACTCTGGGTAGGTACCATCTAATCAACTGCCACTGTAGCTAGAATATAAAGCAGGCAGAAAAACATGAAAAGACTAGACTGGCCTAGCCTTCCAGCCTACATCTTTCTCACGTGCTGGATCCTTCTGCCCTCAAATATCAGACACCAGGCTCTTCAGTTTTGGAACTTGGACTGGCTCTCCTTGCTCCTCAGCTTGCAGACAGCCTATTGCAGGAACTTGTGATCGTGTAAATTAATACTTAATAAACTCTCCTTTATATATATCTATCTACCCTATTACTTCTGTCCCTCTAGAGAACCCTGACTAATACAATCTGTATGAATAGGGTTCAGGAATCTATATTTTCAGCATTTCCTTTCCTGCTATGGTCTTCAAGCCTAGATTTTCACTCGGTAAAAATACTTCTGTAATTTTATCTGTGTTTTTGACCTCAACTTCTATTAAGATGAATCCTAATTCTATATTTACATTTACGTTAGAGCTCTAAATCTGCATTTCCAACCGTTAAACTCTCCTTCTCTAATTTTAAAGCTAACACCTCACACTCATGCGGTTTCAGAAAGAAAACCATTGGCCTCCCCCAAAACCTGTTTTTATTCCTATCTGCCTTAACTCTGCTAATTCTTTCCAATTACTTGTGCTCCAAAACCTCAGAAAATCTCAGTCATTACTGTTTTTCGACCCAAGTGAATGTTTGTAACCATTCTCTCCTTTCCATTTCCAGGAGAGGCTGAAACTATCTTTCACCTGATCTTGCCAGCATCCTAGTCTTTACTAGTCTTTATTCTCCAGCCAACCCACTATGCAGCTACCAGATTAATCTTCCTTAGGAACAATACTGGTTCTCGAAAACTTTGATGAGTCTTTTTCATCAAATTAAATTCAAACACCTAAGCTTGTAATCAACCTCTTCCTCTGGGGCTCTAAAGTTTCCCTCCAACTTCTCCCAAGCATGTATCCTCTTCCTAATTGTCCTACAAGCAGGACATTAACCATTTGTCAGCCATAAGTATGACAAGTATTTTTTCTTCTGTTTTGCTTTCTGTAGATTTTTATGACACTTTTGTGTCTGCCCAGAAGTTTGAAACTGTTATATTGTCAAATTTGTCAACCTTTACTTTTTCTTTTTTTGCTTCAAGCTTTTTGTTTGTTTGTTCAAGGTTTTTGTAGGCCATCCTGGGGAATATTATCTTGTTTTATATTATTCTTGTATGTGTCCTGTGTTAGACCTTAGATGATACCTTTCTTTGTTTTCTTTTTCTTCTTCTTTTTTTTTTTTTTTTTTTTTGTAACAGAGTCTTCCTCTGTTGCCCAGTCTGAAGTGAAGTAGGGTTATCTCAGCTCACTGCAACCTCCACCTCCTGAGTTCAAGCAATTCTCATGCCTCAGCCTCCCAAGCTGGGATTGCAGGCGTGTGCCACTGTACTTGGCTAATTTTTGTATTTTTAGTAAAGACAGGGTTTCACCATGTTGGCCAGGCTGGTCTCAAATTCCTGGCCTCAAGTGATCCACCTGCCTCAGCCTCCCAAAATGCTGAGATTACAGGTGTGAGCCACTGCATCTGGCCTAAATTTCTCAATGGTAATAATGTTCTTATTTACAGATATAGTGGATGTATTAATGAACACCTACTGTGAGCCATTATTATTTTTATTCATGTTAACATCACACAACAAAAATCACACAGCTAGTCATCCTGGTGGAGCCAGGGCTATTATCTAGGCAGTTTGACTCCAGAAACCTGGCTCCAAACCACTACCTTACGCTGCCCTCTCATGTGTGGAAAAATAATGGGCACTCAACAAGTACTTGTTGAATAAGTGAAATTTAATCCAGGCAAGGAGGGTTAGTATTTCTGACCTAAACACAGTTTCTCAGAAGACTGCACAGTGTTTAAGAGGTCACGAGAAATGGCTGGCTAACCATAAAAAACAAAAAACAAACAAACAAAAAACCACGAAAGAACCCCAAACTGAGACTCCAAGTCGGAAGGCTCATCGAGCGCACCAGTTTTCATGCACCTGGTTGGCTAAGAGGGAAATCTCAGATGATGAATGGAGGGGAACACACAAAAAAAGCGGGATCCAAAGCAATGGGCAGTTTTCCACATCATTATAGCCGTATTTTGTAACAATTTCTTTGGCAACTGACAGCAGGCATTTAAATCAGCTATTTCCTCCTCAGAATTCCTCTCCAAAGAATAATAATGGCCTCTGCAACTCTGAAGGAAATGTAGCCCTTACTCGGATACAATCTTATCTGGGAAATTGCCATGGTATTCGTCACAGCTGTCACTGCACTGAGCCCATTAAAGATGTGCTGAGTGTAGATCCACAGGGTCCTGTGCTGGAAGGAGCCCTGCTACACATTCTTCCCAGGTTTCAGCAGGAAGACAAAAACCACTCAGTGTGCTGGGGGCAGAGGCTCCTCAGAGCTGGGTCAGCACGAGAGAGCCATTCATATAGCCCTAAAGAAGTTACTTTATGGCTCAGGTTGTAGATATAGAAAGAAACTTGCAGTGACACCATTGAGAAGGGCAGAACACAAGAAATAATTTACTCAAAAAGCCCAGATTTTTATTTCTTTATTTGGAGAGCAAAAGGAGAGGTGAAGACCTAAAACGCTGGGGTGAGGGCGTTGGCCTTGAGACTTTGCACTGGAGTTCTTTTCAGTTGGTTTTAGTTGAATAATGAGCTGCTGCAACCTCCATTCTTTACAGTGTTAAAGCTGAAAGTCTAATCCTTGATGACATATCATTTAAGAAACTGGAGCACTGACTGACCGGGGTCCCACATTTAGCATCCAGTAGGACCTGAGGTGCCAGAAGTAAGACCAGTAGGACTTTCTAAAATTTGGTTCTGCAAGGAAATAATGCTCCTGCAAATCCAATGTAATGTTTCTTCATACAAAGTACCCCAGATCGGATTCTCTTTCATTCTAACATTTATATTTGTTTTTAACCCACAGTTGCCTTTACAAAGAAACAGGCATGAAAAATAGCCTTCCACTCAATATGCCAAGGAAGATAATTTACTCAGAAATTACATTGTCCTGAAAACTAATTTACTGCGCAGCTTAAATGTGAGCAGCTTATTCCCAGAAAGTTATTGTCTCACCTTGACTCAAAATAAGATCAAGTATCTTTGCCATCCACAGCACAGAGTTTTCTAAGCTAGAGAGCCCGGGACTGCGTATAACTTACTCTCGAAGATGGCAAGCCACTTAGAAGTCACTGTGGATGTGCTTTACATCCACCCTTCTCAGACCACAAGACCCTCCCTAGATCCCTGAGGATTGTGGGCATTCCCGGCACACTCCTGAGTTTTACTTTTTTGTTTTGCTGGGGAGGAGGCAGTTAGGCAAAGGTAGGAGAGAAGCGAGTTCAGGTAACACCACCACCGTGATAACTATCATGAAATTTCATCAATTCTTTCACTGCTTTCTGTTTGCTCACCTAAATCTCCCTGTCTCTCTCTATTGTACTTGCATTGTAAGAGAAGAAGCCATGTCTGTGTTCCCACCACCATTCCTGACCTGGAGAGAACATTCAACGAATGTTTGTGGACTGAATGAATGATGGGACTTTCCTCCATTTTATCACTTCCCATTTTCCATTCTCCATTTTCCCCCCTTTTTTTGCTGATGGTTCACTCTTTATTTTTTTGAAAGCCAGTTCTAAGATAAACAGTAGCAAAAGCAATAGCTGATATAAAAAGACTTAGTTTCTTTGAACTGGTTTTTATTCTACAATCTAATATTACGTTATTAAATTATGTTACTGTTTCCTAACACATTTTCCTTTGTGTAACTAACTTATTACCATTTTGCTCCTTGTAGGAGAAAAGATAATTTTCTCTTTGATTGTAATAAACTAGAGTAAGGGTACGATTGTCTATGCAGCTCTACTCAAATTCCTAGTAAAGTTGTGTAATTACAAATGTCTCTGAAGAATGACTGTTGATAAATGACAATGGCACACAAATGCAATGGAAAAAAAAAACATATTAGAATTACTGGCATGCTAAGAAAAGCTATATACTGTATTTAATTTTGTGCTATATTTACCTAGTCCTCACAGTTTTTATCTTTCTTTTTTTTTAAAGAGAACATTTTGAGTTTACAGCCATGATTTTATCACTTTTTAAACTTATATTATTATCCCTACCTGCAATATGTCATAGTTAAGTATATTTCAATTGTACCCCCAGTTAAATCCATGTGTAACATAAAAAATAATTCTGTATTAATTTTAAAGTATATTAAATACTACCTTTTATGTAAAGATCTGCATTAAAAGAGAGTATAGCAGTATTCTAAAGCCAATGAAACTCCATCATTTATATCTTAATTGAGCTGTTTGGACATAGATGTACTTATATAAACACAAACTAATTTAAAGTTTTCTTTTTAATTTTAAGCTTAATATGATTAAATTAGTTATGGAATAATCAGTTGTACTATAATCATATTCTACTGTTCAAACTGAAATGAAATATACCTCCCTTTATTAAAAAAAGTCTGCAGAATTGATTAAATAGATGACAATGTAATTTCCATTACAAGTGCTTTTTCTGCCATCTAGTGGAAAAATGAAATCTATGAGGATTCATAATTTATACTTTTTAATTCTATTGTCTCTTAAACTATTTAGGAACGGCTTATTGGAAATCTCAAGAAAAGAAAACAAAATGTTGCACTCCCTCTCTGTTTCTGATTTGGTCTGCAGGTAGCCCAGCTGTGGATCACCTTGAGCATTCCTCATGTTGCCAAATAAACTAAATACAGAAAAAGGTAGAGGGAACTCTCTTTTAGTTAATTAGTTGTGGGGAGGTGAGTTGTTTATTTTTAAAGACTATGCATTTGCCCAGGCTTTTTCAAGGGCTGCCTTACTCTCTGTTTTCTGCCTGTGGAAATATTTTTTTAACCATTTAAATACCAGCTCAAAGGAAATTCCCTTGCAAAAAACTCCCTTGGCTCCCGGTGGAATGAACTCCCATGGCTTGCTAACTATAACTCCAGTTCCTATTCAACGATTACACCATCCTGCCAAGTTCTATGTTGTAATTTGATGAGTCTGTCTCACTTGATTGTGAACATCTTGAGGACAGGGAACATGTGCTGTTCATCTGTCTAGTCTGTGGCACTATTCCAGGTGATGAATATATGAACACACTTGTTGCATATATCATTTTAAATACATAGAACTGGAGCCTACTAAAAGCCATTTCTAATACAGGTCAGCCAGGTCTTATATGGGCTATTCTGGCGTGTATACATAGATTTCAGAGCTGGGATTTGGCTAAACTTCCTAGCTCGGATTATCGGTTCACTTTATCAACCCTTTTTTCCTCCAGTATGTACTAGGTAATATATGCTGTTGACAATTCCAAGAAGTGGAAAAGCTAGCTGCCATCCTCATATATGAAGGCCCTGATGGGTGCCTTTCTCTCTATGTTCCTGGAATGATCTGTACTTTCTTCTATCATGGTGCTTACTCCTGTACTGCATGTATTGTCTCCATGAGCTCCTTGAGGATGAGAAGACTGTCTTATTCATTTGTATTTTCAGCAACTAATATACTGTCTGCATATAGCAGAGGCTCAGTAAATATTTGTTGAATAAAGAATCATGAAAGATACAAAGAATTGTAAAGGATAAAAAAAGAAGTATTAGATAGTGTGTTGTCTTAAAGGAGCTTAGGCATCATTTAGGGAAATAATTACTTAAATATTCTGACCAGAATGTTCTATAGTTAATAGACATTAAATACATTTTTGTTAAATTAATGAAATGAAAGTCACCTTCTATTTCCAGGAAAAATGCTAAACACTTATGCTCTATCCTCTGGAAGAGCATAATCAAGTGTGAAGCAATAAAAATGTTCACCAGTACTTACATTATTCAGCATGTTGTGTTTCCTGCCAATGTATTAGACATCCCACCATAAACTGGTGTAGTTAGAAATGGCTTCCCACAGGAGGAAGATCTTTGTCAAGAACAAAGATAGTAAGTAGTAAGCTTAAAGGTAGTAAGCTGAAAGGTTAGATTGCCACATTTTCATAGATGCTGGCGAAGAAGGCGAGATTCCTGGGTCAGAAACAAAAGACTTTATTACTCACAGCACAACAAGCGCCATGAGCTTCATGTTCACAATTTTTTCTCCTTGTCCTCCAAGTCCCATAGGGGTGATAAAAAGCAGCCTCCAAGATGTTGCACATGCTGAGTTTGTATCACAGCAGAGGAACCCCAACCCAAGGAAACCCCAGTTCTCTAAAGGGAGCTTTTAGAAAACCTGTCCAATCTTTGTCCTGGAGGGAGCCATTATACCAGTATCCTGGTCAGAAAACAAATCTGCCCTACGCCCTGGTGAAAGACACTATCTCTGTGTTTCAAGGTTGTTTGCTACACAAACATCCTTGAAAAGATAGCCCAGGACAAAAGCTATCAACATCTTCTCAGAAGATGGATAGAAATACAAGAGATCCATGGAGAACTTTCTCTTGACAGTTTTAATTTGGTTCTTGAAGGCTGAGTTTGATTTGGTCAAGTAATAGGAAAAGAGCAGATGTTCTAAGAGGGAGATATTTTTTTCTTTTCTTTTCTTTTTTTTTTTTTTTTTTTTTTTTTGAAACAGAGTCTCACTCTGTCGCCCAGGTTGGAGTGTAGAGGTGCGCTCTCGGCTCATTGCAACCTCTGTCTCCAAGGTTCAAGCGATTCTTCTGCCTCAGCCTACAGGCATGCACCACCACACCCAGCTAACTTTTTTGTATTTTTAGTATAGACGGAGTTTCACCATGTTGGCCAGGCTGGTCTTGAACTTTTGACCTCAAATGATCCACCTGTCTCAGCCTCCCAAAGTGCTAGGATTACAGGCGTTAGCCACTGCACCCAGCTGGAAGAATTTTATGTGCGCATATTTATTTCATGACAGATCTCTTTGGGCCTCAATTTCTTCATCTGTGAAACTAGAATATTAATACCTACTTTATAAGGTTGCTATGAAAACTATATGAGGTAATGTGTGTAACGTACGTATAGCATCCAGCCCGGTGGCTGGAATGTAGCAGATGTCAAATTGTTAGTTCTCTTCCATTTTTACCTGAACATATGGAATGTGACTCTGCAGACTTCCCTGATATTAATAAAAAGGGAGAGATGGGAGGCATTTAACTAGACCTTTCACAAATTTTTTAACTGAGCATCTACTATGTGCCAGGTGCCAGGCTAGACATCACGACTGCCCTCTTGAAGCTTATCGTATGCTTTATGGGAGAAATAGAGGAGGACAGAATTGTCTTGCTTCTAGCACATAAACTTGTAGAGGGCACACCTCCAAAGTTTTATGACAATCCATGTGATAGAAAGCTAGGGAATTACAAAGACATAGGGAAAGCATTAACCTAAAATAGTAAGTCAACAATATGCTTTCCCAGATCACACTGAGAAAAGGGATACTAGTAATTGCAGCAGGAATTGTTCATGTGAACATTATTGCTACCAATATATGATTGTTTAGCCATCCATTTGATAAATATTTATTATGACGACATGTTGTACTTTGTTGTAGTGAATACGCAATACATCTTTTTTAAGGATGTTGTGCATTGTGAGAGGTGCTGGAATTCCCTTGAGGGTGAGTTGGCTCCGGGGATAAGGAATTAATTTTGCACAAGTTGGTGTCAATGTTCATCTTTATATGGATGAAGAGAGGTGTGAGAATCTGGGAGATACTGTGAATAAGATGTGTGATTTCAAGATGATTAGAGTATTGATTTATGGGATGATCCTAAATTAGACCATGAATAAGGAAAGTTGTTAAAATTTTTTATTTGTGAAGAAGGTACACAATTATTTGCTTTATTATAGACTATGTTTATGCTTCAAATATTTTATGGAAATAAAATAGTAATTTGTTTTGTTTTGAAGGCAGGTTCTTGCTCTGTTGCCCAGGCTGGAGTGCCGTGGCGTGATCATAGCTCACTGTATCCTCCAACTCCTAGGCTCAAGCGATCCTTGTGCTTCAGCCTCTCAAGTAGCTGGGACTACAGACACACAACACTGTGCCCGGCTAATTTTTTTGTACTTTTTGTAGAGATGGATTCTTACTTTGTTGTGCAGGCTGGTTTGAACTGGCTTCAAGCAATCATCCCATCTTGGCCTCCCAAGTGTTGGGATTACAGGCATGAGCCATCCCATTCAGTCTGTAATTTTTCTGAGAGAAAATAGTTAGAAGGACTATCCGTGCTTTGAGGGTGAGACTTGATCATATGACTGCTGTGTTAAATTAGATGCATTAGAATAGATATGAAAAGGCAATTCTAATTGGTTTTTCTAGAAGAACTATGGTAATAGCACCGTTTTCCTACCTCATTTCCAGCACAGTGCAGACTTAATTCGTTATTTGTTTAGAATCTACACTCTGGGCTAGATTGTGAAAAATGCACAGGCTGCCTGACAGCTGAGTGATGGAGGCTAACCAGGAGGGAAAGCAAATAACCTTTGAAATGGGAAGCTGAAGACAAGCTGCAAACTAAACCAAAGACAGGAGTGCTTCCTCTATAGTTCCTATTATTCAGGGATCATGAGATGGGCTTTAGTCAATGCTAAGATCTGGCTTCTTGTTAGGTGGCTTAGAGGAGTGATGGGACCAGCAAACAATTCAAAGGACCTCACTCCCCACCCCGCACCGCCACCCCCGACCATTGCTCTCTCCCCCTCCCCTACTACGCTGTGCTGTCTATGGGCTGCATTCCTTCAAGTTAAATGGTACCTGTGGGATTTGCATCTCTCCAGAGTGATGGGGGCTAACGAGAAGGGGAAGTAACGTCTCAGTATGTCTGATCTGCATTTATGAGAAACAAAGCTTGGCACATAGTGCTGAAAGTGGGAGAAGACCTGAGAAATCCCAAGTGAGAAAGCATCTTCTGGCTGGGCACGGTGCCTCACGCCTGTAATCCCAGCACTTGGGAGGCCGAGGCAGATGGATCACCTGAGGTCAGGAGTTCAAGACCAGACTGGCCAACATGCTGAAACTCCGTCTCTACTAAAAATACAAAAAGTAGCCAGGTGTGGTGGCTCATATCTGTAATCCCAGCTACTTGAGAGACTGAGACAGGAGAATAACTTGAACCCAGGAAGCGGAGGCTGCAGTGAGCCAAGATCGTGCCATTGCACTCCAGCCTGGGCGACAGAGTAACACACTGTCTCAAAAAAAAAAAGAATCTCTTGAACCTGGGAGGCAGAGGTAGAAGTAAGCTGAGACTGCGCCACTGCACTCCAGCCTGGGCGACCGACCAAGACTCCTCTCAAAAAAAAAAAAAAAAAAAAAAAGCCTCCTCTGTCTCCCATAAATTAGTTCCCCTAGGGGCTCCCTAGTTAACCAGATTTACTGCTAAATCTCATCATAGATTCTCAAACCTTTCCAAACTGATGAAAGTAACAATGCAGGGATCATCATAATTCATCACAATTATTTATATCTAAGTCATGCTAATGTCTGTTACCTTAAAAGGTCAGGTTAATACCAGTTTTCCCTAAAATCCTAGGGCTCCCAGGGTCTTGCATTTTAACGTGAGTGGTATTTTTGTGAACTTAAAACACTTTTGTCTTTGTTCTATGCAAAATGCCTCCCTCCCTCCCTCTGTCTGTCTCTGAACTTGGCCTTGATTGATAAAATCCATTTCTATTAGGTAAAGCTGGTGAAAGCAGGAATGGTGTTTATCCAGGGCTTAAATTAAATCTTACAGCGCTCTTTCTCTGACCGCCCCTAGCTCCCTACAGTTTTCCATAGGTGGACTTCCAAGGAAGCTTTCATTTAGTCAGTTGTTTGCTCCTGTTTTACATGATGGTTCTCGGTGTTCAGAAGGAACAAAGATCACGGATATTCCCATTTGGGTTTATCAGAAGCAACTGAGAACGAGCTCTTTTTATGTTGAAAATAGAGATTTAAAATTTATTCATAATCTTTACTTTTTCTCCCAACACATTCTCATCCCTGTGGGCTCCTTTCTCTAATTAGCTATGCAAGTCTTGACACTAAAATTTAGCTACATATTAATCTTTCATTTTTATTAGTATGGTGTCTTTATCTTCCTTCCTATATAAGCACAGTATATGCTTATATTTAAATACATTATATACATTATATGTTTCCAAAAATGAGTACATTAACGTGACAACCTAAAAAACATTGTCTAATTCTATTGATAAGAAAAAAAAAAAAGTACATCTTAAATATGTCACTTCACAACCACTAAGCCACTCCTGAAATGAAGTTACTAGGTAGGTCTAATTTATACAAAACAAAAAGGAGTTGAACATTTATGAAGCTCCTACTATGTGCCAAGTGGTATACTATGGATTTTACATCCATCGTCTCCATTTAATCTTCACAATGCTGTGAGCTGTTATGCTGTTATTGTCAGACTTGGAGAGGGCACGAGTTCAAGCCTCCTGTCTGGCACCAAAGCCTGAGCTGCCTACTAAATTATATTAGAGTCGACAGGATTCTTGGGGATTATCTAAGATAGTGGTTTTCCAAAGTATGGGATGGGTATGAAATGAGGTGGTACACAGGGACATTGCATTTAAAATGCATTAAATACCATAGTGAAGAAGTTGATTTCAATCCTCTTCTCATCCTTCTGGTAACATCTAGAGGAAATGCAGTTCTGTGTTCTGACACTCGCTCATCTGCTTTACTTTTTTTTTTTTTTTGAGACAGAGTCTCTGTCACCCAGGCTGGAGTGCAGTGGCATGATCTCAGATCACTGCAACCTCCGCCTCCCAGGTTCAAGTGATTCTCCTGCCTCAGCCTCCTGAGTAGCCAGGATTACAGCTGTGCACCACGATGCCTGGCTAATTTTTGTATTTTTAGTAGGTGGGGTTTCACCATGTTGGTCAGGCTGGTCTCAAACTCCTGACCTCAGGTGATCCACCCGCCTCAGCCTCCCAAAGTGATGGGATTACAGGTATGAACCACCACGCCCGGTACTCATCTGCTTTTCTATAGAAGGAAAAGTAGGTGTTAGGATCATAGCTTTAAAAGACAATACCTAGCAAAGATATAATTCCATATTTAATTGTAATTATTTTTACAGCTATGGGGAAATAATGCTGGTTTTCCACTTAAGTAGTCATGGATATTTTAATTCTCAAAGTGCATGCAAAATAAAGGTATTGCTGTTACAATAAAAAGGTGGTTTGCTAGTAGGAGAGTAGGTAGATTCACTTCTAAAAAAACAGGTGAAATATATATGTGAAAGTAAAACTATCTGAACAACCTCTTTAAAGGCTTTTGATAAAACTTTCCAAGTGTACATCTGGTGATTTACTGCTTTAGGTAATCAGAGGTCACAGTGTGGACTGCTTCTGATGTAACATGCATGAATGTTCCCTCAGCTACTGGGGAGCCATAAAATACCTCAATAATCTGGCCTTTTGGCTGGAACCGCCATCTTTCAATAATTCGCCAAAATGACAAACACAAAGGGAAAGAAGAGAGGCACCTGATATATGTTCTCCAGGCCTTTTAGAAAACAAGGAGTTGCCCCTTTGGCCAGGTATATGCGAAATCTACAAGAAAGGTGATGTTGTAGACATCAAGGGAATGGTTACTCTTCAGGTGTTACCATGGCAAAACTGGAAGAGTCTGTAGTGTTATCCAGCAGGCTCCTGACAGTGTTATCAACAAACAAGTTAAGGGCAAGATTCTTGCCAAGAGAACTAAGAACACATTAAGTACTCTAAGAGCTGAGACAGCTTCCTGAAACATGTGAAGGAAGATTATCAGAAAAAGAAGTCAAAGAGAAAGGTACTTAGGTGCAACTGAAGCACCAGCCTGCTCCACCCGGAGAAGCACTTTGTGAGAACCAGTGGGAAGGAGTCTGAGCTGCTAGAACCTATTCCCAATGAATTCAAGGCATAATAGGTGTTAAAATAAAAGACCTCTGAACTGTTAAAAAAAAAAAAAAAAACTGCCCTATTCTAATGGACAGTGTCACTTGTTAACAGATTTCCTGAGACTGCTATTTAGGGCTGTCACATGCATCATCTTTTTTACAACATTTACAATACTCCAATCTGGTATATATGAGCCCCAAGAGGGAATTTCATAAGAGATGCTGTTGTTGTTAGAACTGGGTTTCTCTAGTATAGCACCTCTGGAAAGGGAATGACTTTAACCTGTTATTTCTTTACATTGTTGTAATTAAAAAGCAGTAATATAGATCTGCTGAGATGCTACAAAACTTCACCAGCCTACCATCATCAATGATATATTCCGTAAGAATGGGACCATCCTGGGAAAGAGAAGCATCTGTCACTAGTCTTCTATTAAATTCTCAGCATCTACATCCAGCGCTTCAACTACCACTTTGGCCATCTGATTTTCAATCTCCTTCATCTCCTTTGCCAACTATGCTTCTTCATCCCATGAGATGATGTATAGTAACAGGCACTAAGGTGTGTGGGCTCCACACTCAGTTTGCCAGCATTCAAATCCTGGCTCTACCACTTCTGAGATTTAAGTTATATACCACTTCGTGCCTCAGCTTCCTGACCTATAATAGGATGATGCTATCTATCCCTTGTGGTTGCCGTAAGCCTAAAGGTTAAACAATTTGATCTATTAAAAGACCAAAACCAGTGCCTTGCATGCAGCAAGTTCTCAATGTTAGTTATTTTCCAACCACGTAGTACATGTTGTTTCCTGGATGCCCAGTCTATCCATTCATTCAGCCAACATGTATTTATTGAGCATTTATTACATGCTAAGCACTGTTCAAGATACTTAAGCTACACCGATGGAAACAACACAGAAAAATCCCCGCCCTTGTGGGACTTTTGGGTAGTGGTGTATTTGCTTATATTAATAGATATAACTAAGCAAATTGTATACTATGTTAGAGAGTGGTAATGCTGTAGGACAAAAAATGGAGATGGGCAATGGTCTTTGGAAGATTGGCAAGGTTTAAGATTTAATATATATGTTAAACACAATATTCTTTAAATAAAAATCATTTTTTCCAGGAAAATTATATTCCCTTCTTGATTTCTGTTTGCTGCTATCTTTGTTACCCAGGTTTAGAAACTCAGTCACCTTATTTTCTTCTCTATTTTCCCCATAACCTGCCATTAAGTCCCATGTTTTTTATTTTTTGTAGTGTCTCTTGAACCTACTCAGATGTGAGCATTGAGGCCTGGGTTACTGTCATAGTGTTCTAACTAGTCTCTGCTTCTAACCTCTCCCTGCTCAAATCAAGCCTACATGTCACTAGCGAAACAACTCCCAAAACAAGCTTGACCATGTCTCCTTCTTTCTCTAATGCCTAAGGAATTAAAGTCAAACTTCAAAAAAACAGTTTAAAAGCTGGCAGTTCCACTTCTGTGTGTACACTCCGAAGAACTGACAAGGACCTGAACAGTTATTTGTATACGAATGTCCATAACATTGTGGCTATTGTGAATAGCCTTTTCAGAATAGACAAAAGGTAGAAACAACCCAAATGTCCACCATATATATAAAAGAATACCATCCTTAAAGAGGAAATCTGGATACATGTTATAACATGGACAGATCTTGAAGACATGCTGTATAAAATAAGACAAACACAAAAGGACAAATATGATTCCACTTAGATGAGGTATCTAGAATAGTCAAATTCATTGACAAAAAAGTAGGAAACTGTTTATCAGGGGCTGGGAGGAGGAAGCAATGGGGAGTTATTGCTAAATAGGTACAGAGTTTCAGTTTAGGATAATAAGAACGTTCTAGAGATGGACAATAGTGACAGTTACAATACAGTATGAATATTCTGGATGTCACTGAACTATGAAACTTAAAAACGGTTAAAAAGGGCTGGGCATTGTAGCTCATGCCTATAATCCCAGCACTTTGGGAAGTTGAAGTGGGCAGATCACCTGAGGTCAGGAGTTTGAGACCAGCCTGGCCAACATGGTGAAACTCCGCCTCTACTAAAAACACAAAAAATTAGCCAGGTGTGGTGGCAGGTGCCTGTAATCCCAGCTACTCGGGAGGCTGAGGCAGGAGAATAGTTTGAACCCAGGAGGCAGAGGCTGTGGTGAGCCAAGATCATGCCACTGCACTCCAGCCTGGGCGACAGAGTGAGACTCCACCTCAAAAAAAAAAAAAAAAAGGTTAAAATGGTAAATTTTATGTTCTGTATCTTTTGTCCTATAGAAACACAAGTTGAATTAACAAAAGCATATATTAAAACAAAAGTACAGGCCAATACCACCAAAATGGTTTTATTTTTGTCACTGACAACAAGCACAACACTGCAATTGTATCATTATTTTGTTTAGTTTCTTAAATATTACTTAAGTGTGCATTAAAAATATATGTTTACATTTTTAAAATGTGACACATTAAAGAAGTCCTCTGTAAACACGATCCCTTCACAATGTATTTTCCTGCTTTGTTTCATTCATAAATAACTTAATCTACAAAGTCATAAATAATACTATCAACTCTTATGGTCTGGAAGTATATACAAATTTTGGAGTTTGACAAAAGTATTATTTATGATTTTATAAATAACACATAGTATTTGTAGTGTTTATTATCAATCAAACGACTTTTTACAAATTCCTACTGTCTCCTCAACCTGTTTCACCAGTAACAGACCTTCCAAGTTTACTTGGTAAAGATGCCAGACATTTAAAGAGTCAAAATGGTCAAAATTCTAGATTAAAAAAAAAAATAGCAGAGAAGGTTGCTATTTAAGTATTACTAAATCTTAATAAAACCTCTTCAGCTTGTCTGAAAAACAAAAAATGCTACTAAAGAGTGAATGCTTGTACAATCATATAAATGGTACCCAACAAAATCTAAAATTTAAGAAATAATAACATCAGATTAAATCCATATTAGTTTTGCAAAAAAAACTCCACTGAGATTCTGTTACAGGAACAGAATCAATACTATTCTACATTTTATAAAATTTGTTTTTGAATCTTCACTTGATGAGTTAAAATTTTAAGAGCAAAAATAATGACAAACAAAAACCCATACTTAAGATTCCTAATACAGAACATTTGATTGTTTAGTTTTGTTTAATGACTGCAAATCCTTATTTCTTCAAAAAATAGCAAATATCTTTTGAAACACATCACCCATCTAATAATTTATTAAATAACCATTCAAGATTTATTAGGTAAGCACTAAAATTACTTTTATGTAATAAAAGTAACTAGGAATTTTGCACGTTTGCTATGTTTCATTTTACAAGTTATTTTTTTAGTCCTCTATAGGGTATAAAACTTTAAGAAAACATTCTCAACTAACATTCTCATTAGATGTAAATGACTCAAATTACAAATAATACTAACCTAAGCATTGTCATTACTTTTAAAATCCAAGTTTCTCAAAGTTTAATTTTTTACTCAATACAAAAATGACCTGGTTCACATTATTAGCTGCCCAACAAACTGTTTAAAAAACTAAAAATTCTTTGTTAAGGAGCAGATTACAAGAAATGTTTTCCATGCTCTTATTTTAAAAAACAAGATTCTGATATAATAATGAATCTAAATCAAAATTCACGAATGGTGGCTGAAATCCTGTCAGCTTTCAGCCCAATACAATATAAATCCACAGTTATAATGCATAAACAATTCAAAATTAAAGTTTATAATGGAAATGTCAACAAGTCATAACTACTACACATTACTACTGATGGGTTCTACTATACTTCAACCAGGCACAGCAGATGTGCACATCTGATAGACAGACTGCTTAGAAAATTAAAGCCATCAGAGCTATAAATAAGGAATATATAAATATGAACATAGCAATGCCAAAGCATTAGAGCCATTAAAAAAAAGTGAATAAGATGTGATGTAAACACATCTGATAGTTCTCTCTGTAAGTCACTTTCCACTGATTTATAAAGCTACGGTTTTATAATTCTTTTAAAAAGGAAAATTTTTCTACACTGCTGCATGCAGTAATTTCATTGTACATTCTCAACTACAATGCCATCTTCAAATCCTCTCGCACAGCTTGACATATCTCATCAGAATTTCTCCAGAAAGTCAGCTTGTCATATTTTCAGCAGCCTAGAACAAGAAAGTAAGATTCATTACAATAAAACCATGCAAAAAGAGGCATCATGAAGATAAATTTGTCAATACTGCACTGTCATTAACAAACAACTATTCCCCATATAACAGAACCACTTTTATCATGGTAATGCAGTGCTTTTCATGTTTTGCTATACATCAGGACTACCTTTTGAATGTACAGCTATCAGTCCACAGGCTAACAGTGGAATAAAATAATGGTTAAAAGCATATAAAACATAATGCTACTTGAAACATTAACCTATGGCAGACCTGTTCCCACAGACTTCATTAGTTTGTCTGTTTCTGTATGTTTCATTTTAGTAAAAGGGATTAAGAATGAAAAAGACCTTTCATGCTACAAGGCGGAGAGAACAAGAGCAAAAGATGAATAATGAACATCTTATCTAATCCTGTCTCATCTACACCCTAACTACTATTCTTTCCTAGGTGATTCTGAAGAAATTCCAAGATACCATATCATCAATAAATGCTTTGATACGTTATTTCTAGAGACTTAAACAAATCACCATACTATTTATTATCCTACCTAAAAAATTTCTTAATGTCAATACAAAAAGATATAATTTTAAATAAGTTTAAGTTTAGAAATACGTATTAGTCTTTTAATTCATTTACCTTTCCAACTCCTTTTTATAAGACCTACTTACACAGAGACACATCACAGATTTACACTAAAGTATTAGTATTTTACTAACAGTCCAGGACATCTATAAGAGAAAGGGCAAGGGTTAGTCCACAGGACTCCACCATAATGGTATAACTTAAGACAATGGGGTACTAAAATAGAAGATACAGGAAAGTAGGTTGTGCTCAGAACTGCTCAAATTAAAATATGTAGATGATGCTTACACATAAATCCTAGCACTACGGAGATAATATAAAAATTCAATGTCAATAAAGAATCACTAATGAAATGCACTTAATTAACAGTCCTATTTATGCTGCGGGAGATGCGCATAAGGAGATGCTCATTACTGCTGTTGAGTAACTTATGTAATTAGGGAGATACATAGCTAGCTACTTTTACTATAAATGACTTAGACCACATCAATATACAAATCTGTGAAAGTAAAAAGCAAAAAAATTAACAAAAAAGTTACTATTTTCTACACAGTCAACCAAAGAGGAAAAGAAAAAAGCAATGTCTGAGACTAACAGTTTTTTGCAACATTTCAAGATACCCTTGATTTGTTATTCTACATATTCCAAAAAAGAGAAAATAAATACCATACAGTGAAATTCTAAATACCAGGAATTCTAGATAAAAATAGAACACAGCAGGAACAACTTCTCTTTACCTTAATTTTAAAACCAAAAGAAATTAACAAAAAAAAAAAAAAGAGAGAGAGAGAAGTTCATGAGCAGCAATCACACAAGGCAAGGAGAAGAACCTTATGGGTGTAAAGCCAATAAAAGGGTGGTCAAGGAAAGGCAGATGTGGCTCAGTGTAGCTCTAAATCCACCAGCTCCCCAAGTCTGTCCCAAATGGCAATAAGAGAGAACAGACTTTAATCCAGGGAGAAGCAAACTGATGAGTTATTCTTTTTCAATTCACTGAAATCACATATAACACTTTTACTTTTAAAATAGCATGATGGGCCGGGCGCGGTGGCTCAAGCCTGTAATCCCAGCACTTTGGGAGGCCGAGACGGGCGGATCACGAGGTCAGGAGATCGAGACCATCCTGGCTAACACGGTGAAACCCCGTCTCTACTAAAAATACAAAAAACTAGCCGGGCGAGGTGGCGGGCGCCTGTAGTCCCAGCTACTCGGGAGGCTGAGGCAGGAGAATGGCGTGAACCCGGGAGGCGGAGCTTGCAGTGAGCTGAGATCCGGCCACTGCACTCCAGCCTGGGCGACAGAGTGAGACTCCGTCTCAAAAAAAAAAAAAAAATAGCATGATACTATCTGGAATGATGTTCACCAAACATTATTGCAGGTTATCTCTTTGGTAATCTTGAGTGATTTCTTTTTATTTTTTGTATTTTCTGAATTAAATATCTTAAAATTATAAGGATGCATTACTTTCATAAAAATTATACAGATTATGTAAATTACTTCAAAAAAAAAAAAGTTCTAATAAACACTTGTTTGCTAGAAACTCCCTAGTTGTTGCTGTTGTTATTTTTCACTCTGTTGCCCAGGCTAGAATGCAGTGGCACAATCAAAGCTTACTGCAGCCTCAAATGCCTGAGCTCAGGCCATCCTGAACAACCAGAACTACAGGTGTGTAATTAAAATAAATGTTTTGTAGAGACGGAGTCTCGCCATGTTGCCCAAGGCAGTCTTAAACTCCTGGCTTCAAGTGATCCTTCTGCTTTGGCCTCCCAAAGTGCTGGTATTACAGGTGTGAGCCAGCACGCCTAGCTGAAACACCCTGGTTTTATTGAGATGTTGCTATACTGTTTCTAGATCATAGGAGAAATGCATTTTAAGAGGCTTCGTGTATATAAGAGACAGATTTTCCATTCAAATAGTCAACACTTTCTGATTCTGTGTATCTTAATTACTGATTTTTACCTCCCACATCTCATTATGGCCTACTGGATGCAGAATAACCAGTATGCTAAAAGCTGAAAAAGCTGTGTTAAATTGGCATTTCTGAACTGCCTATCCTAATATCTCAGCTTATATTTTGCCTAAGAAAATGCTATGCCAAAGCACTTGTCAGTCACCTGCCTCAGATAGGTTTATTTGACTCTGTTTCTCTTACACGCACTCAAACTGTAGTACAAAAGTATCTTCCTATTATATTAATTCCCTTTCAAACTCAAGCACAGTAAAACAAAAACTCTTACAGTTGTGGCAGATGTGTACTAAATAATTCCTTCCCTCAAAAATTTTGGAAATACACTGATAAAATACTATAATACTCTTTTTTATTTTTATTAAAAGAGTTATTAGATAATATTAAGTCAGGGAATGTGCCCATGCTAAAGCCCAATGACTGTTTTGTTTCTAACAACAACTTCATCTTTTCCTAAACTGCTGGCTCAGGTATTCTTGAGATTTTACTGGAGGAGAAAACTTAGTAGTTAAATAAACAGCTCTGAAGTCAGAGAGCCCAAGTTCAAATCTCAAGTCAATCACTAACTGTAAAGCTCTTGAGGTAAGTAAATTAGTCACCATAAGCTGCAGTTTCCTTAGCAGTAAACTACTAACAGTAGCATAGGATGAGTATCCCTTGTTGGAAATGCTTGGGACCAGAACTGTTTCTGATTTCAGATGTCCTGAAATTTTGGAAAATTTGCATTAAAGTTGTCCCTTGGTATCCATGGTGAATTATTAGTTTCAGGACTCCCCATGTCACCCACCACATAGATACTAAAGTCCGCAGATGCTCAAATGCTTTATATAAAAGGGCATAGTATTTGCATATAACCCACACGTATACTCCCATATACTTTACATCATCTCTGGATTCGTTGTGATACCTAATACAATGTAAACGCTATGTAAATAGTTGTTATCCTGTATTGTTTAGGGAGTCATGACAAGAAAAAAAGTCTGTACATTTTTAGTACAGACACAACCATCTTTCCCCTTGTTCCCCAAATACTTTTGATCCACAGCTGGTTGAATCCATGGATACAGAACCCACAAATATAAGAGGACTGACTGTACTTGTTGACTGAGCATCCCTAATTAGAAAATCTGAAATGCTCCAATAAGGATTTCCTTTGAGTGTCATGTTGGTACTCAAAGTATGTCAGATTTTGGAGCATGTTGGATTTTCAGATTACGAATGCTCAAACTGTAGTAGTTATCACTGTTGTAATGATAGAGATAATGCCAGTAAAGCCTGTAGAACATACGGTCTAGATGAGAAAAGTATTCATATAAATATCAGCTATTCTTGTTATTCAGTTATTTTTCTTTCTGCCATATGAAAGCCATAGGTTTGAGTTAAAAAAGAAACTTCTGTATCTAAATAGGGGACAAGTGCTGATAGCCAAGATAATGGGTAAAAGGCCTAGACAGCATTTCAGAGATCTAAGAGGCAGCCCTTCTCATGACAGGCTCCGAGGCCTAGTATCAGGACCTAGAGCAAAGGTCATGCATGTTATGCTTTAGCAAAGAACTTGGCTGCATTGTGTCCATGTCTTAGGGTTCTGTGGAAGTCTGAACTTGAGAGTGATTTAGAGTATCTGGTGGAAGAAATTTCTAAGCAGCAAAGTGTTCAATATGTCACATGGCTGCTTCTGACAGCATATGCTCAGCTGCATGAGCAAAGAAATAACCTAAGGCTGGAACTTATACTTAAAGGGGAAGCGGAGCATAAAAGTTTAGAAAATGTGCAACCCGTCCATGTGGTAGAAAAGAAAAGCCCACTTTCAGGAGAACTCAAGGGGGTTGCAAAGTAACCACTTGCTAGAGAAATTTCCGAATCTAAATAGGAGACAAGTGCTGACAGCCAAGATAATGGGTAAAAGGCCTAGACAACATTTCTGAGACCTAAGAGGCAGCCCTTGCCATTACAGGCCCTGAGACCTAGGATAGAATGGTTTTATGGACCAGGCTCAGGGCCCTGCAGCCCTCCACAGCCTTGGGACATTGTTCCTTGCATCCCAGACACTCCAGCTCCAGCCATGACTCAAAGTGGCCCAGGTATAGCTCAGGACTCTGCTTCAGAGGATCCAAGCCATAAGCCCTGGTGACTTCCATGTGGTGTCAAGCCTGTGGGTGCACAGAGTACAAGGGCTGAGGCTTGGCAGCCTCCACCTAGATTTCAGAGGATATATGGAAAAGCCTGGGTATCTAAGCATAAGTCTGCTTCAGGGGTGGAGCCCTCATGGAGAACCTCTACTAGGGTAGTGCAGAGGGGAAATATGGAGTTAGAGCCCCCACACGAAGTCCTCACTGGGGCATTGCCTAATGGAGCTGTGAGAAGAGGGCCACCATCCTCCAACCCCAGAATGGTAGATCCACTGACAGCTTGTACCCTGAGCCATGAAAAGCTGTAGGCACTCAACAATGCCAGCCCATAAGAGCAGTTGCGGGGGCTTAACCCTGTAAAGCTACAGGGGCAGAGCTTCTTAAGGCCTTGGGAGCACACCCCTCCCACCAGTGTGTCCTGCATGTGAGACACAGGGTCAAAGGAGATTGTTTTGGAGCTTTAAGATTTAATGACTGCCCTGCTGGGTTTGGAACTTGTTTGGGGCCTGTAGCCTCTTTCATTTGGCTAATTTCCGCCGCTTTGGGGATGGAAATGTTTACCCAATGTCTATAATCCCATTGTATCTTGGAAGTAAATAACTTGTTTTAGATTTTATAGGCTCATAGGTGGAAGGGACTTGCCTTGTCTCAGAACTTTGGACTTTTGAGTTATTGTTGGAATGAGTTAAGACTTTGGGGGACTGTTGGGAAGGCATGATTGTATGTTGCAATGTAAGAAGAACACATGAGATCTGGGAAGGGCCAGCGAGGGAATGATAGTTTGGATGTGCGTCCCCACCCAAATTTCACTTTGAAATGTAATCCCCAATGTTGGAGGTGGGGCATGGTGGGAGTTGACTGATTCATGGGGGCAGATCCCTCATGAATGGTTTAGCACCATTCGCTTGGTGCTGTACTCACTATAGTGAGTGAATTCTTAAGAGTTCTGATTACATAAAGCTATGTGGCACCTCACTCTCTCGCTCCTGCTTTTGCAACATGACGTGCCTTCTCCCCCTTTGCCTTCCACAATGATTGTAACCTTCCTGAGGCCTCCCCAGAAGCTGATGCCACTATGCTTTCTATGCAGCCTGTAAAACCATGAGCCAATTACACTTCTTTTCTTTACAAATTATCTGGTCTCAGGTTTGTTTATTTATTTATTTATTTTAAGACGAAGTCTTCCTAGGTCGCCCAGGATGGAGTGCAGTGGCGCGAATCTCGGCTCACTGCCACCTCCACCTCTTGGGTTCAAGTGATTCTCTTGCCTCAGCCTTCTGAGCAGCTGGGATTACAGGTGCCTGCCATAATGCCTGGCTAATTTTTATATTTTTAGTAGAGATGGGTTTCACTATGCTGGCCAGGCTGGTCTTGAACTCTTGACCTCAAGTGCTCTGCCCAACTCAGCCTCCCAAAGTAATGGGTGTCAAGCCTGTACTGGCTTGAGCTACCAAGCCCAGCAGGTATTTCTTTATATCAATTCAAGAATGGACTAATACAGAGTCTACCATAAAAGTGAGGATAGTAGTTACTAGAGGGGAGTGCAAGAGGGAAAGGTTAGTGATTGGGGAGGGGGCAGAAGGGGGATTATCTGGTGCTGGCAGTGATGGTTGCATAGATATTCTCTATATGATACATTTTAGCTCTATAAATGTGGTTTACCCTTTTTAGTTAGATTCAATAATCAAGAGATTTTAAAAAGCACAAAAACAAACCTAAAGAACTCATTGGAAAATAATCAGAAAGATATGTAAATTGCATGTTTTAAATAGTTGTTTTCTTAAAGGTAAGAAAAAAGAGAATTCACTTTGTATCAGGTATCAGAAGGTTTTGTTTGTTTGTTTTCCCCTCCATTGACTGTCTTTTCTGTGAGCCCACATTTTGGACAAGTTTTAAGATGAACTAACTTAAAGTTTCAGTATTTAAAGTGAGTTAGTGCTAAATAAAAAGGGAAATAAAATCACAAGCTTTTAAATCAGAAAGTCTGTGCAAGAGAGAATAGGATATGTTTTTAGTTGCCAGTCTGAGCAATTAAAAGGTGGTTAATTTGAATTTGAAAAAAGGTGGCCCTCTGGGAGCCTGGTGGCAGCAGCAGCCCTCTGGTCCCTGAGGCACTCTTGGAGTCACTTTTTCCTTTTCTTGAAGGATAACACATGGGCTCACAGCTGAGCAGCTCTATCAGCCACTTTCCTGTCTGAGGAATCCCAGTAATCTGACAGCCTTCTTTCACTTCATCCTGTCCAAGCTGGTAGTGTTTGTGCTGAGATGGCTGACTGGCTCTATCACATACCTAATCTCTTCACAAAAGTCTAGCCACACTCTTAGCCCTGTCTCCAGAACATGTTATTCAGAGAGGCTGAGAATTTTCTAAATTCTCAAATGCTAGTTCCTTTTCTCTTATCAGGTCCTTACTCAATTGCTCATTTGTGTCACATTATTAAGCAACAAAAAGAAATCAGGCTATACCTTCCACAATTTGCTTGGAAATTTCCTCAAAGAAATATCCTAGTTCATTTTTACATATTCTATTTTCCTTCCAACAGTAGAACATAATTCAGCCACATTTTGTCACTTTCTTTCTTTTTTTTTTTTTTTTTGAGATGGAGTTTCGCTCTTATTGCCCAGGTTGGAGTGCAATGTTGCAATCTTGGCTCACTGCAAACTCTGCCTCCCGGGTTCAAGTGATTCTCCTGCTTCGGCCACCCAAGTAGCTGGGATTACAGGCATGTGCCACCACAACTGGCTAATTTTGTATTTTTAGTAGAGACAGAGTTTCATTATGTTGGTCAGGCTGGTTTTGAACTCCTGAAATCAGGTGATCCACCCACCCTGGCCTCCCATAGTGCTGGGATTACAGGCGTAAGCCACTGTGCCTGGCCCATTCTGTCACTTTCTAACAAAGATCACCTTTCTTTTAGTGTCCAATAAATGTTCCCCATTTCCATCTGGGTCTTCACTAAAAGTGCTTTTAACATTTATATTTCTAGCAACATTCTGATCCTAATGTTAGTCTCAAAAAAGCCCTGAAGCTTTCTCTATAGCTCTCTTCTCTTCTTTCTGAGCCCTCACCAGAATTGCCTGAACATTCCCAGTTCTACAAACAGTTCCTCTTCAAGGAAATCTAGTCTTTTTCTATCAAGCACCTTAAAACTGTCCAGTCTCTATCCAATACCTAATTCCAAAGCCACATCCTCACTTTTAAGTATTTGTTACAGCAACACCCCACTTCCCAGTACCAAAATCTGTATCAGATTTCTGGGACTGCCATAACAAAGTAACCACATTATGTGGGTTAAAACAACAAAAATCTATTTACAGTTTGAAGGCCAGAAATGCATACATATTATACATAATTAATCAAGGTATTAGCTGGGTCATGCTCTCTGACAGTTTTAGTGGAGTATCCTACCTTGCCTCTTTCTAGCTTCTTGTGGCCACAGAAAATCCTTAACTTTCCTTGGCTATTTGTGTCCAAATTTCTCTTGTCTTATAAGGCTACCAATCATTGGGTTGGGATCTACACTAATCCAGGATGACCTCATCTTAATTTGATTATATCTGCAAAGGCATTATTTCTAACTAAGGTCATATGCATTGGGACCAGGGGTTAGGACTTGAATATACCTCTTCTGGAGCAGGCACAATTTTACTCAACAAATAGCACAATTCTAAAAACAGAAACTTCTAGGAAAATGTAACATGGTCCATGGTAGTAGTAATTTCTTTTTTGAGATGGAGTCTCGCTCTGTCACCCAGGCTGGAGTGCAGTGGCGCCATCCCGGGTCACTGCAAGCTCCGCCTCCCAGGTTCATGCCATTCTCCTGCCTCAGCCTCCTGAGAGCTGGGACTACAAGCGCCCATCACTATGCCCGCCTAACTTTTTTGTATTTTTAGTTGAGACGGGGTTTCACCATGTTAGCCAGGATGTTCTCGATCTCCTGACCTTGTGATCTGCCAGCCTCAGCCTCCCAAAGTGCTGGGATTACAGGCGTGCGCCACCGTGCTCAGACTGGTAGTAGTAATTTTTATGATATGAACATACGCTATTAAGCTCCTGGTCTCCTGGTGGTGTTGGATGTTAGTTTAACCTTGTTTAGCCAGGATGTTTCCCATAACTTCATCATTAATCATTTTTCTAAATAAAAACATCTTTATTTAGAATGAAGTAATAGGAATCTCCAACCTTTAGTGCTTCAGTAGCCTTGCGAAGCTCCTTAATAACCGACGATAAAGCTTCTGGGTTAATTCCTTGTTCACAAAGCCGTACACAAATAGACAGAGTTTCCATATCTAAGCCAGTATTCAAAATTCTTGAAATCTCAAGCAGAACTGAAAAAAGAAACAAAAAGAAACTTTTTAAAAAAGGCTTACATCATTTAAAAATATGCATATAGTACTTTCATTAATTTACATATCACTGCACAATACCAAGGAATTAGCATAGCATCCCAGATTTTGGAAATCTGCATGTAATACTTTCTTGCCTTTACTTAGTTTTAGAAACTTAAATATAAACTTAGACTTCCCTTCACATAACTGCCTTTTACATCTTGGTATATATTCTGGCACTCATTTAATATCTAACACATATCTACCATACTTAGGATAATTCTGAACGCTTGCTTATTTTTTAGTATTCTTTTAAAATGCAGTTTAACGAGTTAGTTGCATATTGTGCCATTTTATGGAAACGCTACATTTAACTGCTCTGTTACTTTAAAAGTTAGGCTGCTCTCATGTTTCCCCCATTCAAATATTGATAAGAATCTGTACATACTAAATCTTATTTCATTAGGATACATTTCTAGAAGTACAACTCTTCAGTCAGTAATATACATATTTGCTCAACTGACGTACAATAGTCAAAAAAAAGTAATATACATATTTAAGGCTTTAAAAGTGTTTAGAAACTTTTATGACAATTTGACAGCGTAAATCATGTCTGTTGAATCTAATAATAAAAATGAAACTTTATATTTTTTTAAACTTCATTTGTATAGTACTACATTTTATTGTAGTTGATAGAACTCTTTGTCTTTTTTTTTTTTTTTTTTTTGAGATGGAGTCTCGCTCTGTCACCGAGGCTGGAGTGCAGTGGCCCGATCTCAGCTCACTGCAAGCTCCGCCTCCCGGGTTTACGCCATTCTCCTGCCTCAGCCTCCCGAGTAGCTGGGACTACAGGGGCCCGCCACCTCGCCTGGCTAGCTTTTGTATTTTTTAGTACAGACGGGGTTTCACCGTGTTAGTCAGGATGGTCTCGATCTCCTGACCTCGTGATCCACCCGACTCGGCCTCCCAAAGTGCTGGGATTACAGGCTTGAGCCACCGCGCCCGGCCAGAACTCTTTAACATGAGAAGCACAAACAGAGAAAGTTGGTTTCCAAAGTGATTTTCTGAATCCCTTCCATTACAGGTTGTAAGTACACTGGTTCCACTGAATTTTGTTTTATGATTGCTTCCCGGAGAGTATTTAGAATATTTTAAGTCAACTGTCAACATATTATTTACTGTTTCCTATATCATTTCCCCTTGGCATTATGCTTAGAAAGTTATTCCTCACGCAAAGATTATATCCACCAGTATTCTCTTCCAGCACTTGAAAGTTTATTTCCCAATACCCCCCATAAGTATTTATCTCCCTGGAGTTTGGGTGGAAAATAGGATCTAACTTTTCCTCCCAGAAATGAGCCAGTTGCCCCAGTAAAATTTATTGAATGACCTAAGTTTTCCCTACCCAATTGAGATGCCACCTTTATCCATAGTAAATTCCCATATACCTACAAATTTGTTACATGTCTATCTTTTGTAAAGGCAACCATTTAATTACTAACTTTATATTGCATGTAGTAGGGTAAACATTCCATTATCTTTCATTTATATAAGCCCTTTTATTCTTTGGATGAACTTAAAATTTTTCATCAATTCTAAAAACAAATTCAAATTGGATTCTGATTAACTGTATAAAAACTACATATTATTTTGGGAGAATGGACAAGTTATCAATATTTAGTCACCCATTAATTTAAGTCTAAGTCTTTCTGAAAATTCTTACAGTATTTATCATGTTCATGAGATAGGTCCCTCCCATTTTTTTCATATCAGATATTCACTTTCATCCCTAGAAGTTCAATTTGAATCGGGCGCAGTGGCTCACGTCTGTAATCCCAACACTCTAGGAGGCCAAGGTGGGCAGATCACCTGAGGTCGGGAGTTTGAGACCAGCCTGATCAACATGGAGAAACCCCGTCTCTACTAAAAATACAAAATTAGCCAGGCAAGGTGGTACATGTCTTTAATCCCAGCTACTTGTGAGACTGAGGCAGGAGACTTGCTCGAACCCGGAAAGTAAAGGCTGCGGTGAGCCGAGATTGCGCCACTGCACTCCAGCCTGGGTAACAAGAGCAACTCTGTCTCAAAAGAAAAACAAACAAAAAAAGTAGTTCAATTTGAGTGTTAAAAAAAAATGTCTTCCATGCGTCTGCTAAACTGTTTGGAGATATAGAATATAGTTCTGATGCCCTTGTCTGCTAATTCTAACATCTGTGTGATCGGGGGGATGTTTATTACAATTGACTGAATTTTTCACGTCATGGGTCACACTGTTCTGCCTTGCATACCTGGTAATCTTTGACTAGATGCCATGTACTCAGAATTTTACTTAGGTACAGGATATTTTTGTATTTCTATATTCTTGAGCTTTAGAATGAGATACCGTTATCTGGAAATGGTTTGATTCTTTCAGGTATTACTTCTTAGATCTGTTAGGCAGGACCAGAGCCCTGTTTAGCATAGGACTAATTATTCCCCTTACGACTGAGGTAAGAATTCTGAGTACTCTATCCAATGTCTCATGAATTACAAAGATTTCCATTCTGGCTGGTAGTTACAGGTACTATCCTCAGCCCTGTGTAAGCATGGTGCACTGTTCACTCCAGTCATTCTAGATGGTACCCTCCCAGTTTTCTGAGTACTTTCCTCACACATCTGCTAATCAGTGCTCTGAATACCTAAGGGGCACACTTCTACAGATCTCCAGCATTTTTTCTGTGCAGTTCTCCCCTCTCAGGTACTGTTACTCAAACTCTACCTGCCTTGGTCTCCTGGGTCTTCTAAACTCCTTCAGTCTTCTAAATTCACTTTAGTGTGTCCACTGGGTTCCGCCTGGGTTCTCCCTGCTATACTGAGGCCTGGAACTCTCTGAAGGCAGTGAGCTGGGGCAACCCAAGAAATCACTTTGCTTGTTTCCTGTCTCTAAGGGATCACTGTACTCTGATGCCTGATGTCCAGTGTCCTGAAAACCATTGTTCTGTATGCTTATGAGTTTACTTGGTTGTTTCAAGCAGAAGCATAAATCTAATCTCTGTTACTCCATCTTGGCTGGAAGATGACAGCCCTTCCCATTTTCATTTCTTCAGTTCTGATATTCCGGTTTACTGATACTTTGCTCTTCAGCTGTATCCAGCTGGTTATTCACATTATCTGCTGAATTTATTTCAATACCTTTTAAGATTTCCAATTTCTCCCCATAATCACTTGTTTTATAACTAAATGCTTATTTATAGTGACTAATTTCACAGCTGTTGATCCTGCCTTCATCTATTTAAGGCTATATTCTTAAACTGTATTTGAGATTGCTCTATTATCTCTATTTCTTGAAGTATAAGCAAGCAGCAAAAGATAGTGGTTAGGAGTGTGATCTCTAGAGCCAGACTACCTGTGTTCAAATTCTAGCTGTAGTATTTAGTAGGCAAGTTACTCTCTCTGTGCCTTATTTCACCATTCTCTAAAGTGAGGATAAGAGTACCTATTTTAAAGGATTAGTGTGAGAATTAAAGGATACACTGAGAATGGTATCCGTTTGTTTTGCTGAAACTGCCTTGCGGTCCTTTGGAATGATGCTTGACATACGGTAGGGCTCAATAAAAGAGTTCCCTGTTACTACCACTTTCCCTCTTTTTCATTTTCCACGTTAGTTGCTCATGGTTTTCATCTACCTTACGTGCTTTGTCATTCTTGGCTGAAAACTCATCCTCCATAGATTTATTTTAGGTGTCCTGGACTGGTGACACATTCTAAGATAGGACGCTGTACCCTAGCCTTAGGCCTCTAGATCAGGCCTTTTAGTATTTTTGGTTCAGATCCAAAAAACACATGGACGGTGCTTCTCAATCTCTGGCTGTGACAAATGGCACATTTCTGACTCCCAGCTTCCGTGAGGCAGGGTAGCATGCTTTGTCAGGTTCTATTCCCGACAATTCCCTGTTGTGGTTCCCATGTGCTCCTTTCTTTTGGGGGAAACCTCTCTTTTCCTAATCAACGGAGACTTCCCTTCTTGCTTTTGAACAGGTCTATCCTGATACATTTTCTTACTATTTCCTATTATTTTTATATTCTTAGAGTTTCAGCAAGTGCTCAATCTACCATACTGAATCTTCACTTTATTTTTGACTGTCTTCATAAATGGATTCTACTTAGCCCTTGTACATTCTAAGTGGTTACCATCAGTATACTGGAACATTACATATTACACTTTTTAATCACCAGTCACCTTGATGAATTCTATGATGCTTCTAACAGTTTTTCAGTTGATTCTCTCCCTTCTCTGTCCAGTTTGTTCTCTTCATGGTAGACCCCCCACCTATAAAGGCTATGCTTATTCCTGACTTCACGCCTTTGTTCATGCTTTTCTCCTCCCTTCGTATAACTCAATGCTGTTTTCTTAGTTCATCTCATCTCCGGTATTTCTTCTTTAAGCCTTCTTTTCAAATGGACACCTATTTTTACTTCCTATTTTCACAAATCACCTGTAATCAAAAACTATTTCTTTAGTGCCCACTATATGATTAGTACAGGTTGAACACTCCTAATCCCAAAATCTGAAATGTGAAATGCTCCAAAATCCAAAACTTTTTAAGTACTGACATAACACCATAGTGGAAAATTCCACAGCTCATATAATGGATCAAAGTCAAAATGCAGGTGCTCAATACACAGCTCATTCGGCATCCCTGAGGGAATAAAACAAAATTACCTTCAGGCTATGTGTATAAGGCATATATAAAACATAAATGAATTCTGTGTTTGGACTTGGGTCCCATCCCCAAGATATCTCATTATGTATGTGAAAATATTAAAAAAAAAAAATCTGAAATCCAAAACATGTCCCAAGGTTTTTGGATGAGGGATAATCAACCTGCAACTGTATGTATTTTGTGCCTATTATGCTACTGCTGCAAATACAGTTACGAACAAGGTAGATATGGTCCCGGTCCTCACAGATATTAGTCCAGGAGGAGAGATAGACATTAAAGTAATAACTGATTCCAGATATAAGTAAAATAAAGAAAAAGAGTGGAATACTTCTGAAACAAATTACAAGGGCATCTTACCAAGTTTGGAAGGACACAGTGTTTAGCAAAGACTTGTCTGAAGAAGTTACAATTTCACTTAGACATCAAAGGTGAGAAGAAATCAACCAGACTAATACAGAGGCAGGAGGAAGGGTGATGGGTGAGAGCAAAGAAAACAGCTTGTGTGATGGTTCCTACACTAGAGGGAACTTAATAAATTCACAGACCTGAACTGCTATTGTGAAAGCAATGTAATTAATGGGGTGAATGGGTATAAAATATGAGATAAGTCCTAGTGAAGATCTTAGAACTGTGGAAAGCTATTGGAAGATATAAAATAGGAACATGAATAGATCAAATTTGCAATTTAAGGACTTTTTGGCTGAGTATCAAATGAATCTTTAAAAAGTCCAGTTATATCACAATTTTGATAAAAGACGGGTGGGTAGTATGATCAGGAGATATTTAGCCAACCTGAAATGAGTCAAGAATTGAAAGAGCTTAGTGAAGAACAGGAGGCAGAGGAGGTGAGAAAGCAAGACAGACTTCCAGATTTCTTTCTCAAATGTGCAACTGGATTGATGGTGGTAGCATGCACTACCTGTTTCTTTTGCTGGCACTGCCTTGCAGTGCTAGTCAAATGGAATATATATACCATAGATTCTCTTAACTCCTTTCTCTATAATGTGTTTCCTTTTTTTTTTTTTTTTTTTGAGATGGAGTCTAGCTCTGTCACCCAGTCTGCAGTGCAGTGGCGCAATCTCGGCTCACGGCAACCTTTGCCTCCCAGGTTCAAGCGATTCTCCTGCCTCAGCCTCCCAAGCAGCTGGGAATACAGGTGCCTGAGCTTACTACTACAAATATATATACTACTATATATATATGCACACACTACTATATGTATGTATAGATATATATACTATATATAGTAGTGTATATGTATATAGTACTACTATATATATACTAAAGTACTGTATATATATAGTACTACTATATATATACTATATATAAGTACTAAAGTATAGTACTACTTTATATATATATTTAAAGTAGTGCCACAGGCCGGGCACAGTGGCTCAAGTCTATAATCCCAGCACCTTGGAAGGCCGAGGCGGGTGGATCACCTGAGGTGAGGAGTTCGAGATCAGCCTGGCCAACATGGTGAAACCCTGTGTCTACTAAAAATACAAAAATTAGCCAGGCATGGTGGCGGGCGCCTATAATCCCAGTTACTCCAGAGACTGAGGCAGGAGAATTGGGTCCTATCCCCAGCTTGAACCTGGGAGGCAGAGGTTGCAGTAAGCCAAGATCACGCCACTACACTCCAGCCAGACTCAGTCTCAAAAAAAAAAGTAAGTGTTATGATAAAGACTCTCGTAAGGAATAACTATCAAAATTAAAATTCAGATGCATAGGATGATTTGAGAGGAAAACAAAAATTAAAGTATAAAGCAATCAACAGAGAATACCTAACATATCAAAAAACTGAAAAGCAAAGGAGGCAACCATACCCAGTGGGTTGGGCGGGGGGTGTTGTTGAAAAGGCACGACTATTTTAAGAGAATGCAGAATTTTAAGGATATAAGGATGAAAGCAAAGATCTCATGCAGACCGTATTCTAAATAGGCAGGGATAGTTCTTTTCAGAGTGAGCTACACAGATAACTGATTAATACAAAGTCAGCCTGCTGCCTCCCATGTCTTTAACAAAATCCTTCCATTTCATGATCAAAACGCAAATGTAGCCAAGAGTTCTGCAATTCATATGACTTAAAGGGGGGTTCACAAATCCTGCCATTGAGGGGAGAAATGGTACTCAAAGTTTTGAAAATTTCACTTTTGATCTCACGGGTTGATTTAAATACTGTGAAACACCACATCCCCTCTCCTTCATTTTTTGTTTTACTTCACTTTTTCATGTTCTTATTCTCTCTATAATCTTCATTTTACACCAGGTTTTCTCAGAAAAGATCTTGATGATGTAGCCAACACAAATCATCAGTTCTCAATTGTACATCAGTGGTTCCACCGAGAGAAAATATGAGTTTTCTATTCAAATAGGATCCTACGACCATATACATAAGGAACCTAAGTACAGCTAACATAAGAAAACAGGCTAGAAGTGAGGTCTTATACTCTACCTTTTTCCAAGGAAACATACAAGATAGTAAATTTTTATACACACAGACACACACACACACATACACATGCATAAATTCACTTACAAAATAAAACTAGTAAGTGTTGATACATCGAAAAGGATAGAAAAATAGGCTGAATATTAACATTCTCAGAAAAACAGCAAGGTAGATACTGAACAAGTGAAAAATTAGATGCAAAGTCTCTAAAAATGTAATTCTTTGAAAAGGAACGAGCAGCCAGTGCAGAAAAAGCCAGCAGCCCTTCTGCAGGGGCTATGTAAGAAAATGAGGCCGGGGGTGGTGGCTCACACCTGTAATCCTAGCACTTTGGGAGCCCAGGTGGGTGGATCACCTGAAGTCAAGAGTTCGAGACCAACCTGGCCAACATGGTGAAACTCCGTCTCTACTAAAAATAAAAAAAAATTAGCCGGGTGTGGTAGCGGACACCTGTAATCCCAGCTACTCCGGAGGCTGAGGCTGGGAAGAGTTGCCTGAACACAGGAGGCGGAGGTTGCAGTGAGCTGAGGTTGCGCCACTGCACTCCAGCCTGGGCAACCACAGCATGACTCCATCTCAAAAAAAAAAAAAAAAAAAAAAAAAAGCCTACAGTGAAGGAGAAAGAGATACAGGAGTGAGAATTTCATAGGGTTATCTTTTAACAGAGAGGGAAGCTGACTTAAGTAGCCTCTGGAAAACGTCTAGGCCCACTGCAAATGACATTTAACATCGATCAAACACTCATAATACAGGTGGATGTGAGTAAAAAGGAGACAAAGGAGACTACAAGAGAGATGACATCGGAAATAATATAAAAATAATTGATCATCTTTGATATATTTTTACATGGTTGTCTTATTTAAATATTCACAACTCTCGGAGGCAGGATTTTATTTTAAACAAACAGGCTCAATGTTTAAGTATCTAGTCCAAGCTCACCACAGGGTTATAAAGTGGCATTAGAGAGTAGAGAGAAGGTAACCGGCAAGACACTAATTTCGTGTTCTGCAACGCTTGTGTAGGCTCCAGGGCTTGTGTAGGCTCCAGAGCTTGTGTAGGCTCCAGGGCCGAAAACAGGCGACACCCATAGCACTTGGGCACTGGCGTCACCCGCTTCAAGAGGAAACTAGGATAATTCTGACGAAGGGGGGAACTTAATCATTCGCAGGATATTAAAGGCCGCCTACTTAAGTGCGAAGAACACGAGGCATAGCGGTGACCAAACACCTGGCCCCTGTCCCCGCCAGGATCCCAACCTTGGGGACCCCCGAAGCGCCCTGCGCGGGAATCCGGTGGGACGCGGCGCGCAGGAGGGAACGGGTGTACTGGGTGGGGTGGGCGTGGCGCTGTCACCGCAGGAGATCGGGCGGGTAGGGCGGACCTGGGACGCGGGATAGAAGGGGCGCGGCATTCGCGCGAGAAGGACGCGGTGCGCAACCGGCTGACTAGGGGGCCGCAACGTCTGGCGCGCGCGACAAACTACGCAGCGGCGGAGACAACTCTCAAGGGATAGGGCCATCAGTCCTGCGGCCCTGGCAGGTCCCTTCCAAAGATCTTCGAAGATGCCGTTTGGGGCACGAAGGGGACCTGAAGTCCTCCCCAGGCTCAGCTCCGCCTGGGGGCCTTGGCTCTGGGAAGGCAGGCAAGGTAAAAGGAGCGCAACTGACACTCACCGTCCATGGTCTCCCGCACCGCATTCAGATTCGCCCCCGCGGCCGCCGCCGCCCCCCCAGCGCCGCTGCTACTCGCCATGGCTAAGGCCGAGGGAGGCGTGAGAAGGGCCTGACCCGGAACTGGAGCGCCTTCCTCTCTCCCGGGCAATCACACGGCGCGTCTCCGCTCACGCCGGGCAGGCTCCGCCCCTCGCGCTCGCCGCCGGCGTGAGGCTGCGTTGATTTGAATTTGGAGCCTCGTTCCTCTGCGCGGAACGTGGAGCGAGGAGTTGCTATTCGAATTTTCTACGCGGCCTCCGTGCAATTGGTTGGTTCGCGGATGGCGGGACGACGCGATTGGCCAGTCGCTCACAAGCCCCGTGCCCTGGTTGGCCCAAGACAGCGCGGAAGCGGGGAGTTAAAGAGTCTGTGCCTGACGTGGAAGCTGGCTTGGCCCCCGGGAGCTCCCTGTAGTCGGTATTGGGGGCTTCGTTTTCTACGCACCGGTAGGTAGGTTTTTTATGGTCCCTGACCTTTCCTCCTGTCTGAATGGAGAGGTTTCTTTTCCCAGCTCCTGACTTGCCTGCCCGCTGGACCCTGGTGAATGGGAGCAGTCAGGGAGTAGGTGTGGAAGACAGGGGCACCAGAAAGAGTGGCCACGTAGGGTGGGGGGCGACGCCTCCTCGGCGCTCCGTCCGAGGAAGCCGGCTGCATCTCAACCTTACAGAAGTAGACTCTTCTCCACCCCACCCCGCCAAGTTGTAGCCTCCTTTGATTGGAAATAATGCAGAGTCGCTTTCTATCCTGGGAGGGCTGAGGGGGAGGTCTTGGCGAAAGGAGGATTTTTGGAGGAAAGGGGACTCAAGGCAGTTAATTTCCTAGCCCCTGTCAATCATACTTCTCTGGCTAGGACTCATGTGTAAGAAAGGCACAAGCTTCTGCATCTCTTACCTGCTTGCTACAAAGAATTGTTTAATAGCAACTGTAGTTGGATGGGGTATCCGAAGAATGTTCATAGTGTTGAGACGTGAGATGATGAATTTTAAAAAAATTGTAGCTATAAGTCCTTTAGTTGAGAAGAGATTTGTGCCTGTTGTAACCTTTAGATCTGAATTCATATTTGATTGCTGCGTATAAGCCACTTCACGTCTCTGAGCTTGTTAATTCTTTCACAGAATAATATCACTAATAACTTACTGCTATAGCTTTCAAGGTTATTTCGAGGATCAGTTGAGAACATTTATATGTGATACTTTTTTCATAAGCTGTATCATAGCCCCAAGAGTGTTAGGTTTTGAGTTGTTTTTGTGACACATTTGTCGAATACATTTTAATAGGTAAAATTAATATCTATGGGACTTTGTAATTTTAACATATGTACTCTTGATTTCTCTTTAGTTTTCTCTCTGTGCTATGGGAGATGTCAAGGAATCTAAAATGCAAATAACACCAGAAACTCCAGGAAGGATCCCTGTTTTAAATCCTTTTGAAAGTCCTAGTGATTATTCTAATCTCCATGAACAAACTCTCGCCAGTCCTTCTGTTTTTAAATCAACAAAATTACCAGTAAGTTATTCCTGACTAGTGTTTACAACTAATTTTAAATGTAAATAATTACAAATAATTTTAAATGTAAACATCTGTCTTTACAAGGTAAGGAGGAAATACATGATGGAGCATATATAACTGCAATGTACTTTTAAAAATTGTAGTGTTCATTATAATCTAGTGGTTAGGTTAATAAGTTAGCTAGAAGTTTTTTTTTTTTTTAAGTTCAAGAACAGCATATGTTAGCTTCCTGCAGTTGTGGGTGTAGCTACATTCTGTGGTTGATGATATAGCTGCTAATACGTTAGAGAAGAAGCTGCATCATCTAATATTCTGTTCTCACTTACCTGGCAAACATTATTTGAGTGTTGCTATGTGTCAGATACAATGCTAAGCAGGGATTACGCTGTGAACAAGTTAGGATCATTAGGCACAAATCCTTAAGGAGATTATACTCCAATGTAGGAGTCACAAACTTTCTGTTAGGGGCCAGACAGTAAATATTTAAGCTTTACTGATCATTTGATCTCTGTCACAACTACTCACTTCTGTCTTGAATCACAAAAGCAGCCATAGGCAATGTGTAAAGAGATAAATGTTACTCTGTTCCAATACAGCTTTATTTATGGACACATTTGAATTTCATATAATTTTCACATGTCACAAGATTTTTTTTTTTTGTTTTTTTCTCCAACCATTTAAAACTGTCAAAATAATTCTTAGCTTGCAATCTATTATAAAAAGAAACTAACCCCTATTTTAATGTGTTAGACTAGACTATTACTCATCTAATACTAGACGAGTAATATCAGGACAGTGTGATAGGTGATTAGTGCTTAGCACAATAGTAATATGAAGGAAAAGTGTTTTTCGGGATATTAGAAAAGGCTTCATCACTTTATCTTTTTTTTTTTTTTTTTTTTGGTAGAGATGGGATTTCACCATGTTGGCCAGGCTGATCTCGAACTCCTGGCCTCATGTGATCCACCCACCTCAGCCTCCCAAAGTGCTGGGATTACAGGCATGAGCCACCGTGCCCGGGTCACTTTATCTTATTTTACTGGTACTTGCTACACTGGATAAGTTCTTTTGACCTTGGATCTTTCAACCTACCAAGTTACTTAGAAAAACTGCAAATAGGGTGGCTGTTTCTGCTACACTTTCATATAAGTTTTACAATGAGCAGGTATGTACTAGTGGAAGGTCGAGCAGTTTATATTGAGTCATTTCATCAATCTGACCTTATGATTTCTAATTGAATCATATTAAAATTTATCTCTTGGTCTTACTAACAATAAATAATAGATTTACGGCAGCTTAATTCTCAAAGTTGGAATGTATGGCATCTTGCATTTTTAGGACTGAATTTGCCTAGAATATATTTCTAATTACAGATTAGGATTTGGATAAACCTTTGATTCAGTTGGATGGTTGAGTACAGAAAGGCAGCACTGGTTGCCATTCATAATTATTTTAAGAATCAACTATGTTATGAGCTTTTGCAGCCATCTCCAAAGTGACTAAGGACTTTGTTTAATTCCAGTTCCTTCTTAGTGAAAGTAAAGATTTTTGATAACTGTAAGAGATTTTTAGTTTTACATGGGCTTAGTGTATCACACTGATGAGTGTTAATTATGAAAGTTTTGTATCTTCATTACTCTGTTGTGATTTTTTCTAGTATTATGTAATTCCAACCCAGGTGGAATATTTTGTTATTTTAAAAGACATACAGACTGGGCGCTGTGGCTTATGCTGTAATCCCAGCACTACCAAGGTGGGCTGATGACTTGAAGTCAGGAGTTTGAGACCAGCCTGGCCAACATGGTGAAATCCTGTCTCTACTGAAAAAAAAAACCCAAAAATTAGCTGGGCGTGGTGGTGGGCGCCTGTAATCGCAGCTACTCAGGAGGTTGAGGCAGGAGAATTGCTTGAACACGGGAGGTGGAGGTTACAGTGAGCTGAGATTACACCATTGCACTCCAACCTGGGTGACAGAACGAGACTCTATCTTAAAAAAAGAGAGAGAGAGATACAATTAAGTCAGTTGATCTAATATGATATGATTACCCTTTGCCATTTAATTTCATGGTAAAGTCAAATTTTAAAATACAAGCTTTAAAATATTTTTGTATTATAAACACATTGGTTAGCATTTTGATGAACTATTTTAGTTTGCCTTTACTCATAAGCTCACTTTCTTTTGTTAAGACTCCAGGGAAATTTAGATGGTCTATTGATCAACTAGCTGTAATAAATCCTGTAGAAATAGACCCAGAAGATATTCATCGTCAAGCTTTATACTTAAGTCATTCTCGGTAAGTTTTCCTTTCTTGCACTTAAGTGTAATAACACTCTCAAGTGAAGAGAGGTAGGAAATTCTAAATGTTGAGTATTTTTCTATGTAAAGATACCAGGGAGAAAAAATTTTGATGCAGATTTCTCCTATCTAAATGAATGAGTTCAAAGAACTACATTCAGAAAGATTTTCTTGCCAACAGTTCGAGATCTGGGTAGATACCTTTTTCTTTTACAGGTTACCTTTTCCCTCTGCTACTGAGGGGACAGCTCTATACCCCTAGCACTCAGTAAAGAGAAGAGCATTTTGAAATTTGCACTTTTCTACATGGTTGTGGCTTCTGCCATTAACTTGTTTTAGTTTGTCTTTTTGATGGTTTGGGGTGAAGCAAAATGCTGTTTCATTGTTATCTATGTTTGGGGAAACCTAAAATCCCCTTAAAGAGTTAAGTAGGCTTTGAGTGGAAGGGTATCCATTAGCAACAGAGCGGTTTTTAGACATCATCCAACTGTAACAATTCACTTGGAATCTGAATTACATTTTCTAGAATTCTGCATATCACCCAGTGCAGTCTTACTTGTCACTGTGTTGTTTAGGTTTCAAAGCACTAAGGTACTGCAGATTTAGTTTTTTATTACAAAGTATAAGGTCATATTATTCATTTGTAGTTTTAGGGACTCTTGTTTATATGTCTTATAGTCTGATTTTTTAATATTTGAAAAAAATCAAATACATGGTATGACCAGATTTTAATTTGCTGTCCTAAGGTAGACACGTTGTTAGTCCAAAATAAAAGATAATCCTTTTCCCTTTGACTTAAGAATTCAGTCACACAAAGTTGCACACATATTGAAATGTTCTGGTGAATACTTACTGGCTTTTCTCCTCCATCTTTTTGGTTGGTAACATGATGACCATTCATTCATAAAATTAATGTCCATCCAGAGTGTTAATAGGAAGGGAACAGAATGAGGATAAAGCATGAAAGAATTTTAACTTCAATTTAAATAATACCTTTGAGGCTGGATGTAGTGGCTCACATCTGTAATCCCAGCACGTTGGGAGGCTGAGGCAGGCAGATCACTTGAGGTCAGGAGTCCAAGACCAGCCTGGCCAACATGGTGAAACCCCATCTCTACTAAACATACAAAAACATTTAGCCGGGCGCAGTGGTGCACACCTGTAGTCCCAGCTACTCGGGGGACTAAGGCAGGCGAATCGCTTGAACCTGGGATGAAAAGGTTGCAGTGAGCTGAGATTGTGCCATTGTACTCTAGCCTGGGGGACAGAGCAAGACTCCATCTCAAAAAAATAAATAAATAAATAAATAAATAATACCTTTGAAAGAGAAAGTGAGAATATCTAAAAACAAAGTCACAATTAGTGACTAATTTTTTGTTTCACACGAACTTAATTATGCTTAATTATTTTGTCTCATTTTTTGAATATATTGAATGATGGACAATTATTATATTGATCAGTCAAGAGATATTGAGTACCGTGAGGGACTGTAAGAAACACTGAAGAAGTGCAGGATGTTAAGAGTCAAGAGTCAAAAATATAATTAGAACAAAGTTGTAAGACAACGCTTCTGTACTTACTACTAAATGATATATTGTCTGCAAAGGTTTATAAAGATAATCTTGGTGTCTCTTAGTACATAGATTTATTATATAGAAGAAGGGAAAAGAGTGGGAAAATATTCTAATTTAATTTAATTTATTAATATAATTCAATGAATGGTTATGGCTTCTACCAAGGATTGTCAATATATTCTTAACAGAGCATCTTGTTTCATCCTTAGAAACAGGCAGTGTCTTTCAGTATTTCTTCTTACATATTAGCCCTCTACTTCAATTTTTCCCATCCTATTCATGCCACCATCCACACAGAAAATTATAACTGTAAAGCATACCAGTGTAAGCCAGTGAGTCTTGGCCACGTAGGTTACCAGTCCGGAGGTCCCCTTTCCTTTGCCACCCTGCAAAGGCTCAACATTCAGGCCACACCTGTACCCATATGCATCATACTGGTGTATGCTGGTCAGGGTGCTCTCCCCTGGATGGCTTCTTAGAATCCTCTTTGATCTGACTCTAGAATATTTGGCCACATTGATTTTTACTGTTTCCAGCAATCACCTGAGTATTTCAGGTTCTCAAAGTCCCTCTGATGAAGTAGCGAAAGGTTTCTGAACGCAGTAATCCTAGTTCAGAGCTTACTTGCTATTTGCTAAGCTTATTATGTGCTGCCATTTTGACCTGGTTAAGACCATGACAAGATCAAGAGAACCATTGATAAGATGAAGAGCCATAAGATGAAGAGCCATTTTGTTATCCTCAAAATGGCTACTGTTCAAGCTGGGATGTGTGGGTTGATACTATAGTTTATTTTCTCATAATTCTCCCACTTGAAAAATCTACTTAATTTCTGAAATGTGTACATTCTCATATGAGCTTTATTAAGCCATGAGCAAGTTTATATGTAAAAAAAAATTCACACCCTGGAATACTGTGTAGCCATGAAAAGAATGAGATCGTGTCCTTTGCATGGACATGGATGCAGCTGGAGGCCATTATTCTTAGCAAACTAACACAGGAACAGAAAACCAAACACCTCATGTTCTCACTTAGAAGTGGGAGCTAAATGATGAGAGCACGTGGACATATAGAGGAGAACAGTACACACTGGGGCTGGTGGAGGGTGGAGGGTGGGAGGAGGGAGATCAGGAAAAATAACTGATGGATTCTAGGCTTAATACCTGGGTGATGAAATAATCTGTACAACAGACCCCCATGACACAAGTTTACCTGTATAACAAACCTGTATTTGTACCCCTGAACTTAAAGAAAAAATTCTGAGACAAAATAATTGTAAATTATAAAAAAAATATGTCTTACCAATTTATTGATGGAAGGCAAGCATTCTTTCCTGTAATAGAATAAAGAAGTGGTCCTGGAAGGCTAACTGCTGAGTCCTTGGCAAGTATATGCTTTGTGCTTGGGACCCGAAATTTTATATTAAATCTTGTAGCTGAGAAGTTTATGTTGCAGTAATTGCAGATTGTATCAAAGTGAAAAAAAGAATTCATTTGGAAAAAATGTTATATTGTCAATGTTTTATTTCAGATTTAATATTTTTGACTGTTTAGAACTGTGATAACTATCCTCATCTATTTTACAGTAAAAGTTGATTCTAAAATTATTGCCATGATAAACTTGTTATAATTGAAGAGAAAAAATTTGGACAATTTTTAGATGTATGTTGAATTAAATACTTCTTAACTTGTATTAAGGGACAAAGTTTATCAAATTTATATTTTTAAAAGCAATTTAATATCAATGTAAGTCTTTTGAAATAAAGCATCATTCCATTCAAACTTTGAATGGAAAAGAGGGATGTAAGCCTAATAGCCAACTGTTGAATTTCAGAATACTGCTATTTACTAAATGTTACAAGATACCACCAGTATTTATTATAAAGTGAGCTTAACATTTGCCAGTTTGCAGTGGAGGGAGATTATTTCTTTGAAAGGTTATTATTTTAAATGTTCATAAGCTTAAGTAATAGCATGGTTATTTTTCTTCTTTATCTTTGTATAGAATAGATAAAGATGTGGAAGACAAAAGACAAAAAGCCATTGAAGAGGTAACTTAAACTGTTACTGATCATTAAACCAGTTAAGCATCAATTCTGCATGTACATCACTTCTTTTAGGAAGACATTCTTCAAATCCTTCACTGTCCCATCTCCCCACGAAGCCCTTCACAGTCCCAACTATATAAAGCACCCTTCTGTACTGTCCTAAGACCTATAATTTCCAGCTGTCCCAGTATCTTGCATAGTACTTGTATACTATTGTAATGATCAGTTTAGTGTTTCTCTCCCCTAGATGCAATCTTTTTTGGCCAATACTGTACTTCATCCTTTCATTCTCAGGACCTAGCACAATCTGTCTTCCTTGTGCCTTCAAAATATTGATTAGCACAAATTTGTTTCAATTTGGAGTTTACGTAGAGGAAGTTGAATATTCTCAGGCCTTCAGAGTCTAGATTGGCATTGGGAATGGCTTTATCTTTTTTTGTTAATACTTTGGATTTTTAAGACATTCATGAAATAAAATCTCTTACTGTTAAGCAGGAAAGGTATAGGTAGGCTTTTAAAAAAATAAAAATAAGTTTTTTGCTTTTTTTCTGTCTGTTCAACTGCCTCTCTTAGGATCTAAATAAGGGTTATTATTATTATTTTTCGTTTTTGAGATGGAGTTTCACTCTTGTTGCCCAGGCTGGAGTGCAATGGTGTGATCTCGGTTCACCGCAACCTCCGCCTCCCAGGCTCAAGTGATTCTCCTGCCTCAGTCTCCTGAGTAGCTGGGATTACAGGCATGCACCACCACACCTGGCTAATTTTGTATTTTTAGTAGGGGCGGGGTTTCTCCATCTTGATCAGGCTGGTCTCAAACTCCCAACCTCAGATGATTTGCCTGCCTTGGCCTCCCAAAGTGCTGGGATTACAGGCGTGAGCCACTGTGCCTGGCCCAGCATCTAAGTAAGGGTTATTTACCTAGTTCTTTCCTCAGAAAGTCTTTATGTGATGGCAGCATTTCTGATTTTTCCTTTTCCGCCCCTCTAGCCCCCTCAACCCTCCTCTATTCCTTAGCCATACTTGGCTCTTCTGTACCCCAAAAGACTGTTTACTCCTGCCAAACATTACCTACTTATTTATCTATCTAGTAACTGCACAGTTTTCATTCTGACTCAATCACTTGGTTCTTCCCCACCTGAATATTCTCAGACTCTCGAAATTTCCAACATTTTAGAAAAATGCTTTCTTTAAGAATCCTTAATTTTAAAGGGAAACCCAGCAGGTAAACTTAAGAAAATATGTTTCTTTTCAATATATATTTTTGAAAATAGAATAAACATATGCTTATAGTAAAAACAAAAAGAAAAAATATAAAAAGCCTCCTGTTTCCCCATCCCACTTCATGAGGGTAATGACTATAACATTCCTTATGTATACTTTCAGATTAATTTTGTGTATTTAATAGCATATGTCCTTAAAATATTTTTGACAAATAGGATTATCATTCTCATACTGCATCGTCCTTTTTTTGCTTCATGATTTTTCTTAGAAATTTTTGATAACCAGCATATACAGATTTTTACATTCTCTTAGCAACAGCATAGTAACCTAGCCCCTATTGACAGATGTTTAAATTGTGTTTATTATTTTTCTGTCACAAATAATGCTGCAGTGATTTGAATATATATCTTTATATTCTTGAAATGGACTTAGTAAGTCAGAGGCTTTGTGAATTTTCAGTTTCAGTAGATTTTACCATATTACCTCCTAAAAGGTTATACCACTTTATACTCCTGATTACAGTGTGACGCTGCTCAATTTTCCATATCTCCAATATTGATTATTATCAGAGTTCTTAATTTATTCTACTCTTATTACTTTAAAAATGACCTTTTTTGTGTTTGTATTTCTTTACTTTTGAGTTAATTTATGCATCACTTTGTAAGTTTATCTGTCCTTTAATTTTTTTTCTGGTAATTGTCTTTGTCTGCCCCGGTCCACCTTTTTTTTTTTTTTTTTTAATCTTTTCGTCGTAGATTCATGGGTAATTTAGTTAAGAAAATTGGCTCTTTGTCATATGTGTAGCAAAATATGAAGAAAATGTGTTTGGTTACTTGCAAAACCTAGGGAAGGGAAAATACTGCGTTAGAAATGAAAGAGGAAAGAAAAGTATCCAAATGCTCTATCTCCATTTGAATATACTGGCCAGTAGTGTGCTGGTAAATGTTTAACAACTGGCTCTCTGGTCATGGAAGGAGTATGATTTATAGCGACTGCTGCTATCCGTAGTGTAAGTACTCCAACCATGGCCAAATTCAAGCTACTGGTGTGACATCACTGAATGGAAAAGGAAGAATAGTGTGGCACACCATTATATTTAGGAATTCCACCATATAGCTACAAAAGACATTATTAACCTCAAGAGCACAGATGTTGATAAATGTATAAAATAATTAGCAAGTGGTGAGTTTTGAATATTTGTTACCTTTATTTTTAATATATTTAATTGAAAGTTTACATAATTTTATTTTTAATATTGGTTTTAACAACTGGTGCACAGAATTCTTGAAAATTTAATAATTAGATCTTGAGAGCCAGAACAAACAAGCCAGCTTCAGTGCCACCATTCATACTGGCCTCCTTGCATATGTCTGTCTTAATATATTCCTTCCCTTTTCATCCTTTTTTTTGTAAACCCCATCAAAAAAAACCTGGGAAAGAAATTTAAAATACTTTGTCTATGATTAATCCTCTTAGCTTAGTTTGCAAGTTTCAAATTTAACTGGTTGATTTGAAATATTAAGATTCCTCTTCTTATATACTTTAAATTTCTTCCATTTTCCCTTTGGTCATTTGTGCTTTTAAGTATTAAAATTTTTGCATACAATTATAAAGTTAGTATATAACATGTTTAATAGTTATTTGGAAAAACACAGGTACTTTCTCACATTTTGGAGGAATTTATGCCTAATTGTATGACTTTAATTTTCCTAGTTTTTCACTAAAGATGTCATCGTACCCTCTCCTTGGACTGATCATGAAGGGAAACAGCTTTCACAATATCATTCCAATAAATGTGAGTGTACTAAAAATGATATGAATAAAAATCAAAGTGCCAGTGTATCTGCTTTGTAAGGAGCTTGCTTTAAAATTCTGGATAACATAGAATTTAACTCCATTTAGGGTTGGAATTAAAAATTTGACTAAAATTTATTGAATTTTTTTTTAGCTGTTCTATTCTGAATTTAACTTTTTCTTCATGACTATTGTGAATGTCAGTTAAAATGATGGTTATAGAGAATCCATAGATGAAGAAATAGTTGGTATTGAATATAGAGATGAGTTGTTAATGACTTTAGCAGTATTTTGAAGGTTAATATTTTAAATAAAACCCTAAATTGTGTTACCTTTTGCTAATTTGCTGATTTCTTATAAAGGTAAAGAAAGGATGAAGACTTAATATGACCTCTGGGACAGTGTATTATTGCTGAGTATTTGCAAAATTACTAAGGAAATTAAAGGGAAGCCTGTAAGCTTATCAAATATCTTTCTACCTCTAGGCATTGGTTGTCATATATTTGTTCTCACTGCTCTTCGGGTTCTAAGGCAGTATTCAGGCATCACTTGTATATATGCATCCCTCATCACAGTGGAATTACACTGTCTATTGTAGTACACCTTAATTATGCTCTCAATATAAAAGGAAATATTTGTTCCATTCTTTATCCAAAAAAAAAAGCATAATAATACAACAATAATAGGTAAGCTGGGTTAGTACTTTCTCTATGCCTGGACAGTGCTAAGTGCTTTCAGTAATTTCTTATAACTCATATGAACTAGGTGCAGTTATTGGCCCCATTTTATAGATAAGAAAACCTAGTTTTAGAAAGGTGAGAGCATTTGTCCAGGGTTACAGAGATGATAAAAGTGAGAAAACCTGGATTCAAAATGAGGCATTCTCATCAGATACTGTATTCTTAGCCATTATGAATTAATGGTAGCATGCAGTAGTAGATGGAAATCTGGATTGTAAAACTTCCCACTTATATAAACCAAACAGGTGACTTTGATCAAATTATTCAATCTCTTTGTAAAATAAAAGGATTGAACTAGAGTTGTCCGTTGTCATCCCTCCTAGCTCTAAAATTTGTGTGTCCAAGGTGACATTCTCATAGATACTAGTTTTTCACCCCCAGATTCTTTACTACTGGATTTTTTCAACAGATGAATCAACCTTCTTAAGTGATTTTTTAAATAACATTTTGTATTCCAAGTATCCTGTTTTAGTTCAAGTGATGCAAGATCTGGAAGATGCTAAAAATACTTTAGACTCTTTGAAACCTAATCAAGCCCACAATAACAGTGCAGTGGTTAATAGGATAGGCTCCAGAGCTGTGCTGTTTACTGTGTTGTTGGGAGACAATTCTCCATAGGCCTCACATTTCTGCACACCTTTCATGGGGCGGCAGGGACAGGTTCTGTTCCGAACTATCTTTTCAAGGGTGTTCGTCTTGTGAACATCCTTGGAAGGCAGAGATACCGTGTCCCACCAGGGCAGAGGGTAAGTTTGTTTTGCTGTCCAGTATAAGAAAGATGATGTCTCCCTCTGGAGCAGATTTGTTTGCAGTCTCTTATAAAAGAATGGGATTTCCTAAGCTGTGTGTGAAAACCCACTGTGTGTCCACCAGCCACCTGGGTATTTTAATTTAGAATCTTTTAAGAGAGCACCCCTCCCATGATTAGGAGAGACACAAGATGGAAATAAAAATTTTATTACTTACAAGTCCTAGGAGTACACAGCATGCCTGAACACGACACATGGAGGTCAGGGAGAGAGAGGAAGGGACCCATGGGCCAACGCCTTTATTGGGTCCAGGGCATTATCCAAACAGAGTTTTAGTTGGTGGGTTTAAAGCAAGCAGTCTTGCATTGAGGAGGTCACACAGTGACGGAGAGGTAGTCACTGTGGCATGTCTGTATAGTCCATGTGAGGTATGAGGGTCGGGGGGTCAGTCAGGTAGACCGTATGTAGCTGTCCCGTAGGGAGGTGGTTAGCAGGAGAAATTTATATAAGGCGGATATCTGGATCAACCACATTGAGGTATAGAACTGGAAACTGTGTCTGGGGTGAATGAGCCCTGCTTTTTGTATGAGACAGTCCAACTTGTATGCACAATACAAGAATTCACTGCCCTGGGCTGTTTCATGTCACCTTCTTGGCACTCGTGGGCAAAGGGAATTAATAGGAACATTAAGTTCATGCTGCCTGCTGTGCTGAAAATAATGAAGTCCTTTGTCTTTGCCCCCAGAAGCCTCATGTCTGTAGCCAGCACCAGTGGAACTTTGACATGTTCACCTGTTAGTTGGCAAGTTGGGTAGAATCTTAGACCCTTCATAGTTCTTGACAGTTGTGGCCACGTGTGACTATTTAAAGTTAAATTTAAAAATGGAGTTCCCCATTCACAATATTCACATTTCAGGTGCTCAATAGCCGTGTGGATATCGAGTAGTATACATAGAGAACATTTCCATCGTCCCAGAAAACGTTCTATTGGGTGCTACTTTAGGGCCAAGGTTGGCAGCCCTTAACTGTAAAGGACTCAATAATAAATACTTAAGCCTTTACTGACCACACAATTTCTATTGGAACCACTCCACTCTACTGCTGTACCACAGAAGCAGTCGCTGACAATATGTAAATGAATGTAAGTGTGTACTGGTAAAACCGTATTTACAAAAATAGGTGAAAGGCCAGATTTGTACCGTGAAGCATAGTTTGCTGACCCTTACTCTAGTGTAGTATTATCTTTGTTCGAATTGTACCCAGAAAAGCTCACTAGCTGTGTGACTTTAGGTGAGTTACTTAGCTTTTCTGTGCCTCAGTTTCCTTATCTATAAAGTGATGGTTACTGTGATGCCTCTAAGATCATGTACCTAGCACATGGTAAGTGTTTGGTTATTTACCTAAAGATTAACAAAGAAAATGATGAATGAGGGGAAAAGTGGTTTTGTTTATACATGTTAGCTTGTGCTGGTAGCATTTACTATTATTAATATTTATGCAGCAAGGTGCTTCAGTGCATATACTCATGTGGTTTTTTTTATGGACTTGAGTGAGAATTTCCCTGGGATATATATGCAGGTAGAGGATTTCTGAGTTATAGGATATATCTTTACCTAATCTGACTACATAGTATTAGAGTGCTCTCTAGAATATCTGCACAGTCTGCACAGCACCAGCAGTCCCTAGGGTTCCTGTGTCCCAGCATCCCTGCCTGCCCTTGGCATTATCCAGCTTTTACATCTTTGTCTTTCCTATAGGTTATTTGACATTCTAAATGATTGTTTCAGTTTTCCTTCTGTCTTCATAGACTAATGACCTTTTAAATTTCATAGAAAATGTCTATTTGTATTTCATTGATATGTTTCAGTTGGAGTTGTTAACCGTTTTTTTCCCTGTTAATTTCTAAGATATCATATATATTGCAGTTATATTGGTCTTAAACATTTCAAATGTTATCTCCCATTCTGTCATATGTATATTAATGTTTGTTCTTGATATCCTGGGTTGCACAGAAATTCTTATTTTGGTGCAATCAAATCCATCGATTTTTCTTCCTCATTTGATTGTGGTCTTAAATTTGTCTAAGCCCTTCTAGGGGAAACAACCAAAACACTTGGAATAGAGTTGAAAAGTGATATGATAATGTTGCTGTAGGTGTCTTTCTGGTCTGAAGAGGGCAAGGAAGGCATGCTGACAGAAGATAAAATTTAAGCTGAGATTTGAGTCAGACTCTTGAAATGCAGGGGAGAAAAGGCAGGGAGGAGAGAGCATAAGATAATACCTAGAGATGAGAGAGACACCTGTTTCTGGTTTGTTTGTTTTAGGTACTCAAATAACATTTAGTTAGATGGCAACCATGCTAAAGAAATAGATATGGTTTCGAAGGGCTTTGTAAGCCATTGAAGCGTTTAGATTTTATCCTAAAGACTATTGCAGGGTTTTAGGCAGAGAGAGTATTGATTACATCTGTCTTGTAGAAGGTCACTCTGCATGCGATGACAAAGTCATCTGCATCCAAAATTTTCTTTATTTACCCATTTTGATAGTATTTAACAGGAAACTTTAACTTATTCAGCAACCCACTTACCCATTTTAAAATTTAGGATTGTTAGGTTACTGTACTCTATTTTGTTGTTTTATTTTAGAATTCCTGAGTTGTTTCTGGTTTTGGGGGCGGGGGGGGGGGGGGCGATTGTTTAGTCCCCTTGCTTTTTCTTCCTTTTTATCTTGCTTATATTAGTCTTTTTTGACATGGTTTTAGTTTTTGAGTTTTTTTAATCTGGAGATTTTTCACCTTATAAAACTTTAGAGTTAAAATAATTTGCACCCGTATTTTTAACTCTTGCTGTGAAAGAAACTGTATGGTTTTATGGATGAAATTTCAGGTTTTGTCCAAATAATCTGGCATTTTAATCTGTTGAGGACATTGAGGATAGATAAAAGGTATCCCTGACCTTTTAAGGTTGACATCATGAAGAGTAACCATCATTTCCTTAAAAAAAATATATTACTTTGGGATTCATCAGTCCTACTATTGCATATCTATCCAAAGGAACTGAAATTAGTATTTCAAAGAGATATCTGCACTCTCATATTTATTGCTGCACATTAATCACAACAGCCAAGATATGGAATCAACTTAAGTGTCCATCAACAGATGAATGGATTTTTTAAAATGTATATATACACACATATATATGTGTGTATATATGTGTGTGTATATATGTATATACACACACACACACAGTGGAATACTATTCAGCCTTATAAAAGGAAGTTTTGTCATTGTGACAACATATCTGAATCTAGAGGGCATTATGCTAAGTGAAAAAAGCCAGGCACAGAAAGACAAATACTGAATGATTTCATTTATATGTAGAATCTAAAAAAGTCAGACTCTTAGAAGTAGAGAATAGAGGGGTGGTTACCAGACAGTAGGGAGGAGGGGTTGTGGGGGAGATATTGGTCAAAGGGTACAAAGTTTCAGTTAGACAGGAGGAATAAGTTCTGGTGATCTGTTGGCACAGGCAGGTAACTATAGCTGCTAATGAGGTGTCATATATTTCAAAATTGCTGAAACTGGATTTTAATTGTTCCCACTACAAAGAAATGAAAAATGTTTGAGGCAATGGATATGTTAATTAGCCTGATTTTCTCTTGTCACAGTGTATACATGTATTGAAACATCACATTGTACCCCATAAATATATACAATTATTTAAAGAAAAATGTAAAAAAAGTATTGCTTGGTGCCTCCTTATTTGCTGTGGTAATCCTTTAGTTTTATCCTTGTATTCCCTCAAAGGTAAAAAGATAATAGAAACATGCCAAAATATATACTTATATATGCAGATTTTTTTTAATGTTGCAAAGTAAGTTCCCACTTTCTTAATTTTTTACTCTGGAAAAAGTAATGCTAAAGCAAATGAAGAGTATAAAATGTAGGATTTTTCACTTAAAATATCTTACAGGCACTAACGTAAATAGTGACTCTCCAGTTGGAAACAAGCTGACCATTCATTCTGAGAAAAGCAATGGTGAGTATGAATACAATTTGAAAAGAAGTATGTTCCACATTAAGCTAAATTGGATTGTAAACCCAGTTCAGGTTGTAACACTTTACTCTGGAATTGAATTGTTTCCTTTTTTTTTTTTAATTTATTTTTATTTTTTTGAGACAGGGTCTTACTATCACCCTGGCTGGAGTGCAATGGTACAATCAAGAGCTCACTGCAACCTTGACCTCCCGAGCTCCAGTGATCCTCCCACCTCAGCCTCCTCAGTAGCTAGGACTACAGGCGCCCGCCACCACACCTGGCTAATTTTTGTATTTTTTGTAGGAGACAGCGTTTCGCCATGTTGCCCAGGCTGGTCTCGAACTCCTGGGCTCAAGCGATCCACCCGCTTTGGCTCCCCGAAGTGCTAGGATTACAGGCGTGAGCCAGCAAGCCTGGCCTGTTTGGATTTTTTGAATGAGCTGCATAATAACCATATGAGAGCTGACCTTTACAAATAAGTATAGTAGAACAGGTGCATCCAGCCGTGTTTTAGAAATGGCTGTAGTGTTTTGTTTTCTTGTTCAAAGCATGTGAATTGATTTCTGGTCTTGGAAAGCATTCTTTTGAAAATTGGTTAATGTGAGAAATCTCCCCCCAGATATAGGCTGGCTTCCTTTTCAAGTGCCAGTACCAGAGCCAGGAGTTAACTTCTACTATTAACACGTTTACACTAGTGGCAGAGAGTGTGGGAAACCACTTCTAGAAAGATGTGGCAGGGTATGTAATAGAATGCAGAAATAGAATAATTCCATAATTCCGTGTGGCTCGAACATCACGGGGAGATGGTTGACTGGGCAGCACATGCTGAATTGCATATCGTATACTTCCATTGATTTATCCCATGTTTGAATTTATTTATTTATTTGCTTGTTTCCAGCTGCTTGTCAGACATTGCTGTCTCTTCCTGTGGATTTTAATTTAGAAAATATATTAGGTAAATACTGTATTTGTTTAAACCTTTAATAACTTGAACCAAAGGTTTCGTTTGGCTGGCTTTTTGTAAATGGTAACATGGGAAATATGTGGCAGTACCTCTTTCTAAAGAAGTGGGGGAACTGTCCTGAAATTTCTCTTTTTCTTGAACATGGTTTGAATTAGCCTTATTATCATAATGAACTTTATTACTATAGACAGAAACTATAAACAGAAACTATAGACAGAAACTATAAACATTTGATTGGTATTATACTCACAATGTAGCACTTAAAAACTAAGGAATAATTTAAGATGTAAAACATCACATATGCAATTAAACTCCCTCTTTTGGGGAAAAAATTCAAACATGAAGTGCATGCTGGCTTCTGAAAAGTTGAGTAACAGAAGTATAATTGCTCTTTAAAATGACTAGCTTTGCCTTTTCTCCTATTATTAAATATAGGTGACTATTTTAGAGCTGATGAATTTGCAGATCAATCTCCTGGAAACCTCAGTTCTTCATCCCTCAGAAGAAAGCTGTTTTTAGATGGGAACGGAAGCATCTCTGACTCCTTACCTTCAGCTTCTCCCAGAAGTCCTCATAGTGGTGTTCAAACATCACTTGAGATGTTTTATTCAATAGATTTGTCTCCTGTAAAGTGTAGGAGCCCCTTGCAGACACCAAGTTCGGTGAGAAGTATACTAAAAAGCAGTTGGGTAATTTGCTGTCAAGCTTGTCCAACCCACATTATTTTGTTGTTGTTCTATCTTAGGCTTTCCGCAGCCTGAAGCCATGGTTTTTGGTTTCTGTCTCTAGTAATAAGTGGAAAAGAGGGAAGAGGAAGGGCCTTTACTGGCCCAACCAGAAACAGAAACTAAGAACTCATGACTGTATTCTCTCCCCTGGACACCCCTGTGAGATGTAGTTGGACCGAGCTGCCCAGATTGCTTTCAGAAGGAGGGATGGTTGTCTTTTGAGTATTATGCTTCACAGAAACTAACTCTAGTTCATATGTTATCATTAGTCATAGGGATGTTTAGGTCAGACTCTCCAATTTTGTATTTAGATGTGTACAGGATGACTGGATTTATCATGAGTCTCAAGGAAATTCAGCATAGGTTATTTACTAACGTATGTGAGATTTACAGTATATTACAACTGGCTTGGCATTAACAGTAAATTATTTAAACGTTTTTCACAGATGGTTGTTTAGTGTGAAACTTAATGGTTTGTTCAAATACAATGTGTTTATATTTTGACTAACATATTCAGTACTATTTCAGAATTTTTGTAGCAATCTTCTTAGTTGTCCTTGTTGCAAGGTGTCTTTTGGTGGTTCTTGTGAACTCTTCCTAGTTTATAAGTGTGTTTTGAAGACCATGATAAATAGCATGCAGCATAAGAGTTAAGGAAGAGAACCATACACATTTATTTACTATCTAATTTTATTACAGGGGCAGTTTTCTTCTAGCCCTATTCAGGCTAGTGCAAAAAAATACAGCTTGGGAAGCATAACTAGTCCTTCACCTGTTTCTTCACCCACTTTCTCACCAATTGAATTTCAGATAGGAAAGACCCCACTCTCAGGTATGTCTCATACTGAAATACCTAGTTAAAAGTTTTATACTATCAATATTTGTTATTACAGAGATTCTTTTAATTTGTCATAATGATAGAGCTCAAAATGATCACTAACCTTCTAATATTTAGAAACTTTAAATTTTAAATAAAAGACCAATTTATCTTTAAAGGCTGAAATTCTCAACCAATTTCTACTGTAGTGTTAAATACGGTTACTTTAATTAGCAATATATACATCAAACACTATCAAAAGAAATATAGCAATTTTAGAGACAAGTTGGTTTCATATGCCTTCTGACCTGTAGGTTTAGACTTTGGTAATATTCACATTTTGTATAGGTATATTTGATTAAGGTTTTTAATGTAAACATGATGTGTGGAAATTTACACATTTCTCTCTGCAATACATGAATTTCTCTTTGAAAAAATTATAGCACTTTTTGAAAACTACTCACAGTTTTTAAAAACTTCTTAGTACAAAAAATTGGAAAAGTGAAAACTCTATTTTGCTTGTCTTTGTGTATATATGCATATACACATACGGTTGCATACATGTATATACATGTATATAGATGGTTCTAGATCCTGCTGTTTTCACAAAGCATTCTATGAGTATTTTCATAGATTGTTCAAGTCATTTATAATTGTCTCAAAGCACAACTTTGAATTGCTATATATTTCATATGAATGCATCATTTGTTTTCAACCACTGATAAACATTTAAATTTTTCTAAGTTTTCTTTGTCACAAAACTAATATCTTTATGTATACATGATATTATACATGTTTATATCCTTAGATTAAATTCTCAGAAGTGAACTTATTTGGTCAAAGTGGGTGAATGTTTTTAAGGCTTTTGATGAATCTTGCCAAATTTTCCTCATAAAAGTTTGTACCAATTGAAATTTTCATCAGTGGTTTGTAAGAAAAGTCATTTTTTTCCCAGCGAGAATCACTGCTATGATTTTTGATGTTTACAAATTTGGCATATTACAAAAAGATCTCTCACTGCTTTACATTTTGTATTTTTGGTCACTAATGACATTAAGCTCTTCCCAAATATTTATTGTCATTTATGGTTTTTAGGGGGAATTGTTAGTTCAAACCAATGTTACTATTAAATGAATGACCTTCCTTTGCTTTAACTTTCATATTTTTATTATTTTATGTGGCTGAACACTTTTCATTTGCATGTTTACCATTGGAAAGGTTGTTTATGTGCTTCTGTCCATTTTTAAAACTTTTTATTAAGCTAATTAAGTTACAAAAAGTATTTTTTAAAGTTTTAAAGCATTTTTATCATTCTGATTATCATTGTTAGGCTCTTTATTGTTGCAGATATTTTCCAGTTTTGTGTTTGTTTTTTCGTGTTGCTTATGGCATTTTACATAAACACATGCATTTTCACATTTTTCATTTGCCAGGTCCAGCTGTTAAGTTGTAGGTTTCAGCTGATTTGCTAGGGATTTTCATTGTATATGAACAATTTTAGTACAATAGCAATATACTCATAAGCAAATAATTCTCAGTGTGTAAAATAATTTAATTAAAAGAGAAAGTGACCAGATGCGATGGCTCACACCTGTAATCCCAGCACTTTGGGAGGCTGAAGCCAGTGAATTGCTTGAGCCCAGGAGTTCAAGACAAGCCTGGGCAACATGGTGAAACCCCATCTCTACAAAAAAAAAAACAAAAAACAAAACAGAAATTAGCCAGGCATGGTGGAATGCCTGTAGTTCCAGCTAACTTGGGGCTGAGGTGGGAGGATCACCTCAGAGTGAGCCTGGGTGACAGAGTGAGACCATATTTTTAAAAAAGAAGAAAAAAAAGACAGTGCCAAAGAAATTATTTTTTAAGAGCCTCATCCTGCTTATTAAGACACATCCATTTGTGCTATTGTTTTTGACATCAGAATTTCACTTTGGTAAACAATACAACTGTTAGAGAAATAGTTTTTCCTGGCATGAAACATGATTACCATTTAGTACTGACTTTTCCATTTTCATGTTTTTATGACATGATTTTTTTCCCTTCCCACCTTTCAGAACAACGGAAGTTTACTGTTCATTCTCCTGATGCTTCATCTGGAACAAATTCTAATGGGATTACGAATCCGTGTATCAGAAGTCCTTATATAGATGGCTGCTCGCCAATTAAAAATTGGTCTCCTATGAGACTTGAGATGTATAGAGGTGGTACTCAGTATCGGACCTCACTGATTCAGATACCTTTTACTCTTGAGACTCAAGGTGAAGATGAGGAAGATAAAGAGACTATTCCTTCCACAGATGTCTCATCACCAGCCATGGATGCTGCGGGAATACACCTACAGCAGTTTAGTAGTGAGGCTTCTACACATGGTACACATTTGGTTGTGACTGCCGTGTCTGTTACACAAAATCAGTCCAGTGTTTCCGAGAAAGAATTAGCACTGTTGCAGGATGTTGAAAGGGAAAAAGACAATAACACTGTGGAAATGGTTGATCCTATAGAGATAGCAGATGAGAACACTTGGATTAAGGAGCCGGTTGATAATGGCAGTTTACCCATGACTGATTTTGTGAGTGGCATTGCCTTCAGTATTGAAAACTCTCATATGTGCATGTCACCTCTTGCTGAAAGCAGTGTCATTCCTTGTGAAAGCAGTAACATTCAGGTAAGGTATTTAGTATTCTATAGCCCCTTCCTCACTGCCTTGGTGTTCTTTATCCTTTCTTTTGTAAGATTATAGTGTAAGAAAGATAATGGATTAAACATGAGGACTATTATATAATATTTTTTAAAAATATCAATACCAAGTGATATGAGTAAATTTATTTTAATATGACTGATAAGTCATATTTTATATTCACATTAACTGATATTTATATGGAGTAGGAAAAGATGATGGCAGAAAAGGAATTAGCCTGCTCTAGAGAAATAATTCCTGCTAGCATCAGGCAGAATTCATCACTGTTTTATGTGGATCCAGTCCCCCAAAACATGCAAGGTCTGGTATAGTATTTGTATTCTAAAACTAAAATCATTTTTGTTTTTCCTTTATGTGATTTAGGGGGGATAAACAGAGTTTAGAGCCCCTTTTTTTTGGTGGGGGGGTTTGAGATGGGGTCTTACTCTGTCACCCGGGCTGGAGTGCAGTGGCGTGAACTTGGCTCAGTGCAGCCTCCACCTTCCGGGTTCAAGGGATTCTCCTGCCTCAGCCATCTGAGTAGTTGGGATTACAGGCGTGAGCCACCGTGCCCGACCTTAGAGTTTTTTTATGTATGCATTTTTGTACCTTTCTTTTAGAAATGTGATTTATAGCAACATTTTTCATGAAATTATACATTTCCAATTTTGCAATGTCTCCAACAACTGGAAAACCTGATTCATTTGATAGATACATATACTTCATAATCAGCACTTTGGAAAGGCATTTGTTCCATTCATTTTTGTGTTCTTTGAGCTGAGAATTTTGAAGGAACTTCAAATATCAGAAGGGGATAGCAATAACATCTAACACTGATGTAGCATTACTATATGCCAAGTCCTATTCTGAGACCTTTACATGTTTTAATTTGTTGAATCTTTACAGCAATCTTGTGAGGTATGTGTACTGTTATCCCTGTTTTACAGATGAGGAAACTGAGGGTCAGAGAGGTTAAGTAAATTACCTAAAGTTTCTATACAAGTAGTAAGTGGAAGAGCTGAGATTTGATCCTGGCAGTCTGGCTTTAGAGTCCATGTTGTTTAATCCAAAAGTTAATACTGACTCATAATAATAGCTAATACTCACATGGTATTTTGATATACCAGGCATTCTTCTAACTACTTTATTAATTCATTTAATTCTCACACCAACCCTATAAGGCTTTGGTGGTGTCAGTTTTGGCATGCTGAAGTTAAAACTCCGGGAAGGATTCTAAATGACCCAAAATTAAATATAGTATTTTGCTCATATTTTTATGCTTCTGTTGCCTATCCTGACTTACAGCTTCATTGCTCAAAAAAGATTATACTAGAATCACTTTTACATATTTTTGCTTCTCTGAAGTTGGTTTCATAAATAGAAAAAAGCACATACAGGCTTAAAAGTATATGCCTTAAAGGCATTGTTTTCTTCTTTTACTCTCTGCCTTTTTTTCACTTTCTCTCTCTCTTTTTTAGCAGAGCATTTATAGAGGAATTACAAAAATACTTTTGTTGAAATACACCTTAATCATCATCCAATCCAACTAACCTTTGGAAGCTGTGGGTAGCATATTCTCCCATAATTGTCACTACTAACTTGTCAAACAATCTATACTTGATTACACTTGCAGGGATATTCCATTCATTTTTTAACTTCTCTTACTAGATAATAGATATCGTCATCTGTCAAATGGTGATCTGTTTTATAATTGAGGGAACTGAGGCATGCAAGAGGGGGTAGAATCTGAGCCCTGATAGGAGTACCCACAGTAACTCCTCCATGTTTAAAGGCCAGGGTGCCAGGATGGGTGTGGGTGCAAATGTATTTAGTTGAGGGGCGAGCATGGCATTAAAGAACATGGGCTTGGGAAACCGTAGTGGCAGATTTCAGTTTATAGCCCAGCTCCATTAGCTTTATAAATCCCAGAAAGTGACAGTTTCTTTCAGCTTGTTTACTCTTCTTTAAATGGGGATAATAATAGGATTACAGGATATTAGCATGATCATTGTGATTAATATAATAGTAAACAGTGCCTGAACACTGTTGGTGGGAATATGAATTAGTACAACTATTATGGAAGTTCCTCAAAAAACTAAAAATAGAACTACCATGTGATCTAGCAATCCCACTAGTAGGTATATATCCAAAGGAAAGGAAATCAGTATGTCAAAGAGATACCTGCACTCCAGTGTTTATTGCTGCACTATTCATAATAGCCAGAATATGGAATCAACCTAAGTGTCCATTAATAGGTGAATGGATAAAGAAAATGTGGTATACACAATGGAATACTACTCAGCCATAAAAAAGAATGAAATCCTTATATTTGCAGCAACACGGATGAACTGGAGGACATTAAGTGAAATAAGCCAGGCACAGAAAGATAAATACCACATGTTCTCACTTCTATATGAGGAAGCTAAAAAGGTTGATTTCATAGAAGAGTGTAGAATAGTGGTGGGTAGTAGAGGATGAGAAGGGTAGGGGGAGCAGGGATAGGGAGAGGTTGGTTAATGGATACAAAAGTACAGCTTGATAGGAGTACATTCTAGTGTTCTATAACACTATAGGGTGAGTGTAATTAACAATTTATGGTATATTTTCAAATAGCTTGAAGAGCAGATTTTGAAAGTTCCCAACACAATGATAAATGTTTGAGTTAATGGATATGCTAATTACCCCAATTTGATCATTACACATTGTAAACATATCAAACTATCACATACATCATAAATGTGTGTAATTGTGTGTCAGTTTAAAATAATAATGAAAGCAAAAACGTAAGTAGTAACGGGAGGCAAGGTCCTCTGAATGGTAACAAACAAGGGGGACTGAGAATGATGAGGGAAGGGCTAAAGTGCTGGTCCCAGATGTCAAGGAATGTTATCACAGGGCACAACTGTTGCCAATTAAATGTTTTAAAAGACAATAATGTCTGATTTATGTGGTAGAAAAATAAATTTAGTAACAAAGTGCATGTTAGATGACTGACATAGAGACACCATTTAAAGGCACCATTGCCCAACTGGAATGTAAAGTTTGCAATGAGAACCAAGTTTGAATTCGAGTTCTTTTATTTCCAGGCTGTGGGATCTTAAGGCAAGATTTACATAGCAGTGAATAGAACACAACTTCTTAATTTGTATCCCCTCATCCTTCTTAGCTATAAAGTGAGATTGATGCCTACCTTGATGCCTGTGGGGGATAACAAGGTATCTGTTGCCTGGTTGGTACGCATTAGGCACTGACATTAGCAGAAGTCTAGATGAGAGACAGTGAAGTCAGCCACCATCTCAACTTGGCTCCCATGGATCCTGCTCTTCCCATAGTGTGGGACAAACTCCCTACATGCCTTACTTCTGCTGTACTAATGAGTAACTTTTCCTTCCATATATATCCAGTTACATATTAGTATTGCATTATAAGCCAGCTATTTGGCAGTGATGAATATTAGAAGGAAGAACTATTGGCAGAATCTCTGGGAGCAATCTGACATTTATGTTTTTGATCAAGTAGCTATTGAATGATAGCAGAACAAGGCTTTCCCCCAAAAATGCTATACGTCACAAGACTTTTGTTCTAATGGAACATGACCTCCAGTAGTAAGCAGATGTGTATCCAGATATGTATCAGGATTATAACTGATAGACTGCATTTTCTCGGCTAGTCTGTACCTTTGTGAGGGAAACAAAATGAGAGTCAGCTTTTTCCTTCCCTCTGATGCTAACTTGCAGGGAGGGCTTAAATGCAAAGTGATTCCCTTGTGGATTGCTTTCTTTGGTGCTCAGCATTATACAGGTAAATGGAGTGTTGTGCAGTGAACAGAACCTGGACTGAGGTCTCACATCTTCATCACCTCATCACTGGATGACACTGTGAAAGTTAACCTTTCTAAGCCTTAATTTCCTTCTCTAGTAAAGTAATAGGGTTGTCGAAAGGAGAAAAAGATATTAAATATATACAGATAGTGCCTGGCCTTTTTAGAGACACTCAATAAGTGTTATATATGTCAAGCTGGAAATTGGCTAGAATCTTTTTTTGTTCTTTTGCACTGAAAAAGTGTATCTTAGGATGCTACAATTTTTATTAATATGAAAAACTGAATTAACATCTAGAGCCATTATATATGTGGCATGATTGTGAACAACTAGGTGTGAATATAGTATAACCTTTTTAAAGGCAGCATGCCTTTTTGGTAGATTTTATTTAGAGCTGCGTCCAAGCCATTTAGAGACAAGCCTGGAAAATGCCTTGGAAGGTGAAGTTAGTTGTAATACTCATTGTCGTCTACTAGGTATGATCACAAAGTAACAGGAAAGCATTTTGTCAGTAGACTATTCGCTGATTCTTAAGGAAGTTACAAGATATATTTCATTGGAAGGAATTATAAAATGACTACAATAATCAGTACTATGCAGAACTACCTTTTATAGTTGTGCATTACTTTTGAATTTTGTTCAACATGATCATGTTAGGATCGTTCAGATGTAGTGAGTGACAGTTTATAGTGGTTTACTTATTTAAATATTTGACTTTTAAGTTCCTCACAATATATTTTTTTCTTTTTTCTCCTGTCAGATGGATAGTGGCTATAATACGCAGAATTGTGGAAGCAATATTACGGATACAATTGGGGCAGAAAGTTACTGCAAAGAAAGTGATGCACAAACCTGTGAAGTTGAGAGTATATCTCAAGCATTTAATATGAAGGTACAGAGAAAATATAGAGAAAACCTAATATTGTTTAGATTAGAAATATAAAATAATTTCAATTATTAGACAATAGTACTATTGAGAAACTATATGAAATTTAAAACACTAAAAGGTAAAGCCTATTTTCTTGAAATCCAATAGCCTTGAAATATTTTGTTTACTCTGAATATAGTAACACAAGTGTCTTACATACTACAGAGTGTGCAAAGGTAGCATATATTTGATGAGGGCATTCACTGAACCCTCCAGATGAAGGTTATATATTCCTACTTGAAGAAACTCATAATTTCAGGCACTAGTCAGGACAGTCTTTAATTTTATATTCCAATTTCTTTTGTATTTTATTTTTTTGTAGAGACACGGCCTACTGTGTTGCCCAGGCTGGTCTCAAACTCCTGGTGTCAAGCAGTCTTCCTGCCTCAGCCTCTCAAAGTGCTGGGATTACAGGCATGAGCCAACATGCACAGCCTTGTATGCCATTTCTTCTTTTTCTTTTTTTCTTTGAGACAGGGTCTTATTCTAAGTCACCCAGGCTGGAGTGCAGTCGTAGAATCATAGATCACTGCAGCCTTGAACTGCTGGGTTCAAGCAATCCTCCTGCCTCACCCTCCTGAGTAGCTAGAACTACCGGTGTGAACCACCTCGCACTGCTGTTGTATGCCAGTTTCTTACAAAATACTATAAATATCAGCAAAATGTGCAACCAAAGTTTGATAGGGAGGCCACCTTAGTTTTCCCTTCTGTTGTATGTAGTACGAGCAAATTGCCTTTCTGTTGTAAGTAGTATCAGAGAAGGTCTCTTCTAATATTAACCTGAACAAAATCCATCCTGTTTCAGATGTAGTTATCTATCTAAACATAAGTAGAGATACATGGAGGATTTTTAAAAATTTTATTATTATTATTTTTTGAGACGGGGTCTCATTCTGTCACCCAGGCCAGAGTGTAGTGGCATGACCACAGCTCACTGCCAGACTCAAGCAGTCTTACCACCTAAGCCTACCGAGTAGCTTGGGACTACAGGCATGTGCCACCACACCCAGCTTTTTAAAATTTTTTGTAGGGACAGGGTCTCACTATGTTGCCAGGGCTAGTCTCAAACTCCTGGGCTCATGCGATCCTCCCACCTTGGCCTCTCAAAGCGTTGGAATTCTTTTTGATACAGAATATTGATTTATAAAATACTGCATCTTTACTGTACCTTCAGAGTTCAGCTAAAGAAACGTGCTTTTAGGTTTTAAAAACAGTTCCGATAACTGCATCCTCGAGTGGTCCTACTAAAACTGAAAACGAGGTGTTGTCTTCTTTTTCACAGGAAGACCACACAACACAGAGGTGTTGGATGAAAACAGCAAGTCCTTTTCAGTGCAGCAGTCCATAGAATAAGAATCAAAGACTAAGCTTAAGAGTTCCTCACATATGTCGTTGTGCACAGGATCAATGTGATGGTGATTGGGGAAAAAATTACTTCAAGTAACATTTTTCGCTTTCCCTCCGTAATGTGAAAAATCAAGGGCTTACTGACATAGGAACAACGGAAATGCTCCTGGAACTTCAAGTTGCTGAATTATAAATTTATTTTTTATCAATAAATATTTTTATACTTTACATTGAGTGATGTGTTTAACAACAAATTGTGACAGAGCTGAGTGCTCCTATCTGACAGGGTCAATGAACTACTTATTAAGCCTTCCTGATAGCACTGAATTTAGCAGTTCTGAGAACATGTGAAGAAACTATGTTAAAACTGAAGGCCCTATATATTTTTACATAAAAGCTTGAACATACAGATGAATTATAACCCAGAAATCTTAGATATAAAACTTATCGAAGATACAAAAAAGGAAATTAAACAGGTTTCCTGAAATGTTAGTTCTTAAACTGTTCACCTCTGTGGGGAAAATTCTTAGTTCCTGTGATAACTGTTCTAGTTACTACTTTTAAATATGTAAATACTGGAAAGGTAGTACTAGCGACATCATCACATGTATTGTTATCTATGGGGCAAATGTGTGGTGCCCAGAATAATATACCTCATGCCTAGGGTAGGGACATCCTTTCCAGCTCAAACGTGGGTAGGGATGTGGGAGAATAAGAGTGTGGGAGAACGAAGAGAAAAAGTGGGGCTCGGAGAGTGGAGTTCCTGTAGGGCATAGGCCTGTGAAGTAACACTGGGGCAGATGTGTATGTTATATACAACTATTTTTTTAAAAAAAACTTATATCCATGTTGGGAGTAGATGCGTATATAAGAGTTTGGAAATACTATCTTTGGAGAATGTATTTTTGTATTTATAAATCAACTTTTAAAAACTGTCTCATTCAAAAAGGAATAATTCATATGTACCCCTAGGAAATAAAGACCTATGTTATCAATGTGTCATTTTCTTCTTTCCTCCTCAACTGTACCCTGAAATACTACTGCTGACCTGCAGAAAATGTGCCGCGTTATGTACCTGGCTCATCTTCAACACACTAACCATGAACACCACAAGAGTCTCACTCTTGTCGCTCAGGCTGAACTGCAGTGGTGCGATCTCGGCTCACTGCAACGTCCGCCTCCCAGGTTAAAGTGATTCTCCTGCCTCAGCCTCCCAAGTAGCTGGGATTACAGGCGTCTGCCACTACACCCAGCTAAGTTTTTGTATTTTTAGTAGAGATGGGGTTTTACCATGTTGGCCAGGCTGGTCTCGAACTCCTGGTATCAGGTGATCCACCCATCTCGGCCTCCCAAAATGCTAGGATTACAGGCGTGAGCCACTGCACCTAGCCGGCAAAGTTTTTTAAATGGTTGGCAGGGGTGGGGAGAATCAAATGAGTAATGTTTTGTGACATCAAAATTATAATGACGTGCTGCATAACTTTTGGTCAACAATGGCCAAATATATCATGATGATCCCGTAAGATTTCAATGGAGCTGAAAAATTCCTATTGCCTGGGGACACAGCCATGGTAACATCATAGTGAAATTACGTAGCCTAAGTGTATAGTGTTTATAAGAGCCTACAGTAGTGCACAGTAATATAGGCCTTCACATTCACTAACCACTTACTGACTCACCCAGAGCCAGCTTCCAGTCCTGCCAACTTGTTCATGGTAAATGTCCTAAATAGGTATACCATTTTATATCTTACATATACCTATATTTTTTTTTTACTGTACCTTTTCTATGTTTAGATATGTTTAGATATACAAATACTTAGCACTGTGTTACAACTGCCTACAGCAATCAGTACAGTAATATGCCATATAGGTTTATAGGTTAGGAGCCATAGGTTGTCCCATATAGGATACCAGAGGGTATACCATCTAGGTTTGTGTAATTACATCATGATTTTCACACAATGATGTAATTGCCGAGTGACATGTCTCAGAACGTATCCCCGTCATTAAGTGACACATGACTATATATGAAACTTAACAAATCAGGCTTTGTTGGAACACAGTCATGTTGATTTGTTTATGTATTGTATATGGCTCCTTACACACTATCAACGGCAGAGTTGTGTACTATAGTTGCAATACAGACCATAGCCAACAAAGTCTAAAATGTTCCAGCACTCACAGAAAAGGTTTTTTGACTCCTACTCTTAGTGTCATTGACCCATTTTACTTGGACCAAAGACTACTCAAGTCTATTTTCCTCCAACTGACACAAGTTTCTGTCTCAATGTATGGAGGTTTTCCTCAGTAATAGGAAACTGGAAAAATTAGTCAACATTTACTGAGTGCCTAAATGACTACCTATTTGGTATACCTGCTGATTTACTTGCCAGGCTTTTCTCACTATACTGCAAGCTCCTTGAAGACAGAGTTTACTTGAGTGGAACCTGACACACCGTAAGTGCTTTAGAAATTGAATAAATAAGCCAAGTAAAACGTTTTAAGGCAACCCTATCCCAAAATATTCCTGAAGGCATTAATTTAATCATTACCAATCTCTGTGATTAGCAAAGGAAGTAGTTTGGCACACCAAATTTTATTAATAATACTTATTTTAATCTGTTCCCTTTAGTATGCCTTTATACAGTTCCCCTCGTGTACATACACTGATACAACTACAATTTAAAAGCCACTAATTATCTGTTTTTTATTTTGTAAGTAACAAGATACAGACATTTGAATGCCAATGTCTTATTCTGGAGAGACACTGGAGCTGAAGTTCAACAATGATGATCACACTTATTACCTGGTAATAAAAACAACCATCTTTCCAGTCAGGTCAAAATATACTACTTCTTGCCTTTCTACCAATTCCCAAGCATTCACAGTTGTTCAAGGACCACTAATAAAATACAGGAAGCTTTTAAAGACAGTAAGAGAATACTTAGTGTAAATTAGGTGAATTAAAGATGGCAAAGGAGATTACATCCTCAACACTGACAGCTTCCAAGACTTAGAAAAGAAGATTGTTCCTTGCTTCTAAGATTGTTCTATTTTCCTCTGTAGGAAAATGAAAGTTTTTTCCTACAAATATTAAATAATCAAAGTACTTATGCAAAATTAATCTGCTCCTCAATGAGATGAGCACTCCATTTAAACGATCTTTACAGATCCCTGAAGTTGCTATCCTGTCACTGTATTTAAGTGATGGATATTCAATTGAATTATTCTGCATAAATAATTCTGTTCAACCCAGAAGTAAAGCAGTATGATGGGACAGATACAGTCAACCATTCAATAAAAATGCAAATGTCTGAAATTACTAAAATGTACTTAAAAGTAACAAACTGTATCACACACTTAGGCTTAGAAGTGTTCTTTCAAGTTTTTTCTTTTAAAAATAAAACCAGTCTTTGAAGATTTCTGTTGAATATAGCTATTTTCCAAGCTTTATCTTCTTTTTCTCTGGTCCATTAAGGTCTGTGTTTGAAGTATCGGTAGGAATGCTTATTCCTGGTATCTAAGATAATGCAAATGGGGGGAAATAAGGTGATTTAAAGGATAAAATACATCTCATCCTCATCTTCCCCTTCCCCACTGCCAGTTTCAAATTTAAAAGGATGTAGTGGTAGGGAGGGGAAAGGGGGCTAATTAAAGGTTTTATACACAGAATGTATTTTACAAAGTAACAGTGGTTCAAAAATGCAGAAGGTAGACATGGTCTCAATAGGTGAGAAGCATGTCATTTAGGAAGTGTTCTTTTTAACTATAAAACAGCCTTCCCCATGGGGAGCCACTGTGATCGACAGAATCAGAGGTTTCAAGTGTGTTGGGGAAGGACAAAGGTTAAGAACCAGTATCTTAGGTGAAAAACCTACACTTCATCTTCAAAGTGCAGAGTTCAAAACTTCTAGACAGAAAAGACTAGGCAGGAGAATGGAAGATCTTTTTATTTTGCCACCAAAGACCTGAGCAGAATCTCAGATGTCTAGAATCCCGTGGCCTAAAGAAATCAATGAGAAAACAGGATTTGCTATGCAAATATTTGGTTTCTACACTACTTATAGGGTTCCCTCTAACATTAAACAGAAATAACTATGTCCCTCTCTCTGACAAAATATGTACTGTTTGTTCCATCACAACCAGGAAATATTAAGTTTGGCCTTACCTGTGGTTCTACCAGGGACATTCGGATTTTCTGATGCTGAAGATTAGATGAGTCTAACATGATTTTCACTTTAACTTTATCAAATACATGGAACACTGTATCTTCTATTTTAAGTGAAGGTATCTAAACAAAACACATTTTATCATTCTTAATTGCTTCCTTACATTTGAGGCTTTGTTCTAACCCTTTACAATTTATCTTACATAGTGAAAGTTTAAATATAAAAATTAGTAAGCATCTACGTGTTCAACATAACAAAGGCCATAAACCTAGTAGTCTCACATAAATATGACCTATTTATGTGCATACTTTCTCCTTCATTAAGATAGTTCTAATATATATATGTTCATTAAAATCTTGATTAATTTATCAACTCACTAATAAATAGGAAATTTTTAGTTTAGTAGAGGAACACAAAGGTACTTTGGCCAGTTTATTGTTCAAATATTCTCTCAGGGCTGTGGTTCTCCTAAGGTGAATAGGGAGTATGTGTGTCACATAAGAAACACTGGAAGTAAGTTAAAAAAAAAAAAAAAGTTTCTTCCCTGAGTTGTAAATAGTCATTTATTCCTTTACTTTATTGGTGCATGTAGGGCAAAACTTTACATGGTATAAAAGAAAAAATCAAAGACAACAATTGCATATGAGAAGATATATAGTGGTGGGAAATTGGGAGTAAAACCATAGCTTAGTTGGCAAAATTAAATGTAGATTTCCTGGCATGTATTTGGAGATCTGGATAAATTCTTCAGGGTACAAAAAATAATTTTATGCTTTATGGGTGCCATTTATGAACTCCCAAAGAAAAAGTGCCCCCAGAAAAGAAAACAAACATGAGAAATACTGTACCTCATCATCATAAATAAGCCGTGGGTTTGGTTTGTCCTTTTCTTCAAAAAAGACTGTCCCTTCTAAACCATACTTTGGAATTAATACCACAATGGCATTCTTTCTTACAAATAAAATATAGGCTTCTTCACTTACTATTCCTTTGCTTTTGAAAAATAACTGTAAAATAACATACAACTTGTTTAGTCTTAAAATATTTTGAAATTAACAAAGAAATTGAAATTAAATTAAAAATGAACAAAACTTCATCTTTTCTAGCAGTATCGACAGAAGGCAAATACCTGGGTATGATAAGCCACTGATGCACGTTGGGCATATTGAGCCATTTTGTGCCGGAAATTTAGATTTTTACATATATCTGCAAGCTTGTGTTTGTCTGTCAACTCTGGATAAGTACAGTCAGCCCCAACAGCCACAGCCAAAAGCCGATGAACGATGACATCTGCGTATCTAGACAGATGAAGGAGAAATAAGAACCGTAGTATGTCAGTACTAATATGTGCTTTTAAAATTCAAAATTAACTATTTTCTATCTCCTTTAATTTCATAAAAAAATACCTTCTGATGGGTGAAGTAAAATGTGTGTATATTGGAGATGCTAAGCCATAGTGATGAAAATCATTATCCATTCCAGAACAGAAGTACACAGCCTGCATCATACAGCGAGTGGCCAATATTCTCAACAGAGTGTTTAGATATGGAAAAGTAGGAGATTCGGCCCGATCCAAAGACTCAGCCAAAGACTTGGCTGTATCAGTCTTGATTTCCAAATTCTGTAAACAAAAAGAAAGGAAGAGCACCATATTAAACATTTCTAAGTCAGTATCATTATGTCTTCAAAATATAACTGATCTGACTGAACAAACATCATGTTTTCGTTATTTTCCTTCCCTTCAAAGTAGAAGTAATAGCCAGAAACAAAACTGTACTGGTCACTACAGTTCCATTAGAACAATGTTGGGATTCATCAAATTTAGCTGCCTTGTTCTACCCTAGGAAGATGAGTCAAATATACATCTCTTCTCTTAGGTCTTTGGAAGAAGTAAGATAATGAAGGAAAAAAAATTCCTATTTACAGAGTAAGCCTTGGAGCAGAGGAGTGAGAAGCTGATTCAATTCCTATGAATCTGGAGAAGCTGGGCATGCATGCCATAAAGGTCTGATCCAAAAATCAGAAACCAATGCCATCGTGTTAGACTAATGCTCTGCAGTCCAACATTACTGCTCCCTCTCTCCTAGATGAGAAAGATAGGGCCTAACTAGGTAATCCAAGGAAAAGCAATGTAAGCCATAGTCACCCAAGGGGTAAGCACCCATAAATGAAAATCTACTAACAAGAAGCAGTGGGTATACAGGGCTGAAAAAATGTGCTCTTTCTATAGTTTCCTCTTTTCCATGTATGGAATAAATATACTTTTCTTACGAACATGAAATGTAAAGGACTTAACTGAGTTGAAGTAAAAAAACCCAAAAAAACCCAAAAACAAAAACAAAAACAAAATACATTATTTGTAAAGTTAAGCGGTTGACAGGAGCCATGAAGCAACATAGACATACGAAACATGCATAAAGGCAAGGAAATATGGAAGAGTTTTATATGACCAGGACGCTACATATATCTTAGTCTAAACATCTGGCTTTAGCATACGGTGAAAAACATTAGGCTGGGTGCGGTGGCTCATACCTGTAATCCCAGCACAGCACTTTGGGAGGCCGAGATGAGACAATTACTTGAGTCCAGGAGTTTGAGACCAGCCTGGGCAACATAGTGAAAACCTATCTCTACCACAAAAATACAAAAAATTAGCCACTCATGGTGGTGTGCGCCTGCAGTCCCAGCTCCTCCAGAGGCTGAGGCAGGAGGAGGGCTTAGGACTGGGAGATGGAGGGTGCAGTGAGCCGAGATCGTGCCACCGTACTGCAGTCTGGGTGACAGTGAGACCCTGTCCCCCCCAAAAAAAAAACAAAAGAAAAAAGAACTGTTGGCATATTCTTGTTATTAACAAACAATAAAACCTTTATGGAAATATGAATGTAAACTATTTAGAACAACAGGTAGATGAAAACACAAATAGATGATTTTTCAAACTATAGGACCTTACCCTTGACCTAGCTGCCTTAACAAGAATTTCATAATTTGACGGAGGTGGAGCAGGATGTTTTCGAAGCAGAGCATGTTCAGAAAATTCCTCGTGAATTTTTTTTGCAACAGAAATATTGGCAAGTAACATAAATTCTTCAACCATGGAATTTGTTTCCCTGCCAATGGAAAAAGCATTAAACAAAACAAAAAAAGAATCTGAGACTTCTATATATCATATTTTTTCACAGGTTACCTTTGTTACAAAGAAGATAATAAGAGCATTTCCTATGTAAACATTCATATGTCTGTGTACATCTGTATTTTAAATAACTTACGATTCTTTCATCTCTCAGTTACTCTGCTAACAATCTCTTATTATGCAACTACTGCATGAGTAAACCTTACATGCTAGAGCAAATCTTACATGCTAGAGGAGACTATACAAATTGCACTCAACCAGTTGCAGTGGCTCACACCTGTAATCCCAGCACTTTGGGAGGCTGAGGCGGGCAAATTATTTGAGCCCAGGAGTTCGAGACCAGTTTTGCCAACATGGCGAAACCCCGACTCTACTAAAAATATAAAAAAATTAGCCAGGTCTGGTGGCACATGCCTGTAGTCCCAGGTACTCAAGAGGCCGAGGCATGAGAATCACTTGAACTCAGGAGGTGGAGGTTGCAGTGAGCCGAGATTGCATCACTGCACTCCAGCCTGGGTGACAGAGCAAGGCTCTGTGTCAAAAAACAACAACAAAATTGCACTCAAAAACAGAAGCTTTACTACTCTATTTATATATAAAATGAAAACAAGCATTTTTACTAGGTCCAAAAATATTTTTATTTAATTGTAAATCAATAAAGTTTACAAGAATTAAAAGCTATTTAGATCATATAAATTTTGGCTTAAAAACCAAAATTTTTAACAATAAATTACTCAAATGAAGAGGCCATATTTATAATAGCTAATTTCGATACTTCTAATGGGTCAGTCAGTGTGCTATAAGTACATCCCGCCCTCAACACACACACACCCCCCTACACACTGTTTTACAGATGAGAAAACTGAGGATATGTTCATTATTCTCTTGCTCAAGGTGAGAGTTATTAGCAGTATGAGAATTTGAGTTCACACAATCTGACTTCAAAACTCTCAACCAATCTGATACTGCTGTCATTCTCTATATAGTTATTCACATCCATTTTCAGGTTAGTTTAGAAAATGATCCATCTTCTGTCGATACAGTGCTTTCTGTCTTGCAAGTCAATGAACACATAGTATTAACCTTTCATTCAGGTTTCATCTTGTAACTTCTTAACAATATTTCTAAACTATATTCATTTAAAAAATATTAGAAAGACCTCCAATCATATGGGGACATCTTAGAAATGTGTTCTTTCTTCTTCTTGGTAAGAAGAAATGACTGGCGTTTTACTTTGGCAAAGCTAGTGTCAACCTTTTGCTCATAAAAGCTCTTAGTACTGGGCTCATTATTAGCATTAACATTAGACATACACAGAAGTTCTACTATAAGGGATTTTTAGATATTATAATAGCACTAAAGCACATATTGGTTCTAAGTAAAAAATTTGAGTATATTCCCATTTTTAACCCTTGGTCATCTATTAGAAAAGTGCATATGCATGTTGAATTCCAGAATTATCTTAATATAAATAAGAGGCAGGGAAAGAGGCCTAAACTCTGATTTAACAAAAAAATTCTTGTTTCCTACATCTTAACTAAATCAATAAACAACAATAGCTAATATCACCCTCACAGCACCCTATGAGGTAGGTGCCATTATCAGTCATAGGCAATTTACAGACAAATAAATTGTGGCATACAGAGGTCAAATAACTACTTTAGTTCGCGATATAATAGTAGTAACAGCAGAGGCATCCAAACCTAGGGAGTCTGGCTTCAGAGCCCACGATCTTCACCGTTATTCTACCCTACTATCTATCCTACTATCCATTATTCTATCCTACCCCCCATCTTTCTGGCACCAGGGACTGGTTTCATGGAAAACAATTCTTCTATGCAACGAGGGGAGGAAAGGATGGTTTCATCAGGCATTAGATTCTCATAAGAAGTGTGCAACCTAGATCCCTCCTATGCACAGTTCACAATAGGGCTGGCGCTCCAATGAGAATCCAATGCTGCCACTGATCTGACAGAAGGCGGATCTCAGGTGGTAATGCTCATACCCTAGGGGCTGGGAACCCCTGCACTATAGTATATTCCACTTTAGAAATTAATCAGGGTAATCTTTTTTTATCTTACTATAACTATTACTAGTCAAGTTCTAATACATCACACATCAAAGCAAACAAATTCAAATTGAAAGTTCTTATATTACACGACTAAACGCAGTTTTACAGAAGAAAAACCGAGCTTAAATTTACTTTTCTGTCCTTCGTAAGCCAAATAATGTAGAAATCATGACCCTAATCGTTATTTTGTATATAAATGTTTTAGTTATTAGTACTTATAGTAGACATGACATTTAAAATAAAAAATCTTATCTACTGCCCATCAAAAAAATTTACAAACCTAAGTTCCTTGGTCTGCAGATCTATAGGATCATGAGTTTCACTGTCCATGTGGAATCGAACTTCAGGAGAAGATAGAGTCAAAGCCCTAAATAAAAATTAAAGAGAAAAATTATAGTCAAGCAAGCCAATAAAAGACAAAATTATAGAAATACTCTTTTAAAAAAGACAACGACTACAGCAAGTATGTAATAGTTGCTCTTCTGAAGGCTTTATGACATCTGCTGTTTCATGTTCTATTTTCATGAACAGCTCAGTAGATTTAAAATGCATTTAACATGAGAGGACAATAGCAACACAAGGAAATCTGAATCCCTGTGCTTCTAAGGGCTTATGTATCTTCTGTATCCAAACAATGAGTTCTTATTGAGCTACATAGGTTTTTAATCACTTTTATATATAAAGAAGGGGATTTGGCTGTATTTAATTTACTACAGAGACCAGTTATTGGGGCAGGGGACAATAAAGAGGGGCAAAAGGGAAGCTGCTGTGGGTAGCTTAATAACACCAGGAGATCCACAGTTCAAAAGTATCCTCCACAAAGATTCCTCCACAAAGATTACACCAACAGAGAAGCAACTGATAACCTACTATCACTAATAGGTTACAAGTAGCGATGGCTATTAATATTTGAGTGCTAAGTGTCAGATAAACAATTCATGCTCAGGACTTTACACACATGGTTCATTTAATGAGCTGGCAAGCTCTCCTTTGGAAAGTAAATCCCCATATGGCAAGGCAAGTCTAATGTTTCTTATACCTTGACATAACTTTCATGAGGTCCGCTCTAAGTCAACCTAAAACTAAAAATTTTAATGAGGCTGGGCAACCTTGAACAATCATGGAGAAGGAAAAGAAGGGGAGGAGAAAAATTAAAATAAGATGGAGCAAGTTAAGTGAAATACAAAGTCTAAGTCCTTGTCTTCCTCAATTCCTCACCTGTATTAAAAGAACTATAGTAGGAATACATACTAAAAAGAGAATCTCAAAAATATTCCTTTCTTGCCTTGTAGCAGGCAAGAAATAAGGCTCTACATCAGGTCTGATATGTATTTATTAATGTATTTTGACATAAAAAGGTATACTTATCACATTTTGATCATTTTTCCTCATAGAACACCTAAAATGTTTTGTCTACCCATGAGTATTAATACTTTAAGAAGGCAAAAGATAGTTTTCTTTTTTTTTTCAATTCTCCCTAAGACTAAAATGATTCAATGATGTTTTCCCAGTAGGAAACCATCTACTAACCAAATTAAAAATACAGACTGTTGAAATTTAAAAAATCCTTTCCAGTTTTAAAAAGCTATGTCACAAATGCGAATTCTTACTTTAAAACTATTAAAATAAATACAGCTTCAATTTACATTTTACATTGCTTAAAAAAAAAACTCTGTGTTTTGTGTCACACACAAAAAATTAATTATCTTCTTCTTGTATCCAAGTGACTAGCTTGTGTGAAAGTTTTGCTCAAATTTAATACCATCCACTGGGTTTTAGCACACTCAAATGATCCTTCCAGTTTCAAGTTGCATATTTAAGATCACATAAAAAATTCCCTGAAAACGGAGGTGTTAGTAGACATAGGTACATAACTACCTCAAACACTATCCAACAGAACATTCGACAGTGATGGAAATGTTCTATGTGTGCCCTGTCCAATACGATAGTCATTAGTCACATGTGGCTACCGATCACTTGAAATATGGCTGGTAGGACCAGAGCAAGATGGCCAAATAGGAGCAGCTCCAGCCTCCAGCTCCTGGCGCGAGCGACACAGAGGATGGGTGATTTCTGCATTTTCAACTGAGGTACTGGGTTCATCTCACTGGGGAGTCTGGAAAATCAGTGCTGGTCAGCTGGTGCAGCCCCAACAGCGAGAGCTGAAGCAGGGCGAGCCATCACCTCACCTGGGAAGCACAAGGGGGAAGGGAATCTCTTTTCCTAGCCAAGGGAAACTGAGACACACAACACCTGGAAAACTGGGCAACTCCCACCCTAATACTGTGCTTCACCAAAGGTCTTAGCAAACAGCACACCAGGAGATTATATCCCACACCTGGACGGGAGGGTCCCACACCCACGGAGCCTCCCTCGTTGCTAGCACAGCAGTCTGAGATCTAACTGCAAGACAGCAGCGAGGCTGGGGGAGAGGCGCCTGCCATTGCTGAGGCTTAAGTAGGTAAACAAAGCCATGGGGAAGCTCAAACTGGGTGGAGCCCACCGCAGCTCAAGGGGGCCTGCCTGTCTTTGTAGACTCCATCTCTGGGGACAGGGCATAGCTCAACAAAAAGCAGTAGAAACCTCGGCAGAGGTAAATGACCCTATCTGACAGTTTTGGAGAGAGCAGTGGATCTCCCAGCACAGAGGCTGAGATTTGAGAATGGACAGACTGCCTGCTCAAGTGGGTCCCTGATCCCTGAGTAGCCTAACTGGGAGACATCCCCCACTAGGTGCAGACCGACACCTCACACCTCACACGGCAGGGTACACCCCTGAGACGAAGCTTCCAGAGCAAGAATCAGACAGCAACATTCGCTGTTCAGCAATATTCTAACTTCTGTAGCCTCCACTGCTGATACCCAGGCAAACAGCGTCTGGAGTGGACCTCAAGCAATCTCCAACAGACCTACAGCTGAGGGTCCTGACTGTTAGAAGGAAAACTAACAAACAGAAAGGACACCCACACCAAAACCCCATCAGTTGGTCACCCTCATCAAAGACCAAAGGCAGATAAAACCACAAAGATGGGGAAAAAGCAGGGCAGAAAAGCTGGAAATTCAAAAAATCAGAGCGCATCTCCTCCTCCAAAGGAACGCAGCTCATCGCCAGCAACGGATCAAAGCTGGACGGAGAATGACTTTGACGAGCTGAGAGAAGAAGGCTTCAGTCGATCAAACTTCTCAGAGCTAAAGGAGGAACTACACAACCAGCACAAAGAAACTAAAAATCTTGAAAAAAGAATGGAAGAATGGATAACTAGAATAATCAATGCAGAGAAGGCCACAAACGAACTGACAGAGATAAAAACCATGACATGAGAAATAGGTGACAAATGCACAAGCTTCACTAACCGATCGATCAATTGGAAGAAAGAGTATCAATGATTGAAGATCAAATGAATGAAATGAAGTGAGAAGAGAAGTCTAGAGAAAAAAGAGGAAAAAGAAATGAACAAAGCCTCCAAGAAATATGGGATGATATGTGAAAAGACCAAATCTACATCTGATTGGTGTGCCTGAAAGTGAGGGGGAAAATGGAACCAAGTTGGAAAACACTCTTCAGGATATCATCCAGGAGAACTTCCCCAACCTAGTAAGGCAGGCCAACATTCAAATTCAGGAAATACAGAGAACGCCACAAAGATACTCCTCGAGAAGAGCAACTGCAAGACGCATAATTGTCAGATTCACCAAAGCTGAAATGAAGGAAAAAATGTTAAGGGCAGCCACAGAGAAAGGTCGGGTTACCCACAAAGGGAGCCCATCAGACTAACAGCAGATCTCTCGGCAGAAACTCTCCAAACCAGAAGAGAGTGGGGGCCGATATTCAACATTCTTAAAGAAAAGAATTTTCAACCCAGAATTTCATATTCAGCCAAACTAAGTTTCATAAGTGAAGGAGAAATAAAATCCTTTACAGACAAGCAAATGCTTAGAAATTTTATTACAACCAGGCCTGCCCTACAAGAGACCCTGAAGGAAGCACTAAACATGGAAAGGAACAACCAGTACCAGCCATTGCAAAAACATGCCAAAATGTAAAGACCATCGATGCTAGGAAAAAACTGCATCAACTAATGAGCGAAATAACCAGTTAATATCACAATGACAGGATCAAGTTCACACATAACAATATTAACCTTAAATGTAAATGGACTAAATGCTCCAATTAAAAGACACAGACTGGCAAATTGGATAAAGAGTCAAGACCCATCAGTTTGCTGTATTCAGGAGACCCATCTCACATGCAGAGACACACATAGGCTCAAAATAAAGGGATGGAGGAAGATCTACCAAGCAAATGGAGAACAAAAAAAAGCAGGGGTTGCAATACTAGTCTCTGATAAAACAGACTTCAAGCCATCAAAGATCAAAAGAGACAAAGAAGGCCATTACATAATGGTAAAGGGATCAATTCAACAGGAAGAGCTAACTATCCTAAATATATATGCACCCAATACAGGAGCACCCAGATTCATAAAGCAAGTCCTTAGAGACTTACAAAGAGACTTAGACTCCCATACAATAATAATGGGAGACTTCAACACCCCACTGTCAACATTAGACAGATCAACAAGACAGAAAGTTAACAAGGATATCCAGGAATTGAACTCAACTCTGCACCAAGAGGACCTAATAGACATCCACAGAACTCTCCACCCCAAATCAACAGAATATACATTCTTCTCAGCACCACATCACACTTATTCCAAAATTGACCACATAGCTGGAAGGAAAGCACTCCTCAGCAAATGTAAAAGAACAGAAATTATAACAAACTGTCTCTCAGACCACAGTGCAACCAAACTAGAACTCAGGACTAAGAAACTCAATCAAAACTGCTCAATTACATGGAAACTGAACAAGCTGCTCCTGAATGACTACTGGGTACATAACGAAATGAAGGCAGAAATAAAGATGTTCTTTGAAACCAATGAGAACAAAGATACAACATACCAGAATCTCTGGGACACATTTAAAGCAGTGTGTAGAGGGAAATTTATAGCACTAAACTCCCACAAAAGAAAGCAGGAAAGATCTAAAATTGACACCCTAACATCACAATTAAAAGAACTAGAGAAGCAAGAGCAAACACATTCAAAAGCTAGCAGAAGGCAAGAAATAACTAAGATCAGAGCAGAACTGAAGGAGATAGAGACACAAAAAACCCTCCAAAAAATCAATGAATCCAGGAACTGGTTTTTCGAAAAGATCAACAAAATTGACAGACCGCTAGCAAGACTAATAAAGAAGAAAACACAGAAGAATCAAATAGTCGCAATCAAAAATGATAAAGGGGATATCACCACCAACCCCACAGAAATACAAACTACCACCAGAGAATACTATAAACACCTCTGCGCAAATCAACTAGAAAACCTAGAAGAAATGGATAATTTCCTGGACACTTACACTCTCCTAAGACTAAACCAAGAAGAAGCTGAATCCCTGAACAGACCAATAGCAGGCTCTGAAATTGAGGCAATAATTAATAGCCTACCAACCATAAAAAGTCCAGGACCAGACGGATTCACAGCCGGATTCTACCAGAGGTACAAGGAGGAGCTGGTACCATTCCTTCTGAAACTATTCCAATCAATAGAAAAAAAGGGAATCCTCCCTAACTCATTTTATGAGGCCAACATCATCCTGATACCAAAGCCTGGCAGAGACACAACAAAAAAAGAGAATTTCATACCAATATCCCTGATGAACATCGATGCAAAAATCCTCAATAAAATACTGGCAAACCGAATCCAGCAGCATATCAAAAAGCTTATCCACCATGATCAAGTGGGCTTCATCCCTGGGATGCAAGGCTGGTTCAACATACGCAAATCAATAAACGTAATCCAGCATATAAACAGAACCAAAGACAAAAACCACGATTATCTCAATAGATGCAGAAAAGGCCTTTGACAAAATTCAACAGCCCTTCATGCTAAAAACTCTCAATAAATTCGATATTGATAGAATGTACCTCAAAATAATAAGAGCTATTTATGACAAACCCACAGCCAATATCATACTGAATGGGCAAAAACTGGAAACATTCCCTTTGAAAACTGGCACAAGACAGGGGTCCCCTCTCTCACCACTCCTATTCAACATAGTGTTGGAAGTTCTGGCTAGGGCAATCAGGCAAGAGAAAAAAATCAAGGGTATTCAGTTAGGAAAAGAAGTCAAATTGTCCCTCTTTGCAGATGACATGATTGTATATTTAGAAAACCCTATTGTCTCAGTCCAAAATCTCCTTAAGCTGATAAGCAACTTCAGCAAAGTCTCAGGATACAAAATTAATGTGCAAAAATCACAAGCATTCTTATACACCAGTAACAGACAAACAGAGAGCCAAACCATGAATGAACTTCCATTCACAATTGTTTCAAAGAGAATAAAAGACCTAGGAATCGAACTTACAAGGGATGTAAAGGACCTCTTCAAGGAGAACTACAAACCACTGCTCAGTGAAATCAAAGAGGACACAAACAAATGGAAGAACATACCATGCTCATGGATAGGAAGAATCAATATCGTGAAAATGGCCATACTGCCCAAGGTAATTTATAGATTCAATGCCATCCCCCATCAAGCTACCAATTACTTTCTTAACAGAATTGGAAAAAACTGCTTTAAAGTTCATATGGAACCAAAAAAGAGCCTGCATTGCCAAGACAATCCTAAGTCAAAAGAACAAAGCTGGAGGCATCATGTTACCTGACTTCAAACTATACTACAAGGCTACAGTAACCAAAAGAGCATGCTACTGGTACCAAAACAGAGATATAGACCAATGGAACAGAACAGAGCCCTCAGAAATAATACCACACATCTACAGCCATCTGATCTTTGACAAACCTGAGAAAAACAAGAAATGGGGAAAGGATTGCCTATTTAATAAACGGTGCTGGGAAAATTGGCTACCATAAGTAGAAAGCTGAAACTGGATCCTTTCCTTACTCCTTACACGAAAATTAATTCAAGATGGATTAGAGACTTAAATGTTAGACCTAATACCATAAAAACTCTAGAAGAAAACCTAGGTAATACCATTCAGGACATAGGAATAGGTAAGGACTTCATGTCTAAAACACCCAAAGCAATGGCAACAAAAGCCAAAATTGACAAATGGGATCTAACTAAACTAAAGAGCTTCTGCACAGCAAAAGAAACTACCATCAGAGTGAACAGGCAACCTACAGAATGGGAGAAAATTTTTGCAATCTACTCATCTGACAAAGGGCTAATATCCAGAACCTACAAAGAACTCAAACAAATTTACAAGAAAAAAACAAACAACCCCATCAAAAAGTGGGCAAAGGATATGAACAGACACTTCTCAAAAGAAGACTTTCATACAGCCAACAGACACATGAAAAAATGCTCATCATCACTCGCCATCAGAGAAATGCAAATCAAAACCACAATGAGATACCATCTCACACAAGTTAGAATGGCAATCATTAAAAAATCAGGAAGCAACAGGTGCTGGAGAGGATGTGGAGAAATAGGAACACTTTTACACTGTTGGTGGGATTGTAAACTAGTTCAACCATTGTGGAAAACAGTATGGCGATTCCTCAAGGATCTAGAACTAGAAATACCATTTGACCCAGCCATCGCATTACTGGGTATATACCCAAAGGATTATAAATCATGCTGCTATAAAGACACATGCACACGTATGTTTATCGCGGCACTATTCACAATAGCAAAGACTTGGAATCAACCCAAATGTCCATCAGTGACAGACTGGACTAAGAAAATGTGGCACATATACACCATGGAATCCTATGCAGTCATAAAAAAGGATGAGTTCGTGTCCTTTGTAGGGACATGGGTGCAGCTGGAAACCATCATTCTCAGCAAACTTTCGCAAGAACAGAAAACCAAACACCACATGTTCTCACTCATAGGTGGGAAGTGAACAATGAGATCACTTGGACATGGGAAGGGGAACATCACACATTGGGGCCTATTATGGGGAGCAGGGAGGAAGGAGGGATGGCATTGGGAGTTACTGATGTAAATGACCAGTTGATGGGTGCTCACGAGTTGGGTGCAGCACACCAACATGGCACATGTATACATATGTAGCAAACCTGCACGTTGTGCATATGTACCCTAGAACTTAAATAAAAAAAAAAAAAAAAAAGAAAGAAATATGGCTAGTAAGGCTAAGGAACTAAGTTGTTAATTTTATTCATTTTAATGAATTTAAATAGGCGCATCTTATGAAATGACACAAAGGTACAATCCGCACTCACCACACCTTTAGTAACTGCTTGTGACCCTATCCTAGGTGGACTTGGGAACTCTGAGACGAACATCTGGAAGAGTCATGTACTTGGTTTCCTCTGATAATCAACAACATCTTTTAAGAGTCAAATTTCTCTTAACTGGTTTCCTTCAATATGCCTGAGTTAATACTCTATACCTTATGCCTTTTGTAGTTAGGCAAAAGCCATGCCCTAACAGCTAAAAGACTCAGATCTGTTACTAGTCAGACCTTTGGGAAGACTCCTTTTATGCACTTTTAATTGCCTAAAAAATGAGGAGGCGGAATTAAATAATTTCTAAAATTTAAAGTGCAAGGAGGACCTAATCTCCATTTATTTAAACCTCTGAAACCCAATGTCCAATCTGGAAACTTATTTCTAATTAAAATTAGAAACAATTTACAGAGTCTTAGGGAGTTCTTGCCTTCCTGGAATTTCTTCAGTATCTTTAACTCAAACACAATTTTTTAACACAACAAATTACAAGGATGGAACTCTTGAACAAACATCAGTCCAGAATCAAGTTGCTAACACTTAAAAGGAAGCTAGAGGCTGGGCACAGTGGCTCACACCTGTAATCCCAACACTTTGGGAGGCCAAGGCGGGTGGATCACCTGAGGTCACGAGTTCAAGACTAGCCTAGCCAACAAGGCGAAACTCCGGCTCCACTAAAAATACAAAAATTAGCTGGGCGTGGTGATGGGCACCTGTAATCCCAGCTACTCGGGAGGCTGAGACAGGAGAATCACTTGAATTCGGGAGGTGGAGGTTACAGTGAGCCGAGATTGTGCCACTGCACTCCAGCGTGGGTGACAGAGTGAAACTCCGTTTCAAATAAATGAATGAATGAATGAATGAATGAATGAATGAATGGAAGCTAGAAGAAACAGAAGTCTCTATTCGCCCTTTTAAATAATTCATTATTGCCTATGATCAAACAATGTAAAGAGTATAAAAATTATCTTAATACTATGAAAAACAAAATATACCCTTTTTCAATCCTTCTTTTCTTCAGAATTTTGGCCAGTTTATTCAGTCCACGGAGACTAGTGGTAATATCATCATTCATGTTTGCTGAATCAATTCTCAACTGAGCTTCAGCATATGTCAGAGATGCCTAAAAAAGAAATTGTATGTTATATAATTCTTATAAATGATAGAAAAATGGTTTTCAATATGTCCTCCTACTTTAACTACATAAAATCCATGATTTCAGAAAACCTAAAATCAGTAACGAAATAGAAATTCTTAGCTATGATACAATACTTCACATTGATGATTTCTGGTTCATTAATTCTTATCTGAGGCATTATACAACATAAACAAACATATTTTAAAAGGTAAAATGGCAATGTTGTTAGCAAATAAACTTTAAACTTTACTTGTATATTCCAGTTACTGTATAAATACCCAGATAATGCTAAAACATAAAGGTTAGATGGATTCTTCCTCTGATAACAAATGTGAAATCCTTTCCAGATGATCATTATTCTCCCGCAAATAATTAAGACTGCAGGAGGTGAGATATCATGTTTTACAGGAAATCTAATAAATACCCAAATTAAGCTTGTAAAAACCAGACAAATCATAGTAGAAAAGAGTTAAATCCCCAATGATAAACAATGCAAATATACAAATAACTGCTTCTGTTCCTATTTCTCTCAGAGAAATCCACCATTTTTTTCTTTTTTTTTTTTTTTTTCTTGCTTAAAAAGTAGCTTCATAAGTGAAAAGAAGAAAGAGCATAACAGAGTTAGATAACGCAGGTCCGGTCAGATTCCTGGGATAGCCAACTCATCTACTAAGAGTTTCCCCTCTGAAAGAGGTTTTATGTTATATGTTCACCAGGTTTGTTTTCTTATCATTTTGTTATACCGACCAAGTCTTAAAGAACTAAAAGTCTTTCTTACTTAAAAGTACAAACTGTGATGGCTTAAATAATTCACACATCACTCTTTATCAGTCTAACAGTTTTCTTTGCAACCACTAGCTAGCAGAACAGCAAGGATACCAAAGGGCCAGAAAAAACAGGTTAAGTTTGGAAAACAGATCATTAGAAGATAAGCGGCTTGGCAAACCTTGAAGAAACATGTAGGGCAAAATAAGACAGAACATAAGGGTTCTTGGGAGAAGTACAAAAAAAAAAAGGAAAAGGACAAGAAAGACAACCTGGCTCCATTCCGAAGAAACAAGATCTCAGGCTCGTTCTACTGAAATCCAACAGTGAATTAAACATCGTTTCTGTGAGAAAATGTGAAGAAAGAAGCAGTGTACCTGCTAACTTTTAAAACACTAACTATTTATAAGTAGGAACAGCTTCAATTACTAAGGTTCTTGACTTAAGGCATAAAACCACCAGTTGGTCTTCTCAAGTATATATACTTTGTAAGTTTCTGAATATAGGACAACTGCAACATGAACTAGTTTCTGAATCATATTAAAAATTAAGCAGATAACTGGGAAAAAAAAAAAAAAACCTTCTTAATTTTGCTATAACAATGCCCCCATTCTATCCTGAGGGCACAGACCTAGCACTTGTTTTTCTGCCTACAAAGACTCTTCCTCCCCCATTCAAACTGAAATACATTTATCTGTACCCACTTTACATGTTCAAAAGAGCATCTAGCTTGATTGAAAAATTCTCAAGAAGTGGGCAGCAATCTCAAATTTAGGTGATGGCACCGGGGCTGGGGCTGGTTACTTTGGCCTGGTATTAGCTAGGTCAAGAAAGCTGGCAATAAGACTCTGGTGGCCTGTTCCGCATTCTTCTCCGAGAGTAGGTAGCAAAAGAGCCAAATGAGTTTTAGTGTAAATTTAAGTGCATCTGTACGTGTGTAAGCACGTGCCTGCAGCTGTGAACTTTTTTAGACCATGTTTATATCACAGGCATTTATATGTATACATTTTTTCTATTTTAGGTTAAGTAAATATACATATAAACTATTATACATAACATCCCTTTTCAAATATATATTTTTACATACGTGTATATATACATACACACGAATCTTTTAAAAATTTAACTTTAGTTTTCAAAAAAGTACCAAAAAGTTTAAAAATTAGAGATTATTAGCCATGAAACGAACCTTTGAATTAATAACACTTTTGGTAAACTTCGTTTTTAAGATTTCAGCGTTGTGATTCATTTCCCAAATACATGAAAATGCCAGCCTATGAAGGAAAATACAGAGTATTTCTTAATGGGAATTGGGTTAAAGTAGTAAATACAATGTCTTCAAGGAAAAACAAACATGCAGAAATACCTGTCAACATCACATTTTAAGGAACACAAGTTAGAGCTAAGCAACTCTGGAACCATGTCAATCCTCTGCAAAAGATAAAAATAGAACCACAGATTACTTAGCTGTATCCATACATTTATTTGAGGTTCTATTCTCAAATAATATTAATTAAACAAGGAAAGAAAAGTGTTCTGGTTGTTTATAAATAGGATAATTGAGAAAAGATCAAATAAAAGGAATGTTTCTATAAAAGTACTTACACAAAATTGTTAAGGAAGGAAAGCTATGAAGGAAAATTGGACTTCATGCCAATTAATCTAAGTTTAAGTCCTCTATACTAACGACCCAGCTGTCCTCTGAAAGTTTTAAATCTCTGGTCTGTGTAAGTTTATACTTGATAACTGACACTCTATGACTGGACCTTTCTCCAATGCTTAATACAAACTACAAGGTGTTTTTAAAATACCAAAAAAAGAAAAGAGAAACTAAACTTTTATGAAAATCACTGAGACTAAGTTTAACCTTCCCCTTGACTTTCACAATACTTTACTTGCTATTTGAACCACTTGGTAACAAAAATTTTCTATATATTTAGTGATTTAAAGCCACCTTATTCCATGTATTTTTCTTAGCTAATTCATGGCTGTTTAAAAATCCTTAGGTGTCCATGATTGCTAAATGTTTTAATTCAATACATTTACCTTTTCACAAAGATACACAGTTGTTCCTCTTCTGGCTGATTCTTGATCCAAGGCATTTCCTGGCCTAATAAAATGGCTCACATCAGCAATATGAACACCAACCTTAAAAAGATAAAAATAAAAGGATGTCAATATGCTTGATTGGGTAAATGTACCTCATGGGAGTTTCAGTAAGATAGTTTAGCTAAATTCAAAAAAGACTCAGTCACCTCTGCCATTTCAACTTCTGACACATGGCCAATAGTCTGCAGCTATAATTACACTTCACAAGAGTAATTAACAAGCAAATTCTATTCTAGGTCAAAAGAAAATGAACTCAGAACAGAACTACATTTAGGTAAGGACACGATTACATATTTATACCTCCAAATTTCCATTTTCGAGTTCTCTACAATGTAGAGCGTCGTCTATATCAGTACATCCTGGTGGGTCTACACTACAAATACACAGATGCCTCAGATCTTCTCGGTTTTTCATGTCCTAGAAGACGTGAAATTATAAACAAATAAATTATTTCCAAAGCACAACTACAACATATTAATAGCTCTTGTGAAACCAGGAATACTTATACAAAAACAATTTAGCTGTATTTTCTTGATGACAATCACATTTCTTTTTCCTGCACTGGAGCAGAGAGACGCCACATATCATTTGTAACTAATGGTTTCCTTCCCTTTGAAACATTTAACATATGCAAGTGTCTGTCCCATAGACAAACTTACCTTTCAATGAAGAAGCAAACGACTTCTTCTGTAATTCCTAAAAATGCTAGACCCAACAAAATGCAGGGAAAGAGGGCCCGTGGTGTCTACATATTTAAAAACACATACAGAAATTAAACAAAACTAGGGAAGATATAATAATTTATAAAGTCACTACAAATTACTTTCAACTTACCTTTTCAGTAATGCTCCAGGGCATCTTTGGCAGAAAACTAAGAACAGCCTGTGAAAAAGGCTGGTGGGGAACATCGTGTTCAAGTAACAGAACTTCTGTTTCAGTCTCTTTCTCTCCAACATCGCCTAAATTTCTCACAAAGTGTCCCTGAAACCAAGAGGCATTGTTAGAAATGCCTATGTTATAGTAAATTTATATCTCATCACATTAAATTCTTCAGCATTTACATATCATCTCAGTATTCCTAAATATTTCCATAACGACTTCTGAAAAATGACTCTTTGGTACATTAGACAAGACTTCTCAACTGATTTATGATGGAAACTTCGTAAGGGTCCAGCTCTTACATTCTAAAGCATCTATTTCTCATTAACGTTCAAATTTAAAATGTGCTTCCAATATAATCTTTTCAAAATTTGTTGATTAGAATCTGTATAGAACTCAGTTTTCATAGCCATGATTAATAAAAGTCATTGGTTTAAAAATTTACATAAAAGAGGCCAGGCACAGTGGCTAACGCCTGTAATCTCAGCATTTTGGGAGGCTAAGGCGGGTGGATCACTTGAGGCCAGTTCAAGACCAGCCTGGCCAACAGGACGAAACCCCGTCTTCCCTAAAAATTAGCTGGGTGCGGTAGCGCACACCTGTAGTCCCAGCTGAGAGGCTGAGACACAAGAATCACTTGAACCTGGGAGGTGGAGGGTGCAGTGGGCCGAGATCACGCCACTGCACTCCAGCCGGGGCAACAGGGTGAGACTCTCTCTCAAAAAGAAGAAATTTACATAGAAGTAACCAAATGATTTACACTGGAATTTCATAAAATTAATTTGCAAAGTAAATATGCTACTTACCAGGTCACTTTGTGAAATATCTCTAAATTTCAGTACAAATCCTACATAGAAGTGATTCCATTTTTATTAAACGCAGAAATACTATTCACAAAATTTTAATTAAACATCCGCAAATAAAATTAATACTTTAAGCTTACATTTGGATATCTGGAATTTCTGGGCCAACCATCAATAGCAACAATGATTCTCCGTCCTTCTAATGCAGAAGCCTGTCTGGTTTCTATGCGAATCCGAGGGATTCTCTTATCAGCGGGTGTAAAGAGATGTCTTCTTGACTAGCAAAAATTAGGAATCAAGATTTTACACACAAAAAATCTGAGGATGGAGGCAAAAGAAAGACTGTAAGGCCGGGCGCAGTGGCTCAAGCCTGTAATCCCAGCACTTTGGGAGGCCGAGACGGGTGGATCACGAGGTCAGGAGATCAAGACTATCCTGGCTAACACGGTGAAACCCCGTCTCTACTAAAAATACAAAAAACTAGCCGGGCGTGGTGGCGGGCGCCTGTAGTCTCAGCTACTTGGGAGGCTGAGGCGGGAGAATGGCGTGAACCCGGGAGGCGGAGCTTGCAGTGAGCCGAGATCACGCCACTGCACTCCAGCCTGGGAGACACAGCGAGACTCCGTCTCAAAAAAAAAAAAAAAAAAAAAAAGAAAGGCTGTAAGTTCTACTAAATGTTTATCCTTTTTTTTATTACACAGTGAATGCTCTTTACTCACCTCCTTAATGTCAGACTTGGAAAGCATGCCACAATATGGTCTCCAGTTCCTTTTTATTATTCCTACAACTCTGCCTGTAGGCTTCAACATTTTCTCACTTACAGCAGTCTTAAGCTGAGATAGAAAAGTAATAATGTTCAGTTATATTCCTCTAAGTGTTAGGCAATTTCCTTTCAAAATCAAAATACATACACGGATACTAATCCATTCGGGCAGTAAATTATGACATAAGACTACAGAATGCTGATGTTTCAAACTTCTAGACAAGAGCATGCCAAACCAAACCACAGACATTCTCTCTTGATAATAAAGCACTACAAAACAATCAAAAAGCAAAAACAAATAAATAAATATAACTGAATACATATGTTAGAACTCAGCACTTTTCAGGATTAACATGAGGATTTACTGACTAAAATAGACACACAGGTCTGCGAATTAGACTAGGCTTTGAGTACTAGTTTGCATAAATTAGCTATGTGGTATGGTGACTAGTTCCCTTTGGACCTTTATTTGTTCATTCTAAAGGTTCTTCCTTATACAAAATAAAAACCCAAATAAAGAGTGTCTGCTATTAGAAATAACAAAAGTTCCTATGGTATTTCACCTCTTAATACTATCCAAAGGCCTGGACTCTCCATGGATAATTATACAATGAGACTCCAGAGCAATGAATATAAATGATGGAAAAAGAAGAATATAAAAACTATTATATGTATTCCAACTATTTATATTACTGTAATTATAAAATACAGAAATAAAAAGGTCGTATCAAGCAGACTTAGTTCATATCATAAGAAAAAACTGAAAGTATTCTCTTCATAATAAATATGGTACCAGATAAGTTGCCCAAATATAATGGCCCAGAAGTACATCTATTATGTTAAGGGAATTTCACCTAAAGCATTTCTAAAACATTTCCTAAAACATTACTTAAAGCATTTCAGAAAATTTTAAATTTGTATTTGCTTAAACCTCACTAAGTCAAATAATATACTTGAATGTTATAAATTTTCAGTTTCATACTTGTATTAACTCATACTCGTATTAACAGTCTGTTTACATTTAAACCCATTTATTTGAGCAAATTAAGACAATAAAACTACATAGAAGAGAAAAAAAACATGTATATGACACGTGTTAAATATCAAAACTATAATTTTATGCAATAAATCTGAAAGCAATGAAACCTGTTGTCTTCCAAAGCTGACATATTAATACAAAGCTGCACAGACAAAAAAAAATCCTGCTTAGATTCATACCATTCGTTCTCTCTCTTCTTCTTTCTCCACATCTTCTTCATTTTGACCTTCATCTTGTAAAACAACAGAAGATGGTGCTACCCACTGACTCTTGGGGAGAAGCTCCACAGCCACAATATCTTCGTGAACAGCTCTGTTTAAATGTTTCAGTCCCTGTAAGATTATCTGTTTAAAACAACAGAGGGCATGAGCCCAAATATTTTTAATGGCAATATATTAAAGGGAAGATCATCTAACAGATATTTACATACATTCTGAATGCCTCTATGGAATCTCTATTCCTCCTTTATAGATTTTCCTTCTCTATTGTGTCCCTAATTTCACAACCTTAATTTCTCAATAGCAGGTAGAAAAAACGTAAGTCAGAATATACAGCTTGTGTTCATGGCTCCATCATTAACTTACGCTGGTACCAAGAGACTTTGGAAAAATTATTTATGCTCTCTAAATCTCAAGGTCCTGATTGGTCAAATAAGAGTACGCTACCTAGTTTTTTATAGGTTGGGTTGAACATTAAATGAAATGCCATGCGCAAAGATTTTAAAAACTACCTGACAAATCATGAGCACTGTTAAAAAAAAAAAAAAGAAAGAAAAAAGTTACCATTTGCTTTAGAGTATGTGAAGCCTCATATGTTATGCAAATAGTATTTACCATTAACTGGTCATAATATATAAAATAGCATCTTTATTTTAGTGTATAAGAAATTTATTTATATACTTGCCTCTTTATTTTCTTCATTGTCACCATGAATCCATACTGTAGCTTCTAAGTAATTTTCCCTGCTGGCTCTAAATGTTCCTTGAAGGTATGTACCAGATTTTATGCCTTGCTGTAGCTTACTTAAGGGAAGATGCTCTGAAAATATTATTTTTCCACTTTCTATTTCATTCTATGAAATAAGCAAACCAAAAGATGCCGCTAATAAGTCTTCTGTTCACTCAATACACAACTATTATTAATATCAGAGAATTTTTGAAATCTACATTATGGTATACACAACTCTGAATAGGAGAAAATATAGTAGCTTTTCTCATAGGCCAGTGCTAACAAAAACAGCTTTCTATGATGAAGTATTCATTTTGTGATCTCTAATATGGTAGCCACTAGACATAAGTTTCTCTTGGGCACTTGAAAGATAGATAGTACCACCAAGAAATTGAATTTTTAATACATATTAAATTTAAACAGTCACAAATAACTAAGTGGCTACGTATTAGGGCAATACTTAATCTGTATTTCAAAAATCAAACTCAACTTTTATCTTCTCATTTCCTTTTGGTTTCATAAAGTATTATAAAAGTAAGAAGGGATGACAGAAATGTAAAGATTGGATTTACATATAATGTCCTATCACTTAAAACCTATTTCTGTAACAAGGGCTACCATTTATACTTACCATACCTATGTGCCAGGCACTGAGATGAAAATTGTATTAATGCCACAGTTATCATCTTATTTGATCCTTACAACAATATTATGAAGTCATTATTGCTAAACATTACATATTTATATATAAGAAAATGAAGGCTCAGAATTTAATTATTCACTTAGCACTCCTTCTCACATCAGCTATTGCAATGACTCCTTTACTCACTTCTCTGCCTCTAATCTTTCCTGGATAAAACGCATAATCTTACATATTGACACGAGAGTGGTCTTACAAATAAATACCATTTCTGATCATTCTCTCCTGCTCCACCAATCCACATTCATATACCCTTGCTTTTTCTTAGCCTGACATATAAGAAAGGGATCTCAGAATCCTTTCCTCTTCATAGCAGCCCTTCTGAGAGATCTTTATAAATCAATTGAAAAATTACTAACCTACAGAATAAGTTATAGGTCTTTACTATCTGGACACTCCCCTCCCTCTTCTTTTCTCTGCCTGCAGCGCCTGCCACTTCTGTATTTGTCAACAGCTACTCTTTATTCACAAATCAGCCATGGATTCCATTCATTTTTTCCTCAACCAAACAGTGCTACCATGTACCAGGCCCTACTCAGGTTAAAGGAAATATATCTATTTTAGAAAGTTGTCTTTTAGGAATGGCATTTCAATAAGCCTATGACATCCACTCTTGTTTATAACACAACTATTCCAAATCCAGCTTACCCACCGACATTCCAATTTTTAAATTTGGTATCTATGTGCCTAATATTCCAAAGTGGCTATTTTAATATTTTTACTTTTCAAAAACGAAACAAAACAAAAACATACCACTTCTTCAGATAAACAAGCAAGACGATCTATGAGTTCAGGGTTAGCAGTTAGGCTCTTTACATATTCTTCACCTGAAAAAATAAGTTTATGCTGTTTTTGATAGGGTTTTTTTCCTTAGATACGAAAAAGATGGATAGTCTTGTTTGCGACAGTATACATGTCATTCTTTCATTCATTAAAAGACAGTCTCACTCTGTCTCTCAGGCTGGAGTGCAGCAGTGCAATGACACATCACTACAGCCTAGAATCCCTGGGCTCAAGCTATCTTCATGCCTTAGCCTCCTGAGTAGCTGGGACTATAGTTACACACTACCATGCATGGCTCTCTCTTTTTTTTTTTTTTCTGTAGAGACATAGTCTTCCTATGTTGCCCAGGCTGGTCTTGAACGCCTGGTCTCAAGCAAGCCTCTTGCCCTGACCTCCCAAAGTGTTGGGATTACAGCACCTGGCCTCAATTTATTTAAGAAACAAAATCCAAAAATCTGTTGATGTGATCATGCCTAAAGCAGAGGCAGGCGTTCCAGTGTATTTATGAGATTTCATCGCTAAACCAGTTGCAAATACTGAGAGGAAAATTAACAACCACTGGGCACCACAACATATTTAGCTTAAAAACTATGTGAAATTTAAAAATACAAAAATATCACATGAAGTTACATAGGACTACGAAAATACTAAAGTGAACATCTGACTATAGGTCTGATGATTATTTTTCCACGTATTTGCAAACATGCACTAAGTACTTCTACATCTAGACTTACAAGTGAAAGCTGGTATTCCTTCTTCTACAGCTTTCTCTTTGTTTTTCCTGTCATTTGTTATGAAGATAACTTGCAGGTGGTTGTCTGCTGACATTTTCTTCAAATGTTCATTGTACCATTTTGCTGCTACTCGAATAGCTCTATCATTCCTGTCATTAGCATTTTCTCCCTGCTCTTGTTCTACATAGGTTTCTCTAAATGGAAAGGAAAGGAAAAAACGAAACAAAAGGAAATCAGTAGACACAAGGATATGTGAAAACTCTCAGCACATACATGCTTAACCACTAACCCAGAAAAAGTCAATGGTATATCTTTTCTCTGGAATGTATTCAGATGTACACCTCAGAGAAGAAATTAAGATTCCTATAATTAAGTTTTTAAGAAACAATTTGCTTGGAAAAGAAGAAAATTATGTTATTAATGGGACAAGAAAAAGACTAATAGAATTTCTTTTCCTAAAAAGAAAAATTCAAGATCAGAATTTATACTTTAGGTTGAGACACTAAATAAGTTTGTTGAGATAAAATTATAATACAATTTCACAGGTCTGATAATCAGATTTCACTCACACTGTAGGTTAATAGCAATTTCTAAAAGCTACAAATAGTATAATTAGATCATTTATAATCAGAATTCTACAGTCATTAATAAATAATGCATGTAAATTATCCATGGTAAACACTAATAGCTGAAGTTATGTAGAGACTGAAAAGCCAGGTGTATTAATAGATACTACATATTTCTTCTATCTAAACTCCCAAATGTCAATACATTCATCTATTTCTTTAAATCTGTTCATCAATGCCAGGTTTAAGTACAACAGCAAAGTTCACTACAATAGCTTCCAGTACTTAATGGTAATAGATTTCAATTTTATAATTTGATTGATTTATATTAATAGTTTTAGAATTATTTTATTCCTCATCGTTGAATGCACTTGCTAATGCTTTTTTTTTTTTTTTTTTTGAAACGGAGTCTTGCTCTGCAGCTCAGGCTGGAGTGCAGTGGCACGATCTCAGCTTACTGCAACCTCTACCTCCGAGTTCAAGCGATCCTCCCAAATCAGCCTCGCAAGCAGCTGGGACTAGAAGCATGTACCACCACAACCAGCTAATTTGGCTAGGCTGGTCTGGAACTCCTGGCCTCAAGTGATCTGCCCATCTCAACCTCCCAAAGTGCCAGGATTACAGACATAAGCCACCACGCCCAGCTGCTAATGCTTAAAGCTTATCAGTGAAAGACAGAGTCATCAATTTTGGAATTGGTTTTAAAGGTGGGTCTTTCTGCACTGAAAAACAAGTGACGTTCCTATTTCTGGATTTCAAGGAGGTACTAACAATAAGAAGCCTACAAGGGCTTTACTGGTATTCTTTACAAGGACATCGAAGTTTGAAATATAAGAATCAAGAAAGTTGATAAATTAAGGTTTTTAAAAACGTGCATAATCTGATGGAATTTCATTACCAGAATCCTACACACTAATCCAATGGTTCTCAATTGAGTGAATTCGCTCCCCCAGGGCATTTTGCATCATTACAACTGAGTGGTGGTGGTGGTGGGGGTAAGGGGTGGTGATTCTGCCAACGAGGCTAGGAACACTGTTAAACATCCTACAATGTATAAAACAGCCTTCCCACCACACACAAAAAAATTCAGTTCAAAATATCTATAATGCCAAGATTGAGAAGCCCTGATCCAATCCAATAAAAGTACCATAAATACCCATCATAGATTATTTACGTAATATAACATAATAGGCAATATCTTATTTTCTGAGACCACACACTGAGTTCAAAGGTCTTGAATCTAAAAGCACAACAAAGAATTCTATTCCTGGCCAGGCGTGGTGGCTCATGCCTGTAATCCCAGGACTTTGGGAGGCTGCGGTGGGCAGATCACGAGGTCAGGAATTTGAGACCCGCCTGACCAACATGGTGAAACCCTGTCTCTACTAAAAAAACAAAAATTAGCCGGGCATAGTGGTACCTGCCTGTAATCCCAGCTACTCAGGAGACTGAGGAAGGAGAAACGCTTGAACTTGGGAGGTGGAGGTTGCAGTGAGCCGAGATCATGCCATGCACTCCAGCCTAGGCGGCAGAGTGAGACTGTGTCTCAAAAAAAAAAAAAAAAAAGAATTATATTCCTTAACCTAATCTTGCTCAATGTAATCTGCTGCAAAGTATTAAACTTTTTAAAAAACCATTAAGAATAAATATACTTTCTATTTCTAAACAAAATAGAAACTTCACAAACTCATACATTTTATTGCCCTGTTCTTCACATTATATGGCATTCCAGGAACTTAGGCAAATCTCATCTTCCAAGATTCTACGGTCTAACTCAAGCTAAAACCAATTCAAAATGAAAACATTTTGGAAATAAAATTACCTACTGTAGTCTAGGAGTCAGCAGGCCTTGGTTTTAGGCTTGAGCCCATCAATGCCTGTGTGACCTTAGAGATTCACTTAGCATTATCTTCTGCACAGCGATGTAAGAATCAAATAGGGTATGAAATCTATCACTTATCTACTGACAATGTCACAAATTACTCACAGGAACCCTCTTTCCAATTTAGCTAATTCTGTGGTTTCCTGATATTTAACTTAGCAATATTCCTCCTACCTATGGTGCTCATTAGTGAAAGTATAGAAATGCTTCTCTTGGTTATTAGTCACATCTCGGATACGTTTATATACGGGGGCACTGCGATTTCTCACTTCTTGAAGAACTGTTTGTAGCACAATTACATTCCTGATGGCAGGGTCCTCAAGAACATCAATCTTAAAAAAAGAAAGTAAGTTAATTTTTCCTATATTCATTTGTAAGTAGTTTCTGTCAAACACAAAATCCCGTTTTATGTTGGGCATAAATACTTTGTTTTAAATACACTGAATAAGTTAAGCCAAGAAGCTATTTGGCTATAGAAAACAATAGTCACTAAATCCTTCAGATCTATTTAAAAAGCACACTTAAACAGACCAATCCAAGACTTCGTAGAATTAAGGGTATTAATAAAGAAATACGTTGGCTCACATAGTTTTTGTTCGTAGGCACTTACAAGCTGCCTGGGAGTCGCAGGCTGGAGGCCACAGAAGCCCAGGTCCCCAGCCTCCAGGCATTTACAATCTAAGGCAGAAGAGACACCAGGAGTTAGAAAAATAACGTGTCTAAAATACGACTCCAAGAACTACATTTTTTAAAGCACAAGGAAAAGAACCTCGGCCTGCGGAACAGGCAGCTTGGGTCCCCAGGGGGTTTCCCTTCCCCTAGATCTGAGACACTGCCAAAGACCCTCCTCCCTGAGCCTCAGTTTCCCTACGTGTCATATCCCCTTGTCCCGGTGGGGCCTCGCTGTCCGCGGTTCGCCCGCCCACGCACCTGGTGCAGTAACACATTAGTGTCAGGCAGCAAGTAGTGCGGCTGCGGGCAGAGGCTGCTCGCCGGGTCCTGGGGCTGCGGCTCCAGGGCCGGCCCCTCGTGCGCCCCGCCACACGCTGCGCACCCGGGCGCACCGCAGCCGATGTCGTCTCGCAGGTAGTGCTCGCGCACGATCTTCATCACGCCGCCCGCCCGGGTCTTTTTTAAGAACGTCTTGGACTTGAGCATCTTGCCTCGCCGCGCAGAATCCTAACCCCAGCAGTGCTCTTCCAGCAAAAGGCTTCAAGCTAGGACACAACTATGCCTCATCCAGAAGTCCTCTCTTTTCCGTTCCTGGATATTATTAACACTTCTCGCGGGAAATGTCGAGACAAAAGTTGATTGGCTCTCTGACGGCCGCGATTGGGCGAAAGTGAGGAGGGGCGACAAAGCAAGGCGAGGAGCCATTTCCGCCCGTAGCCTAGGCGGGGCTCGCTTCTGGACTCCACCTCCCATCGTGTATTGCTTTCCGCGCCTCGGAACATCCGGGAGAGCTGACTTCCGGCGGCTTGTGGGAGTGCTGCTTCTATCGTCCTTACGGGTGCGGAGATGGTTGTCTTGGTTACTGGTCCTAACGGTCCCCTGTCCTGAAATCCCTTGTTGAGGGCCTGCAACCTTGAGCTTCCGACTGGAGACGCCTTTGGTCCCTCGAAGTATCTGCACTGGCCGCTGGTCAAGCGTTCAGTGTGGAGTAATTGACTCTTTCGAGGTAACTAGCGACTATCATCCCTTTGCCGCGTGGGGCAAGGAATCCCCCGACCTGCCAAGTTTAGGGCTTAATTTTCGCGCTGAGTGTGTAGGCAGTCCCCGTTTCGGGTCCTTTGTAATCGAGGAGAGGATTTGTCTTTGAATTCACTTTTTCTTACCCATTTCCCTTCAAAAAAGAGGGAGGCCGATCTTAGTATAGTTCTCGCTGTTTCCACTCCATACACCTTTCCTTATCATTCAGTTTAGAAAAACTGAAATATTTAATAGCATAATTTGTTATATCATGAGGTATTAAAACAAGGTAGTTGCTAACATTCTTATGAAAGAGTAAGAAGTTATATTTAGAATTTCTTTAACTTTTGTTATACCCTGTTGTTTTCATTCTGCTATCTATAAAAAATGTTTTTGTCTCCCTGTTTTCCCTATTTAAAAAACTTTCAGTGATGACTCATTGCCTATAGAATAAAATCCAACCATATTTTGACATTATGAGGCCCTCCAGTCTTGATCGTTGAGGGTGTGTGTGTGTGTGTGTGTGTGTGTGTGTGTGTGTGTGTGTGTTTTGGGGGTGGGGGGGAAATGGAATGAGTAACTATTCCAAGACTTGGCTTTATTTTTTTACTTCCACTCACGTATCGTTAATAACTGCATGATTTCTCCTCTTTACTATGCCTGTCCAAGTCTTTCAAGAGTCTAAGTGCTACCTCCGTGTAACCTTTCCCTGACCAACTCAGTCGTGATTTCTGTTATCCTTGAGCATGTGTTGCTCTTAGTAGTGCCATTCTTGATTATAATGGGCTTTTTTCTTCATCTTGTACATTTCTTTGTTTCGTCCAAATAAGATTCCTCCCCCCAGGAACTGTTGTTTTTTGTTTGTTTGTTTTGTTTCTTTAAAGTTCCTCGAAGACTGAGTTCGTAGGAGGAATTAATGTGTTTGATTTGAGCACTAACTTACTGCAATAATCTGTTCTAGATTAGGGGTGCACTAAATTGCCTAATATTTATTTAAGGAACCCTTAGTCTCTCTTCAATACGGTCCATGATTTCTGCAGTTAATTTTTAAATTAATGTTGTTTTTTAACCTACAGAATACTAAAATCGAATTAGAGAAGAAAACTGATCCATAATAATAAAAATGTCTCGAAAAATTTCAAAGGAGTCAAAAAAAGTGAACATCTCTAGTTCTCTAGAATCTGAAGATATTAGTTTAGAAACAACAGTTCCTACGGACGATATTTCCTCATCAGAAGAGCGAGAGGGTAAAGTCAAAATCACCAGGCAGCTAATTGAACGAAAAGAACTACTTCATAATATTCAGTTACTAAAAATTGAGCTATCCCAGAAAACTATGATGATCGACAATTTGAAAGTGGATTATCTTACAAAGGTAAGATCAGGTTTAAATTTTGTTTTCTGTATGCTTTATTGTCTTCAAATGGCAGGTAAATAAGAATTAAATACACACACACATTATCTGAACTTGAAATGATACATTTATATTTCTTGACAAGTATAGCCTTTAAATAATTTTGGTGTTCATAGAAGTAGAGAATAGAATGGTGGTTACCAAGGGCTGATGTGGTTGGGGTAAAGGAGGATTGGGGAGATGTTGGTCAAAGGATACATTATTACAGTTGAATAGGAGGAATACATTCAAGAGATCTATTGTGCAGCATGGTGACTATAGTTAATGACATTGTAATCTTGAAAAACACATCAGATGTTAAGTGTTCTCATTACTAAAATAACTATGTGAGGTAGAACATTTGTTAATTAGCTAGAGTTAACCATTTCACAATGTACATATATTTCAAAACATTATGTTGTACCTGACAAATACAGTTTTATCTGTCAGTTGGATCACCTGAGGTCAGCAGTTTGAGACCAACCTGGCCAACATTGTGAAACCCCAGCTCTACTGAAAAAAAAAAAAAAGCCAGCCGTGATGGCAGGTGCCTGTAATCCCAGCTGCTCAGGAGTCTTGAGGCGGGAGGCTGAGGCAGGAGAATCGCTTGAGCCCAGGAGGTGGAGTTTGCAGTGAGCCACGATCGCGCCGCTGCACTTCAGCCTGGGCAACAGAGCAAGACTATCTCAAAAACTAATAATAATAATAATAATTGGAGGCCAGATGCAGTGGCCAACACCGGTAATCCCAGCACTTTGGATGCTGAGGCCAGTGGATTGCTGTCAAGCTCAGGAGTTCGAGACCACCCTGGGCAACATGGTAGACCACCTTGCTACTAAAAAAATAAAATAAAATAAAATAAAATAAAATAAAATAGCCCTGCGTGGTGGTGCTCCACTTATGGGTCCTGCTACTCCCGAGGCTGAGGCAGGAGAATCACTTGAATCCAGGGGCAGAGATTACAGTGAGCTGAGGTCGTGTCACTGCACTCCAGCCTGAGTGACAGAGCAAGACCCTAGCTCAAAATGATAATAATTTGAATATTGAAATATGGAGTGATTTAAAGGTAGATATGGATTAATTACTTTTGTAGACTCAGTTTTAAAAATCTAGCACATATGAGGTATATTTTCTCTTTTTCTTTTTTTTTTTGAGACAGTCTTGCTCTGTCGCCCAGGCTGGAGTGCAGTGGCGCAATCTGGGCTCATTGCAACCTCTGCCTCTTGGGTTCAAGCAATTCTCCTGCCTCAGCCTCCCACATAGCTGGGATTACAGGTGCTCACCACCACGCCCGGGTAATTTTTTTTGTATTTTTAGTAGGGATGGAGTTTCACCATGTTGGCCAGGCTGGTCTGCAACTCCTGACCTCAGGTGATCCACCCATCTCGGCCTCCCAAAGTGGAAGTATATTTCCTTAGATGTATTTTCTTACCATGTTGTTTGCTACTTCATTTAGCACTAACAGATATGACTGATTTGATAGGGAGAATCAAAATTACAATTTTTTTTTTTTTCCTGAGATAGAGTCTAATTCTGTTGCCCAGGTTGGAGTGCAGTGGTGTGACCTCGGCTCGCTGCAACCTCCTCCTCCCAGATTCAAGTGATTCTCCTGCCTCAGCCTCCTGAGTAGCTGGGATTACAGGCGCCTGCCACCATGCCTGGCTAATTTTTGTATTTTTAATAGAGACAAGGTTTTTTGCCGTGTCGGCCAGGCTGATCTTGAACTCCTGGCTTTACGTGATCCGCCTCCCTCTGCCTTCCAAAGTGCTGGGATTACAGGCGTGAGCCACCGCACCTGACCAGCCAAAATTATAATTATCTTTGCTCTGGAAATTTGGTTTCTTTGGTACATTTCTTTTGCTACATACTGTGTCTGTCTATTTTATAGTTACTTTGTCATAATAAGATGCATAAATTCAGATTCCATAATCATTAGCAAACGATGTTTGCCATACAAATTAAAGATGTTCTAGTCATTGTTTTTTGTCCTTGTGTGGTTATCGACAGTTATAGGATTTGAAGTAAGATTTATAAAGTTGTCACTAGTTATGAGAACTTTACAGCTATTTCAGAAAGACCAAAGAGTTCTTTCCTACTGTCACTGAGAACATCTTTGCTTTCCCATGGTAAACCCATCATCTTTCCTCTTGGTCCAGCTCTTTCTACCTGCACATTTTATTGTTTCACTTAGACTATCTCACTTGATAAGTCTGTCTCCTATTTTAGTTCTTGACTATGTATGCCAACTTACTTCAGTATCCTGCCACTGAAAAATTTCTTGATCATGCCTCTCATAGTTACCCAAAGCCTCAATCTTGATGAAGTAAAGGACCAGTTTAGGTAAACTTTTAAAAATTACACGAATGGCTAACATTTATTGAGTGCTTATGCTGTGCCAGACATTGTTCTAAGAACCTTTAAGTGTTGCCTCATTTAAGCTTCATAGCAACCCTGTGAAAGATAGGTACTTTTAGGGGAGGAGGCTTTCCCTGAACCATTATATTAAATGAATCATACAGTAAGTTAGATAGTACCGGTTACCTAGTGTCTTAGTCCATTTGGTCAGCTATAACAAAATACCATAGACTGGGTAGCTTATAAACAACAAAAATTTATTTTGCACAGATCTGGAAGCAAGACAGTCCAAGATAAGGGTGCTCATATGGTAAGGTTCTGATGGGGGCACTCTCCCAGGTTGCATACTTCTTACCGTGTCCTCCTATGGCACAAAGGTAAGCTGGCTCTCTGGGATCACTTTTATAAGGGCACTAATCCCAACAATGAGGATTCTACCCTTATAACCTAATCATCCCAAAGGCCCCCACTTCCTCCTACTCACATTGGTGATTAGGTTTCAATATACGAATTTTGAGGGGACACAGAAAATAAGCCCACAGTAAGTATTAGCTGTTGTTGTTATCAACTAACATAGTATCCTTATCTGTTTCCTCCCTTTCATTTTCTGTGCCTTTTATGGCCATCAGACTGAATTTGTTTGTTATTTGTGAATAGACTATGAGGTCCGTGAGGACAAGGATGTTTTTGTATTCATGGTTGTATTTCCAGCACTTAGAACAGCGCCTGCCACAAAATAAGTGCCCAGCTGTTTTTTAAATGAATGACTGAACCCCATTTTGCTCAGATAGAACAAAACCACTAGGTGGTTAATAGCATACCCAAGGCCATTCAGATGAAAGTGATAGAACCAGATAGGATTCAAACCTAGGAGGTCTAAAGCCTATACTCTACACAAGTGAAGCTCCAAACACTTTCTTTTAGGTACCATATACAGTCACCTCCCTAGTCTCGGTCACTTGGTAGTTTATCCATGCATCCAGTGGTTTCCCATCCGTATTCCCTTACTCTTTTTGCATTTCACGTGAACTCCATCTACCGTCACCTCTCCAGATCTTTGGTGCAGCTCATTGAATCAACCTGAGGTTATCTCCCACTCATTAATTCACTCACTCAGTCAGCAAATATTTTATTAAGTGCCGCCTATATGCCATATCCAGACTTACATTTTATTCGGCCACCTCTTTTATTATTTGTCTTCAGCTTGCATTATGCTTGGTTGTCAACGGCTTTGCTTCTTTTTAGGTGTAAGCTTTATATTATAGAAATGTTGGCTGATTCGTGACAGGCTGTCTAGTGTAACAAATCCAAATTACAGTTCTAGGTGCACACAGTTTGGGTTTTGAATTCCAGCCTTACTAAATTCCTTAACTTGTTTATTCCCTGAATTCCTATAAACTGATAATAGTATTTATTCCATGGAATTATTGGGAGGATTTATCAATGTATGTAAGCTCATACATGCCTGGTATATACTAATAATATACTTACTATTTACATATTATTTTATTTGTAGCTGTACTTACTCAGCACAGTATTATTATTTTTCTACTTCCATGGTGCTTAATGTAGTTTTGTTGTGGTTTTCTAGTTTGGCTGAAAATGAGGAAGATTAAATTAGTCATTTTCCTGAGTTTGACACATAATCATCATTGATCCCTGGAAGGCCACTGTTTATCTAATGTATTTATTCTTTTTATTCCTATAGCTCATTCCCTTCTTCTGTTTCTTAATGCAAACATTTTAATGTTTTGTTTACGTGTATTGAGAATGTGTATCTTTTATTTTAACTTTACAGAAAGGTAAATTGTATGCTTTGTTTTTGTTCTCATCTCTTTTTCTACTCAGCACTGTTTTTGAAATTATCTGTTACTTTGTGTACATCTAGTCCTTTGCTTCCAACTGTTATATAATTTTTGTGTGCATCTACCAGTCTATCTACTCCTACATTGCTAGGCATCCAGATTGCCTCCAGCTCCTTGCCAACACATGCAGCATTAGACATTTCTCTTCTGGACCTCTGTGAGCATGTTTTGACATATATAAACGTCTGCTTCATTTAAGTGTACTGCCAGGTTCTCTCCAAAATAGCTATCCTGCTGTATATTAGTGGAGTTTTTTCTCTATCAAATGAGCACTCAGGATTTTCTGCTTGAAGACCCCTTAGGAATAAGATGTTTGCTCTCAAATATATCAAGAAATACCTATTGTAGAGTTAGCCTTCCATAATTTATTGAACCTAAAGCACCTCTATTGTAAGATTCATCATTACATGCATTGCTAAGGTTAAAAACTGCCAGTTGAATTATTAAGTGCCTTAGATTGTAAAATGCATTCCAATTTTAGAGATGTTACAATGTGAGAAAGTGTAGGTCTAGAGTTGATGAAAGAATATTTTAAAAATATTAAAGAATATGTATATGTGCATTGTGTGTGTGTGTGTGTGTATATATATATATATATATATATATATATATATATATATATATATATAAACATCCCCTGGGAATACCACCTTAGACAGGCAAACAGCACTACACACATTACATATATATTTTTCACTTATTTATGTATAAATGAGTATGTGACATATTTCTTTTTATGTTTTGAAATAACACCTTTATTCGTATGTGTTATTATATGTTTAGTTATGTCTTGTCTTTTGTCTGTATGTGTGAAGCACTCCAGATGAACAGAAAGTGCTACACTGTTTCTTGTGAGCCTTGATTCTAAAGCTAGTACACTCCACTGCATTTTGTCTCTCTGGTCGATTGTGAGGACTCAGAAGTATATTGGACTCCTGGTGTTAGACCTATTTGTTTTTTGGTGTTTCAGTGAGGTCCAGCTCTAGAAGAAAGCAAAGAAAGTTCATGGGATATTTTGAAATGAACAGGACCCCCAAAATCCTAATGGATCTGGTAACACCATGTGGTCTTTGGTTCAAATCTATCTGGTCACAGCCTCTCTGAATTTTTAAGCAAAGAAGAAAGGGGCTCAATTTGGTAGTGCCGCCATATACTTTTTTCTTTTAATTTTTTTTTTTTTTTTTTTTGAGACGGAGGCTCACTCTATCGCCCAGGCTGGAGTGCAGTGACATGATAGCAGCTCACTACAACCTTCACCTCCTGTGTTCAAGCGATTCTTGTGCCTCAGCCTCCCGAGTAACTGGGACTGCAGGCCCGCACCACCACGCCCAGCTAATTTTTGTATTTTTGGTAGAGATGGGGGTTTCACTATGTTGGCCAGGCTGGTCTTGAACTCCTGGCCTCAAGCGATCCACCCTCTTCGGCTTCCCAAAGTGCAGGTGTGAAGCCACTGCACCCAGCCATGCCATACACTTTTTAGCCTGGGCAGGAAACCTAAAGCCTAGGTCTTGAAAGAATGGTATTTTTAGTTGGTCATTCATTCACCAAAGCTTATTGAGCATCATTTGCTAACATTATGAAAAATACATTTTCCTCACTAGACTATAACTCCATGATAATGGTTGGAAGTCACAGGAAAGGTAGATTTCTGCTCAACGTAAGCCTGTTACTGCTATTAACATTGAAATGGCCTTATCTTAAGTTTCTGAGCTTCCTGTCATTGGAAGCATTTAAGTAGTCCTGAATAGTCAACTGTTCATAAATAATATAGATATTTCTATTTTGGAAAGAGATTGAACCAACTGCCCAGGGCTTCAGGGATTAAGTTCAGTAGTTAATACCAGAGACTTGGAAAATGGTGATTGCTGGTAACAGAGACCTAGAAACCACGGCTTAAGCAAGAGAAGGATTTTGTTTCTTTGGTATAACAAAAATCCAAAAATAGGTAATTTAGTAGACCTCATATGATTACTCCTTGATCACATTAGGAACCCAGGCTCATTTCAACCTCAGCTATTTTTAACACGCGCTTTTCACCTGAAATCATAAGATAGCTCATCTGCCTCCAATAGTGTGTACATGTAACAGACAATAATAAGGAGAAGAGTAGTGGAAAAGGGGGCATGTGCCAAATGAGTCAATCCTCTTTAAAGAGTTCTTCCAGAAGTTCAAGCCAGTGGCCTCAAATGACTAATATTAAATAGCATGACCACCCCTTCCTACACAGGATGGGAAGCTAACTGGACATGTTGTTACTAATAAAAACCAGAGTATGTTAGAAAGAAGGGAAGGTTTGATGTTGGGCGGCAAGTAAGTTTTTTCTTCCACCCATCAAAATCTTTTCAGTTAGAAAATATTTGAATCTAATGTGTCCCACTCCATTATGGCAGCAATACAAATGTTTATGGATACATGGCTTTATGTACTAGGAATAGTCTTGGCCATATTCATTTGATTTCTCCATGTCTAAAAACAGAACAAGCAGATCCAGGAAAACTTTAAAAGCACTTCCCACTCAGCTGCTTGTTAACTGAAAGAATGTAAAAAAGCTACTCAGAAGAGTAGCTATTCGGGCCAAACTTCCTGATACTAGAGAGTTGTTAGCTTTGCACTTTTATTTCCATCTATTGCTGCCTAGATTTCCTTCCTTATTGTACTTCTTTATTCCTTTCCTCTTCTCTGTTCTTGCCTTTCAAATTTTTAGACAGGGTCTCACTGTGTAACCCAGGCTGGAGTGTGGTGGCATGATCACAGCTAACTGCACCCTCAAATTCCTGGGCTCAAGCAATCCTCTCATCTCAGTCTTTTGAGCAGCTGAGACTATAGGCGTGCACCACCACACCCAGCTAATTTTTTTTATTTTTTGTAGAAATAGGGTCTCACTATGTTGCACAGGCTAGTCTCAAACTCCTGGCTTCAAGCAGTCCTCCCACGTTGGCCCCCCAAAGTGCTAAGTTTACAGCTTGAGCCACAGAATTGAGTTCTTTCAATTTTTTAAATGCCCCAAACTCTTTTTGTTTATGTCATTAGAGATCTGTGGGTTCCTTATTACCTGGGAAATGGATGCATTTCCCAGCTTGTCCCTGAGGTATGGGAGTTAATTTAGAAGTTAATTGAAATTGTAAAAGTTGAAACCCTGAAAAAAATGTGTTTTTTTTTTGTTTTGTTTTTTGTTTTTTTTTCCTTGTGATACAGGTTGTTTCTTATCTGAAATGCTTGGGACCAGAAGTATTTCAGATTTTTGAATTTCTTTTTTTAAATTTGGGAATATTTGTGTTACACCAGTTGAGCATCCCAGATCTGAAAATCTGAAATCCAAAATGGCCCACTGAGCATTTCCTTTGAGTGTCATAGTGACGCTCAAAAAGTTTCAGACTTTGGAGCATTTTGAATTTCAGATTTTAGGGTTTGGGATGCTCAACATATAGCAGTATCCTTGATTTGGGAAATAGTAATTATGAAGAATGTGTTTATTTTATATTTTATTTTGATTTAAGTTATTTATTGAGATGTTGCTGGATGTATGCCAATGAATATGACAGAGGTCCTCTTTTTTATGGCCAAGACAGAAAATATTTTACGCTTTATAGGCTACCTATGCCCCATCAGATTTTCCTCATGGGCTGGATTTAGCCCATCACCATTTTTTAACTCTTGCTTTAGACTATAGTCAGAAAAGCTATTGGCAAATTTTAGCAGTTAGTTACATGTCCTGATTTCTGTATTCAAAATGGCACTAAAATAATAGACTAAGGGCAGACAAGACAGAAGCAGAAGAGTTATTAGGTTGTTGCCTAATGTTAGATTCCTGTTTTTGGCTTATTTAACTGGGGCCATTTATAAGAATGGAAGGCTGGGAGAAAACTGATCTGGGAGGGAAAATACATTAATAAGTTCAGTTTTGAAGATGTAACTTATAGATTCCTAAATGTAATTGTCAGTTAGAGTTTAGGAGGCATCCATCACACACACACACAAACTCACACAGATAGGAGTCCATCACATACACACTCTTAGGTAGGTAGGTAGGTAGGTAGGTAGATAGATAGATAGATAGATAGATAGATAGATAGATAGAAAGAAATATACATCAGCATATAGGTGACACCTCAAGCCATGGGTTTGTATGATATTTCCTAGGGAGAATAGAGGGCTATAAAGTAAGTCAAAGGGGTAGTCCAACATTCAGAAATGATGTAGCGGAAGAGAAACCAGCTGAGGAGCCTAGAAAGCTTAAGAGTATTTAGTGAGTTAATAAAATTAGAGAAGAGTATCATGGAAGCTAAAAGAGAGTGCAAGCCATGCTGTCAAATAAGATAAATATGTAGGAAAAAACAATGGACAGGGCATTATGGATTCTAACAAGAATAGTTTCACTGGAATAGTATGGGGTAAAAACTATATTGCAGTTTTGCTCTGAAGACCAACAGAGAAATGGTGCTGTAGCAAAGAGAATGTTGTGATCAAGGGAGCATTTGCTGGGCGATAGAATGATTCGGTAGAGAAGAGGGACTTGACGATGCAAGAGGAGGGGTTCACTTGCATATATTATGGGTTAGCTGTGAAATTCATCTATTTTTGTTTGTTTGTTCATTTGTTTTAGACAGAGTCTCGCTCTGTTGCCCAGGCTGGAGTGCAGTGGCACCATCTCGGCTCACTGGAAGCTCCACCGCCCGGGTTCAAGTGATTCTCCTGCCTCAGCCTCCCGAGTAGCTAGGACTCCACCTCGCCCGGCTAATTTTTTGTATTTTTAGTAGAGACAGGGTTTTACCATGTTAGCCAGGATGGTCTCTGTCTCCTGACCTCATGATCCGCCCACCTCAGCCTCCCAAAGTGCTGGGATTGCAGGTGTGAGCCACCGCACCCGGCCCGAAATTCATGTATTTTAAGGGGCAAACAGTAATTGTCTTGGTTGAAGCAAAGGGAATAAGGAATTTTCTAAATAGAGCAAAATCCAAGTGCTTGAGAAAGCACAGCATACTTGGGGGATGGCAAACACTTATTTGGGCTGAAATGGAGTTTCCTTTTAAGCTCGCGACAAAAGTGGTTGACTAGATCAAGAAATACCACAGTATTACGCCACTGTGTTTAGAATTTATTCTGAAGACAGGATCCTCTGAAGAATTTAAAACTAGGAAAATAATTTGTTTTTTTGAAACGGAGTCTTGCTCTGTCACCCAGGCTAGAGCGCAGTGGTGCCATCTCGGCTCACTACAACTTCCGTCTCCCAGCTTCAAGTGATTCTCCTGCCTCAGCCTCCTGAGTAGATGGAGCTTCAGGGGCCCACCACCACACCCAGCTAATTTTTGTATTTTTTTTAGTAGAGATGGAGTTTCACCATGCTGGCCAGTCTGATCTTGAACTCCTGACCTCAAGTGATCCACCCACCTTGGCCTCCCAAAGTGCTGGGATTACAGGCCTGAGCCACCGCACCCAGCAGAAAATAAATTTTTGAGCATTTTTTAAACATAAGATAAAGGAATATAGATTTGGAGACTGACAAAACTGGTGGCAGGAGGCCGGGCGCGGTGGCTCACGCCTGTAATCCCAGCACTTTGGGAGGGTAAGGTGGACTGATCACTTGAGGTCAGGAGTTCGAGCTTGGCCAACATGGCAAAATCCCTTCTCTACTAAAAATACAAATATTAACTGGGTGTGGTGGGGCCTGGCTGTAATCCCGGCTACTGGGGAGGCTGCAGCAGGAGAATCACTTGAGCCTGGCAGGAGGAGGTGGCAGTGAGCCAAAGTTGTACCACTGCACTCTTGCCTGGGTGACAGAGTGAGACCCCATCTCAAAAAGCAAACACAAAAACTGAAGGCAGGAAAACCAATGAAGAAGCTCTTATAATAGTCCAGGTGAGAGATGATAAGGGTCTAACTGAAGACTTTTCAGTAGGTATTAAAGAGGATGATACTGTTTTGACAGCTATTCATGAAGTAAACTCAACAACAAAATACTGATTTCTGATCAGAATCTGGAGTTAGGGAGAACTAAGGTATCAAACACGAGTCAGGTTTTTTTGTGCTTTTTTTTTTGTTGTTGTTGTTGCTTTAGAGGCCGGAGATATGGGGAATACAGGATTAGCTGAGGTTGATTATTCCTTTTGTTTTGGATGTTTATAGCATCACCTTTGTGATGATCCATTGAAGATGTGCAGTAGTCAGATACATAGATCTGGAATATAAATTCAGTGCCTGCCGTGGAAATAATTACTCGAGCAAGGCACCAACATGAAATCCCAGTGGTCAGTGAGCTTCTCAGTGAGAATGAATTAAGAGAGAGGAAAAAAAAAAGTCTTAATGACAGCTTGACCAAAAAAAAAATTTATGAGGCAGCAGTTTCAAACTATAGCATAACAGTCTTTGTGGATACAACCATTTTTAAAAAATCTCAACCCTATTTTGTGTTCTGTTATTGTTGTTTTGAGATAGGGCCTCTCTCTGTTGTCTAGGCTGTAGTGCAGTGGCAAGATTATGGCTCACTGCAGCCTCAATCTCCTGGGCTCAAGCAATCCTCATACCTCAGCCTCTGAAGTAGTTGGGACTATAGGCACACACCACCACATGCAGCTAATTTTAAAAAATTGTTTTGTAGAGATGAGGTCTCACATTGTTGCCCAGGCTGGTCTCGAACTCCTGGGCTCAAGTAAGCCTCTCATCTTGGCCTCCCGAAGTGCTGGAATTATAGGCGTGAGCCCCTGTGCCTGGTGCCTTTATCCATTTTTAGCCTGTTTCTTTTAAGTGTCTTTAAAATATGTTTATTATTGAAACTGAAATTTTTTCTTTATGACAAATTTGAAAATTGAACATGTAATTGATCTTTTTCTCTTTATTAAGATTGAAGAGTTGGAGGAGAAACTTAATGACGCACTTCACCAGAAGCAGCTACTAACATTGAGATTAGACAACCAATTGGCTTTTCAACAGAAAGATGCCAGGTAAGAAACGTTTTTTAAAAAAACGATATCTAGTTAGCAATTAAAAGTAATTTTATTGCCTGTTCATGTTTGTGATTGTAAGCTAAAATAGAGAAATTTTAAGTCAGAGATAGCAATAATTTTTACACCTAGACCACAAAAAAAGTAGGATACTTGATACAATACATAAAATACAAAAAGTCAAAATTCAACATTCATTCAACAAACAATTGGTCAGTATAAACCATATATGATAAAGGAAGCTCTCTGAACTGACCACCATTAACCTTTCTTCTTTTACTCAACATACTGATTGATTCTCATGGCCCTTTGGACTTTCCTGGCTTGAAGTACTTTCTATTATTCCTGCATACTTTCTCTAGCTCAGTTGTGGGCTTATCAAGCTTAAATATGCCTATGGCAATTATACTTATGTAATGTAATTAAAAATTATATAAACAATCAAATTCTTTGGAAAGGTTCAATAAAAGAAACTAAAAAAATTATGAAATTAAATATGGCTGGGCGCGGTGGCTCAAGCCTGTAATCTCAGCACTTTGGGAGGCTGAGACGGGCGGATCACGAGGTCAGGAGATCGAGACCATCCTGGCTAACACGGTGAAACCCTGTCTCTACTAAAAAATACAAAAAACTAGCCGTGTGAGGTGGCGGGCGCCTGTAGTCCCAGCTACTCGGGAGGCTGAGGCAGGAGAATGGCGTGAACCCGGGAGGCGGAGCTTGCAGTGAACCGAGATTGCGCCACTGTACTCCAGCCTGGGCGACAGAGCGAGACTCCGTCTCAAAAAAAAAAAAAAAGAAATTAAATATAAGCAACACAAGTTTTAAGATTGAGAGCAAATATCAAATCCATAAAAGATACCTTCATTGGTTTCTTCCTAAGTATCTTTTAGGATCTCATGCCATTGTAAAGAAATTGAACTTAGATTTACACAAAATCAAAGCATACCTCTGTATTCAAAGTATCTGGATCCTATGTAAAAATGTGAATGTTTAGTTCTATGTTTTAGTTACAGGTAAATGTGTAAAATAGGTATATTTTCCCTTTTTAAGATTTTACTAAACTGATATTGTAAAAAATTATCAGACCTTTTTATCAGCCACTATTACATTAGATTAGTGGACCTCAAACTTTAGTATGTATCAGAAACACTTGGAGGGCTTGTTAAAAAAGACTACTGGATCCCACCTTCAGAGTTTCTGATTTGGGAGGGGTCCTGAGAATTTGCATTTTTACCGGGTTCCCAGGTGATGCGGATGGTGCTGGTCCAGGAACAATACTTTGAGAACCACTGTATTCGATTATAGGTCTTCTACTCTAATTCTATAAGACACCTATCAGATTCAGTGATGCTGTTGAGAGGGCAGTTAGGAGTCTATTGTAATAAGATATCTGATGGTGGTTAAAAAAAAAAAAAAGGTTGGATTCTGAATATATTTTGGAGGCAGAGCTGATGGATTCAATGTGAGGCTTAAGAGAAAAGGGGGAATCAAGGATTACATCAAAAATTTTGGCCTGAACAAATGAAAAAATGGAATTTCTGTCAGCTAAGAAGGAGGAAATCATGGTAGAAAAAGTTTTTGTGAGTAAAAAGCAGGAGTTCAGTTTGGGACATGTTAAGTTAGAGTTTTCTTGTTAGAAATCCATGTGGAGGTATATGAAAAGTCTGGTCTAGAGGTACAAATCTGGGGATCATTAGGGTATAGACAGTATTCAAGTCATGAGACTAGATGAATTCCCCACGGAAGAGTGCATACAGACAGAGGACCAAGTACTCCAACATTAAGACAGAGCAGAAAAGGAGACTGAGAAGGACCCACAGTAAAATAGAAGAAAAATGAACAATATGGTGTCTTGGAAGCCAAGTGATGAAAATGTGTCAAGGAAAGAAAAATGAATTGTATCAAACTCTATCATTAGATCATGGATGAAAAGAGCTAAGAACTGATCATTTGCAATTTAGATGTCATTGTGATTTCATTAGAGACAGTAAAAATATGATCATCATGGGTTTAAGAGGAAAGGCTTTGGAGACAATAAGTATAGACAACTTTTGAGCAAGTTTGCTCCAAGGGGTGGCTAACAAAGGGGAAAGTGCAATGAGGTCAAGAGTTGTGGTTGTGTTTGTTCATTTGTTTTAAGATTGAAATAACAGCATGTTTGTTAATGGGATTGATACAGTAGGGAAGGGGAAAATCAGTGATGTGATTTGACTGTGTCCCCACCCAAATCTCATCTTGAATTATAGCTCCCATAATTCCTACATGTCATGGGAGGGACCTGATGGGAGGTAATTGAATCATGGAGGTGGTCTTTCCCATGCTGTTCTCGTGATAGTGAATAAGTCCCACAAGATCTGATGGTTTTATAAATGGGAGTTCCCCTGCACAAGCACTCTTGTCTGCCACCATGTAAGACGTGCCTTTGCTTCTCCTTTGCCTTCCGCCATGATTGTGAGGCCTCCCCTGCCACGTGGAACTCTGAGTCCATTAAACCTCTTTCCTTTATAAATTACCCAGTCTTGGGTATGTCTTTATTAGCAGCATGAGAACAGATTAATAATATCAGATTGTCCCTTCATGATCACAGTCTTTCAGTAGACAACTAAGAATAATATCTGCTACATGTATTCTTTGAGAATGATGAGTATGTGCAGATTACTGTTTTCATTACCTCATTGGTTGAGTGAATACTTTATGGTGGTTCAGTGTTACCATCTTAAAGAGGTATCCTTGAAGCATCAGGATAAAAGGGAAATGAAAATTAATAAGTAAAGTCCTTGATGTTTAACATTAAACCTTAAGCAGAAAAAATGCATAATTTTATGATTTGAATTTCTAAAGTTATTCTTTAAGAATATCAATTCTCTGTTTAGTAATTTATATGGCTACACATTTAATAATTAGTATGGAATTGTCATTTCATATTTAACTGGTTACTATGAGTAAGCATTTTGCTGGAGTAAGTAAATAATACTGTCAGGCTTCTCATTTCCTAATTTTATGTTGATATAAATAGGAAACTGTGAGAAAATTAAATCTCAAAGACTTTTTCAAAGCCTGCCATAAATTCTCTCTAATGTAGCAAATATCAAGAATTAATGAAACAAGAAATGGAAACCATTTTGTTGAGACAGAAACAACTGGAAGAGACAAATCTTCAGCTAAGAGAAAAAGCTGGAGATGTTCGTCGAAACCTGCGTGACTTTGAGTTGACAGAAGACCAATATATTAAATTAAAAGCTTTTCCTGAAGATCAGCTTTCTATTCCTGAATATGTATCTGTAAGTATCATCCATTTTTAACTACAGCATATATTTTCAGACTAAAATTTACCATTTATGTAGTAGCAATTACTTTTGAAGTACCCAATTGATACATTATTTTATGGCTATGGATGGTGAATGGTCTTGAGATCCAAATTTTAAAGGATCATGACCATTGATCTCCAAAGTCAAGCATAAATAGGTTTTGAAGTTAATGACTGAATAGTCCATAGAAATGAATTATCATGAACTGGTGGTTTCTTACATTCTCAAAATGAAAAATTATAAACAACAGAGTAGTTATTGCCAGGGGTTGGTTGGGGATAGTGGGAGAGAGGAGTTGGCGTGATTATAAAGGGATAGGATGAGAAAGAACTTTGTGGTGAGAGATTGGCTCAAGATCTTGAGCTGGTTACACAAATCTGAAACAGCTAAGATTAATCAATGGCAGTGGTCTCAAATATTTTGGTGTCAGCATTCATTTACACTCTAAAAATTATTGAGGACCCCAATGTGTGTTTTTTTATATGAGCTGTGTCTATTAGTATTTACCATACTAGAATTTTAAACTAATAAATTTTTTAAACACAAGAATATATAAGTACACAATTCCATTGGCCTTAAGAGTGATAATGTCATCATATATCATGTAGCCACTGGCAAACTCCACTGAACAGTCATGAGAGAATGAAAATGAAACAGGGAAAAAATCTTAATAATTACTAGGAAAGTTGTTTTGATCTTGTGAATTCCCTGAAAGGATCTCAGAGTGGTGGGCGGGCCAGAGTCCAGAAGTCCCAAAACCATATATTGAGAACTGCTGCTTTTTAATATATAGATGTCATTTTACCCTAAGAGGCTTGAATTTTTTCATCTGTAAAAAGGAATAACAGTGCCTTTCTGTTGGGGATAATTGTAAAGACTATGACTGTGTATGTAAAATGTTTATGAGCATAGTGCTTATAAGATAGTAAACACATAAAAATGTTACCTATTGTTTTTCCTCTAGTGGTGGTTGCTATTCTTAGTTCTCATTGGGAAAAGATTTTCAGATTAGTGATGTCTGATAAAATGAAGTTCCTTTTTTGTTCAGCTGTTTTTTTTCTTTTTAAGGCTCAAATACAGTTTTTCTATCCAAAGTGTACTGTCCAAAACAAATACCTCAAATTCTGTTTTTGAGGCTTCATTTACAGTAGATATAAAGTATCCCACTGGTGGCAGTTACACATATTTTTGCTGTTTGTTTTCTTAATATTCCTTCTTACATGTTTTCTTTTCACAAACAATATTATCGTTAACTAATTTAATTATATGCAGATTCTTTTTGTTGAAGGCTAATATTAAGATTTGCCTCTTACCAAATAATGGTATTCTTGTAATACAGTCATATGTTAAGGAGTTTCGGACGGCATGCCTATATGAGAAATAGCCCCTAATTACTCTCCTAATTTGCTGATGATTTCTTAGTTTTATAGGACCTTGTCAGATGGAACACTTTTTTTTCCTGAGATAGGGCAGGAAAATTCCTCTGAGAGAAGTATGTGTGGAAAGAGAGACCTGAATTAAATGGAAGTAGTGACGTGAAAGATACTTCTTGATCCATTCTGATTAGACTTCCACTGCAGGGACAGCAGTAAATAAAGCTTTGCCAAGAGCCTGGGATGAAAATAAAGAAAACGCTTTACCTCTTCATCAAGTATTTATTGAGTGCTTATCATATTTTTAGGCACTGGAAATAGAGCAGTGTATAAACCAGACAGAAATCCCTGCCCTCATGAAGCTTATGTCGAAGTGGAGCAACACAGCCATTAACTTAAAAGTTAAATATGTAGAATATCTGTTTGTCAAAGGTGCTATAGAGAAAAGAGCATGGGTGAGAAATAGGGAGTGCTACTTCAAATTTGGTAGGGAAATCAGGGAGGGCTTTAATAGTAAGGTGATATTTGGTCAGAGACCTATAGGGAGACAAGGCATGAGCCATGCATTTATATGGGGGAAGAACTTCTCTAGCAGAAGAAACAGCAAGAGCAAGACTCCTGAATATTTGTGATATGTTCCGGAAGTTTACAAGCAGATAGTGTGGAGTGAGCAGTAGTAGATGAGTAGTAATGGAGTGTCAGTAGAAGGGAGGAAGGACTGTCAAAGATAGGAAGTTATAAATCATCTGGCCCTTGAGGGAAGTTAATTGAACATTAAGGCTTGATAGAAAGTATTAGTGGCTAGGTTCCATTAATGACTGTCTTGTTGTAGTTTTGTAAGCATGTCTCTTTATTACTGATAAGTGAGAGCACTACAAATTAGCAAATTTTAATCGTAATTTGGATTTAAGACTGCTTATTAATTTAATTTCTTTTTCAAGGTTCGGTTCTATGAACTAATGAATCCATTAAGAAAGGAAATCTGTGAACTACAAGTGAAAAAGAATATCCTAGCAGAAGAATTAAGTACAAACAAAAGCCAGCTGAAACAGCTGACAGAGGTTCGTATGGTTTTGATTGCTAGTGGGAAGAAGCTTCAACTTTTCCTATAGAGTCCCTCAAGATTTGTGATAAGGAATATAAAAGTCAGTGATTGAAAAATGGGACTATGGGATGGTGACTGCTACAGTTCTTAAGTAATGGGAAGGAGGTTAAATTGGAAGTAGTCATCTTAAAAATTGACAAGTCTATGATATTGACATATCCCATAGTTGAGCTTTTATTGTTGCAAGTCATTTTTATAATCAACTGCTTTTGAAATCCTAATATGGGCTATACCTGAAAATTGCTGTATATACTCCGATGATGCATATGCACATAAGTATTTAATAATTTGTCTCTATTTTTAACATCACTTTGTCAGGAAATTTAGGCAAGAAACAAGAAATGTAGGCCAATGTATGCAGGGGATCTCTTGCAGGTGCCATAAGAAAGAAGAAAAAGAGAATACTTTTACTTTGAACTAAAGTGCCTCATAGGTTCTGGTTTGCCTAAGACAGCTGCCATTATTCCTGTGAATAAATATTAATAGCACCCCTTTATTTTCAAAAGTATCTCAGCCTAGACAATGAATATAGTAATCATAAATCAACATTTACATAGAAGGGTGGACTAATCATTAACTTGATTATATTATTGACCAGATATCCTAGATTACTCTTGTATTTATAGTCTGCTAACAAAAAAATAATGGTAGATTGATTCATTCTACCATGTAACAGTTGGAAATGGGTGGCTGTTTTTCTTCAAAGATTTCATTCTTCTAAAAGGAAAACACTTGTAGTTTACAAATGAGGTCTGCTGTAGTTCTCCATTACAAGTTAGCCTTGTTTGTGATATGAGATGGAGCTACTGTCCTTTTATTACTTACGTGGCTTCTTTGTCAAGTGCAGTTAACTCTCATAATATTTATTCTGAGCATGTGTACTGATACTAGCATTAACCCCAGTGATGTGCATGGTGCTGTGCTAGGTGCTTGCAGTGAACCCAAGAGAGGCAATGCCTGCCCTTCTAGAGTTTACTTTCTAGCAGGTTAGAATTAGAACATTAGATGATATTTTGACACTCTCATTTACTGTGTGACCATAACCAGGTCATATAATGTTAACTGTTCTATCAAATGGATAAAATAATACTGTTTGTTCATTTATTTAATTGCATTGCCTGTGTTTCCCTTTCAGAGTAAAAACGTGATTTTAGCAAAGTTGCATACAAACATTTATGTCCTATTTTAAGGGCAGTTTTTATCAATGATATTATCCAGAAATAGATAATTATAATTTAATTTGTATTTTTAATGCTCTACTTTGCTGCACTATTAGTCCTAGAGAGAATTTACTTAAGTCTTGCCATAGAATCAATATTACAGACCAAACAAGAAGGCTCAGCTTCCTTCCTCTCCTCTGAGGAGCTGTGATATCAGCAGGAGCAATTAGAGGGGCAGATGTGCCCCCCACTCCAAACTTCAGTTGTTTTCCTTTCTTCTCTTAGCATGTCATATTGTGCAGGTAAACTGTTTTGCACATTTAGAAAGATAGTTCAATTTTTTAAAAAAATTCAACTGTAGTCAAAATAGTAGAGAACAGAGAAGGCCTCAGTTTGGCCACTTTCTAATTTTGCAGCCTTGGGCAAATCATTTATACTCTATTGCAGGATGGTTTTGGTGGTACAGGGGTTATTGGGGAAGAGGCAGTTAGACGAGGTTTTAGAGTTGGTTCTACACACCTTATAGTACCTCAGCATCCCTCAAGGACTTCTTATTGTGTAGTAGGAGGGCTGGAGGAGCTCTCTATCCTTGTTTTTATCAAGCCACCCTTTTTAAAATAACTTTAATATTTGGAATTTCTCAGCGTGATTTCTCTTGAACACAGATAACTCAGACCATCCTTAGAGTTTGTGGTTTTTCTGCTCTGTCAAGGACCTGGTACAGGTCAACTTGCCAAACACTAGGAAAAAGGTAAATATTTTTAAATAAAAATATTTTTAAATAAAAAGCAAAGCCAGTATCATTAAACAGCTTTATTTATTTATTTAAACAGGAGTCTTGCTCTGTCACCCCCGCTGGAGTGCAGTGGTGCCATCTCTGCTCATTGCAACCTCCACCTCCTGGGTTCAAGTGATTCTTGTGCTTCAGCCTCCCAAGTAGCTGGGCTTACAGGCATGTGTCACCACGCCTGGCTAATTTATGTATTTTTAGTAGAGATAGAATTTCGCCATTTTGGCCAGACGGGTCTGGAACTCCTGGCCTCAAGAGATCCACCGCCTCAAGAGATTGGCCTCCCAAAGTGCTGGGATTACAGGCGTGAGCCACCGCACCTGGCCAAACAGGATGTAGTAAACAATAAATAGTAGTACTCAATATTAAAATAAATGTCACATATTCTGGAGTTTATTTTTTGAAATGGTTCATTAAATTATTTACTGCTATTTATTTGAGGAATTAAAAGACAGTTTCTCGTCTCTGCAACATAACAATTAAAAAAAAAATTCAACTGTAGTCAAAATAGTAGAGAACACAGTCCTGTCTCCCATCTTAACAGCTTCTCCCTCCATAAAATAGGGATGATAACACGTAATACCTACCACACGTCATTATTATAAAGAATGAAATTCTTTCAATAAATGTTTATCCTGCATTTACTATACGGCATGCATTATTCTTGGTACTTGGGATACCTTGTTAAACAAAGCAGTAATCCCTGCTATAATGGAGTTTATATTTTTAAAGGATATCTGTGAGATGTGTATTGTATTTTAAAAGGGAAAGCAAACAATAGCAAATCATGTAGTGTGACAGAAGTTGATAAATGCAATAGAAAAAACAAAAAAATAGTTCAAGATAAGGTGAATTGAGTGCTATATGGAGAGCAGGGAAGAGAGCATTGTCAGAATTGTATAAGGTTGGCTAGTAGGTCTCATTAAGCAGCGTGTAGAAGTTTACAAAGCCTTGAGGAAGTGAGAGAGAGAACAAGGCTGTCTTCCTTGAGACAGCTCAGGGAAGAGCTTCTAGATAGCAGGAACAGCCAATGCAAAGGCAAGAGGGTACTTTGGTATTTGTGGAAGATTGAGGAGCGTAATATGACTGGTATGCTTGAAGGGAGGAGGAGAATAGTTGTAGTTAAGATCAGAGAGGTAATGAGTCTGTTGAGGTCATCATACAGACTTCGATTTTAACCTTAAAAGAAATGAAAAGTTGCAGGATTTTGGAAAGAGGTCTGACATAATCTGACATATACAGTTGACTGTTGAACAACATGGGTTTGAACTGTGTAGATTTATTTACACATTTTTTTTTCAATAGATATACTGGAAAATTTTTTGGAAGTTTGTGACAATTTGAAAAAACTCACATATGAACTATGTAGCCTAGAAATATAGAAAAAATTTAAGAAAAAGTTATGTAATGAATGCATAAAATACATGTAGGTACTATATTTTATCATTTACTACCATAAAATTTACACAGATCTATTATCAAAAGTTAAAATTTATCAAAGCATGCATACAAACACACCTTACATGGTGCTATTTTCAGTAGAAACAAAGGAAACAAATGTAAAGATGCAGTATTAAATCATAACTGCATAAAATTAACTGTAGTACATACTTTACTACTGTAATAATTTCTTAGCATCCTCCTGGCTATTCTGGTAGACTCAAGGGTTTGGGATATCCGCTTAAAACACTGTATGATGCTAATCATCCCCACGTGAGCAGTTCTCCAGTAAAATGTGAATCACAATAAAAAGTGATTTCTTGCAGTTCTGGCATATTATTTTTCGTCATGTTTAGTGCAGGACTGTAAGCCTTGGATAACACCATGGGAACCATATGAAGTGTCACCAGTGATGCTGGAAGAGCTCTCAAGCAGCAGAGAAAATTTATGACATTGTAAGAAAAAGTTAAATTGCTTAAATTGCAGATTGAGGTCTGCACCTCTTGGGTTGCCCTTTGGACAGACCATTAATCTTGTAAACAGATTATGTAAAACTTAGAGCATCCATAATACAGTACAGTTCTGTAAATGTATTTTCTGAGGATTTTTTAAAAATATTCTTTCTCTAGCTTTTATTGTAAGAATACAGTATATAATACATATAATATAGAAAATATTTGCTAATAGACTATATTATAGTAAGACTTCCAGTCAACAGTAGGCTATTTGTAGTTAAGTTTTCAGTGAGTTAAAAGTTACACATGGATTTTTTTTTGACTGTATGGGAGTTGGTACCCCAACCCCTATATCGTTCAAGAGTCAAGTCTATTTAAAGTATCATTCTAGTTGGTACATAGTAGACCGTCAACAAATGTTTCATTTATTGAATTTCTTTTAATGAGTATTTTAAAACTTTCCTATTGTCCTGGATAATGTTTTTTAAAGAAAGTTCTCTCCTGAGAATAGACTGTAGAGCTGTAAGTATGGAAACAGAGAAACTTGTTAAGAGGTTGTTGTAATCTAGGTGAGAGATTATTGTGTTTCAGATCCAGATGGTAGCAAGGGAAGTGGTAGATTCTGGATTTATATTAAAAGTGGAGCCAATAGAAAAAAGGTAGAGTCATGAATTGGATGGAGGATGTTAAAGAAAGATAGGAGTCAAATTAACTCTGAAAAATGTTGGTTTGAATAACTGGAAGGATAGATTTCTGTTCAGCTGAGATGGGTAGATTGTGAATGAGGCTGACTTGAGTGCAAAAGAGTGTGGATCTTAGACATGTTGAGTTTGAGAGATCTGTTAGATGTACAGTCAAAGATATGTGGATGTACAGATGGTGAACTTTAGAAGATAAACATTCAAGAGTCATCAGCATAAAGATGACATTTAAAGCCAAGATGAGATTACCAAAGGAGAGTGAGTGCAGAGAAGAGAAGACGACCACAGCTTGAGCTCCAGGGCACTTCAACATTGCAATGTGGGAGAGAGAAGGAGGAGTTACCAGTGAAATAGGGAAATTAAGAGAATTTTATGTCCGGGAAATCAAAGGGCAAAAGTTTGTCAAGGAAAAGAGAGTGACTAGCTGTTTCAAATGCTGTTGATAGGTACAGTTAGATGAAGACTAAGAATTGACACTGTGTTTAACAAGGTCATTGAAAACCTTGTCAGGAGTAGTTCTGGAGGAGGGATAGGGTCAAACAGAGTGAATGGAGGAAATGAATTGGACATAGAGTATAAACAACTCTTTCTGAGTAACACTACTGTGTAGAGGAACAAAGAGAGTTGGCAATTACAGGAAACATGGAGTCAGGGAAGGCTTGTTTTTTGTTTTTTTGTTTTTTTCCTTAAGATAGGAGAGATCACAACTGATGTATTTAAAATCACATTGTAACCGTAAGAATTTTCTCATTGTCCACAACAGCAGAAGGACATTCATGTAATTGTTAACCAATAATGTAGGCAGTACTGTTGGATACCCAGTTATAACTATGTTTAAGGCTCCCCACTTTAGTATCCATGTAATAAAAAGAGTCTTTTTTTATTATAATACATGTTTCTGTAATTATGATATTTGGGGAAACTATTAGAACACAGGGGTGTTTGTTGATTGAATTACTCCTGATTAATTCTGTGGGACTTTCTTAATATCTAGATAGTGGTTTAAAAAATAATAATTTAGTGAAGTGAGATAATTTATCTCTTAATAGCTAGAGTTTTAATTATGTCACAAAAAGTTGAATTTCGATTTAAAAAACAACTGAAGAATATATTTGTAAGTGGGTAAGGAAGATAGAGAATGTTATCACTAGAGGAGGGTTTACAAAAAGATCTGGGTTATTTAAATGGGGCTGGGGGAAGTTGAAGAGGTGATTGGACACTGTCAGGTTACTGAGGTTCAGTTGTCATCAGTGAGAACCATTGTCTCTAGGACTTTTAAAACTAATCCCAAACCCCTAATTTATGAAAGTGCTAAATGAAATTGTCAGTTTTTCAGTTGAAGGTTTCTGTTTTTTCTCTTGTTACTTGGAATGTTCTTATCTGAGTGTTTTTTACCCAGTGGTATTTCATGTTTCTTTCCTCTTCAGTCTGTGGGCTGTGTATATATACTTACTGTTGGCCTGAAGCAGACAATAAAAACACAGAAATGCCCATTATATCCAAAGGAAGTAGCAAGAAAATTTCGACTTTTCCAATGGTGTCATTAATTTTAAGTTTCTTGATCCAAAAGAGTAAATTTTCCTTTTAACTATAATAGGAGAAAAAGTAATATATTTTCCTCACCCATTGCGAGGTTTATGGCTGAGACCCCAATAATAAAAGAGTAACAAGAGAAAAGCATAACAAATGTATATATAAATTTATATGTATAATTTAATATAAATTTTACGTGACATGGGAGCCTTCAGAAATGAGAATTAAAAGACCCGGGGAAAATGTATTTTTGTGGATAGTCATGCATAAGTATGATTGGAAGACAAAAGAGTATGATCTGATGGTAATCAACTGGGAGAATTTAGCAAGGCTTGTTTGTTCACATTCTTCTTGGCCTGTGTGTGTGACATTCCTTCCCATTGGGTATAGGGTGGGACACCTGTCACCTTAGGGGAGAGGGGAGGGAGAAAGAGAGTGACCTTCCTAGGTTTGATGACCTGCCTCAAGGGAGAAAGGGGAAAGGGAAATTTTCATTTCTGTGGCCCACTTCAAGAGAGGTGGGTTGGGAGAAGGTCAGGGAGACCACCCTGTTTCTGCAGTTTTCTTAATTTTCCTTCAGGTTAAAATACTCAGTATGCCAGGGTGCCATGTTTCAAGGTGTCTGTTCTAAGTCCTTACAGAGGAATGAATATTTTATTTCGTAGTGAGTAAATCGAAAATATATCCAGTGAAAATGTGTTCACTGATTCTAAGTTTTCCTAAATTTGACAAATAAAAGGAAGTGTTACGTTGTTCAATAAGCGGTAAGATACACTGCCATAGTATGTTTTGGGAGAAGGTCCATGATATTAGTAGCTGCAACCACTATAAAGTTACTAGATTTTTTTTTTTTTGAGTCAGACTCACGCTCTTGTCACCTAGGCTGCAGTGCAGTGGTATAATCACGCCTCACTGCAACCTTTGCTTTCCGGGTTCAAGCGATTCTCCTGCCTCAGCCTCCCAAGTAGCTGGGATTACAGGTGCCCGCCACCACACCCGGCTGTTTTTTTTGAGATGGAGTCTTGCTCTGTCGCCCAGGCTGGCGTACAGTGGCGCAATCTCGGCTCACTGCAAACTCTGCCTCCCAGGTTCACGCCATTCTCCTACCTCGACCTCCTGAGTACCTGGGACGACAGGCACAGGCCACCATGCCCGGCTAATTTTTTGTATTTTTAGTAGAGACGGAGTTTCACCATGTTAGCCTGGATGGTCTCGATCTCCTGACCTCGTGATCCGCCTGCCTCGGCCTCCCAAAGTGTTGGGATTACAGGTGTGAGCCAACACGCCCGGTGTGAAGTTACTAATTTTTAATAAGACATGATCCACATTTTTCATATGACATTCAAAAGATCTTCATAAAGTGATTCAACAAATATTTTATTCTTCAGCTTATACTTATCTAAGGTTGGATATCTTAAGATAAGCAACATTATTCTTATTAATGACTTTATGTAATTTTAAAGTTGGATACAACATACGCTTTTGGAAAAAAACATGACTGGATGGTATTCACCCAAGAATTCTAAGGGACTTAAAGGATGAACCTGAAACTGCAGCACATGTGTAATACTGTTACCAAATATAGCACTTGAAGTAGGTGTAATTGCTTGAAAGCTGGTAAATTGCCTGCCTGACTCTAGAAACTAAGGACCTCCACATTTACAAACTGATAAAGCACACTTTTATGCTTACTGAGCTTGTGTAATGCATGAAGATTAGGATCAGTGAATACTTAGGCAAGTTAAACCTGCAGGGGAAGGTCAACAGAGTAGTATAAATGGACAAATTATATTTCACCTGTATATAAAGAGAAAATAGAGAACAAATTACATGGACTTTCAAAAAGCCATTGACAGGGTTTTTAATTCTAGTTTTTAAAAATTGGCAGACTTTAAAAATTACAGTGAATAACGTAACATTAAATTTACTACATTAACCATTTTCATGTATACAATTCAGTAGTGTTAAGTATACTGACATTGTTGTGCAACAGATCTTCAGTACTTTTGTATGTTGCAACACTGAAAACTGTACCCACTAGACACTAATTCTCCCTCTCCCCTCTCCCTAGTCATTGGTAACCATTTTTTAACTTTGTTTCTATGATTTTGATTAGATTCTTCCTATGAGTAGGATCCTAGAGTGTTTGCCCCTTTGTGATTGGTTTCAATTAGCATAATGTCCTCAAGGTTTATCCATGTTGTAGCATGTGACAGAATTTTCTTTCTTTTTTTTTTATTGTACTTTAAGTTCTGGGGTACATATGCACAATGTGCAGGTATTGTTACGTAGGTGTACTCCTGCCATGGTGGTTTGCTGCACCCATCAACCCGTCATCTACATTAGGTATTTCCCTTGATGCTATCCCTCCCGTAGCCCCCCACCCATTGGCAGGCCCCAGTGTGTGATGTTCCCCTCCCTGTGTCCAAGTGTTCTCATTGTTCAACTCCCATTTATGAGTAAGGACATGTGGTGTTTGGTTTTCTGTCCTTGGGATGGTTTGCTAAGAATAATGGTTTCTAGCTTCATCCATGTCCCTGCAAAGGACATGAACTCATCGTTTTTTATGGCTGCATAGTATTCCGTGGCATATATGTGCCACATTTTCTTTAGTCTATCATTGATGGGCATATGGGTTGGTTCCAAGTCTTTGCTATTGTGAACAGTGCCGCAGTAAACATACGTGTGCATGTGTCTTTATAGTAGCATGATTTATAATCCTTTGGGTATATACCCAGTAATGGAATTGCTGGGTCAGGTGGTATTTCTAGTTCTAGATCCTTGAGGAATCACCACGCTGTCTTCCACAATTGTCTGTCACAATTAGGTTGAACTAATTCATGCTCTTTTTTTTTTCTTATTTTTTAAGTTTGCATAATGTTCCATTGTGTGTATATACCACATTTGCTTTATCCATTCATCTATAAATAGATTTCTGAATTGCTTCTACCTCTTGGGAGAAATGGACAGACTTTGTAAGAAGTGTTACCATGAATTCTCAGGGAATTGTTTTCTCTTTAGTAGTTGAAGGATAAGAGCCAAAAAAAAAAAAAAAAAGGAATAAAAAAGAACTAAATAAAAAACAAAAATAGAAGTATTCTTCAGATATAACTGTTAAGTCCAATCTTATTCATTATTTAACATTTTAATACATTTATTGGGCTGGGCACAGTGGCTCTCGCCTGTAATCTCAGCACTTTGAGAGGCCAAGGTGGGCAGATCACCTGATGTCAAGAGTTTGAGACTAGCCTGGTTAATATGGTAAAACTCTGTCTCTCCTAAAAATACATAAATTAGTCAGGTGTGGTGGCAAACACGTGTAGTCCCAGCTACTCAGGAGACTAAGGCAGGAGAATCGCTTGATCCCAGGAGGCGGAGGTTGCAGTGAGCCAAGATTGTGCCACTGCACTCCAACCTAGGCAACAGAGCAAGACTCTGTCTCAAAAAAAAAAAAAAAAAAAAAAAAATTTAATACATTTATTGATGAGGAAGCACAAAGTATAATCTCAAGTTTGTAAAGTTTTTCTGAGCAGTAGAACAACAGACTAGTAGGGCAAATTGGAGGAAGATCTCAAAAGGTAAGTGGACTGATTATAAATGAATGTGTTTTCTTTTTAATAACTATCAGTCAGCTTATATTCCCTAAATTAGCATGTTCAAAATTGATCACCTGCCCCAGAGTGTAATTTTTTTGCCATTTTATTATAGAAATTTTCAAATATAACTTGAATTTTACAATGACACCAGTACATTTATCACTAAATTTCTGCCATTAACATTTTTATTGTATTTGTTTTATCAAACATCTCTCCATCTAGCCATCTGCCAGTCACATTTAATTTTATGAGAAAATGCTGAACTTTTTTTCCATTTGTCAGTAATTTCTTCGTTTTAATTACTGAGTGATGTTACATTGAATGGCTCTAGTTATTTACCATTTGATGGACATTTTGAGTTATTTCCAATTCAGAGACTTTACAAACAAAGCTCTGAGAACATTTGAGTAGGGTTTTTTGTGTGGACATGTTTTTGTTTCTCTTAAGTACTTAAGTGTGGAATTTTTTACTTCTAGAATTTCAGTTTGGTTATTTATTACAGCTTTTATTTATCTGCTATTTGTTTACTTATTATGAACATATTTTCCTTTATACCACTGAGAATTGTTAAAATAGGAGCTTTAAAATTCTTGTCTGCTAATTCCAAACACTGGGTCACCTTGGAGTTGATCTCTGTTGATTGCCTTTTCTTTGAGAAATGAGTCACATGTTCCTCTTTCCTCAGATGTCAAGTAACTTAAAATTGTTCAGACCATTAAGTAAATGTAGATGAGAACATTGTGACTATTATGTTGTTGAGACGCTGCATTTTATGTACCTCTAAACAGTGGTGATGTTTTTGTTTTAGCAGGAAATTACTTCGTTGTACTCAAACAGCATACATACTCTGTCTATTGGGCAGCAGTTCAAATTTCAGTTCAATTTTTTTGATCTTAGTAGGGCTGCTTAGAGTCTGTCCTACACATGTGTTGTTTAGAGGGTAGCCAGATACTCAGGCAGAAATTACCCAAAGAATTCAGTTTCCCCTCTCTGGCTGTCTCTGAAATTTCCTCCTCATTTAGAGCAGCTGCAGTTCCCGTAAACTCTGTCTTCTGATTCTCCAACCTAGAAAGACCAAAGATTTTCTGATGCACCTTGATCCATCCAACCTGGCACAGAATGGGACTGGCCTCAGGCTAAGCGCTACTAAACAAAAACAAAAAATACTAGGAAACTCACCTAAATGCTGAAAATGATAGCAATAATGACAATTCCATAGTGGTTTACTAAGAGAAACTAAGGTATTTGTTAGGCATATCTCAGAGTTTTGAGACCGGCAATTAAGAAAACAAACTTTCCATTTTGCTTTAAAAGTTTATTCTCTACAGAAAGTTCATGAATCTGGGAAAAAAAAAATTATTCTCAATCTTTCCATTTTACTTTATGGATCTCTTATCCAAAATGGTCTTAATTTTTTTCACCACTTGGTGGCAGTGTATGTCCATCTTTTTTTTTTTTTTTTTAAAATTAAACCTGTTGGGGGCTATTTGGAAATTCTGGTTATTTTTGACCTAGAGACCCAAAGCTTTACATTTAGTTACCTTATTTTAATTTATATTCATTATTTCATATAAAATGCCTGCAATCAACCAGATAGTATCTTTTTCTAGTAAAATTTAATATATTTAGAACTTGGAGAATGGAGTATCAAAACAAAAATTTGTGTTCCATAATATGTATTCAGATATATCTCAGTTATTGCACTAATTTCATAATTATGCCTACCAGAAATGTTGAGAATTTTAAATTCTGTTTAAACCAAAAACATTCAGGATTTTAAATTCTGTTAAAGCCACATTAAATCATTAAAGCCACACAATTACACAATTAATTTGACTCTGCTTTTGTTTGTGTGAGATGAAAACTGTTAAAGAAATTTAATAGAAGGTTTTTTTTTGGAGGGGTGGGGGTTGGGGGGAGACGGAGTTTCGCTCTTGCCCAGGCTGGAGTGCAATGGCATGATTTTGGCTCACTGCAACCTCTGCCTCCCGGGTTTAAGCGATTCTCCTGCCTCAGCCTCCTGAGTAGCTGGGAGTACAGCCATGCGCTACCATGCCTGGCTAATTTTTGTATTTTTAGTAGAGGGGATTTCACCATGTTGGTCAGGCTGGTCTTGAACTCCTAACCTCAAGCGATCCTCCCACCTTGGCCTCTCTAAGTATTGGGATTACAGGCGTGAGCCACTGCACTTGGCCAGAATGTGATTCTTGACCTTTAAAAAGAAATTACTCTTTCTGAAGTGGCAGTTTTAGTGGATTTCTGGGATTTCCTTTTGTAATTTTTTCCAGATCTTTAGTTAGTTGGAAATAACGTCTAGATACTATTATAACACTGGAAAATAGGGCTCATCTTTTACTTCAAGTCTGGAGTTTATTTACAAGTGCCAGTAATGTAGTTTAATTCTAGCATATTTTGAGCTATATTATGTATATGATCTTGTGTATGGTACTTTATGTTTGTAAAAGTGCTTATAGATAACTTTATTTCCTACTTATGAATTTTCTCTATTAGCAGGTCAAAATTTTGGTTGATCACATGCAACTCAGCTGTGTGTTGCTGTTTTGCCATTATAGAGTTAGTTCAGTATGCTTTTTCATTTCAAAAAGATGTCATGTTAGAGATATAGTGTAAGGCATTAGTGAGTCCACTCTTAATAAAATTATTACATTTCATGAGGAAATGGTGAAATATTTTTCTCTTATGAGAACTTTAGTAACTAGGAAGCAAGAAGAGTTTTGTCAAGATAACTTCCTTGTTTTGAAACTTACATTCTTTAAAAAATTCTGCAAGATTATCTTGAGGTTCATCTTAAGTATTCATGCGTAATTCAGTGAATTTTATTTGTATGAAAATCAGTTATTTCATTGATGAAACATTTGTTTATTAAAATGTTTATATTTTAGGGGGTATTAACTGTTTTCTGAGATTTCTTTTTATCTTATCCAAGTGATGAGCTTAAAGTTTCTTTATAAGGTACATCTTTATGAAGATACCCATCAGTTATAATTATACTAGAATGCTTAACAGATTTATTAGTAAACGGTGATAGATTTGCCTCTTTATATTAAATTTAAAGTGCATAAGCACTGCTTAAAATTTAGATTCATAGCCACCGACATGGGTTCTATTTTGGTCTGAGGTGGAACTAAAAACATCAATTTTTTTTTTTTTGAGACAGAGTCTCGTTCTGTTGCCCAGGCTGGAGTGCAGTGGCATGATCTCAGCTCACTGCAAGCGCCGCCTCCCGGGTTCACGCCATTCTCCTGCCTCAGCCTCTCGATTAGCTGGGACTACAGGTGCCCGCCACCATGCCCGGCTAATTTTTTGTATTTTTTTAGTAGAGACGGGGTTTCACTGTGTTAGCCGGGATAGTATTGATCTCCTGACCTCGTGCTCCACCTGCCTCGGCCTCCCAAAGTGCTGGGATTACAGGTGTGAGCCACTGCTTTCTGGCCAGAACCTCAATTTTTAATAAACAACCCAAGATTCTAATGTGGCAGGTTCATGGATCATGACTACAAATCATTTTTTAAAGTTATTTTTGTTAACTTATTGAGATTTAAAAATAACCTTAAATTTTTAATTATATTTCACGATTTGAAATTTATATATTGACTGGGCTCCATGAGTCATGCCTGTAATCCCAGCACTCTGGGAGCCTGACGTGGGTGGATCGCCTGAGGTCAGGAGATCAAAAACAGCCTGAACATCGTGAAACCCCGTCTCTACTAAAATAGAAAAGTCACCTGGGTGTGGTGGCAGGCACCTGTAGTCCCAGCTACTTGGGAGGCTGAGGCAGGAGAATCACTTGAACCCAGGAGGTGGAGATTCAGTGAGCCGAGATCGCACCATTGCCCTCCAGCCTGGGTGACAGAACGAAACTCCGTCTCAAAAAAAAAAGAGAGAGAGAAATGTATATATTAATGCCATTTCTTGCCTCTAATATAAAATTAATATATTTTAATGTATTTAACAAATTCAAGAATATAATTGGAGTCATACACTATTATGTTACAACTTGGACTTACTAAAATCCATCTCTTGCCTATACCTCTAAAATCTCTAAAAAATTGCTCCTTCACAAACCTGTTAAGTTTTTACAAATAACACAAATGACTTATGGATAAAAGTGCATGAGGGGAAAAAATTCATGGGAAAGCTAAAATGAATGCAATTTTAAGTATGACATTATTGGGAAGAAGCTTCATTTAGCTGATTGTTTTATACATGCCGTATGAAGAGACATAATCTTTTAAAGAGTAATGAGACTTTTTTTGTCCTTTGCTACTGTGTGTATAATCTTTAGTAAATCTAGGAGCTTTTAAATTTTAGGGGCAAGTTTTGAAGGGCTTATTGGGTTTTGAGATGAAATTTTGAACCCAGTGGCCAAAAGGGTGTATCACTACATTATGGCAGAGGAAAACTCAGGAGGAAACTTAACCAAATACCTTGGTTTAAATCCAGAGATACCATGATAACTTCGTTCTCTTGATCTGCATAGTGTTTCTCAAGCCAGATTCCACAGATATGTTTTGGAGTATCTAAGAGTTCTTTCTGATAATTTTTAATTTTATGATTTAATTGTTTTAATGACCTCAGAAATTAATAGATGTATATGATGGTTCATCACGATGAGTAATTTATAATAGAGTACTATCACTATGATGTCATTGCCCATGTTTGCATTTAATTTTGTCATGGCATTAGCACCACAGATGACAGTTTAAAAAAACAGTAGTCAACTGTCCAGGCACAGTAGCTCACGGCTGTAATCCTAGCACTTTGGGAGGCCGAGTCAGGAGGGTTGCTTGAGCTCAGGAGTTCTAGACCACCCTGCCCAACCTGGTGAAACCCTGTCTCTACCAAAAATACAAAATCTCCAGCCTGACCAACATGGTGAAACCCTATCTGTATTGAAAAATACAAAAAACTAGCTGGGTGTGGTGGTGCAGGCCTGTAGTCCGAGCTACTCGGGAGGATGAGGTGAGAGAATTGCTTGAACCTGGAAGGATGAGGTGAGAGAATTGCTTGAACCTGGGAGGCAGAGGTTGCAGTGAGCCAAGATTGTGCCACTGCACTCCAGCCTGGGTGACAGAATGAGACCCTGTCTCAAAAAACTACCAAAAAAAGAAACCCAAAACCAAAAACTTCGCCCGGTGTCGTGGCTCACATCTGTGATCCCAGGTAGGAGGATTGCTTGAGCCTGGGGTAGGGGTGGGGGAGCAGAGGTTGCAGTGAGCCAAGATTGCACCACTGTATTCCAGCCTGTGTGACAAGGTGAGACTCCACCTCAAAAAAAAGAAAAAGAAAAGAAAAAAAGAAAAATAAGAAAGAAATAGCCATCAACTTAATTTGTAGGTTAGGTATTTCAGCCAGATAAAGGCCAGGTGCTATCATGCATTACTATGAATAAAAGTTTCACAGTTCAAATAGAGAAAAATGATGGCAATATAGTCATCACACTACTGAGCATAGTCTTGCCAAACTCAAAATTAAATGAACTCCTGCTAATTTTACTGTTTTAATGTTAAATTATATAGTCAACATTACTGAATAGAATAAGATTGCTGTTTAGGCTTAGTTGAAAGGAGGAAGTAAAGGAATTCTAGGGGATGAAAATGTGAATGCATTTCATTTTTTCTTTCTTTTCCAGTTCAAATTATCCCTCTCTCAGCTGTCTTCTGGCAGGCAGCTGGATCTGAGTGGAAGTCTTGGACTTTGGGAAAGCTAGTGTTCCAGTTACATATTGCTGCATAACAAAATCACCCTAAAACTTGCTGTCTCAAAATAATTTATTTGTCACAGCTCTGAAGGTTGTTAGGTTCAGCTGAGTTTTTCTTACTTCACTGAGACTGGGGTCATCTGAAGTCTTCTTTAGTCACCGGTTTGGAGCCAGGATGATATGACCAAAACATCACTCCCTTTCCATTTGACCTCTTCATGTGATCAGTTTGGGCGTCCTTCAACATGGCAGTCTCAGGGCATGGCGGCTGGCCTCCTCCAAAGCAAGCATTCAAGAAACTCAGACGAAACTTAAAGACTTCTTAGGATGTAACTTCAAAATCCCAGAAAATTGCTTCTCCCACATTCTTTTGGTTAAGCAGATCATTAAGAGGAATAGACGCACTTCTTAATTAGAAAATAGCTTCCTGCATACAAGGGAAGAAGTCGATAGAGACCGTCTTGGAGATAGGCTACCAAAATTTGAGATTTCTCTCCCCTGACTTGAGTGAAAGCCTAGAAAATGTGAGAGAGCCCCAAGCAAGGGCAGAACAGATTGTCAGCAGAGCTCGGCCTATACAAATCTGTGGATTACTCCCTTTACTCCTCACCCCAAATAAGGTGGATAAAGTCTCCTTTGCCTCCACTAGGTGAGGGAATGGATGTACAGTGTTCTGTTAAAAGAAGGACTCTCACATTGACCTTCAAACCAAGCCCATCTCTATTTGTTTATAGGAAATATGCTTAATGCAAATTGATAAAGATTGAAAAATGGGCCAGGTGCGGTGGCTCACGCCTGTAATCCCAGCACTCTGGGAGGCTGAGGCAGATGGATCACCTGAGGTCTGGAGTTCGAGACCAACCTGGCCAACATGGTGAACCCCGTCTCTACTAAAAATACAAAAATTAGCTGGGCGTGGTGGCAGGCGCCTGTAATCCCAGCTACTTGGGAGGCTGAGGCAGGAGAATTGCTTGAACCCAGGAGGTGGAGGTTGCATTGGGCTGAGATTGCACCACTGCACTCCAGCCTAGGTGACAAAGCAAGACTCTGTCTCAAAAAAAAAAAAAAAAAAAAGAAAGAAAAATAATTACTTAAATAATTTTAAGAAAAAAATTATATAATAAATTTTAAGAACAGATTATATAGTTTCTACTTTTTATCATAATTTAGTGAAACCAGAGATAAAAGGTGAGGAGGAATAAACTTACGTGGCAATTAGAAACGTATCTTTTGGATCAAACAGGAAAGAAAAACTGAAAGCAATTAAAATGAGAACATTTTTGGATCAAAATTCTTAGACACATTTAAAGGAAAGGAAATCTTTAAAAAGATTTAAAGGAAAGGAAATCTTTAGATTTGCCAAAGGAAAATCTATAGCCTTGAAATGCCTTTATTATTTCAAAACAGATAAAAAATAAAGACATGTAGTACTCATCTTGAGAAAGCTGGAAAAAGATAAGTAGAAGTAAGGTGTTTGGAATTAATTGACGTGAAGTAAGGGAAAATACATACAATTCTGTGGCAATAAGCTTGAAAACAGAAAGGAAAGTGATTGTGCCAACAAAATATAGTTTACTAAAATTGACAGAAGTGAGAACTTGAATTAGAACAGTTACCATAGAGGTATTACAAAAATGAGTAAAAGTGTACAACTGATAAAATTACCAGCAGGTTCACAGATAGATTACCCCAAATGGGTTCACAGTTGATTTAAAAAGAGACAGCTAGTTCCACTTACTTATACTCTACCAACTATTGAAAAAGAAATTTCTGAGAAAGAGACTACAAAAGCAAAATAAAACATTAAGGCCAATTTTATTGACTACTACAGATGTAAAAATTTGAAATAAAATGTTAACAAATGAACTTTACCGTTGTATCAAAAGAATAATACTTATGATTAAACAGAATATATTCCAGCACAGAAAGCATAATCCATTGCATCAGCAAATTAAGGGGGAATAGCTTCATGAACATATGGACATATCAGATGCAACAGCAATTAGTGTTGAACACTTAAGATTTTATCGCTTTCTTCATATGAGCTTGTTACCTTATGAATGAAATATCTCCCCCCACATTCATCTCTAGCAAGAAAATAAATTGATTCATATGAAGAAAACTAAAATCTTGAAACATGGAAGCATCATACCTTAAGTAAGACAAGCTCATTAAAATAGCAATTTTTATGATTAACATATTAATCAAATGTAGTTATAGTCTCATTTTTTTCCTGATAATTTGTAGGCGTTGTTGGAGGGAAGAAGTGTGGTATAGGACTTTATCGTTTCTATCAACTTTGTTAATACTTTTTAATTTTTATTGATCTGTATTTCCAGACAAGCTCTCAGTCTGTCATTCAGGCGGGAGTGCAGTGGCATGATTACACCTCACTGCAGCCTTGAACTACTGGGCTTAAGCCATTCTCCCACATCAGCCGCTTGAGTAGCTGGGACTACAGACATGCACCATCACACTGTTACTACTGTTAAGGCTTATCTCAGTTACTCAAAAGGCATGGGAAACCATACTTTTCTTGCATTGATAAATTTGGGGGTTAATAAGTGATACTTTTAAGATAGTTTAGCAACTTGGTCTCTTTAACATTAAGACTTAAATTTGTTTGGTTCAAACATATTTGGGTCAATGCCTGTTGAGAAGCCAGTATTTCAAATTTGTTATGGTAGTTTGCTGAATAAAATGTTGGCTATAAAAGTTGCCTCCCAGTACATCAGTGTAGCATTTTGCAGTGGTGGAGTCTGCTAGACCCATGAGCTAGGGGGTGATGTCTTAATACTCGTAATAGAGTGTGTAATGCAATAATGACCACATAAAAATAAATGAGCCAGTGAATCAGTGTACACACTCTGCAGAAGCATCAGGTAAATCCAGAAAAGTTGACTTGCTAGAGCAATAAGTAGGAGAGACAGAATCTGAACCCATGTTTGTTATTCCAATCTAGGGTCCACCACATGTGATGAAAGTTACCTTTCTTCATTCTTGAGTTTTGTTGGGCGTGGTGGCTCACGCCTATAATCCCACTTTGGGAGGCTGTAATCGCAGCACTTTCAGGGCTGAGGCGGGCGGATTCCTTGAGTCCAGGAGTTCAAGACTACTCTGGACAACATGGCAAAACCCTTTCTCTACTAAAAATACAAAAAACTAACCGAGCATGGTGGCATGCCTGTAGTCCCAGCTACTCGGGAGGCTGAGGTGGGAGGATCATCTGAGCTTGGGAGGTTGAGGCTGCAGTAAGCCGAGATTGTGCCAGTGCCCTCCAGACTGGGCAACAGAGTGAGACCCTGTCTCAAAAAAAAAAAAAAAAAAGCCTCGGCCAGGCGCAGTGGCTCACGCTTGTAATCCTAACACTTTGGGAGGCCGAGGCGGGTGGATCACGAGGTCAGGAGACCGAGGAGACCATCCTGGCTAACACGGTGAAACCCTGTCTCTACTAAAATAGAAAACATTAGCCGGGCGTGGTGTCAGGCACCTGTAGTAATCGGGAGGCTGAGGCAGGAGAATGGCATGAACCCAGGAGGCGGAGCTTGCACTGAACCGAGATCACGCCACCGCACTCCAGCCTGAGCGACAGAGCAAGACTCTGTCTCAAAAAAAAAGGCCTTAAATATTTATTTGAATTCACATTTATTCAAATGGATATAGTTGAAATTTTAGCATGTAATAGAAATTGTTAAGATTTTCATTTTAACGCATAGTAGACTTTACCACTTCAGATTTTGTCTGTCGTTAGAAGTCAAAATTCTTTTTGAAAAATTTCTTGAAGATCTTAACTATGACAAGAGTTGTCTCTGGCAGCAAAACAGACTTCATTGTGACTTCAAGGGACAGCCTATAGCAGTCAAAACTTAATTAGGTTTCTTGTTCTTTTGAGTATTTAATTGCTTGGATTAGATTATTGATAATGTGAAACTTGAGGGAATTCTGACAAGTGAATTCTTAGTTTTCCAGAATAGCTAACCAACTGTTTCTTACCATTCACTGAACTGTTGTCCAATGTAAACTGCTTCAGATTTGAACCTTAAGGTAAATGTCACTATATCCTATTTCCAATTCCGTAGTTGTCCTCCACACAGGCAGGAGTTCTTCATTTATTAAAGATTTATTTTGAGACATAGGTTACTGCTTTCTTCTCAGTTTACATCATGGGAGAGACAAAAGACTTCAATGAAGTTTAGAAATTCATTACATCCATAGTAATTGCCTTTTATTGAGAACAGACATTGAGACTTGACTGTTATTGGCCCATTTACTATGATGTAGAAATTTTCTGTTAGAAAGGGCTGATGACTGGAAATTTTATGTGTCCATTTCTTTATGTTTGAAAAGTTTACTTTTTTTGCTTCTTTTGTTTTAGTCTATTTAATGTCCTCTTTTGTTCCTCTTCTTCCGCAGACTCTAATTGCAAACCTTCTATGTAATAGGCAGAGTATTAGTTACTAGGATTATAGAAAACTTCCTTAAAGTTTTCCTTATGATGTGGGAGACAAGTAATGGCTGCCCACAGCACATGTGATACATTTTTCTGACAGGTAAGAATCAGGTGTTGTGAAAAAAATAGGATAAACTCTAGGTTAGAGCTGGAGCTTAGTCTTCCCACAAACGTTTATGCTAAGCTCAAGCCACGGAAGGATGCAGAGGAGGATACAAAATAGTCTTTTCTACTCTCCATAGCTTTAACCACGGTTCTACGTAGTCATGGGGTTTATTTTGAGGGAAGATGCTAGTTTTCCTGTTTCCAATGCTATGTCTTACTCTATTTTAATTGCTCACAATAAGTGCAGGAGATTTTTAAATTCAAAATACAAAAGTAATAATTTTATTTAAGGGGAAATTTTCCAGTTGAAAAATTGTAAATAAAGTGCTGGTCAAATATATGCATTTCTATACTGCGCTTATACTTGCTTCTGTTTATACTTGCACATGGTATTTATATTTAAAGATTTATAAATATATACATATATGATATATATGCTATATATATAATATGAATAATACTACACTCTGTATATTCTCCTATGGAACTGCTCTCTGAAAATCCTGAATATTTCAGGGTCAGATTATCTTTATCGTTTTAGATCTTTGCAGTTGCACTCACAGAAAACACTGCTTCTTTGGGAACTCGTCATCTGGATACCCCACCTTACAGTATTTCTCATTTGCAGACCACTGGGACATTCCTCTTTGTTTAATGAAAGCCTTGCTCTAGATTTAGTCTTCCTTTCCACTTCAGCTGCTACCTAGGTTTTATGTGATTAATTCATCTGTAGCCTTGGCCTTGAATTTTATTGATCTCATCTCTAGTGATTGCCTTTTCTCCACTTTAACATTCAGTCTTATAGCCCACATTTGGTTCCTTGTCACCCAGAACTGAGTTACTTCTGAAGTTATCAATTCACTTTGATCCACTAAACATCCTATTTCCTATATTTTTATGTTTTCCCATTGTCTGCTTTCAACTTGTCTTTAACAGAATTTCCAATCCATATTATTTATTTCTTTATCAATCCTTTCCTAAATTTATTTTCTTCCCTCACCACGTTATCGGTCTTAAACTTTTTTTTTTTTTGCCAGTATCCTCTAATTCCTCTCCCAGCTTTCTTTTTATCAAACCAGACTGAAAAACTCTCAACTCTTTATTTTTCTAGCTGAGCACTACTGGCAAAAATCACACAAGCAGTAACAAGCACTGTCAGTTTATTGTTATCAGCCTCAAATGGACCCACACAATTGGTCATAATTCTATTATTTCTAGTTCTCTCATTTTTCGCAGAGGTTACTAAGGCAACCAGCCACTCTTCTTACATCTCCAGTTTTCCAGATTTCTTGTCACATTCAGCAGATGACTTGGCATTTCATTTCACAGAGAAAGTGGAAATCCTCAGATGAGAACTCCCACGTTGTCCTTCCACCAAATCTACTCACATCTGTACTCATTCTGGTTTGTTTGTTCTTACTGTTTATAATGGAAAGAGTCTTGCCCTCAAGGGGTGGGAAAATTGTATGCCTTTAGAAACCAGGTGGATAATATAAATTTGTGAAGCCTTAGGGTAAGAGTAGGCTGTGGCCTGTAGCAAATTGATAAGAGCTATCTAAAATATTCAAGTTGTTAATACTCTGTATCAGCTGGAAAAAAGCCTGCCTTGATGAACATGGCCTCTGATCTAAGACTAATCTCCACATCTAAGCTGTGGATCCCATATCCTGAAGCCTTTTTCAGGAGTATGCTTCATTCCCCTGAATATGCCCCCTTTTCTCCAACAGTAATTCATCTTTTGCTATTAGTTGTTTCTTATCAATATTTGAATATTGTCAAGCTTGTTTCATCTTTTAAAACCTTCATTGACCCTGTTTTCTTCTCTAGCTACTAGATTTTCTCCACTTTTACTGTTAAACTGTAGAAAGAGTTGCCTACTGATTTGGATTTGACAAGCTTAGGTTAGAGTCCTCACTCTACTGCTTAGGAGCTCCGAGACTTTCCAAGCCTCAGTTTTTTTCATCTGTGAAGCTGGGGATAATTTTTACATCCCATCATAAATTTAAGTATTATGTCAGACAATGTATATAAAATAGCCAAAAACAAACACGTACTGAGTATTTAGATATATTTGTTTTAGTCCCTGGCACTCCACCTTCTGCCCCTACCCCTGAATACTCTAAAGGCTTTTTGTTGGTTCTCAGTAGTATTTCTTAGTACCAATCAGTAGTGTTTCTCAATATTATTGACTGCTTCAAAGCACTGTCTTCCACTGTTTTTCCTGACACACACCCCTGGTTTACCCATTGTTTCTGCGAATACTCCTTTGGGTTTTTTGGGATAGCTGTTTTTTGCCCATCCTTTAATGTTTATATTCCTTGTATTTATTTTCCTCCAAATTCCGTCATGGCATTTGTACAGTTATTAAAGTTGAACTGTTAATTTGGCTGTGATCTCTTTGGAAGCCAAAGCAAAGAGGAAGCATTCTAACAATATTAATTTATAGTTAATCAGCATTTACTATGTTAGGCATTTTTATAAGTACTTTACATGTATTACTTGATATATGCCTCACGAGAACTCTGAGGTAGGAGACCAGAATAGAGAGGTAAACTAACATGTGCAGAGTCTTACTGCAGGAATTCAATTTTAGACAGTTGAATTCTGGAGCTTGCCTTCCTAGCCATAACACTATACTCTCTTCCAAAACAGTGACCTGATTAATGGTGTTTAGAAGGGTAACACGTTCTTCAGAAGAACTAGAGATTCTTGTAGGACTTAGGTCCGAAATGATGTATGTGATGATCCTTCAGGAGGTGATAGCGTATCCTCAGCTGTAATCCCATAATAAGTACCATGGTAACATTCCATTCTCATGGAAAACTTCAGTGTAGAACAAGAACATAATACCATACCAAAGCAAAACACACTGAATATAGTTTTTCCATAATTTCTTCTTTTAAATAGCCCTTCGATAGAAATTTGGGGACTGAAATATCAAAGTTATATTTAGTAGTTTAAAAAGGACAGAATTGTCTTACTCATCTTTGTATCTGTAGTGCCTCATCCAGAACCAATCACACAGAAATGATCCAGTCAGTATGTGTGGAGTGAATAGGACCTGATTTAGCTGGTCAGCTACTTAAGCAGTAGTGACTTAACACAGGATGCATTTAACATGCCAGCTTCTGAAGGTGGAGTTGATTTGTTGCAAGATTTGATGAGTTCAAAGAAAGAAAATAAGTAGGAATTTAGTCCCATCTCCTTCCCTTCCCAGCTTCCCATATTTAATCATTTCTTTATTGGCCTTTATTTCATTCTTATTATATACCTGGCAATGTTTAAAGTGGTGGAGGTCCAGCAGTGAGCAAGACAAAATCCCCACCCTTAAGATGTTTACACTTTGGTGAGATAAAGAGAAAACTAATATGATGGTAATGATACAGTGAGATCAGTGCTCTGAAGAGACAACATTTAGATTATATGCAGGTATTCAGGCAGTGGGAACAGGTTAGAAGCAGCATTAGTGGGTTCAGAGAACTTCAGATCTCCATTAGGGTTGGAAGGTGAAGTGTGAATATTAGGAATGGTGAGAAATGGGGCTTGTAGTAAGCAGCACCAGATTGTAAAGAACCTTGTGACCAACTTTAAGGTTTTTACTTCCATTGCTCTTCCCATATCAGCAATGCCTTTCTTACATGCTGCTGGCATGGGGAGAGTAGAGGGAAGAACAGTGTAAAGATGTGTTTCCAGGGTCACACGATTCCTTTTTTGATGAATACCAAAATTGGAACTGCGTGATTAATCTCTTCAGTAATGATTTTTCATTGTAGATACTGATATCCATATGACTTTTCATCTCTAAATTGTAAACTCAAGAAGAGGAAGTGTATTTTATTCGCTTCTGTATCTTTAGCATCTGATAGTAGTAACTCAGTAAATGTTTTTTAAAAGCCATTTAATATTTGTAGTCATTTATGTTTTAGCCTAGTAACTAAAACATAGTTGTTGTATTTTTTAATTTGAAAAATAGTTTAAGTTTTAAACAACTGAGTTTACAGACCACTGTGAACTTAAGATTACTTGCCTTTGAGTAGGGAAAAATTACTAAATTTAAAAATCGAGGAATTTTTTTGTTGTTTAATTACAAGGACGATCACAGCTTGACAGAAGACTTCAATACAGAATTTGGTCAACTATTTTAAGTGTTTAGTCTGAAATGTGTTATTATTCTTTTGATTTATAGACATATGAGGAAGATAGAAAAAACTACTCTGAAGTTCAAATTAGATGTCAACGTTTGGCCTTAGAATTAGCAGACACAAAACAGTTAATTCAGCAAGGTGACTACCGCCAAGAGAACTATGATAAAGTCAAGAGGTAAGTAGTTAAAATGGCTGTGGTAGTAGTTCTCCATTTTAACGTGCATCAAAGTCACCTGAGTTTTTACCAACAATCGTTAATTTTACTTTTTACCTTATTCTTCTTTACACAAGTGCATGCAGTTTTAGCAGTTTGTTGGGTTTATGTTGTATTTTTATATTGGTTGTTTTTGTTTTATTTAGGTGTCACTGCTGTCTTAAAATGTAAACAAAGATAGAAACCCAGTAAAATCACACGTGTGTAAATATTTTTTCAGGGTTGTTTGATGATTGTTTTTATGTAATGGAATTAATTTAAATGCTTAACAGTTTTCCCGGAAGTTTTTTTCAGCTGTTCCTTCCTGACAGAAGACACATACTCTCTCAAAAAAAAAAAAAAAAACAAAAGACACTTTCTGAGAATATATTTCCTAATATTTGCTACTAGGTAGCTATAACAAATACCTTTGTTTAACAAATATTCTTTTCTGTTGTTTGTTCGGTAATTTAATGAGCTACTACTTAGCTGTGTGTCCCTGGTACATCTCTTTTCATTCTGAGCCTAAGTTTCATCTTTTATGAGACGTTGCTAATACAGATAGCTGCACTATATAAACTAAGATCAAATAAATATTTATGAAAGCCTTTAAATATATATGTACTGTGTATGTAATATAAATGGAATGACCTTACCTTAATTGTTCACTCCACCTGAAATAATTCTTAAAATGTGGTAGTCACTCAGTGAATATTTGTTAAATGAATGAATGAATTATTTAAATTGCATAATTTAAATTATAAATTACATAATATATGTGAATTTGCAAAGATTTGTGCATAGAAGATTGGCATTTCTACTCCCATTATGATTGACACATGGTATTTCTTATATATGTGGTATTATGCCAAAATATGATAATTATTGGAGCTTTAAATCCTTGAGAGCTCTGCTCAGTGGGCTCTGGAATAAAGCTGGAGTTCAAAAGAAGCATTTAAAAATAAAGTAGAGGCATGGTGGCACATGCCTTTAGTCCCAGCTGCATGGGAGGTTGAGGTGGGAGGACTGCTTAAGCCCAGAAGTTCATGGCTGCAGTGAGCTATGATCATGCCACTGCTCTCCAGCATGGTGGCAGAGTGAAACCCCATCTTTTAAAAATATAAAATAAAAAAGAATAAAAATTAAATAGATTGTGATGCTAAGATGATACCAGTTGGTATTTTGATGTCCCCACTGCCGCTATCAATGACTGATACAATACAAAAAGGGAAAACTAAAATGCGCAGTCATCAGAATAATCCACCAGGGCCATGGATGCTCAAGGAAACAAGATGAGTCATGAGTTGTTAATTACTGAATTTGGGTGATGGGAGCATGGGTGTTCATTATATCACCTCTATTTTTACATATGTTTTCATTTACTATAATAAAAGCTTAGGAAGGAAAAATGTAGCCTTGATCAAAAAGGTTGATAAACATCTTTATGGTAGAAATTTAATAGTAAAACAAGAAAGGACTCAAACTATCACCCTTTTTAGTTCACTCAGTAGAAGAAATGAGTTTAAAAACAGACAGGTCATGAAATACAAGATAAACTGGGGAAGAAAAAACAAGCCTTTTATGCCCTGGGTAAATTCTCACAAATGTACAAAAGAAACAGGTGTGTGGATGTTAATTGTGTCATTATTAAAATAAATTCAAATGCTTTTCAGAAGCAGAATGGAAAATAAATTGAGATTTATCCTGCAATATAGTTTTTTGTAGGAGTTAAAATCATTAAATCAGATGTGAATGTATCACTTTTTTTACTAGCAGTTCCTTATTTTCTGGCATAACATAATGTTCCTAGTTTTGGTTTTTGTTTGTTCATTTTGTAATTTCATTGCCTCAGCTTTTTCTCTAAGAAATCTTGATCTCTTTTAGTGGGGAATGCTATTTAGAAATTAAGATTTGGATGCTGTGGTCATGGCTACAATGGTCATTATTTCTAGGCCCTTTGAGTAGGCAGAGACAGTGGAGGGAGAATGAGGAGGAGGCTTAACACACTATGGATGAGATCATACTGATACTTCTTTTTTTTTTTGAGACGGAGTCTCACTTTGTCACCCAGGCTGGAGTGCAGTGGCATGATCTTGGCTCACTGCAACCTCTGCCTCCCAGGTTCAAGTGATTCTCCTGCCTCAGCCTCCCGAGTAGCTGGGACTACAGGTGTGCACCACCATGCCCAGCTAATATATATTTTTTGTTTGTTTGTTTGTTTGTTTTTGTTAGTAGAGACACGGTTTCACCATGTTGGCCATGGTTGGCCAGACTGGCCTTGAACTCCTGACCTCAGGTAATCTGCCCACCTTGGCCTCCTAAAGTGCTGATATTACAGGCGTGAGCCACTGCACCCAGCCCACGTTGATACTTCTAATTCCAATTCAACACTGCAACAGCCAGTTTGAAGAGGTGCCAACTGGCTAAATATGGCAAACTTGAATATCACAATAAATAGTGACAATGATGAATTATAGTCCATTGAATAGAATAAGAATTTTTAAGTGCAGGCTAATAATAAATACAGAAAGGGATCTTAAAATTTTTTTAAATATATCATCTTTACCACTTTTTAAGTGTACAGTCCAGTGGTAATAAATATATTTATATCCTTTTTGGGAAAGAGGATCTTTATGGTTGAATGCCAACCAATAAATGTATATGCATGTAAGAATGACCATTTTGTAGCCGCATAATAATATTGATTCAGAATCATCATTGGAACATAAAACCATCAAGTAAAAGTATGTTAGGGAATAGGATATTTACACAAAGCATCTCTTCACAATTATTAATTTTAAAGGGCAAAAGGATACCTTTATAGTTAAACTCTGGCAGATGCTACCTTAACCTAGTGATCAAAGTTACTATCACCAATAATGGGATAAACTGACATCACATACCTCAGTACATCTTCATATAATACACTGAGAATGCATTTCTCTATCTGAGAATCATTTCTGTAGTATTCCTGCCCAAGTGCCTAACCTGAATCTAATAGTAAAGAAACTTCTGACAAGTGAAAATTAAGGAACATTCTATGATGCAGTTAGCCTGTGCTCTATAAAAAGTCATAAAACACCAGGAAAACTAAGAACTCTTAAAGGTTAAAGGAGACGAAAACCACATGACATCTAGCTGCATGGTAATAGATTACAATGTTATGATAATAGATCCTTGGATTACCATTATGGTGATAGATCCTTGGCTCAGGGAAAAAAATATTTCACAAAGGGCATTTTGGGAGAAATTGACAAAATTTGAAAATGGATTGTATATTAGATAATAATATTGTCTTAGGGCTAAGTCTCCTGAGTGTGATAATTATACTGTGATTATATAAGAGGCTATCTTTAACCTTAGTAAATTCACACTGATTTATTTAAGGATAAAGGGACCTAATGTCTCAGTTGAGGAAACAAGTGCACATGTATGAGTATGTGTGTGTCGGTATGTATACACATGTAGATACATGACCCTTGGCCAACACGGGGTCCACTTATATTCAGGTTTTTATCAGCGTAACACCAGCTGAAAATACAATTTTCATGGGATGTGAAACCTGAATATACAGAGGACTGACTGACTGGTGGGATCTGCAACAACTGCAGGACTTCAGCGTGTACAGATTTGCGTATTCAGGTTGTGGGGGTGGGTCTGGAACCCATTCTCTACATATACCATTAGACAGCTGCACATATTCACATATATTAACAAGAGAGAGGAATTGAAGAAATATAACAAAGCAATATTTAGTTAATATTACAAAACAAATACAACAGTATTAATGATTGGTAAGTAAAAGTATTAAAAAGAACCAGGCTGAGTACAGCGTGTCATGTCTATAATCCTAGTGCTTTCAGAAGCGCAGGCAGGAGGGTCACTTGAGCCCAGGATTTTAAGACTAGCCACGGCAAGACAGCAAGACCATCTTTCCAAAAACAAAAACAAAAAAATTAAATTAGTCAGGCACATGGTGGCATGAACCTGTAGTCCTGGCTATCTGGCAGGCTGAGGCAGGAGGATCACTTGAGTGCAGTAGTTCCAGTCCAGCCTGGGTGACAACAGTGAGACCCCCATCTCATAAAAAAAAAAAAAGTATAAAAAATGTTTTTTTTTTTAAATTGCATGTAAAAGCACAAAATGAAATTTTAATTTTTTAAATTAAAAATAATCTAAACATTCTAAAAATAAAAAAGCACGAAATACTTGTAGTAATATGTATCAGAATAGAAATACTGATAGTCATCTTTACTTATTGGGTTTGTATGTGATTGTTATTTTGTGCTTTGCTCAGCTTTTCTTCAATAAATATAATATTTTGTTAACTAGAGGAAAAAAAAGCTTTCTAAACGCTTTTGAAAAGCTGATGCAAAGGAAAACAATTCCTAACAGCCCTCTCTTTGGAAATACCAGGTGGGTCAGTGAAATAAAGTGCAAAGGCACTACTTCTGATTGCAGGGAAGTAGTTAAGAGTTAGTAAATCGATTTCTCTGCTCATTTTTAAAAATGTCTGTTGTAGGTTTTAGTCCAATTCTTGGTATAACTTTTTTGGGGAACTGGGGAACTTGTCTTAAAATGGAAATTAAAATTTAGGTAATCATAAACAGTTTGTGAATGAAATAGTCACAATAATGCCTGCCTACGTATCTACTATGCAATCGGAATGATAAGTTGTGTTTTTTTATCTTAACTGAACTGAAAGCCTAGAGCCATGTATACATTCTTTAAAAGTTTTGACCTCAAGATAAGATTGAAGATGACTAATGAAAAAATACCAAATGTATGTTAGTAAGTTTTATTATTATGTAGTTTATATATTTATTCCTTAAAGGTAATAAATTGATTTTTATGTATTTGAATAAGGTCTGAAACAGAGTCCCTTCTAAATCTGAAAAGTAGATACTTTATAGTTCATGGAATTACACTCAAGCCCCATTGCTAGTGTCTCTATTCAGCATCCTCATGCATAGTCAACCCTTTTAAAGTGTTCACTGTAAAAGGGGATGTAAAATTTACATGTCTGTTGGAATTTTTTAATAGTGAACGTGATGCACTTGAGCAGGAAGTAATTGAGCTTAGGAGAAAACATGAAATACTTGAAGCCTCTCACATAATTCAAACAAAAGAACGAAGTGAATTATCAAAAGAGGTAAGCTTATGAATAGAGTCACTTATATTGAATTGTATAGTATTAGTGAAAAAAATAGCCTGGAGTAGATTTGAGGCAGAGACTTTTTTTTGTTATGTAGTTCCTCCCAAAAAGAGACTTTTTTTTTATTTTTTAACTTTTACTTTTTTTTTTTTTTTGAGACAGGAGTCTTACCCTGTTGGCCAGGCTGTAGTACAGTGGTGTGATCTTAAGAGGCTCACTGCAACCCCTGCCTCCCAGGTTCAAACGATTCTCCTGCCTCAGCCTCCTGAGTAGCTGGGATTGCAGGCATGTGCCACGATGCCCTGCTAATTTTTGCATTTTTAGTAGAGACAGGGTTTCATCATGTTGGGCAGGCTGGTCTCGAACTCCTGACCTCAAATGATCTACCTGCCTTGGCCTCCCAAAGTGCTGGGATTACAGGCATGAGCGACCATGCCCAGCCCCAAAAAGAGACTTTTAGTAGCTATTTTTATATTTTTAAAAAGTTGCATGCCAAGAATTAGCCCTTTTTAAAAGGAAAATTTTCATGGAATGAAAACATGAAGGAAAGAAATTAATACAGTCAACATTGAAAAGTAAGATGGTATCACTCTGGATACTTTTTGTTTCTACATGTATGTAGGTAGCCACATTACAGCAGACTGTTACTCTACTACAAAAGGATAAAGAATATCTCAATCGCCAAAATATGGAGCTTAGTGTTCGCTGTGCTCACGAAGAGGATCGCCTTGAAAGACTTCAAACTCAACTTGAAGAAACCAAAAAGGCTAGAGAAGAGATGTATGAAAAATACATAGCATCCAGGCAAGATTTACATTATTTCCCACATAAATAGATATCAGTTAACACATTTTCTTTGAGGGAGCTCTGGGCTTTGGGGAAGATTAGTGATTTTTTTTTTTTAAGGTCTATAGGACAATATTAAGATAAGACCTAATTTTATTTTATTTTATTTTATTTTTTGATTTTGACATTTCTGATTTCTGTTTGCATATATTTACGTGGTGTAATTTTCCCATGTGCCTTTATTTTAAAACTTTGTCATTTGGTTTTAGGCACGTTTCTTGAATATAGTAACGAGCTGATGTATCTGTTAGGATAATTTGGATTGCAAATAATGCAGAAGAATTTAAAAAATGAAGTGAGATATGTTTGCTTTTTTTCTTTTTTAATTATACTTTACGTTCTGGGGTGCATGTGCAAAATGTGCAGTTTTGTTACATAGGTATACACGTGTCATGGTGGTTTGCCGCACCCATCCACCCGTCACCTACGTTAGGTATTTCTCCTAATGTTATCCCTCCCCTAGCCCCCCACTCCCCGACAGGCCCCAGTGTGTGATGTTCCCCTCCCTGTGTCCATGTGTTCTCATTGATCGACTCCCACTTATGAGTGAGAACAAGACAGTATTTGGTTTTCTGTTCTTGTGATAGTTTGCTGAGAATGATGTTTTCCAGCTTCGTCCATGTCCCTACAAAGGACATGAACTCATCTTTTTTTATGGCTGTATAGTATTCCATGGTGTATATGTGCCACATTTTCTTTATCCAGTCTATTATTGAAGGACATTTGCGTCAGTTCCAAGTCTTTGCTATTGTGAACAGTGCTGCAATAAACGTACGTGTGCATGTGTCTTTATAGTAGAATGATTTATAATCCTTTGGACATATACCCAGTAATGGGATTGCTGGGTCAAATGATAGTTCTAGTTCTAGATCCTTGAGGAATTGCCACACTGTCTTCCACAATGGTTGAACTAATTTACGCTCCCACCAACACTGTAAAAGCATTCCTGTTTCTCCACATGCTCTCCAGCATCTCTGTTTCCCGACTTTTTAATGATTGCCATTCTAACTGGCGTGAGATGGTATCTCATTGTGGTTTTGATTTGCATTTCTTTAATGATCAGTGATGATGAGCATTTGTTCATATGTCTGTTGGCTACGTAAATGTTTTCTTTTGAGAAGTGTCTATATCCTTTGCCCACTTTTTGATGGGATTGTTTTTTTCTTGTAAATTTATTTAAGTTCTTTGTAGATTCAGGATATTAGCCCTTTGTCAGATGGATAGATTGCAAGAATTTTCTCCCGTTCTGGAGTTTGCCTGTTCACTCTGATGATAGTTTCTTTTGCTGTGCAGAAGCTCTTTAGTTTAATTAGATCCCATTTATCAATTTTGGCTTTTGGGGCCGTTGCTTTTGGTGTTTTAGACATGAAGTCTTCGCCCATGCCTACATCCTGAGTGGTATTGCCCAGGTTTTCTTGTAGGATTTTTATAATCCTAAGTCTTATGTTTAAGTCTTTGATTCATCTTGAGTTGATTTTTGTTTAAGGTGTGAGGAAGGGGTCAGTTTCAGTTTTCTGCATATGGCTAGCCAGTTTTCCCAACAACATTTATTAAATAGGGAATCTTTTCCCCATTGCTTGTTTGTGTCAAATTTGTCAAAGATCAGATGGTTATAGATGTGTGGTGTTATTTTTGAGGCCTTTGTTCTGTTCCATTGGTCTGTAGATCTGTTTTGGTACCATTACCATGCTGTTTTTGTTACTGTAGCCTTGTAGTGTAGTTTGAAGTCAGGTAACGTGATGCCTCCAGCTTTGTTCTTCTTGCCCAGAATTGTCTTGGCTATGTGGGCTCTTTTTTGGTTCCATATGAACTTTAAAGTAGTTTTTCCCAATTCTGCGGAGAAAGTCATTGGTAGCTTGATGGGGATAGCATTGAATGTATAAATTTGGGCGTTATGGCCATTTTCACAATATTGATTCTTCCCATCCATGAGCATGGAATGTTTTTCCATTTGTTTATGTCCCCTCGTATTTCTTTGGGCAGTGGTTTGTAGTTCTCCTTGAAAAGGTCCTTCACATCCCTTGTAAGTTGTATTCCTAGGTATTTTATTCTTTAGTAGCAATTGTGAATGGGAATTTACTCATGATTTGGCTCGCAGTCTGTTATTGGTGCATAGGAATGCTTGTGATTTTTGCACATTAATTTTGTATCCTGAGACTTTGCTGAAGTTGCTTATCAGCATAAATAGATTTTAGACTGAGACGATGGGGTTTTCCAAGTATACAATTGTGTCATCTGCAAACAGAGACAATTTGACTTTCTCTCTTCCTAGTTGAATACCCTTTATTTCTTTCTCTTTCCTGATTGCCCTGGCCAGAACTTCCAATACTGTGTTGAATAGGAGGGGTGAGAGAGGGCATCCTTGTCTCGTGCCAGTTTTCAAAGGGAATGCTTCCAGTTTTTGCCCATTCGATATGATACTGGCTGTAGGTTTGTCATAAATAGCTCTTATTATTTTGAGATACATTCCATCAATACCCAGTTTATTGAGAGTTTTTAGCATGAAGGGGTGGTAAATTTTGTCAAAGGCCTTTTCTGCATCTATTGAGATAATCGTGGTTTTTGTGATTGGTTCTGTTTATGTGATGGATTACGTTTATTGATTTGTGTATGTTGAACCAGCCTTGCATCCCAGGTATGAAGCCAACTTGATCGTGGTGGATAAGCTTTTTGATATGCTGCTGGATTTGGTTTGCCATTATTTTATTGAGGATTTTTGCATCGATGTTCATCAGGGATATTGGCCTGAAATTTTCTTTTTTTGTTGTGTCTCTGCCAGGTTTTGGTATCAGGATGGTGCTGGCCTCATAAAATGAGTTGGGGAGGATTCCCTCTTTTTCTGTTGTTTGGAATAGTTTCAGAAGGAATGGTACCAGCTCCTCCTTGTACCTCTGGTAGAATTCGTCTAGGAATCCGTGTCATCCTGGGTTTTTTTTTTTTTTTTTTTTTTTTTCGGTTGGTAGGCTATTACTGCCTCAATTTCGGAACTTGTTATTAGTTTATTCAGGGATTCGACTTCTTCCTGGTTTAGACTTGGGAGGGTGTATGTGTCCAGGAATTTATCCATTTCTTTTAGATTTTCTAGTTTATTTGCATAGTGGTATTTATAGTATTCTCTGATGGTAGTTTTTATTTCTGTGGTATCAGTGGTGATCTCCCCTTTTTCATTTTTTATTGTGTCCGTTTGGTTCTTCTCTCCTTTCTTCTTTATTAGTCTAGCTAGCGGTCTGTCTATTTTGTTGGTCTTTACAAAAAAAACAGCTTCTGGATTCATTGATTTTTTGAAGGGTTTTTCGTGTCTCTGTCTCCTTCAGTTCTGCTCTGATCTTAGTTATTTCTTGTCTTCTGCTAGATTTTGAATTTGTTTGCTCTTGCTTCTCTAGTCCTTTTAATTTTGATGTTAGGGTGTCAATTTTAGATCTTTCCTGCCTTCTCTTGTGGGCATTTAGTGCTATAAATTTCCCTCTACACACTGCTTTACATGTGGCCCAGAGATTCTGGTACATTGTGTCTTCGTTCTCATTGGTTTTAAAGAACATCTTTATTTTTGCCTTCATTTTGTTGTTTACCCGGTAGTCATTCAGGAGCAGATTGTTCAGTTTCCATGTAGTTGTGCGCTTTTGAGTGAGTTTATTAATCCTGAGTTCTAGTTTGATTGCACTGTGGTCTGAGAGACAGTTTGTTATGATTTCCATTCTTTTGCATTGCTGAGGAGTGTTTTACTTCCAATTATGTGGTCAATTTTAGAGTAAGTATGATGTGGTGCTGAGAAGAATGTATATTCTGTTGATTTGGGGTGGAGAGTTCTGTAGATGTCTATTAGGTCTGCTTGGTCCAGATCTGAGTTCAAGTCCTGAATATCCTTGTTAATTTTCTGTCTCATTGATCAGTCTAATATTGATGGTGGGGTGTTGAAGTCTCCCACCATTGTTGCGTGGGAATCTAGGTCTGTTTGTAGGTCTCTAAGAACTTCCTTTATGAATCTGGGTGCTCCTGTATTGGGTGCATATATATTTAGGATAGTTAGCTCTTCTAGCTGCATTGATCTCTTTACTATTATGTAATGCCCTTCTTTGTCTCTTTTGATCTTTGTTGGTTTAGAGCCTGTTTTATCAGAGATTAGAATGGCAATTCCTGCTTTTTTTTTTTTTTTTTTTCCTGCTTTCCATTTGCTTGGTAAATATTCCTCCATCCCTATATTTTGAGCCTTTATGTGTCTTTGCACGTGAGATGTGTCTCCTGAATACAGCATACTCATAGGTCTTGACTCTTCATCCAATTTGCCAGTCTGTGTCTTTTAATTGGGGCATTTAGCCTGTTTACGTTTAAGGTTAATATTGTTATGTGTGAATTTGATCCTGTCATGATGCTAGCTGGTTGTATTGCCCGTTAGTTGATGCAGTTTCTTCATAGTGTTGATGGTCTTTACAATTTGGTTATGTTTTTGCAGTGGCTGGTACCAGTTGTTCCTTTCCATGTTTAGTGCTTCCTCCAGGAGCTCTTATAAGGTAGGCCTGGTGGTGACAGAATCTCTCAGGATTTGCTTGTCTGTAAAGGATTTTATTTCTCCTTCCCTTACAAAGCTTAGTTTGGCTGGATATGAAATTCTGGGCTGAAAATTCTTTTCTTTAAAAATGTTGAATATTGGCCCCCACTCTCTTCTGGCTTGTAGGGTTTCTGCAGAGAGATCCCCTGTTAGTCTGATGGGCTTCCTTCCCTTTGTGGGTAACCCGACCTTTCTCTCTGGCTGCTCTTAACATTTTTTCCTTCATTTCAACCTTGGTGAATCTGACGACTATGTATGTTGGGGCTGCTCTTCTCAAGGAGTATCTTTGTGTATCTTGGGGTTGCTCTTCTCAAGGAATATCTTTGTGATGTTCTCTGTATTTCTTAGATTTGAGTGTTGGCCTGTCTTGCTAGGTTGGGGAAGTTCCCTTGGATAATATCCTGAAGTGTTTTCCAACTTGGTTCCATTCTCCCCATCACTTTCGGGTACACCAATCAAACGTAGATTTGGGCTTTTCAAGTAGTCCCATATTTCTTGGAGGCTTTGTTCATTCCTTTTTATTATTTTGTCTCTAATTTTGTCTTCTCTTCTTATTTCATTAAGTTGATCTTCAGTCACTGATATCCTTTCTTCCACTTGATCGATTTGGCTATTGAAACTTGTGTGTGCTTCATGAAGTTCTCATGCTGTGTTTTTCAGCTCCATCAGGTTATTTATGTTCTTCTCTACACTGGTTATTCTAGTTAGCAATTTGTCTATCCTTTTTTTCAAGGTCCTTAGCTTCCTTGCATTGGGTTAGAACATGCTCCTTTAGCTCGGAGGAGTTTGTTATTACCCACCTTCTGAAGCCTACTTCTGTCAATTCGTGAAACTCATTCACTGTCCAGTTTTGTTCCCCTGTTAGCGATGAGTTGTTATCCTTTGGAGGAAAAGAGGCATTCTGGTTTTTTGAACTTTCGGCCTTTTTGCACTGGTGTTCCCTGTCTTTGTGGATTTATCTACCATTGGTCTTTGATGTTGGTAACCTTCAGATGGGTCTTTGAGTGTCTTTGAGTAGACGTGCTATTCCTTTCTGTTTGTTAATTTTCCTTCTGACAGGCCCCTTTGCTGCTGACCTGCTGGAGTTTGCTGAAGGTCCACTGCCAACCCTGTTTGCCTGGGTATCACCAGCAGAGGCTGCAGAACAGCAAAGATTGTTGCCTGATCTTTCCTCTGGAAGCTTCTTCCCAGAGGGGCACCTGCCAGATGCCAGCCAGAGTGCTCCTGTATGAGGTGTCTGCTGGCCCCTACTGGGAGGTGTCTCCCAGTTGGGATACATGGGGATCAGGGACCCACTTGAGGAGGCAGTCTGACCCTTAGCGAGCTTGAATGCTGTGCCGGGACATCCACTGCTCTCTTCAGAAACTGTTGGGCAGGGACATTTAAGTCTGCTGAAGCTGCACCCACAGGCACCCCTTTCCCCAGGTGCTCTGTCCCAGGGAGATGGGGGTTTTATCTGTCTATTTTATTTTCTTATATGATATTCCTTTCTAGTTGGTTTTTTAAAAGACACTGTGGCTTTTTTCAGCAATACCAAAAGCCTATTTCTTTTAGATAGATAAATATATGCTATGACTGTTTTTTTTATTTGTGACATAATTTTTTAAATTCCTATGACTAATATCTCTATGGAAAGTATGTTTTAAAGGAAAGTATGAAAGTATCTCTATAGAAGTATATTTTGGAAGAAAATCTCAGTATGCTAATGATTTCCTATGTGAAATGTAAAAGAATTATGAGGAGGTAGTATCACATTCTGTTTTAACTTATATGCCCTTCAGTGAGACTCCCTATGTTTTGGTCCTGCCTTATTTCTTCTACTAGATGTGTAGAAGTTACTAAAGTACCTTAATACTAATAACTTTTATAACCCTTGAATTATTCTTATCAACATACCAAAAACAAATATGCTGGGTGCAGCGGCTCACACCTGTAATCCCAGCACTTTGTGAAGCCAAGGCCGGAGGATTGCTCGAGGCCAGAAGTTTGAGACCAGCCTGGGCAACATAGAAAATCCTGTCTCTATAAAAAAAGTTTTTAAATTAGCAAGGCACAATGTCAAGCACCTGTAGTCCTGCTTACTCGGGAGGCTGGGGCAGAAAGATGGCTTGAGCCCAGGAGATCAGGGTTACATGATTAATGTGCCACTGTACTTCATCCTGAGTTACAGAGCAAGGCATTATCTCTTTAAGAAAAAAAGAAAAAATACTAAAACACAACAAATTTTACCTTAAAGGTAAAGGTAAATTTTACTTTTAAAGAGTTCACAGATTCATAATTTTTTCCTAGCCTGTAGTAGTTTTTCATACCCTATATAATACTTTGACTTGGCTAAAAGATCCTGGTGTGGCTGTGGTTGTCATGCTTGGAAGCAAAGGATTCATAGACTCAGAGTCATTTCATTTTTATATTTTTGTAATATTATTCATCTCTCAACATCATCCTACCAGATTATTATTTTTAAATGAAGGACATTCTCAATTTTAAAATAAGCTTCAACCATATGCATTAAAACTACTAGAAAAGTGTTTTGGAAGATGAATAGTTATCCCACATGAATTACTAAGTTTTCATATAGTAATTAAGTCTTTTGGAAAATAATGTTTAACAGGTTGAAATCTTAGATCATACTAGTTAGGAACAATATTTTTAGGAATTATAAAATTTTATACTTAATAGTTAAGTTTTTCAGGTAACATAGTTTATAGAGCATACTCGAAAGGTATTAAAATCTTATATAGAGTACAGAAGCCTATTTGTTTCAAAAGAAAATTTATGGTTGTTCCTTTTGTCTCCTTCAGAGACCATTATAAAACAGAATATGAAAATAAACTACATGATGAACTAGAACAAATCAGATTGAAAACCAACCAAGAAATTGATCAACTTCGAAATGCCTCTAGGGAAATGTATGAACGAGAAAACAGGTAAAAAACAAAATGTGGTATCTTATTTATCTTGGGAGGTTATAGCAGCTTTATTGAAATTAAATGCTATTTCTATTATATAATGTCTTTTGAATACATTAAAGAAAACTTGTCATAAATAGAAATCTAAATAGAATGAGAACGTGAAAGTTGTAAAGTCTTAGAACAAAATTTACTAGACTAACCTTTTTGCTCTGTTATTCCTGTTATGTCTTTTTTTTTTTTTTTAAGATGGAGTCTCACTGCACTGGAGTGCAGTGGTGTGATCTCGGCTCACTGCAAGCTCCGCCTCCTGGGTTCACACCATTCTCCTGCCTCAGTCTCCTGAGTAGCTGGGACTACAGGCGCCTGCCAGTACACCCGGCTATTTTTTGTATTTTTAGTAGAGATGGGGTTTCACTGTGTTAGTCAGGATGATCTCGATCTCCTGACCTCATGATCCACCTGCCTCGGCCTCCCGAAGTGCTGGGATTACAGGCATGAGCCACCGTGCTCGGCCTCCTGTTATGTCTTTTTTTTACACTAGTGACTTCTGTTTTTGCATTTGCTTCAGTTCAGATTGAAGACAGATGAAAAGGAAAGAGTACTGAGATACCAGTTCTTCCTGTATTATACCAACAATTTCTCCTGGAAACTTTTTAAAACTAGAATAGTAATTTGAAATATACACATGCCTCATGCCTCATTTAGCTGCTGGCTGTGAAAGATGTCATATTAGGTAATCCTGAAGTAATATCATTTTCATTCATGCAGTTACTTTTAGATTAGTAAATATTAGGCTCACCTGGTTAGTGATTGGCAGAATTCGGGAAAAATAAATACTATTTATTTCAGTGGCAGATATTTTTATGCATTGTTATAGAGTGGTTTTTGAAAGTTTATATTTTAATAAGAAAATTATTTTGAAATTGACTTGTGATACTAGTTTATCAGCACTGATTTGCTTATATGATATTTTGATTGTTGTCGGCAAGGCTTTAAATCAGACTTAATCTGTAATAGCATTGTAACATGTCATTTCTACTAGGAATATAGTAGCAGAAAATTTGGTACGTCCACCCCTCAATTCCAGAGAAAAAAGCTGCTGTATTATAGTATTTATAAGTTGGCTACTACTATAAAAACTATATATGTAGAATCATCCTTTGGTAATAAATTAGCAAAGATATTTTTTAAATTACTGTTAAATTGTTATTTAATGTAGCAGGTTGGTAGAGATGTTTATGCTATTGCCTCTGAGGGGTATGATTTTGTTCTTGGGTTTCTTTGTTCTTGGGTAAAAATGTTTGTGATGATAAGAGAGTAGATATACAGTTTATGACAGAACTTTTTTAGGATTTTTGCTAAATATGACTTAGTAGAAAGTCATAAAAATGACTTTCCTGAAAATCAGATTATTATTTTCCTCATAAATTTTCCTCATAAATTTGGCTTGCATAGATCTTTTCTACCTGTTTGATCTTTTTTGAAAGTCTGCATTAGAAGTATATGCCAAAGGAAATTAACGTGAACGTCACTGAATGCAAAATAAATCATTCATTTGTGCATTCAACAAATACTTTGTGATTATACTCTTCTGTTTTTTCTTGTTCTTCTCTTATTTGAGCTTTAAAATAATTATGTCATTTATAATCTAGGATTATATTTTCAATGAAAATAGCAAAGAATTTCAAAATATGAAAATTCTAAGTGATCATTCAGTACTATCTTAGCAGTAGACAAACTAAAAATATGCTTTGGGCACCAGCAAATACGTACGCATACCAGGAGAAAGTATACATGTTCTTAAAAAATGTTTTGACATATTAATTTTTTAAATAACATTTTTTATCTTGGAAAAAATAACACTTCTGCATTTGTTTACACTTAGTTTATATTTTAGTATTTGAATATCCAATTACTAGTAGGAGCACCATAGTCTTTTCTGTGAATAAGGCTTTTGAAGTCCTAAGCTAGCCTTCATATGTTGAATCCTGAGAAAATAATTGTTCCAAGTAGCTCAAAGAAATATTGGACCAGTCTTTAAATAGCATTATTTTTTACTTTAGTTACTATGTTATGATTGTTCTGTTTTTTGACCATATATGTTTGTATGTATGTGTATAAAATAAAAGATGTTCAGAGAAAATTTCCTAATGTTCATTAAATAAATAATTATAAAGAAGTAGAATAATGCAGCACTACAGAAATGTCCTTGAGACTCTTTCTGCTTAACTCTTTTCTTCCATAACTGCTATTCTGTTATGCTAATAACTTCCTTGCTTCTCCTTATACTTTTATTATCTGTGTTTCCAGTAAATAAACATCTCCACACAATATAGTTTAGTTTTTCATATTATATTAGTATCTTATATAAATGGAATTATGCTGTATACATATATATTTTTTGTGGCTTCTTCACGTAACCTTATGATTTTAAGATTCATTTGCTCTTGCACTTAGTTGTCCCTTCATGTTCATAACAAAAGTATGACAGTTTTATGAATGTACATGCTTAGGGCAGCAGAGTTATTAAGAGATTGGAGAGAGAATTCCAAAGACATTCTTTATCTTTGGCAAAATTTTACTTCGTCCCAGCCCTACATTAGAAAGGAGGATCCTGTACCTTGTGATTTACTTGCTCTTAGAGTTCAAAATGCAGACCAAAAGAAGAGGTATTTACCTATTATATGCTAAGCTTTATGTTGGAAAGTTTTACATTTGCACCCTGATGTAATTTCCAGAGCAACAAATTAATGTATTTTGCAAATATTTATTGAAACCTACCATATGCCAGCTAAATGCTAGACATCATAGATAGTGGTGACCTTTGTCTTCACAAAGCTGGTAGTCTAATGGAGGGTAAAGACAAATAGAGAAACAATTATCCTAAGTTATGATGATGGTGGACAAAATGATAGGATGAAAGATGAGACCATCTGTGTATCTAACCTAGTATTGGAAGGAATTGGGGAAGACTTCACAAATGAAGAACTGCCCCTTTTGACTGAAACTACTATTAAAAGTAAAACTTCAGACACATTAAATTTAAAGTTTAATTGAGCAATGAATGATTTGCAAATCAGGCAGCCTCCAAAATCACAGCAGATTCAGAGAGACTCCAGGGGTGCCTCGTGGTCACAACAAATTTGTAGACAAAAAAAGTAAAGTGACATACAGAAATCAGAAGTGAGATACAGAAACAGCTGGATTGGTTATAGGTTGATGTTTAACTTATTTGAACACTCAGCAGTGTATGAATGGTTGAAGTATGGCTGCTGGGGTTGGCCAAGATTCAGCCGTTGTTCCAGGAACATACCCCCAAGTTAGGTTTTCTATCTTGTCTGCCTATTAAGTTAGATTGCAGTTCATCAATAAAGACTCAAATATAGAAGTACAGAATCTTTCTTAAGGCCATATTTAGTTTGCTTTAACACTATGAATTAAGGAAGGAAAGGGAATTGGGAGAATCAATATATAGCATGTATAAAAGCCAGAAAGTAGGATAAAATTAAGCTTTTTGAACAAATTAATTCGGTATGGCTGAAGGATAGACTGAGAGGCAGGGAGTTAAAAGAGATGAAAGAGAAGCAGCAAATGGGCCCAAAGAATGCATTTGGACCATTATGTAAGACCTATGGAGAACAATTAAAAGATTTTAAGAAGAGGCATGAAATGATCTGATTTTATATCCAGAGATCACTGTAATGTAGAGAATAGATTGGAATGGCATAAGCCTGTTAGAGAGGCTCTACTTTTAGAGGTTATTTCCATTATCCAGATGAAAGGTGATAATGGAACTGGATTAGTAGCAGTAAAGATGAGAGAAATGGGCCAGGTTGGGAAATTATCTAGGAGATAGAGCCAACAGGACTCAGTGACTAGATAGGATTGGTGGGATGAGAACTCATTAAGGATGTCAGCGAGGTTTCTGAATTAAACAGCTGCATAGGTAGTGATACAGTTTTTAAAACACTAGAAAATACAAAGCTTTAATAGGAAAACATGATCAATTTAGTTGTTTCACTTGAAGTGTCTGTGGGATATACAAATAAAAGAGTTGACTGTAGAAGAATCTAAACCTCAAGAGAAAGATCTGGGGATTAGAGAGGCCTGTGATATAGACAGTATTATTTCTATTTTACAAATAAGTACTGTTGGTTCTGTGGTTCAATTCTGTTGTGGATTTAATAGGCTTTTGTTGACTGATACAATAACTTTAAAATGTATGGGAACTTTCTATGGTTATTCCTAAGCAATCCACATAGCCATATAAACTTTGGTATGTAATCTTCTTGAAAATTTCCTAATTTTTTTAGGTTTTTGCTGTTCTTTAAAAAAAAATCTTTAAAGTTTATCCCATTGTAACATAAATGTGGTTGGTAGGGGTAGGTTGGTAAGGCTGTGTGGGGAAACAACCAACAGAGCCGTTTCTGGAAGTAGGAAAACTGAAAGCAGATGTCCTTGTCTCCAGTGTTCTTCTGGCCCCCTATCCACATCAGAATGGACACTACCTAACCAGGGGATTCCTGGGATTGGGACTGCCCTGTGGATGCCCCAGCCAGCCAAGGACTCAGAACTGATTGGATGTACACTGAGGCTAGAGTGGACAGTTGCCACCAGGTGGTGCCAAATTGCAGCCTGAGCCCAGATGAACTTGAATTGCCCAAGACACCTAACTAACTAGTTGTACAGGCTTGCCTTTATCGTTTTAATCTCACAGTAATCCAACCCTTTGTTTTATGTTACTGAATCTTTGGGGATCATAGTTTCTTCATTATGGGAGATTTAACTGTAGTTAGAGCTTGTATCATACTAATCTTCCACACAGTAAAAAATAAATTGTAATTTATTTCTTTTGAAATCGTTGAACTTAAAATGGCTAAAGAACGAATTTTAATATTTCCTGTTATAAAACATGAAATTCATAAGTTTACACATTTAGGGTTGTGTGTGTGTGTTTAGGTAAATTAATCTTTTGCTTTGGCCTGAGATGTATGATTGTGTTAATTACTGGTATTGTGCTGTTACAATGAGTTGAAATGGATGAAGTACTTACACTTGCATATTTGTATTTGGTCTCCTTATCTCTCCCCCAATAAACTTTTTTTTTTTTTTTTTTTTTTTTTTTGACGGAGTCTTGCTCTGTCACCCAGGCTGGAGTACAGTGATGTGATCTCAGCTCACTGCAAACTTCGCCTCCTGGGTTGAAGCGATTCTTCTGTCTCAGCCTCCTAAGTAGCTGGGATCACAAGTGCACACCACCACGCCCGGCTAATTTTCATATTTTTAATATTGATGGGGTTTCACCATGTGTTGGCCAGGCTGGTCTCAAATGCCTAATCTCAGGTAGTCTGCCTGCCTCGGCCTCCCAAAGTGCTGTGATTACAGGCGTGAGCCACCATGCCCAGCCCCAATAAACATTTTCTAAAGAAACTGAAATGATGATTAGTGAAATGTATTTTAATTTTCTTTCTATACATCAGAGAATGTTAAAAGAATACTTTTTCTTTTCTATTTTTTAATATGGAAAAGGCACATGGAACTTACTCTATCCAATCTTGGTATCTGACCTGTAGTCATTCCAGTAGTTCTTGAAGTTAAAGTATTGAGAGAAAAGAAAGAGAGTAGAAGATATAAAGACTAAAAAAGGGCAATTATAAACCAAGAGGGAACTTGGATATTTAGATATATCAAACATACTGTAGCTGAAATTATAATATGTATGAATGCTTTGGTCCAGTTTGTGAATTAGGCTCTTTGTCTTTTCTGTATATTCTAGTTACCTAAAATTCCACTTTGGAGCTGTGGGAAATGAATGAAAGGTACTACTACAGTGCTGAGATGTATTATATTAATAACTTATTGCTTAGTAGGTATTATGTGACAGAAATGTTATGGACCCTCTTATGCATTTGGAAATAAGACATTATTCCATGAGTGGGAGTGTATTACGAAAGAGATTTGGATCAAAAGACTGAACTTGATCCTGATTCTACCACTTATTAGCTCAGCGGATAAGTCACTTAATATTCCTGAAGTTTAATTTCTTCTTTTATAAAATGAGCTAATAGGCCAGGCGTGGTGGCTAACACCTGTAACACCAACACTTTGGGAGGCTCAGGCAGATGGATTGCTTGAGTCCAGGAGTTTGAGACCAGGCTGGGCAAAATGGCAGAACCCCATCTCTAGTGAAAATACAAAAAAATTAGCCAGGCATGGTGGCACAGGCCTGTAGTCCTACTAAGGAGGTTGAGGTGGGAGGATCACCTGGGCCTGGGAGGTCAAGGTTGCACTGAGCCAAGATCATGCCATTTGCACTCCAGCCTGGGCAACTGAAGTGAGACCCTGTCTCAAAAAATAATAATAACTACTAATAATACTTCTTAGGGTGGCCTGTGAGGTCTAAATGAGATAATATATGCAAAAAGTACATTATAAATTATAGACATAAATGAGTTATTTTGGTACCTTGTGCCTATGTAGAATACTTGAAGAAAATGTTTTTATCTATTAGGTTGACAATTTAAGGAAAATCACCATTATATAAAAGTCAACTGATAATATTATGGGATTATTTATCATTAGAAGATACTAATACAAAATACATATTCTTAAGTGTTTATCTCCATAGCATTTAACAAGTTTTCTTAAATGACATGATATAGACGTAGAGGGTCTACATGCCATTCTTTTCTGTCTAAATTTCTGCATAAGATGGCTAGCTTATGTTTCCTAATTAGGTTATGAGATAATAAGGTAAAGGGAGATAAATTCAGCTGATAAAGTTTTTCCATAAAGTAAAACTACTTTTATTTAAGGTGGTCTTGTTACTGTAAACACAGAAAGAGCTATTGTGAGTGGTGCTATAAAAAAGATAAGATTAGAGGCATTCATTATGCTCTCAGTGCAGTACGGACTCTGGAAACTGAAATAGCTTTACAATTGTTTGAAAAGGGGTAGGCAGTAGAGAAAAAGAGATTGAAAAGATGTTTTAAGTGCAACAATTAGTATTGCTTTAGTGATTTTATTTTCCTGCCATATCAATAAAAACCATCTTGACCACAATTTATCTTCCAAAAGTACTCAAGAAGAAACTTTAATGATATAAACTTGAAATTTGTGTAGAATCTTAGAGTGATATTAAACAACTTTGAATCTTGAATCTATTTACAAAGGTTCTTTGAGTATATGTAACATATTACAATGGTGAATTTAACTATTGTTCAGAGGTTCCATTCATCATTTTAAAGGTGTATGTCCTCATTAGTGCTTAAGCACATAAACAAACCTCTTTTGTTCATATCTTATCAGATAGCTCTATAATGTTTTAAGTTCTTCTAGGGAAAAATTTAAATAATTACTTTGTCTTTTCAGTTAGATAATTCTTGAAGTGTATGGCTCTGCAGACAACTCTCTCAGCATCTTCTCAAATATTTTAAATTAATTTTTATTAGTAGTTATCTTTTATTGTTAACTATATTCTTTACTCCTGTAGATGTTTACAACATGTGTTCACTGCTTGGTTAATAATACTTAAAATTTTCAAGCTCTGTAGGGTTCCAGATATGAAGCAAGGTAAGTTCAGGTTGCATAGGAATTTAGATTTACCTTTGTGGTGTAGTTCGTTGTGTGGTGGGAGAGGCTGGTAAAGTAAGATTGGGCCAGATTTTAAAGGTTCTGGTGTCAGTGGAGAATGTCCAGAGGTTTTATAGTAGGACGGAAACATGACTTACTCATTTTTTATGACTACGGTTGCAATGCGGGGTGGATTATAGTTGAAGAAAGCCTAGAAGCAGGGAGATCACGTAGGAGGCTATTGCACAGTTTAGGTGATGAAAATGAGAAATAGAAAGAGAAAGACGGTTGAATGTAAAGAATAGGTAGGAGAATTGGCAAGATCTGGTGATTGACAAGAAGTGAACCCCAGGAATGACTCCATCTTTTCTACCTCAGTAGTCTCGGAGTGATTGGTGATAAGGCATGGCCATTAGCTCCAGATTGCAGACTTTTTGAGACAGAGTTTCACTCTTGTCGTCCAGGCTGGAGTGCAATGGCATGATCTCGGCTCATTGCAACCTCTGCCTCCCGGGATCAAGTGATTCTCCTGCCTCAGCCTCCCAAGTAACTGGGATTACAGACATGCGCCACTACGCCCAGCTAATTTTTGTACTTTTAGTAGAGACAGGATTTCGCCATGTTGGTCAGGCTGGTCTGGAACTCCTGACCTCGGGAGTTCACCCACCTCAGCCTCCCACAGCCTCCCAAAGTGCTGGGATTACAGGCATGAGCTACCGCGCCTGGCCTAATTTCTGATCTTTTACAGATGTGACAGCCCTGACCAAGCTCAAAAGTGCTTATCTGAGATCACACAGCTTTTTACTAGAGATGTTTCTCTGCTGTGCCCCAGATTTCACTCCCCTTAGCCCTCACAGTAGTAGAAGGAACCCTAAGCTGCTGAAGGCCCTCCAACAGTCTTCTGTGTTTTCACTAGGATGCCATTAAAAATAGTATCACTTTCATTTTATACAATAAAAAATTTGAGGAAACATTGCTGTAATTATCAACCTTTAAATGAACATTACATTTTAATTTACATTTTCATATTTAGGTAGCATACTAACCATAGCTATTATTTATTGAGTACTTATGCATCAAGCATTGTACTCAACACTTCACATACATTGTAGAAAAGAATCAAACACATTTTATGAAGTTTAGGTATTAATATCCCTATTTTACAAGTAAGGAAATTGAGACATCAACTGTGACTTTTCTGTGATTATTACAAATGTTTTGTTGGTAAAAACTAGATACATTTGACTGCAATGCAGTGCACACTCCCATTTAACTGGTTAGGGCTATGTAAACTGATCAAAGATTTCCTATCAGAACTATAATTTTTGAACGTAATTTACTTAAAATAGAAATTCTGTCTTTTTTATTATTATACTTAAGGTTCCAGAATACATGTGCAGAACATGCAGGTTTGTTACATAGGTATACACATGCCATGGTGGTTTGCTGCACCCATTAACCCGTCATCTACATTACGTATTTCTCCTAATGCTCTCCCTCCCCTAGCCCTTCACCCCCTGACAGGCCCCCAGTGTGTGATGTTTCCCTCCCTGTTTCCATGTGTTCTCATTGTTTGGCTCCCACTTATGAGTGAGAACATGCAGTGTTTTGGTTTTCTGTTCCTGTGTTAGTTTGCTGAGAACAGTGAAGAAACTCTGTCTTTTAAGAGAATTTGTAAACCATATTCCATGCTTGAGGGCTGAGTATGGATCATTAGAGCTTTATAAAAGCGTTTATAATTTTATGTATACACATACACACACACACATACACACACACACACACACACACACACACACACACACACACGAAGTCTTACTGTTTTGCCCAGGCTGAGTCTTGAACTCCTGAGCTCAGGTGATCCTCCCCCCAACCTCAGCCTCCCAAAGTGCTAGGATTACAGGTGTGAGCCACCATTCTCAGACAAGCATTTATAATTTTTGAAGTTGGCAAAGAAGCCTTTATTTTTCTTTTCTTTTTTAAGTTTATTTTACTTTAAGTTCTGTGACACAAGTGCAGAATGTGTAGGCTTGTTGCATAGGTATACAGGTGCCATGGTAGTTTGCCACACCTATCAGTGGGTCATCTAGGTTTTAAGCCCCACATGCATTAGCTATTTGTCCTAATGCTTTCCCTCCCCTTGCCGCCTAACCCCCAATTGGCCCCAGTGTGTGGTGTTCCCCTCCCTGTGTCTGTGTGTTCTCATTGTTCAACTCCCATTTATGAGTGAGAATATGTAGTGTTTGGTTTTCTGTTCCTGTATTAGTTTGCTGAGGATGGTTTCTAGCTTCATATCCATGTCTCTGCAAAGGACATGATCTCATTCCTTTTTATGGCTGCATAGTATTCCATGGTGTATATGTACCACATTTTCGTTATCCAGTCTATCATTGATGGGCATTTGGATTGGTTCCATGCCTTTGCTATTGTAAATAGTGCTGCAATAAATATACGTGTCCATGTGTCTTTTTATAGTAGAGTGACTTATATTCCTTTTAGTATACTCCTAGTAATGGGATTGCTGGGTCAAGTGGTATTTCTTGTTGTAGATCCTTGAGGAATTGCTACACTGTTTTCCACAATGGCTGAACTAATTTACATTCCCACCAACAGTGTGGAAGCATTCCTGCTTCTCACCAGCATCTATGGTTTCTTGATTTTTTAATGATCACCATTCTGACTGGCGTGAGATGGTATCATTGTGGTTTTGATTTGCATTTCTCTAATGATCAGTGATGATGAGCTTTTTTCATGTTTGTTGGCCACATAAATGTGTTCTTTTGAGAAGTGTCTGTTCATATCCACTATCAAGCCTTTGCCCCGCTCCCCAATACTACTCCAACAAAGATGTTTTTACCAAAGCCCCTAAGATCTTCATGTTGCCCAAATCCAGTAGTCATATTCTGTTCTTACTGTTCTTGACCTTACTAGCAGTATGTAACACAGTTGATCACTCCCTACTCCTGGGAACACATTCTTTAGCTTCCATAGTGTCACACACTATAAATTTTTCTCTTCCTCATTAGCTGTACCTACTCATTCTCTTTGTTGATTCCTCCTCATCTTCTTGACAACTTTTGCAGCTGCCTCCATGGCATTTCCACTTGGTTATCTATTAATAATATGCATCCTAATATGTTCAGAAGCAAATTTCTGTTCCATTCTACCTCCTAATTGTGCTCCACCTTCAGTCTCACCCAGCTCAAAGACAGCTCTATTCTTCCACTTGCCCAGACCAAAAACCTGAAGTCATCTTTTTTCACATTCCATATTCTGTTTATTAGCAAATCCTTTTGGATTTATGATATCTATCTCATGCATATTACCTTGGTTCAAGTCACCATTATCTCTTGCCTAAAAATTACTGCAGTAGCCTCTTAAGCGGTCCCCAGCTTTCTTCCTTGCCTTCTTCAGTCTCTTAGCACAGTTCTTGTTAAATGATAAGTCAAGTTGGATCACTCCTCTACTCAAATAAAAAGGCTCCCCATCATTAAACTTAGTAAAACTTTAAATGATTACATTGGCCTGTGATACTACCTGATCAGTATTCAGTTACCCTATCCTCATTTAGGACTTTCTTCTGGTTACTCGCATAGTCATGCTGGCCTCCTGTTCTTTTACCTGTAGGCGTGCTCCTACCTCAGGTCCTTTGTATTCACAGTTTCCACTACTTAACCATCTACTCCTGATGATACACCTGTTCTTGTGGTCTTTTCTGACTTTGTTCTGTGTTGTCTTTGCTTTGTTTTTCCTTAAAGCGCTTACAATCTATCAAAATACTACGTAGTCATTTACTTTGCAGTTTTTTTCCTACTACAATGTGATCTCCATGAGAGTAGGAGTTTTCATGTATCCTTCAGTCCTGGACTCCCAAGTACCAGTGCCTGGTATGCAGTAAATGCTCAGTATACATAATATTTATTGAATGAAAGAATGAATTGGTACTACTTTTTAGAAATTAGGTGGCTGTAGGTGAAAACCTATTCAAAGGTTTATAATGGATTTGATCAGGACTGAGTGTAGTGACAGATATATAGTAGTCACTCAGTTAACCATCTACCAGATTCATTCTGTTTCATTTTGATATGTTACCTTTTATCCTGTCAGCTACTTTGTAAACCTTAACACGTTAATGGATTTAAGCAAATATTTTGCATTTTTGTACTTAAATTTTTTTATAATTTTTCAACCATAATTTGGATTTGGTGTTTACTTTGTGCCTAAGTTTTCATATCTAGAAACAAACAAACAGAAATCTGCTTGAGCACCAACTGTCTTCAGTCCATTTTATGCTGCTATAATAGGATACCTGAGACTGGGTAATTTATAGTGAACAGAAGTTTATTGGCTCACAGGTCTGGAGGCTGGTAAGTGCAATATCTACGTGCTGGCATCTGGCAAGAGCTTTCTTACTACATTATCACATGGTGTAAGGCAAGAAGGTGGAAGATAGAGCTGGGGGAGCCAAACCCACCCTTTTATAATGGCACCAGTCCTACTCTCATGGCCTAATCACCATTATCAGGTCCTACCTCTTAATACTGTTAGAATGCCAGTTAAATTTCAACTTGAGTTTTGGAGGACACAAACTTTTAAACCAAGGCACCAACTATAATAAAAGGATAGGAAAGTGTAGCATTTTCAGTCAACAATGATCTCAAAAAGTTTCTACTCTTAAAATGTGTAGCTTCTCCCAAGAAATTTTATTAAATAAGATTTCCACTTTGTTTATTTCATTTTTATGTCCTACTTATTAACTTTTCAGTCATCTATGATAAAGGTAAAACTACCAGTCATTGAATAGAAACAACATAATGTACATGCAACCCTTCTATTTTATGCCATCTTAAAATCAAAGGCATCAGATATGGAAATGAGCAGTTTTATGTTGTCTCCAGGAAGACACTGGAGATAGAGACAGTAAATTCAAACACTTTTCCTATAAATAAGCCTGTCATATAAAACAGCCTATTTTAATCCTTTGTTGTTCTAACTAGAAAAATATATTTACTTCTATTAGCCAAAAATATTTTTACATGAAGACAGAAGGAAGAGTTCAGATTGCTTAGTTACACCTACTGAGCTCTTCTGACAGCCATGGTTTTTTGTTTGTTTGTTTGTTTTTGTCTTTTCACTATTTATGTTTGGTAAATTTTAAGTTCTGAGGCATTAGGGATGTTTATTCAGGCTGAGACGTACTCCTCGCATTGCCAAACTTTGATTTGATACTGTTCGATTTTCAAAGATTCCTAAAGTTTTTCTCATGACATTTTTCTTACCACTTTTCAGATATAAATATAGATTTAGCCTATTGGTACTGTGAAATTTATCATCTAGTAGCAGGAAAATACATTCTACCCTGTTGTTATGAATGTTTTATAATGAGGTTTTCAAGTTTCAGTTGTGAGCTACTGTTGAATAAACTTCTGTATATTAAATTATCTGCTGTACAAAGGGCACTATATTGTGTATGAACTATGTCTATTTTATTAGAATATTAAAACCTTTAAGTAAATGATTAAGAACTTAACTCTTTAAGTTTCTCATTTGAATGTTACAATTTAATTAACCATATCTCTTGGTTTGTCTAAGAAAGTACTGATTTATGCCTGTTCTGGCATAATTTTTAGTAGCACCCTCTTTTATTCTAAAAAGTGCCCCAGGTTGAAAAATACATTATTTGAACACTCTAGTTATAAAAGTAGGATACTCACTTTCCCTTTGCATTTCACACAGTATTAAGATTTCTTTTCTTCAGTCTTTCCTCTCAGTATGTCTCCAAAACAACATAGGGTGGATGGGAGAAATACGTATGTGAATATGGGAGATACATAGAGTTGCTAGGAAACAACATGAAAGAATGATGAAAAACACAGTGTTGGAATCTAATGTTAACTTTATACAGGTATTTTAAGGATGATATATTCAGATTTTTGTATTTTGAAACATTTTCTTTGTTATAATTACATTTGATTATACACTTGGTTTGGACTTCTAAAACTTGAGCTTCATTAGCTTGTACATGCTGCAGATAGCTTCTATCAATTTTTCAAGTTTCTCTTTTGAAGAACATTTGAATTCCTGTAATTTGTTCCATAATTGTATTTCTGTTATATTTTCTAATGCATTTAACATTTAGAAATGGATTATTTATTAGTTATATGAAAGTTACTGTCTTACCTGTGGAAGGAATACATCTAGCTTTTTATCAAATAGTTTATTTTTAAAAAAGCATGTTACATACTGTGGGCCATAAAAGCTAATGTATAATATATTCACAATTCTTTCAAGGCTTATTTTGATTTCACATCTATTGGTGCCTTGAGGTGGTCATATAATATAAATCTAATAGTGTCAGAATTTCTCAAGGAGAAAACATCTGTGAAGCAAAGGAAATTTTAAGAGGCAGCGTAGTATGATTCACACCACAGACTCTGGAGCCAAATTGTTTGGGTGCACATTTGGGCTCCGTAGCATACTTCTTGTGTGACTTTAAGCTAATACTTAACCTCTTTGTGTTTTAGTCTTATCATTTGTAAAATGGAGGTAATGATACAACTGCTTTGTGGGATTGTTGAGACAGTTAAATGAGTTATGATATGTAAAGTGCTTAGAACGGCTTCTGGCACATGGTAAACAGTATGCTATTGCTATTATTGTCAGTGGAAGAATACATTCAGTTTATCTCTCTTAGACTTCATATGAAACCTGTGAATTGGTAATATTAAAGGAAGTATTTGTTATAAGGAATTATGCTGCTTTTTGCTAAAGAATGCAGGTTATGGACTGGATATGGAAGGTGTGGTACTTGATAAGGAGATTGGGATTACACAGAAATGTTACCCACAAACACCCGTGAGAGGACCTGTTGGTAGAAGCCTTAGCTTCTTCTGGTCCATTCCCCAGTTCATTTCTGTTTTCTCTTTCTGAATTGCTTTACCTATTTGTCCTTCAAGGCCCAACTTACATGTCACTTTTTAAAAGTGTTTTACTTTATTCACCTACCTCTCTTACTCCAGAAAAGAATAATCAACTCCTCTTTGTGGCCATAGAATTTTGTTTATGCCTTAACATAGCACTTCACATAGTACCCTCTAATCATACTTCAACATGCCTTAACATAGTACCCTCTAATCATACCTCCTTTCACAAGCCCTGATGTTAGCTTGTTCTAGGTTTTATTTCATTCCGTGTGTCTTGTTTTCATTTCTAATGTCCATTGTTGCAAGAAAGGAAATGTCAGGGACTGAAGCGTCTCCATCTACCAATTGAGCATTCGTGATTCATTAGTCCTGTAAATGTGATCTACTTGTAATTCTGCTGCCAAAATAACATATAGAATAATGAGGCTATATTTGAGAAATGAACATTGAAACCAGTTTGTGGTGATTTAGTGACTAAAATATTTAGATCATTTAGAAATGAAAAATGTATAAATGTTTAATATAGTTTGAGAATTTTATTCTATCTTTAACATTAATTTTTCATGTTTCCATTTGAGAATAGATTATTTTTGAAGGTTGTTGCAATCAGGATGGCATCAGAAAATAACAATATGTCATTTTTTGACAGCTACTTTAGAATGTACTTCTGCTTATATAATAACCCACAAAAGTAGTTTATTTTCTTTTCAATAAGAGTTACCTGTCCTCCAACAAGAAACTGTTTTATTTCTGGCTTATAAACTGTTTTACTGACAAATCTCTAATGGTTGACATTTTTAAATTTTTAAATTTGTTGTTAATATTGATGGCAGCAGTGGCCTATCTGGAGCAACTGCTGTAAAGATGCCAGCTGCAGTGGGGCAGGCGCGGCCCGGGCTGCATGCTCCACTGAGCCGGCAGGAGCCAGAAACAGGCAGAAACCCAGACCCCTTCGAGTTGGAGAGGTGGGAGCCCTCCCAGGCGCTGCTGCAGCGGCCCAGCCACAGCTGCGGACCCAGGCATTCCTTCACTCTCGTCGGCCTAGGGAGCCCTCTTCCCCTGCAGGCTCAGAAAGGCCTGTTCCCGCTGCCTGGCCTATCCCTACTCCCAGCGCCCACTGTGATTTCGGAGCAAAGTTGAGGCCAAGCCTGGGAACTGTTGCAGGTGTGCCTGCTCTTGGGGCAGTGCTGACACCCCAGCCCTCTGCCACCTCGGCGTCCTCCAGACTTTGGACACTGACAAGCACGGGAGGGAGACCAGCCAAAGTCGGGGATGAGGGCGGCTTGGTGCAGGCCTGCAGGTGCCCTTTGGCACTCCAGCCCAGGCGCCGGGTTACAGCTGGTTGATGGTGGCAGGAGGCAGGCAGGTTCCTGGACAGAAAGGAGTGTGTCCCTGGTGAAGCCCCACCTCAAGCCAGGGGTGGCCTGGAGCATGGGAGCTGTGCCGCCAGTTTCACAGAACAGAGTGAGAACTTACGGTACTTTTTCCCCCGGCCTACCTATTGTCACCTATGTACTTCCTCCCCACTGAAGCCCACAAAAACCTCAGGCTCTGGCAGACGTCTGGACTTCAGAGAGGAGCTACCAACTGTGGGTCTCCTCTCAGTCAGGAGCTGAGCAGACATTGGGATGGCCTGCCTGCAGATAGGAGCCACCCACTCTGGATCTCCTGAGAGCTGTACTGCCGCTCAATAAAGCACCTCTTTGCCTTACTCATGCTCCAGTTGTCTCTGTACCTCATTCTTCCTGAACACAGGACAAGAACTTGGGACCTGCTTAATGGTGGGACTGAAAGAGCCGTAACACAAACAGGGCTGTAACACGCCCCTCACTTACCACATTGCAACAAGACGAGAAGTGGGAAGGAGAGAAGAGCTGCAGCCCTTTGGGGAGCCCAGACCTAGGAGCTCCCTGAGCAAGGGCTCTGACACCTGTTTGGGCTCTGCAGTTCCTGGCATCTCCAGGCTTCCGGGCACTACTGCATTCCCCGGTGCGAGCAGTGGAAGCAACTTTCAGTATGCCTGTCCGTTCACAGCCTCACAGGGAGCCTGGAGCCAGCGCCTGGAGCTGCCTACCCCACTACAGCCTGTGTGCCCGGCTGTGCGCAGTGGTTGAACCCTGCACTCACTCACTTGCTCACGCACCCCTTGCTGCTCTGCACTTGGCTTGCCCTCGGCAGGTGTGGGATCCCAGCTGGTAGAGCATAAGCCGAGTACAGTCTGTGAGGCCGAGTGGGTGGAAAAAGCCCAGTGGGCCTGAGCATAACTCGGACAAAGGCGCCACTGGCCACAAAGGTTTCCAGCTGACAAAGCGACACCCCAAGGATCCTGTGACAACATCACCATGCGAAAGACTAGATTGAGTACTGGTACAGCAAGTATAAGTACTGAGCATTTCTATCCAATATTCAGTAGATAAGTTTATTAAAACTTTATGGCTTTCACGACTCCCTACTCACATTCTATATGAATAATAAAAAATAATAATTTCCAATCCCGTTTTTCATGAGAATAGTGTGGCATGATGTAAAAAGCCCTGGCTTTGGAGTAAGAAATAACTGGATTCAAATTATGGTCCTCTTAGACTGTGTGACTTGAGGGCTAGGTACATGAGCTCTCTAAACTTCAGTTTACTCAGCTATAAAGTAGGTTATAAAATACAACATAAGGGCTTTGTAGGGATTAGTTGAGCAAAATCATTTGTATTACATTCTTGTTATTTATGTTGTAACTGCTAGAGAAGGAGATTTTTAAAAAAATAGGTGACTATCTGAAAGAAACTTACGGTTGGTGTTTTTCTTGATTCAAAGTTTCATATTGATTAAAAGGCAAACATTTTGATCTTTGGAAGCTCATGGCTAGCTGTGTAATTTCCCAACTAGTCATTGTTATCTTCCAGCTTCCCTTAACTGACACTAAATGTATTTTTTCTATCAATTTCAGTTCCTTCCTACTGTCCTCACAACTGTTAAATAGATGACTTTTCCAATACCCTAGCCTCGTACTTCCTTGAGCCCTACATAAATATTGACCTTCATCTCAACTCTACTTAATTTAGCCTTACTGATTTTCATACACTATCTTGTTAGCCACCAAAATTCTGCCACTGAAAAGTTCTGTTCTACCTCCAAATCACCATTCTCCAGTCTTCCATCTTGCTTGTACAACTATTACACTTTGACTTAATCTGTCATATCTTATCAGGACCTCTAATTCTTTGTCCCTTCTGCTTTATCCTATCTGTCAACCTGTGTTTCCTTCCTTTTCCTTCCTATATAACTGAGACTTCAAAGTTCTTCATTTCAACGATTCTTTTGCTCATATCCCAAACCGCACTTTTATTTTGATTATCCACAATATATCTTTTACTTAAAATATTTTGTGGGACATTTATTAACCTTCCAAAACCTCAGTTTTCTAGTGGATAATATATGAGTAATTACACTTATCTCATTGGCTTCTGGTAAGTAATACATAAATTATATACAAACTGCTTAGCCTATCCTTTGACCCATGCTGAGAAGGGTGGTGTGATATCGAGATAGACCATATTTGCACCTACACTGGTGTATCTCGCACTTCAAGACACTCAATCAAGCCAGGCAGATTTATATAGTTTTGGGTCCCCAACTTCTCAGATGGGTCCTTAAGATTGTCAGATAGTCCATCTTTAAGAAAGAACATGGATAAATCACACATTTGAAGTAACTGAAATGCATGTTTAAATTTTAGAAATCTCCGAGAAGCAAGGGATAATGCTGTAACTGAAAAGGAACGAGCAGTGATGGCTGAAAAGGATGCTTTAGAAAAACATGATCAGCTCTTAGACAGGTAAGCATCATGAAAATAGAAATGTTAAAACTCGAACCATTATTGTTTCTGTTATATATTCATTTAGAAAATGTATTTTAAAGAGAATAATTTTCATTTCAGTTGAGGTATAATTTATATGCTTTATTTTTTCAATATGCAATTATTGTATATGTTGACAATGAGGTATAGAATAGTTCAGTTACTCCAGAGAGTGTCCTTATGGCCCTTCAGTCCTTCTTAATCACTACTACTTAAGAGGCACCACTTTCTGATTTCTGTCACCACAGGTTAGTTTTGCTCCTCTTAGACTAAAAATACTCTGTGTCCAGGTTCTTTCATTCCACTTTGTTGTTGTATCAGTAGTTCATTCCTTATTATTGCTGAGTATGAATATATTTTATTCACTTGTCAATGGTCGTTTTGGTGGTTTCCAGTTTGTTACTATCATGCATAAAGCTTCCATATAATTTTTTGAAAGTGTGTTTTTATTTATCTTGGCTAAATACCTAGGAGTGGCATTGTTAATCATCGGGTTGATAAATGTTTTACTTTTTAAAAACCTGCCAGTGGTAACACCAAAGTGATTGTACCATTGTATAATTCCTAGTTTTTTGTTTGTTTGTTTGTTTGTTTTTTCAAAATCTGTATGTTCTAAAGTATGTGTGTTGGAAGGAGAGTATCAGAGAGAATGATATATCTTTAATTTACCAATGGAAAATGATATTTATTTTTAGTAGCCTTGTTAAGAGTAAAATAACTGATAGGCATTATGGTAAATATCATTACTTCATTAAACATCCTACACTTTCAATTGTTTGACTATATAGAGCGTAAACAGTGGCTACCTTATTTTTTTAACTTTTCATTTTGAAATCATTTCAGAAAAGTTGCTAAAATGGTGTGAAAGTTTCTGCATACCCTTCACATACTAATAAACTTTTGAAATTAAGTTCAATGGGTCTTTTAGTTGTTAAATGAAGACCAGATTAATTTGAGATATAAGCAATACATAAAACTAAAATTTAAGGCGAGTCTTCATATAACTAACCTGTTGTAAAAATATTTTAGAATGACTCAAATTGTGATACTTCTGAATTCACATCAACTTTATAAACTTGGCCTATGGAAGAATTTTAATAAATGTTATATTGAAGAAGTCATTCCTATAATGTGGAAGTATGTCTTACTCTCAACATCAGTGACTCATGCCTGTAATCCCAGCACTTTTGGAAGGCTGAGGCGGGTGGATAACTTGAGGCTCGGAGTTTGAGACCAGGTTGGGCAACATGGTGAAACCCCATCTCTATGAAAAATGCAAAAATTAGCAGTGCGTGATGGTGCATGCCTGTGATCCCAGCTACTCAGGAGGCCGAGGCACGAGAATCACTTGAACCCAGGAGGCAGAGATTGCTGTGAGCGGAGATCATGCCACTGCACTCCAGCCTGGGCAACAGAGTGAGACTCTTTTCTCAAAAAAAATTTTTTTAGTTTATCTAAAAAAAAGTAAAGATCATAGTATAAAAGATCATGGTATATAAATCAGCTCCTTTCATTAGAGTTCCTATAAAGCCTTCATGTTTTATATTTCATTATGTGTAACCCTTCCAGTTACAAAACTGTGTGATGTCCCCTAAAGATTCATTTGACTTTGTGTTGATGTCAGTTTTTAATGTGTAGTTTTAGGAGTGTATATTTTTAGGGATGGCTCTAGAATAAGATTTATGGGCAAACTAATAAGGTTTAAAAGAAAGCATAAGATATTACCTAGTAAATCAGAACTTATATTCTTCACTTGATAGCTACTGTGTGGTTTTGTAAAGTTGGAGAGAATAGTAAATCTGACCATAAAATTGACCAATTTATATTTATCGTAAGCTCTGTTATGTCCTACGCTCTTAACCTAAATCCTTCTGATCCTACTTGTCCATACATTTGCAGCTGATATTCACCTGAAGGCCATGCAGTACTCTAATACCTAAAAGTATCTGTTAAATAATAGAGGATTCAATTATTTAATGTTTGTAAAGCACTTAGAACAGTGCCTTCCTATGATAACTACTATTATCATAGAATAATTTGTCCAATTTAGTTTTGTTGTGAAAGTTTATTGAATTTTGTTCTTCACAAGTTGATATCTTTCTAATGAATTTTCCACTAAAATTTTAGATAAACTGGAAGACCTCATTTTCAAACTGCCAGATAAGAGGAAGCTTATTTATTCATAATTCTTTGAAGTCATAGTAAAGCCTTGCTTATTTAGAGCCTAATTTTCAGCCAACCTTAAATATTTATGATAGTTTTAAAATCAAGACAAGGGAAAAAAAGTCTTTGTAGATACTACTAAAAATAACCCTTGAGCAGCAAATAGAGCTAATGCTCAGGACTGTAAAGAACTATACAGAACCAGAGACTTATGGATAAATGAGTAAATGAATGAGAATAATATCTGGGAATGTAAAACTCAAAATAAGCTTAGGCTTTAACAAAATGCTTAAAATAGCTAAAGTTACTTATCTGTTTTTTAAGATATAATATCAATAAATGAAGGGAAAAGTATCCCTGCTTAGGATCATAATGTTGATAAATGATATTTTTAAAAGTAGAATTCTAGATGTATCATCAATTTAATTCTTTCTTAATTAATATATAAATTAAGTGTAATTCATGCCAAAATTTTCAAATGACTTTGTGAAACTTGACAGAGCAACACTAAAAATTCTTTTTCACAATTATCATGGCTATTCTTGTACATGTACTCTTCCACATAAATATTTATAACTATATTTTTTACATCATGCCTTTTCTTCATCTGAAGTTAAATTTTGGGGTAGTGTACATAGAGAACTAATTTTATTTTTCATGAAAATGTCAGTTTCCTTAAGTTAAACTATACATTTAATGTAAGCCAAATAGAACCCAAAGATATTTTTTTAAAAACCAGACAAATAAGTTTTGTAGCTTATATGGAAAAATTAAGTAAGTGCATTTCTAGATAAGAACAATGAATTGTGACAGGTCACTAGGGTAGCCAACTAGGGGAAAAAGAAAATTGAGATCCATACCTCATAACTTACACTGAGATAAATTTCATATGGATCAGAGATTTAAATGTAAAACCATTAAAAACCTAAGATGCCATAGGGGAATGTTTTTATAATCTTTAATTACAAAAGGCCTTTGCAACTTAGGAGTTTTAGAAGTAATAAATTGATAAACTTGATTCCCTACAAATGGAAAATGTTGGTGTGGCATTACTGCCATAAGGAAAGTCAAAAAACAAATGCAAATGCAATCTTAGAAAAAATATTTGCAATATCTGTCACAGTCATGTCATTAAATTCATATTAAAACTATCCCTATTTTCAGCTGGGCATGGTGGCTCATGCCTGTAATCCCAGCACTTTGGGAGGCCGAGGCAGTTGAATCACCTGAGGTCCGGAGTTCAAAACCAACCTGGCCAATATGGCAAAACCCTGTCTCTACTAAAAATGCAAAATATTAGCCGGGCATGGTGGCACATACCTGTAATCCCAGCTACTTGGGAGGCTGAGGCAGGAGAGTTGCTTGAACGGAACTTGGGAGGCGGAGGTTGCAGTGAGCTGAGATTGCACCATTGCACTCCGGCCTGGGCAACAAGAGTGAAACTCTGTCTCAAAAAAAAAAAAAAAAAAAGCCTGTTTTCCACCAAAAACCAAAAGGTTGATAATACATTGTGTTTGCGTGGGTATGGAAAAACAGGCAATCTTAACATTGTTAGTGGGATTTTAAATTGGTACAACTAATATGGAGAGTAATTCAGTAATACCTATCAAAAGTACAAATGCACATAGCTGGTGTGTGTGTGTGTGTATGGAATGTATGTATGTGAGACGGAGTCTTACTCTGTTGCCCAGTCTGGAGTGCAGTGGCACAGTCTCCGCTCACTGCAGCCTCTGCCTCCCTGTTTCAAGCGATTCTCGTGCTTCAGCCCCCTGAGTAGCTGGGATTACAGGTGCGTGCCACCACACCCGGCTAATTTGTGTATTTTTAGTAAAGACGGAGTTTTGCCATGTTGCCCAGTCTGGTCTCAAATTCATGACCTCAAGTGATCTGCCTGCCTCAGCCTCCCAAAATGCTGGGATTACAGGCTTGAGCCACTACACCCAGCCACACATTGCTCTTGATCAATAAATTTTATTTCTAATAAGTTATCCTGCAGGTATACTTGCTAGGTTCAAAATGCTATATATACCACCTTATGTACTGTAGCATAGTTGACATTTAGGCAGTAGTTAAAAGAATTGTAATTCATGAAAACATTTACAGAATACAACAGTGTAGTTGTACAAAAGGAAGTAAGTGGCTCTTTATATCAGGACCAGGAAAAATCTATTAACATTTATTGCTTCTGGAGAAGGAAATTGGGTGTTGGGTGGTTGGTGGACAGATAGAGATTTTGTACCTCATAAATATGTATCCTCCTTTGTACCTCATACATATTGAAACTTACAATGTGTTTTTTTTCTTTTTTGTGTATTTTTAATTAAATTTAAACAAAGAGTGATTATTAAGAATTCTTACATACAAGTTTCAAATCATAGTTACCGAGAAACTTCAGAAATTACGTTTTTAATACTCCTGGTGAACAATGGGAGTGAATAAAGGGAGTCAACAAATGCCATCTTGTTTTCATAAAAGGGAAGAAGATAGTAGATTCTTGCAACTATTAAGGAACATATTGATATATTACATTACATATCATATTTTGATAAATTATAAATAATTTAATGCAATCTTATATAAACTTTAAGCAAATTACTTGACTTTTTTTAACTATAATGGATGTAAATACTTTGATGAACCTTTGTTTTTTCCATCTTCAGATAGGTGTGATGATTCTAACCATTTAGGATTGCTTTGAGCCTTAGATATTTTATATATATATATATATATATATATATATATATATATATTTTTTTTTTTTTTTTTTTTTTTTGGAGACAGAGTCTCGCTCTGTCACCCAGGCTGGAGTGTAGTGGCCGGATCTCAGCTCACTGCAAGCTCCGCCTCCCGGGTTTACGCCATTCTCCTGCCTCAGCCTCCCGAGTAGCTGGGACTACAGGCGCCCGCCACCTCGCAGATACAATATATTTTAAGTGTATGGCATAGATTATGCTCGGTAAGCAGCCATGCTTGCAGTGGTTTTTAAGATTGCTATTGAAATAAGCAAGTATCACCAAGAGTTAGGATGGGTTCTCTAAGAATAAATCAAAGAAGACTACATTTCAATTTTTAAGAGATATATTGCAGGGGTAAAGCATGGAAATGCGTTAGATAGGAAACAAGGGATTTGATAAGACTTTCCATGACATCCTTTTAAACAATATGGGGAAAATACGGGGACAGTTCAAGGCCAGGTAAATGGATTAGTAACTGTTGAAGGGCTTTATCCAAATGTTGTTAGAGAATCATTAATTAAGAAGTGGGTATATGATGCTCATCTGTAATATCCTGCAGTACTATATTTCTGCATTTTTGTCAGTGATTTCAGGAAAAATTAAAACTACATTTAACAAAGTTGATGTAAAACAGAGAAGAATAACAAATTAATTGAATAATGAAGTAAGGATCTAATAGATCTTTTCAGGGAGAATTAATGAACTGAATGAATTTTAATAGGAATAAATGTAAGATCATGCAGTTGGGTCCAGAAAACCTATGATTTATTGGTTTTATAGGCTTAGATGTGAAATGTGAAAATGACCTGGAAGGTTTGAATATGGAGATATTATCCTACAGTAATAGAAGTTATATGTAGAATGTCATCTGTAATTACCTTATAGAACTATGCTGATACCTGGGCACCCAAGCTTTAAACTAAAAGGTTTTCAGAGGAATACGCCATAACTGCAAAAAGATTCAAAAGTGCCCTATTAGTGATAGGCTATAACTACCTACAAATATTTTAAGCGTTCACATACGAAAGAGCTGGATTTCTTACTTGGCAAGACCTAAAGCAGTAGAATAGGGATCACTGGGTGATCACTGCAAGAAAGTGTGAAGCTAGGACTTTTCAGAATGCCTTAGCATCGAACACATTCTCTATCAGTAGTATTCAGACAGAAGCCAAATTCAGTAGAAATGTGCTTGTAAAGATTGAAGCATCAAGTGGGCAGCTTGATGAGTTTAAAGCCCCCTTTCATCCTGATGTGACAACCATGTAAAAGAGTTGATACGCTCATTAAGTTACCATGCAAAAGAAATGGTGAACCCAAGGTCATTATGAGAATATTATTTAAAAGATTTCTGTAGTTCACTTTCCTCGTGTTTTTTTAGGAGTGTGTGTGTGTGTGTGACAGCAGAGAGACAGAGAATCTACTGAAGTTATTTTGAGTATAGAGTGTCTATGTTGCCTATGTGTTTAAACTCATATATTTTGGGAATATCATATATATTTTGTATATAGTGAAACTTAAGGAAAAATATTCTGTTTTATTTTTCAGAGGTTAAATTTTTAATATTCAAATATGTGATGCTGGCTTCCTTTGTCACTTCCTATGTTTTAATCTTTATGTGGAATGTGATTTCCCTGAATCATGCTTAAGTAAAGCCTCTGGCATGCCTATACATAATGTTCTAGTCAGGTATAATTAGCCTCATCTTTTTCATTTATGTTAGAAGTTTTTATTATCAAATGCCACATTTTTTTGATTAAACAACCTGTGTTATTATAAAGAGAAATGTATGGAAACGGCGTGCCATTTTTCAAACGAATGAAAATGGCTTTTTACTCAAAGACTATACTTTTTCTACAAAGGAAAGTACTTTTCTCAGGCAAATAAAAGACCCATATATGTCCCAATTCAAGCTGAACAATTTGATAAGTAACAAGTACCAGTTTTCGTGAACATGAACAGTTATTATGTCATGTTCTGTTGCTTTGAATGTCTGCATGCACTCCTAAGATTGTTTCTGCCAAAAAGTGGAAATTTTAAAATTCAGTGTTTGTAGTAGAGTAAATTGAATACACTGTTACATTTGTGGGCTACTACATAGAATCCTGTGTTTGGATCTAAAATGTAAGGTTGCAATTCAAAATTAATTTTAATAGTAAACTTTTTTCAGTTATGGTTTGTTTTAGATAAAAAAATGTGTTCTATGCAAGGTACAGTGGCTCACACCTGTAATTCAGGCACTTTGGGAGGCCAAGGTGAGAGGATCACTTGAGCCCAGGAGTTTCAGACCAGCCTGGGCAACATAGTGAAACCTAATCTCTATAAAAAATGTAATAATTATTATATATAAGATATATATTATGTACATGTATGTTATGTATTTTAAAGTAATTTTCATTGTAAGTATTTTTAAATGAATATTGTTTGAAATTATGTTTTCAATCCCAACTTCTCTGGTAATGGTAGGAGTTTTGTCCTCATTTTATACTGGTACAAGGCCAAAGCAAGAAGGCATGCAAAATGAGATGAGCAGAGTAAGTGATTTTTATGTCATATTGGGCTAGTTTAAAGTTTGATAAAGAAACCAGCTGTCCTGAATTTCCATTCAGTGGTTTTTTTTTTCATATTTCTATATACTTTTATCTTTATATTTTAATCTGCTACCAGGCTAGAGTGCAGTGGCATGATCTTGGCTCACTGCAGCCTCCACCTCCCAGGGTTCAAGCAGTTCTCATGCTTCAGCCTACTGAGTAGCTGGGACTACAGGTGTGTGCCACCACACCCGGCTAATTTTTGTATTTTTGGTAGGTATGGGGGTTTCGCCATGTTGGTCAGGCAGGTCTCAAACTCCTGACCTCAAGTGATCAGAAAAAATGCAGCAATTGTTGAAGCCAAAAATATGGCAATAGAATAAGATGGCAAAAACTGATGAGAGAAACTATATATGAAAATGATAGTACAGAAATAAAAAGGAATGAAAGAGAAATAGTATTTAGGGTCAGGGAAGTTCTGGAAAACCATCTTGGTAATTTGAGGCTGGATGTTTATAAAACAGAAAAAAGAATAAAGTGATGAAAACAGAGAAAAAGTAATTGACATGGAGGACAGCCAGTATATATTCACCTTCAGTGTGCCAAGGGAAGAAAACAACAAAATGGAACAGGAAAAAAAAAAAAACATTTAGAGATACAATAGAAGAAAACATTTTCTGAAATAAGGAATCTGCAATTTAGAAGAACTCATCACATTCTGGGTAGTGGGAAGAGGATGGGAAACAGCAGTGTCGTAAATCTAAGTGAAGTTACAGAACATGAATGTTAAAGGAAGAGAATTAGAAGTATCTGGGCAGAATAAGTAAGTCATTTACTAAGGAAAAAATAAGTCTAAGCTGCATGCAGTGGCGTGCCTATAGACCCAGGTACTCAGGAGGCTGAGGCGAGAGAATCGCTCAAGTCCAGGAGTTGAGGACCAGCCTAGGCAACATAGTGGGATGCCCACCTCAAATAAACAAATAAATTAATTTATTTGAGCTCAACGTTTTCTTCCATAATATACTTTATTCATTTAGCAATATTTATTAACCACCAAGCACCATTTTCAGGCACTGTGATTAAGGATTTAACAGGATGAAAGGCTCTCTGTCTTAATGGAACTTGTATTTCTGTGATGTAAATCAGAAAATATACAAATAACAAAATAAATAATTTTTACAGAGTAGCAATTATTTGAAATATATGAAATAGGGTATGATTCAGGGAGGTGCGCAGTCTGAAAGATGAGAAGGAACCAGTCATGTGAGGTCCCATGAAACATATTACATATGGCCTTCCTGAAAAACCTGTTGGAAATTGTAACTTCACATGGATTGAGATGTCAAGGTAAAGAAGAACTGGCAGTGAACATTTAGTGTAAAATGTAATCTTAAGGACCTTTATCATTTTGGTTACAAAACATTGTAATCATAATTGTTAACAAGAAATTATAACGTAAAAATAATAGTAGTGGCAAAATAGCAGAAACTTGCAACTAAAATTAGGGAATTGATGGTAAGAGAAATAGTGTTTGTACGTATTATATATATAATGTTCTCAAATTTCATGAAATAATAGTTTTATGAAGAAATATATGTTTTAACATATCACTTAAAACTATAAATGGAACAGGCCATATATTTTGCATACTACCGGAGGAGGGGGAAAAAAATCAATCACAGGCTGTATAACAAAGGACAGATAGCAAAGCAAACACCAAAGAAGTAAAAAAACAGAGACCCTAAATTAAGATGGAGGAAGGCTAAACATATCTTTTCTAATAGCAATTGTAAATGTGACAAACACACCTTGTATATAGGAAAAGAAATACAGTTGGGGTCAAAAATGAAACTTCTTCCACATTAGTAAGTGACTCAGGGCCGGGCACTGTGGCTCGTACCTGTAATCCCAGCACGTTGGGAGGCCGAGGCGGGTGGATCACAAGGTCAGGAGATCGAGACCATCCTGGCTAACACGGTGAAACCCCATCTCTACTAAAAATGAAAAAAAAAAAAAAAAAAATTAGCCGGGCGTGGTGGCGGGTGCCTGTAGTCCCAACTACTCAGGAGGCTGAGGCAGGAGAATGGCATGAATCCGGGAAGCACAGCTTGCAATGAGCGGAGAGCTCGCCAGTTCACTCCAGCCTGGGCGACAGAGCGAGACTCCATCCCAAAAAAAAAAAGAAAGTGACTGAGGATTTTTAAAGATGGAAAAAAGGCAAAATAATAGAGAATTAAACTATTCTAAAATAATTTATTGCAGATTGTCTTAAAATAATAACTCAGAACCTTGAGAATCCCTCTGTAATGACATTATGTACACGATAAAGATATGCTCAGAAATCTTTACATGTCAGATTTCCAAGAGGGAAAGTGCTTATTTTCCTATTCTGAGTTCCATGCCCAGCCCAGGCAGCTCAACTGTTGCCAGAGGCGATGGTTACATTTTAAAAACATGGTTTAAGGGTATGTATACTGTCTAGATAAAGTTCTAAATAAAGAGCATGCTGAACAGATAATTTCAGTTAATTGCTTACTATGGTTTATGCTTCAAAACTATTTGATGAAGCAAAGAAACTAAACTCGGAAAATATAAACAAGTTGGAATCATGTTGTTAATTCATAAGCACTTACTAAATCCTGCTTAAGGCCACATTAAAGTTACAATTATAGATATATATTGAAGTGTGTGACTCATAAATTAGCTTAAAAATCAGGTTCATTCATCTTACAGTCCTTGTTTGAGAGTGAGGACGATGGGGTGTTCCATGATCTTTTCTAAGTCTAGCCAGCTGCCTCCCAAATGTGTAATTTGGGGTTACACGTTGAGAAAGTAGACTGAATCAATACAAATATGTAAGTGTTACTAGAAAAAGAACTCAATTACATGTTCTTCTGATTACTCATCAATAGCATCAAAAGGAAATGATATGGATGAAGGAAACATATGTGTGCACATTTTTTAAGATGTTTCTTATAAATCTAGCGTCATAGTTGGTCATTATACTTGTGAACTGAAAACCAGAGAAAGTAAGAGCGTAAGTTGTGTGTGTGCGCATGTGTGTGCATGTGTGTGTGTTCATACAGCTTTCTGTATAGGCTGCTGCTCTGTTGCTTTAGGGGGAAATTTTCATAGATTTACATTTGGTAAATATACTCACATCCAAAAAAAGATGTATGAAAAATTGGAATGCCAGCGAACTAAATCAACTCATAAAAACTAAAGTTAAGGGTAAGATTATTTTCCACGATTATTTTAAAATATGATGTTTACTGGAAGGAAAGTCCGGAGAATTACCACAGATGAAGTGTGAGTGTATTTCTCCCACTTGTAAATGAGCTCTTATTTCCTACAGTGTATATTCTGGTCCACAATGAGTCATTTTCAACATGTTTCAGTTTAACTTCTAATACATTTTTAAACTTGGCAGGCATATTTAGATGAACATTACTTCCAGTTTTAGAGACTGCTTCTAAATTATACTTCAGTGTTGTAGTCATCATGAACAGTTCTTTCAGTAAAAGGAAACAGGATTGATTGGAAATGTATGTTTTGGAGGAGCAAAAAAAATGGTTACCGTTTTTAAATTTTGTTACTACATAAACCCTCTTAACATTATTTTAAAAAGTTGCAGTTGTGAGGCCCTTTTATGGATAGAAGATACTAATTTAGAGAAGAGAATATATGATGTATCCTAGATAATAGTAAAGTTAACATTTATTAAACTTTTAGTATGCCTAGCACTGTTTAACTGTTCTATACGTATTAACTATTTTAATACCTGCGTAATAGGCAGTAGTGTGTTTTCTGTAAGCCATTCAGGCCATGTTTCTATTAGAAAATGTGAAGCCCAGCACACATCTGGATATGTAACTAAAACTTCATGAGTGTTTGTAAAAACTACAATTTATATAGAGAATTTTACATATTGCCAGCTCTGAATAAGTATTTAATAATTACCTCATATGAATTTATGCAATCCTGTGAATCTTCTGGCAGATTTCATTGGCCAACCTGTCTACTGTTATCTTTTAAATATTCTTGGTTTTTGTTACTATAATTTTTACACTGTGCCTTATTATTTTTAACACTTTAAAAGTTCATAAAAATTTAGTTTGAAAACTGCTTCAAGATCATTGCAAACCTTGCATTCATTTTGCAAATGAGGAGACAAGTCTAAAGAGGTAATACAGTTTGTCCTCAGTTACACTGTTACTAGAAATGGAGCCATAATTACACATCTGTTCTCTTTGTTCCCATCCCAGTTGTTCTTTCTGCCACACCATTATGTTATACTTAGTAAATAGTATATGAAGCATAATATGTGTGAAGTTGAACATCAGTACGTATATTTTTGGTCTCAAATATGCACATCAAAAACAACAAAATTTATACTGTACTTCATAGGGTTGCAATGATAAATTGCCAAAATTTGGTGGCAAAACGACAGAAATTTATTCTCCATTTTATTTTATTATTTATTTATTTATTTATTTATTTATTATTATTATACTTTAAGTTCTAAGATGCATGTGCATAACGTGCAGGTTTGTTACATATGTATACTTGTGCCATGTTGGTGTGCTGCACCCATCAACTCGTCAGCACCCATCAACTCGTCATTTACATCAGGTATAACTCCCAATGCAATCCCTCCCCCCTCCCCTCTCCCCATGATAGGCCCCGGTGTGTGATGTTCCCCTTCCCGAGTCCAAGTGATCTCATTGTTCAGTTCCCACCTATGAGTGAGAACATGCGGTGTTTGGTTTTCTGTTCTTGTGATAGTTTGCTAAGAATGATGGTTTCCAGCTGCATCCATGTCCCTACAAAGGACACAAACTCATCCTTTTTTATGGCTGCATAGTATTCCATGGTATATATGTGCCACATTTTCTTAATCCAGTCTGTCACTGATGGACATTTGGGTTGATTCCAAGTCTTTGCTATTGTGAATAGTGCTGCAACAAACATACATGTGCATGTGTCTTTATAGCAGCATGATTTATAATCCTTCGGGTATATACCCAGTAATGGGATGGCTGGGTCATATGGTACATCTAGTTCTAGATCTTTGAGGAATCGCCATACTGTTTTCCATAATGGTTGAACTAGTTTACAATCCCACCAACCACTGCTCAGTGAAATAAAAGAGGACACAAACAAATGGAAGAACATACCATGCTCATGGATAGGAAGAATCAATATCGTGAAAATGGCCATACTGCCCAAGGTTATTTATAGATTCAATGCCATCCCCATCAAGCTACCAATGAGTTTCTTCACAGAATAGGAAAAAAACTGCTTTAAAGTTCATATGGAACCAAAAAAGAGCCCGCATCTCCAAGACAATCCTAAGTCAAAAGAGCAAAGCTGGAGGCATCACGCTACCTGACTTCAAACTATACTACAAGGCTACAGTAACCAAAACAGCATGGTACTGGTACCAAAACAGAGACATAGACCAATGGAACAGAACCGAGTCCTCAGAAATATTCTCCATTTTAGAGACCAGAACTCTGAAACTAATATGTTGACATGGCTTTACTCTCTCCTAAGACTCTAGGGGTAATCCTTTGATTGCTTCTTCCAGCTTCTGGGGGGCCCCCAGGCATTCCTTGGCTTCCTTGGCTTGTAACTACATCACTCTAGTCTCTGCCTCTGTCTTCATGTGGCCTTCTCCTCTGTGTGCCTCGTATATGGATACATCTGATTGCATGTATGGCCCACTCAGATAATTCAGGACAGGTCTCTCATCTCAAGATACTTAACTTAATCACATCTGCAAAGACCCTTTTTCCAAATAAGGTAATAGTCACAGCTTTTGGGAGTTAGGACATGGACTTCTCTTTTTTGGCAAAGTTGGGGGCACCATTCAACCTACCACATACACCTTTTAATTCATGTGAGTTATATTTGCTTGAATTCTTCAATAAGGTTAACATTTTATTTTGAAATTATTCAACTACAATTTTCTAATTTTAGGAGTTACTGAAATTCTATGATATTTCTTTGGACTGTCTTTTCAACCTACTAATGTGTCATTTGCCAAACTGTTAGCTGTTGAACAAAATCATACCTTAGAGATTCTAGACTCTGCCATATCATCTATGACGTGTATTTATTATGACTTTAAAATCTTCCTGTGTGACTTTTAATAACATTCTTTAAGAACATCATGACAGTGACATTAGGATTAAAGAAACAGAGTAGTTATACATTTTTAACAGATACAGTGTAAATACCTAGCATTTTGACAAGCTATGTTAGCTTCATTTAGGCCATTTACTTGCTAAAAATTAAATTTTGCTCTACTGTATTTGAGATCCTTTAGATTTGGGATGCTCTCATGATGACTGTTTCATGTTTTATTTTCATTCCTTATTTTTTTCATTCAAGTCATTCCTGATTTTAATAAATGTTTATGCATAATATGTATCTTTGTATTATATATCCCAGTTATATGATCATTTAGTTTCTGCTTCTGTAGAAATCATTATTACTAGATGTGAAGATATGCTGAATTCATTTTAGCCGTTGAAAGTATATTACTGTAAATGAAAGGAAAAACAACCAATATATTATATAAGTCTGTGCTTCATACAGTTATTGATATGGTTTGGGTCTGTGTCCCCACCCAAATCTCACCTTGTAGCTCCCATTATGTGTTGTGGGAGGGACCGGGTGGGAGATAATTGAATCATGGGGGGTTGGGTCTTTCCCATGCTGTTCTTGTGATAGTAAATAAGTCTAACAAGATCTGGTGGTTTTAAAAATGGGAGCTTCCCTGCACAAGCTCTCTCTCATTGCCTACCACCATCCACAAAAGATGTGACTTGCTCCTCCTTGCCTTCACAAGGAGGCCTTCTCAGCCATGTGGAACTGTAAGTCCATTAAACCTCTTTTTTTGTAAATTATCCAGTCTCAGGTATGTCTTTATCAGCAACATGAAAATGGACTAATACAGTTATTAATAGAATTAAATGAAATTCATTATTTAATTTTAAGTACTCAACAAATATTAGCTATTATTATTACCATCATCTAGTTAGTTGATTTTTAAAGTAAGATGTGTTTATGTTCTCTTTTCAGCACCATAAAGGTAGAGCAGTCTCTGACTAGATCTGGTAAAAAATATTTCATGCAGATGAGTAAACTTCGCTATTACAGTGAGCTCTCTAAAGAAAAAGTCCCCTTTCCTTACTTACTGTATATTTTAATTGTTAGCAACTCATACAATTGGGATTTTTCTTGCATCTTTTTGTAAATTATAAAAAAAACCGTGTGTTTTAAAATTGATGTTTTTTAAAACTTCAAGGTAGTGTGTTTTCATTTTATAAATGGGAAGTGTCTATATTATTTGTAAAAAGTAGAAAATTAGTTTATGTATCTTCAAATAGCAAAGCTTACGTGACCGTCACATATCTATTATTAAAATTCAAATGTTTTAATTCACTTGGACCCCAAATGTGAATTTCCCTTGGCTAGATTATTCATAGATTCTCTGCATGTAATGATGCCTATGATTTCTAAAATTCTTTTTGTCTAAAATCATGAAGATGGCAGATGCACAAAATAATACATCTCCGGGCTGTGCATGGTGGTTCACGCCTGTAATCCCAACATTTTAGGAGGCTGAGGCAGGAGGATTACTGGAGGCCAGAGTTTCAGGAACAGCCTGGGCAACAAAGTGAGACCCCATCTCTGCACACACACACAAAAATTAACCACGCACAGTGGCTTGTGCCTATAATCTCAGCTACTCAGGAGGCTGAGGTTGAAGGATCCCTTGAGCCTTGGTGTTTGAGGCTGCACTGAGCTAAGATGGTGCCACTATGCTCCTGCCTGAGCAACAGAGCAAAACTCTGTCTCTTTATTAAAAAAATAAAAAGAGAAAGAAAGAATATTTCTCCTTGCCTGCAGGCGAGAATGCACCCAGATCATTCTAGTCTGATAGGCTATCCATATGCAAACCTGTAAAGGAACTCACATACCTGTAAAGGTACTCACGTACCTGTAAATGACAATGAAATGTTAGCTTCAAAATAGTTTATGGAAGTAGTTTACAGGAAAGTCAAGGTATAGTAAATAACCTATCATTTATAAGAATGGAATGTTCTGTATGTTGGTGTAACAAAACATGTCTATTCTTTTGTGTCATGTTTTGCCGTTGGTTAAACCATACATTTGATCAAGTAGTAAGTCAGCAGATACTTCAGCTTGGTATCCAGTATAACCAATATCACCTCTTCGTTATAGAAACAACCTCTTCCATGGCTGGATGCAGTGACTCATTCCTGTAATCCCAACACTTTAGGAGGCCATGGTGGGAAGATCACTAGAGGCTAGGAGTTTGAAACCAGGCTGGGCAACATAGTGAGACCCCAGCTCTACCAAAATTTTTTTTTTTTTTTGAGACGGAGTCTTGCTCTGCCGCCCAGGCTGGGGTGCAGTGGCTGGATCTCAGCTCACTGCAAGCTCCGCCTCCCAGGTTTACGCCATTCTCCTGCCTCAGCCTCCCGAGTAGCTGGGACTACAGGCGCCCACCACCTCACCCGGCTACTTTTTTGTATTTTTTAGCAGAGACGGGGTTTCACCGTGTTAGCCAGGATGGTCTCGATCTCCTGACCTCGTGATCCACCCGTCTCGGCCTCCCAAAGTGCTGGGATTACAGGCTTGAGCCACCGCGCCCGGCCAAAATTTTTTTTAAAAATTTTTTTAAAGACAAAACTACTTCTTCCCATTATTGTCTGTACCCTAACTAAATATTAAGCATTCCACTTGTAAGAAAGTTATTAGCTCTGATCGCCTCTCTTTATTCTTATGTATGAGTTTTCATTCCACAAATTTTAGACAGTGTTTACAAAGTGTAAGTTATACAAAGGTATAGCTAAAGGTTGTGGCTACTTAACCATATATATATATCTCTCTCTCTCTTTAATGATAGAGACCACTAGAGCAGTATTGACTTAAATGGCTCAAATATTTCATGAGCTTTCAATAAAAAAGACTAGCAATAGTAATTTTGAGTTTATTTAGGTAGGATTATGAAAAAAGTTATCTTTTTTCTTTTTATGAATTTTGTTTGTAAAAATTATAATTTAATTGTATAAGCACTTTTATGAATTTTTAATTGCAGATAACATCTGATAAATGTTATAAATTTGTTCCCACATAATTGTACATGACATAGAATTCCATATAGCTAAACTCATTTTCCATTACCATTTTATAATAGAACCTAATGGAAATTAATTAACATGACTGCCTTTTTCCTGTGAGAATTGAGTCTCCATAGCCCATTCTATGAACTGTTCTCTGCCTTCCTTAATTCTTTAATGTATAGATGAACCTAACATTCCCTTCCTGTCGATTTCAGATGTTTAATGTTGCTTGCCTTGTTTCCTTTTATTTTAAATGAGAGCCGACATTATGAGCTCAGCACTTAACTGAGTACATCAAAGGCAAAAGAGAAACATATCTCTCCCCATGGTTTCAGATGAGAATCTGGAGAAAAATATGTACGTGTGCTCAGATTTCTCTTTGTTGGAGTATGGACTATGGAAAGAGAAATAAAATGCCAAAGTATCTCTCTAAACTTTTCGTATGGTGGGCTAGAAATTGTTCAAGTCAATATTTATTGAACCTTTGTACATGACACACTGTAGAGAATTTTAAAAATTAAAACAATTTCTGTTTTGAAAGAGCTGAAATACATATATACATATTTATATTTTAAAGCAAAATTTTATATATGTTAAGAAGTCTGTTGTAGGCTGTGAATGTCCCTATCTGTTTTGGGAGTGGCCTTTTAGAAGAGGTGGTACATGAGACAAGCATTTGAAGTGTGAAATTTGACATGCAGATATGAAAGACGACTATTCCAAAAATGTTATAAACCTAAATATAGAAGAAACAAAGTAAAAGAATTGTCAAAAAACAACAGATAATTCATTCACCTGATTCAGAGTATACAAGTAGAAAAGAGATAAGGATAGACAGTTTCATTTTTTGGTAGAATGTCAGAATAAAGAGCTTTTATTTACTTCAGTGGGCAGTGAGGGCTGACATGATGAGATTTACATTTTAGAGAATTAGCTTGGCAGTAATATATGTATATGTATTTATGGTAATTCAAGATGCCCTGAATAGGAGTGCCTGAAGTCCAGATGATTGGTAACTATGGCCTGAATTGGATGGTGGCATAGAGAATAAAGATGGGAAAATTGGTTTTAGAAATACAAGTTGGAGGTGATGGGGGGTAGAGATTTTTCCACCTGTTCTCTATTGCCATCCTTCATCCCTCACAAAGAAAAGAAATTTTTAGTGCGTTTAGATCATATTCCAAAATATAGTTTGGGCCATGCTTCTAGTCAAGTGGTGTCTGTCTGTCTGTCTGTCTGTCTCTCTCTCTCTTTCTGTTTCTCTCTCTCTCTCTGTCTTTTGAGACAGAGTCTTGCTCTGTCACCCAGGCTGGAGTGCAATGGCGTGATCTCAGCTCACTGCAACCTCCGCCTCCTGGGTTCAAGTGATTCTCCTGCCTCAGCCTCCCAAGTAGCTGGGATTACAGGTGCCCACCACCTTACCCGGCTAATTTTTGTATTTTTAGTAGAGACAGGGTTTCATCATGTTGGCCAGGCTGGTCTCGAACTCCTGACCTTGTGATCCACCCGCCTCAGCCTCCTAAAGTGCTGGGATTACAGGCGTGAGACTCCGCACCCAGCCTCAAGTGGTCTTTCTCTAAAAGATTACAGTCATGATTAGAGCTTCCCCTTCCACGTCATCTGTTCCTAGCTCTGGCAAAACGGGGTGGAGCTCACTTGTACCACTTCTCAGTCTTCTGCATTATATACATGCTAATGTATGTAGACTCCAGGAGCCAAACAGTGTTAAGATGGTGTTGGGCCTTAATGTCCTCTCTTAAACCTACTACTCTTAGTTGGAGTTTTTACTACAAGCGCAGCTAATAATGTAGTCACAATTTTATTTCCAATTTGCTACTGTCCCCTTTTTCAAAAGCCTCATGGTAAGGGGATGCTTGTTTTAATAAAGCATTTAGACAATTTTTTAACTCACCCTAATATCATTTAATAGCACCCAGTCCCTGTATCACCACTAACAGATGGATCCTGTTACAATAGAGGCAATATAATTTACGTTTAAGAGTACAGTTTCTGGAGGGTAAATAGCCTAGGAGGTTATGATCCCAGCTCTATTGTTCCTGGGTGCATGACTTTAGGGAAGTTACTTAACCTCTATGTCTCAATTTCCTCATGTATTAAATATAATAATAGTAACTTATAGAATTGTGAGGAATAAATAAGTGTTATAGCGTTTGTTACATAATGTGTTAAATATTAGCTATTGTGATTATTACAGGATGCAGTAACTGACAATAATTGAAAGCATCTTGGAGATTTATCAGTGATTCCTACAGAATTTTCTGGGTTGTTTGAGATGATAGTGATTTCATTATCAGAAATAGGACTTTCAGAAAGCAGAAGTGATTCATGTGTTAATGAAGGCTATAATTTTGATTTAGGAATTGTACTTGAAGTGCTAAAGCACCATTTAGGTATAGAAATAGAGTTGACAAATAAGAATAAGGATCTCGAACCTGGGAGAAATAACAAGCCTATAAATAAAGATTTGGGGTATATCAACAATGCTGAACCCTATAGTAAGTGCCCTGAAATTGGGGAAGAGGTTTAATAATTGCTGTGGAGCAATATTGTGCTAAATGTTTTAGGAGTTTTGTTTGTTTAATTAATTTTATTCTCAATTTTTATTTCTCATAATTGCTTTGTGTGAGGAAATTAAGGCTCAAGGAGGTTTTCTGAAAATGCCATGGCTGGAGTTTACAAATAAATTACAAAAACTTTAAGTAACTTTAGCAAGATTACAGGATACAAGTTACTATGAAAAAAATTTAATTGTCTTTCTGTATGTTAGCGCTATGCATGTAAGAATTGGAAATTTTCTAAAATAAACCTTTTCAATAGCAGAAAAATATCAAATACTTAGGGATAAAATTAACAAAATATGAAGCAAGTACAGGACCTGTACACTGAAAACTAGCAAATATTGCTGAGAAAAAAACAAGGAAAACCTAAATAAGTGGAGCAAGATATCATGTTCATAGATTTGAACACTTAATTTTGCTGTAATGTCAGATTTTCCCAAACCAACGTAAATATTAAGTGCAATTCTGATCAAAAACTCCACAGACTTTTTTGTAGTCTAATCAGCTAACCTAAAATTTACATAGAAGTCGAAAGGACCAGAATATCCAAAACAATTCTGAAAAAGAGAGATGAAGGTGCCTAGTGAGGAAATGATAATCTTTTCAGCAAATCTTGCTAAACCATTTAGATATCCATATATAAAAAAGTACACCTCCACCCCTACTTCGTACCTACAAAATTAATTTGTAATTCCTATATCTAAATGTAAGATCAAAAACTAGAAAATAAAGGGAAACCCTTAGAAACCTTGAGTTATCAAAGGTTGCATAAATAGGACATAAAGAACATGAACCATCAAGAAAAACTTGTTTCCTTTTTTTTTTTTTTTTTTTGAGCTGGAGTTTCGCTCTTGTTGCCCAGGCTGGAGTGCCCAGGCAGTGGGCGCGATCTCTGCTCACTGCAACCTCCGCCTCCCCAGTTCAAGTGATTCTCCTGCCTCAGCCTCACAAGTAGCTGGGATTTCAGGCATGCACCACCACGCCCGGCTAATTTTGTGTTTTTAGTAGAGGTGAGGTTTCACCATGTTGGTCAGGCTGGTCTGACCTCAGGCCATCCACTCGCTTTGGCCTCCCAAAGTGCTGGGATTACAGGTGTGAGCCACCACACCTGACCTAAGAAAAACTTGATATTTCAACTTGGCTGTAGTTAGGGGACAAAAAGAAAAACTCGTTAAATTGTACTTGTTCAAAATTTTTTTAAAAATTGCTCTTCCGTTAATAAAGGAGAAAGACAAGCCATAGTCTTGAGGAAAATATTTGAAAACCACATATCTAATAAAGGGCTTACATCCAAAACTCTTGCAACTTAAGGAGACAAGCTACTCAATTTAAAATTTTTTAAAATGGCCAAAGGATTTGAACAGTTACTTCATGAAAGTAGAAATACAGATGACCAATAAGCACAAGAAAAGATGCTAAACATTATTAATCATCAGGAAAATGGAAATTATACTGAAATTCATTACCGCTACAACCACTACAATGGCTAGATTTTAAAACACTGAATATTACCAAGTGTTGGTAAGGTTGTCAGTTAACTGGAATGTCCACACATTGCTTATGTGAATGCAGAATCACAGTCACTTTGGAAAACAGTTTGACAGTTTTTTAGAAGGTTAAACATAAACTTAGTATAAGACCCAGCATTCCTACTTCTAGTTATTTACTCAAGAGAAATGAAAACCCTATATACATGTAAAGACTTCTGTGTAAATGTTTATAGCCGCTATATTTCTAATGTCCCCAAACTGAAACAACTAGTGCATCAAACTAAATTTGAGTTTATACATGCCATGGAATACTACATAGCAATAAAGAAGGAGGATACTCTTTATACATGGAAAATATTTTTATTATAAAAGCTCTATGTTGAAAGAAGACAAACACAAAAGACTACATAGTGTTTGATTCCATTTATATGACATAATAGAAAAGGCAAAACTAATGACACAGATCCAATCAACAGTTGCCAAGAACCAGGGGTGGAATGAGAGAACTGACTGAAAAGTAGCAGCACAGAAAGTTTTGGGGGGTGATGGGAATGATATGATCGTAGTCATGGTTGCATGACCATAAACATTTGTTGAAACTTACGAACTTGCACACTTAAAATTGGTAAATTTCGTATGTAAATTATGTTCCAGTAAAACTGGTTTTTTAAATGACTTAAGTGGCTGTTTATTTTTTAGAGCAGTTTTAGGTTCACTGCAAAATTGAAAGGAGGTACAAATTGCTCATATAACCCCTACCCCTACATATGTATGGCCTATCCCATTATGAACATACCCCACCAGAGTGCTACGTTTGTTACAATTGATGAATCTACACTGACAAATCATTATCACCCAAACTCTATAGTTTTCATTAGGGTTCACTCTTGGTCCAACTACTTTTTAATTCCTTCATCTCTGGTCCAAGTTCACTCTTGGGGTTGTACATTCTATATGTTTGGACAAATCTGTAATGCATATATCTATCAATGTAGTATCATTCAGAATAGTTTCATTACTGTATTATTTTACTGTGTCCTTAACTTTTTCAAAATGTCAGAATCATACAGTTTGTAATCTTTTCATGCTGTCTTTTTTTACTTAGTCGTGTGTGTTTAAGGTTTCTCCCTGGCTTTTCATGACTTCATAGCTCATATCTTTCAGTGCCAAATAATATTCTATTGCTGAGATGTATCACAGTTCATCTGTTCACCTACTGAAGGACATCTTGTTTGCTTCCAGGTTATGGCAGTTATGAATAAATCTGCTATAAACATCCTTGTGCAGTTTTTTGTGTAGATAAGTGTTTAACTCTTTTGGGCAAGTATTCAAAGAGTATGATTGTTGGATCTTATGGTAAGAGTGCTTAGTTTTTTGTAAGAGACCACAAAATGTGTCAGTGTAGTGTGGGGGAAAAAAAAAAGAAGAAGAAACCACTAAACTGTTTTTCAAAGTGGCTATATCGGTATGCATCACCACCGGCAGTGAATGAGAATTCCTGTCACTCCGTATCTTTGCCAGCATTTGGCATTGCCAGTGTTCTGGATTTGCGCTATTCTAATACATGTATAGTGGTATCTCATTGTTGTTTTAACTTATATTTCCCTGATGACATATGATGTAGAGCATCTTTTCATGTGTTTATTGGCCATCTGTGTATCTTCTTTGGTGATGTGGCTGTTAAGGTCTTTAGCCCATTTTTTAATAGGGTTGTTTGTTTTCTTGTTGAGTTTTTAAAGTTCTTTGTATGTTTTGGATAACAACCCTTCGTGAGATAGGTATTTTGCAAGTATTTTCTCCCAGTCTGGGGTTTTTATTTTCCTTCTCTTGATGGTGTCTTTCATGGTGCAGAAACTTTAATGAAGTCCAGTTTATTCTTTTTTTCATGGATTATGCATTTGTTGTTTTGTCTAAAAAGTTATGGCGCAGACCAAGGTTATCTAGATTGGTCTTATGTGTTATCCTTAGGAGTTTCATAATTTTGCATTTCACATTTAGGCATGTGATTTATTTTTAGTTAATTTTTGCAAAGGTGTAAGGTCTGTGTTCAGATTCTTTTGCATATGGTTGTCCTATTGCTCTAGCAATGTATGTTGAAAAGACTGTCTTTCCACCAGTATTCCCTTTGTCTTTTTATCAAACATCAGTTGACTGTGCGGGTCTATTACAGGGCTCTCTATTCCATTATCTATTTGTCTGTTCTTTTGCCAATACCACACTGTCCTGTTTCTGTAACTTTATAGTAAGTCTCAAAGTTGGATAGTGTCAGTCTGCCAGCTTGGTTCTCTTTCCACATAATATTGGCTATTCTGGGTCTTTTGCCTTTCCATATTAACTTTAGAATCAGTTTGTCAATATCCACAACATAGCTTGCTGGGATTTTGATTGGGATTACATTGAATCTATAAATCATTCTTGGAAGAACTGACATCTTCACAATATTGAGTCTTCTTACCCATATACGTAGAGTATTTTTACATTATTTAGTTCTTCGATTTTTTATCAGAGTTTTAAGTTTTCCTCATATAGATCTTGTACGTATTATTTTAAATTTATACCTAAATATTTCGTTTTAAGGGGTGTTAATATAAATGTTTTTGTGTTTTAATTTGAAATTTCACTTGTTCGTGCAGACATACAGGAAAGTGATTGGCCTTTGTATATTGCCCTCGTATCCTGCAACATTGCTATAATCACTTACTAGTTCCAATAGTTTTTGGCCAATTCTTTCAGATTTTCGACATAAACAGTCATGTCATCTGCATACACAGACATTTTTATTTCTTCCTTCCCAATATACTTTTTCTTATCTTTTCTTATTGCAATTAGCATCAACTTTGAGTATGATGTTGAAAAGTTCCTGATCGTAGTTGGACAACTTCAAGTTTCTTACCATTAAGATGTTAATTGTAGGATTTTTGTGTTATTTTTTATCAAGTTGAGAAACTTCCCACTATTCCTAGTTTACCGAGAGTTTGTATCAGTAGATGTTAGATTTTGTCAAACGCTTTCTCTACATCTATTGACAGAATCATGTGGTTTTTTTCTTCCTCAGCTTGTCGATGTGATGGGTCACATTAATTGATTTTCAAATTTTGAACCAGCCTTGCATAACTGGGATAAATCCCACTTGGTTGTGGTGTATAGTTCTTTTTATGCATGAATTGTTTTGATTTGTCAATAATTTGTTGAAGGCTTTTGCATCGATATTTATGAGAGATGTTGGTCTCGATTTTTTTTCTTGTAATGTTGTTGTCTGATTTTGGTATTTGAGTGATGCTGGCCTCATATAATAAAGTAGACAGTATTCCTTCTGCTTTTAGCCTCTGGTCGATACTCTAGAGAACTGGTATAATTTCTTCCTTAAATATTTGGTAGAATTTACCAGTGAACCTATCTGGGCCTGTCCTTCTGCTTTGGAGGGTTTAAATTATTGATTAAATATTTTAAAATACATGTAGGCCTCTTCAGATTCTCTGTTTCTTCTTGTGTCAGTTTTAGCAGATTGTGTCTTTCAAGGAATTGGTCCATTTTGTCTAATTTATGAAGTTCGTGAGCACAGAGTTGTTCATAGTATTCTTTTGATTGTCTTTTTAGTATCCATGGGATCTGTAATAATGACCACGGTTTCATTTCTTTTTCTTCCTTTCTTTTTTTTTTTTTTTTTTTTTTTTATTTTGAGATGGAGTTTTGCTCTTGTTGCAAAGGCTGGAGTACAGTGGCACAATCTTGGCTCACCGCAACATCTGCCTCTTGGGTTCAAATGATTTTCCTGCCTCAGCCTCCCGAGTAGCTGGGATTACAGGCATGCACCACCATGCCTGGTTAATTTTGTATTTTTAGTAGAAGTGGGGTTTCTCCATGTTGGTCAGGCTGGTCTTGAACTCCTGACCTCAGGTGATCTGCCCACCTCAGCCTCCCAAAATGCTGGTATTACAGGTGTGAGTCACCATGCCTGGCCTTCATTTCTGCTATTAGTAATTTAGGTTCTCTCTTTCTCTTAGTGTAGTTAAAGTTTTACTTAAAGTTTTACTGGTTTTATTGATTTTTTTTTTTTTCCCAAGAACCCTCTTTAGATTTCATTGGCTTTCTTTATTGATTTTTGTGGTAATTATTTTCTTAGTGCTTACTTTGGATTTAATTTACTCTTTTTTTCTAGTTTCCTAAGGTAGAAGTTTAGATGATTGATTTTAGATCTTTCTTCTTTTCTAATATATGTATTTAATGCTATGCATTTTCCAAGCACTGCTTTTGCTGCATTCCACAAGTTGTATTTTTATTTTTATTTAGTTTAAGATATTTTCTAATTTCTCTTGCGTTTTCTTCTTTGATGTATGTGTCATTTAGAAGTGTATTGTTTAATATCCACATATTTTAGAATCTTCCAGTTATCTTTTTATTGTTGATTTCTAGTTTAATTACATTGTAGTTTGAGAGTAGAGAGCATCTGATTTTTATTCTTTTAACTTTATTCATGTGTGTTTATAGCCTAGGATGCCGTCTGTCTTCTGCATATGTTTTGTGTGAGCTTTAAAAGAATGTGTATTCTGCTATTGTTGATAAATTGTGATTATAACCAGTTGATTGATGGTGTTGAATTCTACTATGTCTTTAATGATTTTCTGCCTACTGGATATGTCCATTTCTAATACTGGCGTGTTGAAGTCTTCACCTATAGTAGTAGATTCATATATTTCTTCTTGCAGTTGTATCAGTTTTGACTCATGTATTTTGACATTCTGTTCTTGGTCATATAAATGTTAAGGATTATTATATCTCCTTGGAAAATGGACCCCTTTGTCATTATCAATGCCCCTCTTTATCCTTGATAACTTTTCTTGCTCTGAAGTCTGTTCTGTCTGAAATTAATACAAGCTACTCCCAGTTTTTTTTGAGTAGTATTATAATGGTATATTTTTCTCCATACACTTTTAATCTATATGTATCTTTATATTTAAAGTGCATTTCTTATAGGCAATGTATAGTTGGATTTTTTGAATCTAGCTCTTAATTGGTGAATTTAGAACATTTACATACAATGTGATTATTGATATACTGTAGTTAGATTTGCATCTACCATATTTATTACTGTTTTCTATTTTTTCCCTCATTCTTTGTTTTTATTTTTCATTCTTTTTCCTTTTTGGTTTTAATTGGCATTTTGTTGTTGGGCACATAAATGGTAGGAATTGTTATATTTTCTGGGAGGAAGAACTTCAAAAAGGAAAGTTTGAAAATGTAAGCTAAGTGTGATAATTGAGAAGGTTAAAGTGTTTTTTGTATCAGGAAATCAAGGAGATTTACAATCCTCCCAACCAGAGAAGGAATGTTCTGAGTTAGGAGTGTAGGGAAAGAAAGAAAATTAGAATATAAGCAATTTTAAGGTAGAGAGGAGGGAATTGAAATAAACCTTTGTTGGATAGATCTTGACCTTAGTGAAAAGGAAGTCATCAAATGACGATGAAGAGGGCTCCAAATGACCTGAGAGTCTTAATAAAAGAAGGCAGTTTTTAGAAGGACAACTATAGAGAATACAGTAATCTAATACATTTGGAATAAAAGAATTCCAAGCAGCAATAAGGGCTAGGTCATGGACTTGCTTAGTATGGCATCCCTGATTTTCCACAGCTCCTCTTAATTCAAATCAGAGGCCGACGAACTATGGCCTATAGGCCAAACCCAGCCTACTATCTGTTTTTGGACAGTATGCAGGCTAAGATTGGTTTGTGTGGTTTTTTTTTTAATTATGAGGGGGAAATCAAAATAAAAATAAATACTTAATGACACATGAAAATTATATGAAATGCAGATGTTAGTGTATATAAAGTTTTATTGGAACGTAAACTCATTTGTTTACATATTGTCTGTGGCTGCTTTTATGCTACAACTGCACAGTTGAGTTGTTGCAACAGAAACTTTATGGCCCACGAAGCCTAAAATACTTACTCTTTGGTCTTTTACAAAACATGTTTGCATGCTAGCTTTTAGCAGCATCAGTTAAGCAGCACTGATAATTGTCTGTCTGTTTCTTGGAGACCATTCACAAGTCTAAATAGACGGGTCACCGTTTATCAATGCTTTCGAGATATCAGTATGCATCTCTTTCTTATGCATCTCTTTAACAGGGTAGAAAAATTATGACTTTGAATGCGTAGCTCTGTTTCTTGGTAAGGATAAGATGTTACATTCCACTGAGTGGAAGAAAAATCAAATTCTGTACTTCAAAAATTCCAATATTTTAAAGTATTAGAACATCTCATGGTTTATAGAAAAGCATGGAACGTGGTAAGACATCTTGGCCAGACTAAAAATTGGAACTCTGCAGCCAGGAAAACTTACAAAGTCACCTATTATTTTTCTTATGACAAGCTTTAAAACAAAATGCTTTGGCAAACTTGAATGTCTAATTTAATTTAACAGACACATAGTGTTTACTGTGCCAATACAGTTTTAAGCGTTTTACCAATATTAACTCATTTAATTGTCCTAATTACCTAATGAGAGTATCACTATTACACTCATTTTATAATCATGGAAGCTGAGACACAGGTAGTAAAGAGTGGTATGGAGTTTGAACTCATGTAGTCTGGCTTCAGAACCCTTGCTTAATATAGTTATTTGTGAATATTTAACCTTTGAATCTAAAATAAAAATTGAAACTATAAAAAATAAGTATTTAAAGTCACATTACATTAAAAAAAATACTTCAATCTCATGAAGCTTGAAGATTACATGAGACCCTTTTTGTTTTAGAGTCCTTACTATATATGTATGTGTTTGACTTCTAGGTTCAGGGGATACATGTGCAGATTTGTTACTTAGGTAAATTGTGTGTTGCTGAGGTTTGTTGTACAAATAATCCCATCACCCAGGTAGTGAGCGTAGTACCCGGTAGGTAGTTTTCCAACCCATGCCACCCTTCCACCTCAAGTAGTTCCCAGTGTGTATTGTTCTCATTTTTGTGTTTATGTGTATTCAGTGTTCAGCTCAGGCTTACATGTGAGAATATACAGTATTTGGTTTTTGTTTCTACATTAGTTCACTTAGGATAATGGCCTCCAGCTGCATCCATGTTGCTGCAGAGGACATGATTTCATTCTTTTTTATGGTTGAATAGTATTCCATGGTATATATGTGCTGCATTTTTTTTTATCCAGTCCACCATTGATGAGCATCTAGGTTGATTCCATGTCTTTGCTTTTGTGAATAATGCCACAGTGAACATATGAGTGCATGTGCCTTTTTGTTAGCATGATCTATCTTCCTTTGAATACCTTTCCAATACCCAGTAATGGGATTGCTGGATTGAATGGTAGCTTTAAGTTCTTTGAGAAATCTCAACACTGCTTTCCATAGTGTCTGAACTAATTGACGTTTCTACGAGCAGTGTATAAGTGTTCCCTTTTCTCCACGACCTCACCAACATCTGCTATTTTTTGACTTTTTAATAATAGACATTCTGACTGTTGTGAGATGGTAGCTCTTGGTTTTAATTTGCATTTCTCTAATAATTAGTGATGCTAGAATTTTTTCATGTATTTATTGGCTGCATGTATGTCTTCTTTTGAGAAATATCTGTTCATATTCTTTGCCTTTTTTTAACGGAATTGTTTGTTTTTAGCTTGTTGAATTGTTTACGTTCCTTATTGATTCTGGATATTAGACCTCTGTTGGATGCATATGTTGTGAATATTTTCTCCCATTTTATAGATTGCCTATTTACTCTGTTGATCATTTCTTTTGCTATGCAGAAGCTCCTTAGTTTAATTAGCTCCCACTTACCAATTTATGTTTTTGTTGTAGTTGCTTTTGGGGACTTAGTCATAAATTCTTTCCCAAGACCGATGTCCAAGGCTTACAAGAACATTATTTCCTAGAAAGTTTTCTTCTAGGGATTTTATAGTTCTGGGTCTTACATTTAAGTCTTTATTCCATCTTGAGTTGATTTTTGTATTTGGTATATAGAAGGGGTCCGGTCTCAATCTTCTGCATATGACTAGCCAGTTATCCTAGCAACATTTATTGAATAGGGAGTTCTTTCCTCATTGCTTGTTATTGTTGACTTTGTCAAAGATCAGATGGTTGCAGGTGTTTGGCTTTATGTCTGCGTTCTCTGTCCTGTTCCATTGGTCTGTGTGTCTGGTTTTGTACTAGTACCATGCTGTTTTGGTTATGGTAGCCTTGTACTTTGAAATCAGGTATTGTGGTGTCTCTAGCTTTGTTGTTTTGTTTTTTTGGTTCTTGTTTTTGTTTTTGCTTAGCATTGCTTTGACCCTTTTTTGGTTCAATATGAATTTTAGAATAGTTTTTTCTCATTCTGTGAAAATGATGTTGGTAATTTGATAGGAATAACATTTAATTTACTTTCTTTGGGCCGTATGGCCATTTTAGCATTGTTGATTCTTCCTATCCATGAGCAAGGAATGTTTTTCCATTTTTTTGTGTTATCTCTGAATTTCTTTGAGCTGTATTTAGTGATTCTTATTGTAGAGATGTTTCGTGCAGTACTTTTGGAATCATCTAGTAGTTTTCACTTCATTTTCACTGCTTTTCAAATTTTTTCACTGTTTGAATCCCTAGATGATACTGTGACTGAATTTTTATTTTTAGCCACAATGTCTATTTAGATAATTTTTTTTTCCATTTGTTCTTTTGATGTGTTCGTGATCCTAGAAATTTGACTACTTATGTGCAGATTTCGGCTTTCCTACTTACTTGGGCAAGTTATTAACTTCTCTGAGTCTCAGAATCTTTATCTCTAAAAAGAGAATAATTGCTTGCCCACTTTCACCACTGTGATTCAATGTAGTATGAGAATTCCCAGCTAAAGCAACCAGACAAGAAAAAGAAATAAAAGGCAATCAGATTGTTAAGGGAGAAGTCAAATTTTCCTTGTTATTAAATAATAGGATTTTTTTTTTTAAACAAAGCAAAACGTTTCAGGAATTTGCATGTCATCCATGTTTCTATATGCCAACAGTGAACATTCTGAAAAAGAAACTAAGAAAGTATTCCCATTTACCTAGGAATTAAAGCTGCAAATAAAATTAAATACCTAGGAATTAAAGAAGTGGCTGGGTGCAGTGGCTCATGCCTGTAATCCCACACTTTGGGGGGCTGAGACGGGCAGATCACGAGGTCAGGAGTTTGAGACCAGCCTGGCCAACATGGTGAAACCCCGTTTCTACTAAAAATACAAAAATTAGCCAGGCGTTGTGGTGTGCATCTGTAATCCCAGCTACTTGGGAGGCTGAGACAGGAGAGTCGCTTGAACCCATGAAGCAGAGGTTGCAGTGAGCCAAGGTCATGCCATTTCACTCCAGCCTAGGCGTCTTGAAAAAGAAGAAAAAAATAAAAAAGAAGTAAAAGATCTTTACAATGAAAACTGTAAAACACTGGTGCAAGACATTGAGGAGAACACACAAAAGATGGAAAGATTTATTCCACGTTCATGGATTGGAAGAATCAATGTTGTTAAAATGTCCATACTTACCTAGAGCAGTCTACAGATTCAGTGCAATCCCTCTCAATATACCAATGACATTCTTCACAGGAGTAGAAAAAAAAAATTCTAAAATATATATGGAACCACAGTAGACCCACAATAGCCAAAGCTATCCTATGCAAAAAGAACAAAACTGGAGGAATCACATTGCCTGACTTCAAAATATACTACAGTGCTGTAGTAACCAAAACGGCATGGTACCAGTGTAAAAACAGACACACTGGAAAAAAATAGAGAAATCAGAAACAAATCCATACATCTCCAGTGAACTTATTTTTGAGAAAGATGCCAGGAACATACATTGGGGAAAGGACAGTCTCTTCAATAGATGATACTGGGAAAACTGGATGTCCATATGCAGAAGAATAAAATTAGACTTCTATCTCTTGCCATATACAAGAGTAAAATCAACATGGGTCAAAGACTTACATCTAAGACCTCAAACTATAAAACTACTAAAACATTGGAGAAACTCTCTAGGACATTGTTCTGAGCAAAATTTTCTTGAGTAATACCCCACAAGCACAGGCAGCCAAAGCAAAAATGGACAAATGGGATAATATCAAGTAAAAAAAGCCCCTGCGTAGCAAAGGAAACAATCAACAAAGTGAAGAGACAACCCACAAAATGGGAGAAAATATTTGCAAACAATCCATCTGACAAGGAATTAATAACCAGAATATATAAGGAGCTCAAACAATTCAGTAGGAAAAAAAATCTAATAATCCAATTTTTAAATGGGCAAAAGATCTAAATAGACATTTCTCAGAAGAAGGCATACATATGGTAAACAGGGTTATGGAAGGGTACTCAACATCACTGATCATCAGAGAAATGCAAATCAAAACTGCAGTGAGACATCATCTCACCCCAGTTAAAAGGGCATTTATCCAAAAGACAAGCAATAACAAATGCTGACGAGGATGTGGAGAACCCTCATACACTGTTGGTGGGAATGTAACTTAGTACAACCACTATGGAGAACAGTTTAGAGGTTCCTCAAAAAACTAAAAGTAGATTTATGCTGGATCATATGGTAGCTTTATGCTGGATCAGTGATTGCTGGATCATATGGTAGCTTTATTTTTAGTTTTTTGTATATCCCAAAAGAAAGGAAATCAGTATATCAAACAAATATCTGCACTTCCATACTTATTGCAGTAGTATTTACAGTAGCCAAGACTTGGAAGCAATCCAAGTGTCCATCAGCAGATACTGAATAAAGAAAATGTGGTACGTATACATAATGGAGTATTCTTCAGCCATAAAAAAGAATGAAATTCTGTCATTTGCAACAACATGAATGGAACTGGAGGTCATTATGTTAAGTAAAATAAGCCAGGCACAATAAGAAAAACTTTGCATGTTCTCACTTGTTTGTGGGAGCTAAAAATTAAAACAGCTGAACTCATAGAGATAGAGAGTAGAATGATGGTAACCAGAGACAGTTACCGGAAGGGTAGTTGGGAGAACGGCGGATGGGTAATGGGTACAAAAATAATAGGAAGGTGGAGTAAGATGTATTTGGAAGCACAACATGGTGACTACAGTCAGTAACAATTTAATTGTACATTTTTTTTTAGACAGTCTCTCTCTGGCTTTATACCGCATCAGTGATTGCTGGATCTTATGGTAGCTCTAGCCCTGGCTGGAGTATAGTGGCGTGATCTTGGCCCGCTGCAAACCACCGCCTCCCAGGTTCAAGTGATTGTCCTGCCTCAGCCTCCTGAGTAGCTGGGATTACAGGCATGTGCCACCACACCAGCTAATTTTTTCTATTCTTAGTAGAGAAAGGCTTTCACCATTTTGGCCAGGCTGATCTCGAACTCCTGACCTCAAATAATCCGCCCACCTCAGCCTCCAAAACTCCTGGGACTACAAGCATGAGCCACCGCGCCTGGCCTAATTGTACATTTTAAAATAACTAGACCAGGTGTGGTGGATCACATCTGTAATCCAAGCATTTTGGGAGGCTGAGGCGGGGGGATCACTTGAGGTCAGCCTGGCCAACATTGCAAAACCCCATCTCTACTAAAAATACACATACGTACCTACATACATACTTACATACATACATGCATAAAATAACTAAAATAGTATATTAGATTGTTTGTAACACAAAGGATAAATCCTTGAAGTAATGGATACCTCATTTACCCTGATGGAATTATTACACATTGTATGCCTGTATCAGAATATCCCACATACCTACTATGTACCTATAAAAATTAAAGATTTTTTGAAAAGAATAATCCTAAATTCTGTGTTAGTGCTTTGGAGATGATTAAATGAAAAAACTATTTATACCTGTATATGACAGTAAATAAAAGCGCTCAAATGTTAGACTCCTTTCCTTTTGTATTGGTCTGTACACATCCTGATAGGCATCATGCCAATTCAAGTTTCCTCTTAGTATAGTAAACGCCTTTAAAGTTCATCACTGGCTTTTTATTAATATCACAAGCCTCTCACAACCCACTTAGTCATGGTTACAATAGAAAGCGAGAGAAGAGGAATAAGGGACAGAGCAATAATAAAAGCACCAAATTTCAGCCAACCTAGAGAGGAAGAGCAACACTTTCTGCGGGGGAGGACATGAGAAAAGTGTAGGGAGAAAAGCAAGGCCCAGGAGGATGTTTGAGAGAAGACATTTCTTCGGAATAATAATGTCAGATGTTAAAAATTGGAGTTTGTTTAATTAGATTAATGCTTACTGAGTTGCTTTGATTATATTAGGCTCTTTATTATTTCTTTTTTATCCTGAAATGTTAGAGATGGTTAAATAGATACCAAAGTGTGTAGACTTTTTCTGAAACTTTTAAACTTTCTCATTTTATAAGCAGTTGTAGAAAATAAAAATATAATTATAACATAATATGTTTACTGAGTACCTAACATAAGATTATATTTACTCTCTATTTCTTTGAATATCCCAAGATAGAATTTAACAGAAATACTAATAAGTAATTATTTAGTCCATTAAGTCTAATTAGACAGAAATAAGAGGTGGGGAAATAGTGATTTAGTTCTTACTATGTTACGTTTTTCTTCTTTACTTCTGTTTTATATGCCCTTATGATAGACTTTATTACATTCTTGTAGGTAGGCTAGTGAGTCACACATAGATTCCTAAAATTGTATATAAAATTTGTAGTAATTTTAACTTCTTATAGAACTCAGATAGAGCCTGTCATATCACAATACTTTTGCTCCCTTTTTTGCATTTCTTTTTTGTAAGTGTTTTTAGAATGTTGTCATGTCTCCTTCTACCACCTTAGCCCTTATCCAAACTGTATATTTTTTGAAAGTTTAATTTACTTTTTTGTAGTTTGGTCACACCTAACCTATAATCATTTTGGTTTCTCTTTTCTTCACTCTCTGTAATTTGTTTTCATCTTTTACTGACACCTAAACCTGGAAACAATAATCTTAGTTCACTGGTTTTTTCATACTTCAGTAAGAGACTGCCCCTCATCAAATTGGTATTTAATATTTTAATGTTTTCTATCCTGGCTTGATTTAGCATTCTAATTTTATAACACCTAAAAACCTCATGGTTACTATGACTCCATTCATTCACTCAGTAAGCATTAAGAGTTAGTAATATTCTGGATATACCATTATCTCATTAAGAGCTTATAATATGCCAGAATATATACGAAATCTTAGGAATCCAAAGATGGATTAGACAAGATTCCTGCACTCGAGTAACTTATATTTTAATTGTACAGTGTGTTGTTGTGAACATTTTACTTGTGTTAACTCACATTATCATCCAGAACTCAACACGCTCAAGTTTTCCCCCAAGGATTTTGATTCAGAAGGTCTCAGGCAGAACCATGGCATCTAGAGTTCTTTGAAGTTCCACAAGTAATTCTGATGGTCCTCCCTGGTTAGGCTAGATAAAGTCAACCTCAGGAGTCATCCTCATCCTTAGAAAAGAAAAAAATGTTGCTAATGATCCAGCTTTACTACAAGACCACCTAGGCTTAAAGACCCATGACTGGTTGCTGTATTCAGGAGTTTTTTGGAGTATTCCTTAACCCATTTCAGAACATTAATTTGGATAAATTAGCATTTATAGGGCTTGCCTGTTATTAGGAAGTTGATCTAAACAAATGACTTTTACATCCCTTTTTACCTTTTACAATATGTATGTTAACCATAGTAAATTTCTTTTCTTGAGCTATATATTACTGAAAAATAGGACAAAAGCATGATTAGCCTCCATCCTGCTATTAATACTTTACGCTATTCATCATAAAAGCATCCCTCCAAAAGTGCTTTTTCTAATGACTTTTTAAGATTCAGTTTATATGTTCTGATTTTTTTTTCTTTAATGTAGACTAACACTGAGATATACATTAAAAGCAGCGTGAAATAGAGTTTTGAGTGCTATGAAGCACTAATATAATAAATACTCTTGGTTCAGAGGATAATTCAAGCTGAATTTTAAGTGTTTGTTGTCATGTTGACACAAAAGGGAAAACAGACCCAATCAAACACTGTTATAAAATGTTTTACTCTAATTTTATCTCATACATGCTTTTATTTTATGACAACATTCCTTTCCTTACATTTGTTTCAGTTAAGTACTCTTCACATACCTGTAGTACCTATTTTTTTTGCCTTTATAAGATGACCAGATATTACTACATGTTGTTTATTAATGACACATATTTTATTTGATCGTGATATGATGGATGCATTGAATTACTCCAAATACATGCTTGAAATTCTTATAAATCCATGGTACAGTTGTCAAACATACTCAGCGTTTTTAACTCAGCAAAAAAAGACCTCTCACATTCATTTAAGAATTAGCTTCTAAGCCAAAAATGACAGATGTAGTATTGCAGCTGAGAAGTGAACTGGTTGAAGAAATCATCTAAATGGCAGAAACGTTTGGAGAAATACCCAAACTCCTTTTAAATTCCTTTCTCATGTTCTTTATGCATCATTGTTGCAACATTAATGTTGGCTTTATAAGTTTTCCCTACCTTCTTGCTTTTCAATTTGGAAAATTTCATAGTTGGAAGGGAAACACCTGTGTAGAGAACTGTACAGATAACTGTGTTACTCTATAGTTTTTCATTTTTTTTTCCAACTTACTGGACATCTTTGGGCTCTATAATTTTATATGTACATTTTTTAATTAATGTAATTGCTCCCCTAATTTTCATCAAAAATAATTTTGATTCAGTATCTAGGTATATATTTAAAATTTTTTAAATATACAGATAACTATAAAGCAAAAGAAAACAGTTGGTAGAACAGTAAGTAGCAGTAATGCGCAAAAGTAAAATCTGTAAGATAACATTTTGTATTTTAATAACATGAAAGTAATTTCTGATATATTCTCTGTAAGTTATATATATATGTGTGAATGTAGTTTTATAGTTTTTGAAATACATAAAACTTGGATACTTCTGGTTTTCTTAAAGTCAATTAGAAGTTATAGATTGGGTATAATAAGGTAGGTGTGCTTATTTTTGTATTCTGACATCTTTCAAATGTTTTCAGGATATAAAAAATAACCAAAGACCTATACCCTATACTAGACACTGATGTGGTAATACCTCATCTCTGTCTAGCTAATAACACTTTGTTGTGAGAAGTAAAAGATATATCTAAGCCAAAATTATTTAAATGGAAAGTACTTAATTTTTTTATTTTTTAAATTTCTCATATAAAAAATTTTTTGAGTTGCGTTCAGTAAAATTAATTTTAAGTTGAATCATGTAATGTAAAAACAACTAATTTTCTCCTCTCACCTCTCATTTCCCAGATACCTTTACCTATATGGTATATTATTTATTATTTCTTTAGGATGTACACTTCCTTTCTTTTTATATAACTCAGTGTCCTTGTGTGATTTTAGATATATCCATGATTCGTATCTAAATATGTATGTAATGAGTCAAGTTTTTATTTTTAAAAGAAGCACATCAGAATGTATGGACACAAATGAGAATACCCTCCACCAAGGTCAATACGGTAGAAGCCCGTATGCTTTTTCCAACTGTTCTGGTATTGCTCAGTTCACTTATTTTATAGCACAGTTCTTGGAATAACTTTTCATTTTAACAGTCTTCTTCCTTCAAAGATGAGTTTTGTTTTTGGAAATTCAGCCATTCAGAGTAAAGCCCATTGCACTTGGTGGGTGAATAAACTGGGTATACTGTTTGTTGTGAACAATGGGTGAGAAGTTGGGGAGAGGTTAACTATTTAAAAATGAAAGAATTGTTGAGAATGGAAAATCATGAGGACAATTGAAAATCTTATTTTTGAAGGAGGTTTAATAACATAAGATTTTTAAGTTATAATATTGAGGGAAGGATAGCAAATTCTACATGAAAGCATAATTCATATGTAATATGCATAGCAAACATTTATAGAGAATAATATCAAATATTGGTGAGGATATGCAGAAATCATATTTCATACACTTAGAGTTTCATTTTAAATTGATGTAGCCATTTGGAAAGAAAAATGGCAGTATCAAAATTTAAAATCTTTTGACAGAATTTCACTTCATGGTATCTTTCTTAAACATTTACTTGTGCATGGGAGGCAATTCTTAGGATGATCTTTGAAGCTCTGTATATGATGCTTTGAAGCATTTTGAAATAATCTAAATGTTAATCAGTTTAGAATTAAATTATTTGGAATTAATTAAATGGTTATGTCCACATTGTGCTCTGTTACACAGCAAATGAAAAGAATGAGGTATAGACATGGAAAAAACAGATCCCAGGACAGTCTACATGAAAAAAAGGAAGTTACAGAGAAGAATATGTGTGATATGCTGTTTGTTTTTAAAAAAAAAGAAAACTGATACATCAATTGATATGTGATATGCATGCATGTTTTAAAGAAAAACCTCTTAGATACACAGAAAACTAATAACAGTGATTATCTCTCAAAGGAGAAATGGAATTGAGAGTAGTGATAGAGGTCTGGGCCAGGTGCAGTGACCCACACCTGTAATCCCAGCACTTTGGGAGGCTGAGATGGGAGGATGGCTTGAGCCCAGGATTTCGAGACCAGCCTAGGCAACATAGTGAGACCCTGTATCTACAAAAAAGAAAAAAAAGAAGAAGAAGAAGTCTGTAATCTTTATTTGTAATGTTTGGAGTTTTTAGCCTCACAGTGGATTTGATAAATTATTTATAGAATTGAAAATATATTTGAAAATATTTACTTGTACAGAGAAGAAAATTTATGAAAATATAAACGGCTTATCCTTATGAGCAAGACTGAATTCTCAGTTGACTAGACACATCAGCTTCTGTCCTTGTCAACTCCAATTTCTTACAACTGAATCTACCAAAGACTGAATCTATCTGGAGATTCAGGCCCATCTTTGTTTCACAGTTCTTTCAAGTGTAGAAAGTTTATCAATCTCTGCCCCACTTACTTGTGGAATTTAAAACTAAATTTTCCTGCTCACACAAAAAACTTACCAGTCTATCTCTGACTACCTACTTCTGTGTATTCTTCTAAGCTGCAATATTCTCTCTTTATTGACCCATCTCTCCATATTTCAACATAAAGTTGAAAGTATCTTTCAGCGCTTTGTTATTAATTTGCCTAATAACTGAATACTAAAAATCTTTCCATGAACCTTTACTGGTACTGGAAATCTTGTGACTTTGCTTAACTTCTTTTGCCAGTCCGCCTTGGGGCAGGGTCTTACTTCCCATACTCTTTATTTGTACACAGTTGTCCTGCCACATACAGATAAATGCTTTGCCTCAACTACTGCACTGTCTTACTTCCAACCTGGACCGGTTGTTAAATTTCTTAATGCAAGTACCATATTCTGGCCCTGGTCATTACATGAACCTCACCACTGAGTTTTACTACTTTTTAGGTATTCTGCCTTAGAATGCCTGTTTACCGAACAAGATTTGATAACTGGGTTCAGAATTTTTAATGTAGTACAAGCCATGAACATTTTGTGTACAGAATTCAAAAATCAGTTGTTTCTCATTGAAATAAAAAAGTGAGCTTAAATAAGCAGTTAAAATGGGTTAAATATGGGTCTTTCACTGTATTACTTTTACTCAATATTGACTTTGTTAATAAGAGTTGGGAATAAACCATATACATGCGTGGCTCAATACATCAAGTCTAACAAGTAAAACTTCCCCTGTAGGGTCTACATGTAAAGACTGCCAATGTAAATTTTGTTATGAAAACCTGTTATCTGATGTTTTATCTAGTATTTTTATTAACAAATACATTTTCCTATTTGTGAGACTCCAGTGTCACATTGATGTCTGTCCTGTGGTTATTTCTCAGCGTCACAGAACATGTCCTGCTACTGGGAGTTTAATTACTTTCTTTGTAACTCACTGTGTAATAGCTGATTTTCACCTTTTAACACTTTTTCTCCCTGTACTTCCAACCCCAGAAGTGCTGTTGCAGTGAATATTCCTTCAGAGCAAACCATTAGTTCTAGCCCTTTCTGTTTTTTTAAAGTAGTATGTGATATATGGTTGGGTCTTATGAAAACTAAAAACCCAGTTACAAATGTAGCATAAAGACAAATGAAGCCAAATTTTGGGCCTGGGGATGAGATGGTTGTGAGAATAGGTGGAGATTCTGTGTGGAAAATATGACCTCTTAAGGTTACTATGCTAATAAATTAGAATATCAAACATGAAGTTGTTAATGTATGAATAATACTGACTTACCTCAAATAAGATGTTCAGATTGAGAGTATGAGATGAGAAGTCTGAGTCAACAAAGTAAAATGTGATGGGTTATATTAGCAAAACAAGTTAAGTGGGAGTTACCTGAAACTAGCTCCTGGGCATCATCAGTTCCTCACTGTTGGAGCTACTTTTGTAGCTATGTTTGTTCAACGTTTTCAGAGTTCAGTTTAACAAAATAATTACACAGACTTAATAATATGAGGCAGATGCTTTCACTTACGTAAACAACATGGGAATAGACTAGTCCGTTAGAATTACCATTTCATTTTACGAAACTTCAATTTATGAAACTTACTATATTCAAATTTTTAGGAGATAATTCTTGTTACCACCTAGATGGTTTATTGTTTAACTTCTGTTAAATTTTCTATATTCTAAGTGTCTAAATACTGTTTACTGTTTAGCTTTTCAATATAAGGAAATAATATTAGTGCTAAAAGTAACTTTCAGGTGCCATGTAATGAATAGAAACCGGTGATGCTAAAAGCTAAGTCTTTAATTACCTATTTGGAGTTGGCATTGATATCCGAAGCAACAACATCCTGAATCCATAAAAAGGCAAAATTTGCAGTTTATCTTTTTAGGATAAATTATCTTAAAGATGATTTAAAGATAATCACATTCTAAATTACTTTTCCAGAATTTATTTCATAATATGGTCTATGTATGTCCTAGTCTCACATACAAAGAAGGTATTGATTTCACACATTTAATACATCTATATTTATAAAACAACTTGCCTCAAAGAGTACAGGGACATTTTTATGTCATAAAATGTTGAATTAATAAATTTTTTTAGTAAAAAGTATTTTTTTTACCACTTCACACACTCTAGGATGCATAATCAAAAGGCAGACAAAGATCAGTGGTGTTGAGAATGTGGAGAAATTGGCACCCTTGTTATTGCTGACAGGAATGTAAAATGGTGCAACCATGTTGGGAAAAAGTTGGGCAGTTTCTCAAAAAGTTAAAAATAGAGTGACATATGACATAGCAATTCTGTTCCTAGGTATATAACCAAGAGAAATGAATTCATGTTTACACAAAAACTTGTACATAAATGTTCATGGTAGCATTATTCATCATAGCCCAAAATCAGAAACAACCCAAATGTCCATCAACTGATGATGGATAAGCAAAATGTGATATAGTTATACAATTGAATGTTACTCGGTTATAAAAAGGAATGAAATGTTGATTCATGCTACAACATGAATGAACCTTGAAAACACCAGAAGGCCACATATTATATGATTCCATTTATATGAAATGTTCAGAGTAAGCAAACTTTTAGAGACAAAAAGTAGATCAGTGGTTGCCAGGCCTGGATGAGGAGGAGAATAGGGAGTGACTAATGAACATGGGGATTTTTTAGGGTAATTAAAATGTTTTTAATTAGATAATGGTGTGCAACTTTGTAAATAAGCTAAAAACCACAGAATTGTGTATGTTAAAAGAGTGAATTTTATGATATATGAATTATGTCTCAGTAAATAATTTATCAGTGTTTGTTTTTCTATATAAAAAGGTATTTTTTAATAAAATTGTAAAAAGTTTTATATAATTAATACCAGGATTTTCCAAAAAAGTTAATCACAAAAACTGACATTCACTTTAAAGCTTTACTGTATATTAATGTGAAATGTGCATTGTATGGAACTTACACCCATCTGAGAGTTGAAGTAGCCCATGGTGTGTATCTAATGCCTGTCTTCTCTAATTATATTTTGAATGGTATTTTGACTCACTGGCAGGAGTGAAATAGCCTTTAAAAAGCATTTTAAAGTTTATCTTACCTCAGAAATGTCAGTTATGAATATTATGTAATAGCAGAAAGACTATCACTGTGAAGTGACTATGCTCTCTGCTTCACTGCCCTGCACGTAACTCACATTTCTTCTCCCTAGAATGCTTCCCACCCCTTACCTCCTCCTGCCTTACACACACACACACACACACACACACCCTCCACACAAACCAAGTTAGGTCTCCTTCATATATGTTCCCATTGATCCTAGAGATTACCCTATTGAAGCACTTACTATACTCCATTGAATTTTCATGTTTATTTGCCTGTTCTCCCCAGAAAACTGTAAGTTATTTTTAAAAGCAATATTTTATCTACCAATATATACACATTACCTAGCATACTGACTAGCTCAATAAATATTTGAATAAATGAATTTTAATAACATACCTAGCATTATACTGGGTTCATAATAGCTCCCTGAAAAGATATAGTGTATCTGTATTTTACTTTTCTGTTAGAACACAATCAACCTTAAGCATTTTCAAATTTATAGTATGTGGTGATTTATATGTTAAGTGGAAATGTTTTTATTATTAGTTATACCTGTGGAATGAGGAGAATGTTCCTTATCTGAGTTGTAATAGCCTACTTGTAGGCCTATATTTATCTTCACAGTTTGTACATTTTTTTCTTGTAATATCAAAATATATGTATATTTACTAAGTTTATTTTGCAAATGTTTCAAGAATTTGTAGTTTAATGTGCATATTTCATTGCTTTCTTCTCCATCTGACATTATTTAGATTTAGGATGAAATAGCAAGCTGGGAAACAATGCCATAGACTTAAGAAGGCCTATGAAAAGTGTAGAAATTAAATCATTCCAAGCAATGTAACTGAAATTTGTTCTTGCCATTTACAAAATAATAGGAAATAATTATTTTGGGGTAGAAGGAATGAAAATGAGGGTAGAATGGTAAAAGTTAATTGATATGTTCACTGGAATTACATATTTTCATACATACACCTACCTAAATTCTTTATAAAAGCTTTGCTGAATAAATATAAATTATTAACTGCACAAATATAGGGGAGTAGAAAATGTAGAAGTGCGGTTTATGAGTATGTAAATCATTGAGACTGCTTTCTTTAGAGTGTCATAACCATTCTGCTTCTTTCAGGTACAGAGAACTACAACTTAGTACAGAAAGCAAAGTAACAGAATTTCTCCATCAAAGTAAAGTAAAATCTTTTGAGAGTGAGCGTGTTCAACTTCTACAAGAGGAAACGGCAAGAAATCTTACACAGTGTCAAATGGAATGTGAAAAATATCAGAAAAAATTGGAGGTACATGTACAAGCTTTTCTTTCCACGTTAGCATGCCATGTAAAGTCCCTAAGTGCAAGATTTATATTGAGCTTTGTTTCTCCTATAGGATGTGGCACTATCCTGCAAAAAAAAAAAAGGAAATATGTATTTCAGAAAGATGTATACTGAAAAGGAATGGAATTGTTAGGAAACAAAAATAAGAAAAATCTCATTCACAATAGCAACCAAAAATATATAATGACTTGGAATATTTTTAATAAGAACAGTGCAGAATCTATATGAAGAAAACTATAGAACTTCACTGACATGTGAAATGAAACACCATGTTTCTGGAAGGGAATGAAGTATACATTTTTTTCAGTTTTCATCAAATAATATATGTTTCTATCTAATCAGATGCCAGCGTATTTTTTAACTGAAAATAATTCTATAGTACAACTGGAAAGAAAAACAAATACAGAATAGTCAACATTTTTAAAAGTACTTTTTAAAAAGAAATAATGGAAATGTGTATCACATTTTAAAGTGTGTTCTGAGGCAAGAATAATCAAGCTGCACACAAAATTAGTTCACAAATGTTATAAAATGCAAAGCCCCAAAACATATTTACATAAATTTAAGAATTTATACATGGTAAAGGTCACATTTCAAATCAATAGGGAAAGTGTGGATTGGACAATAAATGATGCTGTGATAATCATTTGAATATTTAGAGAAAATAGTTGACTCAATACCTCATACCATACAGCAAACTTAAACTCAGATGGATTACTAGGGTGCATATAGATATATAATATATATTATATACATATAGTGTGTGTGTGTGTGTGTGTGTGTGTGTAGCTATGAAAGTATTAGAAGTAAATACAGATGAGCCAGGTGCAGTGAGTCACGCCTGTAATCCCAGCACTTTTGGAGACTGAGGTTGGTGGATCACCTGAGGTCAGGAGTTCTAGACCAGCCTGGCCAACATAGTGAAACCTCATCTACTACTTAAAAACTGTGGAAGTTAGGTGTGGTGGCACACACCTGTAGTCCCAGCTACTTGGGGGTTGAGGCAGGGAGGACTGCTTAAGCCCAGGAGGTCGAGGCTGCAGTGAGCTGAGACGACATCACTGCACTCTGGCCTGGGCAACAGAGCAAGACTCCGTCAAAAAAATTTTTTAAAGTAAATACAGATGAAATTATATCTTATGTTTACTTTGGGAATTAATCTGTTAATCTGATGAAGGCAAGGAAAGAAATTATATAGGAAAAATAAAAGCTGAATTTATTTTTTAAATTCATAAAATTTAAAATTCATAAATTCATAAAATTCATAAATTTGTAAAATTTATATTTAAAATTAATATTTAAAATAATATGAATAATATTAAAGGCAAAATCGAAACTGAAAAACACTCTTTGTGTTATATATGACAGAGGGCTTATGTCCTTCATTTTAAAAGATATTTTATCAAGGAGACATACTTTCCCCTTCTACATAAATAAGTGGGGAAAAAAAGGAATGGACCATTTCCAAGAAATGAAATGCAAATTGCTAACAAATAAATAAATGAACATATGAATTCTCACTGATAATTAACGAAATATAAATTTAAACTTTTTTTAAACCTTTAGTTAGGTCTGTGTGTTGTTTTTAAAGTGCTGGCAAGAGTACCCTTCAGTGGGAAATCTCATGAGTCAGAAAATGAAACAGCCCTCTGCACATTATGGTAATCTGTGTTAAAGGCCTTAGAAGGTTGACCACATTGTGAATTTTAGCTCCAGATCAACTGCAAGAACAAACCAGCAATCCTAAGAGGACCCGCAGACCCTCTGAAGGAAGCGGACTGCTCCTGCAGGACCCGAGAGACACCACAAATATTCTGAGAGGTGGAAAGCCTCGGGCAAGTTTTCAAGCCCAACTCGCCCTGGGCCTGGAAACAGACTAGGGGCTGTTGTGGGGAGGGCACTGGGGGTGAGACCAGCCCTTCAGTTTTCATGGGAGCTGGATGAGGCCTGTGACTGGTGGCTTTCCCCAACTTCCCTGACAACCTGCATGACTCAGCAGAGGCAGCTATAATCCTCGTAGGTACACAACTCCAGTGACCTAGGAATCTCATTCCCCTTCCCCATATTAGCTGCAGCAAGACTGACCTAAGGGTAGTCTGAGCTCTGACACAGCTAGCCCTGCCCCCACCTGATGGTCCTTCCCTACCCACCCTGGTAGCAAAAGACAAAAGACATATAATCTTGGGAGTTCCAGGGCCCCACCCACTGCTGGTCCCTTTCCATACAGCTGATGCTTTCTGGAAAGCACCACCTCCTTGCAGAAGGCCAACCAGCACAAAAAATGGAGCATTAAACCACCAAAGCTAAGAACCCTCATGGAGTCCATTGCACCCTCTGCCACTCCACCGGAATAGGTGCTGGTATCCATGATGGAGAGACCCACAGACAGTTCACATCACAAGACTGTGCAGAAACCCCCAGTACCAGCCTGGAGCTGAGTAGACTCGCTGGGTGGCTAGACCCAGAAGAGCGACAACAATCACTGCAGTTCGGCTCACAGGAAGCCACATCCACAGGAAAAGGGGGAGAGTACTACATCAAGGGAACACCTCGTGGGACAAAAGAATCTGAACAACAGCCTTCAGCCCTTGACTTTCCCTCTGACAGAGCCTACCCAAATGAGAAGGAACCAGAAAACCAACCCTAGTAATATAACAAAACGAGGCTCTTAGCGCCCCCCAAAATCACTAGTTCACCAGCAATGGATCCAAACCAAGAAAGCCCTGATTTACCTGAAAAAGAATTTAAGAGGTTAGTTATTAAGCTAATCAGGGAGGAACCAGAGAAAGGTGAAGTCCAGTGCAAGGAAATCCAAAAAAAAAATGGTACAAGAAGTGAAGGGAAAAATATTCAAGGAAATAGCTAAAAGAAAAACAATCAAAAATTCAGTAAACTTTGGACATGCTTTTAGAAATGCGAAATGCTCTGGAAAGTCTCAGCCATAGAATTGAACAAGTAGAAGAAAAAAATTCAGAACTTGAAGACATGGTCTTTGAATTAACACAATCCAACAGAGACAAAGAAAAAAGAATATGAAAATATGAACAAAGCCTCCAAGAAGTGTGGGATTATGTTAAACAACCAAACCTAAGAATAATCGGTGTTCCTGAGGAAGAAGACAGTTCTAAAAGCTTGGAAAACGTATTTGGGGGAATAATTGAGGAAAACTTCCCTGGCCTTGCTAGAGACCTAGACATACAAATACAAGAAGCACAAAGAACACCTGGGGAATACATTGCAAAAAGATTTTCACTTAGGCACATTGCCATCAGGTTATCCAAAGTTAAGACGAAGGAAAGAATCTTAAGAGCTGTGACAGCAGATTTCTCAGCAAAAGCCTGCAAGCTAGAAAGGATTGGAGGGTCCTATCTTCAGCCTCCTCAAACAAAACAATTATAAGCCAATAATTTTGTATCTAGCGAAACTAAGCATCATAAATGAAGGAAAGATACACTCATTTTCAGATAAACAAATGCTGAGAGAATTCACCGTTACCAAGCCACCACTACAAGAACAGCTAAAAGGAGCTCTAAATCTTGAAACAAATCCTGGAAACACATCAAAACAAAATCTCTTTAAAACATAAATCACACAGGACCTATAAAACAAAAATATAAGTTAAAAATCAAAACAATAAAAAGTAGACAGTCAACAAAGAGCATGATGAATGCAATGGTACCTCACATTTCAATGCTAGCATTGGATGTAAATGGCCTAAATGCTCCACTTAAAAAAGGTACAGAACCGCAGAATGGATGAGAACTCACAAACTATCTGCTGCCTTCAGGAGACACACCTAACAAATAAGGACTCACATAAACTTAAAGTAAAGGGGTGGAAAAAGGCATTTTATGCAAATGGACACCAAAAGCAAGCAGGGGTAGCTATTCTTGTATCAGACAAAAAAAACTTTAAAGCAACAGTGGTTGAAAGAGACAAAGAGGGACATTGTATAATGGTAAAAGGCCTTGTCCAACAGGAAAATATCACAATGCATCTAATACTGGAGCTCCCAAATTTATAAAACAATTACTAATAGACCTAAGAAGTGAGATAGACAGCAACACAATAATAGTGGAGGACTTCAGTACTCCACTGACAGCATTAGACAGGTCTTCAAGACAGAAAGTCAACAAAGAAACAATGGATTTAACTGGATTTAAACTGTACCTTGGAATAAATGAACATAATAGATATAAACAGAACATTTCATCCAACAACTGCAGAATACACATTCTATTCAACAGCACATGGAACTTTCTCCAAGATAGACCATATGATAGGCCATAAAATGAGCCTCAATAAATTTAAGAAAATTGAAATTATATCAAGCACTCTGTCAGACTGCAGTGGAATAAAACTGGAAATCAACTCTAGAAGGAACCTTCAAAACCACACAAATACATGGAAGTTAAATAACCTGCTCCTGAATGAGCATTGGGTCAAAAATGAAATCAAGATGGAAATTTAAAAATTGTTTGAACTGAATGACAATAATGACACAACCTATCCAAACCTCTGGAATACAGCTAAGGCAAAGCTAAGAGGAAGGTTCATGGCCCTAAACACCTACATCAAAAAGTCTGAAAGAGCACAAACAGACAATGTAAGGTCACACCTGAAGGAACTAGAGAAACAAGAATAAACCAAACCCAGCAGAAGAAAGGAAATAACCGAGATCAGAGCAGAACTAAATGAAATTTGAACAACAACAACAACAAAAATACACAACATAAATGAAACAAAAAGCTGGTTTTTTGAAAAGATAAATAAAATTGATAGATCATTCCAGGCATGGTAGTTCATGCCTATAATCCCAGCACTTTGGGAGGCTGAGGTGGGCAGATCACCTGAGGTCGGGAGTTTGAGTCCAGCCTGACCAACATGGAGAAACCCCGTCTCTACTAAAAATGCAAAAAAAAAAAAAAAAAAGCTGGGCATGGTGGATTGGTGGATGGTGGTGCATGCCTGTAATCCCAGCTACTCAGGAGGCTGAGGTAGGAGAATTGCTGGAACTTGGGAGGCGGAGGTTGCAGTGAGCAGAAACTGCACCATTGCACTCCAGCCAGGGCAACAAGTGAAACTCCATCTCAAAAAAAAAAAAAAAAAAAAAGACCATTAACAAAATTAACCAAGAAAAGAAGAAAATCCAAGTAACCTCACTGAGAAATGAAACAGGAGATATTACAACTGACACCACTGAAATACAAAAGATTATTCAAGGCTACTGTGAATACCATTACACATATAAACTAGAAAACCTAAAAGAGATGGATAAATTCCTTGAAAAAATGCAACCCTCCTAGCTTAAATCAAGAAGAATTAGATACCCTGAAAAGACCAATAACAAGCAGCAAGATTGAAACGGTAATTTAAAAATTACCAAAAATAAAGTCCAGGACCAGATGGATTCGCAGCAGAATTCCACCAGACATTCAAAGAAGAATTGGTACCAATCCTTTTGACACTATTTCACGAGATAGAGAAAGAAGGAACCCTCCCTAATTCATTCTATGAAGCCAGCATCACCATAATACCAAAACCAGGAAAGGATACAACCAAAAAAGAAAACTACAGACCAATATCTTTGATGAACATAAATGCTAAAATCCTTAACAAATAGTAGCTAACCGAATCTAACAACATATCAAAAAGATAGTCCATCATGACCAAGTAGATTTCATACCAGGGATGCTGGGATGGTTTAATGTATGCAAGTCAATAAATGTGATACACCACATAAACAGAATTAAAAACAAAAATTATATCTCAATAGATGCAGAAAAAGCATTAGACAAAACCCAGCATCGCTTTATGATTGAAACCCTCAGCAAAATCGTCATACCTTAACATAGTAAAAGCCATCTATGACAGACCTACAGCCAACATAATACTGAATGGGAAAAAGTTGAAAGCATTCTTCCTGAGGACTGAAACAAGACAAGGATGCCCATTCTCACCACTCCTCCTCATCATAGTACTGGAAGTCCTAGCCAGAACAATCAAACAAGAAAGAAATAAAGGGCATCCAAATCAGTAAAGAGGAAGTCAAACTGTCCTTGTTTGCTGACCATATAATCGTTTGCCTTGAAAACCCTAAGGAATACTCCAGAAAGCTCCTAGAACTGATAAAACAATTCAGCAAAGTTTCCGAATCCAAGATTGATGCACACAAATCGGTAGTTTTTTTATACACCAACAGCGACCAAACAGAGTCAAATCAAGAGCTCAACTCCTTTTACTATAGCTGCAAAAAATATATAAAATACTTAGGAATATTCCTAACAAAGGAGTCAAAAAACCTTTACAAGAAAAACTACAAAACACTGCTGAAAGAAATCGTAGATGACACAAACGAATGGAAACACATCCCATGCTCACGGATGTGTAGAATCAGTATTGTGAAAATGACCATACTGCCAAAAGAATCTACAAATTCAGTGAAACCCCCATCAAAATACCACCATCATTCTTCACAGAGTTAGAAAAAAACAATTCTAAAATTCATGTGGAATCAAAAAAGAGCCCACACAGCAAAACAAGACTAAGCAAAAAGAACAAATCTGGAGGCATCACACTACCTGATTTCAAACTATACTATAAGGCCATAGTCACCAAAACAGTGTGGTACTGGTACAAAAATAGGCACATTGACCAATGGAACAGAATAGAGAACCCAGAAATAAACCCAAATACTTGCAGCCAACTGATCTATAACAAAGCAAACAAAAACATAAAGTGGGGAAAGAGCACCCTTTTCGACAAATGGTGCTGGGATAATTGGCTAGCCTCATATAGGAGAATGAAATTGGATTCTCATCTCTCACCTTAATACAAAAATCAACTCAAGATGGATTAAGGACTTAAACCTAAGACCCAAAACTATAAAAATTCTAGAAGCTAACATCAGAAAAACCCATCTAGGCATTGGCTTAGGCAAGGATTCCATGACCAGAAATCCAAAAGCAATTGCAATAAAATCAAAGCTGGCCAGGTGCAGTGGCTCATCCCTGTAATCCCAGCACTTTGGGAGGCCAAGGCAGGCAGATCACATGAGGTTGGGAATTCAAGACTAGCCTGACTAACATGGAGAAACCCTATCTCTACTAAAAATACAAAATTAGCCAGGAGTGGTTGCACATGCCTGTAATCCCAGCTACTCGGGAGGCTGAGGCAGGAGAATCGCTTGAACCCGGGAGGTAGAGGTTGCGGTGAGTCGAGATCGTGCCATTCCACTGCAGCTTGGGCAACCAGAGCAAAACTCTGTCTCAAAACAATAAACAAACAAAGCTAAATAGCTGGGACCTGATTAAAGAGCTTTTGCACAGCAAAAGGAACAATCAACAGAGTAAACAGACAGCCCACAAAATGGGAGAAAATCTTCACAATCTACATCTGACAAAGGACGAATATCCAGAATCTACAGTGAACTCAAATCAGTAAGAAAAAAAAAACAGTCCCGTCAAAAAGTGGGCTAAGGACATGAATAGACAGTTCTCAAAAGAAGATATACAAATGGCCAGTAAACATGAAAAAATGCTCAATATCACTAATGATTGGGGAAATGCAAAACAAAACCACGATATAATACCCCCTTACTCCTGCAAGAATGGCCATAATCAAAGAATCAAAAAACAGTAGGCTGGACGAGGTGGCTCACGCCTGTAATCCCAACACTTTGGGAGAGCGAGGCAGGTGGATCACCTGAGGTCAGGAGTTCGAGATCAGCCTGGCCAACATGGTGAAACCCTGTCTCTACTAAAAATACAAAAATTAGCTAGGCATGGTGGCGGGTGCCTGACTGAGGCAGGAGAATCACTGGAACCCGGAAGGAAGAGGTTGCAGTGAGCCAAGATCGTGCCACTACACTCCAGCCTGGGTGACAAGAGCAAGACACCTTCTTAAAAAAAAAAAAAAAAAAAAAAAAAAAAAAACAGTAGATGTTGGCACGGATGCGGGGATTAGGGAACACTTCTACACTTCTGGTGGGAATTTAATCTAGTACAGCTGCTATGGAAGACAGTGTGGAGATTCCTTAAAGAACTAGAAGAAGAACTACCATTTGATCCAGCAGTCCCACTACTGGGCATCTACCCAGAGGAAAATAAGTCATTATTTGAAAAAGATACTTGCACACACATTTATAGCAGCACAATTCACAATTGCAAAATGCCCATCAATCGAGTGGATAAAGAAACTGTGATATATATATATATATGGAATACTACTCAGCCATAGACATGAATGAAGTAACAGCATTTGCAATGACCTAGATGAGACTAGAGACTATTATTCTAAGGGAAGTAACTCAGGAATGGAAAACCAAATGTCACAAGTTCTCACTGATATGTGGGAGCTAAGCTATAAGGATGCAAAGGCATAAGAATGATACAATGGACTTCGGGTACTTGGGGGGAAGAGTGGAATGGGGGCAAGGGGTAAAAGACTACATACATGGTGCAGTGCATACTGCTCGGGTGATGAGTGCACCAGGGTCTCACAAATTACCGCTAAAGAGCTTACTTGTGTAACCAAATACCACCTGCACCCCCAATAACTTAGGGAAAAATAAATAAATAAGGGCCATGTGGCTTTAAAAAAAAAGAAATTGATTGTTAGCATCAGATCCTGTAGTCTCTGCATCAGTAGGCAATATACCAAGTGGGTGGTATTACTCTTTCTTCAGCTTTTAAATATTAAGTAAACCCCCAAAATAAAATGGAAAGGAAAAAAAAAGCTGATCCAGTAATTTTACTTGAAGGAATTTTATCTAAGAAAATAGAGATACGTTTATATAATAGGTTTATATAAATGATGCATGTCGCAGCATTATTTATTATGTAAAAATTGGAACTAACAAGTGTCCAACAGTAGATGAAGTTTTCAATTAGCATATTATAAATAGTGTATTTTGCTGTGTCCATGCATTGCATGTTCTTGGGTATTTTAGATTTGGGGAATAGGCTAATTAAAAACATGGAATGAAGGATGCAGTTGTGAAATTAGTATAGTCTTGACTATGGTTTACATGTTCAGTAAAAATCAATATACATAGAAAAACATTCGAAGGAAATAAACCCTTTTTTTTTTTTTTTTTTTGGAGACAGTCTCACTCTGTCTCCCAGGCTGGAATGCAGTGTCACAATCTCGACTCACTTCGACCTCTGCCTCCCCAGTTTAAGCCATCCTCCCACCTCAGCCTCCTGAGTAGCTAAGATTGCAGGCATGCACCACCACACCTAGCTAATGTTTTTATATTTTTAGTGGAGATGGGATTTCACCATGTTGGCCAGGCTCGCCTTGAGCTCCTGACCTCAAGTGATCCCCCTGCCTCAGCCTCCCAAAGTGCTAGGATTACAGGCATGAGCCACCGTGCCCAGCCAAACATATCCAGACACTAAAGTTTATTTATAAATGGTGTAATTATGGGTGATTTTTATTTCTTCATTCTCCCCCCTAGACTAAGGCCTTTTTAAAAATATGTTACTAGGTCTCAGCCAGAGCCTGGCATATAGTTAATTGAATTGATAGTATGCAATACTTTGTAACTGAGCATCTATTAGGCAGTAAGCATGTGCTGGGCCCGATTACACACACAAATTTTAAGAATTGATTCCTATCTTCAAGAAACTAAGAATTTTGAACAGGGCTTTGAATAGAGCTTTCTGTAATGATGGAAATGTTCTATATCTGCACTATCCAGTTCAGTAGCCACTTGCCATGTGTGGTCATTTAGCACTTGAAATATGGCTAGTGCACTGAGGAATCAAGCTTCTTTAGTTAATCTTAAATCTAAAATTAGCTACATGTATTTAGTGGCTCTGGTATTGGACTGCAAGCTCTAGACAATTAACCAGAGCATCCGCATCCTTACTGTTGGGCAGTGGTAGAATTTGAAAGCTTTTCTCCTTAGTTTTATCATAAAAGAAAAACAGAAGGTCTTTTCTGCCCAGATAGAATCTCTTCTAGTGGTATTGGGTAGGGATTGGCTTGTGGGCTTTAGGCTCGACAGACCTAAGATTTGAACCCAGTTACTCACCACACTCTGGATAAATTACTCATTTTCTTTGGGAATAATAATAGCAACTGCTTCATAATGTTGTTATATCTGTTTGACTTAAATAAAACAACCATTTATGCTCAGTACCAATTCATAGAAATCCTCAAAATGTTGTTTTGATGCTATAGAATTTTGTTTTAGTTAAGTTGGGAAATGCTAGGAAAATGAAAGTATCTTTTCCCAAAAGATAATTATTTGTTGGGTAAAAGATAATTTTTTTTTCACTTTTCAGATCCCACAATAGTGTGCCCACTAATAAACTCAAGCATTTTAATCTTCCAATTTTCCTTTCTGTATATGAAGGTTTATTTTACAGTTACAAAAATATGAAATTATAGGTCATTAAACAGAAACTACAATGCAAAGAAACAAAGTTATTCAATTAGAAGCCTTTCTCAATTGAAAATCAGATATTAGTTTCCCCTAAATTGTAATGCAATTCAATTACAGGATAAATATCGTAAAATACAACTGGTTTGTCTTTAATTTGAAAATACATATGTTGCATCCGTTTGTCATTTATCCAAAATATAAAAAAAAATTTTTTTTTTTTTTTTTTTTTGAGGAGGAGGAGGAGGAGTCCTGCTCTGTCACCCTGGCTGGAGTGCGGTGGCGCCATCTCGGCCCACTACAACCTCCATCTCCCAGGTTCAAGTGATTCTTGTGCCTCAGCCTTTCAAATAACTGAGACTACAGGTGCACACCACCACAACCAGCTGATTTTTGTGTTTTTAGTAGAGACGGAGTTTTACCATGTTGGCCATGCTGATCTCAAACTCCTGACCTCAGGTGATCCACTTGCCTCATCCTGCCAACGTACTGGGATTACAAGTGTGAGTCACCATGCCTGGCAAAGTATTTCTTTTTTAATGGCATTCTATTTTAAGACCACATAATATAGAAAATACACTTATAATACTAGGTGACGATATCCCTTTACACAGCTATATGCTCTAGATTTTTTTTAATGTATAAGGTGAGAATAAGAGATTTTTGAAGAAATACACCGTAAAGTTAAGGGGTCGTTAACTAAGAAATCAGCCTTACTCATTTTAATGTTTTATTTCTACTTTTTTGTTCTAGAGAAGTTATATTGTTTAATATCGCACAACTAGTAAGTGACTGAACTGTGATTAGACCTTAACACCTGACCAACCTCACTTTAAAACCCATACCTTTTTTTTTTTTTTTTTTTTTTGAGACGGAGTCTCGCTCTGTCACCCAGGCTGGAGTGCAATGGAGTGATCTCAGCTCACCGCAACCTCTGTCTCCCAGGTTAAAGTGATTCTCCTGCCTCAGTCTCCTGAGTAGCTGGGATTACATGCGCACACCACAATGCCTGGCTAATTTTTGTATTTTTAGTGGAGACGGGGTTTCACCATGTTGGCCAGTCTGGTCTTGAACTCCTGACCTCATGATCTGCCCATCTTGGCCTCCCAAAGTGCTGGGATTACAGGCGTGAGCCACCACACCCAGCCTAAATCCCATACTTTTAACCACCACAATATCTAATAATATTTATTACAGTAATTTCTCCAAGATTACACTTCTGGAAAGTACTCTGATTAGTGAAACTAATTAAAGGGCCTCAGAAAATAAAGCCTTAGTGAAAAACATAAAAAATATATTAAATATATATGTATGTTTAAAAAGACATAAGCAAAATGTGTAGATGGTGTCTACATCTGAATCAAATCAACGTTCAGTATTTAAAACTTTTTTCATGTACTTTCTTCAGAAAAATGCTGTAGAGTCATAATCTGTTGCAGGTGATTCTCCCACACATCCTTTTTTATTCCATTTAGCTGGTTACAAACAAAATTGATTTTATAACCTCCAAAAAATTTCAACTTGCAGTTTGCAAAGGACTCTCATAGACCTGTCCACTTGGTCTCTGGATGCAGGTGACTAGTAATTATTATGCTTTGTTTAAAGGTCTTATATGGAAAAACACGTTTCTAAAACATGTTATGGTTCTAAAGATTCTGGTTGATAAAACTGAGTCTTGAGGGAATTTCTTAACATTGTGTGCCCCTATTAAACTGAAGCCTTGGGAAGACAGGGATTATTCGTTTATCATTGTGTCAGCAGTGCTTAACATAGTGCCTCTCTCATAATGAATTCTCAGTAAATACTTGATGAATGAATGGTTTGATTAAGAATAATGTAGTATCATCATTTGAATCTTTTGTGGGAGGGTGGGATTCTTGAAAGTATTTTTAAGACAATTCTCATTTATAATTAATTTATAGAGAAGTAATTTCATGACGGTAAAGATAATGGACTTTTTTGGGCTTTTACCCAATATTCTCATTGATTGTTAACTTGGGGATGATTTATTTTTGCTTAATTATTAATTGGCAAGGGCTCCCAAAATGTTGGTTTTATATATTTGTCTCTGTTTAAGGCAAAATTATGATTTTGTATTATCATTATTTAATCTTTGTATTATCATTCAGTTAATACATGTATTATTGAAAGGAAGGAAAATTTTACTGTGAGAACTTTATATTTAATGGATTCCTAAAATTAATGGGCTTATTTTATGTATCCATGTTTAAACTGAAATGTTCATGTATTGATTTTTACTAAAACAAATCTTTAATATTATAGCCTACCATGGGTCCAATAGTCAAGTTCTCTTTGGCTTTTCAGAAGCTGTAGTAGGTTTACTTATAACAGCCACTCAGACAAATCCACAAAAACAGAAAATTCTGTAATATGGGGCACTAGTGGTATTGGGAGATACCCCACATCAGTAGTTTCTCAGGATCTCTCTTTTCATGTTATGAAGATATTTTTTAAATTATATCTCTCATAATATTTTTAAAATCTCTTCTTAAAATAATACCTTATAAAATATCCCATCTTCAACATTTTGATTCTTTATCCCTAATCATTTCCCCTGTTTTTCTTCGTGTGGTGTTTTTGCTGGGGGAAGTGGGGTACAAATGAAAAAGTGTCAGCTGTGCTGTGGGAATAGTCATTTAACACTGCCTTTACTGGTTCTCTCTTTTGACAGTGGAATTAGTATCATCAGCTTCTTAATGAATTACATCCCAATGTAATGAACTCCACGTAAGCTCCAGATAATTTCACTGAGCGGTGATTTTTTTATAATGAATTAACAAGTTTCTAGAAAACACATTCCCAACAAGCAAGAATAAAGAAGAAATAATCTAAAACACATTTTGTTTTTTCTCACCCAACCAGAGCCACTGGAAATCACCATAAAAATGTTGTTCCCATTTTATTCCTTCTCCACTCTCCAAAGGAATGAATATGGAGAGTGAGGGATAATGTTTTGTTTACTTTAGGGGAAAGTTTTGCTGAAAATTGAAGGAAATGACCTGAAGTGAATTAAGGAAAATTATAATTTCTGCTCATTGAGAACTGTAAATAGGTTTTCCTTCTGCCTTTTACCACATCACAGAAAACACATAATCATACACATTTTGTAATGTGAACTTTATGTCATTAGAGAAAATAGTTATCTTTAAAAGTGTTTAATTGTAGACAATTCAAGATAATTAAATTAGTGGAACTCTATTTGCGTGAACTATTTCATGCAGAATTGTCATATATTTCTTACAGTAGCAATAGTACTTTTCAACACTATGTTCTAGGTACTCTGCTAAGCACTGTAAATTTATCATCTCATTTAATTTCTTTCAACAGTGCTTTAAGGTCAGCCTATAAAGAATAAGTAATTGCCTAAGATCACAGCTAGTAAGTGTCAAAGCCATATTGAAATCCAAATTTTTCTGGCTCCAAACCATATTCTTCACTGTAGTAGTCTGTTGCCTCTCAGGAAACAGTATATTACTTACGCTGTATTAGGAAGCGAGTGTAATACCACTCCATAATTTAGTCTGTAATAGTAAGTAAACGTTCTAGGTAATTGGAATTTAAGCATTAAAACATTTCCTTATCACTAGAGGCATCTTTTTAGTTAATTTATTGTTGTCATCATGGTGTTTCCTTCAATGAATCGCCACTGGAGTGTAGGATTTTTTGCTTGTATACAAAATGACTCCAATTTCCTTGCCTTTTGCATCTCATTTTTAATGTGTTTTAATTGTTCACAAAGGCATTTTCTGATACTGCCTCAAGCAACACTTCACATTTGCCTTTTTATTTCCTGCTTTGAATTTATGGCTGTTCAGAAAACCAAAAATATTATTAAGATCATAGTTTGGGTAGATTCAGTAAGCTCTGATGGAAAATTGAAGGATTTATTGTCAGCATATCGTTTTTACAAACAACTTTGTAAGCCTCTGTCAGATAGTTTTGATTGCCAGGTAAATGACCTCTATGTAAATATGACATTGTATTTTTTTTAAATTCTAACAAGCAAATGCTAATATTACTCCTATAATTATTCCTAATTTTAAATTCATTTTTTATCCAGCTTATAAAATAAGGATAAGGTACTTCATAATTTTCAGCTAAAAACAACTGAATTATTTACCTTAGAAATAAATATATTTAATTTCCTCATTAGTCATCTTAATTGAGCTACTTTCTCTTAATATTTAAATAATAAAAAAGCCTTGTGTATGTCTTCACATCGTGTTTTTGTCTTAACTGTGTACCTATTTAATTCTGCCTTTGTAATTCTTCTCTTTCACTATTAGGTTTTAACCAAAGAATTTTATAGTCTCCAAGCCTCTTCTGAAAAACGCATTACTGAACTTCAAGCACAGAACTCGGAGCATCAAGCAAGGCTAGACATTTATGAGAAACTGGAAAAAGAGCTTGATGAAATAATAATGCAAACTGCAGAAAGTAAGTCTCCCCACACACACACGGGCAACTTTTTTTTCTGGCAACAAAGGAAGCCTGACATTATTTCTATAACTACTTTGGGACCAGGCACTGTGTAATCTTAGCACTTTGGACAGCCAAGGTGGGCAAATCACTTGAGGTCAGGAGTTCGAGACCAGCCTGGCCAGCATGACGAGACCCCGTCTCTACTAAAAATACAAAAAAAAATTACCCAGGAGTGATATTGGGTAATCCCAGCTACTCCAGAGGCTGAGGCAGGAGAATTGCTTGAACCCGGAAGGCAGAGGTTGCGTTGAGCCAAAATCATGCCACTGTACTCCAGCCCAGACAACAGAGCAAAACTGTCTCAAAAAAAAAAGAATAAAACTACTTTGCTATATTTTCTTAAAATATAATTGGTGACTATTTCTAAATAAAATTCTGTATTTCAAATATTTGTTCATCTTCATCTCAGAAATTGCAGTCAAAAAAGAAACAAGTTAAATATGATAGCTTTTATCTTTTTTATTTTTTATCTAATTCACTTATTCTGGAAGTGTTAAGTATTTACATCTGTCAGGAATTAGGGATTAGGAATTCATGGAAATAATTCCCATCTCAAGGGGTTTCTAATCTACTGGGGAGATGAACATAATAACAAATAATTAGAGTAGCAAGATAAATGCTATAAGCAAGAAATATGCAGTTCTCAGTGGAAATACAAAAGAGATCATTAATTAATCCCACCTTTAAAGGAGGCGAGGAATATCTAAGAGGGGAGATGACACTGGAATTAGTCTTTTTTTTTTTTTTTTTGAGATGGAGTTTCGCTCTTGTTGCCCAGGCTGGAGGCTGGAGTGCAATGGTGCGATCTCAGCTCACCTCAACCTCTGCCTCCGGGTTTCAAGTGATTCTCCTGCCTCAGCCTCCGAGTCACTGGGATTACAGGCATGCACCACCACACCCACCTAATTTTGTATTTTTAGTAGAGACAGGGTTTCTCCATGTTGGTTAGGCTAGTCTCAAACTCCCGACCTCAGGTGATCCGCCCGCCTCGGCCTCCCAAATGCTGGGATTATAGACGGCCACCGTGCCTGGCCTTGGAATGAGTCTTGAACTACAAATAGAAATTCATTTGATGGTATTGTGTTATAATCTTTGATCTTTAATTTCTATTTTCCGTTTTTCTTGTTTTCCCCTCTTGTTACGTTATCTTCCTGTCTTATCCCTAACATTAATAAATATTTTAAATTAACATTTCACCGTTGGCTGTGATGTTTGCTACAGTACATTATTTGTGTTCAAAAGTCAGATAACTGTAGCATTCTTATAAAAATGGGATTAAACTTCAATTGAAGTTGAATTTGAATCTAGGTAGGGTTCTAATTATTTTAGGCACATTTTCACATAAGGACTGTATTTACTTGTAGGCCAATGTAAGAAAAACTTTTATTTCTTTCCTATCATTGTCCTATTTCCCATTTCCAAGGTCAGTGTCTGATAACTGCAATAGATTTTAAATTTATCTTCAGTTTCTTCACTGGAGTTCAAGTAATCTTTGTAACATTCAAATTTTCATATCATATGCCTGCTTTAATGACTTTTATTGTCTTCATTAAGACAGTAAAGTCAAATTTCTTTACATGACTTTGTGATTAGCCTCATGTTTACCTTTCTACTTTTCATATCTTGCCATTCCCCTCCATGTCATATTATTGTCTTGAAAGTTCCATACTCTTTCTTATCTCCATAACTTTGCATATGTTCCTTTGTCTAAACAAATTAGGAATAGAAGGAAACTTCCTCAGTCTGAAAAAGGGCATTTATAAAAACCAATAGCTAAAATTGTACTTAATGGTGAAATATTAAATGCTTTCCACATTAAGGGGGAGAGTAAGACAGGGATTCCTATTTTCATGATTTATATGATTTATATTAAGCACTGTATTTGAATTCCTAATCTGTGAGATAAGGATAAGAGAAGATATAAAATATATAAAAATCAGAAAGGAATAATAAGAATGTGTTTTCAGATTACCAAACAACTACTAAAACTGGTAAGTGAATATAGCAGGATATACAGTCATTACCCAAAAATATACTAGGAGTAAACAATTGGAGAAGTAAGTAGCAGCAAAAAACACAAAATACTTAGGAATAAATTTAAGCCAAAAAACCCTACAGATCATTGCTAAGAGAAAAGAATCACTCCCCCCAAAATCACGAAATATATTGTGAATTCTATCAATTTAGTGTTCTTCTAGTCACAGTGGCAGCAGGCTTTTTTGTATTTCATTCATATGGAATGCAAAGGACTGGCATATCCAAAGCAATCTTGAAAAAAGTTGAAGCCCTATGTGGTGGTACACTCCTATAGTCCCAGCTACCTGGGAGGCTGAGGCAGGAGGATTGCTTGAGCTTAGAGGTTAAAGCCTGTAGAGTGCGATGATCGTGCCTGTGAATACCCACTGAACTCCAGCCTGGGCAACATGGCGCGACCTTCTCTCCCCCACAAAAAAAAAGAACAAATTGGAAGAATTGCACTACCTGTTTTCAAGACTTACTATAAAGCTTCAATATCAGGCTAATATAGTACTGGCTTAAGGAAAGACAAATACAGCAATGAAACAGACTAGAAAACCCAGAAACAGATCCATACTTAAATAATAATTTCATTTTTAACAACGCAGCAAAGCAAATAAATGGAGAAAGGAAAGTTTGTTCAGTCAATGGTACTAAAAAAAATGGACATCTTTATGGAAATAAACTTCCATACACCAATATTAATCTGAGATGATACCTAAATGGAATAGCTGAAACTATAAATATGTAACAGAAAACATAGGTGAGTATCTTTACAACTTGGGGTACATTAAGACCTTTTTTGACATGGCCCTTAAAAGTAATTATCATAACAGAAAAATTGATAAACTAGATATCATCAAAATTTAAAACTTTTATTCAAAAGACACCATTAAGAAATGAATAGCCAAGAACAGACTCAAAGAAAATAACCACAATTTTATGTCTGACAAAGGAATGATATCCAAAATAAGAAAATATTGAGGAGAAAATATTCACAAAACATAGATTAGACAAAAAAAAAAAAAAAAAGATATCCAAGCGTGGTGGGCTGAAAAACATCCTTCTAGAGATGTCCGTGTCCTGTTGGGCGTAGTGACTCGTGCCTGTAATTCCAGCACTATGGGAGGCCGAGACATGTGGATGTCTTGAGCTCAGGAGTTCAAGACTAGCCTGACACAGTGAGACCCCATCTCTAAAAAGAAAGAGAGAAAGAGAGAGAGAGAGAGGAGAGAGAGAGAGAGAGAGAGAGAGAGAGAGAGAAGGGGAGGGAGGGAGGGAAGGAAGGAAGGAAGGAAGGAAGGAAGGAAGGAAGGAAGGAAGGAAGGAAGGAAGGAAGGAAAGAAGGAAGGGGAAAGAGAAAGAAAAGAAGGAAAAAAGGAAGGGAAGGAAGGAAGGGAAGGGAATAAGGAAGAAAGGAAGGAAAGAAACACAGGGAAAGAAAAAGAAAGAAAAGAAAGGAAGGAAAGAAAAGAGAAAAGAAAAATGTCCATGTCCTTGTCTTTGGAACCTCTGAAAGCTGGAAAAGGCAAGAAAACAGATTTTACCATAGAACCTCCAGACAGAACCAGCCCTACAAAGCATTGACTTCAGGTCAGTGAGGCTGATTTTTGGACTTATGGCCTCTAGAGCTATCAAATAATAAATTTGTATTGTTTAAACCATAAAGTCTGGCAATCTGTTACGCTACCAGTAGGAAATTAATATACCAGAATATATATTTAAAAATTTTTTATAACTCAGTGATAAAAAAAAAATAGTCCTATTTAAAACATGGGCAAAATGTTTAAACACTTCGCAAAGGAAGACATGTGAATGACAAGCATAGTAAAAGTATTCAACATTACTAGTCATGAGGGAAAAGCAGATTAAAGTCCCAGTGAGATACCACTGTATACACACAATAATGGCTGAAATTAGAAAGACTGACTATACCAAATGTTGGTGAGAAGTGGAGCAACTGGCAGTTTCTTACAAAATGATCAAACAACCTAATCAGTGATCCAACATTTCCACTACTTACCTAAGAGAGAAGGCATATACACATTAAAATATTTCCACTAGAATGTTCATAGGAAATTTATTCATAGTAGTCAAAAGCTGGCAACAACCCAGGTGTTTATCTCAAAGGAAAATGGTTAATAAAACCATTATACATTCATGTAGTAGAATACTTCTCCTCACTGAAAAGAAACAATTGACTTAACATCATGGATGAATCTGAAAAACATAAAGTATACTTTATATAATCATATAGTATAATACTATGATTATAGTATATAGTATGCTTATACTGTATGTTTATATAAAGTTCTAAAAGAGGCAAAAGTATGATGAAAAAAATCAAGGGGTAGGCGGTAAAAAAAAATTTTTTTAATTTTTAAAAAGACAAAAATCAGAACTGTAGTTGTCTCTAAAGATGATTGTCACCAAGAATTAACTGAGAAAAGTGACATGGAACTTTCCAAGGTATTCAAATGTTCTATATCTTGATAGGGTTTGTGTTACACGTGTGTATACATTTCAAAACTTTTACATTTCAAAACTCGTTGAATGGTAGACTTTAAAAATAAAATTTATACATGGTAAAAGTTACAAATCTTATTTTTTGGAAAATAACTAAATACATATTGAACTATAATTGATGATTTGCATGTTAAACTGTTGAGGAGTGAAGTGTGCAGATGTCCATAGCTTTCTTTGAAATGCATCAAAAAAACAGATTCATGGAAACAGGGATGGATATATGTGTAATAAACACATAGTATGTTTGATTTAGAATGCAGATGTTGGAGCTAGGCGCAGTGGCTCACGCCCTTAATCCCAGCACTTTGGGAGACCAAGGCAGGATGATTGCTTGAGCCCAGAAGTTCAGGGCCAGCCTGGGCAACATGGCAAGACCCCATCTGTACAAAAAAATAAAAAATGAACCAGGCATGGTGGTGCCAGCTACATGGGAAGGTGAGGTGGAATGGTCACCTGAGCCCTGAACATCAAGGCTGCAGTAACTGTGTTCGTGCCACTGCACTCCAGTCTGGGTGACAGAGTGAGACCCTGTCTCAAAAAAAAAAAAAAAATTGCAGATGTTGAGTATATGGATGTATACTGTACAGTTTTTTCAGTGTGTCCATGTGTATAAATATTTTCTTAAAATCTTCAGAATATAGAAATTAATTTTTGTTATGGTAGTGTCTAAACCAATTTCAAATAAAATAGATTTACTAGAAGATCAATAACTAGGTTCTCTATCAGTTCACATTGGAAATTAAAATACACCTTATCCTTTTAATGAATACTTATCAATTAACTAAAATTTCAAACAAGTGAGCACAGACTTGTTTTAGTACTACATTGTATACAATTTTCAAAGGCTTGCCATTTAATTCAGGTAATTTCAGCTGACATGAAGGTGATTAGGCTTCATTTATTAAGGTGTAACCATAGCAAATTAAAGTATCTTATTGATACCTGTATTGCTTTCTGTAATCAAATAAGTATTATTTGGATATTTGAGTTTAGTTTTCAAAGATTTCATCAAGTTGTTAAAAGTACAAGTATTGCCTAAAAGCTAAATAAACTCAAATTAGAAAAAAAAAAAAACAAAACAAAACCCTAGATTTCTAGTTGTTAAATTCAGTTACCTGCTACGCATCCTCATCACACTTATAACCTCCACTAGGCATTTGTCAAATTTCTCAGAACTCCCTTCTCTTTGCTTCTTGAATCACCTGCCTTTGTTTATTTTCCATCACTTAACTACTTTCTCGATAATCTTATCCCTTTCCACAACTTAAGTTACTATCAATAGGCTAGTAATTTCTATAGTTAGAGACAGGGGCTCACTGTGTTGCCCAGTCTGGAGTGCAGTGGTACAATCGTAGCTCACTGCAGTCACAAACTCCTGGGTTCAAGTGATCCCCCTGCCTCATCCTTCCAAGTAGCTGGGACTACAGACACATGCCATCATGCCCAGCTAATTATTTTTTGTAGAGACACGGTCTCACTATGTTGCCCAAAGTGATCTCAAACTTCTGGCCTCAAGCGATCCTCCTGCGTTGGCCTCCCAAAACACTGGGTTTATAGGTATGAGCCACCATGCACAGCTGAAAAATTAACATTATTTGCATTTCCTCTTTCTTCCCTGAAACTTCCTAATTTTTCTGTGCAGTTGCTCTCTGTATTAGCAGCTTTCACATCTCAGATTTTATCACCTGTGGATTGAAAATATTGGGGAAAAAGTAATAAAAAATAATACATTTTTTAAAATACAGTATAACTATATATATAGCATGTACAATGTGGTAGGTATTATAAGTGATGCAGGCAAGGTTTAAAGTGTATGTGAAGGTGTAGATATGTTATATGCAGATATATGCCATTTTATATAAGGGACTTAATCATCTGTGGATTTTGGTATCCTCAGAGTTCCTGGAACCAATCCCCCAGGGATACTAAAGGACGACCAACTGTATTTTTGATCTGTTAGTAAACTTTTATCTAATCATCCTACTAGCTTTTATCAACCTTTATTCCTCCTTCATTCAAACTAGAGTGCCTCATCTCACTCACACCTGCTCAGTTGTCTAGAATCCAAGTTCTTTTCTTCACTGCTATTATGGACTAGATCTCAACTGGTATTATAATTTGTTAGGAATTCTCTGTGCCAGTATTCTAAGCCATCCTCTTCCCCATTATTGGAATTTTTAAAATGATATCTGAATCAACAACAAAAATCAATTGGTCATGCCACCTTCTTGTATTATAGTTTCTTATTGATGTTAGAATAAAATCCAGACTACTCAGCCTAACAAACAAGACTTTAGTTCCATTCACTGTTGGAACTTAGTCTGCCTTTCTACTACCACCGTTCTCCAGACCAAATTCAACCACTTTCCTCACAATTACTAAAACTTCACATATCTTACAAGTCTGTGCTTCTGCACATGGACTTCTCTCCTATTCCTTCACTGAATCTCAGTCTCCCCATATCTACCCTATACCTTGTAGCATGGGAAATAGTGGCACTCAGATGCAGTTGCTCTGTGCTCTGCTTCTAAGACATGTTGTTCAGATCTCTTTAATAGCGTTGTTCAGATCTCTTTAGTAGCATTGACCAAGTTGTGTAATACATTGTTTTTGTAATTAATCCCTGCTAGAATAGTTATCCCATGATTTATTAATCCATTAAGTATTAAACTCACATTTAGCATGTCCATTAATATCTAACTTACGGGTTTTTGAGATGTAAACTAAATTTACCCTTCTGCCCTCTGAATTTAGAACTATTAAGGAGAGACAAGAGTCAGTTACATATCTAAATATTAGCTCTAGTTCTAGTAGAGCTGATTTGGAGAACTCATCTTGGATCTGGACTTATCTGATAGCTGATCATAGTATTGGTAATGGCGTGTATCATCTCTTCCATGTGTCCGAACTAGTAATTCTTCCTCAGAAAGCTAATCCTGATTCACCATGAAAGATAGGTACAAAATTAAAAGAAAACAGTTAATGAATGTTTCTAAAATCTTTACTACAGAAGGGCCAATCAACAAATGTATGCGTATTACATTGATAGGCATGCAGATGATGAAACATCATTATGGTTGTAAAATATGTGGCTTTGTTTTAATTCTGAAATATTCCTGAAAGTGGTTTATCTTTTTAACATTAAAATAATGGTTGCTGATAAATAATATTATAAAAGTTTTTGTATGTCATTGACTGCTTTTACTTGAGCTGTTAAAACTATAGCCTTTGATGAAATTTTTTTGGTGTTTTGGGGGGTTTTTTTGATGATGAAATATTTTTTGGTCGAGTGTGGTGGCTCACACCTGTAATCCCAGCACTTTGGGAGGCTGAGGCGGGCAGATCACCTGAGGGCTGGCAGATCACCTGAGGTCGGGAGTTTGAGACCAGCCTGGCCAACATGGCGAAACCCTGTCTCTACTAAAAATACCAAAAAAAAATTAGCCAGGCTTGGTGGTGGGCACCTGTAATCCCAGCTACTGGGGAGGCCGAGGCAGGAGAATCACTTGAACCTGGGAGGCAGAGGTCGCCATGAGCAGAAATAACACCATTACACTCCAGCCTGGGCAACAAGAGCAAAACTCCATCTCAAAAAAAAATAGGTGTGTATATATATATTTTTTTAATCCCAACTTGCAGTAAAATGTCATTGCATTTCAAGTTTTTTAGCCAGAAGATGTTAACTTGTTAAAATTCCTTTTGGGAAGTGGCATGACAATAGCAGAATTTAAAAGTAAATTATTTTCACTGAATTTTTTTATATTTAAAAAAGAGTAAGGCCATCAATACATGCTTAGAGCTGCACAGTTTTTAATAGAGTAACCTACATAAGTACATAATTTTATTGTTGCAAATTAAAATAAAGTTGTTCTGATAAAATAATATTTGTCCTAATTTAAAAATCATTTATTTTATCAAGAACAGAATTGATGACTTTGATATGTTATCATTATTTGTTATATTATATAGTATATTTCATGCAAAAAGCCTTTGAGTCCTTCAGAATAATATATGTATTATTATACTATTTAACAAGAAAACCTAATGTGATATGATGCAATCCCTTATACATTGCAAAAATAAATGGAGCAAATTCAAGCAAGGATATACTTTAAGAAATATGCTTCTACTTACAAATGGGCTGTTTAAGATTACATATTAGCCCTTTCTAATGTTTTTATGCTCCTTAATTTATTATAACCTCTTTTATTTTCATTTCTGCCATGTTTTTAAAGGAAAAATTAAGTTATCTCACATTATATACTTTAATATTTTCCAGTTGAAAATGAAGATGAGGCTGAAAGGGTTCTTTTTTCCTATGGCTATGGTGCTAATGTTCCCACAACAGCCAAAAGACGACTAAAGCAAAGGTAAAATCAATATATATTTATTTGATTTTTCTACTCAAGCTGAATGTAATTACATTTGTGCTTTCTGATAATGTGCTGAGTTCAGTGACAAAGTCCTTTATTCTTACTCTGCATAAATATTAAATTTCTCACAAAATAAAACAGTAATAATCATGTATTTCATAGATATTTAAATAAATTTAATGGTTTGTAGAATAGAAGTGTACATAAGAATTTCTGTAGAATTAGATTTGATGATGAGGACCTCATTTTTATTTTCACATTAATTTCAGATGAGCTACAAATGCTTTGTATCAACAATATTCAGATTAAAATTAATTATGCTTCTTTTTGCTTTCTCTCATTTTTATTCACCTGCCTACATTCCTTGACATATACGTTAGGGAGAGTGATAAGGGGAGTTAATGCATATATTGTGATTGAAACTGTAAAAGGCTTTATGAAAACCAGGAGAATATTTGGAAGATCCACTAGTTATCTTGTGAGATACTGCTTAAAAGTACAATCAGCCCTCTATATCCATGGGTTTCACATGTGTGAATTCAATCAACCGCTGATCAAAAATATTTGAGAAAAGAATGGATGATTGCATCTATGCTGAACATGCGCAGACTTTTTTTCATGTCATTATTCTGTAACACAATACAGTTATTCACATAGCATTTACATTTTGTTAAGTATGATAAGTAATCTAGAGGTGATTTAAAGTATATGGGAGGATATACATAGGTTATATGCAAATATTATACCAATATTATGTAAGGGACTTGAGCACTCATGGATTTTGGTATCCACAGGAGGTGGGGAGTGTACACTGGAACCAGTAATCCCGTGGATAGCAACAGACAACTGTACACTAACAGAAAATTGTACCTACATTAATCGGGTTTCCAGTTGACCTGCCTGATTTTTATTCTTAACTCCTCTCTTGCACCAAAATTTATCCTACTTTGCAAAAACATCTCACTGCCCCATTCACTACCACATCAAATCCATCAAATCTAAATATTTCTTTCAGACTTCCAAGCTCCTCCATAATGTAGCTCTACCTCTCCAGCCTTATTTGCCTCTCTACCCAAAATGCAGTGGATATACCTATTTCTCTGCCTATAAAACATCTGTTTTCTCTGTACCACACAGTAGAGCATTTCTCTTATCTCATTAGCTATCATTTCCTGTATAATTTATCTATCTAGATGGAAAGTTCTTCAAGGTCAGCAGCTGCTTTTTTTATTTTTATTTATTTATTTATTTTTTTTTTGAGACAGAGTCTCACTCTGTCACCCAGGCCTGGATTATAGTAACACAGTCTCAGCTCACTGCAACCTCCACCTCCCGGGTTCAAGCAATTCTCCTGCCTCAGTCTCCCAAGTAGCTGGGACTACAGGCATGCACCACCACACCCTGCTAATTTTTGTATTTTTATTAGAAACGGGGTTTCACCATGTTGGCCAGGCTGGTCTTGAACTCCTGGCCTTGGCCTCAAGTGATCCAACTGCCTCCGCCTTCCAAAGTGCTGGAAACACAGGAGTGATTCACCACGCCTGGTCTGGCAACTACATCTTTTTTTTGTTGTTTTGTTTGTTTGTTTGTTTGTTTGTTTGAGACAGAGTCTCACTGTGTCTCCCAGGCTAGAGTGTAGTGGCACGATCTCAGCTCGCTGCAACTTCCACCTCCCGGGTTCAAGCAATTCTCCTGTCTTAGACTCCCAAGTAGCTGGGACTATAGGCGTGTGTTGCCATGCCTGGCTAATTTTTGTATTTTTAGTAAAGACAGGGTTTCACCATATTAGCCAGGCTGGTCTCAAACTCCTGACCTCAAGTGATCCACCCGCCTTGGCCTCCCAAAGTGCTGGGAGTACAGGCATGAGCTACCACGCCCTGCCAGCTACATCTTACTCTTGTTTATTTATCACTTTCTCTATCTAGCTCAGTGCAGGATACCTAGTAAAATTGTTTCTTCATCAGAGCATTTGAGAATTCAAAGTTGCTTTTCTTGTGTGAACTGATTTAGACATTTAGAGACACTAAGAAAATGACTAATTATACACTAAGAAAATGACTCAGAAAATAGAACGTCTGTGTGGCTATCTAAAATGATGTAACCTCATTAATATAGTGGTGAATGAAAAAAAATAAAGTGATGTAGGATATAAAGACCACTTTATAGAAAACAAGAAAAGAAAGTTAGTTCTAAGCCATGCTTAGAACTTATGGCTCTCACCAGTTAAACTAAATATATGCCAAATTTTGATCAAGGCTAGACTAATAGAAAGTATCAATTTGTAGCTGGAATGTTTAATTCTGTCTGGTGAGGATTCAGATATTTCAGAATTATGTATTATTTTGTAAAAAATCAATCCCATTCCCATTTCCTCCAAAAGTCACAACAGGTAACCTAGGGTATTTTGTAATTTTCAGCATATCTGTTTCTTAGTCCAATGTTGCCTAAGGAAGAATAGAACATAGTTTTGTGGGTTAGAAACTTATCAGTGGTAAATGATAGGTAAAATACTAAAACTTGAAATTTAAAGGGAAAGGTCACATTCTCTTCTCTATTTTGGCTTCTGAATCCTTCAAAAGAATCTTCGTTACAAGAATAAATGGGGCTGGGTGCAGTGACTCACACCTGTATTCCCAACACTTTGGGAGGCCAATATAGGCAGATTGCTTAAGTCCAGGAGTTTGAGAACAGCCTGGGCAACATGGTGAAACCCCATCTCTACAAAAAATACAAAACTTAGCCGGGCCTGGGGACACGTGCCTGTAGTCCCAGCTATCCTACTCAGGAGACTGAGGTGAGAGGATTACCTGAGCCCAGGAGGTCGAGGCAGCAGTGAACCGTGATTGTCCCCCTACACTTCAGCTTAGATAGCAGAGTGAGACCTTGTCTCCAAAAAGAATAAAAGAAAAGAATTCTACTGTTAGAAGTTCACTTTTCTTAGCCCCAAATACTGAGTTTTTTCAAAATTGCAAGCTATTATTGCTGTTGCACCTTACTATTTTTTTAAGAATTTTTTAAAATAGAGGTTGGTTTTTAATATTTAAAGTGAGGATTTAAGGAACCACAACTGATTCATACTCGAAATAATGTTAACTGTCCAAATATCCTAAAGATTCTATCACTGAGCTATCTATGTGCCTTGAACATGTGCCTAATGGGCATGCTATTAATATCTCCTGCCAGCTGGTGCCAGGCATTCTTCTCATGGTGAGCCAGAGGGTTATTTTGAGGAAGTGCTTCTCAGGTCATCTAAGCTGAATGACGGGAAAGTAAGGCTAGATATCCAAAGAGAACATTTATGCATTCCTTCATGCATTCAACAACTTTTATTGAGTGCTTACTGTATGCACAAAATTGATCAGTGGCACTAAAGATCCCAGGTTAGGGTCTGACACATTTCTGAAGTTTGCAAAGTCCACATCTGAGATCATAATGGATATTTGTGAAGAAGGCAGTGGCTTTGTGCTCTTTTTATGTTTATTTAAGATAAAAGCATTATAACCTTTGAGAGAATTATATTTAATCCTTCACATTTGAAATTAAAGGATTGGAGCCAGATGTGCTGGCATGCACCTGTAATCCCAGCTCTGGGAAGCCTGAGGCAGAAGGATCACTCGAGACTAGCAGTTTGAAGCTGTAGTACACTGTAATTGCACCTGTGACTAGCCACTGCACTCCAGTCTGGGCAACATAGAGAGACTCCCATCTCTCAAAAAAAGAAACGAAAAAAATCAATGGAAACTTAAGGTGAATGATAAAACAACTCAGTCAGAATAGTAAATGAAATATATGCAAAATAAAGTTTTCATTGTACATCAGCCTACACCAAAATGTATTAAAGTTTCAAAAGAACTTATTTTCCAACTACTACACAATAGATTCCATTCATACTAAATTTGGTTTAAAATCTTATATATTGAACAACCAGAATTAGATATTTTAGGGTAACATTTAATTGAAAGGAGGTTTCTGATTTGTTATAACAGTAATGTTTATTTTATTTTATTTTATTTTTATTTTTTTGAAGTTGGAGTCTCGCTCACTCTGTCACCCAGGCTGGAGTGCAGTGGCATGATCTTGGTTCACTACAACCTCCGCCTCCCAGGTTCAAGCAATTCTCCTGCCTCAGCCTCCCAAGTAGCTGGGACTACAGGCGCACACCACCACGCCTGGCTAATTGTTTGTATTTTAGTAGAGACAGGGTTTCACTGTGTTGCCCAGGCTGGTCTCAAGTGATCTCAAACTCCTAAACTCAGGCAATCGGCCCACCTCAGCCTCCCAAAGTACAAGGATTACAGGCATAAGCCACCATGCCCACCCATGTTTATTTTATAAAATTGGAAAATTACTGGTAATCTTACCATCCAAAATAACCACTCGGAAATGCACACAGATTTATATACTTTCTTACTTATTTAGGATATTATTGCTTGTAATTTAATAGTTTAATTTATTATCATAGAATTCCATTCTAAACATTTTCTTATGTCATTGTGTATTCTTCAGAAAGGTCATTTTTAATGGTTATCCAAAACATTAATTTTTAGGACTTCTGTTTTTGAGTGCTATATTTTCGTTAATAAATTGTATAGTTACTGAAAATTATCATTAGTTGCCGATTGCAACCCAGGCAGTACCACAAAATTAAAAATGAGAAAATGGATTTGAAGTGCCTGACAGAGTAGATCTTCAGTAAGTGCTAGGTTGTTACACCTTGATGTGTTCTTAAAGTAAATTACATAGTTAATTTTAGACGAAAAGCCAGGGTTCTGAAATCTTTTACTAGGCACAATTTGAGTTTTCATGTAAGACAATATTGTTTTAAAATTGTACAGAAGCCTCTTGAAATAATTAGTAGGGATACCCCTCAAACATGAAACTTTCTTTAATATTAGTCCGTTTTTAAGAGTCTCACTCTGTTACCCAGGTTGGAATGCAGTGGTGCCATCATAGCTCACTCTTATCTCAAACTCCTGGGCTGAAGCGATTCTTTTTTCTGCCCTCCTGAGTAGCTGGGCACCCTGTACCTAGCTAATTTTTTTATTTTTTATTTTTTGTAGAGACAGGGTCTTGCTGTGTTGCCCAGGCTGTTCTTGAACTCCTGGCCTCAAGCAATCATCCCACCTCAGCCTCCAAAAGTTCTGGAATTACAGGCTTGAGTCACCATACCCAGCCAATTTTTTTAAAACTCTTTCTGGGACACAATTATAGAAAGTTACAAGGGCTTATACAATTAAAGTACATTAAAATAAAATGGGCTCTCCTTGACTAAACTTGAAAATCTGAAGTAATGTTTTCCTTTCTGTCGGGATTGTTTTGAAAATAGTGAACAAGATTTTCTGGTTACATGTTTTGGTTATGCCCTTTAACCTGCCACACTAAATGGTAACACCCAGGCACTAACGTGGTCTTTGTATATGCCTCTGTGTTTTGGCTAATCTGAATGTGGAGACTGTTCTGATGTTCTTAAACCTTTCAAATTGTAAGATTTACTGCATACTATAGTTTCTCTAGTTTTATAAAAAGCTTTAAGTTAAAACTTTCAGTTTACTGAGCTTCATAATAAAAAAAAATAAAGCAGAGGAAACTAACAAAATTTTATGTATGATAAACATGTTTTCCTTTCCTTTATTCTCATATATATGAGTTCTCATTTTTGTCCTTAGGAAAAGTTGTACTCATTTCATTTGGGATGGCTTTAGGAATAGTTCTTTAAAAAGTTGCTGCTATTCTATTCCTGACAAATTTGGAAGTGTAAGCCTATAGAAGAAACCAGAGAAAGTCTCATATAACTACAGATAATCAGCATGAGATCACTATTTAGTCCTCAGTCATTTCCAGCTGAGCAGGTAGTATAAGGACCAACCTTAAGCTTTTTGAAAGTGGGATCCTTCTGGCACATGTCCCCTTCTTTACAACCATCTTCCATGCCGTGCTAGTAGAGATAGAACTCTGATCTACTGAAACTGAGAAAGATCAAATAACTAATAATCATGCCTCACATATTCTTGTTCATTTGGAGATTTGGTAATAGTAAGACACCATACCAATATGAAGAACCCAGAACAGAGCATCAGTCCTCCATTGTGCTTCAATATCTCAGATATAAACAAAACTCGGCATGTCCACATTGGCTAAGCTGAAAATGTTAGGAAATTGTATGTAGTAATCAGAAATACAGATACCATGGACAGAGCCAAGACCAATAACCTATATTTGGCATCAAGAAGTGCTAAGAGAGCTAAAAGGTAACCCTTAGGGAATACTAATTTGACCAAGAAACAGGTGAAATTTTTGTTTAATATTTAGGTATACAACCAATATACTGATGATGTTAGTTTCTAGATGATATCAAACTTAATCTTGGTATAAGTGAAAATCATATGGCAATTAATGTATTAATAATTACAAAGAAGTATGGTACCTACTTAAGTGTCCCAATAGATAGCTTATAAAAGCATTGCTTTCTTGAGAAATTCAGTACATTCTACACCAAAAAAATAGCCTTTAGCAAGAGTCATTTTTCCTGACTTATTCATAGTTATTCTTCTTAAAGATCTTAGCGGGGCCAGGCATGGTGGCTCATGCCTATAATCCCAGCACTTAGGGATCCTGAGGCAGGTGAATCACCTGAGGTCAGGAGTTCAAGACCAGCCTGGCCAACATGGCGAAACCCCATCTCTGCTAAAAAGACAAAAATTAACTGGCATGGTGATGGGTGCCTGTAATCCCAGCTACTCTGGAGGCTGAGGCAGGAGAATTGCTTGAACCCAGGAGGCAGAGATTGCAGTGAGCCCAGGTCATGCCATTGCACTCTAGCCTGGGTGACAAGAGCAAAACTCTGACTCAAAAAATTTAAAAAGATAAAGATCTTAGGACTTGTTTTCATTGTATGTTCATTGTGTTGAGGAGGCATAAACTCGGCTGTAGTTAAGCAGTTCTTCATCTGTCTTGTTTTGAATTTCATTTAAACACTCTTGTTTCTTCCCACTTGTAAGATCCCAGACTTCTAAAGAGGATCCACCTATAGCACCAAATCACTCACCAAAGCAATATGCCCACTTAAAGTTTTAGAAGGTTGAATATAGAAGTGGTGAATTGGTATCTAAGACGTTTGCCTTCTTATTAACTTTATGCACTTTTTAATTGCTAGTTCAATGCTTAATATTGAGCATTAGTTGTATTTTATTGTTTTTCTTTAATTGCCCATTATTAGCAATAGGTGTACCTTAATGTTGAGGTGCTGCAACCTCAGAATATGGTTTCTAACAATGTGTTCATTTGAACAAAATGCACTTAAAACAAAATCAGTCAAGAGGTACTTATGGCTGTGCACATGTCTTACGCCTATAATCCCAGCACGGTAGGAGGCTGAGGTGGGAGGATCACCTGAACCCAGGAGTTGGAGACTAGCCTGGGTAACAATGTGAGACACAGCCTCTACAGAAATTTTAAAAATGAGCCAATCATCCTAATGCCCCAGTGGTCCCAGCTATGTGGGAGGCTGAGCTGGGTCACTTGAGCCCAGGAGGTCAAGGCTGCAGTAGCCATGTTTGCACCACTGCACTCTAGCCTGGGCAATAGAGTGAGACCCTGCCAAAAAAAAAAAAAGGAGAAGAAGATTTATTAAGTACCCACTCTGATCAGCTCTATAGTTAGATACCACAGGGGATAAGACTCCTGTCATTTTATGAGTTGCATCTGTTTAGGGAGAAATGATTAACATACATGAAAGAATATATAAACTTTAGTACCATATCATATGTTGGGCTAGGCTGTGTCAGTCAGAGGAATAGAGATCAGTAAAGGCTGGCACAGTCAGAAATGGAGGAAGTGGAACTCAAAGGGAGCCTTTAAAGAAAATCTTCAGACTGGAGGACCAACAAAAGGCAGTGAAAGGAACACAGAAAACATATTTCTGAGACATTAAGTAGAGTAGACATCAATGGCAAATAAGGTTGGTTCCAGTGAGATTATAGAGGGCCTTGATATTTTTAAATAATTTAGAGATAGAGTAAAACTAACCATGAAGGTCAGATTTGAAAGCGGATGGGAAAAGGATATAGACATCAGTTCACTCTGTAAAAAATACAGATGTCTGACAAACATACGAGACAATGCTTCACCTCACAAATAAAGAAATTTAATTTAAAGCAGGATTTTATGTTTATAAAGTTAGCAAAACTTCCAAAGATCGACAATGCTCCATATTTGTTGGATTATGAAGAAACAGGAGGTAGGAGTGAACGTTCATTCATTCAATAGATAATTTCTAAATACCTCCTTTGTGCCAGGTATTTATTGTTGAACTGTAACAGTTTTTTATATTTTCTGGATTCACGTTTCTTAACTGATATGTGATAAGAAATTTTTTCTTCCATTCTGCAGATTGCCTTTTCACTGTCTTTTTTCCTTTTTTCTTTCTCTCTTTTGTTTTTTTGTTTTGTTTTGTTTTGTTTTTTTGCGACAGAGTCTCACTCTGTTGCCCAGGCTGGAGTGCAGTGGCACGATTTCAGCTCATTGCAAGCTCCGCCTCCCGGGTTCAAGCGATTCTCCTGCCTCAGCCTCCCGAGTAGCTGAGATTACAGGCACCTGCCACCACGCCCAGCTAATTTTTGTATTTTTAGTAGAGACGGGGTTTCACCATGTTGGCCAGGCTGGTCTCAAACTCCTGACCTCAAGTGATCTGCCCACCTCGGCCTCCCAAAGTGCTGGGATTATAGGCGTGAGTCACCGTACCCAGCCCTTTTTTCTTTTTCGTGACAAAACTAAAATTGTTAAGATATTTTGGCCGGGCGCGGTGGCTCAAGCCTGTAATCCCAGCACTTTGGGAGGCCGAGACGGGCGGATCACGAGGTCAGGAGATCGAGACCATCCTGGCTAACACGGTGAAACCCCGTCTCTACTAAAAATACAAAAAACTAGCCGGGCGCGGTGGCGGGAGCCTGTAGTCCCAGCTACTCGGGAGGCTGAGGCAGGAGAATGGCGTGAACCCGGGAGGCGGAGCTTGCAGTGAGCTGAGATCCGGCCACTGCACTCCAGCCTGGGCTACAGAGCGAGACTCCGTCTCAAAAAAAAAAAAAAAAAAAAAAAAGATATTTTTACTTTCTTAATGGTGCATTTTGAAGCCCAGAATTTTTAAATTTTGATGCAGTCCAGTTCATCCAATTTTTTTATTAGTTATGCTTTTGCTGCCCTGAGAAACCTTTGCTAAATCTAAGTTTGCGAAGATTTACTCATATGTTTTCTTCTAAAAGTTTATAGTTTTATCGTCTGTATTTAGGTCTTTGATCCATTTTAGTTAATTTTTTGGTATCATATGAGGTAAGGGCTTTGCACTGTTTATTAATGTGGCTACTAGAAAATTTTAAATTACATGTGTGGCTTGCATTATATTTCCATTGGACAAAGCTGACCTAGACCAGTGGTCTCCAAACTTTTTGATACAAATCTTCATTGGGAAAAAACTTCAGTACACACTCAGCAATATGTCTTTATGTATTCATATTTACAGATTATGTATGCATGTGCTATCATATGAATAGCATGTACATAATGATATAAAACCTACACAGAAAATGAAAACTTAAGATAATTTAACATTAAAATAAATGTAAGTAAAAGTTCCCACAGTTCAACAAATAATTTTGCACATAACTGCTTTTAAAGACCACTGATCTAGATTATGATCATGACCTCCTAAATGACTGTAGTCTAATTCCTTCTGCAGGCCATCCTGCACACTGCTGATAGAGTACTCATTCTCAAGTGCGGACCAGATCATGTTATGCCTAACCAACTTCAGGATAAAATGCAAACATATGAGGCTTTTCATAACATATATCTGCCTGTATCTCTCCAGCTTCAACCCTCACCATGCACCATGTATTATTGATCTATACTATACTACTTAGAATTTTCCCTAGCACTTCATCCTCTACATATGCATTTCCCTCTACCTAAAATGCTGTTTCTCTGCTTCTTCACCAGATTAGTTAGTGTTAGTTTTTATTCCTTAGTGGTATGCCTTTTCTTAGCATTTAACATACTACAGTAATTTTTAAATTTGCCTAGATGTTCCCAGTAGATATTAGGTATTCTCAGTGCCTATGCAGATTATAGGTTTTTAATACATGTTTCTTAAAAGGAAGTGTTCATGAGTATTTTTCAAATGAATTAATATGTTTCTTCTGATTATCACCCTGCTTCTCTGTAGTCATTGATGTTCAGCACCAAGAAAAAAATTAGTAATTTCCTTTATTTATTTATTTATTTATTTATTTATTTATTTGAGACGGAGTCTCGCTCTGTCGCCCAGGCTGGAGTGCAGTGGCCGGATCTCGGCTCACTGCAAGCTCCGCCTCCCGGGTTCACGCTGTTCTCCTGCCTCAGCCTCCTGTGTAGCTGGGACTACAGGCGCCGCCACCTCGCCCGGCTCATTTTTTGTATTTTTAGTAGAGACGGGGTTTCACCGTGTCAGCCAGGATGATCTCGATCTCCTGACCTCGTGATCCGCCCGTCTCGGCCTCCCAAAGTGCGGGGATTACAGGCGTGAGCCACCGGGCCCGGCCTTATTTATTTATTTATTTTAAACAGAGTCTCACTCGGTTGCTAGACTGGAGTGCAGTGGCACGATCTTGGCTCACTGCTTACTGCAACCACTGCCTTCCGGATTCAATAGATTCTTGTGCCTCAGCGTTCCAAGTAGCTGGGATTAAAGACATGTGCCACCACACCCAGATAATTTTTGTGTTGTTAGTAGAGGTGGGGTTTTGCCATGTTGGCCAGGCTGGTCTCAAACTTCTGGCCTCAAGTGATCTGCCTGCCTTGGCCTAATTTTTTTTACCGTTTTTGTTTTACTATAAGTATTATAATGATGAAAACAATTATATTTCTTGTTTCTGCTGTGTTCTTTTGCTTAAATGTATCTTGTTTATATTTCTTTTCATTAAATCTTAATGTAATCTCTTATATCCTTAATATAATCTTAATAAATCTGAGTATAATCTTTTAATGAAAGATTTTATATTATCTTTTATTCTTTTCTGTGTGTGTGTGTTTGTACTACATTAGTGGGCTAAATGGGTCTTTTAGGGCAACTGAGAACTTTAATACCATTTCTAATATATATATGAGGAAATGTGTTTTACTGTCCTTACAACTGACTTAGAGGTGGTTTTTAAAATGTAAACTCCATATATACTGGAGACCAATTGTACCATGTTATCTTCTACATTATTATCATTATGCATCATAAATGACATCAACAATCATACTAATACTCATGGTCCTTCCCATCACCATGAATTCTCAAAAAAATTTTCTCAGCAAAATTGTACTATAAACTGGTAATCAAAGCACTGTAGAGCATATTTGTGAGCAGTCTGAAGATACCATAGATACTTTCCTTCTGTTTGGAGTTGATTTTCCTTACTTGGAATCCCCCAGTCAAAATCAGGGAAATTCTTGTTTGAAGAAAGTAGTCCTGGTGTTAAGGCTTAAGCACTAGCATACCAAGAATTTCTTTTTTTTGAGACGAAGTCTCACTCTTGTCCCCCAGGCTGGAGTGCGATGGCGCCATCTCGGCTCATTGCAACCTCCGCCTCCCAGGTTCAAGTGATTCTGCTGCCGCAGTCTCCTGAGTCGCTGGGTTTACAGGTGCCTGCCATCACGCCCAGCTAATTTTTGTGTATTTAGCAGAGATGGGGTTTCTCCATGTTGGCCAGGCTGGTCTCAAACTCCTGACCTCAGGTGATCCCCCCGCCTCAACCTCCCAAAGTGCTGGGATTACAGGCGTGAGCCACCTCACCCAGCAAGAATTTCTTGAGTCAGTGTTTTATGACATATTTTTATTGGTAAGTGGTACCACCATATCTGTATAAGAACATTATGCAATTCCCAAACAAAATAAAAACGCTCAAACCAAATGAACAATTTAATATTATTAAACTTGATGTCTTCAAATCATTATCTTCTTCAGATTGTTGGTAATATGTGGCATCTCATTATTTTCTTACATCTTTTTGTCTTCCATTTCATTCATTTGTAACTCTATTTCTGTGTAATTGCATTTGGTTGTGTTTATTGTTCTATATTGAGTATACACATACATGTTCTGTACCTTCAACATGTATTTATTGAAAAATTACCATGTTTAAGTGACCCTAGTGTGAAGTTCTATGGGAGATAGAAAGATGAAAAAAGTTACATCTGACATAAATGAAGGGTAAGAAAGAATAAAAATATGAATAAAGATAGTGCTTAAGATTTTTTAATTAACCTAATAAAAATAGAGCTAATGATAAACCGATGCTTGCAAACATGTAATAGAATCAACAGATTCAAAATACAAAATTCACATTAAGGCTTATTTTATTTGTAGAAATTTTGTTATTTTAGGGTCAAACTAGAGAGAACTTGGTATATTTATATTGGGAAATGAAGAACGGTATTGTCATAAACTGTAAACTCCTTAAAAATTTATAAACAGAGAAAGTAGATTAGTGGTTCCCTAAGGTTGAATTTGAGGAGCAAAGGAGGAAGTTGGAATGTGGGGAGGATGGAGAGTGACTGGTAATGGACACAGAATTTCTTCTTGAGATAATGAAAATACTCTAAAATTATAGTGATAGTGGCACAACTTTAAATATACTAAAAAACATTGAATTGTATACTTTAAGTGGGTGAACTTTATGATATTTAAGTTGCATATCAGTAAAATTATATGTCAGTAAAGTTTTTATTTAAAAAAAAAAATAGTGGTTGTCAAAAAATGAGGACTGTATGCTTTTTCCGTCTCTAATGCCGGTTGAAAGGATAGAATTTTAGATCTAAACAAGCAACTCAAATCACTATATAAACTTTTGCCAGAACCTATCTTTTTTATTTGGTACGAGTTCTTAGAAATAGATGTTTAGGATGATACTTAACACTATTTTTTTATTATTATTATTATCATTATTTTTAGAGACAGGATCTCACTGTGTCACCCCAGGCTGGATTGCAGTGACACAATCCTAGTTCACTGTAACCTCAAACTCTTGGGCTCAAGTGGTCCCCCATCTCAGCCTCCCAAGTAGCTGGGACCACAGGCATGCACCACCATGCCCAGCTAATTTTTATATTTTTTGTAGAGACAGGGTCTCACCATGTTGCCCATACTGGTCTTGAACTCCTGGCCTCAAGTGATCCTCCTGCCTCAGCCTCCCAGAGTGCTGGGATTACAGGCATGAGCCACTGCACCTGGTCTTAACATTTTTTTAGAGTGTTGTCTGCATTTCTTTATCTGATATTGGGAAATATTAAAATACAATAGAATTATTTCTGCCCTATGATTTTATTTAAACCACCATTATTTTACTTTTTGTCATTATAAAACATTCCATCTAGGATTCCATGAATTCTACAATTCACAAATTAGTAGGTTAACCTAGTATAAAACATGAAAATACAATAAATATGAAAATGTTAAGTTACTGGAAATGCAGAGAGGGTCTTTGGAGCAACATGTCTTCTCAAAATTATTAGCAGTTCTTTAAAGAAAGATGCCACTTCCTCCCACCATAGTTAGAAGGAATAGATTTTATTCTTATAATTGTTTCTTAAAAGTAGAATTGAGATGTTTCACATGTAATTTTAAATACTAAAGGTCAGTGCAATAACTTATGGTAATGTAGAGTATCAGAGGGAGTGATTTTTTTTTTTAGTACAGAAGCTTAGCCTTTACTATAGACATTCTCTAAGTTTTGTATATCTTTTTCATCTCTACTTTCAATTAAAAACCTCATTTTTGTTTTATATTATAACGTGCATTATGTTGTTTAAAGTAAACTCTGATACTTCTCAAAGTGATAAGCTAATTATTGTTTATTATATTTCAACTAATTTTCTGATTTGTAATTGGAAAATATTTATAAAAGGGGAGACAAGCTGTAAATTGCTGTATTGTGGTCTTTTCAAGCAAGTATTATAATGTTAACTCTCCGCTTTTATAGCAAGGGCTAAAAACCGTTACTGCAGTAATCAGTATATCACGGTTATGTCATGGAGATTTTAATGTTGTTACTCTCATAATTCTGAGTTGTGGGGTATTGGTCTTCCACTACTGGTGCCTGAAAATATTATTTGACTCTGTATTCTTTCTGTTAATATTTAAGTATAATTAGGAAATGATGTCTATTTTCAAGTACACAAACACATTTTGAATATTTTGGGCAGTATTTCACTTTTAAGCATTAATTTTCTCATTTCATTTGCCTAGTGTTCACTTGGCAAGAAGAGTGCTTCAACTGGAAAAACAAAACTCGCTGATTTTAAAAGACCTGGAACATCGAAAGGACCAAGTAACACAGCTTTCACAAGAGGTAAAGAACTTAAACAAAAGAAACCCATATGAAGAATCACAGTATTCATTTTAATTCTTTGACTCTTTTATTTTTCTGAGCAGTTTTAAAATAAGCTGTTTGCTAGTACAAAATGATTTCACAATTTATGAAACTAACTGAATGTTAAGGCCATGTAAAACAACTTACAGTGTATGGCAAAACTGAAAACAAAAGGAAGATTAAATGCCCAGACTAAGTATAAATGCAGACTAGACAGACAAAGCTTTGATTTCTGAGAATATCAACTGGTAAAACAAGTTTGGCAAACTTTGGTGACATTTTCAGTTTTTTACTAGTAAATCATTTTTAAAATAGGATTTTAAAATAGAGGTTTTTACCTCTGTGTTTAATGAAAAATCACTCCTCTGTTAAATTTAACTTTGTTTACACTTAGAAAATCAGGTTCATATTGCTTCTTTTTCTTGGCCTTATGTCATTTAAACTATGTAAATATATATGTATGCATTTTACATAGCATTTTTAATCATCTTCTGATGTCAAGATCTAATTATATTTTTCCGTACTTTTGAAATTCGAGTCGTAAAACAATTTAAACCGAAGGTACTGCTTCGCTAATGTTCCTTTTATTTATTTAATATTCCTGAGTGTCAACATAAGAAGTTTTTCTTTTTTCCTTCTTTTTTTTTTTTGTTGTTGTTGTTATTGTTGTTGTTGAGACAGGGTCTGGCTTTATCACCCAGACTGGAGTTTAGTGGCATGATCACAGTTCATTGCAACCTCCGCCTCCCAGGGTCAAGTGCTCCTCCCACCCCAGCCTCCTGAGTAGCTGGGACTATAGCTATGCACTACCATGCCTGGCTAATTTTTATATTTTTTTAGTGCAGTCAGGGTTTCACCATGTTGCCCAGGCTAGTCTTGAACTTCTGGGCTCAAGCGATCCACCTGCCTACGGCCTCTGAAAGTACTGGGATTAGAGATGTGCCACTTCACCCAGCCAAGAAGTTAATATTTTAAAAGTTTTGAAAACTATTTCTCTTACAATAAAGGGTTTTTTAAAGTCATATGTTAAATAACATTAATATATGTCATGTATTACTTGTTTTCTTAAGGATCTGTTTATAATCTTTACAGTGTCTTTTATACTATAACATTGGAGGATCTTTATCCTCAAATTTCATAAAACCAGAAATACTTCATTTTATTGCAGTGCCTGACACATAGTTAATGCTCGGGGTAGACACAGTGGTGCGGTGGTAAATGTTAACAACCAGCTTTCCAAGAGGGATATGAGGGAGAGCTTGATTTGTAACATTGGCTTGTATCTGTTGTATAAATATTCCCACCATGACTAACTTCAGACTACCAACCTAAGGTTACTGAAGATGGAGTAAAGATTGTCAGCAGCATACCAGTACTTAATGTTCGCAGCATACAGATACAACAGACATAGACTCAAGACTCAAGCGCACAACAGACTCAAGAGCACAGATGATAGTAAAATAATTTTAAATTGACAAGTTTGATTATTTTTACCTTTGTTTTTAATAAAATGTATTTTACTATAAATTTAAATAATTTAGTTTTTAATGCTAGTTGTGTTTGATAGCCAGCTCACAAAATCCCTAAAAACTTTCAAGATTCATTTGTACTTCATTCTTTTCATTGCTGAGTAATTTCTTTTTTTTTATTATACTTTAAGTTCTAGGGTACATATGCACAACGTGCAGGTTTGTTACGTATATATACATGTGCCATATTGGTGTGCTGCACCCATTAACGCATCATTTACGTTAGGTATATCTCCTAATGCCATCCCTCCTCCCTACCCCCTCCCCACAGTAGGACCCAGTGTATGATGCTCCCCTTCCTGTGTCCAAGTGATCTCATTGTTCAATTCCCACTTATGAGTGAGAACATGCGGTATTTGGTTTTCTGTTCTTGCGATAGTTTGCTGAGAATGATGGTTTCCAGCTGCATCCATGTCCCTACAAAGGACCTGAACTCATCCTTTTTTATGGCTGCATAGTATTCCATGGTGTATATGTACCACATTTTCTTAATCCAGCCTGTCACTGATGGACATTTGGGTTGATTCCAAGTCTTTGCTATTGTGAATAGTGCTGCAATAAACATACGAGTGCATGTGTCTTTATAGCAGCATGACTTATAATCCTTCAGGTATATCCCCAGTAATGGGATGGCTGGGTCAAATGGTATTTCTAGTTCTAGATCTCTGAGGAATCGCCACACTGTTTTCCACAATGGTTGAACTAGTTTACAGTCCCACCAACAGTGTAGAAGTGTTCCTATTTCTCCACATCCTCTCCAGCACCTGTTGTTTCCTGATTTTTTAATGATTGCCATTCTAACTGGTGTGAGATGGTATCTCATTGTGGTTTTGATTTGCATTTATCTGATGGCGAGTGATGATGAGCATTTTTTCATGGGTCTGTTGGCTGTATGAATGTCTTCTTTTGAGAAGTGTCTGTTCATATCCTTTGCCCACTTTTTGATGGGGTTGTTTTTTTTCTTGTAAATTTGTTTGAGTTCTTTATAGGTTCTGGATATTAGCCCTTTGTCAGATGAGTAGATTGCAAACATTTTCTCCCATTCTGTAGGTTGCCTGTTCACTCTGATGGTAGTTTCTTTTGCTGTGCAGAAGCTCTTTAGTTTAATTACATACCATTTGTCAATTTTGGCTTTTGTTGCCATTGCTTTTGGTGTTTTAGGCATGAAGTCCTTGCCCATGCAGTTCGAATCCCATCCTCATCAGCTACGGAAGCCCTGTGGTCTGAGCTGAGTAATTTCATTGTGTGGATGTACCACAGTTTGTTTATCCATTCACTTGTTGATGGACATTGGGGTCATTTCCAGTTTTTGGAATAAAGCTCATATGAACATCCATGTACAAGTCTTTATATGAAATAATAGAGAAGTCCTACAAGCTGCTGCAAGCCAACTCCAGCACACTGCTAGCTGGAAGCAGAAAAGATAAATAAATGAATAACTTAAAGAAACAAATGAACCTCTGTTTGCTAATATATTGTAGATCCCTCATGTTGGCTTTAATTTCACAATAATTCTCAAAAATATTTTTTAAAAGTAAAATATTAAATTACATGCCTTCCTGAGCATTTCAGTTAATTGAAATAAGAATTTCTAAATGTGGACTGGATGCAGTGGCTCATGCCTATTATCCCAGCACTTTCGGAGGCCAAGGCAGGAGGGTCACATGAGCTGACGAGTTTGAGCCTTGGCTACAAATTAAGATCCGCCGTCTCTAAAAATAAAGAAGCCGGGTGCACTGGCTCATGCCTTTAATTCCAGCCCTTTGGGAGGCCAAGGCAGGCGGATCACTTGAGGTCAAGAGCTCAAGACCAGCCTGGCCAACATGGCGGAACCCTGTCTCTACTAAAAATACAAAAATTAGCTGGGCATGATGGCACATGCCTGTAATTCCTGCTACCTAGGAGGCTGAGGCCCGAGAATCACTTGAGCTTGGGAGGTGGAGGTTGCAGTGAGCTGAGATTGTGCCATTGTACTCCAGCCTGGGCAACAGAGGGAAACTCTGTCTCAAACATAAAAAGAAAGAATTTCTAAATGTGAACACACGTCTATACATTGTTCGGAGAAAACATAAGAAATTAAGTGTTAAATGCTCCTATAATTAAGTATAATTTGCATGAAACCATTTTTAAATAATCTATTTCTTATATTGAGAAAAATACTTAAATGCTGAAATATTTATGATATGAGATGGTATGGTGCCTGGAATTTGCTTTAAAATATTTCATGAGAAAAGGAGGAAGGGCTCAACAAATGAAACAAGAATCACAAAATGTTAATAATGTTTGAAGTTGGATGACATGTACATATAGGTTTAGTACTCAGTTCTGGACTTTTGTGTATGTTTGAAAATATTTCATAAGACATTTGGAGAAAGAATCAGTAATCCTGTATTAAAGGATCCATACCAACTTCAGTATATAACTTTTCCCTTAAGATTGAAAATAAAATATTTAAAGTATTCCATGGATTTTACTTTTTTCTGCTTCACGAAAATTATATCGTTTACTCTTAAAATAATTATATAAACTAGCTGAATGATTAGTATTAGATTGCTGTTATAACAATAGACTATTCATAATAGATGGTGAAATAATACAGAAGGAAGTTATCTCAGGATCTTTACTCTTTATTTTATGTTATTTGTTTATTTATTTTTGAGACAGAGTCTCGCTCTCTTGCCCAGGCTAGAGTGCAGTGGTGCATTCTTGGCTCACTGCAACTCTGCCTTCCAGTTTCAAGTGATTCTCCTGCATCAGCCTCCCGAGTAGCTGGTATAGCAGGTGGACAACACCACGCCAGGCTAATTTTTTGTATTTTTAGTAGAGACAGGGTTTCACCATATTGGCTAGGCTGGTTCAGGATCTCTATTCTTTGGATCAGTTTAAATATTTAAATCAGTTTGGCCTTTTTGATAATACACAGATGAAATACAAATAACTAATGTTAGAATTACCATTGAGTTAAATGCTATTCAGATTATGTCTGAGGTTATACGTAAGTGAATGGACAAAATGACAATGCTAAGTAATACCCAAAATAAAAACAGATACTCCCCTTTTTAGCAGCTTTATTGAGGTATAATTGATATACAGTAAATTGCACATTTAAGGTATAGTGCAGTTTAACATTTGGCACATGAATATACCCATGAAACTATCACCAAAATGAAGGTAATGAACACATACATCTCCCCAAAAGTTTCCATATGCCCCTTTGGAATTCTTCCCTCCCAGTCTTCCCCATCTCAGTCCCTAAGCAACTACTGATTTACTTTCAGTTACTGTAGATTAGTTTGTTTGTTTTTTATTGAGACAGAGTCTCACTCTATTGCCCAGAATGGAGTACAGTGGTACGATCTTGGCTCACCACAACCTCAGCCTCCCGGGTTCAAGCAATTCTCCTGCCTCAGCCTCCCAAGTAGCTGGGACTATAGGCGTGTGCCACCATTCCCGGCTTTGTATTTTTAGTAGAGATGGGGTTTCACTCTGTTGGCCAGGCTGGTCTCGAACTCCTGACCTCGTGATCCACCTGCCTTGGCCTCTCCAAGTGCTGGGATTACAGGCGTGAGCCACCACACCCAGCCTAGTTTGTGTTTCCTAGACTTTTATATAAGAGGAGTCATACAGTGTGCATATACTTTTGTTAATCTGTCTTCTTTCATTCTGCATAATTATTTCAAGATTTATTCGTACTTTGCTTCTTTCATTACTGAGTAACATTTCATTGTGTGGTTGTACCACAGTTTGTTTTTCCATTCACTTGTTGATGGACATTGGGGTCATTTCCAGTTTTTTTTAAATAAAGCTCATATGAACATTCACATATAAGTCTTTGTATGGATGTATGCTTTCATTTCTCTTGGGTAAATATCTAGGAGTAGACTAGCTGGATCATATGGTAGGTGTCTATTTGACATCTTAAGAAACTGCTAATCTGTTTTCCCAGATGTTTGTACCATTTTACATTTCCATCAATAATGTATGAAAGTTCCAATTTTTCTACATCCTTGCCTTGATATGGTTAGTTTTTTTTTCTCTATAATGGGTGTGTGGTGGCATATTAGTGTGGTTTTAATTTGCATTTCCCTAATGACGAACGATTTTGAGGATCTTCTCATTTGAGTTTCTTCTTGCCCTCTGTTTGTCCTCTTGGGAGAAGTGTCTCCTCACATTTTTTGTCTGTTTTATCAGATTGTTTGTCCTCTTATTCTTGAGTTTTGAGTATTATTTATGTGTTCTAAATACAAGTCATTTATCAGATACATGATTTACAAATATTTTCTCCCACCCTGTGGCTTATCTTTTCACCTCTTAATGATGTTTTTTTATTTATTTTTACAGACAGAGTCTCACTTTGTCACCCAGGCTGGAGTGCAGTGGTATAATCATAGCTCATTGCAGCCTTAACTCTTGGCCTCAATAGCCTCAAACTATTGGGAGCCTTAGCATTCCAAATACTAGGACTACAGTTACCTACAACCACCCCTGGCTAATTTTTTTGTGTGTTTTGTAGAGATGGGGTCTCGCTATGTTGCTCAGGTTGTCTCAAACTCTTGGGCTCAAGTAATCTTCCCACCTTGGCCTCCCAAAGTGCTGGGATTACAGGTGTGAGCCATCCCACCCAGCCAACAATGTCTTTTGAAGAGATGCTTTTATCAAGTACAGTTCATCACTTTGTTCTTTTAGGGATTGTGTTTCGGTGTTGTATTTTAAATATCTTTGCCTAACCTAGGGTCATAAGGGGTTTTGTATATGTTTTTTTCTAGCTGTTTCATAGTTTTAGGTCTGTGATTCATTTTTCGTTTAATTTTTATATCGAGTGGAAGATATAGATTGAAATTGATGTTTGCATAATTGAAACCCAACTGTTCTGGCATCATTTATTGAAAAACAATTGATCATTTATGTGTGAGACTGTTCTCAACTCTCTGTTCCAGTTATCTGTCTGTCTTTATGTCAGTACCACACTGTCTTGATTGCTGTAGCTTTAGAATATCTGGAAATCAGATAGTATTGTTCCTCCAATGCTGTTCATTTCAAAGTTGTTTAGCTGGTTTTTTCTTTGCATTTCTATATGAATTCTATCATCAGTTTGTTAATGTTTTTCAAAAACTAGCTGTGATTTTGGTTGACATTACGTAAGTTGAAAATATAGATGAAGCAGAGAAAATTGACATCTTAATATTGAATATTCTGACCCATGAACACACTGCATCTTTACCCTTATTTAGATCTTCTTTAATTTATCTTACTACTATTATTTTTCAGTTTTCACTGTGTAACTAAAAACTGTCAACTGTTGGATGTCTTTTACTGTCAAATTTTTACAGCGAAAACTACTAAAATAGTAGTATTAGCAAGGTGTATGTTTTTCCATCCTTCTTTTTACCCGTCTGACAAAGTATGATTTTCAATTGGAGATTTTTTTAGAACCCTTAACATCTAATATATTTGTTGATATGGTTATGTTCATTTCAATATGTGACCTTTTGTGTCTGGTTTCTTTCACTGAGCATACTGTTTTTGATGTTCATCCATATTGTAGCATGTAGCCAGTACTTTATCCCTTATTACGGCGGAATAATATTCTGTTGTGTATATTTACCTTAATTTGTTTATTCATTCATCCTTTGATGAACATTTAGGTTATTTCCAACTTTTTGACTATTATAAAAAGTGCTGCTATGAACACACAAATACAAGCAAATGTAGGAGTACCTGTTTTAATGTCTTTTAAGTGTGTACCTGGGAATGGATTTGCTGGGCTCACCTTTGTTTTTTAGAAAGATATTTTCACTGGGTAAGGAATTTGAGGTTGACTTTTCTCTCCCTCTCTCTCTTTTTCAGTAGTTGAAAGATGTTGCTTCACTCTCTTCTAGTTTGCATTGTTTCTGCCAAGATATTGCTTCATCCTTATCTTTGTTCCTCTCTAGGTAATGTGTATTTATTTAGCTGCTTTTAAGAGATTTTTAGTCACTGACTTTAAGCAATTTGATTATCATTTGACTTGCTGCAGTTTTCTTCATTTTTTTCTATGCATGGGTTTTGTTGAATATCTTACATATGTGAGTTTATCAAATTTATAAATTTCTTAAATTTTTAAATACTTCTATCCTCTCATTTTCCTTTGGGGACTTCAATTAGACATATATTAGGCTGCTTAAAGTTATTCTACAACAGAACAAATGATGTTCTCTTCAGTTTTTTTTTTCAGTCTTTTTTCTGCTTTTCTTTTGGATAGCTTCTTTTACTATGTCTTCCAGTTCACTAGTCTTTTCTTTACCACTATATAATCTGCTTTCAGTTTAATCCAGTTTTTATCTCATATGTTGTAGTTTTCATTTCCAGAAATTCAAATTGTATCTTCTTTGTGTCTTTTAGGTCTCTCCTTAACATTCTCAAACTTTATTTTCTGGAACATGTGAAATATAATTTCAGTAACTTTTTTTTGTATTCTTGTCTACTAATTCTATTATTTTGTCATTTCATGGCTGGCTTCAATAAAGTTGATTTATCTCATTATATATCACATTGTTCAGCTTCTTTGCATACGTAGTAATTATTTACTGGATGCCAGACCTTGTAAATTTAACCTTGGTGCTAGATATTTTGTATTCCTATATGCTTTTGTTAGCTTTTTTATGGAACATAATTAGGTTTCTTGGAAACAGTTTGATTCTTCCAAATCTTGCTTTTAAGCTTTTTTAGGCGGAAAAGGGTTTATCGTAAGGCCAATTTCTCCCCCATTACTGTAACAAAACTCTTTCAGTATTCCATGTCCTGTAAATTATAAGGTTTTCTACTTTGGCTGATGGAAATAAGCACTATGCCTTGCCCATGTTCACTTCAGAGATTGTTCCCACCAATCTTGTCTGTAGTTTTGTCTCCTGTCTTTATACATATGCAGTGTTCTGTGCCAGGTGAATACTTAAGGGGCACTATCTGTAAATTGTCAGAGTACTGTCTCTTTGCAGCTCCCTTTTCTTCAGTAGTCTCCCATATGAACTGTAACCACCTTGGTTTTTACTTGTATCAACAGCTCCTTAACTCAGAGAGTTTGACAGGCTCTGCCTTAATTCTCCTTCCCAGCACCGCAGCTTGAAAGCTGTCTCTAGGCAATAAACTCAGACAGTCATAGAGTTTACCTTGTTTGTTTCCTGTGTGTCAGGAATCACCGTCCTTCATTGCTTGATGGCCAATGTCTTTCAACCATTGTTTTATTAGTTGGTCCAGTATAAAAGAGAAAAAAAGTTATTCCTTTTTGTGTACTTGTACATACCCCATAATTCTCAAGTAACCACCAAGTTTAGTTAAGAATCAGGTGTCGGTGTGGAGTTTGTTAAACAGTAGAAAATCCAGAATCATAAAGCGTGCCACATTATTGCCAACAAGAATTGGTCTTTCTTAGCTGCCTTAAACATGTGCTGTCCTTCTAGTTATTCAGTAAATATTTATCAATTTCCTGCTATATTCAACAACTGATGACAAAATAGACATGGTTTTTCACTTCTAACATAACCAACCTTATTAACAAAGGACTTATTTTCTACTGTAAGCACTCAGAGATTTATCTTTTACAACTAACTTAATTTCAGGAAGCTTGTCTAGAAAATGGGACATGCGCAGTCATCAGTGACCACACAGCAAGGTTTAGCTACCTGGAATTTGGTACCTAGAAGGCATTGCTAGATTTGAAAGAGGTTTCAAGATGCATAGGTAAAATAAAGTAGACCTATAGGTACTAACTTTGAAAGAAATTTATAATGTATTGATGATTTTTCAAAAAACAAATTGCAGGATAATTTCTGATTCTCTGAGTTTTAATATATTTATGTGTGTGCATGTGCACAGCATATACAGAGAGGATGGGATTGTGTTTCTATTTAAACATAGAAAATGAAAAAAATCTGAAAATATGTCATGCAAAGGGGACACAAATAACACTAATCATGCATTAGCAATATAAAATAAGCTTTATTGCTGTAAAGTAAGTACTTGAAGGAATAAAACATTTATCTCTGCCGTTTGAGTTGCCTGACCCATTCTTCTGCCTCTAACAACTGCTAGGAGTGTTCTTCCGGCATCCCCAGTGAGCCCAGTGTCTTGGAAAGAGTCTGTGGCACATGCAACTCATAGGACCCCACCTCAACATTTTAAAGGAGGAGACTTACATAGCTACCATGTGGCCCTAAACAAACTAGATCTGATTAAATTTCAAGGTCAACCATACTTCTAAGACTTCAATGACATTAAAAAAAAAAAAAAAAAAAAAAACCCTCCACTATTTTTTGTACCACTAAGAAGAAGAGTGGAGGATGCTGCTAATTAAACTATGATACAATGCTTTGTTATTACTTTAATTTTTTCATTTTAGACATACTTTCTTTTAGACTTTAGGCAGTGATTTTTTATCCTATATTGCACAACTCTGTTGCTGTGTTTTTCTTCTGTTTCAATGCCGAATCCATTGTGATCTTTTTAGATACTTAAATGACAATTGTACTCAGCCTATGAAGGACTAGCCATACTCCAAACTCAATTGAAATAATAATATGAACAGCCAAGACCAATTTTTTCATGCATGGGCTTTATCAGCAGCAACTATAAGATGTATCTTATTTTCTTAGAAGACATTAAAAACAGTATGATTTGTAGGGCTCCTTTGCCTTTCAAAATGTTTGTCTGTTATTAAAAATCCTTTAGTAGGCTGGGCGCAGTGGGTCACATCTGTAATCCCATCATTTTGAGAGACCAAGGCGGGTAGATAACTTGAGGCCAGGAGTTCGAGACCTGCCTGGCCAACATGTTGAAACCCTGTCTCTACTAAAAATACAAAAATCATCTGGGTGTGGTGGCATGCACATATAGTCCCACCTACTTGGGAGGCGGAGGCAAGAGAATCGCTTGAGCCTGGGAGGCAGAGGTTAGAGTGAGCCAAGATTGTGTCACTGCACTCCAGCCCAGGTGATAGAGCAAGACTCTGTCTCAAAGAAAAATATCATTTAGTAAAGAACAGTGGCATGTATTTCATTACTAGAAACACAAGGCTTAAAAAATAACACTTAAGGCCGGGCGCGGTGGCTCAAGCCTGTAATCCCAGCACTTTGGGAGGCCGAGGCGGGCGGATCACAAGGTCAGGAGATCGAGACCACAGTGAAACCCCGTCTCTACTAAAAATACAAAAAATTAGCCGGGCGCGGTGGCGGGCGCCTGTAGTCCTAGCTACTCAGGAGGCTGAGGCAGGAGAATGGCGTGAACCCAGGAGGCGGAGCTTGCAGTGAGCCGAGATCGCGCCACTGCACTCCAGCCTGGGCAACAGCGTGAGACCCCGTCTCAAAAAAAAAAAAAAAAAAAAAAAATAACACTTAGATGAGATACTACATTACCTGAATTTTTTTAATTTAGCAAGTGAACTTTAATTCATCAGCCCATCAAAAGTCTCTTACTAGAATAATAGTAGAATAACAGTCACCAGAACCTGGGAAGGTGAAGATGGGAAATGAAGAGAGGGTGGTTAATGTACAAATATAAAGTTAGATAGAAGGAATAAGTTGTAGTGTTTAATTGTACAATAGGATGACTTTTTTTACAATAATTTATTGTATATTTCAAAATAGCTAGAAGATTCTAAATGCTCCTAATACAAAGAAATGACAAATGTTTAAGGTTATTGATGTCCTAAATATCCCGATTTGATTGTTATATATTATATGAATGTATAAAAATATCACATATACCCTATATGTGTAATTATTATTTATCAATTTAAAAACTAATAATTTTTAAAAAGTCTTTCCCCTATCCAAAACTGTCCTCTGTGCTGTCAATCGTGACTTATTTTTAAATGCCTGTTGCCTACAAGACAATGTCCAGATTCTTTAGCGTGGCATAGATGGCCAATTTGATTCTAATCTACTTCTCATCCTCATCTTCTGTCATCTCCCCTCTTCCCAAATCTTCACGTGCTGTCTCCTCCCACCACTTTGTTACCTTTGTACTTCTCAGTCTCATTTGTTGACTCCTTTTTCTCTGATTATGTCTTAAGTGTTGACGTGCCCCAGGGTTCTGTCTTGTTTGTTTAGAGGAAAAGGGGAAAAAAACAAGAACTTTGAAGTTAGGCAGACTGGTTATATGACTTTAGGCAAGTTATCTTTTGTAAGCCTCAATTTTCCAAAGTATGAGTGGCAATAATAATATAATATTGCATGTTTGCCCCAAAATGAGAGAGGGTTCAATCTAAGATAAGCACTTAGCACACTAACTGGCATATGTTAATCACTTGGTAAATGTAGGATCTTATTTCTGTTCTAGAGTTACATTCATTTTTCTCTTGCTGGCCATAATATTAATAGAATAAGTATTTTTCTTGTAAATCTGGCAATTTTTAAAGGAAATAACAGTTCCAGAGTTGGAGTAAATAATGATTTTGCCTATATAGGAGTATTCAGAATAAGCCTGGCGTGGTGACTCATGTCTATAATCCCAACACTTTGGGAGACTGAAGCAGGGGTATCACCTGAGGTCAGGAGTTGAAGACCAGCCTGGCCAACATGGTGAAACCCTGTCTCTACTGAGAATACAAAAATTAGCCAGGCGTGGTGGTGGGCATCTGTAATCCCAGCTACTTGGGAGACTGAGGCATGAGAATCAGTTGAACCCAGGAGGCGGAGGTTGTAGTGAGCCGAGATCGCACCACTACAGCACTCCAGCCTAGGTGACACAGCAAGACTCTGTCTCAAGAAAAAAAAAAAAAAAAATTCAGAATAAACAATAAAATGAATTTTAACACAATAGCAAAATTTTTAATGATAATTTAAATAATTTCTGTGACGAGGTATGTGGTACTAAAACTGCAATTCTGAAGAATAATCAACTGCTCTTATCAAATATAGAAGTGTATTTAATTGCATACAAACTAAGCATTTTAGGAGAAATGTGAAAAACTGCATTTTTATTTTATTTATTTTTTAATTAAGACAAGTATTCATTGGTGAATAGTGTTTATATAATCATAACATAAACAGTGAATGTTCTTTTTTTTTAATTTCAACTTTTATTTTAGATTCAGGGATACATGGGCAGGTTTATTATCTGGGTTTTTTGTTGGTTGGTTTTTTTGAAATGGAGTCTCACTCTGTCGCCCAGGCTGGAGCGCAGTAGCACAATCTCGGCTCACTGTAACCTCTGCCTCCCTGGTTCAGGTGATTCTCCTGCCTCAGCCTCTCAAGTAGCTGGGATTACAGACTCCTGCTACAGTGCTCGGCTAATTTTTGTATTTCTCTGGGTATATTATGTGATGGTAAAGTTTGGAGTTTAATTGATACTGTCACCCAGGTAGTGAGCATAGTACCTAATAGTTAGTTTTTCAACCCTTGGCCCCCTGTCCCTCATCCCATTGCTAGTTCCCAGTGTCTGTTGTTCCCATCGTTCCCATCTTTATGTCCATATATATATATGCAATGTTTAGTTCCCACTTAATAAGTAAAAATATGGAGTATTTGGTTTTCTGTTTCTGCATTAAATCACTTAGGGTAATGGCCTCCAGCTGCATCCATGTTGCTGCAAAGGACACAATTTCATTCTTTTTTATTGCTGCATAGTGTCCCATGGTGTATATGTATGACAATTTCTTTATCCAATCCATTGTTTATGGGCACCTAGGATGATTGCATGTCTTCATTATTGTAAATAGTGCTGTGATGAGCATGCCAGTACATGTGTTTGGTAGAATGATTTATGTTCCTTTGGGTTTATATCCAGTAATGGGATTGCTAGGTTGAATGGTGGCTCTGTTTTAAGTTCTTTGAGAAATCTCCAAACTTCTTTCCACAATGGCTGAAGTAACTTATGTTCCTACCAACAATATACAGGCATTCCCTTTTCTCCTCAGCCTCACCAGTTTTGACTTTTTAATAAAAGCTATTCTGACTGGTATGAGATGGTACCTCATTGTGGTTTTGATATGCATTTTTCTGATGATTAGTGATGATGAGCATTTTTTGAAAAACTGTATTTTTAAAACAAAGAAAAGCTTCAAATTAACCAGAATTGTTATATTCAAATTAGAGAACATGAATTACTGACAAAATGAGTTTGTTGAATCAAAAAGCCAAAGTTAAGCAATAATAATACATAAGACAAAAATGAACATAAACATTTAAGAGTAATGATATCATAGTCTATTATCAATTTTCAGTAAATATTATAACAAAAATGATTATATGAATATATACGTATAAATAAAAATAGCTAGTAATTTTGAGAGCCTCCTTAATGCCAGTCATAGCACTTTATGAAACCACAGAAGTTCTGCTTGGGTTAACTGTACTTTCCAGAACATGAAACCCCTGAGTTGGCCAGTGTGTCCAGACTTCTTGAGGCCTGAAAGGAGCTCTCCAGTTGAGTGAGCTTCCATTAGGTTGGCAAGTGTATTAGTCAATTCTCACACTGCTAATAAAGACATACCTGAGACTGGGTAATCAATAAAGGAAAGAGGTTTCATTGACTCATACTTCTGTAGGGCTGAGGAGGCCTCAGGAAACTTACAGTTGTGGTGAAAGGGGAAGCAAACATGTCCTTCTTCACTGGGTGGCAGCAAGAAGTGCCAAGCAAAGGGGGAAAAGCCCCTTACAAAAACCATCAGACCTTTTGAGAATTCACTCACTATCATGAGAACAGCATGAGGGTAACTGCCGCCATGATTAATTACCTCCCACCGGGTCCTTCCCACAACATGGGGGGATTTTGGAAACTACAATTCAGGGTGAGATCTGGACGGGGACACAATGCCTAACCATATCATTCTGTACCTGGACCCTCCCAAATCTCATGTCCTCATATTTCAAAACACAATCATGCCTTTCCAACAGTCCCCCAAAGTCTTAACTCATTCCAACATTAACCCAAAAGTCCAAGGCCAAAGTCTCATCTGAGACAAGGCAAGTCCCTTCCGCCTATGAGCCTGCAAAATTAAAAGCAAATTAATTACTTCCTAGATACAGTGGGGGTACAGGCATTGGGTAAATACACCCATTTCAAATGGTAGAAGCTGACCAAAACAAAGGGGCTACAGGCCCCATTTTAAGTCCAAAATCCAACAGGACAGTCAAATCTTAAAGCTCCAAAATGACCTCCTTTGACTCCAGGTCTCACATCCAGGTCACACTGATGCAAGAGGTGGGCTCCCGCAGTCTTGGGCAGCTCTGCCCTTGTGGCTTTGCATGGTTCAGCCCCGCTCCTGGCTGTTTTCATGGGCTGGCAGTGTCTACAACTTTTTCAGGCAGACAGTGCAAGCTGTTAGTAGAGCTACCATTATGGGGTCTGAAAGCAGTGGCCCCCTCTTCTCACAGCTCCACTAGGCAGTGTCCTAGTGTGGACTTTTTGTGGGTGCTCCAACCCCACATTTCCCTTCTGCACTGCCCTAGCAGAGGTTCTCCGTGAGAGCTCTGCCCTTGGAGCAAACTTCTGCCTGAACATCCAGGAGATTTCATACATCCTCTGAAATCTAGGCAGAGGTTCCCAAACCTCAGTTCTTAACTTCTGTGCACCCACCCACAGGCCCAACACCATGTGGAAGCTGCCAAAGCTTGGGGTTTGCGCCATCTGAAGCAAAGGCCAGAGCTGTACATTGGGCCCTTTTAGCCATGGCTGGAGCTGAAGCAGCTGGGATGCAGGGCACCATGTCCTGAAGCTGCATAGAGCAGGGGGTCCCTGGGCCTGGCCCCAGGAAACCATTTTTATCTCCTAGGGCTCCAGGCTTGTGATTGGAGGGGCTGCTGTGAAGGTCTCTGACATGTCCTGGAGACATTTTCACCATTGTCTTGGCAATTAACATTTGGCTCCTTGTTACATAGGCAAATTTCTACAGGAGGCTCAAATTTCTCTCCAGAAAATGAGGTTTTCTTTTCTATCGTATTGTCAGGCTGCAAATTTTCCAAACTTTTGTGCTCTACTTCCTCTTGAATGCCTTGCCGCTTAGAAATTTCTTCCCCTAGAGTGTAAATTAGTTCAACCATGTGGAAGACAGTGTGGCGATTCCTCAAGGATCTAGAACCAGAAATACCATTTGACCCAGCAATCCCATTATTGGGTATATACCCAAAGGATTATAAATCATTCTGATATAAAGACACGTGCACACGTATGTTTATTGCGGCACTGTTCACAATAGCAAAGACTTGGAACCAACCCAAATAGGCTGGTTAAAGAAAATGAGGCACATATACACCATGGACTACTATGTAGCCATAAAAAAGTTCATGTCCTTTGCAGGAACATGGATAAAACTGGAAACCATCATTCTCAGCAAACTAACACAGGAACAGAAAACCAAACACCACGTGTTCTCACTCATAAGTGGAAATTGAACAGTGAGAATACATGGACACGGGGAGGGGAACATCACACACTGGGGCCTGTCTGGGGATGGGGAGCTAGGGGAGGGATAGCATTAGGATAAATACCTAATGTAGATGACAGGTTGATGGGTGCAGCAAACCACCATGGCACATGTATACCTATGTAACAAACCTGCACATTCTGCACATGTATCCCAAAACTTATAATTTAAAAAAAAAAAAAGAAAGAAATTTCTTACCCCAGATACCCTAAATCATCTCTCTCAAGTTCAAAGTTCTACAGATCTCTAAGGCAGCGGCAAAATGCCACCAGTCTCTTTGCATAGCAAGAGTGACCTTTACTCTAGTTCCCAAGAAGTTCCTCATCTCCATCTGAAACTACCTCAGTCAGCCTGGACCTTTTTGTCCATATCACCATCAGCATTTTGGTCAAAGGTCTAGGAAGTTCAACCAGTCTCTAGGAAGCTCCAAACTTTCCCACATTTTCCTATCTTCTTCTGAGCCCTCCAAACTGTTCTAACCTCTGCCAGTTATTCAGTTCCAAAGTCACTTCCACATTTTCAGGTATCTTTACATCAGCGCCCCACTATCCAGTACTGATTTACTGTATTAAGCTGTTCTCATGCTGCTAATAAAGACATACCTGAGACTGCGTAATCTATAAAAGAAAGGTTTAATTGATTCACAGTTCCACGGGGCTGGGGAAACCTCAGGAAACTTACAGTCATGGTGGAAGGGTAAGCAAACATGTCTTTCTTCACATGGTGGCAGCAAGGAGAAGTGCAGAGCAAAGGGGGAAAAGCCCCTTATAAAACCATCAGATCCTGTGAGAACTCACTGTCACAAGAACAGCATGAGTGTAACCATGCCCATGATTAATTACCTCCCACTGGGTTCTTCTGATGGGAACTACAGTTCAGGATGAACTTTGGATGGGAACACAAAGCCTAACCATATCAACAATTACATCAAAGAAGAATCAAAGAATTTGCAAAAATGATTCAAATACAATCAGTCTACTCTTAGGTTCCTGATGGATGTGTTATTAGCTATATTTAACATATTGAAGAAAAACAGAGAACATACTGAATACTGTAATATATGGTATGATTACTCTTGAAATCACATTTTCACTAAGTGATTAAGCTTTTGGAAAACTGGCCACAAAGTTGACCTAAGACTGATTTGGAAGATTGGGGCTGATTTGAATGTAAATATAATCCTTTATCATTAAAAATGTAACTAGTACCTAGACAAATAGCAATTTCTAGCCAGGCTAGAGTGCATTGGCACGATCTCGGCTCATTGCAACCTCCGCTTCCTGGGCTCAAGCAATTCTCCTGCCTCAGCTTCCTCAGTAGCTGGGATTACAGGTGTGTGCCACCACGCCCGGCTAATTTTTTGTATTTTTAATAGAGACAGGGTTTCACCATGTTGGCCGGGCTGGTCTCAAACTCCTGACCTCAGGTGATCCGCCCGCCTCCGCCTCCCAAAGTGCTGGAATTACAGGCGTGAGACACCACACCCAGCCGACAAATAGCTTTTATACTTTTTTGACCATGACCTATAGTATGAAGTGTACCTTACATAGCAAGCCAGTGCCCAAATATGTGTTGTGTATTTGTGTGTGTGTATCTGAAACAATATCCTTAACATGTGGAATACATTCTATTAGTTGCTATTCTGTTCTGTTTCTTTTTTATTATTTCCTCTTTTGTTTTAACACTGTCAGCAACCTATGTGTGAAAACATTCATTTGGACAAATGTGTAATATTTTCTTCTTGTGGAAACCTTGATGAAAAATGGGCTTTGGAATTGAAAAAGAAAGGTGAAAAAGTAAGAATGATTATAAAGGATGATAGAGAAATATGGAGTCATCCGATGTGACTGTTGTATAAATATCTAGAATGCTTCCCAGATATGTTTGTCTACTGTGTATAGGAGCAAGCTAATCCAACCTCTATATCATTTTGAATTAATACTGTGTACTGCTGAAATAACTGTTATATATCCCCATATTTTTGGCCTGTCCCTTTTCTGCCCCTTTGAGCACTCTTTGAACAAATTGACTGTGGTTTTCTCAATTGGTTGGAATTAGTATCATTTACAAATTTGAATAATAGTCTGTACTGTATTCCTCCAAATTATTTATAGTACACCTATATGGCTAAGACTCAGAGAACCCCAATACTTTCATTCTTTATCTAGAGAGGTGTTTAGACTACATCTTCACAAAAAGGTACCCCTCCAATTCAATAGTGATTTGCTTTGAAAAACAAATCTTATTTTGAACTTCATTGACTTTTTTGAAGGTCTCCTATTTATGTGTTAACATTTTAATCACTCAGTTACATAGTTCTTGAGGAACTGCAGTAAATAGCAAGAATTCCCATTGCAGAAACCGTGTTACTTTTTCTCAAATAAATTTGTTTATTTATGGCTTTTTATACGCAGAGCACTTGCCTTAGAATAATTTATAAAAGTAGTGTTACTGTAAACTGTTCTAGCCCATCATGCCATTTAGCTCATCATAAGAAATAAAGTGTATTTAGTAATAATGTTTGTTAAGTGTTAGGCAATACTAATATCAAGTTCATTCTTTCAACAAATATTTATTGAGTACCTATTATGGGCCAGGCATTTGTTCTAGGTTCTGGGAATGATTAGTGAATAAGACACAAAAATTCCTGCCCTTTGGTACTCATACTGGAGTTGGGGAGAAACAGAGATTTTTTTGTCAAGTGAAATATATACTCATTTAGAACCTGATGGGTTATATGAAGAAAAACAAGCAATGAAGAAGATTGTGAACAGTTCATACTGCCTGTAGTTCCCAGCCCAGTGGGGATGTAGGAGACTCAAAGTGAGTGCCATGGTTTTTAAGTTTCTTCTGAAAGTGGCCAAATCAGCAAGGAAAAAGGCATTAGACCTATAGATGCTACATGAATGTAGGCATTCAGGCAAAATGTAATCAGGTATCTCTAGTATGGAAGAATCGTTGTAAAGCATATTTCTTTATGGATAATTAATCACATTTATTTATCATTTGTGTGTGTGCGTGTGTACAGAGACGTCAGTGCATGCATACATATGCCTTTAATACACCTTCTTTGTCTTTGGGTCTCAGGGGAGAGGGATTCTTTTCTGTTCACATTCTGGGTTATTTTTAATATTGCTTTATTTTCTGTTATTGGGAAGCAGTAACAAGTATCGCCTGAACATGATTCTGGAAGCAGACTCACTGGATTCAAATCTCAGCTCTGGCGATTACTAGCTGTGTAAACTTGGAAAAGTTTTTTAACTTCTTTTGGTTTCGGTGTCCTCATTTGTAAAATGTTAAGTTCCAAATAAAGCGACTTTCATTGAAATATTTCCTCAGAAAATCCAGGGGTTTATTTTTTTAGAAACAGATTGTGTCTTGTAACATCTAAGGGGTGGAAAAACAAGACAGAAGAGAAAAGGTAACATTTAAAAATAGGCAAAGACAATCTGAAAGGGCTACGTACTGTATGATTCCAACTATATAACATGCTGGAAAAGACAAAACTATGGAGTCAGTAAAACAGCAGTTGCCAAAAGTTAGGAAGACTCCACCATGCCTGGCTGGTGTCATGCCTTCTATGGGGTTTAGACAGATACATGACATGTGTCTGCCATTATGTTATCACAGAGCAGTTTCACTGCCCTAAAAATCCTGTGTTCTGCCTCCCAGGCTCAAGCAATTCTCATGCATCAGCCCTCCGAGTAGCTGGGACTACAGGCGTGCACCACCACACCTGGCTAATTTTTGTATTCTTAGTAGAGAGGGGTTTCACCATGTTGGCCAGGCTGGTCTTGTTGGCCAGGCCACAAGTGAGCCGCTTGCCTCGGCCTCCCCAGGTGCATGAGCCACTGCACCCAGCTTTAATTTATTTAAATTTCTTTCTTTCTTTCTTTCTTTTTTTTTTTTTTTTTGAGATGGAGTCGTGCTCTGTTGCATAGTCTGGAGTGCAGTGGCACAATCTCAGCTCACTGCAACCTCTGTCTCCTCGGTTCAAGCAGTTCTCCCAGGTTCAAGCGATTATCCCACCTCAGCCTCCCAAGTAGCTGGGATTACAGGCACACACCACCATGCCAAGCTAATTTTTGTATTTTTAGTAGAGACAGGGTTTTGCCATGTTGGCCAACCTGGTCTCAAACTCCTGACCTCAGGTGATCCCACCTGCCTTGGCCTCCCAAAGTGCTGGGATTACAAGCATGAGCCACCATGCCCAGCCCACCTTTAATTTCTTTATGTTGGTTTTCACCTTTCTCTCATATCTCCTTGAGTAACTTACTAGTCAACCGTTTAAATTATTTATTTAGTATTTCAAATTATTTATCTAGTATTATCTTGGTTTGGATCCACTGCTGGAGAGTTGGTGCGACCTTTTGGGGTTGTTACGGAATCCTGTTTTTTCATATTGCCAGAATTATTCTTCTGGTTTCTTCTCATTCGCATAGACTATTTTGTCTACCCGAATGAGAAGGAACTGGTTTATTTCTAATTCAACTGGTTTTTTACCCATCGGGGATGTGACTTTATGGTTTGTTACCTAGCTTTGACTCAGTGCTTTCAGTGTGAAGACTCTGTATGAGTTCCTTAGTTATAGAGAATCTTTGTGTGATGGCTTTCTCAGATGCTGTGATAGTAGTGATGTGCTGGATTTGTGAGCAGGTTCGCTGTCTCCTTTGGGGCTGGAATGGCAGAGGTCTCATGAAGCTTCTCTCATTCCCAAGTGATGTGCCCTTAAGAAAAAAAAAAAAAAATCCCCAGTATTTTATTCACATGGTTGAACAGTGCAAGCTTCAGGCCAATAGGAGGTGCCCATAGGTAAAAACCAGCTTCCACTAAAGCAGGTGGGTAAATGCCACACTTAATAGTGAGCAGAGCTCCCAACCTTGACAGAAGTAGCTGGGGAAGGTCTATGAAATGCACTGAGGTCTTTTCAGGGAGAAGAGAGGGAGCCACCACAGCTCTCCTTCCAGGCCAACAGGAAAGTAATCCGCCTCCCAGGCACACTCCTGACCTGCTGTTCCAGCTGTTCACATCCGAAAAGCATCTCTTTTCATCTGCAGGAATACTGATGTTCCATGTAGACTTTCCCCTATGAGCCCAGCACTGTTCCTGTGCCTCTGCTGAAGAAAAACTTCCCACAAGTGGAAAGTTCAGGGACTCAAGGCCTGCAGACTGGTTTCTTTTGTCCCACACGGTGCCTCCGTAATGTGTGGCACTTCCCCTTTACCTAGAGGGCCAGACTACTGTGAATCTTGCTACTCTTCTGGGTTTAGCTGCCTAGTGGGGCTCCCACACTCCAGGACGGTACTGGAGAATATCTGCCAAGGATCCAGTGATGTGAACTGTCCTCTAGTCTCCCAGCAGCGGGTACCAGCACCAGTTCTGATGGGGGTAGGAGAAGAGTGAACGTAGACTCTGAGATTTCCTTAGTGTTGGCTTTCTCAGATGCCAGCAGTAGCAGTAATGTACTGGGCACATGCACAGACTCAAGACCTCCTGGTTAGCCAAGGTGATCCAGGCAATGGCAACAGCTGAGGGCACACAGAAGTTTTCTCCTTCCTGAATGCTGCCTTCAGGTGTCATAATGGGCTGTGCCTGGCTACCAGCCAGGAGGTGGTGCTTGCAAAAGAGTACCAGGTGCAATGGTAGTAGTGGAATTTGCGCTTGCCTTACATTACCCAGGGCAGGCACTCTGGGGTCTCAGGCAATGGGTGGGACTGTGGAGCCTCCAAATAGCTCTGTCCGTTGTGTTATCCTACCAGGACTCATACAGTGGCAAAGCCCGGTGAGGGCTGGACCAGGCAAGTCCTCACTCAGGCTCCTCAGGTACAAGCACAAGCAGTGTCCCCGGTGGGGATCAGAGAGCAGCTTTTTGGCCACTGGGGTAATGTTCCAGGGAGGAGCAGAGCTGCCTCTGGTGCACAGAAGAATCCATACAGGGAGTGGGGGCAGCGGGGAGTAGCAGGAGACAGTAAGGCCCACTCAGCTCCCATGCACTTGGCACAGCAAGTCCCATACCCGCAGTATTCTGCTAACAGCAACTAGCTGTGTTCCAGGCAGTCTACACTTAGAACACAAAACTGCCCCCAAACAATAAGCCTTCCTGCCGGTGATAAAAACCAGGCTTTCAGGCCATGCCTATCCACCTGTGAAGCAGGGACTTCCAGCTTCTGCACTATAGCACACTTCATGCCATCCCCCTGGTTCTGGCCAACAGGGTTAGTCTCCACTTAAAATCATATTGCAAATCTCAGGAGTTCTTTTCAACTGTGACTACAGCCTGAGTGAGCGGGCAGACTTCTGTGAGTTCCCCTGTGAGGTAGGATCAGGAATGGCTTTCCTCCATCCCCGCTGGAGTCTGGTAGTGCATGCAAAGCACATCCTGATGCGACTCCTCGCGTATTCCCCACGCTCGCTAAATCGGCTCCCACACTGAGTAGGAGTAAGGCCTTCCCCTGTGGCCTGGGCTGCCCAATTCCGCTGTGGGAGTGTGTGTTCCGGTGGCTGCGTCTCCCCGTCTTATGCCCTGGAGATTGTTTTCCATCTGGTTCACAGTATAGGCTGTTGCCACCACTTCTTTCAAAGGATCTGTGGTTTTTTTTCAGTTCTTCTGTTAAATTCTTTTGATGCTTCTTGTACAAAAAAGTTCACAGTGTGAATCTCTACACATACTTTGTTTTTCTAAGTAGGAGAGGTATGCTAACACTGTCTGTAGTCCACCATCATGTCTGGGTATCCTGCCTACAGTACTCCCAGTATCTGCAGGTCACAGAGCCACAGAGGCTGTGGCAGAGCTACCCGGATCCTCTAGGATTGGAGGAAACAGAGCAATGGAGACAGGACCTGAAGTTGGGAGGGCAGATGCTCAGAAATTATTATTAACTGTCATCACTCTGTTACTTATTTTTGAGGTTGTTCTGATATGAAATTACATATAAAGTAACATTTTATTTTAATTATGTTGGACATAACATTTATCTTCCATATGAATGGCTGATTCGTTACATGGACAAAACATTTCACTTTCATTGTAGTTATAGCTCTGTGTCTTGCCAAGTGCTTAATCCAGGAAGTCTTGGTTATGGTTCATTCTGGAAAAAAAAATCAGTTAACATGGATCCAGACAGTATGCTAGTATTTGTTATTTAAATCATGCTCGTATAGGTGCAAATACCAGGTCATATAAATGTGTGTGTTTGTGTGTGTGTGTGTGTGTGTGTTTGTGTGTGTGTACACATTACCAAATGCCAGCCACCGCTGAAGTGGGAAAAGCAATGACTTATTTATAAATTAAATTCTGTTTATACATCAAACAAATAAGGTAATTGCTTAAATTTTTTACCTACCGGTTGTTCCTTAAAAACTCATGAGTGACTATACATTGTTTCATTTAAGAGCTATTTGAAAATCACAATGCAAATTCTTTATACACACACATACATACACACATCCCAATCAGCAATGTTATACAATTGAACCACATTAAATTAATTTCTCAAAGGTAGCTTTGAAGGAGAAAGAAGTTGCAAACACTTGAACTCAAATTCTGTTCTCTAACTCTAATTTCTGGTCCTTCCAGCTCTCCTAGTTCTTTCATTCCCACTAAATTTGTGCTTTATTTGGACTCATTACAAGTCCCTGTCTCATAAAACCCTGCCATATTTTTCCAATCTGTCAAGCCCCTCCTGGTTTTACTTTTCTTCCTACCTAACCTTAGACTTTATCAACCATCTGAGTACTAGAATTCACCATCTCTCCAGATTGCTTTGTGGTCAAATTTATACATCAGGCTTTTCCTTGACAATTTCTACCTTTAGCATATTATCTTACGGTCTGGTAGTTAGCCTATAAATAGTTAATGGAAGAAAGGAGAGAGAAAGAGAAAATTCTTAGGTTTTGCAGTAACAATACTGAAAACCTCTTGTGGAAATCTGTGTGACTCTTCCTGCTTGGAAGCATTATAAATTCATGTTATTGAATTATCAACTAGGCCCTTAACTACTGTTGCCCAGTGTTTTTATTTTTCTGTCTCCATCGCAGATCATTTCCAATCCCAAAGCTATCAGTTCTATTATTTGTCTCCTTTTCCTCTACAATTGGGTCATCTAAACTTATTTTCACCTGAGGATTTTTCAGTATCTCTCCTTACCCTTTTTCTCCTTTTTAGTACCCCTTTCAAAGTGTGTGTGTGTGTGACCAAATGCCAACCACCACTGACGCACATACATACACGGGGGAAGTGGTATTGGCATAGGCTACTTTCAAAAGTTAATACCCTATCTTTGTACTTAATATATTCTTCTCCCACGTCAGCTACACTCTCCTCAGTGGTCATTAATGACCTCTGAACAGCCAGCATTTTCTTCTCAGAGCCTATACAATTTGATCTATCTATGGCATGATAGTATAGATATTCTAGAAATTCTGTCCTGTTTTAGCATTACAACACAATTCTCCCTGCCTCTCGTCCTCTAACTCTGATGGCTCTTTAGTCTATTTAGCTGCTGTCTTCATCTTCTAGCCCTTAAATGTAGGTGTCCCTCGGGTGTCTGCCCTTTTCCGTGTTCTTACACCTCAGGAGAGATTCTAAAACATGAGAAGAAGTCTAGAATCAAGCCCAGTGAGTTTAAGAATCATCAAAAATTCTAGCTGGAAGAAAAAAACAATAACCCCATCAAAAAGCAGGCTAAGGACATGAATAGACAATTCTCAAAAGAAGATACACAAATGGCCAGTAAACATGAAAAAAAATGCTCAATATCACTAATGATCAGGGAGATGCAAATCAAAACCAAAATGAGATACCACCTCACTCCTGCAAGAATGGCATAATGAAAAAATCAAAAAATAATAGATATTGGCACGGATGTGGTGAAAAGGGAAAACTTTTTCACTGCTGGTGAGAATATAAACTAGTACAACCAATATGAAAAACAGTGTGTAGCTTCCTTGAAGAACCAAAAGTAGATCTACCATTTGATCCAGCAATCCCACTACTAGGTATCTGCCCAGAAAAAAAAGAAGTCATTATACAAAAAAGATACTTGCACACTTATGTTCATAGCAGCACAATTCGCAATTGCAAAAATATGGAACCAGCTCAAATGCCCATCAATCAATGAGTGGATAAAGAAAATGTGGTATGTATATATACCATGGAATATTACTCAGTCATAAAAAGGAATGAAATAAAAGCATTCACAGCAACCTGGATAGACCATTATTCTAAGTGAAGTAATTCAAGAATGGAAAACCAAACATCATATGCTCTCACTTACATGTTGCAGCTAAGCTATGAGAATGCAAAGGTGTAAGAATGATACAGTGGACTTTGGGGACTCATAGGGAAGGATGAGAGCAGGGTGGGGGATACAAGGCTACACACTGGGTACAGTGTACACTGCTCAGGTGATGGGTACACCAGAATCTCAGAAATCCTGACTAAAGAACTTAGTCATCTAACCAAACGCCATCTGTTCCCCAAAAACTATCGAAATTTAAAAAATAATAAAATTCTAAGCCCAGCTACTTGGGAGGCCAAGATGGAAGGATCACTGGAGGCCAGGAGTTCAAGGCCAGCCTGGGCAGTATAGCAAGACCCTATCTCTAAAAAAAGAAAAAAAAAATACAAAACTTAGCTGAATGCAGTGGCGCACACCTATAGTCCCAACTACTTGGGAGGCAAAAGTGGGAGGAGGATTGTTTGAACCTGGGAGGCAGAGGTTGCAGTGAGCCATGATTGTGCCACAGCACTCCAGCCTGAGCAACAGAGTGAGATCCTATCTCGGTGGGGGAAAAAAAGAAAGAAAGAAAAAAACAATTAGCCCGTTGTTGTGGCATGCACTATAGTTTCAGCTACCTGAGAGTCTGAAGTGGGAAAATCCCTTGAGCTGAGGAGTTTGAGGCTGAAATGCCACCACACTTCAGCCTGGGCAACAGAGTAAGACCTTGCCTCTTAAAAAAAAAAAAATCACCTGAGATTCTTATTTAAAATGTAAAGCATAGGCTTCTAGATTCTGCCCTCAGAGATTGTGATTAAGTAAGTCTAGAATGAAGCCCAGAAATCTGGATTTTTAACAAGCTCTGCAGTGAACTATGATTCTACCACTGCACTCCAACCTGGATGACAAAGCAAGACCCTAGCTCAAGAAAAAAAAAAATAGTAATGCAAGGTTGCAGTTTGAAGTAATAATGTTCTACAGTTCTATCTACTTGAATGACTTCAGTCATCACTTCCATGCTGGTTACTCTTAAGTATTTTAACATCCCATTCATGGATTTCTCCTTACTTGGACCACATTTTGTGGATCTTAAGACCAAAAGCGGAGCTGATAATCAACTAGCATGTCCTTGCTTTTAGTTATTGAAATAATAAAATACTAGCAAAAACACTGGTAAATAGCTCTACACTAAGATCCCACTGTCAATTCCACCACAGTCTCGTCTGTCCTGGCCCCTGTCCTGAGAGCTGCCTGTAATCCAGCGACAAGGAGGTCATACCTGACACACACAGTTTCACCAGTATGCTAATTGGTTGAGATGTATCAGTTAAATATTACCTCTTTTAAAGATGATAATATAATCACGTTGGAACATGAGAGAAGGAACTGGTTTTAGTGGGGAGGATTATACGTTCAAGACATAAAATGATCTACATATTAGTTTGGATGGACTGGCCTACATCAAGTCCAAGATCACTAGGACTGTATTCTTCAAATCTGGCTGATTATCAGAATCTGAGACCCAACCTTGAGAAATTTTGATTCAATAGGAGTGGGGCCCACCAGAATCACTAGTAGGACCCAAAAATCACTTTTTTTTTTTTTGGTTTGTTTTTCTGGGTCTTTTGAGACAGTCTTTCTCTGTCACCCAGGCTGGAGTACAGTGGCATGATCTCAGCTCACTGCAACCACCTCCTGGATTCAAGCAATTCTTGTGCCCTCATCCTCCCAAGAAGCTGGGATTGCAGGCATGAGCCACCACACCAGGCTAATTTTTGTATTTTTAGTAGAGATGGGGTTTTGCCATGTTGGCCAGGCCTCGAATTCCTGACCTCAAGCAATCCACCCACCTTGGCTTCCCAAAGTGCTGGGATTACAGGCATGAACCACTGTGCCCAGCCAGAAATCGCTGTGTTTTTGTTTTTTTTTTTTACATTTTCCCCAGCAGTTGAGAACATAGAGAAGTTGTACCAAAGTGTTGCCCCTCTCTTGGACCTCAAGTAGGCATTTTTTCATTCATAGCATGATTAAAAAGATTAAGCAAGGATATGTGACTGGTTCTGTACAAACTACCACCACTGCTAGAAAGTATCACTTGCATATATTTTATAGACAGAAAGCAACTCAATGTTAAATTCCGTTCAGCAGTATTCATTTTATTCCTGGCAATAAAGAACTTCATTTCTAGTTTCTGTGAAAGTAAACTCCCCAAGGAAAAAAACTCCACATGTAGGAAAAACACGCAGCAAAATGTAGTCACCTTTATATTATTTATTTGAATTTTAAGAGAAAATTTGTAATTTCAGATTATCATTTAAGTTAAATTAGTATTTGAATCAAAAGATATACTGATGTTTTAATCAGGTGTTACTTTTCTCTGAATCATTTGTACAGGTTATTGAAACAAAGGAAGAATAACACTTCTGTAAAATGTTGTGTCATGGGTTTAATCCAGAGTCACTTATTACGTATATGATTCCTGAGTCACTAATTACTAAGGCTTTCCTATAAGGAAAAGATTACTAACAATAGGCAATGTGAGCAATTGCAAAACTTTTTGAATAGTAATTATTATAGTTACAGAAAGATTTTTGAAAACTCTATTGAAGGAATTAAATTCTAATTACATTTATTTCAAACATGGAAATTAGCAACACTTTTTATTCAGAGACATGTGCTTTTTTCCTGACGAATGAAAATCAACTTTGGGGATTTAGAAGCCTACAAACAGGTTTATAAAGAAATATATCTGTAACACTAACAGCAGTATCATAGTATTTATTGTCCAGAGTAAGGAGGTTATAGGTTTTATGTTAAAGATACCTTCTGAAAGTAAGGTTTCTGGTCCTTAACTTTGTTTGTATTAAAACCTTTAGCCGGGCATGGTGGTACATGCCTGTGGTCCTGGCGACTCAAGAGGCTGAAGTAGGAGGATCACTTGAGCCTGGGAGGTCGAGGCTGCAGTGAGCTGTGGTCACGCCACTGCACTCTAGCCTAGGCAACAGAGTGAGATCCTGTCTCAAAAAATATATGTATATATTAAAACCTAATATATGTAACTGCTTTCATGAAAAAATTGAACTGAAATAATTGAGACTGCTGCTATATGTTTTGTACAATTGAAATTAGATTTGGTATGTTTTAAACAGCTCATTCTAGACAGAAGTTAACTACAATTCATAAATGTTCTTAGTTATTCCCTGCCACCCTTTCCCCACACACACACTTGGACTATTCTGCACTTTGAAACACAAAGCAACTTGTCAGTTCAGTTTATTCAGTTAGGGTCAGTTCTGTGAAAACAAAGCCAAGGCAATTGTTTGATTTAATTGACTAGAGAAACTGGTTATACAGGTTAGTAGCACTTAGTTTTATTTTTGTCCTTCTGCATATTTGAATGTTCATAAAGTAACTTAGTAGAATAATAAGATTCCAGTGACATTGTAATAGATTTTAAAGAACGATTACCAAAGCAAAGAAAAAAATCGTCTAAAACCAAACTATAGAAACTATTCATGGTATTTTTTTCTTTATGGCTCCACTTTCACTATAATGAAATGTGTTCCCCCAAAAAAGTAGTCTTCTTTTCTTTCACTATTCATTTCCTCCTTCTTTTTTTTTTTTTTTTTTTTTTTCGGGATTTTTTTTTTCCTGGGCTGTAGTTAATATAGCTATCAGAAAATTTCCTGTACAGTTTAGATGAATAAATGCTTTTACAGAATAGTTCTCTATGTGCAAGCAGACATCCTCTAACAGTTGGTCAGCCCCCTCTTGGCTTCAGTGTCCTCCTTACCCAGCCAACCTCATGGCCGATAGTTTTAACAATGTTCTCATTACTATCCTTGATTCTTTCTGCCTCCCACCATACTTTCCACGATATCCATCGCACTGTTCCCTGCTCCTTCAGCTCCTGGACTTCTGATCACTCATTATTTTATTAAAATTAGTGGAAAACCAAAAATTGAAATGCTAAAGTATACTCTTAGGTCTTAATACTTTAAAAGTATATAGATCTCATGAACATAATTCATTTGAGGAAAAAAATACAAATTATTTCTTGTCCCAGGAAAACAGTAAATCTTTAATGGAACTTTTTAGCAATTATGACAAAAAGAATGGAAAAATGTTTAAACATATATAAAAGGCTAGAAGTTTCTCACCAAAGAGTATTTAAACGTCATAGAATAGTTAGGAATTCTGTCATTTTGTTTTGTGTAATAAATACTCCCTTCCTTACCCCTTCACCCTAATAATAGATATCCACCATTTGGTTGTAATTATCCAACTATAGAATACCTTTTTCAAGAACTCATTATATACCAAAGTAGAAGCTTGCTGACACTGATAATGCTTTATTTAGTTTTGTTGTGACATGCAATTACCATTTGCTTAGGAAAAAAAAAAAAAAAAGAAAAACAAGTAAATTTTTTAGAACTATGGTTGAGTATATATACGTTGATAAAAATCCTTTGGGAGAAAACTTTTGTCTTGTGTGTTAAGAGCATTAAATAGTTATACCCCTTAGCCTAGTGTGTCTTCTATCCTGAAAAAAAAATTAACAAAGCAAATACTAACTTAAGAAAAAAAACTACAGTACTGAAAATGTTTGTTGTAATATTGTTTATACTGACATAAAGTATGTAATTTTTAATATATTATTTATATTGACTTATTGATAACATTCTAAATGTCTGTTACTATACATAGTGTAAATTATGATACATTGGCTTTGGCAGGCAGTTTTGTAAACACTAATAATATAAATACCATACTCTTAACAATCTGGAAAAATGATTCTGGTATAGTTTGTGTGAAAAGGCACAACATAAAATTGTATATAGTACACTAGCAATGAACAGTCTGACAAAGGAAATTAAGAAAACAATTCCATGTACAATAGCATCAAAAAGAAAAAAAATACAAACAGGCGTGATGACTCTGGACTTTGAAAGGCCAAGGGCAGGAGAATTGCTTTAGCTCAGGAGTTTGAGCCCATCCTGGGCAACACAGGGAGACTTCGTCTCAATAAAAAATAAAGTTAGCCGGGTTAGCCAGGCGTGGTGGCTCATGCTTGTAGTCCCAGCTACTTGGGAGGCTGAGGTGGGAGGATTACTTGCGCCCGGGAGGTAGGCTGCAGTGAGTCATGATTTGCCACTGCACTCCAGACTAGGTGACAGAGTGAGACCCCATCTCAAAAAAAAAAAAAAAAAAAAAAAAAAAAAAGGAAGAAGAAAATGTTTCGGAGTAAATTAACTGAATGGACACAAGACATCCCATATTCATGGATTAGAAGATTTAATGTTGTTAGGATGATAATACTACCCAAAACATTCTACAAATTAGATGCAGTCCCTATCAAAATCCCAATGACATTTTTTACAGAAATAGAAAAACTCATCCTAAAATTTATGTGAAATGTCAAGGAACCCCCAAATGGCCAAAACAATCTTTAAAAGGAAAAACAAAGTTGTAGCACTCATATTTCCAGATTTCTGAAGTTACTGTAAAGCTACAGTCAGCAAAACAGTGTACAGTTAGAATAAGGATGGACATAAAGACCCATGGAATATTAATAGAATAGAGCCCAGAAATAAACCCTTGCCTATATGGCCAATGGTTTTCAACAAGAGTGTCAGGACTATTTAGTGAAGAAAGGCCGGTCTTTTCAACAAATGGGACTGGTAAAACTGAGTATCTACATGCAAAAGAATGAAGTTGGACCTTTACCTTACACCATATTCAAAAACTAACTCAAACTGGATCAGAGACCTAAATTTAAGCCTTAAAGATATAAAATTCATAGAAGAAAACATAGGAGAAAATCATGACCTTGGATTTGGCAATTTCTCCAAAAGGACATGCACAAAAACATAAAGTAGATAAATTGAACTTCATAATTATAAAAACTTGTTTATTAAAGGAGATTATCAGCCAGGCCCAATGGCTTATGCCTGTAGTCCCAGCTACTCAGAACTCTGAGGCAAGGGGATTTCTCGAATCCAGGAGGCAGAGGTTGCAGTGAGCCGAGATCACACCACTGCACTCCAGCCTGGGTGACAGAGCAAGACTCCGTCTCAAAACAAGTAAGTAAAGAAGTAAATAAGGTTATCAAGAAAGTGAAAAGGCAACCCACAAAATGGAAGAAAATATTTTCAAATTATATATCTAATAAGACTGTATTATTAAGAATATATAAAGAACTCCTACAGCTCAGCAACAACAAGGAAAACCACAATTAAAATATAAGCAAAAGACTTGGGAAGACTTCTCTCCAAAGAAGATATACAAATGCCCAGTATGCACATGAAATAACGTGCATTGGCCAGGATGTGGAGAAACTGAAATCAAATTTCTTTCTGGTAGGAATATAAAATCGTATCACCACTGTGGAGCCGTTGCAGTTCCTCAAAAAGTTAAATATGGAATTACCACATGACCTAACAGTTCTACTCCACTTCTAGGTAGCTACCCAACAGAAGTGAAACAAGAACTCAACATATACAGTATTTGTGCACCAATATTCATAACAGCTTTACTCACAATAGCCAAAAAGTGGAAACAACACAAGTGTTCATCAAGAGATCAATGGATAAATAAAATGTACTATAAACATACAGTGGACTATTATTTACCAGTAAGAGAAGTGAAGTTCTGATACATGATACAACATAGATGAACTTTGAAAATGTCACACTAAGTGAAATAAGCAGACAGCGAAGGACAAATATTGTATTATTCCACTTCTGTGAGGTATCTGAAATAGGTAGATTCACAGAGGCAGAAAGTAAGATACAGGTTTCTAGGGCCAGGAGGGAGGAGAAAATGGGGAGTTTTTGTTTAATGGGTACAGAGTTTCCGTATGGGCTGATGAAAGTGTTCTGGAAATAGAAGTGGTAGCTATTCAACATTATGAATGTACTTAATACCACTGAATTGTACACTTTTCACAGGATTAAAATGGTAAATTTTACATTATATTTTAAACCACATTTGTCAAAAATTTATACCTAATGATTTGGATATCTAAATTATGTGTTTGTAAAACAAAGAAGGGAATATGAAGAAATGAAAAAATTACTGAATTATGGTGTGAATATTTTTAGTAGAAATAAAGCTCAAATATTTATTAAGATATATTTTGTCGTATAGCTTTTCAGACGAAGACAAATACTAAGAAAATTTAAGTTTATGCATTCTCAAAATTGCTATTAATATTTAATTTAAAATTTTTTCAGCCAGGCGAGGTGGCTCACACCCATAATCCCAGCACTTTGGGAGGCTGAGGCAGGCGGATCACCTGAGGCCAGGAGTTCAAGACCAGCCTGGCCAACATGGTGAAACCCTATCTCTGCTAAAATTATAAAAATTAGTGGGACTTGGTGGCAGGTGCTTGTAATCCCAGCTACTCGGAAAGCTGAGGTAGGAGAATCACTTGAACCTGGAAGGCGAAGGTTGCAGTGAGCCGAGATCGCACCACTGCACTTTAGCCTGAGTGACAGAGCGAGACTCTGTCTTTAAAAAAAAAAAAAGAAACAAAAAAAAATTCTCATTTGTAGTTGCTATTAAGAAGAGCTTTATTGATCCACTCTTAAAACCTTCAAATTTACATAGGAAAAACTTCAGAATAATTCATGTCAAAGGAATTTCTGTACTATATTTATGCTAGAGCATTTTGAATGATTTTATTTTGTTGTCACATTTTCTAGATTTTAATAAAACCTGTGTTTATTTAGCTTGACAGAGCCAATTCGCTATTAAACCAGACTCAACAGCCTTACAGGTATCTCATTGAATCAGTGCGTCAGAGAGATTCTAAGATTGATTCACTTACGGAATCCATTGCACAACTTGAGAAAGATGTCAGGTAAACCATCTACAAATCTTTCATTTGAATAATAAAGACATTGTTACTATATTGCTGCTGTAGATGAATTTGGGTTGTAAATCGTGAACAGAAAATTTGAATAATGAAGGTGATCTTAAATGTAATGAATATTAAACTTTTCTTAGAAAAACTAAGGTCACATCACATCAGGTGTTCACATTCCACCTGTGATCAGATGTCTTAGCATGGAAATAACAATGTTACACTTAGGAGCATTACATTCCATCTGTCCTAGAGGACACAACCACTATTGGTCCTTGTTTCCCTGGAACTCTTTAGTGTGATATAGATTGACCAAAGGGAGAGGAGGAATAAAACCAGATCCATTTGTGTCATTAAAATGGCTTTTTAAACAGAAATAAAATTTACATTTACTTAGATTTATGTTGATTTTTCCAAGGAATTTTTAGGCTTTTCTTCTGACCTTTTACATGAAAGTAACTTTTAAGTGAAAATAAATAAATTTCTTTCACTTCCTTAATTTGTAATTGTTTTTGTATGAGATCTTATCCAAAGAAAATTTGCTATGACCATTTTGGTTTTTTAAACTGAAATAAAAGAATGAAGATATGTGTAAATGAAACAGTTTTACTTGTGGATAGATGGTTAGTTTGCTTAGTTATTAGATTTCTAAGATTATAAGAATAATTTAGATTTTTATGGGTAAATTATTAACTGATTATAAATGTAAAAGCAGAGAATTAGGTGGGAATAGAAATGGTTAAATCAAGGAATTGGAAAACAATAAGGAGAAGATGTTTGTTAAATCCAGGTTTCCTAAAGTATGCAAACAAAAATATAAAACTAATGGTAACTAATTGCAAAGTATAAATGTTATTTTTAATGAATCATAATAATTACCTTCTTTCATTTCTGCCTCACCAAAATAGTTGGTCTAGAACTTTATTCCTGTTCTTAATTTTTTTATGATTTGTTTATATAATTGAGGAGCACATTTATACTTACATGTCAAAATAAGTTTGTTTCTAGATTAATTTTAAAGTTAAAATTCTGTATACAACCTACAATAATAAATTAATTGTTCTATAAATAGTTCTTGGGGACAATAGAAATTATGTCTTTCACAATTCAGTGGGCACCTGGTTATCTTAGGGAAATTGAAGAAAGAACCCCAAATAGAATTTTTTCTTCCTATGTTACATATTTCTGTTAAATTTGAATCTTTTATGGCCAGGAGCAGTGACTCACACCTGTAATCCCAGCACTTTGGGAGGCCAAGGCAGGTGGATCACCTGAGGTCAGGAGTTCTAGACCATCCTGGCCAACACAGTGAAACCCTGTCTCAACTACAAATACAAAAGTTAACTGAGCATGGTGGTGCATGCCTGTAGTCCCAACCACTCTGGAGGCTGAGACGGGAGAATCGCTTGAACCAGGGAGACGGAGGTTACAGTGAGCTGAGATCATTTCACTGCACTTCAGCTTGGGCAACAGAGTGAGACTCTGTCTCAAAAAAATTAAAATTAAAATTAAATTATGAATCTTTTTTTTTTTTTTTTTTTAATGGAGTCTCACTCCATCACCCAGGCTGGAGTGCAATGACACGATCTCTGCTCACTATAACCTCTGCCTCCTGGGTTCAAGTGATTCTCCTGCCTCAGCCTCCTGAGGAGCTGGGATTACAGGCACACGCCACCACACCTAGCTAATTTTTGTATTTTTAGTAGAGACAGGGTTTCACCATGTTGGTCAGGCTGGTCTCTAACTCCTGAACTCGTGATCCGCCCACCTCGACCTCCCAAAGTTCTAGGATTAAAGGCATGAGATGCCATGCCCGGCCTTGAGATTTGAATCTTTTATATGTCGTATTTTACTGTTATATTCTTGTGATGGGGAGGTATATAAAACTCCTGAGGAAAAAAATTACTTCTTTCACAGTTATCTCCAAATAAATTTGAGGATTTATTTTACTAAGAATTAAGGTAGTTTAAAATGCTTAATATAGAGAAAATAATAGCTAGCTGTAGGAGAAAATTATAAAGATGAACAAATTCAGCCATAGATAAATTAAGCAACTTGTCCTCTCAGAACATACAGCATTGTGATAGAGTCAGAATTCAAATTTATATCTGTCTGCTTGCTAATTCTATTCTCCTAACCATTAGGTTATACTGCCCCTCTATGTTCTATTTTGAATAAGGGATATTATTTCTGTAACTAAAATAATTAAGGAAGAGAACAAAAAAATAGTGTATCATAGTGATTAAAAGTAGCACTTTAATGAGTTGATCGTTGTTGAAGCAGGGTGATAGATATATCAGGGTTTGCTATTACATATTTTCTCTTCTGAAATATTCTATTATAAAGTTTTTTTAAAAACAGATTTTAAAAGGAAGTTTTCAAATTCAACTCAGTACTTAGTTTTGAGTTAGGGCAAGTACAATTTAAATTCTCTGTACCTCTGTTGTCCAATAGAACTTTCTATAATGATAAAAATATTCCATATCTGTGCTGTCCAGTATGGTAGCCACTAGCTAGCCACATGTAGATGTTGACCATTTGTTTTGCGTTTTTTTTTGTTGTTGTTGTTGTTGTTGTTGTTGTTTCCTTTTTTTGAGACCGAGTCTCGCTCTGTCACCCGACTGGAGTGCAATGGCGCGATCTCGGCTCACTGCAAGCTCCACCTCCCAGGTTCAAGCGATTCTCCTGTCTCAGCCTCCCGTTTACCTGGGATTACAAGCACCCACCACCACACCCGGCTAATTTTTGTATTTTTAGTAAAGATGGGGTTTTACCGTGTTGGCCAGGGTGTTCTTGAACTCCTGACCTCAAATGATCTGCAGGCCTTGGCCTCCCAAAGTGCTGGGATTACAGGCGTGAGCCACCGCACCCAACCTGAGCATTTGAAATGTGGCTACTGTTACTGAGGAACTAAATTTTTAATTCTATTAAAATTGAATTGTTAAAATTATATTGTCTTTAATTTTATTAAGATTAAATTTAAATTAATGTTAATTTTATTTTATTAAAATTGAAGATAATTTTAATTGCTCTAGTGGCTAATGGCTGTAGTATTCCACAGTACATCCAGTTTCCTCATATGTGAAATGAAAGTGGTGCTGAGGCAGGCAGATTGCCTGAGCCCAAGAGTTCAAGATCAGCCTGGACAACATGGCAAAACCATATTTGGTTTTGTCTCTACAAAAAATACGGAAAAATTAGCTGGTGTGATGGCACACTCCTGTAGTCCTGGCTACTTGGGAGGCTGAGGTGGGATGATGACTTAAACCTGGGAGGTGGAGGTTGCAATGAGCAACTGCACTCCAGCCTGGGTGACAAAGCAGAACTCTGTCTCAAAAAAAAAAAAAGAGAGTGGTGCTAACAGCACCTGATTGATAGGGTTGTTCTGAGGAATAAATGATATAATCTTCATAAAATATATAGATAAAATAGTGTCTAAACATTATATTCAACAGTGTTCAATAAATGCCATTCTTAGTACTTACCATACATGTAACAAATTTTTGGTTGAAAATTATATTAAAGGCCAGGCGCGGTGGCTCAAGCCTGTAATCCCAGCACTTTGGGAGGCGGAGATGGGCGGATCACGAGGTCAGGAGACCATCCTGGCTAACACGGTGAAACCCCGTCTCTACTAAAAAATACAAGAAACTAGCCGGGCAAGGTGGCGGGCACCTGTAGTCCCAGCTACTCGGGAGGCTAAGGCAGGAGAATGGCGTAAACCCGGGAGGCGGAGCTTGCAGTGAGATCCGGCCACTGCACTCCAGCCTGGGCGACAGATCAAGACTCCGTCTAAAAAAAAGAAAAAGAAAAAAAAAGAAAAAGAAAATTATATTAAAAATGAGAAATAACATTTCTCAAAATATGTTGAATTTGAACAAAAATTAAGACTCCCCCAATAACAGCAACAGTTTTCATAAAGGCCATGTCATTTATGGAATTAATTACCAAGAAAAATTTTGTACTAAACATGAGTCCTTTAATATTGTCTTGTGTTGCATAAATTCATTGTGTGATATTTTAGTACATTCTGAACTGATAATTCACAGGTTATGAAATCTTATTCTTAATTGAAGCAACTACCTTCTAAAGTGAAAGGTTATTAATACTTTCAGTAGTTTAGTTATGACATTTGAGATGCTGCTATAGGGGTACCCTGGTTGCATGAATGAAATGCTGTGATGTAACAATGCCCTTAAAAAGTCAGCTCGGCCAGTCATTCAGATATGGTAGGATAGATCACAGTTCTGTATACCCACATTCCTTCATCCCTACTCTAAGCAGATGGCATTTCAAATCCTGGAGTAGAATTATCCTGGGCTTTAAATACACATCAGGCTGGTTTCTGTCCTTACGGTAAATGTGTCTGTAAAATTAGATATTAATATGAACCTGAAGGGGTAGTTGTGAAAATTTAGGAACATATATAAAGCTTTGGCACATAGGAGAATCTCAGTAAATGTTACTTCCGTCCCCTTGTCTTTTATTTGAAATGTAAACATTAATGATGGCCCATCCAAAAGCATTATCAAGTTATTATGTTCCTTAGAAGACATAAACAGGAAAATTCCTATTCATCTTTGCTAAGTGTCGAGGTTAGTTGTAAAAAATATTTACATCAATTTATGACTTTTAAATGTTTTTCTAATTCAATAAAAACTCTTTGAATAACTGAATAATTGTATGCTTTTCTTAGAAAATTAAACAATACCACTATACCATACTTATCCCTTGAAAATGAACTATGTATACAATATATTCAATTTCTAGAAAGGCTAGAGTAAATATGCACTAAAATGAAATCATTATAAACACATTAAAAGCTAACATTTGAGATGTTACTATTAACTGCTTTAAATTCCCCTATTGTTAAAGTAATGCTTTATTCTAAAAGTAGTACTGATAACTTTCTTCCACCAAGTCACAAGAGACAGTCTGCATAATACAGTTTGATCTCTACTTCAGAAAGGAAGGAAGCTTGGAAAGAGAATAATTAGCATAATTTTCTTTGCCTGTTGTCAGTTCTTAGTTTATTCTTAACTGGTAAAGAAAAGACTACATTGTCAACTTCTCTTACAAAGCTACCCGAGAGTATATTGATCCAGGAAGTTAAGGAACAATATATCAGGAATGTTTTCATATTGCAGGTGAAACAGAGCCATAAACATGAATTTCTAAGTAATAATTAACAGTGAATTGAACAATTATGGGTGTAATATACCATTCAAGATAGATGTGCTTATAAGGAGATTTGTTTTGTAGTTGTTTTATGAGTCATTCGTAGAAGCTTTGTACTTTCAAAGGTAAGTTTCCACTGTTATGAAATATGTCTTATGAAGACTAAAATTCTATTGAGTAAATACATACTAGAAGAAGAGTGAATATGATAATCATCATACTCAGTTTTAGAGACCCACATGTTGAAGGTTGTCTCCCTGTGGTCGAGTATATTATAAAGAAGACAAAATATATATCCAGAGGCCGGGCGCAGTGGCTCAAGCCTGTAATCCCAGCACTTTGGGAGGCCGAGACGGGCGGATCACGAGGTCAGGAGATCGAGACCATCCTGGCTGACACGGTGAAACCCCGTCTCTACTAAAAAAATACAAAAAATTAGCCGGGCGAGGTGGCAGGCGCCTGTAGTCCCAGCTACTCGGGAGGCTGAGGCAGGAGAATGGCGTGAACCCAGGAGGCAGAGCTTGCAGTGAGCTGAGATCCGGCCACTGCATTCCAGCCTGGGCGGCAGAGCGAGACTCCGTCTCAAAAAAAAAAATATATATATATATATATATATATCTCTCTCCAGATATTGTAATCACAGCAATATTGTCTGGGAAGTCCACATAGTTTGTAATAAACTCATGTCTTACAGGTACAACATGATTGTTCTGTAAGCCAGCTTATCCCCCCACCATTTATTCCATGTATATACGGTTGTTTTGCTATTTAATTATAGAATACTTTATTTTTGAAAAGTTAAACATGACAATATAAAAGCATTTGTAAAGAATTATCCAGTCAAAATCCTTTAATTACCTCGACATTCCATTCCGATTACACTACATTTTCTTTAGAAGAGCCTGTTGGTATTTGAGACAGAGAGTGAGTGTGTGTGTGTGTGTGTGTGCAGTGAATGTGAGTATATGCTTAAATACCATGGTTGTTAGTGTATAAGTTTACATGTATATGAACATAGACACATATGTGTTCCTTAAAAATTCCTAGTCCTATTTACTGGATATTTAAATTTGAAAAAATATTTTACCTTCAAAGTGATTCCAGCTAAAGATAGGTTAGAATTCTAGAGTTAGAGAAACAAGTGATCCTTGCCATGCTTTGGAGATTCTAGCAGAACATGGCACTCAGTTTCCTTTATACTGTTTTGTTCTTTTTCAACTCCTCAGCTCTTGCAGGATCTCTGGCGCCTAACTCTAAAAGTCAGTTTGTTTTTTCAGCTGAGCTGCTTACCTTTATTGACATTTAATTACTATTTTACTCTGATGCCTATTTTTTTATCTAAATTAGTAATGCTGTATAACATTTATATAGAGTTTTATGAGTTCAACACTTTATATAATCATTCACATAGCCCTTTGACATACATGAGTATTATGTTCCACTTTACAGATATAAAAACTGAGGTTCAGTGGGGTGGTATGTGTTATGCTTTGCACCATACATTTGAGTCTGAGTCAGTGGCACAGTTGGAAACAAGTCAGAATTGCGTCTAGTCCGTCTTCTCAGAGGACAAACTATGATGCTTCCTTCTCGATTACTTGGAAGGAGAAGAATATGGGCTTTCCCTCTTAAATCCTTCGAATTAGCAGTTGTTCCAGAATGCCTACTACTGTTTCTTGAATTAAAAAAAAAAAAAGTCTGCCCAATATTATTCTAAAAATTAGTGACTTTCCTTTATTTATTTTTTTTTTTTTTTAGAGAGAGCCTCACTCTGTCTCCCAGGCTGGAATACAGTGGAGAATCATAGCTCGCTGCAGCCTCGAACTCCTGGGCTCAAGCGATCCTCCTACCTCATCCTTTGATGTAGCTGGGACTAAAGGTGCATGTCTCCACACCTGGCTAACATTTTTTTTTTTAAGAGATGGAGTCTCTCTATGTTGCCCAGACTAGTCTCGAACTCCTGGACTCATGGACTCATGCAGTTCTCCAACCTGGACCTCCCAAAGTGCTAGGATTATAGGCATGAGCCAGTGTTCCCTGCCTCCATTTTCTTAAAGTAGAACTTAAGTACAACTTTAAAAATGTTTTTACCTGCCAGGTGCAGTGGCTCACGCCTATAATCCTAGCACTTTGGGAGGCCGAGGTGGGTGGATCACGTGAGGTCAGGAATTCCAGACCAGCCTGGCCAGCATGGTGAAACCCCATCTCTACTAAAAATACAAAAATTAGCCGGGCATGGTGGCACACACCTGTAGTCCCAGCCACTCAGGAGGCTGAGGCAGGAAAATCAGTTGAACCCAGGAGGCAGAGGTTGCAGTGAGCCGAGATCACGCCAATGCACTCCAGCCTGGGCGACAGAGCAAGACTCCGTCTCAAAAAAAAAAAAAAAAAAAAAAATGTTTTTTACCTATTTAAAACAATTCTTGTTAGTTTTACCCTCACAAATTTTTTCTTTTCTTTTATTGTAATCATTCATTAGATAATTGCCACCGTGCCCAGCCAGAAATTGAAAATTGAACTAATAATTTGGAAACAAACGTTCTTTTTTCAAGTTTATCACAGACTAAATACCTGATTCACTTACTTAACTCAATTATATACCTGATAATTTAGTTTGTGGTAAATCATAAAATATTACTTTCAGTTTTAAGGATAAAGGTTTTAATTTGACTTCTAGTATCTTGTGTTGTAATAGTGTGCTGACATATACTACTTCTTACCTTTTATGTGAGTTTCACTTTATCTTTGTACATTTTAGTAGTAAATAGTCATCTTTACAACATTAATTTTATGCCTATACTAGGCAGGAAAGCATTCTCAGACAACATGTCAGTTACATTGTCAAATGGATTCTTAAGAGAAGAAAAGCTGGGCGCAGTGATGTATGCCTGTAGTCCCGGATACTAGGAGGCTGAAGCAGGAAGATTGCTTGAGCCCAGGAGTTTGAGGCTGTAGTTCATTGTTACCATGTCTGTGAATAGCCACTGCACTCCAGCCTGGGTAACATAGCAAGAGTCCATCTGTTAAAAAAAAAAAAAAGAGAGAGAGAGAGAGAAAGAAAGAGAGAAAGAAAAGAGGAGAGGGAAGGAAGAAAAGAGAAAAGAAAGGAAAATAAAAGAAAAAGAATCTTCTGACAAAATAGGCCATTCATTAGGCCAAACATTTTAGTGGCTAGTCTGGAATATTTATGGATTATAAATTTATCTTTAATTCAAACCATCAGATTCGTGTTTATTCTTTTAATATTTGCCATTTATTAACTCTACACTAACATAATGACTTTTTAAAACTTGAGTGTTTTTTTTTCAGCAACTTAAATAAAGAAAAATCAGCTTTACTACAGACGAAGAATCAAATGGCATTAGATTTAGAGCAACTTCTAAATCATCGTGAGGTATTTTTCCTATTTTGTTATAATTTTAATCATTTTAGGCTTTTTTAAAAACTGCTATCAGGTTAAAATTATTGGATCCCAGTTGTGCATGTTCATTAATGACTTATGTCTCATTGTAATTTTGTCCTTTTTTATTCAACTTTTGATATACTTCTTAGAGTTAATTCTTATTCCTAGAATGCCCCTTCTTGTTTTGTTGATATCTGTCACTGAATTTCCCCGTATTATTTAATAATAATCTGTTTTATCTTATTCTGCAACTAGACAGTAAATTTCCTTAGTGTGCCTCTTGTCTTCTTTATCAGTGTTGCCCAGTGCCTATAGTAGGTAGAGTATTTGTGTGGAGCTTTAAAGTTCATAAAATTATTTTCTTTTCTTCATTTGCTCCCCACCAAAATTCTTTTAGAGTAAATATAATTCCTATTGTATAGATGGAGAAATGAGTTTTAAGTGGCTTGCCCATGGCAGTTAGTAACTAAGAGATAAGTCCTGTTTTGTTTTGTTTTTTTCCTTTAAGTAAGGTTTATTGAGGTATAATCTACAAAGAATAAAATTCACCTTTTTTAGCAGACATGTCTGTGATTTTTGACAAATGCACACAGTTGCATCAGCACCACCACAATCAATATATAAAATAGTTCCATTACTCAAAAAAATTCCCTCATTACCCCTTTTTAGCTGACCCTTTTCCTCAATCCCCAGCCCTATCAACCACTGGTCTATTTTCCGTACCTATTGTTTACCTTTTGCAAAATGCTATAGAAGTGAAATTATCAGTATATAGCCTTTTGAGTCTGGCTTTTCTCAGTTATAATAATACATTTGCAATTCATCTATATTGTTGCAATATAGATGTATAATATATTGACCTCAAGTGATCCGCCTGCCTCAGCCTCCCAAAGTGCTGGGATTACAGGTGTGAGCCTGTATATACATCTATATTGGTCATATGTTTCCTTTTTATTGCTGAGTAATAAGCCATTATATGGATGTAACCCAGTTTGTTAATTCATTCACAGTTGATGGACATTTGAGTTGTTTCCATTTGAGGACATCTCCAAATAAAATAACTGTAAACAATTATGTACACGTTTATATAAACGTAAGTTTCCATTTCTCTTGGGTAAACACCCAGGAACGTGATTACTGGGTTGTATGGCAGGTGTATGTTTAAGTTTATAAGAAACTGTCAAAATTTTCCAAAGTTACTATATTTTTGCATTCCCCCTCTACGATGAATGCGAGTTCCATTTTCTCTGCATCCTCACGAACCATTGGTTTTTTTTAATACAAATCCTATTTTCTACTGAACTGAACTATGACTACCTCATCTTAGCCATCTTTTTACCACTTTGTTATTCTAATAGAAAAAGAAACTTTTTTTTTTTTTTGAGGCAGTGTCTCACTCTGTCACCCAGGCTGGAGTGCAGTGGTGTGATCTCGGCTCACAGGAACCTCTGCCTTCCAGAGTTCAAGCGAATCTCTTGGCTTAGCCTCCTGAGTACCCAGGATTACAGGTGCATTCCCCCATGCCGTCTAATTTTTGTGTTTTTAATAGAGACTGGGTTTCGACATGGTTGGCCAGGCTGATCTTAAACTCCTGACCTCAAGTGATCCACCTGCCTCAGCCTCCCAAAGTGCTGAGATTACAGGTGTGAGCCACTGCGCCTGACCAGAAAACGAAACATTTAAAACATATCATTGGTTTACGAGTATCCTCATACTAGTCTGGGAGAGGTATACCACATGTTGGGAAGAAATTATTGGAAGAATATTGTTAAGAGAGGGAACTGGAAACTATTACTGGAAGCAGTTCCAAGGTATATATCCTAGAGATGGTGTCAGAAGAACTGGAGGATTGTCTGTATCTGAGAAATGGCATTGGAGTGAGTTTTCTTAAAGGTGTCTTCTATGTGATGGGTGAAAAGGATAAGTGTCCCTGGACTAGAGTGTAATTATAACATTTAGGTAGATAAGTCAATGTAACAACAGGTTACAGAGCTAGGAAAAGCTTCTCTGAAAATACTTATTCTTTCTTCTGAGTTCTGACATTCTAGACCTTATCCATCACTGCTACTATCACTTATGTCCTAGGATTCTGCTTTCAAGTAATTGTCTCTTCACTGTGGAAACCTGATTCATTCACTATGTGAAATTTTCACAAGTGTTTTTGAAATTAAATACTTAAGAGTAGTAACTACAGATGACCAGCCATATCAACTACATTTTTTTAAAGCTAGATATTAATTTTTTTTTCAGAATGGCAGTTCTCATTTGATTTTAAGGGGATGTGCTACACTGAAAAATATATGAGGAGTTCCAACACTTGGAATCACATTACTTGTGAGTCCAAATAAGGACCAAAAAAGTTTGCTTGGTGGATTGAGAAGAAAATATGTGTCAGCATGCAAATTAAATTCTAACAGAGCTGGGCACAATATCACACACCTGTTGTCCCAGGTAGTCTGGAGGCTAAGACAGGAGAATCACTTGAGCACAGGAGTTTGAGACTGTAGTGCACTCTTATCTCACCTGTGAATAACCACTGCATTCCAGCCTGAACAACGTAGTGCAACCCTATCTTTTAAAAAACAAAGAAAGAGAAACAGGGAGGGAGGGTGAGACGGAAGGAGAGGAAGAAGGAGGAAGAAAGGAAGCGAGGGAAGGAGGGAGAAATTTAAACACTAGCAAGATGAAACTACTCATTAATTGCCTACTACCACATGTCATTACTGATATTTGCATGGATGCATATTTAGATAATTGTCAGTTTTTTATGTATTTGACAGTGTATCTTTATTTTGGCAATGATATTTTAATAATTTAACATTGTATAGCTTTTGATGATACCAAACATCTAAAAGCAACTTTTTTTGTTTTAAAGCAAAGTAAAAATTAAAGCTTAGTAAAAACAAATCTGATGTTATTAATCATTTTCTAAGAAACCATTTACTACCAACTTACATCATATATGCACATGCAAAGGCCTCTGCAAATTGCTTATATGGAAATAAAACAGCTGGTGTGACCCCCTAGAGATGCTTAGCCATTCACTTGAACATTAACCTGATGAAACAAAGGGTCCATAGGATTGATTTATTCACTTGATTGTTCGGAGGATCATGTCCTCATAATAGTCAATAGATAACTGTTGGATAAGAATAATTCTGATATTTTTTTGAAAATGAAAATCAGAGCTGGGACTAGGGTGAGGCAAGCAAGGCATCTAGGACATATGATGTAAGGAGGTGCCTACTCTCAGAGTGGGCAAAGAGCATGGATGGCCCCTGGGAGCCACTGCCTCTACCTAAGGCCACTAGCTTGCCTCACCCTGGTCAAGACCCTGGGAAAATTATCTGATACCAGTCATGGTTTTAATCAGTTAAATTTGGGCAGTGTAAATGAGTGATTCGAAAAGAGACCAAATGAACCTTTTCAAGTTTCTTATTTTCTTTTTTGCATGGGACAGCTCTTGCTCTAACGTTGTTTCGTTTTGTTTTGTTTTGAGATGGAGTCTTGCTCTGTCACCCAGGCTGGAGTGCAGTGGCACTATCTCAGCTCACTGCAACCTCCACATCCCTGGTTCAAGCAATTCCCCTGCCTCAGCCCCCCAGGTAGCTGGGATTAACAGGCACACGCCACCACGCCTGGCTAATTTTTTTGTATTTTTAGTAGAGATGGGTTTTCACCATGTTGGCTAGACTGGTCTCCAACTCCTAACCTCAGGCAATCTGCCTGCCTCAGCCTCCCAAAGTGCTGGGATTACAGGCATGAGCCACTGCACCCAGCCTAGCTCTAACTTTTTTTAGCAGTGTCACTTAGTTCTGAGTAGGCTGTATGTGTTCATGTAATATGAAGTAAGATCACCAGTTCATTTACATAATTCCAAAATATGTATTAAACAGAAAAAACAAGTAGGACAATTCTAGGTTGACAATTCAAAAACATTTGGGGCATGACCACAGAGAGTTTTGATTTCCTATATTAGCGTTAGCTCAAATATATTAGCTTAAAAGTATCTTCTCTCATATTAAGAGTTAGGATGTGGTGTGACAGTTTCCAGGAATGTGTATTGATATCTTACAATTGTGTATTTCTTGAACTATGAGTGGTATATTTGGTGGTTTTTAGTCTTAACTTTCTTTGAGAGAAAATATATTAGACTACTAATTTCAGAATGATATAATGTGAAGAGCAGGTGGGTATAGAGAGAAATAGGATATTTTAGGTTGACTTTTCATACTACAAAGCTCAACTGGGTTGGGTAAATGGTTGAAGGATTTACACAACAAATACTAACTTTAAAATGTGCATAAATTGAATTGAGAGCCTATACCTGCCCACACTTCTCCATTCTAAATTCTCCAGGTTTTGTCCCTATATTCAGTAAAATGTTCATAAAGCAGAGGGGAAAAGGGCAAAATATCTCTCCTCACAGAATTTCTTTTATTAAAGAACAATTTAATGTCATGTCTTCTGCTTTTGTAGAAGATCAAAACAAAGTGTGATCTCTCTTGGTTTTGTAAAACTATTTAAGGCAGTCTACTAAGTACATCCACATAAATGACATAATCTAATCTTTACTACAGTCCACTGATAAATATCATTATCCTCATTGTTAGAGATGAAACTGATGCTGATAAGAGTTAAATAACTCGACTGTGATTACATAGTCAAAACTAAAAGTAATTCATTTTTTTCCCCAAAACAAAACTAATGTTCTTTTTCCTTAGTCTCATTTAGACAGAAAAAAAACTCATGATGAATTATTGCTTATATTCCAGGAAATTTTTTTCCTCTGGGCATGAAGTTATATTCCTCTTTCTTGTTTTCATAAAATGAAAACTTTGTAATTTAATGTGTTTCCTTTTTGTCTTCATTGCCAGAAAACTCAGAGCTGAATATCTTGTACCAGGTGTTATAATCTTTTTTTTCCTCTTTCGCTTTTGAAACCTCAGAATAACTTTATCTGTTTCCTTCAGGTGGGTTGTAATCTATCTTACTCTAAAATGTCTTCACTTGTACTCAGATTAAGACCTCTTAGGTGTAAATAAAATATAAACCTTAAATAATTAGATATTAAAAAGAGGTAAACAGAAAAGATAAACTGATAGGATCTTACTTTTAGATAACAGTAGCAGGACTTCAAATAAACCATTCATTTTGAAAAGATTTCGAGTATGAGAAATGTGATTTCAGGCCCAATGCAGTGGTTCACACTTGTAATCCCAGCACTCAAAAAGGCCAAGGTGGGAGGAACGCTTGAGGCTAGGTGTTCAAGACCAGCCTGGACAACCTAGCAAGACCCCATCTTCACAAAAAAATCAGAATTTAGCTGGGCATGGCGGTGCACGTCTGTGTTCCCAGCTACTAGGGAAGTTGAAGCAGAGAGATAGCTTGAGCCCAGGAGGTTAAGGCTGCAGTGAATTATAATCACATCACGGCCCTCCAGCTTGAGTGACAGCAAGACTGTCTTTAAAAAAAAAAAAAAGAAATGTGACTCCTTAAAATGGCTTCTAGCTTGAGCTTATCACTCGGTAGTCTTCATTAATTGCATTTAGTTTTCATCTGTTTTTATCCATTCATCTTTGCCTTAATGAAACAAGATTTACTGATTACCTTTGGAAATTCTAATTCTGCTTTTCTTTGTGTATATTTTATCCATGTGTCCTTAGAATATAAGCTTTTGAGAGTAAGAAAAGCATCCTTCATCAGCCAAATGCCTAATAGAATACTGAGTTCAGTTGTAAGAAGCCCTTTTCTCATGGCTCTTGGAGCTGTATAAGGGCAGTGGGAAGAACACCATTTAGGAAGCTATTCCAGTATTTCAGTGAGTGATGGTGGTGTCTTGAACTAGATTGGTGATGATGAGGTAAAACAAAAATAGACCGATTTGAAAGCTTTTTAAGAAGCATAATCACAGGGCTTGGTGATTGAGTACATTAGGGACTGATTAAGAGAGGACGAATGAGAATTGATGCCTAGGTTTTTGGCTTGTGTCTTTAGTGGTGCTACGAAGAACCTAGAAGAAAGAATTTGGGGAAGAAAAGTTTAAGAAAATATCTAAGTGGATATATACACTAGAGAGTTGGAAATGTAGTTTCTTGTGCCCAAGAAAGAGAATTCATCTGGTGATAGAAATTTGAAAGTCACAACATAAAGATGTTACTTTACATAGAAATAGAGAAAATGAACCAGTGAGACTATATAGAGTGAGAACAGAAGAAGACTTGTGACAGAATCGTGATAACTACCAGCATTTAAGGGAAGAGCATAGGAAAAAGTGTTTACACAAAGAAGAGTGAGGAGTGACCAGCATCAGTGAGGAGCATCAGGAAGAGAGTAGAGTCCCTAAAGCCCAGGGAGAAGCATTCATAACAGAGCCATTGTCCGCAGTGACATGTGCTCTCAAGAGGTCAGGCCAAAGAAAGATTTTTTTTTTTTTTTTTTTGAGACGGAGTCTCGCGCTGTCACCCAGGCTGGAGTGCAGTGGCCGGATCTCAGCTCACTGCAAGCTCCGCCTCCCGGGTTCACGCCATTCTCCTGCCTCAGCCTCCCGAGTAGCTGGGACTACAGGCGTCCGCCACCTCGCCCGGCTAGTTTTTTTTTTTTTTTTTTTTTAGTAGAGACGGGGTTTCACCATGTTAACCAGGATGGTCTCGATCTCCTGACCTCGTGATCCGCCCGTCTCGGCCTCCCAAAGTGCTGGGATTACAGGCTTGAGCCACCGCGCCCGGCCCAAAGAAAGATTTTTTAAAAAGAGTGATTTGGATTTAATAGGACGCTAAAGGGCTGGGCATGGTGGCTCATGCCTGTAATCCCAGCACTTGGGGAGGCTGAGACAGGCAGATCACTTGAGCTCAGGAGTTCAAGACCAGCCTGGCCAACATGGCAATATCCCATCTCTACAAAAGATACATAAATTAGCCAGGCTTGAGGGCATGCACCTGTAGTCCCGGCTACTTGGGAGGCTGAGGTGGGAAGATCTGGGAGAATTGCTTGAGCCCAGGAGGTGGAGGTTGCAGTGAGCCAAGATTGTACCACTGCACTCCAGCCTGGGTGGCAGAGTCAGAGCCCTGTCCAAAAAAAAAAAAAAGAAGAAGATGCTAAAGCAGTTCCAGTGGAGCTGGAGCTAAAAAGCAGATTGCCATGAAAAATAGGCAGTCCTTAGAATATTTGAAGAAGAAAAGATAGGACAATTGAGGAAGGGGCATGAGATCAAGAGCTTTTACTAGGCCAAGCACGGTGGCTCACGCCTGTAATCCCAACACTTTGGGAGACAGAGGTGGGTGGATCCCTTAAGGCCAGGAGTTCGAGACCAACCTGGCCAACATGGTAAAACCCCATCTGTACTAAAAACAAAAAAATTCACCGGGCGTGGTGGCAGAAGCCTGTAGTCCCCGCTACTCGGGAGCCTGCGCCAGGAGAATCACTTGAACCCAGGAGGTGGAGGTTGCAGTGAACCTCCACTATACTCCATCTTGGGTGACAGAGCAAGACTCTGTCTCAAAAAAAAAAAAAAAAAAAAAAAGAGCTTTTGCCTCTCAAAGCTAGAGATTACCCAATTTAAATAGTGACAGGAAGAAGCAAAATAGAGACATTAAAAGTACAAAAAAGAGGCCGGGCGCGGTGGCTCACGCCTGTAATCCCAGCACTTTGGGAGGCCGAGGCGGGCGGATCACAAGGTCAGGAGATCGAGACCATGGTGAAACCCCGTCTCTACTAAAAATACAAAAAATTAGCCGGGCGCGGTTGTGGGCGCCTGTAGTCCCAGCTACTCGGGAGGCTGAGGCAGGAGAATGGCGTGAACCCGGGAGGCGGAGCTTGCAGTGAGCTGAGATCCGGCCACTGCACTCCAGCCTGGGCGACAGAGCGAGACTCCGTCTCAAAAAAAAAAAAAAAAAAAAAAAAAGTACAAAAAAGAAAGGGATAATCAGTTGAACAAAAGTGATAGGAAAGGAGGAGATTCATAGCAAAGTCATGGGAATCAGCTTTAGACCACCAGTGTTACCTTTTCCATTTTGAAGAGTAGAAAAAAGAATTATGTGAAAACAGAAGTAAGTTTATAGGTTTAGTGGTATTTACTTATCTATCATTTGAGACTGGGCACGGTGGCTCCTACCTGTACCCAGCACTTAGGAAGGCCAAGAAAGGCAGATCGCTTGAGCTCAAGAGTTCAAGACCAGCCTGGGCAACATGGTGAAACTGTCTCTACAAAAAATATGAAAATTAGCCAGGCATAGTGGTACACATCCCAGCTACTTAGGAAGCTGAGGTGAGAGGATTGCTTGGACCTGAGAGGTTGAGGCTTTAGTGAGTGGTGATCGCACCACTACAGTCCAGGCTGGGTAACAGACTAGACCCTATCTAAAAAAACACTAAAAATTAAAAAAATTATCTGTCCTTTGAAGCCCTCCCTAACTCAGGAAAGAAAAATACACCCTTTTCTACCTCATTCCTATAACTTTTTAAATATTTCTGTTAATGTTCATATTACTGTGTGATTATGCATCTGTCTTACCCATTAGATTGACAAATTCCTTTTTGTGTCTTAGCCTTTAGCACAATATTTAGCAGATAATAAGTACTCATTCAAATGTTTGTTAAACTAATGGTTCTTCTCAATCTTCAATAATATAAAGCTGTCAAATAGAAAGCTTTAGAAACTGTCATCAAAAAATAAGTGTCACTCTGATACTGATACTATTTTAGCTGAAGAAAGCACAGAAGCTCTCCTGTATCCAAGAGCAGTTTTAGAGATCTATCTGAAAGTAGGCCATAGGAAGTCATATCCGAAAGGTTTGTCTGCAGTAGAGCTACTTCCTAAAACCTTGGAGATGGTAGTTATAGGCACAGCAACCTCTATGGTTATCACACTTATATAGAATAATATATATTTGTAGAATATAAAACATCTGTTTTGGCTGGGCAGGGTAGCTCAGGCCTCTGATCCCATCACTTTGGGAGGCCAAGGTAGGAGGATTACTTGAGTCTAGAAATTTGAGACCAGCCTGGGCAACAAAGCAAGACCCCTAGCATGGTGGCACAAACCTGTAGACCCAGCTACTTGGTTGGCTGTTGTGGGAGGATCCTTTAAGCCCAGGAAGTCAAGGCTGCAGTGAGTCATTATTGCACCACTGCACTCCTGCCTGGGCAACAAAGTGAGACTGTATCAAAGAAAAAAGAAAAATTTGTTTCTGAGACCTGGGATGTCTTCTACCCTCTCATTGCAGTGGTTTTGCCAATAACATCTCTCAGGGCCCACAGTCATTTCAGTTAGTATTTAACCAGAATTAATCAACCACTCCTTACTAAGTACTTAGAATGTGCAAGGCCCCATGCTTACCTGAATGTTACACTAATTCTTATTATCCTGGATAACTTTCTTCTTACAGCACTATATGTCACATAATGAAAAGAAAACAAACCCTGCAGTTAGCCAGGTTTCTTGAAAGTGAAATGACAGTATAATTATCATTCTCTGATGGTATGTTTATGTTCCCGGATTCTAACTCATATGTTCTTTGCGATTTCTCGGAAGATTTCAGGGACATTTCAGCATCCCAAGTGCCCCTTAGGCAATCCACTTCATAAGAAGTTCCAACAAATTACATTTTTCTTTATGTGTGTCACTCTTTTGGTTCATACCTAACTGCTTTGAAATTTTCTTAAGAGTATCTTTTTACATGTTTTCCTTACGTACCTATGTAGTTAAATTTTAGATTCAGCATGCTTAAAAAAAGAAAAAAAAAACTACTGAGTGGGTAAATTAATTTTTCTTTAATTGAAAATATGCTTCTTTCTCAGATTCATACATACATTTCTTATCATAGTGGTGCTCTTCAAGTTAAATTGTTTTTGATTTGTTGGATATAAATAAGTATTTTAAAGAAAGATAATTATTATAGTGAAAACCAAAAACACACATGTATGATACAAGTCATATTTTCCCTATAAAGTTTTAGAAAGCTTTTTTTCCATGTGAGGATGTGTGAATTCAGGTCTGAGGAAATTTAGGTAATAAAATGTTGCAAAAAATACTGCAAATGTTGAATTTACACACATACTTTATGTATGATAAAGCTAAAGCTATTGTATTGACACTAAGAATATATCTTGAATTTTTATAATATTTTTCTATCAAACTCTAAAATGCTTTCAGATGAATTATGTTATACTGCCCTACTTAGGAACCAGTTACAAATTGCTTTCAAATAAGTGTATCTGGGATTAAGGAATCAGAGAAAGGAAAAGTTTTAAATTAGTCTTCTCTGTTGAAAATTGGCCTTTTGTTTTCTAGTATTCAAGAGGGAATTAGGCTTTTTACCCAAAATACATAATTTTCAGTAAATAATAAGTTTGTTTAATAATGATATATTACCTTGTAGTTTTTTATATTCATTTATTTTATTTAAGCCTCACAACAACTCAGTCTCACCACCCATTTCACAGAGGCAGCAGCGGAATCACAGTTGTTCATTCTGTAAAATGTTAATTCTCCTCAGTTTTGAGTTGTGTAAAAGACATTTGAATTTCTTTTAGACTGTGCTCTCGGGACCATTATGTTTATATAGACTTGTATAGATCCTAATAGAACTATGTCAAAATTGTTTTGGTTTTTGTAAGTATTTTGATTTCTTCTTTAATCTTTTCATTATCTTCTTTTAAATTATAAATATCTTTGTTGTATACTACAAGTGAAGTTCAGTCTTGTGTGACCCAATATATTAGTAGCTCATCATAAAAATATTTTATCTGTGCATATATACCCTTTTAACATTTTATATCACATTTTCACATCTATTATGTAACATATAGACCTAGCATTTTTTAGGGTTTTTTTTTTTAAGAATGAAATGTGTATTTTCCCACTGCATTTTAGAAGCTTGTGATATGTTTTCTGTTAAATTATAAGTACATTTCTCGGACCTTTTTTTATCAGTAAGGAACAAATAAATGACTTCTCTTGCTATCATTTCTAACCCTGTGCTTGTATGACTGTCTTAGAATAGTAGCAGCTTATAACAAACCAAACAATTCCGAGACGTAAGGAGACACACACACAAAAAAAAACTACAAAACTGTAAAATGAATCTCTGAAAATATTTGGTGGCCAGGAGACAATATTAACAATTATATGAGATAATTATAGTCATAATTCTGTTAGATACCATATTGGCAAAATCTTGCTGTAAACTTAGTCACTGATCCCATATCAAGGAGCTGACACTAAGAGAAGGCTGGAATACAGCATGGAGAAGGTACAGGCACTGGAGTGAGTCATACTCTGAAAATGAGTGCTCTAAGTGGAGGATAGGGTTTAAAGTCTGAAGTTGATGCTGAAAATCAACGAGAATATGAATCAAAACCCATCAGATAATACTGAAATAGTAAAGGCCAGGGTCCAGCACAGTGGCTCACACCTATAATCCCAGCACTTTGGGAGGCTGAGGCAGGAGGATTGCTTGGAGCCCAGGAGTTGTATACTAGCCTGGTCAACATAATGAGACTCCGTCTCTATAAAAAAAAATTTTTAAATAAATAATTAGCCAAATGTGGTAGCTCGTGCCTATAGTCCCAGCTTCATGGGAGGCTGAGGTGGAAGGATCACTTGAGCCCAGGAGTTCAAGGGTGTAGTGAGCTGTGCTTGTACCACTGCACTCCAGCCTGGGCAAGAGTGAGACCCTATCTCAAAAACAAAAAAGAAAAAAAATTTTTAATAAAAAGGTTAAGGCCAGAAACTAGACAGCAACCAGATGACTACTGTTAATAGAAGGGAAAGCAATTGCACTTGGTCACAAAGCCAGGCATCAAGAGAACATGAATGTCAGAAAGCAGAGCAGGCCAAGTAGTGAGAAGTCCAGGGTAATCAGTAATGAGATGCGCAAAAGGGTCTGAGCAAACCAATCAGAACAGAATCAAGGTTCCCACACTCCTGTTTTAAGTCAACAATAGCAGTAGATTTTAATTCAGGAACCTACTTCAGTATGTTAATAATAGCTTCTCTCTGGATCACTGTTGAGAATTACCCTAAGATCATATCCATGATTGTGCAAGAATGTTTCAGGTAATTAGTTATGTCCTGGAAGCTGTAACAGCCCACTTGTCTCTCATTTGCTATCATTCGTGTAAAAGCATGAGCTCTCAATAAGCCTTCAGTCATAGACAGGGTATAGCTCCAAACATGTTTCTGTCATCTTAAATGTATTAGAATAAGAAGTAGATACCCTGCTCTGCTCTAGTCAGTACTTCTTTCTTTCTTCCGTTCTAGGCCCAAAAATTTTCAATATAAGGAAAACAGGATGATGAAAGAATTCTTTTCAGTCATAAGAGAGATGAATGAAACTGGGGATGTTTAGAGAAGATAAGACTTAGTGACAGATAAGAAATTCAAAGTAGGCACGTAAAACAGGCAGTAAGAGACTTGTTATACATGTCTCCAAAGTCCACAATTAAACCGCAGGCTAGAAGCTATGAGGAGACACATCCTGTTTTGTTGTTCTACTCCTTTTTTTTTTGAAATGGGAGTGTTTTGGTTTTATAGTTGAGTAAGGAAAACCTAGATTAATAATAATTTGTCTTCATTTTTAAAGCCTGGGCTAGGTGGCCATAGAGTCAGAGGGGATTTCTTAATTGTATAGAGAGACTGGGTTAAATAACTTGAAGATCTCTTCTAAATCTGAAATTTTGTGTGTCACAGACCTTAATAGAAGGTATCTGCATTATTGTATAATGATAGCTTTGACCCCAGAAAGACCTTATGTAATTTGAATGCTGTTTCACTTCTTAGTAGCTAAATGAACATGGTTAATTTTCTTGAGCCTTCTTTTTATTATTTATTTTTATTTAGAATTTTTTTTTCCTTTTTTTTTTTTTTGAGAAGGGGTCTTGCTGTGTTGCCCAGGCTGGTCTCAAACTCATGGACTCAAGCAATCCACCTGCCTTGGCCTCCCAAAGTGCTGGGATTATAGGCGTGAGCTACCACACCCGGCCTTCTTGAGTTTTTTTGTTTGTTTGTTTGTTTTTTGAGGCAGAGTCTGGCTCTATCGCCAGGTTGGAGCACAGTGGTGCGATCTCAGCTCACTGCAACCTCCACCTTCCGGGTCCATGTGATTCTCCTGCCTCAGCCTCCCAAGTAGCTGGGACTACAGGCACCCGCCACCACGCCTGGCTAATTATTTTTAGTAGAGATGGGGTTTCACCATGTTGGCCAGGATGGTCTCAATCTCTTGACCTCGTGATCCGCCCGCCTCTGCCTCCCGAAGTGCTGGGATTACAGGCGTGAGCCACCGTGCCCAGCCCTTCTTGAGTCTTTGAAGCCTCAGTTTCTTCTCTTCAAAATTAAAGTAATATCAAAATTCAAGTAATATCTAATAGTAATATCTACCTCTTAGTATTTGAGGGTGAGTTAAATTATTATAATGTAAGATACTCAGCACAAAGCCTGGTACATTGTAGATACTTAGTGAACATTCACTTCTGTCCCCTCTCTTCCTCCCTCCAGACCTAAAATTTGTATATACTTCTTTTGAGGCAAAGAGACAATCCCAGGGTGATGTTACCCTATAAGTGGAAGCAAGTAGTTAGGGAGATGGAGAGGCTGTAGATAACAGCAGTTTGCAGTTGCAGATGTTAATACTCTTCTACAATTTGCCGTACAAAATCTGTTTTGTCCTTTATTTGGAGTATAGTGGTATTGCATTCAAAGTAACTTTAAAAAAAATACATTAAATTTGCTTTAATAGTAGTTTAAAATTCTTGTTGAGCACTTAGAGTATAGAATGGATGATTTTGAATTAAAGTTATATTTTCTTTTAAACTATTTTTAATTGTGTTAAATAGGATAATGATATTTTGCTATTTTAAAAAATATTTATCTGTTAAGAATTCCCACTGAAGTATTTACAAGTGAAATTATCTGAGGCCAGGCACGGTGGTTCACACCTCTAATCCCAGCATTTTGGGAGGCTGAGGCGGGCAGATTGCTTGAGGTCAGGAGTTCAAGACCAACCTGGCCAACATGGTGAAACCCTGTCTCTACTAAAAATACAAAAAGTAACCAGAAGTGGTGGCACACCCTTGTAATCCCAGCTACTCGGGAGGCTGAGGCAGGAGAATCGCTTGAACCCAGGAGGGGAAGGTTGCACTGAGCGGAGATCATGCCACTGCACTCCAGCCTGGGTGACAGAGTGAGTCTCCATCTCAAAAAAAAAAAGAAAAAAGAAAAGAAAAAGAAAAATTATCTGAGATCTAGAATATGTGTACGTATATATCAGGGGGAAAATCTGGTAAGGAAATAGATAAAACAGTGTTGACAAAACATCCTGGTAGTTCCTCAAACAATTAAACATAGAGTTACATATAACCCAGCAGCTCTACACCCAGGTATGTACACAAATGAAATTAAAACGTATCCACACAAAAATTTACACACAAAACTTTTCACTGTTTCAAAATGTGTCAGTGTTTATGAGTGCAACATTATTCATAGTAACCAAAAAGTAGAAATAACCCAAATGTCCTTCAGCTGATGAGTAAACAAAACTTGGTATATCCATGCAGTGGAATATGATTTTGCCATAGAAGGAAGGAAGGATAGATGTTACAACATGGATGAACTTTAAAAACATTATACTAAGTGAAAGAAGCCAGTCACAAAAAAAAACAGACAGTATATGATTCCATTCATGTGAACTGTCTAGAACTGGGAATTCTACAAGGACAAAAAGTAGATTGATTAGTGACAGCTTAGGGCTAGAGTGGTGGGGGCATGGCATGATAGAAGCATATGGTTAAAGCAATCAGAGTTTCTTGGGTTTTGGTTTGTTTTTGTTTTTGTTTTTTTGAGATGATGGAAATGTTTTAAAATTGTGGTAATTGTTGCATGTGTCCGTGAATATACTAAAAACTATTGAATTATACACTTCAAGTGGATTAACCGTGTGGTATGTGAATTATATCTCAGGAACACTATTTTAGAAAAGAAAATATTGACAAAATGTTGATCATTGAAGTTGGGCAGTGGAAACTGGGGACTCAGTATTCTGTCCCCTCCATTTTTGTGTCATTGAAAATTTCCATCATAAAATGCTTTATTAAAAAAATACGCAGCCAAGCACAGTGGCTTATGCCTGTAATCCCAGCACTTTGGGAGGCTGATACAGGTGGATCACTTGGGGTCAAGAGTTCAAAATCAGCCTGGCCAACATGGTGAAACCTCGTGTACACTAAAAATATAAAAATTAGCTGGGTGTGGTGGCACACACCTGTAGTCCCAGCTACTCTGGAGGCTGAGGCAGGAGAATCATTTGAACCCAGGAGACAGAGGTTGCAGTGAGCAGAGATTTCACCACTGCATTCCAGCCTGGGCAACCAAGCAAGACTCCTCCTCAAAAAAAAAAAAAAAAAAAAGGGCCAGGCGCAGTAGCTTACACCTGTAATCACAGCACTTTGGGAGGCCGAGGCAGGTGGATCACCTGAGACCAGGAGTTCGAACCAGCCTGGCCAACATGGTGAAACCCTGTCTACTAAAAATACGAAAATTAGCCAGGCGTGGTGGCGTGCACCTGTAGTCCCAGCTACTCGGGAGGCTGAGGCAGGAGAATCGCTTGAACCTGGGAGGCAGAGGTTGCAGTGAGCCAAGATCGTGCCACTACACTCCAGCCTGAGTGACAGAGCGAGACTCCACCTCAAAAAAAAATAAAATAAAATAAAATAAACCCTTTTAAATGAAGTTTAAAGCCGGGCACAGTGGCTCACACCTGTAATACCAGCACTTTGGAAGGCCAGGGTGGGTGGATCACCCAAGGTCAAGAGTTTGAGACCAGCCTGGCCAACATGGTAAAACCCCGTCTGTACTGAAAACACAAAAATTAGCCGGGCGTGGTGGCACATGCCTGTAATCCCAGCTACTCAGGAGACTGAGGCAGGAGAATCGTTTGAACCTGGGAGATGGAGGTTGCAGTGAGCCAAGATCATGCCACTGCACTCCAGCCTGAGCAACAGAGCAAGACTCCGTCTTAAAAATATATATATATATAAAATATCCAAAATATATATGTATTTGGTTTAAAACAAGGCTGGTTTTACCTTGTGTTACTTCAAGAGAGATGCACAGAGTTATATGACTTACTAGTCACGATGCATTTTTATTCCTATATGAAAGCATTTCCATTTAACCTCCAGTGGAGCACATAGTTTGCATTATGCTTGTCAAAGTTATTTTCATCCAGAAATGCTATCTATGTGTCCCCTTGCCTACATCTTTGCAGAGTTTACAACTTTCAGCAATTTATTGGCATCAACTATGCAGTACTGTTAAGCAGCTGCTGTATAGCTAAGCTGTTTTAATATGCTACCACTTATGCAAATAGTTAAATATCCAAGATACATGCTTTTGGATTCAAAAGAACAGTGTATCTCTCTCATAGAGATTGTTTATGCAATCATCATCATCATAATCTGGAAATTTCACAAGAACATTCTTGCCCTTAACTCTTCAGTTTGAAAAGTAATTATTACACTGCAACATAGTTTTTGATATTTAGTTTTCTTTTAGTTTTATTTCAAGTTTCAGTTGTATAATCAGATGCAGTTCTTCATTTGTTAATGTTAATGAATAGTTCGTTCATTCATATAGTAATAGTAACTTTATTATGTATTTGATATACTAGAATTACAACATGTACTGTTAATTTTCTGAAAGTTAGTATAAAAGCATATCAGATTTTATCAGACTACATTATAGAATAGTATTGAAATGTTTCAGCTGGCCAGATTTGGTAGCTCACGCCTGTAATCCCAGCACTTTGGGAGGCTGAGGCAGGTGGATTACTTGAGTCCAGGAATTCAAGACCAGCCTGGGCGACGACCCCCATCTCAATTTTTTTTTCTTTTCTTTGAGATGGAGTCTCACTCTGTCACCCAGGATGGAGTGCAGTGGCACGATCTCGGCTCACTGCAACCTCTGCCTCCCGGGTTCACGCCATTCTCCTGCCTCAGCCTCCCGAATAGCTGGGACTATAGGTGCCCGCCATCTCGCCAGGCTGATTTTTTCTATTTTTAGTAGAGAGGGGGTTTCACCATGTTAGCCAGGATGGTCTCGATTTCCTGACCTCGTGATCCACCCGCCTCAGCCTCCCAAAGTGCTGGGATTACAGGCATCAGCCACCGCGTCCAGCCCCCCATCTCAATTTTTTTAAAACTGTCTCAGCTGGGCACAATGGCTCACACTTTTAATCCCAGAGCTTTAGTAAGGCCTAGATGGGAAAATAGCTTAAGCTCGGGAGTTCGAGGCTGCAGTGAGCTACAATCGCACCACTGCAGTCCAGCCTGGGCACCAGAGTGAGACCCTCTCTCAATCAATCAATCAATGTCTTAAACAAGTGGTAAAAGGAAAAGAGGATTTAGGCAAGGCACTTTTACAGTTTTTGAATTTTACGATGAACAAGTAATATTTCTATAAATTTAAAACAGAATTTTAAAAATATTTTGAAGATAACTTTCTAAATTAATGAAGCACCTGCCAGGCATAGGCTAGAATTGCCAGAATGAAACAAGGCTCTAGATTAGAACACTGCATTTTGTCATTTTGAGAAGGGAGCTTACTTTCTGCCTGAGAACCTTTGGGTAAATCCTGCTACACAAATGATCGCATCCATGTACACAGAGATTGTACTCAACAGTGTCATTAAGATGAATAGCCCCACTTTGGGTGGCCGAGGCAGGCAAATGACTTGAAATCACAAGTTTGAGACCAGCCTACGCAACATGGTGAAACCCCATCTCCACAAAAATAAAAAATAAATTAGCCAGGCATGGTGGCGCATGCCTGTAGTTCCAGCTGCTAAGGAGGCTGAGATGGGAGGATTGCTTGAGACTGGGAGGCAGAGGTTGCAGTAAGCCGAAATCGCACCATTGCACTCCAGCCTGGGTGATAGAGCCAGACTTTGTCTCAGGAAAAAAAGCCATACAGCAGAGAGAAAGCATGTGACCTGGTCCTTTATTCATAAATGGGATCACACAACCAAAAACTATCAGAAACTGGAGAAAAAGCATAGAAGGAAAAAAATACCAATAAACAGATAAACTGCCCCCCTTTCCCAGAGGGAAAAACAAATTCTGGATCAGAAAAGAACTTCCAAATTATTATAATTAATTTATTCAGAAATATTTGGAAAAGTAGTATTTCCGTAATATAAAAATCAGTGGGCCAGATACAGTGGCTCACACCTGTAATCCCCACATTTTGAGAGGCCAAGGCAAGTGGATTGCTTGAGTTCGGCCTGGGCAACATGGCAAAACCCCGTTTCTACAAAAAAAAAATACAAAAATAATTAGCCGGTCATGGTTGGTGCATGCCTGTAGTCCCAGCTACTCAGGAGGCTAAAGTGGGAGGATCACTTGAGCCCAGGAGGCAGAGGTTGCTGTGAGCCAAGATTGTGCCACTGCACTCCAGCCTGGGCAACAGAGCAAAACCTGTCTCCAAAAAATAAAAATAAAAAAAGTTGGTGATATTTTGAAAAATCATGAAAATCCAAATCATGAAATAAAAAAGTATAAGTAAAAATGCCAATAGAGGGATATAGGAAAAGTTAAGAAACCCTCCAAAAACTTAGAAAAGCGTAAAAAGATGGAAAGCCAAGGGACATAGAAGATTCTCGCAAGAAAGAAATTACCTACAAGGAAATAAAGAATCAGTATGGCATCAGAGTTTTCAGAAATTTGATTTTAGAAGACAGAGCAGTAATACCATGAAAGTACAACACTTCTTTTACAGCACCAGCGCCCTCTCAGAACATTAATAAATTGTATGCCATCAAATAACAAACAGAATGAGGGAGGAAGGAGTTCAAGACTAGCCTGGGTAACAAAGTCTCTACAGAAAGTTAAAAAGTTAGCTGGGGACAGTGGCAGGTGCCTGTGGTGCCAGCGGCTCAGAAGGCTGAAGCAGTAGGATCCCTTGAGCCCTGGAGTGAAGGCACTGCAGTGAGCCATATTTGTGCCTGAGCAACAGAGCAAGACCCTGTCTCAACAAAAAGAAAGAAAGGGAGGTAGAAGCCGGAGGCAGAGAAGGGAGAGAAAGAGAGGGAAGTGCAAGAAATAATGGAACTTGCCAAAGTGTACAATAAAAAGAAATTTCAGTCTTAAAAGCAGTCAGTACAGAATTGATCTCAGCAAACAACACGATTAAGAGGCTAGATAATATTAGGTAATAAGGAAAAAGGCATACATTGTTTCTATCAATGAGAAAACAAAAGGGCAGAAACTCTGAAAAGAGGAGAAAAAAAAAGTTGAAGTACAAATAGGAACCTAAATCAATGGCATGACTTTTGAGCAGTAAAGTATAAGAAAAAGAATCCAGTCGAACTTAGTACTTAAAACATTCTGCTTTGAGCATCACAGTTTCCTTTTCTGTAGTCACATTCTCTGCAGTAAGCAATATTTACAAATAATGAGACGATGCTACAAATAAACCCACAGACCAATCAGAAAAATGATAATTATAGAAGAGGAAAGTAGAATCAAAAGGTAGGGGAATGAGACGCCAAACTCAAATGCAAACAGTGAGAGCGGAATCTGAAATAGGAGATGAAGCCAATGCCCAGAAGCCAGACACAGGATAAGAACCAAACCAAGTTAGAAGCAAAGCAGAGAGCTTCAAACTGATTTCATCTTACCAAAGGATTTCTCTTCATAGTAACAGAAATGTTTTCTAATTATTGCTCGTTATGTTTGTTTATTTCCTGTTTGCTTTGTCAGTTTGTGAATTGGGATCTCATGAATAATGATCATTTCATTGTTAATAGTAACATCAATTAGGATAGGACAATTTACGTCAAAAAAGGTCAGTGTAAGACATATTCAAATATTTTCATGGCTATGAACACTTAATATAATAAAGAAGTTCTTGCGGCCAGGTGCGGTGGCCCACACCTATAATCCCAGCATTTTGGGAGGCCAAGGTGGGTGGATCATGAGGTCAGGAGTTCAAGACCAGCCTGGCCAAGATGGTGAAACCCCATCTCTACTAAAAATACAAAAAATTAGCCGGGCGTGGTAGTGGGCACCTGTAATCCCAGCTACTCGGGAGACTGAAGCAGAGAATTGCTTAAACCCGGGAGGCAGAGGTTGCAGTGAGCCGAGATCACACCACTGCACTCCAACCTGGGCGACAGAACGAGACTCCATCTCAAAAAAAAAAAAAAAGTTCTTTCTAATTTTTCCCTTTAGCATGATCCCACGCCTATCTCCAGTAATATAGCCAGAAAAATGCCTCAGTCATTAAAGAGTAAAACACTAAAATAGTGTGGCATGGGTGCATAAATAGACAGACCGTGGAAACAGACTTTTAAAGTCCATGAATAAATAATATACTTATGGCAGTTTAGTACCTTATTTGGCATTCAGTACCTGATGTTGTTATAGGAGAGCCATCTTGAGGGGACAGTTGTTGGATTCATATGTTTCACCATAAGCCAGGATAAACTTTAAACAGATCAAAGATCTATATGTTTGAGAAAGAAAAGAGGTCGGGTGCAGTGGCTCATGCCTGTAATCCCAGCACTTTGGGAGGCCGAGGCGGGTGGATCATGAGGTCAGGCGTTCAAGACCAGCCTGGCCAAGATGGTGAAACCCCGTCTCTATTAAAAAGACAAAAATTAGCCGGGCAGGGTGATAGGCACTTGTAATCCCAGCTACTCTGGAGGCTGAGGCAGAGAGTTGCTTGAACCCGGGAAGCAGAGGTTGCAGTGAGCTGAGATCTTGCCACTGCACTCCAGCCTGGGCAACAGATTGAGACTCCATCTCAAGAAAAAGAAAAGAAAAGAAAAACCATAAAAGTAACTTAAGAAAATATAGGAAGAAAACGTGGAGAAGACCATAGAAGAAAAGATTGACATATTCTGCTACATCACAATCAAATGTTCTTCATAACAAAAAAAGGGGAAGGGAGTCATAAACAAAGTCAAGTAAGAGATAAACTGGAAAAATTGACACTCATATTAAAGACAAAGGGCTAATTTCCCTAACATATAAAGAGCTCCTTGAAAGGTATAAGAAAATGACTCCTGTAATCCCAGCACTTTGGGAGGCCAAGGCGGGCGGATCACAAGGTCAGGAGATCGAGACCACGGTGAAACCCCGTCTCTACTAAAAATACAAAAAATTAGCCGGGCGCAGTGACGGGCGCCTGTAGTCCCAGCTACTCAGGAGGCTGAGGCAGGAGAATGGCATGAACCCGGGAGGCGGAGCTTGCAGTGAGCCGAGATCGCGCCACTGCACTCCAGCCTGGGCGACAGAGTGAGACTCCGTCTCAAAAAAAAAAAAAGAAAAGAAAAAGAAAATGACCACTCAGTAGAAAAATGGGCCAAAGTGATCAACTGGAAAAAAAAAAAAACTGCTTAACTTCGCTGTAGAAGGAATGCAAAATAAACATACCCAAACAGTTACCAGACTGGCAAAAATCCTAAAAGGTAACAGAAGCTTACATTTTATCAATTATAAAACTAAAGCTCATTGAATTAAATTAGGCAGCCTAAGTTTAACCAATAATAGTGTCAAGAATAGATGTGTCATTTGCTAATAGCTTCGTACTAAAATAGTACCACTACATGTGCTTGGCCAGGTGCAGTGGCTCATGTCTATAATCCCAGCACTTTGGGAGGCCAAGGCTGGAGAATCACTTGAGGCCAGGAGTGAGAAACCAGCCTGAACAACATAGTAAGACCTCATCTCTACCAAAAATTTAAAAATTAGCTGGGTGTGGTGGCATGCGCCTGTAGTCCTAGCTACTCAGGAGGCTGAAGCAGTACGATAGCTTGAATGAACTGTAATCACACCACAGCACTCTAGCATGGACATCAGAGCAAGACCCTGTCTCTAAAAAAAAAGAAATTAAAGTGGGATTTTCTTTGTTCAAATTTACCATAGATATAAATTGGATCATTATGTAAGCCAAACATAATAAAATTGAAAATGTGTTCTAAATGTTATTTTGGTACCCACTCTAGCTGTGTTATCCTAATAAGAATTTTACAGAATTTTGCTGCTTTTGAAGTGTTCTCTGCCTGGATTTCAGAAACTGCTAATATTTTTTGTATAGTCACTTTAATAAAAGTGGTACTGTGACAACACCCCAAACCGGGGTGATCTTAGGTAAAGCAAAGATGTGAATTTCCCTTCTAATCTCCTAACCAACATCAGGGATGGTTTGTTTACTGTAACTGCTTCTATACCAACAACAGAGGGAAGCCAAAGAGAAACAGAATTATGACCTCCTCTAGGACACTTGGGGGCCAAAACCCTCTGCTTACCACACTCTGGATTCCTTCCTTTTCTCCCTCCTCACCTGGCCCTTCCTCCCTGCCTCCCCCAACAAGTATGAGAGACTAAACTCCCCTTTACCTTATTTATCTGTAGAATACTGCTAGATTGTTTTGGAGGGGATTTTTGCTGTTATTTTATCTTCATGCCAAAGATACAAAAGTTATGGCTAATAAAGAGATGTTCTTTCAGATAGAAGGTTTTTCTTTTCATAGGCTTTCCCTTCTACTTATCTTGGTAAGTAGAATAGGAGCTGAAATCTACCATAACACCATACCCATCTGACATCAAATCAATAATTATATACTTCACCGTAGAGGAGCATATAAATGAAACAATATAATCTAGAAAGCAAAAAGAGCCCCCAAATGGCCCAAATAATCATATATCAGATTGGCAATGTCTGCAGGTATAGGCATTCTCATGTACATTGGCCAAGCCAGGCCCACTACTACAGAAGGGAGAAAGGATTCTGGCACCGTTTCTTCTGACACCTGTCGTGGCCCTAAAATCTATTAAGGTTATATGGCTTAAACTCAGCAGCACTGCTTTAAGATACCCACTCAAGTTAGATGGTTCTAAATAGAACTAATGACAGCCAGAGGAGAAAAGCCTGTAGGAACTTGCTCCAACACAGAGCTGGTGTCTATAAACAGATTAGTAGAAGAGAGCAGAACATGGTTCTATCACCATAACTTTTGTGTTTTGACATGAAGATACAATAAAATAAGAGGAAAAAATTACCTGTTACATAGCCTACCACTGTTCTGTTCTGATAAATAAAGATAAAGGAGAGTTTAGCCTGCCATCTCTCCATTTACTTGTATATGATGTATCAATTTAGTAATTAATCATAAATACCCACTAACTAGTGTTATATACTAAAGATTTGTCTATGGATATGAAAGACAGATACACTTGGGAGAAAGAACGGGTGAAAATTTTGATCTCTTCAGAAAGTTCATCACAATTAATGCTTAGTTCAAAGGGCAGCTGCAACCAACCCCGCTTATCATTTGTAAAAGGATAAGGGATAATACAACTAAAGAAATCCTGAATCTGTATTAAACTTAGTGTTCAACTGCTGACTAGTAGCCAAGATTGGATTCTTTTTCTCTACCATCTTTATATAAGACTTCAAAGGAAATGGGACAGTTTAAAAGAAAGAAGAGAACAAGTTAAATGCTTAAATGATCTACTCAGTAAATATATATAGAACATCTACAGTGGAAGGTAACTATGGCAGTGGTTCCCAAATTTGTCTATTAGAATCACTTGAGATCTTCAAAAATTCCAAAATACAAAAAAATTAGCCGGGCGTGTTGGCGTGCGCCTGTAGTCCTAGCTATTCAGGCACTGAGGCAGGAGGATGGCTTGAGCCCGGGAGGTAGAGGCTGCAGTGAGCTGAGACCATGCCACTGCAGTCCAGCCTAGGTGACAGTGAGATCCTATCTTAAAAAAAAAAAAAAAAAATTCAAAGCCCAGGCCACACTCCGCAGCAGTTATCTCACAATCTCTGGGGTTGGGACACAGTCATCACTGGCAATATTTGAAGCTCCACAGGTGATTTCAGTGTGCAGAAAAACATGGAAACCACTGGACTATAGAATGTTGTAATTGTCAGTTATCATATTAAATGAGTATTAATTATTATAAGATTCATGTGCATGATCATAATTACTATTTTATTGTCACAATTTATGTGTGTAGTATAATTATTTCTTCTACTTAAAAGTATTTTAATATTATTATTAGTCTGCTTGCTAAAAATCACACTTGCTACTTTCTTCTGTTTTCATATATCAACAGGAATTGGCAGCAATGAAACAGATTCTCGTTACGATGCATAGTAAACATTCTGAGAACAGCTTACTTCTCACTAAAACAGTATCAAAAAATGTGACAGAAAATCAGAAATCAAAGACTTTGAATGTGCCTAAAGAGCATGAAGACAATATATTTACACCTAAACCAACACTCTTTGTAAGTACAATTTTTAAAACTCATAATTTTAATATTCCTGATTCTTACTAAATGTATTTTACTTAATTTTTTCCTTTCACATTTATGAAGTGAATAGATTCCACAAATATGTTTTATGAAAAGGCCTTGAAGGATTTGCATTAATCCATTTTCTGAATGTGTATATTACCTATCTTATAGATGATAGTATATTTTGCTCTAATTCCTCATAAAGTGTGAAATCAATTAACTGAAATGCATTGTTAGCTAAAAATGTATGTGCACAGAAATCAAAGAAAAAGAAATAAGAAAAATTTGGATTAAAAGCAGGTAAAATACCATAAATATGTACAGTTATGTGCCAATTTTTAAAAATAGAGAAAATAAATTAGGAAATATTGAAAACTATATATTTTAACAAATAATAAGAATCAAGATTAAAAGGCAAGAGAATTAAAATAGGAGTAACATTATTAAATATTCCGTTTTACTTCAAATGATTTCTCAATCATGCTTTCATTTCTGAGGAGAAACATGATTTATATCTGCTAAACATGGAGACTCAAAACCAGAAAGATTTTCTCTGTGATATTTTGATTCAGTGAGTCCCCAGAATCTTCATTTTTTTTAACTTCCGAGATGAGTATAATAATCAGTCAAATATGAGAACTTCTGATCTCAGTCATTTTATTATACGTGCAGATAATGCTACTCAAGATTAATAGGATGAAAGAGTTTTTTAGTGATTATATAATTCAACCTCCCCTTTTTAAAAAATGAAAGTTACAGTTTAGATCAAATAAGGGACAATTGGGCAGGCGTGGTGGCTCACACCTCTAATCCCAGCACTTTGGGAAGTCGAAGTGGGAGGATCACCTGACGTCAGGAGTTCAAGACCAGGCTGGCCAACATAGTGAAACCCTGTCTCTACTAAAAATACAAAAAGTACCTGGGTGTAGTAGCACATACCTGTAGTCCCAGCTACTTGGAAGACTGAGGCAGGAGAATCGTAGGTGCGGTGGCACCACTGCACTCCCCGCCTGGGCAACAGAGTGAAACTCCACCTCAAAAAATAAAATAAAATAGGGACAATTATTTAAGGATACGTGTGGCAGTAATGAAGACTAAGCTGACAGGCGGGAGAAAACAGGATGGTTCAGTTAACTAGCCTGGACACAAGGCGGCTGAGTCCATGCATCTTTTCCTCTGGAGTACATCAGCTTCTCTTTGTTTCTCCCCTAGTTTCTGCTTACTCATATTTTCCACTTCCTCATTAACTTGCTCACAGCCCTTTGTCTTGAAATAGGTTTCTGTACATCCTTTCTGCATCTACTCTCTTATAATGTAGTTCTCCCTGTATTTTCCAAGGTTAAAAATCTAATTGCCATAGCTCATTCTTGTTGGGTGATACCCCTTTTTGGCAAGACTTCCTAAGGTTATTACCCAGCCTACAGAATGGCTGCCCTTAATGGTGAGCAGGAGTCACACAGTTCCAAATACAGCTGCTGAGGACTGTTTATTAAGGGCTATGGCTAGGCAAGTTTTGCTCAGAAAGTGGGCAGAGATTATGGCAGACACTATGCTGTATCTATTATAATCTATAGGAAGAAAGCAGATTGAATACATACACATTAATAGGAAATAGGGTCAGATGAAAACCACAAGATACAGCTGAATACTTAAAGCCTGTCAGCACTCTCTGATCTGCCTTTCTGATCCTGCTCTGCTCCAGGCAGTGGCACTATTCCTTCTGACCCTGACCTTCTACATTTCTGGCTTTAGCTTAGTAACCTGATTGTGATTTCCTGGAATACCAGCTATAATCAGTACATGAGTAACAATAAGATTTCCCCAGTACCTCCAGATAAGGTTATAGAGTGGTGATAAAATTAAGAAGATTCAATATTAGTTGGGTAGTTCTTCCTTCCTTATTTTTGCTTATCTGGATTTTTTATTTTATTCTACAATAAAATTCTTTTTAAATAATAATTAGGGAAATTTTTTTCAAAAGAGGTACAAGCTCAGCTATGTCCTAATGAAAACTAAGAGGTAATGCTATAAACAAGTCAAATCAAGACTATAAGCTAATGCAGACTTAGTAATGTGAACCGACTAGGTAACCTGGGGCAAATCATTACATGTTCCAAGTGTGTTCTTATCTATAAAATTAAGTGAGAGGTTATAATGAAAAGAGTTCTGGACTCCTTTTATTCTAGCATGCTATGATTCTCTTCAGGCATCATTTGTAGTTATTCTTTTGAATATTTTCAATTTTCCTTAAGAATACTTTTTTATATTTTCTCTGAACTTATTGATAAGGAATTTACCATGCCAATATTTGAAGTAAGAGCTAATCATTTTATAATCTCATGGTTTTATACCTAAAATGAAAACATTTCTAAATCCAGATCCTTTGGCTGAAAGTATTTACTGTAGGTATTTCCCCCTGATATTAAATTCAGTGATGGATGGGTGGATGGATGAGCGTTTCCATATGCATTGGCAGTATGAGGCGAGCCACACAAAACTACCATTAACTGGGCAATGGAGTGGGAACAGTGCTATTATGTAGAGGAGGAGAAATAAGAGCCTGACTTTTTTTTTTTTTTTTTTTTTTTTTTTTTTTTTTTTTTTTTGACACTTAGGTCTTCCTCTGAAGATTTTGTTTGTTTGTTTTTGAGATGGAGTCTGTCACTCTGTTGCCCAGGCTGAAGTGCAGTGGCGCAATCTCAGCTTACTGCAACCTCCACCTCCCAGGTTCAAGCGATTCTCCTGCCTCAGCCTCCTGCAGGTTACAGGCGTGTGCCACCACGCCAGGCTGATTTTTGTGTTTTTAGTAGAGGCGAGATTTCACCATGTTGGTCAGGCTGGTCTTGAACTCCTGACCTCATGATCTGCTGACATCGGCCTCCCAAAGTGTTGGGATTACAGGTATGAGCCACCACACCTGACAAGACATTTTTTTAATGTGCTTTTTTGTATGTATACAAATGTTTTACAGTGTACATGTGATATTTATATATGAAGGCAACCTCAAAAGTTCCTTTTTTAGAAGAACTCTGGCCTTTGAAATGACACATGTGGCAGAATTGTTGTTCAGGCACTTAGTGTACCAACAAAAACTAATTGAACCACAGAATGTAAGTACCTTAAGGACAGAAACTGTATTCCTTTTGTTTTGCATAGCAGCTGAACAAAGCAGATACTCAATAAATATTTGCTGAGGAGAATAAAAAGCAGTTATTTGTCTCCCCAGTTTAGTTATGTTCTTAGCTGTTAAAACTCTAAACTGGGTGTGGAACTTTAATGTTAAAGTGAACTACAGGGAGAATGAAAGCTTCGCCTCCAATGACTCTAGTTAGTGCTACTTCTGCCACAGGCAGCTTCAGTCTTCTTTATTCAGAAACACCCAGTTCATTCCCACTCATCACCTACTTTCTCTCTTAAGGTAGCTTTTTGCTGTGCTATCCCTTTTTTCCCAGCCTCACTTATCTCTTTCTTAGAAAAACCTAGAGCTATTCTAATCTGATTTAGAACAACTTTCCTCCTTCCTTCCTGAGCAGTATGGGACTCTTTTGCTGCTTTTCTGCTGCCATCCCATTCGGAAAATAGAATTTATATTCAGGATTCACATCGTGGTCATTATTTTCTCAAAACCTTATTTAAAATACAGATACTAGCAACTCTGCTTTTAGTCTTTTCACCAAGTAGATTGTAAGCGTTAAAACAAAAAAAGAGCTTGAGAGCATTGGCTCACACCTGTAATCCCAGCACTTTGAGAGGCTGAGGCAGACAGATCAGCTGACGTCAGGAGTTCGAGACCAGCCTGGCCAACATACTGAAACCCCGTCTCTACTAAAAATACCAAAATTATCGAGGCGGGCGGATCACAAGTTCAGGAGATCAAGACCACGGTGAAACCCCGTCTCTACTAAAAATACAAAAAATTAGCCGGGCGCGGTGGCGGGCGCCTGTAGTCCCAGCTACTCAGGAGGCTGAGGCAGGAGAATGGTGTGAACCCGGGAGGCGGAGCTTGCAGTGAGCCAAGATCGCGCCACTGCACTCCAGCCTGGGCGACAGAGCGAGACTCCGTCTCAAAAAAAAAAAAAAAAAAACAAAATTATCCAGGTGTGGTGGTGCATGCCTGTAGTCCCAGCTACCTGGGAGGCTGAGACAGGAGAATCATTTGGACCTGGGAGGTGGAGGTTGCAGTGAGCCGAGATCATTCCTCCACACTCCAGCTTGGATGACAGAGCAAGACTCTGTCTTAAACAAACAAACAAAAAAAGCCTTAGACTCTAAGTAGGGTAGCAAACAGTACGACTCAGCAGCTCCAGTGTATAGTGTGTGAAGTGTCTGATTTCTGGTGAGTTTATGATGTAGTTCAGGCCTTGATTTGTATTTATCTCGTTGGCTAGCATATGTTGGATAGACAGATTAAGTTTATATAATTGATATATAAGTGGTTATATGAACGACATGATTCCATAGAAGTGGTTTGGAAAGCTACATGTCATCTGGAAAGAAAATTTTTTTTTTTTTTTTGAGACGGACTCTCACGCTGTCGCCCAAGCTAGAGGGCAGTGGCACAGTCTTGGCTCACTGCAACCTCTGCCTCCTGGGTTCAAGTAGTTCTCCTGCCTCAGCCTCCTGAGTAGTTGGGATTACAGGAACATGCCACCATGCCCGCTAATTTTTTTTTTTTTTTTTTTTTTTGTAGAGATGGGGTTTTACCATGTTGGCCAGGCTGGTCTCCAAACTCCTGACCTCAGATGATCCACCCACCTCAGCCTCCCAAACTGCTGGATTACAGATGTGAGCCACCACACCCTACCTGGAAGGAAAATTAGTGTAGTCAATTCAAGAAGTGTTTACTGACTTGACTATATGCAAGAGCCTGTGATGATGATTAAGATAGCATCAGCATACAGGATCAAACTTATTAAACAATAACATAAGGCAAAATCAGTTAGCCTACTTTTTTTGTTTTGTTTTTGGGACAGGGTCTTGCTGTGTCACCCAGGCTGGAGTGCAGTGGCATGAACACGGCTAACTGCAGCCTCAACCTCCCAGGCTCAAGTGATCCTCCCAACTCAGCCTCCCAAATAGCTGAGACCACATGTGCACACCACCACACCAAGCTAAATTTTTTTATTTTTTGTAGAGACAGGATCTCACTGCATTGCTCAGGCTGGTCTTGAACTCCTGGGCTCAAGCAATCCTCCCATCATAGCTATAATCTCAAAGTGCTGGGATTATAGCCATGAGCCACTGCACCTGACCTGGGTATCCTACTTTAACGGAAATACAGATTGCTATGAAAATTCAAAGAAAGAATAGACACTGTGGTTTTGGAGGACTCTAGGTTGCCCTGTCAGAAAGGAAGTATTTGAGCTTGGCTTAAAAGAATGCATAGATTTTGACAAGTGAAGATCAGCGTTATTTAGAAATTCCAAGAGCAAAGAAAATATTTTATTGGCCAGGCATGGTGGCTTACGCCTGTAATCCCAACACTTTGGGAGGCGGAGGTGGGCTGCTCACCTGAGGTCAGGAGTTCAAGACCATCCTGGCCAACGTGGTGAAACCCCATCTCTACTAAAAATACAAAAATTAGCCAGGTGTGGTGGCAGGCACGCGTAATCCCAGCTACTCAGGAGGCTGAGACAGGTGAATCGCTTGAACCCAGGAGGCGGAGGTTGCAGTGAGCTGATATTGTGCCACTGCACTCCAGCCTGGGTGACAGAATGAGATTCTGTCTCAAAAAAAAAAAAAAATAAGAAAGAAAAAGAAAAGAAAATATGGTCTTCACAAAATATTTTCTAACTTGTGCTCCTTTTTAGTTGTTGAAGAATAGGATGTCTAATATGTCTTTTCTATATCTAGACTTTATTCCTTTCTGACTATATTCTTACGTCTGACTTTAGCCAATTCACTATCTATTCATCCTTTCCCTTAGTACAAAGGGAAATAAAAGTAGATAGGTTATACCTAGTCACATTAATAGAGACAGAAAGTAGAATGGTGGTTGCCAGGAGCTAGGGGGTATGGGAATTTATTGTTTAACAAGTAGAGAGTTTCAGTCAAGCAAGATGAAAAGAGTTCTATGGATGGATAGTAGTGATCGTTGCATCATAATGTGAATGTATGTAATACCACTGATCTGTCCATTTAAAAATCGTTGGCTGGGTATGGTGGCTCACACCTGTAATCCCAGCACTTTGGGAGGCCGAGGTGGGTGGATCAGGAGTTCGAGACCAGCCTGACCAACATGGAGAAACCCCGTCTCTACTAAAAGTACAAAAATTAGCCAGGCATGGTAGCGCATGCCTGTAATCCCAGCTACTCGGGAGGCTGAGGCAGGAGAATCGCTTGAACCCAGGAGGGGGAGGTTGCAATGAGCTGATACCGCACCACTGCACTCCAACCTGGGCAACAAGAGTGAAACTCCATCTCAAAGAAAAATAAAAATAAATAAAAATAGTTAAAGTAATAAATGTTATGTTGTATGTATTTTACCAGAATCTTCTTTTTAAAAACGTTTTAAAGCCTGGGCAAAAACTTTTGTGAGACCCTGCCTCTACAAAAAAAAAAAAAATGTTTTTTAAATTAGCCAGGCATGGTGGTATGTGCCTGTGGTGCTAAGCTACTTGGGAGTCTGAGGCAGGAGGATCACATGAGCCCAGTGAGCCATGTTCACACCACTGCCCTCAGGCCTGGGTGACAGAGCAAGACCCTGTCTCAAAATAAAATATATAAAATGATGAAATATAATATAAAATAAAAAATAAACTGAAAATTTTAATTTAATTTAAAAGTTGTAAGTAGATAGGTTATAAAAATAGTTTTTCTCATTTGTTCATGAGGGAAAGTTTATAATTTTATCAAAAATGGAATGTAGCAGTTATTTATAAGATAGTAATATAATGAGTATAATTGGTTGCATTTTTTTTTTTTTTTTTTTTTTTTGAGACGGAGTCTTGCTCTGTAGCCCGGGCTGGAGTGCAGTGGCCGGATCTCAGCTCACTGCAAGCTCCGCCTCCCGGGTTTAGGCCATTCTCCTGCCTCAGCCTCGGAGTAGCTGGGACTACAGGCGCCCGCCACCTCGCCCGGCTAGTTTTTTGTATTTTTAGTAGAGACGGGGTTTCACGGTGTTAGCCAGGATGGTCTCGATCTCCTGACCTCGTGATCCGCCCGTCTCGGCCTCCCAAAGTGCTGGGATTACAGGCTTGAGCCACCGCGCCCGGCCTAATTGGTTGTATTTAGACAAGTGACAAGGATGCCACACTAGGGTAGCGTCATCACAGAGTCATGTCCTAACACTGTGCCTCCCAACATTTCTTATAACACATGTGGAAAATTAGAATAGAATATTTATATGACACAACAGGATAGCTGAACTTTGCTGGTAGACTGAAGGGACTCCAGCCACCCCAGACACTGAAGGCTGAGAAGATCAGAAGCGCCGCATACCTGTAACACTTCTGTGTCATAGTTGTGTTTGGAAGCTCTGGTCTCACTGTGTTTTTCTTTTGAGATGGAGTCTTGCTCTGTCACCCAGGCTGGAGTGCAGTGGTACAAACTCAGCTCACTACAACCTCCACCTCCTGGGTTCAAGCTATTCTCCCACCTCGGCCTCCTGAGTAGCTGGGATTACAGGGACACGCCACCATGCCCAGCTAATTTTTGTATATTTAATGAAGGCGAGGTTTCACCATATTGGCCATGCTGGTCTCAAACTCCTGACCTCAAGTGGTCTGCCCACCTAGGCCTCCCAAAGTGCTGGGATTACAGGAATGAGCCATTGGGCCTGGCCCGGTCTCACTCTTTTATGTTTAATGTAGACTCATCTCACCAAAGTATGACCAGACCTCAAAATATCTAGCTGTTTACATGTACATTTTTAAATATTCATTTTTTAATTTCTAGTGTCAGGAACACTAATTGTAACCTCTTCCTGATGTTATTTAATTTAGCTGGTAAGCTAAACTAAAAGTCAGGAATTTTTTGGTGAACATGGAATGAAGCTGACTAATCTCAGACAGCTTCACATCTTGTTAGTGGTAAAGCCACATCAACTGTCAAACTCCCTTAAGTTGGGCCCTGCCTGTGAGGACTTCTCAATATTTATTTATTTGATTTCCAGTTTAGAACTTTTTTGGAAAACGAATTATATCTACCAGACATAGACTTTTTTTCCTTAGAGAAGTAGTACTGGTTAAACACTAATAGATTGTTAATTGCTAGCTCTTTTTTTAGATTACAGGAGTTATTCACCAGGCTTATTATGTCTGCATTTGTCAGTCATCATTGTTTCTAATTTTAACAAACTTTCTCAATGGGTTATAATGCCCATGTTATATATTAATGTTTTAACTGGCTAATTCTGGATGACACAGCAGTATCTATCTTATCAGTTATTTGTTTCCAAAATCACCTTGTAACATAGTAAATTACTTCTGGTAAGTTTCCAGTTAGTCTTGTCATTTGTTTCTACAATGGCTTTGTGCTCTCTTTCCTAAATCTGGAATATAGTATACTTTAGGCCCTGTTAATACTTTACTAACAATTTAAGGTTTTTATTAATGTGTATGCATATATATGTGTGTGTATATATATTTTTTATGTGTACGTAAAATATATATGCATATATATTTATATACATATCTATAAAGCACTTCATATTATGAAGCCTATAAGCCTTATATTTAAAATAAGGACCCTACTCAGTTAAATGGTTAATCCCATTAATACCTGAAGCAGAATGTAAAATTTTGTCATATAAAGCACCATCTTATGGATATAAAGGGAAGTATCTTTAATAAAATAGAAAAAAGAACCACTACTGATCAAACAGCTAAAAGAATGGAATTATCAAAATAAAAAGCAGTTAATTTTTTTTTTTTTTTTTTTTTTGAGATGGAGTCTCACTCTGTCACCCAGGCTAGAGTGCAGTGGCACAATCTTGGCTCACTGCAACCTTCACCTCCTGGGTTCAAGCACTTCTCCAAAAATCAATTAACTATGCATCTGAATTATTTTGCTGTGCCCATTTTAACAATCAGTTACCACGAGCCAGCAAACTCTATTGTATATTCTTTGTTTGCTTGTTTTTTTTTGTTTACCTTTTTTAAAAAATGTCAAAACTAGGCCAGGCACAGTGGCTCACACCTGTAACCCCAGCACTTTGGGAGGCCAAGGCGGGCAGATCACCTGAGGTCAGGAGTTCAAGACCAGCCTGACCAACATGGAGAAATCTCGTCTCTACTAAAAATACAAAATTAGCCAGGCGTGGTGGCGCATGCCTGTAATCCCAGCTACTCGGGAGGCTGAGGCAGGAGAATCGCTTGAACCCAGGAGGCGGAGGTTGCAGTGAGCCAAGATTGCACAATTGCGCTCCAGCCTGGGTGACAAGAACAAAACCACATCTCAAAAAAAAAAAAAAAAAAAGTCAAAACCATTCTTAGCATGCAGCCCATACAAAAACAGACCATGGACCATAGTTTACTGGTCCATGATGTATCTCAGGAGTTGATAAAAAGCTTAGAAACTTCTAGTGTCTGGAACTTAGGGCTATCACTAATGGCTAGCACATTACTGACTAAAATATCTGGAAATGAAGATTATACATTTTATGAAAATCAGAAAGAAACTTTTCAGAAGCAGTGTTATCTACTTGGAATCTGTTCAAATTTTGGTAGTGAGACTTACATGCTAATGTAGTTGAGAAATCACTGTGACATATTCTATGCTAATGTAATTAACAGAGAACCTGAATTTCAGACAATAATATAACTGAAGGAAAAAGTTCACTAATCGAAGGATTGAAAATATCTTTGAATGATATAAGTAAATTTGAGTTCATACAGCAAAATATGCTGTTTCCATGCCTTACTGGTTAATTACCATTTCCACTCAAAAATCAGGCTGTTGCTTAGAATCATAAGTACTACCCCTGATGCTTGTCAAGGGTGATGTTGCCTGATTAGTTGGAAACATATTATTGCATTACTGTAGTAGAATTTTCTTTTGTCTTGCATACTAGAAAGGCTTGAATTGACTCACATGAAACCTTATGTCCAGACTTAAATAGATCCAAAAGGCTTTTGTCATAGCAGAACCAAACATTCATTCATTCATTGAAAAATGTTTATTGAGCACTTACTTTGTGCCAAGTACTATTCCAAAAAGTAGAGATATAAACAATTCCTGCCTCTGTGGACCTTACATTTGTGGATAGAGATAGACTATAAACCAACAAACAAAAAAATAAATAAATTGAGTAAGATGTGAAAACATGACAAATGCTATGGAAAAAAATATATGAGGTAACTAAGAAGTCCTCGATTTGCCCACTTTGCAAAATTAATAAATGGCTAGAACCTGTGCTTTAACCACTGTACTATATGGTGCTCAAACCACAAAAATCAAAGGAGGCATGACATCGAACACCTACTGCTGGCGAGACACTCCTGCATGCTGAAGATACAACATGAGATAAGATAAATGGTATAAACTAAGAGTGTAAGAGTCAGCATCTTTAGGAATTGTGTCCCACTGCTAGTTCAGCAGCTTTAGCAAATTGTTCAGTCTCTCACATACAGGCCTGGAGATAACTATTTCAGGACAAGTATGTGGCCCTATGAAGTCATCAGGAACCTAGGTTCCCTCTTCCTTTCTCTTGAACCATCCTTAGAGTGTGGCATCTGTTCTTAGAATCACAGTATGGTTGCTCTGGCCACAGCCATCATGTCTGCATTTTAAGCAGGAAATGAGAAAACGGGAGGAAAATAGTCTCTCTTTCCAAAGGAGTTTTTCCGTAAGTCCTACCAGACGTCTTCAACTTATATGCCATTGGCCAAAACTTAGTCATGTGGCCACACCTAGTAGCAAGGAAGGCTGATAAATTTTTTTTTTTTTTTTTTTTTTTTTTTTTGAGACGGAGTCTCGCTCTGCCGCCCAGGCTGGAGTGCAGTGGCCGGATCTCAACTCACTGCAAGCTCTGCCTCCCGGGTTTACGCCATTCTCCTGCCTCGGCCTCTCGAGTAGCTGGGACTACAGGCGCCCGCCACCTCGCCCGGCTAGTTTTTTTGTATTTTTTAGTAGAGACGGGGTTTCACCGTGTTCGCCAGGATGGTCTCGATCTCCTGACCTCGTGATCCGCCCGCCTCGGCCTCCCAAAGTGCTGGGATTACAGGCTTGAGCCACCGCGCCCGGCCGATAAATGTTTTATACAGGATGAATCTGTTGCTTTACTGATAAAATCAGAGTTCTGTTATTAAGAAGGGGGAAATAGATACAGGCTAGACAGCCAGCAACCTCTGCACTTGAGCTCAGCCAAAAGGCCGAGACGTGATCCCAGCAGCCTCTGTAACAGGATTTGATTCATTTTTATATTCCCAGAACCTAACACAAGGACTGGCACAGAGTAGTTGGTCAAATAAATGCTATTAAACTAATCTCAAGTACAAACAATTTAGTTCATGTTGGAGAGTGTCGAGAAACAGGATTAGATACGTAAGTATGGGCCAGATCCTAAAGGGGCCGGTCTTCTAAGTGAAATGTGGTTAGAACATGACAGTGAAGGTAAAGTTCACCCAAAATAACCTGGGAATAAGGAACATATCTTAGTCCTAGGGGAACAGACTTTGAAATTAAAATGGTTGTGATAAAACATCTGAAAAGTTACCCTATGAAGTAGCAAGGCAGTTAATCCCCAAGACACAAGGTACACAAGGTAGACTGTGGCAAATCTGTCTCATTAACACATCTAGGGAGAAAACATATTAGGGGTGGGAGTAATGGTCTCCAATGTAACAGACACACATAAAAGGAGAGTAAGGAAGAACTATCTGCCATTGAAATTCTTATACTGCCCTTTCTGAGTATTAAGATTCTTTTTTAATGCCAAAGTTTTTATTTACCTTCTCCCTGTAAACACAGAGTAGTATTAAAAATTTTAGTATCAGCTGATTGAGGAAATGCGAATGTACAAAGCAATTCTGCACCCTTTGGTGTCATCCTGGGGATCTGTAGCTTAGTCTATAGCAGTTGCTTTCACTTTTTTTGTCCAGGAGTCACAGTTAAGAAAACCATTTACATTATGACCTAGTGATGATCACACAGTTTCTCAAAACAGAACTTACCCCCACTATGGCCAATACTCAGATATTTTCTGTGCTGGTTTTTTTTGTTTGTTTGTTTTCTCAATTCTGGTCTTTTACCTACTAGAGTTCATTACCCGTGGGTTGGGACCTGCAATTTAAAGAACAATGGCAGCCGGGTGCAGTGGCTTACGCCTGTAATCCCAGCACTTTGGAAGACCGAGGCAGGCGAATCACCTGAGGTCAGGAGTTCCAGACCAGCCTGGCCAACATGGTGAAACCCTGTCTCTACTAAAAATACAAAAATTAGCTGGGTGTGGTGGTGCATGCCTATAATCCCAGCTACTCAGGAGGCTGAGGCAGAATTGCTTGAACCCAGGAGGCAGAGGTTGCAGTGAGCCGAGATTAACTGCACTCCAGCCTGGGCAACAGAGTGAGACTTCGTCTCAAAATAAATAAACAAAATAAAGAACAATGGCATACATGTCCTTCTATGACCAAGAATAGTGAGAGCCCTAGACTTTTAGCTGGCTCACCTTTCCCAGTCACCCAAATCTATCTGATCGTTTAAGAATCATGCAGTTCCCTAGTTTTACTCTGACTTTTCCTTATCTTAACAACAAATCAAAAGCTGAGCCAGAAAATCACCTTTTCTTTTCTTTTCTTTTTTTTTTTTTTTTTTTTTATTTGAGACAAGAGTTTTTCACTCTTGTTGCCCAGGCTGGAGTGCAGTGGCATGATCTCGGCTCACTGCAACTTCCACCTCCCGGGTTCAAGCAATTCTCCTGCCTCAGCCTCCCAAGTAGCTGGGATTACAGGTGCCTGCCACCACACCCGGCTAATTTTTGTATTCTTAGTAGAGAAGGGGTTTCGCCATGTTGGCCAAGCTGTTCTCAAACTCCTGACCTCAGGTGATCCCCCCGTCTTGGCCTCCCAAAGTGCTGGGATTACAGGCATGAGTCACCGCACCCAGCCAACTTTTCTTAAATACCTAATAGAAGTGAGGTCACAGGGCAAACTGCTGCCCCCAAAAGTGGACAGGTAGGCCAATACAGACAATGATGATGTATTAGAGCAAAAACTTCCATGATGGGAACCAGTGCTGGGGTAGGAAAACCTGAATGTAACTGCTGGAAGTTAGGTATGGACAAGTCTGAAAGTTAAAAACTCCAGTCATAGAAGTAATCCCCACACTCTTGTGAGTTTTAACTTTGGAAGCTTGACCTAGTTCTTACAGTAAATATTGGGAGAAAATCCCCTTCCATTTCCAGCAGTGGGAGGGAAAAGAGGACATTTTGAAAGATGTTAGAGAACTCAGTTCTCAATTCTCAACAAGGTCTCCCCTCAGGAGAAACTATTTAACTAGAAGCTACCCTGCTGGGGCTTTATCAAAGCCTAACTGACCTGAGAAAAACACAATACCCAATCCAGCCCACCTAGCCATCATGGCCCACCTAAGAAGGCAAAAACTGAGAAGCATGTGTGAAGTTCACATTCCAGAGGCACACTGTCACTGAAAGACTGAGACCTAATCATAGGACCATAGGATGCCTTCCCTACCCCCACGCCTTACCACCACATTACCAAAGGCCCATTTATAGCAGTTTGTTTTACCCAGTACAGTATGTCCAATTATCAGGAAAAACTTAACCAGGTAGACTAAAAGCCAAAAAAAAAACAGTTTGAAGAGACAGTGCAAGCATCAGAACCAGAGTCAACTGTGCCATAAATGTTGGAATTACCAGACAGAGAACCTAAAACAACTATGATGAGAATGCCAAGGGCTGCAATAGATAAAGTAGACAACATGCAAGAACAGATGGGCACTGTGAGCAGAAAGATGAAAATCCTAAGAAAGAACCCCACAAAAGGAGAAATACTAGAGATCAAAACCGCTATAACAGAAATGACAAATGCTGGCCGGGCATGGTGGCTCACACCTGTAATCCCAATACTTTGGGAGGCCAAGGCGGGCAGATCATCTGAGATCAGGAGGTCGAGACTAGCCTGACCAACATAGTGAAACCCCATCTCTACTAAAAATACAAAAATTAGCCAGGTGTGATGGAGGGCACCTGTAATTCTAGCTAATCGGGAGCCTGAGGCAGGAAAATTGCTTGAACCTGGGAGACTGAGGTTTCAGTGAGTCGAGATCACACCACTGCATTCCAGCCTGGACAACAGAGTGAGACTCCATCTCAAAAACACAAATAAATGACAAATGCCTTTGATAATCTGATTAGTACAGTGGACATAGCTGAGGAAGGAATCTCTAACCTTGAGAATATTTCAGACCAGGCACAGTGGTTCATGCCTGTAATCCCAGCACTTTGGAAGGGTGAGAGAATCACTTGAACCCAGGAGTTCAAGTTCCAGACCAACTTTCGCAACATAAGAGACCCTGTCTACACACACACACACACACACACACACACAGAGCCAGGTGCTGTGGTGCACACCTGTGGTCCTAGCTACTCAAAGAGGTGAAGTGGGAGGATCGCTTGAGCCCAGAAGGTCAAGGCTGCAGTGAGCCATGATCATGCCACTGCACTCTAGGCTGGGCAACAGAGCAGGACCCTGTGTCCACCAAAAAAATAATAATAATAATAATAAGGGTATTTTAACAGAAACCTCTAAAAAAGAGAATATCCAAGGACTAAAGGATGACTACAAAAGCTATAGCATATATTTAATGAGAATATTAGAAGGAGAAGGAAGAAAGGAAGAGATATTTGAAACATTAATGACAGAATTCCCCCCAAGCTAATGTCAGACACCAAACCACAGACGCAGAGAACTCTGAGAACATCAAGAAAGATAAATGCAAAAAGAAAAAAAAAAAAAAAAAACTACACTTAGGCATATCATTTGCATATCATTTTCAAACTACAGAACATTGAGATAAAGACAAAATCCTAGCCTGGGCAACATGGCGAAACCCCATCTCTATAAAAAATATAAAAATTGCCGGGCGCGGTGGCTCACGCCTATAATCCTAGCACTTTGGGAGGCTGAGGCGGGTGGATCACAAGGTCAGGAGTTCGAGACCAGCATGGCCAACATGGCGAAACCCCGTCTCCACTAAAAATACAAAAATTAGCTGGGTGTGGTAGCGCATGCCTGTAATCCCAGCTAATCCGGAGGCTGAGGCAGGAGAACTGCTTGTCCTGGGACCCGGGAAGCAGAGGTTGCAGTAAGCCAAGACCACGCCATTGCACTCCAGCCTGGGCAACAAGAATGAAACTCTATCTCAAAAAAAAAAAAATACATTTTATATATATATATATAAGCTGAGAGTAATGGTATGCACCCATATTCCCAGGTACTCAGGAGGGTGAGGCGGGACGATCACTTGAGCCCAGGAGGTTGAGGCTATAGTTAGCCATGATCACACCACACCAGCCTGGGTGACAGAGCGAGAGCCTATCTCAAAAAGAAGAAAAAAAATCCTGAAAGAATCCGGAGGAAAATAACACCTTACCTATAGAGAAGCAAAGATAAGGATTACAGCTGACTTCTCAGAAACAATGCAAGCAAGAAAAGAGTGGAGTGAAACATTTAAAGTTATGAAAGAACAAAACCACCAACCTAAAATTCTGTACCCTGAAAAATTATTCTTTTCAGAAGTGAAAGAAAAATAGACTTTCCCAGAGAAACAAAAATTGGAGGAATTTAATCCATAACTTTTCAAAACAGAAAGCATTAGGTCCAGATGGGTTCACTGTTGAATCCCTCCCCTCCCCTCCCCTCCCACTTTTTCCTCCTTAGTAGCTGGGACTACAGGCACATGCCACCATGCCCAGCTAAAATTGCACCTATTCTCTACAATCTCTTTCATTGGATAGAAGCAGAGAGAATACTTTCCAGCTCATTTTGCAAGGCCAGCATTGCCCTAATTGCAAAATCAAACAAAGATATTAGAGGAAAACAAAACTACAGACCAGTATCTCTCATGAATGTAGATACAAAAATCTATGAGGATTTCAAGGGCAGTGAAAATATTACGTGATACTATATATTATACTATAATGGTGGATGCCTGTCTATAGACATTTGTCCAAACCCATAAAATGCATAGTACCAAGAGTGAACCCAAATGCAAACTGTGGACCTTGGGTGATAATGACATGTCAGTATAGGCTCATCAGTTGTAACAAATGTACCATTGGGCTAAGGGATATTAATAATGGAGGAGGCTGTGCGTGTGTGGAGCCAGAGGGTATGTGGGATATCTCTGTACCTTCCTCTCAATTGTTTTTTGAGACAGTCTTGCTCTATTGCCCAGGCTTGAGTGTAGTGGCATGATCACGGCTCACTTCAGCCTTGACCTCCTGGGCTCAAGTGATCTCCTTCCCCCCCCCCCGCCCCCCGACATAATGTCTTGCTCTGTCACCTAGACTGGAGTGCAGTGGCACAATCTCAGCTCACTGCAACATCCACCTCCCAGCTTCAATTATCCTGTCTCAGGCTCCTGAGTAGCTGGGATTATAGGTGTGCATTACCATGCCTGGCTAATTTTTTGTATTTTTAGTAGAGATAGGGTTTCACCATGTCGGCCAGGCTGGTCTCAAACTCCTGACCTCAAGTGATCCACCTTCCTTGGCCTCCCAAAGTGCTGGTATTACAGGCATGAGCCACCGTACCCATCGTCAAGTGATCTCACCTCCACTTCCCGTGTTAACTGAGACTACAGGTGCATGCCATCATGCCTGGCTAATTTGTTTTTTCTTTTCATGGAGATGGGGTCCCACTATGTTGCCCAGGCTAGTCTCGAACTCCTGAGCCTAAGCAGTCCTCTCACCTCAGCCTCCCAAAGTCCTGGGATTATAAGCATGAGCTACCGTGCCCAGCCAAAATACAGTGAAGTTCTGAATGTTTTATTCTGTAATTCACCTCCCCTACTTTTTTCTTTCTATTCTGTACAGCCTGTCTCCTTTTAGGCTGAAATGATTGAGCAATAAACGCAAGAAATAATCTGGTAAATACTTAGAAATTCCTAAGATCCAAAACACAATAATTTGGATATAGTAATTATTTAATAAATATCTATTGAGTGAATGAATATTATCTATAAATGAGACAACTAAAAAGAAGTCATGTCATTGATTTTTTATAATTCTCTTTGAAAATAAAATCAATTTGTAAAATAATTACATACCCAGAAAATTTTAAGTATAGGCTTTGAGCAAGAAAACACAGATGTATGTTTTTTCTACCACATACCTACCAGGCGGGAGATTATTTACAGCAAAAGACAAAGTCTTTGCCCTTAAGTATCCTTTCTGAATTAAGAAAAGCAATTTTTTAGTAGAGTTTACATATAAAAAACCTCAATGTATCTAGTTCTCTGAATTGCCTCTCTTGTCCTCCTTGTAAGCATTTTATTGGATTTTCTTTTTTTAAAACAGACTAAAAAAGAAGCACCTGAGTGGTCTAAGAAACAAAAGATGAAGACCTAGTGTTGTGGATGGGAAGCACCTGTAGACCGTTATTTACTCCTGAAGTTCTTTTTCTGATGGAAAACAAAATTCATCTTAATCATGTACTCAGCATTTTTTAAATAACAATGTTTATTTGAACTAGTGTTAAATTAACAAATTTAGTATAATCAAAATGTATAAAGAACAAATAATATACTTTATATTTGTTTTTTTCTATTTTATAAAATAAATATATATGCTATAGTTTAAATTTTGGAGCTTTTTTAAATGTTCAATGCATTTTAAGTGTGTGGCTTATAAATATTTTGGTGAGTATTTTTCTATACTACATAAATTCTGAGTTTAAATGTCATACACAAATACCAAGGCACTTTGCATTTTTAAAAATTAAGAATCATTTGTGAAGTCTACTACAAGGTACTTGAAATGCCCAGTAATGGTGGTCAGATAACAGATTGTTGACTCTTTTTTGAAGTTCTGTTTTTTTCTTATATTTTATACTACTATTAACCAATAAAATCTGGCAGAAAGTCTGTTATTCCATTGGTAAAGTGAAAGTTTGGTGGAAAGTCTGTTGCTACATCAGTCGTAACAGATGCAGTATGGATCAGATTTCCAGTCAGTGAGAAAAAAGAAAATCAATAGGATTTTCTTTTGTCATAAAATATGCTCCATTTTTCATTGAAGCTGTATACTTTAAAAGAAAGGAAGGAGGCAAGAGAGAAAAAAAGGAAAGAAATATGTATATACACACATACATGTATATGCATGTCCAGGTTTTTCAACCACAATTGACATTTTTTTGTTTTTTGAGATGAAGTCTCGCTCTGTCGCCAGGCTGGAGTGCAGTGGCGTAATCTCAGCTCACTGCAGCCTCCACCTTCCAGGTTCAAGCAATTCTCCTGTCTCAGCCTCCTGAGTAGCTGGGATTACAGGCACCCGCTACCATGCTCGGCTGATTTTTGTATTTTTAGTAGAGACAGGGTTTCACCATGTTGGCCAGGCTGGTCTGGAACTCCTGACCTCCAGTGATCCACCTGCCTCAGCCTCCCAAAGTGCTGGGATTATAGGCATGAGCCACCACACCCTGTCCACTATTGACATTTTGGGCTGGATAATTCTTTCTTAAGGGTGCACATAGGGTGAATCCTATGCATGTTATAATATATACCAGCATCCCTGACCTTCAGCACTAGCTGCCAGTAACATCCCCACCACAACGCTATTTTTTTGCTTTTTGGTTTTTTTTCTTTTAGAGACAGGGTCTCCCTATGTTGCCCAGGCTGGTCTTGAACTCATGGGCTCAAGCAGTCCTCCCTCCTCGGCCTCTCAAAGCACTGGGATGACAGGCGTGAGCCACGTCACCTGGTCCCACCCCCAGTTTTGACAAGCCAAAAATGTCCTGGATGGAGACTAGGGTTCCTTCCATCTCTTGGCCATTGTGAATTATCTTACTTTTTAACCCTTACCTCATCTTCTCCTGGTCATGGATTTTCTATTTATCTGTTTATCTATTTATCTATCTATCTAGAAACAGGGTCTTACACTGTCACCCAGGCTGGAGTGCAGTGGCATGATCATAGCTCAATATAGCCTCAAACTCCTGGGCAAAATGGATCCTCCCACCTTAGCCTCCCAAACAGCTGGAACTACACGTGCATACCACCACACCTGGCTAGTTTTTTAAAAACTTTATTTTAGAGACAGGGGTCTCAGTGTGTTGCTCAGGCTGGGCTCAAGTGATTTTACTACCTCAGCTACCCCAGTAGCTGAGATTACAGGTGTGAGTCACCACACCTAGCTCTTACTTAAAAATAAAAAAATTAAGCATAACATTCTTATTTTTTTCTTGATAAATGTTTTATGAAATGTTGCCCAAATACAAGCATAATAGCTACCATTATCAAGCTCATTCTATCAGTCAGTTGCTGTGTTACATGCTTTCTACTCTTTATTTAATCTTCACAGTAACTCTGCCAAGTAAGCATTATCTTCATTTTTATTTTTTTTATTTTTATTTATTTATTTTTTTTTTTGAGACGGAGTCTCGCTCTGTCACCCAGGCTGGAGTGCAGTGGCTGGATCTCAGCTCACTGCAAGCTCTGCCTCCCAGGTTTACGCCATTCTCCTGCCTCAGCCTCCCGAGTAGCTGGGACTACAGGCGCCTGCCACCTCGCCCGGCTAGTTTTTTTGTATTTTTTAGTAGAGACGGGGTTTCACCGTGTTAGTCAGGATGGTCTCGATCTCGTGACCTCGTGATCCGCCCGCCTCGGCCTCCCAAAGTGCTGGGATTACAGGCTTGAGCCACCGCGCCCGGCATTATCTTCATTTTTAAAATGAGAAAAACCAAGACTCAGTAAGGGTAAGTAAATGGCCCAAGATCAGACACATGATAAATAGAAGTGGATTTGAACCAAGTCCATCTGATTACAATGGCTACGCCCTTTCCAGTACACGACACTGCTTCTCATTGCTTGCTGCTTATGCCTGGCTCCCACGCTCACTTCAATAGCAAGAAGCGCGGGGGAAATCTTTATTTTATTTTATTTTATTTTTTTGAGACAGTGTCTCGCTCTGTCGCCCAGGCTGGAGTGCAGTGGTGTGATCTCGGCTCACTGCAAGCTCTACCACCCGGGTTTACACCATTCTCCTGCCTCGGCTTCCCAAGTAGCTGGGACTACAGGTGCCCGCCACCACGCCCGGCTAATTTTTTGTATTTTTAGTAGAAGGGATTTCACCGTGTTAGCCAGGATGGTCTTGATCTCCTGACTTCGTGATCCGCCCGCCTTGGCCTCCCAAAGTGCTGGGATTACAGGCGTGAGCCACCGTGCCTGGCCTATTTTAATTTTTTTAGAGACAGTCTCACTTTGTTGCCCAGGCTGGTATCAAACTACTGGCCTCAAGCAATCCTCCCGCTTCAGTCTCCAGAGTGAGTAGCTGGGATTGCAGGCACGAGCCACCCTCCCAGCAAAAATTTGTTCTATCACCTTTGTGGGTAGGGGGGCTATGGGACTTAGCATAGTTGCATTGTTTTTGCTCAAGACAAGTTCATGGTTCTGAAACCTTTTTTTTTTTTTTTTTTGCAGAAGCTTAGCATTCCCATACTGGTAGTTGAACCCAGACCGCCTGGGTGAAAAACCAGGAATCCTAAGACCATGTGACAGATGACTCTACTCCTAAAGAACTCCATGACTCTTATAATAGTTCTTACCAGGTTAACAGGATATACTCAGCTTTTCAGAACCAACTAAATGGCTTGTATTCACTTTATTGATTCATACATTCTTTCACTGAACAAACAAGAAAAATCTAAAATGTGTAAGGCATTCAAACTATGATTGTTTGTCTTCATCTCAAATGAAAAAGAATTCTGTGATACCACAAACACCAAAAGAAGGAGTTTACTCTCATCATCCTCAGTATAGAAATTTCTAAAAAGAAGTATCAGCTGGTGACCCAAGTATTCCAAATGCAATATATATATAAAGAAGATGCCACTTGTGCTGATTTCAATAAGTCATATTTGGATAATCATCCATCAGGAATGTTAAGAAAGATTCCCACACTTGGGGGAGGTTGAAGTTGTTAATGAGCCAGATTTCTCTCTCTCTCTCTCTCTCTCTCTCTATATATATATATATATATGGTTTTTTTGTTTTGTTTTGTTTCTTGAGTTGGAGTCTCGCTCTGCCACCCAGGCTGGAGTGCAGTGGCACGATCTCGGCTCACTGCAACCTTTGCCTGCTGGGTTCAAGTGATTCTCCTGCCTCAGCCTCCTGGGTTGCTGGGACTACAGCGTGTGCCACCATGGCTGGCTAATTTTTGTGTATTTTTAGTAGAAACGGGATTTCACATTGGCCAGGCTGGTCTCGAACTCCTGACCTCAAGTGATCCATCCGCCTCAGCCTCCCAAAGCGCTGGGATTACAGACCTGAGCCACCTGCCTGGCCAGAAAGGCTATTATATTATATAGCTTTATGGTAGGCTTCTGTGGGCCTCTCAGATTTAACAAAGGTAAGAATTATTTGAAAAAACATTTCACTTTTATTAAAAATACTGCTGTTTGAAAAAGGTGCTTCTCCAGTGGCATTCAGTATTGGTGGCCTGGCATGGTAGGTACTACCGAATGAAGAATGTACTATGTATTTATAGGTCATACTTATACAGACATGTATATATATTTATATAAGATCTACCTATCTTAGGATGAAAACTTGGGGGAAAAAGCTGCTGCTCTTATCTAAAATGTCCTCAAGTGAAACTGATGTCAGGAATTTCTTTTCCCTTGTGTAATCTTACAGGATAAAAACTTAGGTTATTGCAACTTTCCCACTAATATTGGATAGGCTAGCAGTGGATATTAGCCTATCCAATATCAGTGGGAAATATATTTTATTTTTATAAAAATTTTAAAAATTAATAAATACTATAAATGCTCCAAAGAAAGACTTCCTAAGGCTTAGAGGTCACAAACAAAGCTAGCCAACTAGTACCAAAAGTCTCCCATGATAACATTTACTTTGGTTGATTTACAGAGCACATAGTCCAGTCCTCAGCTTTACAGGCTCAGAAATTTAATTTTATTAGTGCACTAAAGATGACACGTCTTTCAGGAGCGTGCCCATATTTACTGGTGCATAGATCATAATGTTTATGTATTACTTCTGAGAGAAAAGTAAAACATACAGAATATGACTTACTGGAATCAGCACACCTGGCATCTTCTCTCCCTGTCTGCCCCTGGCTTCTGCCATACTATACACTCACACTTTTTTCTCCTTCATCTTCTTCTACCCGGTCATAAAACACTGAATTTTTCAGAGCTTTTTCCCCCTAAACCTATTCATTTCATTCTGTACTTACTCTCAGGTAATTTCTATACCCTGGTTTCAGCTACTAAATGTCAATATTTGCAAATGTACATCTCCAGTTCAGACTGATCCTTTTAACCACCTGCCTACTTGACATTTCTACTTGGATGTCCCATTGTGACCTCAAACTTAACATGTGTAAAACTGAACTCACCAACTTTCTCCTCCAATGTTTCCAATTTCAATAAATGGTACCACCATTTATTTACTCAGTGACTTATACTACAAAACCAGGAGTCATCCAAGACCCTTCCCTTGTTGACTACCAGCATTCAATTACTAAGCCCTGTTGATCTGCCTCATAAATATTTTTTTTTACTTTTGATTATGAAAATTTCTGGCCGGGTGTGGCGGCTCATGCCTGTAATTCCAGCACTTTGGGAGGCCAAGGCGGGAGGATCACCTGACATCAGGAGTTCGAGACCAGCCTGACGTCAGGAGTTCGAGACCAGCCTGGCCAACGTGGCAAAACCACGTGGCAAAACCACGTTGTATTTTCGGTCGAAACTACTAATACAAAATACACCCAGCTAATACAAAAATTAATTATCTTAATTTTCTAAAATGCCCAGTCATTTTAGAAAATGAGTAGGCATTTTCAGTAGGCATTTCAGTAGGCATTTTTTGTATTTTCAGTAGAGACTACTGAAATGAAGAGACTACTGAAAATGCCTACTGAAAATGCCTACTCATTTTCTCTACTACTGAAAATGTAGAGACTACTGAAAATGCCTACTCATTACAAAATACAAAATGCCACAGGTGGCACATGCCTGTGATCCCAGCTACTCGGGAGGCTGAGGCAGGCGAATCGTTTGAAACCGGGAAGTGGAGGCTGGTGTGAGCCCAGATTGTGCCACTGCACTCCAGCCGGGGTGACAGAGTGAGACTCTGTCTCAAAAACAAAGAAAAGATAAAAGAAAATTTTCAAATATACAAAATGGCAAAGAAAAAGTCAAGACAGGATATATTCACTGTCTTGATTGTGGTAATGGTTTAATGGATATATACCTATGTCAATGTTTATCAAATTGTACATTTTAAAATGTGCAGTTCTGTTTTGTTTTGTTTTGTTTTTTTGAGGTGAAGTCTCACTCTGTCACTCAGGCTGGAGTGCAATGGCATGATCTCAGTTAACTGCAACTCCGCCTTCCAGGTTCAAGCAATTCTCCTGCCTCAGCCTCCTGAGTAGCTGGAATTACGGGCGCCTGCCACCACACCTGGCTAATTTTTGTATTTTTGGTAGAGACAGGGTTTCACTGTGTTGGCCTGGCTGGTCTTGAACTCCTGGCCTTAAATGATCTATCCACTTCAGCCTCCCAAAGTGCTAAGATTATAGGTGTGAGCTACCGCACCCAGCCAAAATGTGCAGTTTATTATATGTCAGTTGCACCTCAGTAAAGATGTTTTTTGAGGCTGGGCGCGGTGGCTCACTGCTGTAATCCCACCACTTTGGGAGGCCAAGGCGGGTAGATCACGAGGTCAGGAGATCAAGACCATTCTGGCTAACACGGTGAAACCCTGTCTCTACTAAAAATTTTACAAAAAAGAAAAAAAAGGTTAGCCAGGCGTGGTGGCGGGCACCTGTAGTCCCAGCTACTCAGGAGGCTGAGGCAGGAGAATGGTGTAAACCTGGGAGGCAGAGCTTGCAGTGAGCTGAGATCCAGCCACTGCACTCCAGCCTGGGAGACAGAGCAAGACTCCGTCTCAAAAAAAAAAAAAAAAAAAAAAAAAAAAAAAGATGTTTTTTGAAAGAAGGAAAGAGGGCGGGTGGCGGGCGGGCAGGCAGGCAGGCAGCATCTAGAAAGCCCTGATGAAACAAATGACTTAAACATCAATGAATGCTAAAACAATTAGATAAAAGGATAACAGGGAATATTATATCAGGCCATAACCACCTATAATCACTAGTCAACCTTAGCATCATTAAAATGAGACAACCAGACATTATGTGCCTCCTGATGTGATGTGATGTAATGTGAAGTATAAAGCAATACCTGTATAGTATTCTTGTCAAAAAATTTTTAAAGATTGTAGCTGAATCAAATCAAGTCTTCAGATCCAACTTCCAATCTATAGGCAAAACAAGAAAGAGAAAATCAAAGTAAAAGACACCAGGAGGAAGCAATTGACTAAATCCAGAACATGGAACATTCTGGACACTGGGAAGGACAATTGTTTTTAGGCCTTCCTTATTTTGAGGCATTTTTAATAGAGCTATGAAATAATATGTTTTTAAAGAGAGGGAAAAACTCATGAGTTCCTACTGATATATCCAATTCTAATTTAAAATTTAAAGATTTCAATTCTCTGATTTTATATGTGTGTTTCACTTCCTGTGTGTGAATTGTTGTCACCACCTTAGCTCAAGCCATCATGTCCTCCCTAGGATTCTCCGGTAGTCTCCTAACTGGTCTTCCTAAATCTACTCATGCCTTTCTCTACAGCAAAGAATGGATTTTTTTTTTTTACACTGTGATTTTTGATTTAGAATTTAATCTACAGTTTATACAAGAGATTTATAAGACACGAACTTTGGAAAACAGAACAAAATGCAATTGAGGTATAAGAGCACAGTATGTCATGTTTCAATATATATAATTCAAAAATTTTAAATGATCAGATAGATGAGCCTTGCTTTTTACTAAACCCATGTAAAATATTTGTTTCTTGCATGGGAGGTAGAGAAAAACTATTCCTTAATGCAATCACCACAAATTTTTATCATAACATTGTATATCACCAACAAATATTTAAAGTATTAACTATTTTGATCATAATGAATGTTTGCAATAGTTGCGGAATGATATTTCACTTACTGCCTTCACAGACTATTAAGTTCAGAAATAACTTAAAAGCTACTGTATTGGCATAACATCATCAAGATAAACAAATATTTCTAAATAGATGGATAAAAACATATGTTTTATTGCCCTCAGCCCATAGCTCCCAAAGGTATCTTAAATTTAGCCAATCCTTTTAGCTCTTGCATTTTATATATGCTATGCTTCCTTTTTTTTACTTTTATTTTTATTTTTTTTTATTGAGACGGAGTCTCACTCTGTCCCCCAGGCTGGAGTGCAGTGGCACAATCTCCACTCACTGCAACCTCCGTTTCCTGGGTTCAAGCGATTCTCCTGCCTCAGCCTCCCGAGTAGCTGGGATTACAAGCACCCACCACCACACCCAGCAAATTTTTAGTAGAGAAGGGGTTTCACCACATTGGCCAGGCTGGTCTCAAACTCCTGACCTCAGGTGATCCACCCGCCTCAGCCTCCCAAAGTGCTGGGATTACGGGCATGAGTCACCACATCCGGCACTTCCTTTATATTTAAGGAGGGCATCTATAGCTGAGAAGTTCGCCAGATTTTTTTAATGTCACAAATAGAATGAAATGCAATGAATAGAACAGAATAAAAATAACTGTCTTCTTAACCCAGAAGCAATAGAAAATATCCAAGCACTTTTCTTCTAATAATGGAAATGCATACGTATCCCTTAATAAGGAAAAAAAAAAAGTCTTAAGCTCTAAACATTTAAATTATTCAGTTCCACGGCTTATAATACAGCAGTTATGTTCCTTATTGATAGCATCATAAAAACTAATAAGTAGTTTCAAGCACAAATATATAGTAAAAGCACAATTTTATCTTAATTTTCTAAAATGCCCAGTCATATAAAATACAGAGATCAAGAACAGAGAAACAAAATTTTTAATTACCATTTTTTCATTCAAAAAAATCAAAACTTAATTCCAATAAATGAAGAGGAATGTTAGCTGATTTAAAAAAAAAAAAAAGAAACCTGGCTGGGAGCAGTGGCTCATGCCTGTAATCCCAGCACTTTGGGAGGCTGAGTGGACAGACTTGAGGTCAGGAGTTCGAGACCAGCCTGGCCAACATGGCAAAACCCCATCTCTACTAAAAATATAAATAGTTTCAGCTACCTGGGAGGCTGAGGCAGGAGAATCATGTGAACCCGGAAGGTGGAGGCTGCAGTAAGCCAAGATGGTGCCACTGCACTCTAGCCTGGGTAATACAGCGAGAAAAAAAAGAAAAGACAAAGGGACATAATATTAACTTTGGGCTGTTTAGTTTGCGGGGATAGTTCCTGTCTCCTGAACCCTGAACCCTGGAGAAAAATGCAACAAATCTAAAAAGCAGTAGAATAACCCCAAAGGTGTGTTCACGAATGTTTAACAATCAGCTCCCAGGGAAAAAAAGACCCTGATTTTCATAGTGTGGCCTAGATTTTCATGGCAGGATGGAATGAATGAATACTCCCACTATGGCCAGCATAGAGCTACCAAAATGGGGCTAGGAAGAGGTACTCACACTCAGCTCTCTGGGCTACACCATTCCAGCACACACTGCCCAGGCCACAGGGTACGGCCCCTGCCTAATCCAAACCCAAACTTCTTTTGAACTCCTCCATGGTATTCAGTGGCCTTTTTTGAATTCCTTAAACTCTTCCAACTGTTTCTTTTCTCAGGATCTTTACCACATTCTGCCTCCTGTACTTAGAATACTGCCTACCTAGAATACTAACCTCGCCTAAGTCTTCCTCATCCTCTAGATCTCAGGTTTCTGATATACACACACACAAAGCGAGAAATCGGATCGCGATATAAAATGTTGGGGGTTTTGGGGGGTTTTTTGGTTTGTTTTGTTTTGTTTTTCAGACAGGGTCTCACTCTGTTGCCCAGGCTGGGGTGCAGTGGTACATTTATGGCACACTGCAGTCTTAATCTCTGGGTCTCAAGCGATCCTCCCACTTCAGCCTCTCAAGTAGCGGGATCACAGGTGCCTGCCATCGTGCCCAGCTAAGTTTTTGTTTGTTTTTTTAGAAACACAGCCTCATTATGATACCCAGGCTGGTCTTGAATTCCTAGACTCAAGTGATCCTCCCACCTCAGCCTCCCAAAGTGTTGGGCTAACAGGTGTGAGCCACCAAGCCCCATCTAAAATGTATTTCTTAACCAGGTACAATGGCACACCTGTAGTCTCAGCTACTTGGGAGGCTGAGGCAGGAGAATTACTTGAGCCCAGGAGTTCCAGCCTGCACAACATACAAGACCTTGTCTCTATAAAAATAATTAAATAAAATAAAAGCATTTCTTATTATAGTTCATGGCCAAAAACAAGCTTTTAAAGACCACTGCCCTAGACACTGCCAAGATGTGCATTCTCCTCCAGACTTTCGTTTTATAGATTTCAGATTGGCAACCCCCATCCACCTCTGTCATCACCACATTGTTCCACATGTGCTAATTTCTTCTAGACCTGGAAGCCAGTGAACCTGCTTTCCACGTGACTGCATACCTCTGCTCTAAACCAATAAATGATGACTTCATAGTTTCACTCACAGACGATTGTTTTTCCCCAGTTCTTCCATGTTACATGTAATACCTTCAAGCCTCATACCAGCAACACAAATTATATTTCATTTGTTTCCAGTGTGGCTATTGTAATGTGATCTGGAGTAATCATTCAGTAATCATTCAGACTTCAAATATTTTAACATCCCTCTGAAAAAAGAATGTACTTAGGACATGAATCCATTGGTCAGATAAAGAAAAGAAAAATGAAAGAAATTTTTAAAAAGAATGTACCTCATATCTCAACCAAGTCATTGAAATACAATTGAAATGCCATTTTAAAACGTCATTAAAGTCATTCTAATCACCTTACAAACATTGTCTTTAAATAACAGGGTTTATTTATATCGTTGGTATTTATTTCCATTGACATCATTTTCAAGAAAGCACTATAAAATTCTCCAAGGCCATGTACTTTTCAGATAGCTATTTCTCTCTCTCTCTCTCTCCTATCTCTCCTTTTCTCTCCCTCTCGCTTTCTATTTTTGAAAAAGCTTTTTAAAATTTCTTTAATTAACAAATTGGTACCTGAATCAGAATAATGGATCTGTTTTTGTTTCTTCTCTAACTTTGTTACTTTATGTCATGTAATTATTGAATACTGAATATCTTTTCTATATCTAATCATGCTTTATCTTCTCTTAACAACTGTAAAACAATTAGATAATCGAAAATTAAATCTCTATCCCCTAAACTTTCAAAGTTCACAGCATATGTAATTTTCTGAATGCCATCTGTTAGTGCTTTATTAAGCAAGTTGTGAATGTTAGGTAGCAAACATGTAGCAGAAATGTCACCAACATTTTAAATTGTGCTCTAAAATATGTATAGGCATTATAAACTAGTGATGACTTCTCTCTCATTACTGTCCTCACTTATTTGTAATACTGCAATCAGAGTCGTAATGTGTCTCTTTTACTTTCAGTTCCTGCCATTTATTTCTGGTATGATCATCTTGATTTACTATTATTAGCATGATGGGGTCATTATCATTACCTGTTACTAGCACAGTTCCAGGAATGTACTATCCATTCTATAAAATGTTAATTTCTTTCTTCTGGCATTTTCTAAATATATATATATAGTATATTTACATACATATTCAAATGCTTATATATAAAGATATATTTGAAAGGCTCAGCCAGGCGCAGTGGCTCACATCTGTAATCCCAGCACTTTGGGAGGCCGAGGCAGGCGGATCACGTGAGGTCAGGAGTTCAATACCAACCTGGCCAACACAGTGAAACCCCATCTCTACTAAAAATACAAAAATTAGCTGGGCATGATGGCATGCGCCTATGGTCCCAGCTACTTGGGAGGCTGAGGCAGGAGAATTGCTTGAACCCAGATGCAGAGGTTGCAGTGAGCCAAAATCACACCACTGCACTCCAGCCTAGGAGACAGAGCGAGACTCCATCATAAAAATAAAAAAAAAATTAAAAAAAAAAAAGGCTTTTATTAATACCAGGAGCTAGAACAAAGCTATGATGCTAGGGACCTCGAACAAATAATGAAAACATTTATCTAATTCTTATTACCTTTAGTGACTAAAAGAAAGATAAAATGCTGTGTCCATTAGATCAAACTCTAGGAGAGCAAAGAACATGTCTGTGATATTGACTGCTGGTATCCTCAGAGCTTAGAACAACAAATACACACTACAAGACGGCCGAATCAATGAATCAGTGGGCAAGCAGGAACTGCAGCCAGGTCTTTACTTGTGCAGCACTGATGCCCACAGCTATGAATTTGTGTTAATCATAGAATTAATTGCTGTGTCCATCCAGGTAACCAAAATTAATTATATGGCCAAATACACCAGAAAATGTTTGTCCATGTAGGATCTTTTTTAAATTTTTATTTATTTATATTGAGACGGAGTCTCACTCTGTTGCCCAGGCTGGAGTGCAGTGGCACGATCTCGGCTCACTGCAAGCTCCGCCTTCCGGGTTCATGCCATTCTCCTGCCTCAGCCTCCCGAGTAGCTGGGACTACAGGCACCCCACACCACGCCCGGCTAATTTTTTTTTTTTTTTTTTTTTTTTTTGTAGAGACAAGGTTTCACTGTGTTAGCCAGAATGGTCTCGATCTCCTGACTTCATGATCCTCCTGCCTCAGCCTCCCAAAGTGCTGGGATTACAAGCGTGAGCCACCAGGCCCAGCTGATTTTTATTTTTTTAAATAGGGACAGGGTCTCACTCCATCACCCAGTCTGGAGTGCAGTAGTGCGATCATGGCTCACTGCAGCCTTGAACTCCTGGGCTCAAGCAACTCTCCTGCCTTGGCCTCCCAAGTAGCTAGGACTACAGGCCCATGCCACCACACCCAGCTGATTTTTCATTTTTTGTAAAGACGGGTCTCACTGTGTTGCCCAGGCTGGTCTCAAATTCCTGGCTTCATGGGATCCTCCTGCCTTGGCCTCCCAAAGAGCTGGGATTACAGGCATAAGCCACTCCACCCAGTCCATGTGGAATCTTTTTTACTTTTTTTTTTTTTTTTTGAGACGGAGTCTCGCTGTGTCGCCCAGGCTGGAGTGCAGTGGCCGGATCTCAGCTCACTGCAAGCTCTGCCTCCCGGGTTTTCACGCCATTCTCCTGCCTCAGCCTCCCGAGTAGCCGGGACTACAGGCGCCCGCCACCTCGCCCGGCTAGTTTTTTTGTATTTTTTAGTAGAGACGGGGTTTCACCGTGTTAGCCAGGATGGTCTCGAACTCCTGACCTCGTGATCCGCCCGTCTCAGCCTCCCAAAGTGCTGGGATTACAGGCTTGAGCCACCGCGCCCAGCCTACTTTTTTCATTTTATTTTTGATTTCTTTTTTTTTTATAGAAACAGGATCTCCCTATGTTGCCCAGGCTGCTCTTGAACTCCTAGGTTCAAGGGATCCTCCTGCCTTGGCCTCCTAAAGTGCTGGGATTACAGGAGTGAGCCACCACACCTGGTCCCATGTGGGGTCTTTAGTCACAGATTCTTTATGGACCTGTTCTTTCAAAAAAGGTGTAATAAAATTTAGCATGTGAGTGTTCTAGCAAACAGTCATACAGATAGGTGAATTGAGCTTAAAAATTTTTTTGATTTTTTTGTTTTTTGTTTTTTGTTTTTGTTTTGTTTTGTTTTGAAACGGAGTCTCACTCTGTTACCAGGCTGGAGTGCAGTGTCGTGATCTCAGCTCAATGCAACCTCTGACTCCCTGGTTCAAGTGATTCTTCTGCCTCAGCCTCCCAAGTAGCTGGGACTATAGGCACATGCCACCACGCCCAGCTAATTTTTGTATTTTTAGTAGAGATGGGGTTTCACCATGTTGCCCAGGCTGGTCTCAATCTCTTGACCTCGTGATCCGCCTACCTTGGCCTCCCAAAGTGCTGAGATGACAGGTGTGAGCCACAGCACATGGCCAAAAAAATTGATTCTTATTTATTTTGGTTTTATACGATCGGGGGTAAATGGCCATAGGCAGAAATATACAGAATTATAGAATGTTGGTATGATTTTTTTTGTCATCTCAATAATCTTAAATTTGTTGGGGGTTTTTTTTTGTTGTTGTTGTTGTTTTGTCTGTTTGTTTGTTTTTTGAGACAGAGTCTTGCTCTGTCACCCAGGCTGGAGTGCAGTGGTGCGATCTTGGCTTACTGCAACCTCTGCCTTCCGGGTTCAAGCGATTCTCCTGCCTCAGCCTCCCGAGTAGCTGGGATTATAGGTGCATACCACCAGGCCTGGCCAATTTTTGTATTTTTAGTAGAGATGGGGTTTCACCATGTTGGCCAGGCTTGTCTCGAGCTCCTGACCTCAAGTGATCTGCCTGCGTTGGCCTCCCAAAGTGCTGAGATTACAGGCATCAGCCACCATGCCCGGCCCTAGATTTGTTTTTTAAATACCTCGATTGTATAATGTATTCAATATGTAGATATATAATTTCTTAAATTAATATTCTGAGGCTTAGTGTTCGGCCTCTCCCCTTATACCCCCACATCACTCTACAGTCCATTTCTCTGCTTTATTTTCTTTAGAGCAATATCTGTAATTTTCTTCTTTCTTTTTTATTTGCTTATTGCCTATCCTATCTAAAAAGAATATAATACATTCCATGAAAGCCAACAGTCTTATCTCTGTCGCTGCTGTATCCCCAGCACACAGAACAATTGACTCCCCTGTCAAATTTTGTTCAATGGTAGGAAGAAAGAAAAGAAGGGAAGTGACATTTACTTTTAATTTTTTTCGTATTGAATTTTTGTTGGAAACAAATTTTAATAACTAATTAGATAATCCTTTCTCCTCCCACATTCCCCAGAAAAGCAAGGAAGGTCATTTTCTAGTTCCTTATTGCTAGACACTGAAACAGCTCTGTATCTTAACATATTTTTTCTCTAATCTCAGAAAAAGACAAGTTTCTTCCTTCCAAGATTAGCCCCTCTATGCTTGTTGCACTCTTTATATTGAGATGCATGGGCAGCAGTGAGATGATCCCTGAAGAGTGTGGATTGAGAAAAGCAGGAGGGCCAAGACAAAATCCCAACAGATACCAACAGCTGAGGAAACACAGAAAGGACACAAGGGAAAACAGGGAAAGGAGACCCTCCTTCACTCTCATTTACCTGTTACAACCTGGTTCCTTCCTCAACTACTGAACCAAAACTATTCTCCCAAAGCTCGCTGGCTCTGCCTGCCACTACTGAGCTGCCAAGCTTTTGTCTCTCTCTTCTTCCAGTGTAAATGCTCTTTTCCCTCAGCCCTTCCCGTCAAGTCAGTCTTCAATGTTCAGCTGTGAACATGTTTTGCCTTGTTTTTCTCTACTCTTCTTTGAGATAGAAAGTATTAGAGGGAAAGCCAGGCACGGTGGCTCATGCCTGTAATCCCAGTGCTTAGGGAAGCCTAGGTGGGAGGATCTTTTGAGGCCAGGAGTTTGAGGCCAGCCTGGGCAATGTAGCAAGACCCTACCTCTACAAAAAATTTTAAAAATTAGCCAGGTATGGTGGTGTGTGCATGTAGTCTCAGGTACTTGGGAGGCTGAGGGGAGAGGATTGCTTGAGCCTGGGTGGTAGAGGATGCAGTGAGCTATGATCCTGTGACGACACTTCAGCCTGGGCAACAGAGGGAAACCTTGTCTCTAAAAAGGAAAAGAAAAGAGAAAATAAGAGGAGAAGGGAAGGGAAGGGGAAGGGGAAGGAGAAAGGGGAAAGAGAAAAGAAAGAAAGGAAAAGGTGCAGCAAGCCACCGTGGCACGTGTATACCTATGCACGTGTATACCTATCCTTTAAAGGACTGACTTGTGTAGTTCTTTTTCCTGTACATTTTTTCTCTAAAAAGGAACCAGCCACCAGCCTAGTCTATTCCTGGGACAGGTCTTTGCTCCCTGTGTTGCAGGTCTTCATCATCCCCTGGGACTAGTGGGTAAGTCAAAGACACATTGGGGGTGCAAGTAGGGGTGCTTCAAGCCCATTTGGCCTTCACACTAAACTATGACCTCCAACATTTTAAATTTAAAAGTAATGTTTTAAACCTCTCTTTCGTCTTCCACTGCCTGAAAAGAGAGGTGCTATTTGTTGAACTCTTGACATCTCTACAACAGTAAACATAATTTGAAAGAAATAAAATCTGTATACTGGGTCTCTGTCCCCCAGGCTGGAGTACAATGGTGTGATCATGGCTCACTGTGGCCTCCAGCTCCTCAGCTCAAGCCATTCTCCTGCTTTGGGGTCCTGAGTAGCTGGGACTACAGGCATGAGCCACCACGCCTGGCTAATTTGTTTTTTTTGTTTTTTGTGGGTTTTTTTTTTTTGCGGAACTGGGGTCTCACTGTGTTGCCTAGGCTGGTCTTGAACTCCTAGGCTTAAGCAATCTTCCCGCCTCAGCCTCCCAAAGTGCTGAGATTGTAGACATGAGCCTCCTCACCTGGCCTCATATCTTGATTTATTGTAATATGTTCTTTTCACCCTTCCTCTTCTCAAGATACCTTTCTAGTCTCTGTTCAAACATAGCGTTCCTCCCAAGAGTCAGTGAAGACTAATTTATTTAACCAAAAAGTCTCCACCAGTTTGGAAAAATAGGTATCAATAAATTCTAATTGTTGTACAACTGTATTTTTTAATTTTCTTTTTTTTCCTTTTTATTTTTTTTGAGACAGAGTCTCACTCTGTTGCCCAGGCTGGAGTGCACTGACATGATCTCGGCTCACTACAGCCTCCACCTCCTGGGTTCAAGTGATCCTCCTGCCTCAGCCTCCCAAGGAGCTGAGACCACAAGCATGAACCACCACACCCAGCTAATTTTTTTGCTATTTTTTTTAGTAGAGGCAGCATCTCGCCATGTTGCCCAAGCTAAATTGTTTTTTTTTTTAAAGATTTAAGTGCTGAAAAGTATTTTTTGAATGAATTAGAGATTAATCCATCAATTACTGTCATGCATTTTCTTTTCTTTTTTCTTTTGAGGCGGCGTTTTGCTCTTGTTGCCCAGGCTGGAGTGCCTTGGCACAATCTCGGCTCACCACAACCTCCGTCTCCCAGGTTCTAGCGATTCTCCTGCCTCAGCCTCCCGAGTAGCTGGGATCACAGGCGCCCGCCACCACGCCCAGCTAATTTTTTGTATTTTTAGTAGAGATGGGGTTTCACCATATTGGCCAGGCTGGTCTTGAACTCCTGACCTCAGGTGATTCACCCACCTTGGCCTCCCAAAGTGCTGGGATTACAGGCATGAACCACTGCGCCCAGCTGTCATGCATTTTCATGAATGATTCCCAAATCTTCCTCTGTAGCCTTTACAACCCCTGAAGTCTTTTCTACCTCAATTCCTGTTACTAATTATTTACAGAATATTTCCTCTTAAATTTTTTTTCATTGCTCTACTGCCCTACATATTTTTTAAATGCTTTTTAACATTTTTCTTTTTTTTTTTTTTTTTTTTTGAGACAGAGTCTGGCTCTGTCGCCCAGGCTGGAGTACAGTGGCCAGATCTCAGCTCACTGCAAGCTCCGCCTCCCAGATTCATGCCATTCTCCTGCCTCAGACTCCCGAGTAGCTGGGACTACAGGCGTCCGCCACCTCGCCCCGCTAGTTTTTTGTATTTTTTAGTAGAGACGGGGTTTCACCGTGTTAGCCAGGATGGTCTAGATCTCCTGACCTCATGATCCACCCGTCTCGGCCTCCCAAAGTTCTGGGATTACAGGCTTGAGCCACCGTGCCCGGCCAACATTTTTTATTTTTTATTTTTATTTTTATTTTTTTTGAGACGGAGTCTCACTCTGTCACCCAGGCTGGAGTACAGAGGCGCCATCTTGCCTCACTGCAAGCTCCGCCTCCCGGGTTGAAGCAATTCTCCTGCCTCAGCCTCCCGAGTAGCTGGGATTACAGCACCTGCCACCACATCCAGCTGATTTTTGTATTTTTAGTAGAAACAGTGTTTCACCATGTTGGCCAGGCTAGTCTTGAACTCCCAACCTCAGGTGATCTGCCCACCTCAGCCTCCCAAAGTGCTGGGATTACAGGTGTGAGCCACCATGCCCAGCCAACTTTTTTTTTTTAAATAGTGATGGGAGTCTCACTATTCTTCCCAGGGTGGACTTGAACTCCTGAGATCAAGAGATCCTCCTGCCGCAGCCTCCAAGTATCTGGACTTTAGGTGGACCTCATAAAAACTTTTTTTTTTATTTTGAGACAGGATCTTACTCTGTTGCCGAGACTGGAGTACAGCGGCATGATCGTGGCTCACTGCAGCCTCAACCTCCTGGGTTCAAGTGATCTTCTCACCTCAGGCTCCCAACAAGCTGGGACTACAAGCGTGTGCCACCACATCTGGCAATTTTTTTTTTTTTTTTTTTTTTTTAGTGAAAACAGGGTCTCACCAAGTTGCCCAGCCTGGTCTAAGTCCTGAGCTCAAACAGTCCTCCCACCTCAGTCTCCTGAGTAGCTGAAACCACAGGTGCATGCCACCATGCCAGCTAATTTTTTAAGATTTTTGTAGAGATGAGGTCTTACTACGTCACCCAGGCTGGTAATAAACTCCTCGGCTCAAGCAATCCTCCCACCTTGGCCTCCAAAAGTGTTGGGATTACAGGCATGAGCCACAGAGCCCGGCCTAGAAACTTCTTATCTTGACTTAATATCAGAGTTACAAAAAAGTTGCAAGAATCATGCAAATAATTCTCATTTGCTCTTTGCTGAGATTCTCCAAATGTTTGCATTTTATCATTTTATCCTTTTCCTTGTCTCTTGTTTATTCCCCTGAGCCTTTTAAGAGTACTTTGCAGATACGATTTTACTTTACTGATAATGTTTCAATGAGCATTTCCTAAGAATAAGAACATTCTTTTACGTAAACATAGTACAATGATCAAAATCAGGAAATTAACATTGATACAATACGATTATCTAATCTAAAGATGCTATTGAGATTTCCCCAGCTGCCCTAATATGCCCTCTGTTGAGAAGTCAGTCTCAGATTACTCATTGCATTCAGCGGTCATGTCTCTTACACCTTCTTTAATCTAGAATAATTCTTCCATCTGTCTTTTCTAACATTGGTATTTTTGGAGTACATGGCAGTTATTTTGTGGACTATCCATCAGCTAAGTATTTCCTTGATCCTATATCCATTGGCATTAATGTGTCTCTGGAAGCTATGGTGATTAAAAGTAATCCCTTTTCTGTGTCTTCATATTTCCAGTTTTGTATTCCAGCACCACCTCTTACTACATGTGTGACCACTAAGCCGTAGTTGCTCATCTTTAAAATTCAAAAAATTAGGCTGGGCTTTGCGAGTCATGCCTATAATTCCAACACCTTGTGGAGCTGAGACAGGAGGATCCCTTGAGCCCAGGATTTGAAGACCAGCCTGAGCAACATAGTAAGACCCTGTTTCTATAAAAAATAAAAATTAGCCCAGTGTGGTGGTGCACTCCTATAATCCCAGCTACATGGAAGGCTGAGGTCAGAGAATGACTTGAGCCTAGGGGTTGGAGGCTGTGGTGTGAGCTGTGATCGGGTCACTGCACTCCAGGCAGGGTGACAGAATCCATTCTGTCTTGGGTGGGGGGGTGTGGAAATTGTAATAATCGTACCTGCCTAATAGGTTATAGAGAGCATTAAACGCAGTGACATATGAAAAAGAAGTTATCCAGCCTGGCTTGGTGGCTCACACCTGTAATCCCAGCACTTTGGGAGGCCAAGCTGGGCGGATCACGAGGTCAGGAGATCAAGACCATCCTGGCTAAATCTGTCTCTACTAAAAAACACAAAAAATTAGCTGGGCATGGTGGCACCTGCCTGTAGTACCAGCTACTCGGGAAGCTGAGGCAGGAGAGTCGCTTGAGCCAGGAAGTGGAGGTTGCAGTGAGCTGAGATCGCGCCATTGCACTCCAGCCTAGGTGACAGAGCAAGACTCTGTCTCAAAATAAATAAATAAATAAAAATTAAGAGAAAACAAGGCCAGGCACATGATGGCTCACGCCTGTAATCCCAGCACTGTGAGAGGCCGAGGCAGGTGGATCACCTGAGGTCGGGAGTTCCAGACCAGCCTGACCAAGTGGGAGAAACCCCCATCTCTACGAAAAATACAAAATTAGCCGGGCGTGGTGACGCATGCCTGTAATCCCAGCTACCCAGGAGGCTAAGGCAGGAGAAACACTTGAACCTGGGAGGCAGAGGTTGCGTTGAGCCAAGATCGCGCCACTGCACTCTCCAGCCTCGGCAACAAGAGTGAAACTCTGCCTGAAAAATAAATAAATAGGAATTTATCCAATGCATGTCACAAAATCATTTGCTTTTTGTGTGCTTTGGCTTCTCAACTCCTCACGACTTGGCCACCCTTACATAGATGTATTCTAGTTTGCCCTATGTAGTCACCAGCTATTTGGGAGGCTGAGATGGAATGTAGAGGCTGCAGTGAGCTGAGATCAGGCCACTGCACTCCAGCCTGGGCAAAAAGAGTGAAACTCCATCTCAAAAAAAAAAAAAAAAAAAAAAAAAATTGTCGAGGAAGAACTCAATAGGAAGCCTCGTGACAAAAGTGAAACATTTCTTTATAAGTTGAAATCAATCACTCTCTGGGTCGGTTATTTCAAAGAGCTATAAATAAATTGTTAGGAACATTCAGCTAGATTTTAAAAAGTGATGCTTGGAGCCCTCGTGCCCACCACACCACCATAAAAAAAATAATAATAATAAACAACAAAAAATAAAAAGAAATAAATTGTACAGGCTTGTGGGCTAATTCACTCTCACCATCTTATTCCACAGAATAACTAAAGATGAAACCCCCTTCCTTTTGCAATCTCCATCCCCTCCCCCACCCCTGGAGGGGATGGGAGGAGAAAAAGAATAACCAAAGATTTTTTTCTCGTGCCTCTGGCATCCCCCCAGGCTACCAATTTAATAGCACTGTTTCTTTCTAAGTGCTTGTCTTAGTTTATCACAACTCATTCGTATTGAAATAACATTGGTCTCTAGTGGTTATTACTTTCCTTCTTACAAATCACTTGTTTAATAATCTATTCTAGTATCTTAATAGAGGTGGATTCAAGCAATAGTGAGAAGCTTCCAAAATCCTGGTATCTTTCTAACCATGTCACTGAGTTGCTATGTGACCTAGGGAAGGTCACTCTTTTAACCTAGATGTTTCCTTTAAAACAATGAGAAAATTTGATCTACCACTTATTAAGCTCACTGTGCCAACTACCTTTATTTATTTTTGCCACAATCTGTGCAGTAAATATTCTCCCTGTTTTACAGATGAGAATACTGAGGCTGAGATACATTTAAAACCTTACCTAAAGTCACTCATTATAAGTGGTGGAGCTGCTAGATATATAGACTCACAGTGGTAAATTTTTGCAAACTCCTTATGCTGCGATTGACTTTAGGACACTCTACGGCCATTAACTGTAATCTTATACCAAATGGTACAGCCTTAAAAAATAGACTTGCTTTTTTAGAATTAAAAAAAAAATAGATTTGCTTGAGGATCTAAGTGCTCCCTACTCAACTAAAAGACAGCAATTCCCAAAGTGTTTTTGAAGGAACACTAGTTCCGCCAATAGCCTCAGGATAAAACAGCTGTACTGTCAAATGTTTGACATACGTTTCATACTATTGTGATTCTTTTGGAGATTTAAAGGGCTCTGTAAAGCGCTTTAGAATATTCTTGAGTCACAGAGCTCGAGTTTCCTAAAGCACGTTTAACATAAGCTGTTACAAGATGGTAAAGTTTTTTTGTTTTTGTTTTTGTTTTTCTTTTTACTCATTGGGACTTCAAGAATGTTTATCCAGAGAAACAATGAGATTTAAAAATGTGTATTCTTAGCTGGGCCCAGTGACTCATGCCTGTAATCCCAGCACTTTGGGAGACTGAGGTGGGCGAATCGCTCGAGCCCAGGAGTTTGAGACCATCATGGCAAAACCCTGTCTCTACCAAAAATAAAAAAAATAGCCAGGCGTGGTGGCACACACCTGTAGTTCCAGCTACTCAGGAGGCTGAGATGGAAGGATCACCTGAGCCCGGGAGGTCAAGGCTGTGGTGAGCCGTGATGGTGCCATTGCACTCCAGCCTGGGTGACAGAGTGAGAACCTGTCTCAAAACACACACACACACACACACACACGAGTTCCTGGGAAAGCAAAATGTAGGGGTGTGTATCTAACCTAATGGTCTGCAACCTGGCCTACTGTGGGAAGCTGGAAGAGTTCAAGGAGAGTATTCTGGCTGATAAATCCCTAACTACTAGCACTGACCAGGACAGCAGAACGGCATGCACTGGGCATGCTCAGCTGTACATACAGGAATTGTTGAATTTTTGTTGCACCTTGGAGTGCCAGTGAATGATAAAGGTGATGCAGGTTGATCTCCTCTCATATTGCGGCTTCTGCTGGCTGGGAGGAGATTGTAAAAACCCTTGTGGGAAAAGGTGCTCAAGTGAATGCTGTCAATCAAAATGGCTACACTCCCCTACATTATGCAGCTTTCAAAAATAGGCATGAGATTGCTGTCATGTTACTAGAAGGCAGGGCTAATCCTCATGCTAAGGACCATTATGAGGCTACAGCATTGCACTGGGCAGCAGCCAAGGGGTTTGGTGAGCATCTAGGTTGGGGACACATCCACATGCCAGAAGAGTGGTGCACCCCAACTCCATGGGAACAGAAGCTCCTATGCTCGGGACCCTGCTGGACCTCACCCTGTGTACCTCTTCAGCTGCCCATTCATCTATACCTTTATAGTATCCTTTATAATAAACTGGTAAACAAGAAAACACACACACACACACACACACACACACAAACCCAAAAACAAACAAAAATAGCTGGGCGTGGTGGCACATGCCTATAGTTACAGCTACTTGGGAGGCTGAGGCAGGAGAATCACTTGAGCCCAGGAGGTCGAGGCTGCAGTGAGCCATGATCACACCAGACCCCTGTGCTCCAGGCTGGAGGATAGAGTAAGAACCTGTCTCAAAAACGGCAACAGCAACAACCAACCAACCAACAAAAACAAAACAAAACAAAAAAAAACATTTATTCTTATTTAAATCTCCATACTATTTGGATAATGCTTTAATTTTTAAAATAGGCCTACTCCTGTCCTGGTGTGTTCATTATATGACCTTCACCACAGCCTAGCTAGAGTTGTGCTATTAGCCCGATTTTACATTTGTAGGGAAAGGTGTGAGTTGTTAAGGAATGTACTCAACACCTTACAGCTGGAGAAAGGTGAAACTGAAACTCAAATTCAAATTTTCGCAAACCAAATTCAGTACTCTTTCACGTAACCACCTGTAATGTCTAATTTTCTGCCGTTGATCACTTTAAAAGCTTGCTGACATTTTTTAAAACAAGCAATTTTGAGAAAAAGTAAAGGTTATATTAAAAATATAAGGTCACCAGCTGGGCGCAGTGGCTCATGCTGTAATCCCAGCACTTTGGGAGGCCAAGGTGGGTGGATCTCACCTGAGGTCAGGAGTTTGAGACAGCCTGACCAGTATAGTGAAACCCCACCTCTAGTAAAAATACAAAATTAGCCAGGTGTGGTGGCCCATGCCTGTAATCCCAGCTACTTGGGAGGCTGAGGCAGGAAAATCACTTGAAGCTGGGAGACAGAGGTTACAGTGAGCCAAGATCATGCCATTGCACTCCAGCCTGGGCAATAAGAGCAAAATTCCGTCTCAAAAAATAAATAAAAATAAATAAATAAAAATATATATGATATATATGATTATCTTTACAACAGTTTTAATAGTAAAAACCATATTTGAGATTTTTCCCTTTTAACGTTACTCCTTAGCATCAGCAGTTTAGGGTTTGGAATGGAAAACAGTCTATACCTTACTATGTTTGAGTCTTGGGGGAAAACAATCTGATCCTGGAAAAAACAAATTAGCCCACAGCTATACCTGTTTACCTAGTCAATGTGTGTTTGTTCTGTTTGAAGATACTTCAAAAGTAACAATTGTAAAAGAGATTACTGCTTTGATCAGAGAATCTGAATCCCCTTTGTTTGACCATGAATAATTGGTCTTTGTGATGTTAATGTTTCTTTTAAGGAATATCAGATCTGTAAATGCACCTTAATTACAGGCAAGCAGTTTTGGAGGGAATTTGTGACAGCATTTTATGGAAAGTCTTTCCTAGTTCCCCTTCAAATCTAATTACAGTAGAAAGATTGTTTTAGGCCAAGCAGCAAAAAGCTATAATTATTAGTGCTTCCATTAACGTTCATGTAGGTCAAAAAAGTTATCTTATTGAAGAATAAGATTTAAATCTTAAAAATGTTTAATTTTTCCCTATAAAGCAAAGAACAACATGCAGAGCCTTAACTGAGATGTCCTTGCTAATCTGTTCACCGTAATTATGCTGGCAGCTCAGGAGGCTGTTTTACGAAGACTTCACATTTAGAAACAGCACATGGGAATCCACAACTCAAACAATCTCTAATTCCCACATTTTATTTTTAAATTTGCAACCAACAGTCCAGTTAGAGTACATAAGTACCATATGGAGGGATAAATTTTTTTTCAGTTCTTCTATGTGCATTTTGTGATTTTGTGGTATTAGGCTGAGTTTTTTGTTGTAAGAAGACATATGTATTTATCTTGTCTGTTTGTGTGTGTGATTTTTGTTTGTTTGTTTGTTTGTTCTGTTTTGAGAAGGAGTCTTGCTCTGTCACCAGACTGGAGTATAGTGGCGCGATCTCGGCTCACTGCAACCTCCACCTCCTGGGTTCAAGTGATTCTCCTGCCTCAGCCTCCCGAGTAGCTGAGACTACAGATACAAGCCACCACGCCTGGCTAATTTTTGTATTTTTAGTAGAGACGGGGTTTCACCATGTTGGCCAGGATGGTCTCGATCTCTTGACCTCATGATCCACCTTCCTCAGCCCCCCAGAGTGCTGGGATTACAGGTGTGAGCCACCGTACCCGGCAGAAGATATATGTTAATACAGAATGTTAGATGTTGCTGAAGATGTGAGGAAACAGAATTGCTAAACTGCAGATAGGGTGATTTAGTTAGATATGAGGAAGAATTTCTCAACAGCAGAGTGAAATCTTATGTGGAGGTGGTTTGAAAGTTGCATCTTTTATGAAATAGTATGTGGCAAAGCCTGGGCACACAGCAAGGCCTGTTCTAAGAGGAAGCTTTCAATTGATTGCATTTGTTACTGTACATGGTATTAAGTCCCAGAATGGGATTTTTCTACTCACCTGGTTACAGTGCTAATAATGACCACCATTCAGCATTTTATACACCAAGTACTTACTAACTGCTACCTTCCAAGCATTTTTTTTTTCAATATTATGTTAACATTTAAACTTATCATTTAAAGAGCTATGAATAGAGCCAGCCTTGCCTGCGTATGAGGAAAAATGGTATCTCTGAGGTTTAAAGCATACTGAATTAACACATTCCAAGTCATTTCTTCTTCTTCTTCTTCTTCTTCTTCTTCTTCTTCTTCTTCTTCTTCTTCTTCTTCTTCTTCTTCTTCTTCTTGTTTTTTTTTGTTTGTTTGTTTTGGTTTGGTTTTTGGTTTTTGGTTTTTGGTTTTTTTTCCTAATTATGGCAGCAATTAGCTTTGCAGCATTGCATTCATTCCAAACAGCAGGGACGGAAAACAATAATCCTGTTTACCTGAAGCTGGAGAGAGTGTACCCAGCTTCGTTCCCTCCCCAGCCTAATCTAAATGCTTTGCTAGGTGCCATCCCACACAATAGAGTGTGACTGAGTCACTAGCAAACACTCTCCCTCACCTGGTTAATTCATTTGTCACTGTAAACCTCTGCAAGGTCAAGAAATAACAGATAACAGGTCATTTCCAACTTAATAAGGTGGCACATTTTACTTACATTCATTTAAAAGATAGAGCCCTCAGATATATGAAAACTTGTTAAAAAGAAATTGTTCGATCTGTTAAAATTATCACAGGGAAAATAACAGAACTCCCTTGGATTGTTCTTGACAATTAATGGAATAGAAAGGTGGCGATTGTAAATGTCTTTTTTTTTTTCTTTGCAGTAATGGAGAAAAGTAAATTATTAAATGGACACGTTATTTATGTTTGAAAAAAAGCTGCATCTCACACTAGGAAAATAGGTTACAGGCAATTTTGCATTACAATGTGAACATATCATTAGTTTTAATTTTCCACACCAAAGATTTTAGGGTAATTTGCTTTCATTAGAATGGAGTAGTTTCTCCTCTACGTACATTATCTTTCAAACCTCTGTTGCCTCCATGAGAGGTTTTAGTTCTTTTTTTCTTAATTTGCAAGAAAAATAGTCTTGATTTTTCTAAGTATCTAACTATTATGGCAAAAGTTTTATTGCATACAACAAGAGCTGAAACACAGGGTGAACCCACTGCAAATGTGCCATAACCATTGCATAATGCCAAATATCATAATATGTGAAGGTATACCACCACAGTTTGACATGTTTTAGTGTTGTAGGGCACTAAGTGTACACAGTGTATTTCTCTACTGTAAAATGTAGGCTACTATAGAGGAAGAACAGTAATCAGTTACACATTAACCATAAAAGGTCATTTCTTGCAGCAAATGATATGTTGATGAAGCAATATTTGTCAGTAGACCTGAGTCTTATTACTGAATGACGCTCATGAAGAAAACCATTGTCTAGTGGGACATCATCATATATGCAAATCATCCATTTGTTTAGGATGGTTTAAATATCAAGTCTTTATCTTCACTTCTGTAATGTAACTCACTGACTTTTCAGCTAATCAATCCCTGATGCCACATTTTTCTGTTAACTTACTATGTTGCACATTCAAACAATGATTAATCTCCTAATGTTAACTATGCGATAAGAAAAATATTAAAAGAAAATGAATGACGTATTCACTTGTGTTACAAAATTGTCTACAAACTAGTTTCCCAGCATGAGCTGTGGTTTATATTCAAACTTAAATAACTTGTCTGTGTAACCTTATCTTCCAGGTACTTCCTGCAAACTCCATACATTATGCAATCAAGCCCATAAATATAGGTAGAAGTTACCTTGAATGGCTGAAACGGAGTTAACCACACACATGTAGTTAGAGCGTTATCATTTCTTCCATAAACCTCTCCCTTTTAAGGGATTTACCAAGCTATCATAAAAAATGTGTTATTGCCTGTATCTTTGCAAAACATGAGTTCCTATGAAGTGACTTGCCAGCCTGGGTAACAAAGAGAGACCTTGTCTGTACAAAAACCTTTAAAAATTAGCCAGAGAGACGCGGTGGCATGCGCCTGTAGTCCTTGCTACACTCAGGAGGCTGAGGCAAGAGGACTGCTTGAGCCCAGGAGTTCCACGCTGCAGTGAGCTATGATTGCGCCACTGCACGGCAGCTTAGGTACCAAAGAAAGACCCCATCTTAAAAAAAATGTGACTTGGCTTCTTCTTTTTTTTTTTTTTTTTTTTGACAGAGTCTTGCTCTGTCATCCAAGCTGGAATGCAGTGGCATAGTCTTGGCTCACTGCAACCTCCGTCTCCCAGGTTCAAGCGTTTCTCCTGCCTCAACCTCCGGAGTAGCCAGGACCACAGGAGACCGCCACCACGTCTGGCTAATTTTTGTATTTTTAGTAGAAACAGGGTTTTACCATATTGGCCAGGCTGGTCTCGAACTCATGACCTCGTAATCCACCAGCCTCAGCCTCCCAAAGTGCTGGGATTACAGGTGTGAGCCACCGCACCCGGCTGACTTGGCTTCTTAAACATTAAACATACTGGACTTTGTTGCCACATGTCACAATGGCCAGTGTGTTTGTATACTGATATCACTGAATTGAGGTGGCACTGGTATTAAGTATTCTCTCTTTAGTTTTTCTAAATGTCTGAAAAATTAGCATATTATAATTCCAATGATGACATATTACCAGGGTCATACAAACACACACATTTAACCACCTCACCAAACAAACAAGGCGAAGTGTAAAATAAGATGCTTTATGGAGGAAAAAAATGAATATACCTAATCAAATATTCATGGTGGAAGGGATAGAGATTTTCCAGAGATATATCAGCTGAAAATAATTGGGCAGGAAAATTGAAAGGATCAGATTTCCTTTCCTAAACTGACTTTGTAAAATGCTACATAGCAAGCATCACATTGATCATTCTGCTGGTTTATTTTCAGGCGCTGCTGCCAGTAGCTTTATATCTTGCAGCATCTGTGGAGTAGATTAAGAAACTAAACTCAGTTATTGTGAGGGTCGAACATTTTTTAAACAAGTAAACACAAGGCCTTTCTTTCTCTTTGTATCTTTATTTTATTTTATTTGCATTATTGTTTTTTAATTTATTATTCATTTTTTAAAATAGAGACAAGGTCTTGCTATGTTGGCCTGGCTGGTCTCAAACTCGTGGCCTCAAGCAACCCTCTTGCCTCAGCCACCGAAACTGCTGGGATTACAAGTGTGAGTCACTATGTCTGGCCCATTTATTGATTTCTTTTTTACAGACAGGATCTTGCTTTCTCACCCAGCCCAAGTGCAGTGGTGAGATCATAGTTTACTGCAGCCTCAACCTCCTGGGTTCAAGAGTTCCTCCCGCCTCAGCCTCATAAGTAGTTGTGACTACATGGATTTCTCATTATTACAAACACCGTCTAATGTAAAAACTTTTTTTTTTTTTTTTAAGATGGAGTCTTGATCTTGTCACCCAGGCTGAAGTGCAATGGCATGATCTCGGTTCACTGCAACCTCTGCCTCCCGACCTCAAGTGATCCGCCTGCCTCAGCCTCCCAAAGTGCTGGGATTACAGGCATGAGCAATGGCACCCTGCCAGTAAATTGTTAACAATTGTGTGTTAGCCATTCTAGACAATGTATATTTCATAAAAATTATTTACATAAATGGCACCATGAAATATGTGTTACCTAGTGACTTTTTTCCCCACTTGTTTTGCCTTTAGAGATCTTCTTTTTCTTTTTCTTTGAGATGGAGTCTCACTCTGCCAGCAGGCTATAGTGCAGTGGCACGATCTCGGCTCACTACAACCTCTGCCTCCCTGTTCAAGTGATTCTCCTGCCTCAGTCTCCCAAGTAGCTGGGACTACAGGCACGAGCCACCACACCCAGCTAATTTTTGTATTTCTAGTAGAGATGAGGTTTCGCCATCTTGGCCAGGCTGGTCTTGAACTCCTGACCTCATGATCCACCCGCCTGGGCCTCCCAAAGTGCTGGGTTTACAGGCGTGAGGCACCGTTCCCAGCCTAGAGATCTTGTGTCAGTACAGATATAGCCACTTTACTATGTTAAAATTGCTGAATAGGACGGGTGTGTTGACTCCCCCCTGTAATCCCAGCACTTTGGGAGGCTGAGGCGGGCGAATCACGAGATCAGGAGTTCAAGACCAGCCTGGCCAACATGGTGAAACCCCATCTCTACTAAAAATACAAAAATTAGCTGGGCGTGGTGGCACGTGCCTGTAATCCCAGCTACTCGGGAGGCTGAGGCAGGAGAAGGGCTTGAACCCAGGAGGTGGAGGTTGCAATGAGCCGAGACCATGTCACTGCACTCCAGCCTGGTGACAGAGCAAGACTCCATCTCCAAAAAAAAAATTGCTGAATAGTAGTACATGGTGTGGATGTACTAGAGTTCACTTAGTCATTTACTTCATCATTACATACTTACTGTTGGATATTTAGATGGCTGCTGATTTGTCATTATTACAAACAGTGCTGCAATAATTCTGCTATGCCTGTCTTTGTGCACATTTGAATAATTTTAAGGAATAAATTCTTAAAAGTGGAATGCCAAAGTGTATGACACTTTTATGTGTATGTGTGTGTTCATATACATACTATATATTTTTATATATACATATAATATATATTTATATATACATACTATATATTTTTATATATACATACAATATATATTTATGTATACATACAATATATTTATATACTATATATTTATAAATACAATATATATTTATATATACAATATATACTATATAAATATATAGTACATAAATATATATATATTTTTATATATATATAAACGCTCAAGTGATTCACCCACCTCAGCCTCCCAAAGTGCTAGGACTACAGGTGTGAGTCACCACAACCAGCCAAAATTTTATATTTAATAGATCCATGAAATTGCCCTCTGTACAGATATATATTTTACAAAGTCCACAAGAGGTTATATTTTTACTAACATTATGAGACTTTCAGTTTCCTCTACAGCCTCCTGGAATCTTTCTCATTTTTGTACATCAGTTGAACAAAATGCTATTCCATTACTGTTTTAATTTACATTTTCCTGATACTCAGGGGGCTGGCGATCTTTTCATATGTTTATTGGCCACTTGTATGTCTTTTTGGTGAATTGCCTACTTACTCCTATTGCCTAATTTTTTGTTTGTTGGATTATCTTTTTTTTTTTTTTTTTTTTTTTCTTTTGAGATGGAGTTTTGCTCTTGTTGCCCAGGCTGGAGTGCAGTGGCGCGATCTTGGCTGACCACAACCTCCACCTCCCGGGTTTAAGCAATTCTCCTGCCTCAGCCTGCCTAGTAGCTGGGATTATAGGCACCCACCACCACACCAGGCTAATTTTTTTTTTTTTGAGATGAAGTCTCGCTCTGTCATCAGGCTGGAGTGCAGTGGCACGATCTCGGCTCACTGCAACCTCCACCTCCTGGGTTTAGGTCATTCTCCTGCCTCAGCCTCCCGAGAAGCTGGGATTACAGGCATGTGCCACCATGCCCAGCTAATTTTTTTGTATTTTTAGTAGAGACGGTGTTTCACCATGTTGGCCAGGATGGTCTCGATCTCTTGACCTTGTGATCTGCCCGCCTCAGCTTCCCAAAGTTCTGGGATTACAGATGAGAGCCACTGCACCAGGCTAATTTTTGTATTTTCAGTAGAGATAGGGGTTCTCCATATTGGGCAGGCTGGTCTCCAACTCCTGACCTCAGGTGATCCTCCTGCCTCAGCCTCCCAAAGTGCTGGGATTATAGGCCTGAGCCACCACACCCAGCCAGATTATCTTTTTCTTTAAATAGCTTTTTAAAGAATGTCTTTTGTAATTGTGAATATTAATCTTTTGCTGCAAATAATTTCTCCTAGTCACTTACTATTTTAGGAACTTGAGGGAGAGGGGTCACTTGTCTTTTAACTTTTTTTTTGGGCAGGGAACAGAGTCTCACTCTGTCACCCAGGCTGGAGAGAGTGGTGAGATCACAGCTCGCTGTAGCCTCAACCTGCTAGGCTCAAGCAATCCTCCTGCCTCAGCCTCCCAAGTAGCTAGGACTACAGGCATGAGTCACTGCACTATGTCTTTTAACTTTATGATCACACTGATTCACAAGACTTTCCATTATGTTAGAAATTCTCCTGGTCTTTATTACATCAATTATTTACACAGCATGGAGAAATCTGATTTGATCCATTTATGGGCTAATTGTTCTGATCAATTTATGTAATCTGTGTTGAACCCTAAGCACCGTGCCAGTTTTTGGCCGGAATTCCCTCTGCTTTCGTCCTATCTACCATTTTGCAGCTTGCAGAGTCTTGTGCTTTCTTTAAGGGTTAATCCAAGTATCAAAGTCCACAGGGATCTCTCTCTTCCTGGTTCACCATGCGTTTGGGACATGATAAAGTTTTGTATTTTGCATGTGTAGATATTGTAACTTAAACTAGACGGGATTCTATTCAAGTGAAGCAGCTTCGCTTTTGTCTGGACTCTGCGTTTTTACTCCAGTACGTATCTGTTGGTTGTTTTAAAAATACTTTGTCATAGGAAAATCTTCAATGACTCCTTTCTGCCTCATACATACACGCTGTGGGCAATTTGCATCGGCATCTCTTCAATCATCCTTTGTGTGTGCTCTGTCTTCTGTTGAGGTGTCTCATTAGGCCACCCTGCTCCTTACCTCTGGGGTTCCAAACCTCAACAATAATGTTGTGAACTATGTTAAGGATCCCATTTCCTCAAAACCTTCTGGTGGCATAAAAAGAAGAATCTAGTATTTTTCACATTTGAAAGATATATCTTTAAAGTCCAACTGGCGCCTGGCATGGGTCTATATTTCATGCTACCTCAGATCTGCTTTCTCAAACACAACTGTAGTGCGCGATGTCGGGATTTAATGGTGGCCCCCCTAAGATCAGACCCCATGATCCTTGACAGCAGGTTTTTTGGCTTTTCAGAATTAAAGATAACACCAGGTCTGGGGCGGTGGCTCACACCTGTAATCCCAGCACTTTGGGAGGCCAAGGTGGGCGGATTACGACGTCAGGAGTTCAAGACCAGCCTGGCCAACATAGTGAAACCTCGTCTCTATTAAAGATACAAAAAGTACCTGGGCATGGTGGCACACGCCTGTAGTCCCAGCTACTTGGGAGGCTGAGGCAGGAGAATCGCTTGAACCCGGGAGGTGGAGATTGCAGCAAGCTGAGATCGCGCCACTGCACTATAGCTTGGGCAACAAGTGAGACTTCGTCAAAAAATAAAAAAATAAGAAAAACTAATCAAAACTACATTAAAATAAAATTGGTATTTTATTGTGTGAGTTGTGCATATTATTACCACTGCCTCTACTATGTTTACCTTTTTTTTTTTTTTTTGAGACAGAGTATCTCTCTTGTTGCCCAGGCTGGAGTGCAGTGGCATGTTCTCAGCTCATTGCAACCTCCACCTCCCGGGTTCAAGTGATTCCCCTGCCTCATCCTCCTTAGTAGCTGGGATTACAAGTGCCCACTACCACATCCAGCTAATTTTTTTGTAGTTTTAGTAGAGATGGGGTTTCACCATGTTGGCCGGGCTGGTCTCGAACTCCTGACCTCAAGTGAGCCACCTGCCTTGGCCTCCCAAAGTGCTGGGATTATAGGCGTGAGCCACTGTGCCCGGTCTATCCTGATATTTTTTAAAGACATTAAGGCAGTAATGTTCTTTCTGACATTTTAGTTTAAAGCTCTGGAGCCTCGTGTGTGTGTGTGTGTGTGTGTGTGTGTGTGTGTGTGTGTGTGTGTGTGTGTGTGTGTGTAGTCTTCATTGACATACATTCAAAGCATTTAGTGTGCTGCATGGCAGAAACTGCACACCATGGGAGTAGAATAAAAACAAGTTTGGGGGCTGGGCACGGTGGCTCAAGCCTGTAATCCCAGCACTTTGAGAGGCCGAGGCGGGCGGATCACGAGGTCAGAAGATCCAGACCATCCAGGCTAACACGGTGAAACCCCGTCTCTACTAAAAAATACAAAAAACTAGCCGGGCGAGGTGGCGAGCGCCTGTAGTCCCAGCTATTCGGGAGGCTGAGGCAGGAGAATGGCGTAAACCCGAGAGGCGGAGCTTGCAGTGAGCTGAGATCCGGCCACTGCACTCCAGCCTGGGCAACAGAGGGAGACTCCGTCTCAAAAACAAAAAACAAAAAAACAAAAACCAGTTTGGTAAGTGTGGTAACTGTGGTGGTACCCAAGACATCAAGGCCATCATGACAGAGAAATGACGAGACAGAGGAAAGTGAGGTGTTTGAACTGAGATGGAATTGCTTCTGTGGATTAGTGCTAGGTTTTCTTCAAGTGAACTTTCAACCTTCTACAAATATAAATCCTCGAAGACCAGTCCTAGACAGCAGAATTTCATCTGTTAAAATAAAGTCCCCAAACATTTATTCTTTTTATTGTTTTTAGTTTTATTTCAAAATGATTTCAAACCTACAGAAAAAGTTGCAAGAATAATACAAAAATTCCCATTCTTTTTTTTTTTTTTTTTTTTTTTTTTGAGAGGGAGTCTTGCTCTTTCATCCAGGCTGGAGTGCACTGGCGCGATCTCGGCTCACTACAACCTCTGCCTCCCGCGTTCAAGCGATTCTCCTACCTCAGCCTCCGGAGTAGCTGGGATTACAGGCACACACCACCATATCTGGCTAAACTTCTTTTTTTTTTTTTTTTTTTTTTTTTGAGAATTCCCATATACTTTCATCCTGATTTGCCAATCATTAATATTTTGCTACATCTGCATCTCTGTTTCTGTGTGTGTTTATATCTCTCAGTATGTATACAATACACTCTCACAGACACTCACACACACAGACTTTTTTCTCCTGATTTACAGTTAATTGTTCACATTATAGCCTTTACCTCCTTTGAATAATCAGGGTGTGTATACTTAAAAAGAAAGGATATTCTCTTATAGAACTAGTTATTTTTATTTTATTTGGTTGTTTGAAAATTTTTTTTTTTTTTTTTTTTTTTTTGAGACAGTCTCACTGTCACGCAGGCTGGAGCACAGTGGCACCATCTCGGCTCACTGCAAGCTCCGCCTCCCAAGTTCAAGCAATTCTCCTGTATCAGCCTCTAGAGCAGCTGGGATTACAGGCACCCACCCCGACTCTCAGCCAATTTTTGTATTTTTTAGTAGAGATGGGGTTTCACCATGTTGACCAGGCTGATCTCGAACTCCTGATGTCAAGTGATCCACCCATCTCAGACTCCCAAAGTGCCTGAATTACAGGCATGAGACACCCTCTTACATAACTAGTTACATTGTCAAGTTCAGTCATGTAGTATTGGTTTATTATCAAATATACAGTTCATACTCAAATTTGGCTAATTACCCCAAAATATTTATTGTGTCCCTCATCTAGAACCAAACCCAGGATTACCCATTTCTTTAAAAAGGAACAGTGCCTGGCTGGGCGCGGTGGCTCACGCCTGTAATCCTAGCACTTTGGAAGGCCAAAGCAGGTGGATCACCTGAGGTCAGGAGTTCAAGACCAGCCTGACCAACATGGCGAAACTCTGTCTCTACTAAAAATATAAAAATTAGCCAGGTGTGGTGGTGCATGCCTGTAATCCCAACTAGTTGGGAGGCTGAGGCAGGAAAATCACTTGAACCTGGGAGGCAGAGGTTGCAGTGAGCTGAGATTGCTCCACTGCACTCCAGGCTGGGCGACAGAGGGAGACTCTGTCTCAAACAAACAAAAAAACAAAAAACAAAACAAAACAAAATAGTCCCTGAACTTTTCTTTTTCTCTTACAACATCTGCATTTTTTTCTTTTTTCTTTTTCATTCTTTTTTTTTTCTTTCTTTCTTTTTGGAGATGGAGTCTCACTCTGTCGCCCAGGCTGGAGTGCAGTGGCACAATCTCGGCTCACTGCAAGCTGCTCCTCCTCCCGGGTTCACGCCATTCTCCTGCCTCAGTCTCCCAAGTAGCTGGGACTACAGGCCCCTGCCACCATGCCTGGCTAATTTTTTGTATTTTTAGTAGACACGGGGTTTCACCATGTTAGCCAGGGTGGTCTCAACCTCCTGACCTTGTGATCCACCCTCCTTGGCCTCCCAAAGTGCTGGGATTACAGGCATGAGCCACCGTGTCTGGCCAACATCTACATTTTTTTCGAAGGGTGGAGGCCGCTCTTTCATAGAATGTTCCTCAATTGGGGTTTGTCTTATCTCTCCTCATGATTAGATTCAGGTTATGCTTTTTTTTTTTTTTTTTAGAAATTTATGTACATAAATTCCTTATTATTTCTCAGTTCACACCAGGATATTGATTTTGCATCCTTCTCAGTTTACATTGGGAAACTCATAATGTGGCAAACTCATAATGTGACAAGGACAAACTCAGTTTGTCCTTTTTTAAAAAAAACTTTCATTAGAGGGATAGTATTTCACTCTGTTGCCTAGGCTAGAGTGCAGTGGTATGATCTAAGCTCACTGCAGCCTTGAACTTCTGGGCTTAAGCGAACCTCCTGCCTTAGCCTCCCAAGTAGCTCGGACTACAGGTGCGCACTACCATGCCTGGCAATTTCTTTTTTTGGTTTATTTTTTGTAAAGATGAGGTCTCAGTGTGTTGCCCAGGCTGGTCTTGAACTCCTAGGCTCAAGCAATCCTCCTGCCTCAGCCTCTCAAAGCATTAAGATTACAGGCATGAACTACTGCACCCAGCCAGATTGTCCTATTGATGGTGATATTGATTTTGATCATTTGTTTAAGGTAGTGTAGGCCAGGCTCTTCCATTGTTACTATTTGTTTCCATTGAAATTAATACCTCATCTATGGGGGAAATACCTTAAGACTATGTAAATATAGCCTGTTCCTCTTCTGAATTTCATCCAGTCATTTTGGTATCCATTGATTCTTGCCTGAATTAATACTATGATGGTTGCAAAATGGTGATTTTTCTTTTTCTTTTCTTTTCTTTTCTTTACTTTTCTTTACTTTTTTTTTTTTTTTTTTTTTTTGAGACAGGGTCTTGCTCTGTCGCCAGGCTGGAGTGCAGTGGTGCTATCTCAGTTCACTACAACCTCCGATTCCCTGGTTCAAATGATTCTCCTGCCTCAGCCTCCCGATTAGCTGGGATTACAGGCACATGCCACCACGACCAGCTAATTTTTGTATTTTTAGTAGAGACAGGGTGTCACCATGTTGGCCAGGATGGTCTCGATCGCCTGACCTTGTGATCTGCCCGCCTCAGCCTCCCAAAGTGCTGGATTACAGGCGTGAGCCATTTTTCTAACTCTATTATTTCTTCTACATTGCTAGTTGACATTCTATCAAACTTTTATTTTTAATTTATTTACTTTGAAACAGGGTCTTGTTCTGTCACCCAGGCTGGAGTGCAGGGGTGTGACCATCATAGCTCACTGAAGCCCTGACCTCCCGAACTCAAGCAATCCTCCCAACGTTAGCCTCCTGAGTAGCTGGGACAATGGGCAAATGCCACCAATCCAGCTAATTTATGTATTTATTTTTATTTTGGAGAGATGGGGGTCTCACTATATTGCCCAGGCTGGTCTTGAACTTTTGGGTTCAAGCGATCCTCCCACCTGGGCCTCCCAAAATGCTGGGATCAGAGGCATGAGCCATTGTGCCTAACCTCAAACTTTTATTTTTAATTTTACCTCTTATGTCTATTATGAATAAGATGGGGTTCACCAAGTATTGATTGCCTATTTTGTATGGGACCCTAGGAAGCATCAGGAGGAACACAAAGATCAGATCATTTGTTCCCTACAGGGCCACTTGACTTGTTTGGGGCGACAGGTATAAGGCAGATGGTGAGAAGTGCTTTACTGGGGATACAAAGGGAAAGAGAAGAAAACAACAGAGAGGGTAATTCTTTCTGGGGGAGCTGGTGTGACCCTGGGAGAAAGGTAGGCTTACAGCCGGGCCTTGTGGTGTATATGGTCTCACTCTGTCTCCCAGGTTGGAATGCAGTGGTATGACTTCGGTTCACTGCAGCCTCTGCCTCCCGGGCTCAAGCAATTCTCCTCCTTCAGCCTCCCAAGTAGCTGGGACCAAAGGTGCATGCCACCACACCCGGCTATTTTTTGTACTTTCAGTAGAGACGGGGTTTTGCCAAGTTTGCCAGGTTGGTCTTAAACCCCTGACCTCAAGTGATCCACCCGCCTGGGCCTCCCAAAGTGCTGGAATTATGGGCGTGAGTCACCATGCTCAGCCTGAGACTGGGTAATTGATAAAGGAAAAAGGTTTAATGGACTCAAAATTCCACATGGCTGGGGAGGCCTCACAGTCATGGCAGAAGATTAAGGAGGAGCAAAGGGACTTATTACATGGTGGCGGGCAAGAGAGAACTCATGAGAGGGAACCCCCCTTTATAAAACCATCGGACCTCATGAGACTTATTCACTATTACAAAAACAGCATGGGAAAGACCCGTTCCCATGATTCAATTACCTCCTACCGGGTTTCTCCCACGACACGTGGGAATTATGGGAGCTACAATTCAAGATGAGATTAAGGTGGAGACGCAGCCAAATCATATCAATGACATATGTACTCAAAGAAAGGCATTAGGGTTGGAGGAAACCCGAGGGGCTTTTGGGAAATTACAAATAATCCATATGGTTAGAGCCTAAGGTTCATGGGAGAAGAGCAGGGGAGGGATAGTGAGCTACAAAGTTGGGAAGATAGGCTGGGGTCAGCACAAGGTCCCAGGCTGAGGAGTTTGAACTTCCTTCCTCACTGAGGAAAGCGGTGAAACGTATCTGAGAAGTGAGGTTACCTATCAGTTGATGCTTACAGTGCTTAGGGCAGGGACTATATCTTATTCATCTTTGTATTTCTAAGACCTGCAACAGTGCTCTGCACAGACCACTGCTGAACACAGAGTGTTCAAAAAATATTTGCAGGTACCAATCTGCCGAATAATTTAGAATAAAGACTGGCGTATATGTATGTTTTATGTGTGAGTTGTAGTCACGACAGTGGGGAGCTGGGGGGTGGGTCCTTAGAAATTCAGCTGTCTACTGAATTTTTAATAGAAAATGTTTTGTTTTTGAAACAGGGCCTTACTCTGTTGCCCAGGCTGGAATGCAGTGGCATAATCATGGCTCACTGTAACCTCAAACTCCTGAGTTCAAACAGTCCTCTTGCCTCAGCTTCCCAAGTAGCTGGGACTACAGGCGTGTGCCACCACACCTGGCTAGTTTCTTCTTTTTACTCGTTGCAGAGACTGGGGTCTTGCTATGTTGCCCAGGCTGGTCTTGAACTCCTGGTTTTAAGCAATCCTCCCACTTCAGCCTTTCAAAGCATTGGGATAACAGGTGTGAGCCATCTTGCTGCGCCTCTAGAATATGTTTTAAATATCATGTTCGTAGACAAACACCCCCACCCTCCCTCTACTTTAATTTCTGAAATCTCAGTAACCAAATTTGGGAATAACTTTTGAACAACTTTATGTTCCAAAAAAGAGAACAAGGCTCTTAGAGAAGCAATCGTATGAGCTGGGCATGGTGGCTCAAGCCTGTAATCTCAGAACTTTGAGAGGCTGAGGCAGGAGGATTGCTTGAGTGCAGAAGTTCGAGACCATCCTGGGCCACATGGAGAAACCCCGTTTCTACAAAAAATTAAAAAATTTAGCTTGACATGGTGGGGCCTGTGGCCCCACCTACTGGAGAAGCTGAGGTGGGAGGATCATTTGAACCCAGGAGGTTGGAGCTGCAGTAAGCCATGTTTGCATCACTGCACTCCAGCCTAAGCAACAGAGCAAGACCCTGTCTCAAAAAAAAAAAAAAGAGAGAGAGAGAAAGAGAAAGGTAACATCCCATTTGAAACTATTTCATGCCAAATCTTCTATGTGAGTATTTTAGAATTTAAAAAACCAAACACAAACACCTCTTTAAAGATGCATATAAACTTTACCTGGTTTTAAGAGTCTATGCATTTTGTCATGCCAAATCTTCTATGTGAGTATTTTAGAATTTAAAAAACCAAACACAAACACCTCTTTAAAGATGCATATAAACTTTACCTGGTTTTAAGAGTCTATGCATTTTGTCAAAATAGTGTAAACAGCCTATTTTATTTAATATGAGAAAACAGAGCAACAAAGTAAAATGAGAACCCAAAATAACAGAGTAAAAATAATTGTAGAGGAAGTCTTGCTGATCACTTAGGAAATGAATTAAAGCATATTTACATTTCAGACATTCCCTATATTATCCCTTTTGAACTTCAGACTCCCCTTTGTAATCTCTCTTCAGCTTCTTCATTCTGCAGTGAAATTCCTGAAAATCTAGCAGCTTGGTTAAGAAAGCTTACATGTTTTCCCAGTACAGAGTATTGGCAAGTTGTAGCTACACTTTACTGGCTTCAAATGGAAAATCATTTGATAATCACCTACTACAGTTCCAATTAACCCTTAAATGTAGGAAAGTAATATTTATGTTTTCATTTAAAATATTTATTCTGATTACAAATGGAATACATAGCAATTGTAGAAAATCTAGAAAATACTGAAAAGTATCCAGAAGAGAATAACGACCCATAATTTATTTATTTTTTTGTTTTAGATGGAGTCTTGCTCTGTCGCCCAGGATGGAGTACAGTGGCGCAATCTCGGCTCACTGCAACCTCTGCCTTCCGGGTTCAAGTGATTCTCCTGTCTCAGTCTCCTGAGTAGCTGGGATTACAGGCACACATCACCATGCCCGGCTAATTTTTGTATTTTCAGTAGGGATGGGGTTTCCCCATGTTGGCCAGGCTGGTCTTGAACTCTTGACCTCAGGTGATCCACCCACGTTGGCCTCCCTTTGGGATTACAGGCGTGAGCCACCGTGCCCAGCAGTGACCTATAATTTAACCATCCAATGAAGGCCACCAAAATACATCCATGTTTGGTATTTTCTTTTCATCTTTGTGGGTACATATTGATAAAACTCCCTTCTTTCACTACACATAGCATGAATGTTTTCCTGTGTCACTAAATATTCCTTAATATGAATTTTCCCCCTTTTTTTCCAACTACTCAACTTTTTGGTAGCATAACAGTAGCCATGGTATGGATATATTGCTTAACTACTCCCCTGTTGTTGGACACCTAACCTAGGTTATTTCCAATTTTATTTTTATTTAAATTAATTATTATTATTTGAGACAGGGTCTTGCTCTGTCACCCAGGCTGGAGTGCAGTGGTGTGATCATAGCTCACAGTAACCTTGAACTCCTGGGCTCAAGTAATCCTCCTACCTCAGCCTTCCAAGTAGCTGGGACTACCTGCATACATCACCATGCCTAATTCATTTTAAACATTTTTGTAGAGATAGGGGTCTCACTATGTTGCTCAAGCTGGTCTCCAGCTCCTGGCCTCAAGCAATCCTCCCACCTTAGCCTCCCAAAGGGCTGGGATTATAGGTGTGAGCCACCATGCCTGGCCCAATTTTATATATAAAATTTATATATATATATATATAAAATATATATATACACACACACATACAGGTATATATATACACACACATATATCTTTATATATAATTTTGGGCCAGGCATGGTGGCTGGCCCAATTTTATATATAAAGATATATGTGTGTGTATATATATACCTGTACGTGTGTATGGTGGGCCAGGCATGTATATATATATACACAATACAGATATATACACACACACACATACACCTTTCCTAAAAGAGAAATTATCTATCATTTTCAAAGTTATTTACATTTTAGCCTTTTTCATACTTATTGTCAAATTGCCCTTCCCCAAAGTTGTAAAGTTTACTCAAGAAGAACTCGCATTGCTCTTAGGCACAACTTTTACACACTTCATCTATAAATCAACATCTAAAAGAGTATTTCCGTGTGACCCATGCACACACAGTTCATTTGAGCATTCACAGGGTGTTCCCCACAGCCTGGTACCATTACAGCTTTTGTCATCACATGAACAGCAATTGGCTCAAAACACTACCCATTGTGATGCTGATGATGAGACCTCCCTAATGTTCTAAAAGATTGTTTGGTGTAACCACTTTAGCTCAGACCTTTCTCTTAACCTTGCCTATCATGTTTCGAGTCAAAATTTAAATACTGTACAGTTTAAGCTACAATATGCTTGGCCTATAACTTGGTTCCAGGCGTTTATATTTATGTCACTTTTGTCTACTTATTATACTAACAAGGTGGAAAAAGCAATCCCAGTCTCTCCAAAAGGTAAAACTCTCCTGTTTTTTGGATATTAGTAGAGTTTTAAAATTAGGCTAGATAAATTATAGTATCCTTAGGATTAAGCGCATAAAGGGAGTTTTATGAAATATTTTAAGAAGAACATGTTTAAAAATCCAAACTGAAATATAAAATGTAATTTCTTGAGAACTGGAGGCAAGAGACATTACAAAAATAAAATATTAAGTTGTTGTCTTAAGACATAATTTTAATTAATATAAATAGATGTATTTAGTCTTATTTAAATTGCATATTTTTTCATCACAAAAACAATGAACAGAGCATCTTCTTTCTCGTCTCGTAATCTTTTGCTTTAAATGCTTTAAATTCCAACTAATCTCAGTTGAAGCTTCTATTTATCAGGCTATTTCCTTAATGACTTTTTTTCTGATATGTGGCTTTAAGTGGTTGCCGTTAATGAAAAAATACAAAGACTACAGATGTGAAATGTTTGAGAGGACAATAATTACAATAGTTTTAAGTTTTCACTGATACAGATTCTAACAGGGGTGGACAATCAATGACTACCAGTCACTTTAATTAAATAATCTTACCCTAGAGAAGAGTGTGCTCCCGTATAAAACTTTATTTTTCATGTTTATTCTTGTTCTTTTTCCTGTGGCCCAAGATCACTTGGCAATTTGATACTGATTTAGCAGAAATAAATATTCTATGAATATTTTTCTACTCGAAGTGAATACAGTTTTGTTGGCTGTGATACTCTATACCTCTTAATTTCGAGCTCTCTCTGACATTTCAGTTGTTTGCCAAACAACTGAATTTAGATTTGCCAAACAACTGAATTTAGATATTCCTTTTGCCGTGTCGTTGTGTGAACATTGCCCTAGTGATAGCTTCATATTTCCCTCATCTCATCATTCAGAAGCTATTTATCTATTTTTTTCCACTGCCTCCTTCAAACCCCCTCCCCCATCACTGAATGCCTGTTCAGCCCCCGCATATTCATCCGTATTTATTCCCGTAAAGATAGTGACACTTATGGTTTATTCTAAGACTAAATCTGTGTTGCCCAGTGACTAAGGACTTAAGCATGCACACTGCTTCTATGCTTACCCTCCTACCTAACTTGAGCACTCAACATTTTTATTTCATTCCCTCAGAATCCCCTGTTTTGGCACAGTTCACTTAACACACCACTGCCAGGCCACTAATTGATTTCTGAAACCTGACATTTGTTTTTTGTTTTCTCCCATCTTCCCTAATGGTACAGCACTACTAAGCGGGAAGGAATGCAAAGAACTAGAAAGTTCAAAGTAATTGAGGATCTGTCCATTCACTCTGTCTGGCTTCATGCCAATGTAGAACCTGGAACATTTGAAAAATATTTATCAAGTTTTAACCCTTTTTACTAAGTCGATGAAACAGGTTTGCAGCTGTAGCATTTATGTTAAAAGTAACAGCAGGGAAGCTTGGTTGAACATGTTCTTTATATGCTCAGAATCACATGGCAAATGTCTCCGAAAAGGATTACTTTCCAATTTCCGTACTATTGTACAGTGCTAAGCTAGTTATTTTCTGTGAGATTGCAGAGCAGGGCATTTCAGAGAAACTATTACTTAAAAGTGGCAGCCCTATTTCATGAATCTTTATGCCTGAAATGAAATTTTAAAAGGTGCTACTGTATTGGAGCAAAAAGGAATATATTCAGTTACTATAAGAACCCCAACGCTAGCTTCATATCTATATTCATTATGAAAAGTGGAAATATGAAACAACAAGACTAAAAATATTAAAAACAATATTAGTTGTGTGTGTTTTTTTCTTTTTTTGCAATGAAAAAGCTTTTGTAAATGAAAGCATGTTAAAAAGTGGTGTGAAATTATGGAAGCATTTCCAGTAAAATACAGGGATTTTATTGCAGTGAAAACTTAGATTGAAATACCAGGCCACTGAAGCTCTCGTAAAAAGAAAGACAAAAGGAAAGGTCTAGATAGGTTTAAAAGCACATTAAGATACAGCTACCAAATGTATTAAATCTAAGTTAGATTTAGCTTAAAGTTACAAGAGCACAAAAGTTCTATTAAGAATTATCTACATCACATTTAGGTTTGATGTTATCAGAATTAAGTAACTAACAATCTTTCAGAGCTCAATTTTTTAAAAGAGTTACATTAAATCCCATCCTAATTCTATAATCTGTTTCTAAGCTAATTAATTACATGATCGGTTTGATATTAGAGAAAAGCAAGACAGCTTTTTAAAGATGAAGGTGGACAGCATGGGGCTGTTTGGTTAGAGAAAAACTTGCAAAAGCACTTATTAAATAATACTTTGGTAACATGAAAGTAGTCATCAGTCATTCTCTGAAGGCAGTGGTCACAGTTAGTAGAAATGAATCATGTATCAACAGGAAGAGAAGGAAAAGGAGAAAAACCTAGTTTACAGCATAATTTTATATGTTCTAATAATAAATACATTTCTTTATGTGCTTATTAATTTTCTACCCATTGAAAATGAGATCCATACCTTTGATAGATATGCTCTTTGAAGTGAACGTTTTTTTCAAATACTTTTTTTTTTAAAGCTGTTTTACTCTGAAGCGATGAGTAGGCTGTCGTATATGTAAAACTGTCTAATGGTATACTGTGCTGTCAACATATGTACATTTGTAGTAATATCACAAGCATTTTTATTGCAGTTTATTGTTCCGTCCTCCCAATAAGCCAGATAAAATCATGTACAAGAACATTAAGGATTAAGGGAAGTGGTTTCCTTAGGTGATTCCTGGCAAAAATTCACCCTCCCATTATAACAACATAGTAAATGGACGGTAATATATTTGGCTATTACCTTCCAACAAATTTGGATTCCCAGTTTTCAGTGTCTATGTGTCTATGTTTGTGGCTTTCTGGTTGTCTCTTCGTAGGAAAAGGTGCCACAATGTGAGGTAAATGTGCTAGGTTTCTGTTTTGTAAATATTAAAGTCCATTTTTTTAACATACAGTGCTAGCAAAAATAAGTCAAAGATGTAATGTCTATTTAAGTACACATTTGAGCCAGTCGTGCTTAAATTAGATTCCATGCTTCGGCTAGAATCAACATGGCTTAAATATTAGAAACTTCAAAATTCATGTGGCCCAAGCCCTCCTCCCCACACACGGATAGGAGGTACAAATGTGTGGGAAAACGTCTAGCAATTAAAATCCTGAAGGAGTGGGAAAAACTCAGGCTTTTATGCGAGGATTTGAAAATAACGCTTCCCATCAAATCTTTTATTCAGGCATTCTGAATTTGCCTTGTTAAATGGATACAGTCACTGCTAAAGATACATGAGACAAGAGCTGTTTTAAATTTGTTTATCACACCGCCCCTAGTTTTCTGCTAAAGAGAAGTATATTTCGGATATTTAAAAGTACACACTCATTAGACAAATCTCTAAAAGCCTCAGCGCCCCCACCTAGCTGCCTTCTGGGTTTCAGCTTTTGAGTTTCAGGTCCTTGCACAACACCTAAGACGTGCAATACTCTTTTTCTTCCTAATCCTGGCAGAGAACAGTGCGAAGAGCTCTCCCTCCGCGTCTCCACCCTAATTCCCCCTCTTCCCAGATTCCACCCGCTCCGCTACTTCCCTCCGCCCCCAGCTCCGCCAGCCCAATCTGTCAGAGAAGTTGTGTACAAACTGCGCGGCCGCCCTGCGCGCGAAGCTCGTGGCCCGAGAGGGGTGCGGTCGGGCCGGCGGAGGCGGGGCCCTGGCTGCCTCTCTCCCTGCTCATAGGCTGGCCGCTCAGGCCCGGCCGGCCTTGAGGCCTCGGGATTCGCGGCGGCGCTGCCAATCAGGCGAGCGGGCCCCGCCCCCCCGGAGTTGGGTGAAATAGAGGCGGGCGTCAAGTGTCAGTAGTCGTGGGGCAGGTACGCGCGCTCGCAGTTCTCTCGCTGAGGTCGGCGGTGGCGGGAGCGGGCTCTGGAGAGCCTGAGAGCGCAGTGGGGCGGGGCGGGAGAAAGTGGCCGCCCGTAGGACGTTGGCGTTTACGTGTGGAAGAGCGGAAGAGTTTTGCTTTTCGTGCGCGCCTTCGAAAACTGCCTGCCGCTGTCTGAGGGGTCCACCCGAAACCTCTCCCCTCCTCCGACCGCAGCCCCGCACCGAGCTCGCCGCCCCAAGCCAGGGTGGGCGAGGTGGGAAGTGCGCCCGACCCGCGCCCGGAGCCGCGCTCCCGAGTGCCCATGGCTACGCGGGTGCTGAGCATGAGCGCCCGCCTGGGACCCGTGCCCCAGCCGCCGGCGCCGCAGGACGAGCCCGTGTTCGCGCAGCTCAAGCCCGTGCTGGGCGCCGCAAATCCGGCCCGCGACGCGGCGCTCTTCCCTGGCGAGGAGCTGAAGCACGCGCACCACCGCTCGCAGGCGCAGCCCGCGCCCGCGCAGGCCCCGCAGCCGGCCCAGCCGCCCGCTGCCGGCCCGCGGCTGCCTCCCGAGGAGCTAGTCCAGGTAGGAAGAGCCGCTCCCCTCCCACCACTGCACTCCCGGGCCCGGGCGTGTCCCGTCGCTGCGACGCGCGGGCGACAGGGGCCGCTCCAGGCTGGGGCGTGCGTCGGGGCGCACCGGAGCCGGTGCTGGGTGGGCAGCCCCGCCCTGCACGCCTGGCCGGGGACCCGCGTTTCGCTGAGAGTAAATGAGGGGTCGGGAGGGGGGAAGGATAGAGGGGAATCTGCCCCGGCGGCTTGGCCTGGGAGAGATCAGAGGGAGGGAACTGGGTGCTCACACGCACCTTAGTTGTTTTTCTTACACTTGAGGGACGAAACCTTGTACCTTACGCTCAGTTTTACTTAAATTACGTCTTCACCTTTACCGCTCCCCAGTGCCAAGGCATTGGAGCTCCCCCATCCCCATCGTCTCGGGTTAAGTAGAAACGCAAATTGGGGTGCTGGGGAGAGGTTGCTCAAGATTTCATAGCCGGTGGCTCAACCTGCTTTAGAAGCGATCGCGGGCCGCGTTTGGAAAATGAGAGTTAGGAAAGCTAAGGTTGTGTTGGAGCGCTTATTTTTCCTTAAAAAAAAAAAAAAGACCGGGGGTGTTGTTTTCTTCGTGTGCGCGTAAATTTCCTCCCGGAGCCGCGTTGAAAGCTGGCAGTTGGCTTTTACACTTGCCCAGCAGCCGAATTAGAGCAACCGCCTGTTTCTTTCGCCCACGCAGGGAGTCATATAGCCCAGAAAAAAACTTCCCGGGACTTTTAGCCTGTCCCAAGGAAAAAAAAATTGGAAACATACCCACATGCAAACAGCTGGAAGAGCTAAAATCAGAAACCACTAACCGCCGCGGGAGCGCAGTGCACGAAAGGGTTTAGTTCAGTTTATTTCAAGACACTTCATTTAGTAGCCCTTTGGCGTATCGCATATTTGCTACCCAGCGCCTACTCCGTGGGGTCTGTCAGGGTCCTGCTGTGAGAGGGCAGTGGCATTTGTCAGAGATGTGACTCACATGACGTGAGCGTTAATTTTTATTTTTAAATCGTGTCTATCCGGGAAACCCCGTCCGGATCCACACCAAGGTCCGAGATGAAACGCATTTGAAATGAAGTAGTAGCAGAAAATGACTGTCTTATTTACCGATTAAGGTGCCAAGCTAATACTATGCGCCATTCCATCTAGTTGGTTATCTTATCTTTCGAAATTTCCTTTTTCAGTGTTAAAAAATGTAGGCTTAAGTTATACTAGGAGAGAAGATAGCTGGAAAAAGCTTGAGGCGACTTGTTACAAGCTGATTTAAAAGCCTAGAAAAGAGATCATCGTTTGAAAAGTATTTGGTTATTTCAGTTTGTCAATTTTCTGCTCTGGAGGCACAAGAAGATAAGGGATGACTGAGCTTTTTACAGAGTCGGGGGGAATGTAGCATTGGCCCACTGAGGAGGACATGATAAATGTTTTGCTGATGACTGTGCTAGGGATACAGCAGCCTCCCCACCCACGGGCTCCTTAGCAGCACTCTAGCGAGGGAGTGATTTTCCCCTAGGTAATTAAAGATCTGTTTTAGATAGGGGTATGAATAGGAACATTTCATTATCATATTAACCAATTACAGGATCTGCTGATTAAAATCAACCTTTAGGTCAAATATTGAATGTGAAATTGTTTTGTTTCAGTGGATACAAGGTTTTGCTTAGAACATTGTATTTCTCATTGAACTGTAAACAAGAAAAGACACAGAAGTAGCCAAAGAATATTTTTTATATTACTTTTGAAGTGTCTAGCCAAATAAACCTTTGCAATATTTTAAAGGTTTGCATAGTTTTTTCTGTAAAAAAACAAAACAAAACAAAAAACACGCTTTTTAATGTTTATGACTTAAACAGAATTGAGGTAGTTTGGCAACATTTCAATAGTGTACTCTAATTGCAAATTTAACTGTGTAATGGGGCAGGGAATCCTGCTTGTACAGGGGTGATACCTTGTTATTGCATCAGAAAGGAATGTTTTCAGTTTGCTTTCTTTTTTTTTCTTGATTTGCGTCTTTCACTTTTGGGGGTGATTGGGGGAGCAGTTTTACCAGTTACACAGTTTCATAAGGTTTTGGTCAACCAATTATTACACAATCGACAAAATAAGCCTGATATGTTTATAAGCAACACTGAGGAGTTTGCCCGAGTACCTTATACAGGGATTGGGGTAATTTTTAGTAGGCGCCGATTGTTTGTCCTTCCCAAGATGGTGAATCAGGTGGATTATGCATGTTTGTATCTCTTCTTTTTTAGACAAGATGTGAAATGGAGAAGTATCTGACACCTCAGCTTCCTCCAGTTCCTATAATTCCAGAGCATAAAAAGTATAGACGAGACAGTGCCTCAGTCGTAGACCAGTTCTTCACTGACACTGAAGGGTTACCTTACAGTATCAACATGAACGTCTTCCTCCCTGACATCACTCACCTGAGAACTGGCCTCTACAAATCCCAGAGACCGTGCGTAACACACATCAAGACAGAACCTGTTGCCATTTTCAGCCACCAGAGTGAAACGACTGCCCCTCCTCCGGCCCCGACCCAGGCCCTCCCTGAGTTCACCAGTATATTCAGCTCACACCAGACCGCAGCTCCAGAGGTGAACAATATTTTCATCAAACAAGAACTTCCTACACCAGATCTTCATCTTTCTGTCCCTCCCCAGCAGGGCCACCTGTACCAGCTACTGAATACACCGGATCTAGATATGCCCAGTTCTACAAACCAGACAGCAGCAATGGACACTCTTAATGTTTCTATGTCAGCTGCCATGGCAGGCCTTAACACACACACCTCTGCTGTTCCGCAGACTGCAGTGAAACAATTCCAGGGCATGCCCCCTTGCACATACACAATGCCAAGTCAGTTTCTTCCACAACAGGCCACTTATTTTCCCCCGTCACCACCAAGCTCAGAGCCTGGAAGTCCAGATAGACAAGCAGAGATGCTCCAGAATTTAACCCCACCTCCATCCTATGCTGCTACAATTGCTTCTAAACTGGCAATTCACAATCCAAATTTACCCACCACCCTGCCAGTTAACTCACAAAACATCCAACCTGTCAGATACAATAGAAGGAGTAATCCCGATTTGGAGAAACGACGCATCCACTACTGCGATTACCCTGGTATGTGCTCTTACCTGGTTGAAGCATCAATAGGTTGTGTGTGTGTGTGTGTGACTTTAAAATGGCAATTGAATAAATTGCAGTTTTTAATTCTAAATTAAGTGCCCCAGAAAGAGATTAAAGTAGGGTAGGGGAAAATAAGGTTTGGTAGTGAAGTGGAGGTTGTAGGCAGCTAGCGTGATGGTAGGTACAAGACTGTCTACAGGATAGATTTAAGAATGGTTTTGATGGCATGTGAGCATATGCTCAGTTTTGAATGAGATACGTGGCCCAAAGTGTAAATTGAAGACAATACATGGAATAGATCTACAAGTTACTGGGAAAGCTAGTTTATGATTAATACATGACAAAATTTATTGACTTTGATACATGATATGGCATGACGTGCTAAATGAAAAAACAAATGTGGGAGTACAGAAAATTACAGTCATCTTGGATAATGGCTTAGCATTGTCAGCTCTAGAGCCATTAAAATTTTCCAAAAAACATATAGTAACTCTTAAATTACGGAAGTACAGCACCTACTGGAATATAAACACAAATTTTCCATTTGTAGTTTGGCTTGATTATCTGCATTCTTTCCTGTTAAAGTGATACATAAAACAAATCACTTTATGCCTTTAACAGGGTAATGGGGGAGGACTCTTTAAAAAACTTTTAAATCTGAAGCTTCAAATAATCTCATCTAGCATGAGAGATTTCTTCTTTAAAGCCAGATTTTAAACACTGAATCATCAAATGTAAAGATTTCAAAAGGATCTCCAAAATGACATGCTGTTCTCCTTTATTTTAGGTTGCACAAAAGTTTATACAAAGTCTTCTCATTTAAAAGCTCACCTGAGGACTCACACTGGTATGTAATTTTCTTGTTAATTCTGTGAGTTGTGTAAATAGTGTAAGTGGTATTCATCCTTTTAAAAGCTAACACGTGTTTGATCTCTTCTTCTGTCAACTTTTTTTTTTTTTTTTTTTTTTTTAAATAAATAGCCTACCTTTTCAGCACGGGCTTGGCTCAGAATTCAGTTCCATGAGAAATCTGGTTCCAGGAAGGCCGGTGATGTTCCCTCACTAAGGCCTTCTTGCCCTGTCACCGCTCATAGAATTGATTACCCAAAAACGTAAACAACGATGTTTACTAATGGATTTTAAAACTTGTAATGGCAGTGTTTTGAAGAAAAAAAAAAAACTCATTTTCTTCCATAACACATAATTTTGCTCTGAGAAAGCCATTTTAAACTCATGTACAGCATAATTGGTGAAAACATTATCTTTAGTTTCACCTATAGGTTAAAATATCTGTGTTTAGTATGTTTTCTGTGCTTGATGAAAGGTAGGGCTGAAATTGCAGTGTTAAAATCAGGTGGTCAGAAATGGGTTAGAAGCCCCAGCCCAAACTTGGTATGTATGAGACACTTCATCTTTATTCTAGCTTACATTTCATTGTTGTTTACTTGTGCTTTTAAATTTAGCCACTCTACTTTTGTATTTGCAGTCACTTTTTTTTTGACACTGAGTGTTGCTCTGTCGCCAGGCTGTAGTGCAGTGTTGTGATCTCAGCTCACTGCAACCCCTGCCTCCCACGTTCAAGCGATTCTCCTGCCTCAGCCTCCTGAGTAGCTGGGATTACAGGCCCCCACCACCACGCCCAGCTGATTTTTGTATTTCTAGTAGAGATGGGGTTTCACCATGTTGGCCAGGCTGGTCTCAAACTCCTGACCTCTGCCTTGGCCTCCCAAAGTGCTGGAATTACAGGCGGAAGCCACTGCGCCCAATCAGCACTTTTAAGAACTTTTACATTTTAAAATTATATCAGAAGCCATTTTAAGATGAAACCAGGTGGCATACTTTAAAGGCCCCCAAATACTCCAAATATTTTCAAATATATAGATGGTTACTAATTGCGATTTTCTTGAAAGAGCAGCCCTAAAGGAAAGAACTTACATAAAGTGATTGTTTTTTTCCCTCAATAAATACAGCCTTACCTAAAGTTCAAAGAATAAGTTTGCTAATAAAAGCAATGACCTAGCAAAATGTATTATTCCATCATTGCTATGGAAACCAAAGTATTCAACAGTTCCTTTGAATGGGTTGTTGGATTAGTGTGAGGACTTGAATCTCCCCAGGCTAGATGTTACTATGGAAATTGAGTTTTGATAAATGAAGTAGTTATCTCTAACTGCTGCATTAAAAAGTAAAAGCCTTTGAACAAAGGTCAGTGCTGAGATAGAGCCCTAAGAGGAATATGGTTGCAGACATTTTGTATGCATGTTAGGAAGCATTGCTTGATATCCCAGTGATAAACACTACTTATTAAAATCTGATGACAGTGTAGTAGATTCCAGGGCTTTCTGAGAAACTGCTTTTAAGGAAAAGACATCTTTTGTATTTATCTATGAAATGAGCAGGCTGTTTTGGCCTGAGGTTTTTGCATAGAGACAAACTGATTACATAAGAGGAAGGATCCTTCATAAGCAGCCCAAGGTAGAAATTTTTATAGTTAAACACAAATGAATTAAGCATGTTATAAAAACTCCAACTTAAAGTTTTCAAGATACAAATGACAAGTGCCAGTAAAATATTCCATATAGTAATACCAAAATGTCCTTTTACAGAATATAAATGGAAATATAAAGACATTTGAGCTGTTGTTTTTTTCTCTTGGAAGTCCTTGAAACAAGAGATAGGAGGGAACACATTTTCATGGGGTTAAAGTCTCCTCATAAAAGAGCACAATTGCATATAACGATGTAATCAGCTACTTATTGCAGGGATGTAGTCAAACCCATATCTGAATAGCCTTTCACCCCCTGTCAGGGTTTAGTGCCCTGAATGCTTATACCTGCGATTCAGGAACTTGACCTGCTGGCAGATACATTTAATCGTGGGTTGTCTTAACAGTGCTTGTACTAATAAAAACAGACCAAAAAGAAGGCCTGGTTTGGGTCCCTTGCATCAGCTTTTTCACCTGACCATAAACATTGTGGCCTTCAACATCTAATGAATGAGAACATGTAATCCAGTTTAATAAAGTTTTGTTTGATAGTCTTTCAAATGCCTTGGGGAGGGTTTGTAGCAGACTTGTTCATCTGGCTAAACCTGTTCTTGGGTAATCATAGAGCATTGAGGTTGTTTTCTCCTCATTTCTAGTTTCTAGACAATGCCTTTTAAAATTACCTGTTCTCTCATTGCATCCTCCCCACCCATGCCCGCCTGTTGTTTTTAAATTAATGTGTCTGAAGCCAGCAAAGGTGTTTTTTCTTTTTTTTTCTTCCCTTTAAGGCCCAGGTGGAACAGTTAGAACAGTTTTTCTAAATTAATTCTCTTATATAATAGCTTTTTTGGGTTTTCTTTCTGTCCTCCTCCTCCCTCTTGGACCATTTATCAGAGGACTTTAAAAACCACACAACAGTTGTATTTGATGACATAAAATACTCTTTAAATGATTGCCGTTTTACAGGCAGAATGTGAAGCACCCTAGCATTTCTTTGGAAAATAATTGTAATTGCTTTAAAATGTCAAGTTACCTTATGTTTTAAAAATAATTTAAGCAATGAAAACAGCCTACATCTGAGTGTAATTACTTCTTCCAGATTTTTAGATTGTAAATGCTTCTTTAACTTGGGTTGCAAATTGAACCTAAGCAAATAATAGTCTTAACAAAACAGAACTTTTAAAGTAATCTGAGATGACAGAGTAGATGATATATCAGTTTCTTAAACCAGAAGTATAGCATTCAAGTCTTCTAAGTTCATATACTTTGATTTCTTTATCAGGACATCACATATAAATAATACAAAGTTCTGTCGTCTTTGTGTGATTAGACAATACTGGAAACATAATTTGCTTCTATTCTAGAGAATAATTATATTTATTTACATCTGTACATACATAATATAGCATAAGGCCTGTAGAAGCACCCCTTACAGATGTGGATGTTTGCATGTGTTATTTGTAATATGTGTGTGTATACATTTATGCCTTTGGTGAGAAATAATTATGACTGCTTCTAGGCAACAATGTCAATGAGTGGTATATTTCCAATTCAAAATACTTGTACTTTTAACAGCATTTAAATGAACTTTCTACTGAAGTTTATATGCTTCATGATGTCTACAAGGGGTGGAACACATTGCCATCACTCTAAAGTTGTTCCCAAGTACCTAAGAGTCACATACTGTTTTGTCTTTATAAATCAACATGACTGATGCACTGTCTGTTGCAGCCAGTATTACATGGTGACATACCTTACTTTTTTCTTTAATATCATAATGAATATTTAAAATAATGTCAAGTTTGCAAAGGTTTGAGGCCGAAAGAAGTTAAAATCAGTAGGAAAAAATATTGACTGTATCCTCAAACAAAACTTTGTAGAAATTTAAAAAGTTCTTTCTGGAGAAAACATTCTGAAAAAGTAAGCCACGAACTCAACACAGAATGTTTGAAGTCCTAGCGGTTCTCTTCATGTGCGTGGATATGCACTTAACTTTAGAGAATATGCTAAAGCTGTTGGGAAATCAGGGTACGGTAACGTTTCTAGATTTTTTTTTTCCCCCAGTTTCAGCTATCTGGAACAGGGCAGGAAATTAGCATTTGTACAAAGAAAGTCTTTGAACAACGCACACACTTGGCTCAAGTATTCCTCAGACCCAGACTCCGTGTGCTGCCTATTCTGTGTATACTAAGTGATCCCAGAGTGGTTTACTAGAGATTGACAGTGGAAAAGGACAATTTGAAACATGCCCATAAGAGAAAATGGAAACATTGTACAAATAACATAGGAACACAAAATGGACTTTTTTTTTTTTTTTTGTGAGATGAAGTCTCGCTCTTGTCCCCAGGCTGGAGTGCAATGGTGTGATCTCGGCTCACTGCAACCTCCACCTCCTGGGTTCAAGCGATTCTCCTGCCTCAGCCTCCCGAGTAGCTGGGATTACAGGTGCCTGCCACCACGCCTGGCTAATTTTTGTATTTTTAGTACAGACGGGGTTTCACCATGTTGGCCAGGCTGGTCTTGAACTCCTGAGCTAGGTGATCCACCGGCCTCAGCCTCCCAAAGTGCTGGGATTACAGGCGTAAGCCACTGCCTGGCGCACAAAATGGACTCTTAAAGCACTGTGTTCAAGATTCCCTGTTTAGGAAAGAGTTCCACATTAAGTCCTGGAAAGACTTTTTAGTGGAAGCCCGGTTTGTAAAGGGGTTACATTCCCATTTTCTGCCTTACTGTCTTTTGCAGAAGACTTTATTGCCTACTGACGTGTGTAGTAAGATGTTATTAGGTATACTTTATATAAATCTCTACTTGAGATTTGCTGCTGAATATATTGAGTTTCAGTTTGGGTACTAAAAAATCCTTAGGTATGAATTTCTTTTCTAGGGCCTGGCGCAGTGGCTCACACCTGTAATTCTAGTACTTGGGAGGCCGAGGCAGGTGGATCACCTGAATTCAGGGGGGGGTTCGAGACCAGCCTGGCCAACATGGTGAAACCCCATCTCCACTAAAAATACAAAAATTAGCCAGGTGTGGTGGCACATGCCTGTAGTCCCAGTTACTCAGGAGGCTGAGGCAAGATACTTGCTTGAACCCAGGAGGTAGAGGTTGCGGTGAGCTGAGATCATGCCACTGCACTCCAGCCTGAGCTACAGAGTGAGACTCCATTTCAAAAAAAAAAATTTCCTTTCTAGGTCTTTGCTCCAAAGTCATTTTTCATGGAATATATTAAGTATAGCTTTTGATTTTAAAATCTCAATAATATTTGGCTGGGCCTGGTGGCTCACACCTGTAATCCTAGCTCTTTGGGAGGCAGAGGCAGGTGGATCACCTGAGTTCAGGGGTTCGAGACCAGCCTGACTAACAGTGAAACCCTGTCTCGACTAAAAATACAAAAATTAGCTGGGCATGGTGTCTCATGCCTATAGTCCCAGCTACTTGGGAGGCTGATGCAGTAAACTCGTTCGAACCCAGGAGGTGGAGGTTGCGATGAGCTGAGATCATGTCACTACACTCCAGCCTGGACAACAGAGCGAGACTCTGTCTCAAAAAAATAAAATAATAATAATCGATAATATTGACAATAAAGATATTTTCATTGTAGGTACTTACTAAAAGGAACATTCAATGTTCTGAACATTAGTTACTTTTTTATTTTTTTGTGGAACTGTGGGAACAGGGTAAAAGGCTTTTTAGGAAAACTGTATACAAAGGTTTTCACTTTGGGCCTTAATGGATGGAGATCTTACAATGTGAATCGAGAAATATATTAATAGTGGTTACATGTGTAACCTGTTTTATTGGTAGAGGTAACCCAGGCAAAAACTTTTTTCAGGAAGAGATTTAGGACTCAATGGTTTTTTGAGTCTCTATTTGAAACCTATTTCAGAGGAAGTATCACATTTGTGTTAGATTAGATTTTATTAAACATTCTTTTCATTCTTTTCAATTTTTTCATTTGCAGCTTTGAAATTTATTTTCTGTATTGATAATTTCAAACAGAATTTTTTTTTTTTTAAGTAGTAGCTTAAGAGACTTGCTGGTTCAGACCCCAGGAAAGGTATTTATGAGCATGAAAGCTCTTAGAAGCAATTTCTTTTTAATGACTCACTGGGAAGATTAAACTTTGCTTTTAGGACTTGTTCTTTCATCTGAAAAACATTTACATAGGAAATTGATTAAACATTGTTTAGAGATGATAAAGCTTATCAAAGGTTAAGAAGTATAATTTGATTCAGCAAATATTTTTTACTGGTTTTGTGGAGAATCCAAATACGAATAATCTCTTCTTGCCCTTTTATTCTTAACCTAGTGGGAGAAGATCGTTCATAAATAGACTAAATAGAATTGCTGGAGTGGAGATAGAAGTAATTAGTCTTGAAAGTAGAGAGTAATGTTTTTAAAAAATAATAATACAGTCACCCAAGAATTTGTCAGATATTTTTGGTCCTATAGAATGTAGTAGCTGTTTACTTGATGACCTACATCATTTCTGGTGAAAGATTAGAAATAATGTGTCCTACTTTAGTAAAAGTATCTCCGTAGCAGCGTTCCTAGTCTGTTAGCCAGTATTATTTATATTCAAAGATCTCAAACAACAGCTCTTACTAAGGATAAATTACAGTTTTAGAAGGACACAGTAGGTAACTTTTACCAAAAAATATCTATACAGAAGAAGAAATTTATTTTTGGCTACTTTATGAAAAGGTAAACCTTTACGAGTTGGGAGGAGACCTACTAGTCAGGGTCACCATGTGAAGTGCAAATTAAAGGGAAAGTTATCTAGTACTCATTCCATACTGGGAAAATATGAAAATAGAGGATTTTTCTGTTTTGCTTCCCAAAAAAAGGTGAAATTCTTCGACACTTTTTAATGTCAGTGTGAACTCCCATAGTAAGAAAGTGAATCCGAGTGTTGTCTTGTTGTCAGGAGACTTGAAGAATTGGTATTTCATTTCATTAACTCTATTAATGACGGGATAGTCTTCATAATGTTTACTGGGAACCCTGAGGAGAAGTAGCAGTAGTTCAGGAGTCCAGAGATTCCAGACATCTGCTAGGATGTAGACTGTAAGTGTAACCCCTGACATCGTGTTCCCACCTATTCCCTCTTTGGGTTTGGCAGATCAGTGCTTTCTGACCCTGGGAGAAGTCCCCTCACTGCCTTTGACCAGCACTAGGGCTCTAGTATGGCTTGGCTTTCCTGAAGTCCAGTCCAGTTCTACGTAGGAAAATTTGTTTATACAGAGTTTATTTATCCCTGTATAACTTCAGAATGGACAATAACTGATTCTGATTATTTTCTCCGGAAGAGGCTCAAAACATGGTTCTCACCTAAAAGCATATTATCTGATTACCCTCAGTGGTCCTAGGCAGGGCAAAGCCCTGCTGCAGGAGGGTCCACAGAAGAAGAAAAAGCTGACAGCCTCAAAAGAACCTTTTATGCCTTCCCTCCTTTTCATTAATCAGAATAACTGAGTTGTTTTCAAGATGCATTAGGGAAAGTGTGGCATTACAGCAGGAATAGAAGATAGTCTCTGCCCTTGAAGAACTTTAAAAGCTGGTTAAGGAGGCAAAATACAAGTATTCGAAGCCTTCCTAAAGCAGTATATGTGCAGGTGCAAATCGATAGCTCAACAGAAATTTAAGTGATGGGGATACAGAAAAGTGAAATGATTTCTCCTGGCCTGTTCAGAGGCTTTCTAGAAGGGGTGAGGTATCGGACTTTAAAGAAAGGGATAAACATGAATTGAGGAGAAAAGGAAAGGAATTCCTCTTTCATTGTTTTTTTTTTTTTTTTTGGTTTTTCGTTTTTTGGCAATCAGCTTCCCTAGGTTGAATGGGCACAATATTGATGGTGTTATCTGGTAAATAATTAGATGCATTTACAAATGCTAATCATACTAATCTTTGATATGGGCCTTCTGTTCCAAGTATAGGAAATCTGTGACAATGAGTTTTAATAGAAGGTGTTTGGATGGAAAATTACCGGCATAGATATAAAAATATCAATTAGTGAGCTAAAATCATCCTACTTTATCTCTTTTCTTAGATATCTAAATCATTCTCCTATGAATTTCTTTAATAAGTGTTTCCTATTTTTTTCCCTTTTGGTTTTTAGAAGCAAATCTAATAGCCTGTTTCAGAGACTAAATTTCGTAAGTCTCAAATGATGGGAAAAATCTAATTGTTATTGAATTGCATGAAAATATTTTTCTCTTGAAATAAGAGCTCATTTTGAGCTTCAAGGACTCTTAAGTTCTAAGAGTTTAGATTAGGTTGAAATAATTTATTCTACTTTAAAAGTTTACATTGTTTAGGTTCCCAGAACAAGATACAGATTTTTAAGTTCTTTGAGGCCAGAAACTAAGTCTTATTTGTGTTTTGCAAGGCATTTAGTACAAGTTACACCTTCAGTAATAAACAGTGACTTTAATTCTCATGGTATTTTAGTTTTTATTGATTGAGTTGTCTTTTAGTCACCAGAAAGGAAACCGATGTGCAAATTTGCTACAATAAACTTAAAAAAAATTATCTAAAATAACTTTTAAGATAAATATTTCCATCAGTGATTTTTGTTCTTTCGTTAGAAGAATCTATGTAGAACATTTTAGGGTAAGGCCTTGGTTTGAGTCTATTGAATGTGTTCAGCAGAGCAGAGAAACTTCCCATTCCATTGTGATAGGTTCAGAAGTCATTTTAAAATCTGTTCAGAGGGGGGAAAAAAAGACGATTTTCAGTTTGTTGCTGAGGATTTTTAAAATGGCTTACAAACGTGTTCCACTAACCCACTGAAATTCAGTTACCCTGGGGGAAAGGAGCTATTGTTAGGTGTTAGGTGATACCTGGGAATTGCCAATACCTGACTGAACAGTGCTCAGGACCCCGCAGGTCCCACAGAGGCTGGCTCTGCCAAGTTGTGCCCTGTGTTTCAGATCATCTGGGGTGCAAGGCCTGCTGTGATTCCATTAAGCCATTCCTTGGCTGACCTTCACAAGTGGCTTTAGAATATGGAAATAAATTTGAACAATATGTATGTGTTCCTTAAATCATTCAAAGAGAGTGTATTAGTGTTTGCTAATGGAAGATTTAAGTGGGACATTAAGGAAAAGTGGCAGACCGGGATTCTTAATGTGGAGCTCATCGTTTTGCTTCTAACTCACGGGGTTATTGTGAGGAAGCGAGAGAATGAGAAGCACCTCGCTCTGGAGTATGTGCTCCATGGCTGCTGGTGCCTGCTCCCTTTTCTTTTTGCTGGTAATGTTTCTGCTTAACATTTTTGTAAAGTATGTTAATGACTTTATCAGCATGGATAGTATGTATGTTTAACTTGAACATAGTTTTCAAAGATTAGAGATTCTAGCAAAATACTCCTGTAATTTAAAAACAGAATGAGAAAACACATACTTTGAGATAAAGTTGGAGCTTGTTTTCTGTGCTGTACAAACTTGTCACTTTTTTCTTTTTGCCTTTGGAAAGTTTCACATTAACAGCATGAGAACTTAAAAATACATTGATGTTGAAAGAGCTTAACTAAATATTTTAAATTGGTGGTATTGGAAAGAGATTCTGTAAAAATCCAATTAAACTTTTGAAAGCTCTATCCTGTTGAAATATAACTTAAAGGAAGTCAGTTTGGTTTCCCAGAAGTACTGTGCATAGTGTTTCTGGCTGAGGAAGAAAGGCCCAAGTCTGCTGTTTGGCCAGAAATTGGGTACCAGCTTCCTCTACGATGTTTTACTTGAATGGTGTTGACACTTGAACAAATCCCATAGAAACTGCCCCAAGTGGGGGATAGTTGTCCTTACTTTTATGGTAAGACTTGGCCCCAGTAACTAACATTCCAGACACTGGTAGTATTCTTGGCTGAATAATCTATAGATGTGCATAAATTGAGAGCAAAACCCCAAATGTTTTAGAAACTTTAATGGCTACCGTATTTCAAGCAATCAGTAAAGTAAACTTTAAAAAATACTGGTGCAGTTTATTGCTTCATAGCCAATAAAAATAGTGAACAAAAAGAGTCTAGTGTCCCTTGTTTCTTACATAAACTCTGAAAATTCAGTTCTGCTATTTAATTATTAAATTCAAAAGACTAGAATGATTTCTTTTAAAATTGGGAGCACTATAGGAATTTTTTTCCTTGTCTCAGACATCAGAAATAGCTTTTTCTTTCCATTAAATGACAGTAAAGGCCGGGCGCGGTGGCTCAAGCCTGTAATCCCAGCACTTTGGGAGGCCGAGACGGGTGGATCACGAGGTCAGGAGATCGAGACCATCCTGGCTAACACAGTGAAACCCCGTCTCTACTAAAAATACAAAAAACTAGCCGGGCGAGGTGGCGGGTGTCTGTAGTCCCAGCTACTCAGGAGGCTGATGCAGGAGAATGGCTTAAACCCAGGAGGCAGAGTTTGCAGTGAGCTGAGATCCGGCCACTGCACTCCAGCCTGGGCGACAGAGCGAGACTCCGTCTCAAAAAAAATAAATAAATAAAAAAAATAAAAAAAATAAAAATAAATGACAGTAAAGTATTTAACCAATATGTTTGTTTCTGTGGTTTATTTTTCACAGGGAACAAAAACTAATAGTACTGTGCAAAATTATTTTTTGTGATGATTTACATCCATAAATGTGATATCTATATTTACTACTGGTGTTAAAATATTTTTATATATCAAATATTTTATGTGATTGTAAGTGCAAGAACGTGATCTATACTTTGTTTCATAAAAGGCTTGAATGTCTTAGGTTAAATTTCTGGTTCGAATTTCCTATGAGGGGAGGAAAAATTCTAGAATTGAGATGTGCGTTTTTAAAGTGGATTGATAGGAATCAGAAAGGGAATTAAAACCAAAACTGTCTGAGTCAGAGGCAGAGGAGAGAAGAGAGGAAGTATGGCACAGCAGTTCCATACCATGGGAAATGCAGGTGAAATCTGAAGGGAAGGAAATTGGGACCACTTTCATGTGGTCTGTTTTGGCACTTTCTTCTTTGTCCCTATGGGATTTTGTCTGAGAGTCAGAGTGGTTATCAGGACAACGAAAATATTAACCACAAATTGTAGAAATCTCAGTTGATGAGGACAGGGTCTTTTAAAGTTTAGACTGACTTAGTTAATCCTACAACTTCCTGAACATGATACTGCTAAATTAGGCAGAAAGGTTGTGCAGTTTCTGTTTCGTCAGAACTAAACAAGTGTTCAAAGCAACTCTGAGGTTGCTCCCTCTCAGAAGAAAAGATTTTTGTAAGAGAGTTTAAGAGGTAAAAAGGTATCTGTATAAAACTCAGCAGTAAGCCAATAATACTTTAATGTACAAATTTATCTCACAAATTCTTATCAAAAAAATAAAATTCATAGAAAATCATAAAATCATAAATGTAGGAACTGCTAGTTAATGCTCACTGAAAGAACGTTTTGGTATTTATTCCTACTGGAATACATGATCTCCAGTAGGATTCATTCACCAACAGTGAATTAAGACTACATTATGAATATTTAGTAGTTTTGAAAGTTAAACAGCTGGCAAACTTTGGAGAGCATTAGGAATAATATACATTACAGGATGGGAGGGAGGAACATACCAACTCACTACTCAAGGGAAGAGAACTGTGGACGAATGGAATGGGTAGGTTGAACAATTTCAGACTTTTAGAGGTATATTACACATGTAAGCTCCATGAGGCCAGCCATTTTTATTTTGTTAACCGTTGTATCGCAAGTATTTGGGACAGTTCCTGGCCTATAATTTTTTTTTTTTTTTTTTTTTTTTTTTTTTTTTTTTTTTTGAGACGGAGTCTTGCTCTGTTGCCCAGGCTGGACTGCAGTGGCCGGATCTCAGCTCACTGCAAGCTTCGCCTCCCGGGTTTACGCCATTCTCCTGCCTCAGCCTCCCGAGTAGCTGGGACTACAGGCGCCCGCCACCTCGCCCGGCTAGATTTTTGTATTTTTTAGTAGAGACGGGGTTTCACCGTGTTAGCCAGGATGGTCTCGATCTCCTGACCTCGTGATCCGCCCGTCTCGGCCTCCCAAAGTGCTGGGATTACAGGCTTGAGCCACCGCGCCCGGCCCCTGGCCTATAATTGATGCTTGGCGAATTGTTTATAGAATGAATTTTGGGCGCAACACTTGACAAAGGAAAACTAAATACAAGTCAACAAATGTCACAGTTGTTACAGTTGTTTCATGGTCTAACCTTTTTACCAGTGTGAAGTTATCAGTACCAGAGTGTTTTGCTTCAGTCTGCAAAAAGAGGGTGTGAAGATGTGTGTGAATCTCAAAAAGTGAATGCCCTAATAGTCCATTTTGGAGGCCATGTGTTCAAGTGAACTGATTTATGAGCTGCAAGCTTCAACCTGGCTAATTTAGAAACATCTAATACCAGTTTCTGGTTAAGCAATTGTGGTACATGAAATTCATTGTATAGGTGATTCGTGCAACAGCTTCTGAATTTTTTCCTCCCTCATCCACCTTACAGCCATTAGTCCTATAATAATTTAATTTGGGTTTGTTGGTATAGAAACTGTATTTGCACAATAATGATAAAGCCACTCAGGCTCATCTAGTCATTTCCTGGATTTATGTGTGTAGGAGTACATAAAAATAAGGGCACTGAATCATTTCGCATTTGCCTAAAATTGCTTTTCTTCAGTTGTTCAAAGGTACACAAAATGCTTTTTTCTTTATAAGGTAAAAAATACTTGGAGGTTATAAGAAATAACTCTTAACTAGCTTACTCTGTGTGGCTTTGATATGTATTTACTCATAATGGAATTCATGAGCTTTCCTTCCTTCGCTTGGCCAAGATTTTTTTTCTTTGAAATTCCTTCTCCAGTGTTATCTAGGATGTTTGCATTACAAGCAGGCCGCCTCACCTCCTTTGTTTGTTGTCACAGGTGAAAAGCCATACAAGTGCACCTGGGAAGGCTGCGACTGGAGGTTCGCGCGATCGGATGAGCTGACCCGCCACTACCGGAAGCACACAGGCGCCAAGCCCTTCCAGTGCGGGGTGTGCAACCGCAGTTTCTCGCGCTCCGACCACCTGGCCCTGCACATGAAGAGGCACCAGAACTGAGCGCTGCCCATGCCACCCGACCCGTTCCAGGTCCCCGGGCTCCCTTTCAAACAACAAACCTAACTGTTCCTATATATATATATATAAAAAAAAAAAAAGAAAAGAAAACAACAAAAACTGGAAATGTATATTTTGTATATTTGAGAAAACAGGGAATACATTGTATTAATACCAAAGTGTTTGGTCATTTTAAGAATCTGGAATGCTTGCTGTAATGTATATGGCTTTACTCAAGCAGATCTCATCTCATGACAGGCAGCCACATCTCAACATGGGTAAGGGGTGGGGGTGGAGGGGAGTGTGTGCAGCATTTTTACCTAGGCACCGTCATTTAATGTGACAGTGTTCAGTAAACAAATCAGTTGGCAGGCACCAGAAGAAGAATGGATTGTATGTCAAGATTTTACTTGGCATTGAGTAGTTTTTTTCAATAGTAGATAATTCCTTAGAGGTATACAGTGTACCTGGCAATTCACAAATAGCCATTGAACAAATGTGTGGGTTTTTAAAATATATATACATATATGAGTTGCCTATATTTGCTATTCAAAATTTTGTAAATATGCAAATCAGCTTTATAGGTTTATTACAAGTTTTTTAGGATTCTTTTGGGGAAAAGTCATAATTCTTTTGAAAATAACCGTAAATACACTTACAGTTAGAATTTGTGGTAAGATACCTCTCAACATTACCAAAATCATTTCTTTAGAGGGAAGGAATAATCATTCAAATGAACTTTAAAAAAGCAAATTTCATGCACTGATTAAAATAGGATTATTTTAAATACAAAAGGCGTTTTATATGAATTATAAACTGAAGAGCTTAAAGATAGTTACAAAATACAAAAGTTCAACCTCTTACAATAAGCTAAACGCAATGTCATTTTTAAAAAGAAGGACTTATGATGTCGTTTTCACATATGACAATGTTGCATTTACGATGCAGTTTCATGTACCGAAACGTTGAATTGATGCAGTTTTCATATATCAAGATGTTCGCTCCTGCAGTACTGTTGGTTAAATGACAATTTATGTGGATTTTGCATGTAATATACAGTGAGACACAGTAATTTTATCTAAATTACAGTGCAGTTTAATCTCTTAATACTGACTCAGTGTCTGCCTTTAAATATAAATGATATGTTGAAAACTTAAGGAAGCAAGTGCTACATATATGCAATATAAAATAGTAATGTGATGCTGATGCTGTTAACCAAAGGGCAGAATAAATAAGCAAAATGCCAAAAGGGGTCTTAATTGAAATGAAAATTTAATTTTGTTTTTAAAATATTGTTTATCTTTATTTATTTTGTGGTAATATAGTAAGTTTTTTTAGAAGACAATTTTCATAACTTGATAAATTATAGTTTTGTTTGTTAGAAAAGTTGCTCTTAAAACATGTAAATAGATGACAAACGATGTAAATAATTTTGTAAGAGGCTTCAAAATGTTTATACGTGGAAACACACCTACATGAAAAGCATAAATTGGTTGCTGTTTTGCTTCTTTTTCCCTCTTATTTTTGTATTGTGGTCATTTCCTATGCAAATAATGGAGCAAACAGCTGTATAGTTGTAGAATTTTTTGAGAGAATGAGATGTTTATATATTAACGACATTTTTTTTTGGAAAATAAAAAGTGCCTAAAAGATGTATGTTGTGCTTTTCTTCTTTACCTGCAATAAAGGGTCTGATCAGGGCAGTTAGTGAGAAATCAATTCCACACATTTGTAGAAGAGCCACAGTGAACCTGTATGTACTTAAGACAGGGATTTATTTTTTGAGACGGAGTCTCGCTCTGTCACCCAGGCTTGAGTGCGGTGGCGCTCACTGCAACCTCCGCCTCCCAGGTTCAAGTGATTCTCCTGCCTCAGCCTCCCGAGTAGCTGAGATTACAGGCGTACGCCACCACGCCTGGCTAATTTTTGTATTTTTAGTAGAGACAGGGTTTCACCATATTGGCCAGTCTGGTCTTGTGAACGCCTGACCTCGTGATCCACTCGCCTCAGCCTCCCAAAAGTGCTAGGATTACAGGCATGAGCCACTGCGCCCAGCTGGGGGATTTATTTTTTAAATATAATTGGCATAAAGGGAGTCACAATTCACGAATTTGGCCACATAATGCATGAGACCACCGTCAGCATCCTTGGTTGAAAACAGCATACAGTTAACTTGCATGTCCTAGTCTGGAGATTTTGTCGTCAGAGGAAAGCAAAGCAAGAATTGGTGTAACAGTTAAAAAAAAATTTATAATTTGGTTTTATTCCGCAGCAACAAGTACACCTAGAACCTACATCTTGGTTTCTTTTTTTTTTTTTTTTTCTTTTTTTTGAGACTATCACACAGGCTGGAGTGCAGTGGCGTAATCTTGGCTCACAGCAACCTCCACCTCTGGTTCAAGGGATTGTCTTGCTTCAGCCTTCTGAGTAGTTGGGGTTACAGGCACGTACCACCATGCCCAGCTAATTTTTGTATTTTTTGTAGACATGGGATTTCACCATGTTGGCCAGGCTGGTCTCAAACTCCTGACCTCAAGTGATCCACCCTCTTTGGCCTCCCAAAGCACTGGGATTACAGGTTTCAGCCACCACGCCCGGCCTAGGTCTCGTTTTTATTATTACTTTTAATTATACTTTAAGTTCTGGTGTACATGTGCAGAATGTGCAGGTTTGTTACACAGGTATACACATGCCATGGTGGTTTGCTGCACCCATCAACCTGTCATCTACATTAGGTATTTCTCCTAATGCTCTCCCTCCCCCAGCCCCCAACCCCCTGACAGGCCCCAGTGTGTGATGTTCCCCTTCCTGTGTCCATGTGTTCTCATTATTCAGTTCCCACTTATGAGTGAGAACATGCAGTGTTTGGTTTTCTGTTCTTGTGTTAGTTTGCTGAGAACGACGGTTTCCTAGATCTTGGTTTCTTTTTTTTTTTTTTTTTTTGAGACGGAGTCTCGCTCTGTTGCCCAGGCTGGAGTGCAGTGGCCAGATCTCAGCTCACTGCAAGCTCTGCCTCCCGGGTTCACGCCATTCTCCTGCCTCAGCCTCCCGAGTAGCTGGGACTACAGGCGTCTGCCACCTCGCCCGGCTAATTTTTTGTGTTTTTAGTAGAGACGGGGTTTCGCCGTGTTAGCCAGGATGGTCTCGATCTCCTGACCTTGTGATCCGCCCGACTCGGCCTCCCAAAGTGCTGGGATTACAGGCTTGAGCCACCGTGCCCGGCCGATCTTGGTTTCTAATACCATTGTCCAATTTTTTAAAAAATGAGCTCCTTAGAGAAACAGCTGATTCTAAGACTGGAGTGGGAAACATGCAAGTCCAGAGCATCCTGTAGTGTAAGAAAGTGATATATCAGAAGGAATATAGGAAGCGATGAAAAAGAAAACCCGGCTGGATACGGTGGCTCACACCTGTAATCCCAGCACTTTGGGAGGCCAAGGCGGGCAGATAACCTGAGGTCAGGAGTTCAAGACCAGCCTGGCCAACATGGTGAAACGCCATCTCTACTAAAAATACAAAAAGTAGCCAGGTGTGGTGGCAGGCGCCTGTAATCCCAGCTACTTGGGAGGCTGAGGCAGGACAATCGCTTGAACCCAGGAGGCAGAGGTTGCAGTGAGCCGAGATTGCGCCACTGCACTCCAGCCTAGGGTACAAGAGCAAGACTTCCTCTCAAAAAAAAAAAAAAAAAAGAAAAAGAAAACCCTACAATAATGGGGGTATGACAGCAACAAAGTAAAGCAGGATTGCATTATAACATAGTATAAAACTATCCCTTTGTCTATACTGACACAAATGGTTGCATAAATAGAAGAGAGAGATCTTTGCAGAATGATTCCAAGTACGTTTTTAAGATACTTCATCCTCAAAGAGGGGAAGAAAACTGTCTACTCTTCAGTGTGGGCTACATATAGTGACTTCCTTCCAAAGATTACCTTGTGGAAAGGAGGAGAGGAGGAAGAGCAGCTTTACAGTGGAGAAGTCTGCCCACACCCACCTCAACCAGTTGATCAAGGTCCACCTCAGCAGTGATAAGTCACGCTGATAGTGTGTACCCTTGATATGATGTGATGAAAATGGAACTTTGCTTCTCCTTCTGAAAACCTGTACCCCAGCATGATCATGAGAAACACATCAGACAAACCGCAATTGAGGGATACTCCACAAAATACCTGATCAGTATTCCTCAAACTATCAGGCCATCAAACACAAAGTCTGACAGATTGTCAAAGTCAAGAGACATGACGATACAATGTCACGTGGCATGTGGATGGGATTCTAGAACAGAAAAAGGGCACTGGGCGAGAATGGAGGAATTTGAATAAAGTATAGAATTTCACTAATGTATCTTTTCTTTCTTTTTTTTTTGAGATGGAGTCTCGCTCTGTAGCCCAGGCTGGAATGCAGTGGTGTGACCTTGGCTCACTGCAACCTCTGCCTCCTGGGTTCAAGTGATCTTTTCACTTCAGCACCTCCCTGCCCGCCTGCCCGAGTAGCCGGGATTACAAGTGTGCGTCACTCGGCTAGTTTTTGTATTTTTCGTAGAGACAGGGTTTTACCATGTTGGCCAGGCTGGTCTTGAACTCCTGACCTCAAGTGATCTGCCCACCTTCGCCTCCTAAAATCCTGGGATTATAGGTGTGAGCCACCACGCCCCTTTCGGCTGTAATGTGCCCATATTGATTCATTAATTGTGACAAATGTATCATACTAATATAAGCTTTAATAGGGGAAACTGGGGATGGGGTTAGAAGAATTCTATTATCTGCAATACTTCAGTAAATCTACAACTACTAAAATAAAAATGTTAGTTAAAAAAAAGTGAAGAAAGGCCAGGCATGGTGGCTCACGCCTGTATTCCCAGCACTTTGGGAGGCCAAGGTGGGCAGATCACGTGAGGTCAGGAGTTCAAGACCAGCCTGGCCAACATGGTGAAACCCTATCTCTACTAAAAATAGAAAAAGTGCCGGGCGTGGTGGCAGGCACCTGTAATCCCAGCTACTCAGGAGGCTGAGGCAGGAGAATCACTTGAACCCAGGAGGCAGAGGTTGCAGTGAGCCAAGATCGCGCCACCGCACTCCAGCCTGGGGGACAAGAGCAAGACTTCCTTTCAAGAAAAATAAATAAAGTGAAGAAAAATCAGTAGTATCACTATTACATATTCTCACAATAAATGTTATGGGGGAGGGATCCCCAATGTTCTCAGATCTGAAGTAAAAACTGCAGTTATGTATTTTGGCAACATGTTTATTCAGTCTCATTATTTGACTACTTACTCTTCCCAATCATTGGAGTAATATCTAGCTCAAGAATATTACACACTTTATTCCTTTGCCACAACTTTTTCCCTCCCTCCCTCCCTTCCTTCTTTCCTTCCTTCCTTCCTTCCTTCCTTCCTTCCTTCCTTCCTTCCTTCCTCTTTTCTTTCTTTTCTTTTCTTCCCTTTTATTTCTTTTTCTTTTTCAGATAGAGTCTTGCTCTGTTACCCAGGCTGGAGTGCATGGCATGACCATGGCTCACTCCAGCCTTGACCTCCCAGGTTCAAGCAGTCCTCCCATCTAAGCCTCCCAAGTACCTAGAACTACAGGTGTGAGCCATCATGCCTGGCTAATTTTGTGTGTGTGTGGAGACGGGAGCCTCCCTATGTTGCCCAGGCTGGTCTTGAACTCCTGGGATCAAGGAATCCTTCTATCTTGGCTTCCCAGCTTGTGATTACAGGTGTGAGCTACCGTGCCCACCCCTGCCCTGAAACTTCTTAGATTCTTTTTGTGTTTCAGCTCTAATTGATTGATAAGGAGATGTCAAAAAAATTACTTCCTATTTCTGTGTGAATTGACTTAAACCACTGCAACAATTGAATATATCTAATGTTTGCCAAATTTCCTCTCATATTGCACTGTTGATACAGTGTTGGTGTTGGATTTTTGATAAGGTGTGTGAACATGAAACTGTGATTATAATGCAAGCAAACATGTAATGCCTTGTGTATTTTTAAACAGTATTATTGAGTTTTCAAGGGAAAATGATTTTCAAAAGGCAACTATGCCTAACCAACTTTTCAAAGTTGCAAATAATTTAATTGCTTATCATTGTTACACTCATTAAATGACTATCTGGGTTCAAACATATTCTGACTGTTTATCTGTAAGCAAGCTACAGCAATTAGACAAAAATTGAGCAATATACCAGGTTCCAAGTGCAATTATGTGACTTAATTTCAAATAAGTAATGTTTTGGGGTTAACTATCTTCAGTTAATTTTTATTCTCCCCACTTCTAAGTTATCTTGTTCTGCTTCATTTTGTCATTTCATTCTTACACTGCAGCTCACATTAAGTGTGTCACTTTATGGCATCCAATTAGAGAATCCTTAGATAAACATGACCTGGCCTGCCTACATAAAAATATTTTTAAAAATCTAGCTAAATTCCTTTTCCTATCTGTAACTAAGCCTACCAGACCTTTTTGGATTAACTCGTGGGCTGTAACGTAACAAAGAAGGGCTTTATTCTCTATTACTAAATCTGGTCCCTACTTTGAAGTTAACCAAATTCTATCTTTGGTTAGATTCTTGACTACAGTGTGAAACTAATCAATGGGAGATTTTTTAAAAATTACTCACACTGAAGTGATAGGTGACAAAACCTGGAAATTTATAACTGTTTTAACAGTGACTATTAAGACAAAAAATACAGTGGCTCATGCCTGTAATCCCAGCACTTTGGGAAGTCAAGGCACGAGGACTGCTTGGGCCTACGAGACCCTGTCTCTATAAAAACTAAAAAATGAGCCTGGCGTGTGCTGCGTGCTTGTAGACTCAGCTACTTGGAGACTGAGTGGGAGGATCTCTTGAGCTCAGGAGGTTGAGATTGCAGTGAGCTGTGTTCACACCACTGTACTCCAGCCTGAGCAACAGAATAAGACCTCAGCTTAAAAAAAAAGAAAGAAAGAAAGAAAGAAACGCACAATAAATCCCATTAAAGTTATATATGATTGGAAGAGTTTTGTTACGTGAAAACTCAGAAGTTTCATTTTCGTTTGTAAATCAGCAATCTTTATTCCATCTGTCCCTTTCAGTGCATGTCGTCCCATGAAGGCATTTGGTATTATATAAATGGTAATATTCTTAAATATGAAGGTTAAAGCTTAACGCTATTTGGTACCCAAAGACATTGAATGACTATATATATATATATATATATATATATATGCATATACATATATATGCATATATCCACTCACAGAATCTCGCCAATTGGAACTTGGCGTACTGCCCAATTTTTGTCTAATTGCTATAGTTTGTTTACAAAGAAACAGTAGGAATATATAGATATTGAATAGAAACTCGTATAGACTTCTAGGTAAAGATCTAGCCTTCAGAACTATTTAACAGCTACTTTCATGAAGGAAACAACCCCCAAATCACTTTGTTTCAACCAGCAAGATCTTGCCCAGGACAAAATTGGATGAATAAAGATGACAGTGTCCAAACTCCTGAGTACTGTCCCAGGAACCTCCAAAGACATGCCATGGAGTCAAGTGGTGGCACCTCTTGCTATCTAAAGTTTCAAGAGACCTTCACCCATTGTAAGCATCTAACGCAGGATTTCTTTCAAATGAATTCCTCAGACACACTTGTAGGAAAAGGGCCCTATGGTTAAACAAGGGCCTGCCAAATCTAGAAGATTCACAACACATGCTGGAATAATAAAGTCTCTGAGGTGTTCTGCAATAAATAAACTTAAACCAAAAAAAAAAGACTGTTAACAGTTTAAGTTGTTAATTCTTTAGTTCCCCACTTCTCTTCAAACCCCAACAAAAACACACTTTGAATAGCGAATACTCAGTTAGTCCCCACCCAGTGGAAGAGTGAGGATTTAAAGGCTTATTTTCTGGAGAGGGGAAAGATACAGCATTTCTAAACTGAATAAACAAGCCCCAGTTTCTAGCACGGTGGCTCATGCCTGTAATTCCAGCACTTTGGGAGGCCAAGTCAGGAGGATCATAAGAGGTCAGGTGTTCGGCCGGGCGCGGTGGCTCAAGCCTGTAATCCCAGCACTTTGGGAGGCCGAGACGGGCGGATCACGAGGTCAGGAGATCGAGACCATCCTGGTTAACACGGTGAAACCCCGTCTCTACTAAAAAATACAAAAAACTAGCCGGCCGAGGTGGCGGGCGCCTGTAGTCCCAGCTACTCGAGAGGCTGAGGCAGGAGAATGGCGTGAACCCGGGAGGCGGAGCTTGCAGTGAGCTGAGATCCGGCCACTGCACTCCAGCCTGGGTGACAGCACGAGACTCCGTCTCAAAAAAAAAAAAAAAAAAAAAAAATACAAAAAACTAGCCGGGCGAGGTGGCGGGCGCCTGTAGTCCCAGCTACTTGGGAGGCTGAGGCAGGAGAATGGCGTAAACCTGGGAGGCAGAGCTTGCAGTGAGCTGAGATCCGGCCACTGCACTCCAGCCTGGGCGACAGAGCGAGACTCCGTCTCAAAACAAACAAACAAACAAACAAACAAAAAAAAGAGGTCAGGTGTTCAAGACCAGCCTGGCCAACATGATGAAACCCTGTCTCTACTAAAAATACAAAAATTGGCCAGGCATGGTATCAGGCGCCTGTAGTCCCAACTACTCAGGAGGCTGAGGTAGGAGAAATCGCTTGAACCTGGGAAGTGTGGAGGTTGCAGCCAGCCGAAATTGCGCCACTGCACTCCACTCCAGCCCAGGCAACAGAGTGAGACTCCGTCTCCAAAAAAAAAAAAAAAAAACAGCCCCAGTTGAGGGCAGGAATGATTAAATGAATGTATGCATATTGGAGGCTAAGCTTTTTTATGCAAACGAATGTTTTATGTACTCATTAACATAGTAATTAATGTAAATTACATTCTGATAATGTAAAATATAGTGTATTTGTTAGACCTCAAAAAAGAAACTATAGCATTAACTCAATTTAAGATAACTGGTAAGGCTCTTTAAATTGTTTAGGAGGCTGAGATTTTTTTCTCTTCTTCTCTTGGTTCCCAGAATGCTGGAGGCCAACTCTTTATCAAGGCAGGAGGCTGGAAGAGTCTTTGGAATGGACCAGTCCAAGAGAAATAAGTAAATATATGGAAAATCCCAAGTTCTCCAATAAAATGGCCCAGCCAGATCATTCACAGAGAAACCTACAGATGACTAGACCCACACATGTGCTCAGAGCTTCCAATCAACTCTTTGGTTCCTCGCTGTTAAATTTTAACAGATGACAGGCCACAGTGGCTCATGCCTGTAATCCCAGAACTTAGGGAGGCTGAGGTGGGTGGATCACCTGAGGTCAGGAGTTTGACACCAGCCTGGCCAACATGGTGAAACCTTGTCTCTACTAAAAATACAAAAATTAGCCGGGCGTGGTGGTGGGCGCATGTAATCCCAGCTACTCTGGAGGCTGAGGCAGGAGAATCACTTAAACCTAGGAGGCCAAGGTTGCAGTGAGCCGAGATCGTGCCATTGCACTCCAGCCTGGGCAACAAGAGTGAAACTCCATCTCGAAAATAAATTTTAAAAAATAAAAATAAAAATGAATAAATATTAATGGACAACTAAGAAATAACAGATATCTGAACAAACCATTTAACATGAAAGATAGAGATAAAACAGAGGGCCGGGTGCGGTGGCTCACGCCTGTAATGCCAGCACTTTGGGAGGCAGAGGCGGGCAGATCACAAGATCAGGAGTTTGAGACCAGCCTGACCAACATGGTGAAACCTCGTCTCTAGTAAAAATACAAAAATTAGCCAGCTGTGGTGGTGGGCGCCTGTAATCCCAGCTACTCAGGGGTCTGAGGCAGAAGAATCACTTCAACTCGGGGCGGAGGTGAGCCAAGATCTCACCACTGTACTCCAGCCTGGGTGACAGAGTGAGACTCTATCTCAAAAAAAAAAAAAAAAAAAAAAAAAAAGAAAGAAAGAAAAAAGAAATAAAAGCACAGGAAAGAATCATTTGCCTCTGTGTTTCTGTATTTTCCATGCTGGACTTGGCACACAGTAAATGTTCAGTAAGTATATGTTGACTAAATAAAGGGATCTGTAAAAATATCTCATAATGTTAGGTACCTTAGACTAAGCAAATTATGGTGATCTAAGTCTGAGTGAAAAAATGTAAACACTGGTCATGAATTCTCACCAGAAGCTATTGAAAATCTATTGTTCTGTGTTGCAGTAGGAAATGCCTTAAAATCAATATGAGAGCATTTTAAAGTTTAGATATAATAAATTGAAAAATGTTTTTGACAATACTGCTTTGCTGAATAATGGTTGCACTGGGATCTGTATAATAGGATTCAGGGCCACCTCTGAGATCTTCCGGACTTAAATGAACATACCTTGCTAAGTACATCAATCTCTTATGTGCTTGAAAGGAACAAAGACTTAAAAAAGAAATAAAGTGATTTTTTTCCTCTTTGACCCTAAAACGAGCAAAGTTAATCATATACTTTGTGTGTTTACATAGAATATTTTATCTAAGAAGTCACAACTCTTTGAAACAAAATGCAATGATTAACTGGCCCCCATATCATTGTGTATTAGATTAGTATCTTGTCCCTGTGTCTACCTGAGGAGACATCTACATGAAAGCACTAAATGAAAAAAGATGGTAAGTACTGCAAATTTTCTTTTTCTTTTTTGAGACAGAGTCTCACTCTGTCACCAAACTGGAGTGCAGTGGCACAATCTCGGCTCGCTGCAGCCTCTGCCTCCTGGGTTCAAGTGATTCTCCTGCCTCAGCCTCCCAAGTAGCTGGGACTACAGGTGCACACTACCACGCCCAGCTAAATTTTTGTATTTTTAGTAGAGACGGGGCTTCACCATGTTGGCCAGGATGGTCTCGATCTCTTGACCTTGTAATCAGCCTACCTCTGCTTCCCAAAGTGTTGGGATTACAGGTGTGAGCCGCTGCGCCCAGCCAGTTTCTGTGTGGTCAAGGATATAGAGCTTTACTTGTTTGTTTGTTTTTTTTTTTTTTGAGACAGAGTCTCACTCTTGCTGCCCAGGCTGGACTGCAATAGCCTGATCTTGGCTCACTGCAACCTTCGCCTCCAGGGTTCAAGTGATTCTCCTGCCTCAGGCTTCCGAGTAGCTGGGATTACAGGTGGACACCACCACGCCCGGCTAATTTTTGTGTTTTTAGTAGAGACGGGGTTTCACCGTATTGGCCAGGCTGGTCTCAAACTCCTAATCTCAGGTGATCTGCCTGCCTTGGCCTCCCAAAGTGCTAGGATTACAGGCATGAGCCACCCCATCTGGCCAGAATTTCTTTATTTCTCCAGAGAATGGGGTTTTCCTTCCCCCTCTCTTAAAAATGACACAAAACCAGAAACAAATAACGAAAACAAGCTCAATAATTTCCCCCCAAACACAAAAGGCTTTGTGAGTGTACATTTTGTTGAAAATGTCACTGATTCCTCTTTGACTATTAATTTTTCTTGGGTTCCGGATTCACCTGACTTACATGACTTCAAGTGAATTGTGGAGCTGTAAAAACCCAGGTGATAGAGCCAGAGTGAGTGACGAGACTCCTTTTTCTGTCTCACCTTATGCAGGGCTTGTAAGAGGTGGTGGAGAAGCAAAGCTTTTGTAGAACTGCAGTACCAAATTACACTTGTCATCACTGTAATAGGAGCTTGGGAAGATAGTTATCTTCCCAACCTGTTTCTCCAGAATATTTCATACATTTTACACAAACATAAATAAGAATTTTAATTGAGTACTTTTACAATTGTAGCATTCCGTACTCCAGATGTCTTGAATGCTGTCTTGGTTGTCATAAAAATGTCCACCAAATGAGTAGATTGTTATAAAAATTGAAAAGGCCAATAGACCATTAAAGATCCTCCCCTTAAGGCTTACCTATCAGAATGTGAGGTATTTCTTTGTTGAAAGACGTGTTTAGTTTCCTGCCTTGACAATGTGATTGTTAGGACATTACTGGCAATGCTAATGTTTTGACCAAAAGCGAAACAAATGAAGAGATTTTATGTTTTATTTTGTTTTTCTTTTTTCAACTACGTGTAATCCTGGAATGGCATCAGATAAACAAGGTCTAAAAGACTGAAAATTAAAAATAATAAAAGCAGAGCCAGTTACTCGGGGGTAGTAAGAAGGAACTAAATATTGTGATAGATAGATACAAAGTACTTAGATCTTCCAGGCATTTTACTAAGAATATTTTCCTTTAAGAAAATTAGAGATATTTCACAAATGTTACTTTTTTGAGCTAATTTATTTAAACTTTTTATGAGTGTTTAAAGAAAAAAATGATAACATTGTCTGTGCGGGTTCTAATAGATATAACACATTTGACAACCATAGTAAAAAAGCAGAGAGATGGTGAATGGACTTGTATGGTTCCAAGGTTTCCAGATTTTACATGAAGTAGTTCAGTATTAACTCTACACTGTGAAAAGTTAAATAAAAGGTAAACTTTCTGTAAAGTTATAGGCTGGACGCAGTGGCTTACACCTGTAATCCCAGCACTTTGGGAGGCCAAGGCAGGAGGATTGCTTGAGTCCAGGAGTCTGAGACCAGCCTAGGCAACATAGACCTCATTTCTACAAAAAACAAGAAAATTAGCTGGGCATGGTGGCATGAGCCTGTAGTCCCAGCTACTCAAGATGCTGGGGTGGCAGGATCCGTCGAGCCCAGAGGTGGAGGCTGCAGTGAGACGTGACCACACCACCACACTCTAACTTGGGCGACAGAGTGACTTTGTCCTAAAAAAAAAAAAAATATATATATATATATATAATATAATCTATAATGTATTATATAATAATATATAATATTACATATAATACATTAATAATATATAATAATATATAATATTACATATAATATATAATATTACATATTATATATTATATAATATGTACATATATGCATATATAATATGTACATATAATATATAACATATAATATTATATATTATTATATTATATATGTTATATATTATATAATATATATGATATATAATATATAATATATTACATTATATATAATATAAATTATATATAATATATATAGTAATCTCCAAGAAAAGAGTAAAAAAATACGAGACATAGCTAAAAAGGAGATAGATAAAATAGAATTTTTTTTTTTTTTTTTTTTTGAGACGGAGTCTTGCTCTGTTGCCCAGGCTGGACTGCAGTGGCCGGATCTCAGCTCACTGCAAGCTCCGCCTCCCGGGTTTACGCCATTCTCCTGCCTCAGCCTCCCGAGCAGCTGGGACTACAGGCGCCCGCCACCTCGCCCGGCTAGATTTTTGTATTTTTTAGTAGAGACGGGGTTTCACCGTGTTAGCCAGGATGGTCTCGATCTCCTGACCTCGTGATCTGCCCGTCTCGGCCTCCCAAAGTGCTGGGATTAAAGGCTTGAGCCACTGCGCCCGGCCGATAAAATAGAATTTTAAAGAAATATTCAAATACTTAGAAAGCAGGGAAGTAAGAGAGATACAAAACATCAGTGGGAAAAAAGAGAAAAAAATAGTAAAATGGTTAACTTAAATCCTACTGTTTCAATTGTTGCATTAAACGTGAATGGGCTAAAAAAAAATAGACTTTTGGCTGGGCGTGGTGGCTCACGCCTGCAATCCTGGCAGTTAGGGAGGCCACACTAGGAGGATCCCTTGAGCTCAAGGGTTCAAGACCAGCCTGGGCAGCATAGGGAGACCCTGTCTCTACAAAAAAGTAAAAATAATTAGCCCAGTATTGTGGCGCACCCCTGTAGTCCCAGCTACCAGGGGTGCTGAGGTGGGGGGATTGCTTGAGCCCTGGAAGTTGAGCCTTCAGTGAGCTGTGATGGTACCACTCAATGCCAGCCTGGGTCACAGAGCAAGACCATGTCTCAAAAAAAAGGTAAAATTTTTTTTCTGTTAAGTGTTAAAGGCCTAAGTTCATTTTTGGAGGTGCCTGTTTATTATTTTTAGGGGAAAACACCTTCCCTGGATGGCACATTTAATTACACAGATGTAAAGCAAGGATCTACACATTGTTCTGGAGATAAGTTTGTATGTAGCCATTACTGATAATCTGACTCTGGCCCAGTGGCAACTGAACCTTGGCAAGGGGCTTATTCCCTGAGTAGATGTGTGTGGCCCAGTAACTGGTAAGAGATGAAGCAACAAAGAGCTGGAACACTTGGGGGGCCTGCATCCTTGTCTCAGGTCTTCCTGGATTGAGTGTTAGCAAAGAGGAAAGTGATACGGTCTTTCTTTTTGAAAAAATCAACAATTTGTTTTCCATAACTATATGTTGTTTTCATTTTTTTCTTTTTCTCTTTTTTAATAATAGAGATGAGGGTCTCATTATGTTGCCCAGGCTGGTCTCAAACTCCTTGGCTCAAGCAATCCTCCCACCTTGGCCTTCCAAAGTGCTGAGATTACAAGGCATGAGTCACGGTGCCTGGCCACTATACCTCTATAATTACTTTGAGAGGTGTAGCCATCATAGCATGACTATAGACAACATTAATCAAAGATGATACAATAAACAGTGACCAAGAGAAGAACTGTAGTAACGAACAGCAAGGGGCTGTTTTGGGGGAAAGTGGTAGTCAAATGAATTTGGAGTCACCTGTCAGGTGACTAGATGTAATCTTGTAAGGTCGGTGGTCGCAGTATGCTGAAACCCAGGGAGTTTTTCCTGACATAACTAACATACGATTTGCCAGGGTACCATGTCAGGCCCTTGAGCCTAGCACACATGACTTCCCTTACTATAATCCTATAATTCGCTTCTTATTGTAGCAATTTTATAGATGAGAACAATGACGCCCAGGAAGGTTAAGGAACTCGTTTTCCTCATGGAAACATAGCTAGTAAGAGACACAGCTGGCTGTTCTGACTTGAACTCATTGACTCTTTTTCTTTTTTTTTTTGAGTTGGAGTCTCACTCTGTCACCCAGGCTGGAGTGTAGTCGAGCGATCTCGGCTCACTGCAGCCTCCGCCTCCCAGGTTCAAGCGATTCTCCTACCTCAGCCTCCCGAGTAGCTGGGACTACAGGTGTGCACCACCATGCCCAGCTAACTTTTGTATTTTTAGTAGAGACAGGGTTTCACCATGTTGGCCAGGCTGGTCTCGAACTCCTGACCTAGTGATCCACCCATCTCAGACTCCCAAGGTGTTGGGATAACAGGCATGAGCCACCGCGCCCGGCCCTCATTTACTCTTTCCACAGTAGCATACCTGTTTCAAGAGGCATGCTCTATATAGGGAAGTCCATCAGAATCTGGGAATTAAGGAAACAGGACGTGAAGGTAACTTTCAGCTCATCTAGAGGGTTCCCCAGGCTCCCTTTAGGGCAGGATCTGTTCCAGGGTGCAGCCAGCCTGAGCCTGCCAAGAGTAGTAGGTGAGCCCTGTAAGACCACGGTAAGTGGGTTCATCTGCCTGGAGAGAGATGCGCCAATCCTGACTGTCTCTTGAGGGATAGTGGAGGATCAGAGCTGCCAAGATCAAACCCTGTAGCTTGGGAGGATCTCAAGCAAGTGCTTTGTCGACTCAAAAAACCTTCATCCAAGCCAAGTAAGACAAGCGGACTGTGAGAAGGGAATAAGTGCATTGCTGGTGATTATACCTACAGAGAGGCAGGAATAAAGGGAGAGAACAACGCTTCCAGACCTTTGATCTTTACCTGCCACAGGCCTCTCCTCCCCTTCTAGCCGACTTCCTGAGGCAGGAAATGGTGACATCACCCTGCGTTTGTCAGCACTCTCCTGTTCTGAGTCATCGGGATTGCTGGCATAGTTATCCATAAGATTTCCAAGTAGATTATTTACTCCCCTTTTAGGGGCTTGGTATTGCACCATGCCACCTTCCCTCAGTGTCCTGTCAGACCTCTGTTCAGTTCAAGATTTCCTCCTTGGAATGTCATTCGGTGTCCTTACAGGTAGTATCTTCTAACTTTTATTAACATTATCCTTTATTAACCGACTCTAAGTTGGGGGTGGTAGGTCATAAAAATATGCAGTTGAATGAATTACAGTTAATTTTAACCATTCCTCCATTGTTGGACATGAATCTAGTTTCCAGTTATTTACTATTACAGACCATGTCAAAGGAAACATCTTTATACATCCATGTGTGCATATGTTTTTTTTTTTGAAACAGGCTTTCATTCTGTCCCTCAGGCTGGAGTGCAGTGGTGTGATCACAGTTCACTGCAGCCTCAAAATCCTAGGCTCAAGTGATCCTCCTACCTCAGCCTCCTGAGTAGCTGGTTGCACACCACAGTGCCTGGTTAATTTTTGCATTTTTGTATAGACGGGGTTTTACCATGTTGCCCAGGCTGGTCTTGAACTCCTGGGCTCAAATGATCCACCCACCTCGGCCTCCCCAAGTGCTGGGATTATAGGTGTGAGCCACTGCAGCCTGGCCTGTGTTTGAGTATTTCTGTAGGACAGATCGCTAAATGAGGAACCAGGGATCAAGGGATATAAACATTTATGTTTTTAAATTTATCATATTTAAAACCTTTTTATGGGTTGAGCGTGGTGGCTCACCCTGTAATCCCAGCACTTTGAGAGGCCAAGGCAGATAGATCCCTTGAGCCCAGGAGATGGAGACCACCCTGGGCCACATGGCGAAACCTTGTCTCTACAAAAATACAAAAAGTAGCCAGGTATGGTGACTTGGTGCCTATAAATCCCAGCTACTGGGGAGGCTAAGGGGGGAGGATCACTTGAGCCCAGGAGGCAGAGGTTGTGGAGAGTCAAGATCACGACACTACATTCTAGCCTGGGTGACAGAATGAAACTCTGTCTTAAAAAACAAAACAAAACAACAACCACCACCACCAAACCTCTTTATTATGAAAGTTTGCAACAAATATAAAAATAGAAGAGTATGATGAATACTCACCCTCTTTACAATGATCAACTCTCAGACAGCCTTAATCTACCTGTACTCCCAACTCTTCCCTGTCTTCTTTCCCCTAGATTATTTGAAAGCAAACCTCAGACACCATATAATTTCATCTGTAAATATTTTAGTATGTAGGCCGGGTGCGATGGCTCACACCTATAATCCCAGCATTTTGGGAGGCCGAGGAGGGCGGGTCATTTGAGGTCAGGAGTTTGAAACCAGCTTGGCCAACATGGTGAAACCCCGCCTCTACTAAAAATACAAAAGTAAGCCAGGGGTGATGGTGGGTGCCTGTAATCCCAGCTTCTCAGGAGCTGAGGCAGGATAATTGCTTGAATCCGGGAGGCAGAGGTTGCAGTGAGCAGAGATCATACCATTGCACTCCAACCTGGGTGACAAAGCGAGACTCCATCCATCTCAAAAAAAAGAAAATAATATATACATTTTAGTATATACCACTTAAAGATGACTGCAGCCTTAAACTTCTGGGCTCAAGGGATCCTCCTGCCTCAGCCTCCTGAGTAGCTAGAACTACAGGCATGTGCCACCATGCCCGGCTAATAATTTTTAAATATCATCCAAATATGGATGATATATTTTAGCCATGCGTGGTGGCTCACGCCTGTAATCCCAGCACATTGGGAACCGAGGAGGGTGGATCACTTGAGGTCAGGAGTTTGAGACCAGCCTAGCCAACATGGGGAGACCCTGTCTCTACTAAAAATACAAAAAAAAATGAGCTGGGCATGGTGTGTGTGCCTGTAATCCCAGCTACTTGGGAGGCTGAGGCTGGAGAATTGCTTGAACCTGGGAGGCGGAGTTTGCGGTGAGCTGAGATCTCGCCATTGTACTCCAGCCTTGGCAACAAGAGTGAAACCCCATGTCAAAAAAAAAAAAAAAAAAAAAGTCATTTTAAATCTGAATACGTTCTCGAAAATTGTTCTTAAAAAAAGTACTAACTTATCTTTCCACCCACAGTGCTGCTCTTGGGAGCAGGATTCTGGAGAGAAAGGCAAAATTCAAGGGAAAGAGTTTGCCTTTAAGTTTTTTTTTTTTTTTTCCTTTTTTTTTTTTTTTTTTTTTTGAGACGGAGTCTGGCTCTGTCGCCCGGGCTGGAGTGCAGTGGCCGGATCTCAGCTCACTGCAAGCTCCGCCCCCCGGGTTTACGCCATTCTCCTGCCTCAGCCTCCCGAGTAGCTGGGACTACAGGCGCCTGCCGCCTCGCCCGGCTAGTTTTTTGTATTTTTTAGTAGAGACGGGGTTTCACCGTGTTCGCCAGGATGGTCTCGATCTCCTGACCTCGTGATCCGCCCGTCTCGGCCTCCCAAAGTGCTGGGATTACAGGCTTGAGCCACCGCGCCCGGCCTGCCTTTAAGTTTTAACATAGGCTATGTTTTAACACTTAAACTTAAAGAAGGAAGACCAATAAATAGCACTGTAGCAAGAGCAAGAGGAGAAACTGAACCTACCAGTGGTCTGTGAGCTCTCATACATTTAACCCTCCTAAAGTACAGTCTTGAATAACAGACAACATCAAAAGGCAGCTGTGCTTTTCTCAGAATAAAACAGCTGAGCTAAACAACCAAAACCAAACAGCTGTACTGCCTTTGGATTTAGTGTTACATTAAAATTAGATGTTTTCTTTCCCCAGCTTTTTTTTTTTTTTTTTTTTCCTTGGTGGAAGAAGCAATTGAAGAGTTTTATTTCAGACATAAATGTTATGTTCAAATCATTTGCACACAGCCCCCAGTAAAATGTTAGTTATTATGGAAATCTGACTGATGGCATTGTCACTTATAAGGAGAGACCCTCTCTCAATTGTTTTCATTATTCAATACTACTTAATTATTTAGGATTTTCCTGTGTACAGTGAACATCATTGATGTTATAGATATTTGATTAAAACACTATTAATTAAAACACTTTAAACTTGAATTTTATTTTATTTATTTTATTATTATTTTTTGAGATGAGATTCCCTCCCGTTGCCCAGGCTAGAGTGCAATGGTGCGATCTCCGCTCACTGCAACCTCCGCCTCCCGGGTTCAAGCGACTCTCCTGCCTCAGCCTCCTGAGTAGCTAAGATTACAGGCACCCACCACCACGCCCGGCTAATTTTTGTATTTTTAGTAGGGACAGGGTTTCTCCATGTTGGTCAGGTTGGTCTCAAACTCCCAATCTCAAGTGATCCGCCCGCCTCGGCCTCCCAAAGTGCTGGGATTACAGGCGTGAGCCACTGCATCCGGCCACAAGTTTAATTTTTTCAGTTGTTTTTACTTGTTTCGTGGTGTTCTGTACTGGGTAGCGAGGGAACGTTTTTGAACAAGGACAATTAATCTTGGATTACTATGTTAGGTTTACAGGAAGGGCCAGAGTCAGGGAAACCAGGAGCCTATTGAAAAACATCTGAGAGTCGGGTGTGGTGAGAGGCCCAGGCTGGCTGGCTGATCCCTTGGCATTTTGGGAGGCCCAAGCTGGTGGATCCCTTGAGATCAATTGGAACAACAAGGGGAAACCCTGTCTCTACCAAAAGGAAAAGAAAAAAAAAGGGAGAAAGGTGATAAAGACATGAATTGGGCCGGGCGCGGTGTCTCACGCCTGTAATCCCAGGACTTTGGGAGGCTGACGTGGGTGGATCCTGAGGTCAGGATTTCGAGACTTGCCTGACCAACGTGGTGAAACCCCGTCTCTACTAAAAACACGCACACACTATATACATATATATATATATATGTAGCTGGGCGTGGTGGCAGACGCCTGTAATCCCAGCTACTCAGGAGGCTGAGGCAGGAGAATAGCTTGAACCCAGGAGGTAGAGGTTGCAGTCCTGTGGGTGAGCCGAGATCGCACCACTGCACTCCAGCCTGAGAAACAGAGCGAGACTCTATCTCAAAAATGAAAAAAAAACATGAATTGAGGCACTGTGGAAAAAATATTTCCCTTTACCTCTTTGACCAAGAGAAACGAAGTGAACTTTTCTTTTCTTTTTGAAACAGGGTCTCATTCTGTTACCCAGGCTGGAGTGCAGCAGTGCACTCAGTTCACTACAGCCTTGACTTCCTGGGCTCAAGGGATCCTCCCAGCTCAGCCTCCTGAGCAGCTAGGACTATCGACATGGCCATGATGTCCAGCTAAAATTTTTATGTATGTATTTTTTTTTTTAAAGGACAAGACAGTGGATAAAATTTTTAAATTTAAAATTAACTTTTTTTTTTTTATTTTTTAAATACAAACAGGTTTTCACTAAGTTGCCCAGGCTGGTGTCGAACTCCTAGGCTCAATCGATCCTCCCACCTGGGCCTCCCAAAGTGCTGGGATTACAAGTGTGAGCCACTGCACCCAGTCTGAACTTTTCATTTAGTTAACCTTTTCATCAGAATCCTGGAGCTTAAATGAGAAATTCCTAGATGCTCCATTCCTGATATCCTTCTGTAAAATGAAGTTGGCCTTATGTGTTTTAATTGCTTTTGGTTGATATCAGAGGTTTTCACAGTTATGCTTCTTTAAGGCAGGGACCATGCATGGAGAGCCTTGAACCCTGAGCACCTAAGCTTAGCACCTTAGAACATGGCAGATGAGTGCTGATTTTTTTTTTTTTTTTTTTTTTGAGACGGAGTCTCGCTCTGTCGCCCAGGCTGGAGTGCAGTGGCCAGATCTCAGCTCACTGCAAGCTCCGCCTCCCGGGTTTACGCCATTCTCCTGCCTCAGTCTCCGGAGTAGCTGGGACTACAGGCGCCCGCCACCTCGCCCGGCTAGTTTTTTGTATTTTTTAGTAGAGACGGGGTTTCACCGTGTTAGCCAGGATGGTCTCAATCTCCTGACCTCGTGATCCGCCCGTCTCGGCCTCCCAAAGTGTTGGGATTACAGGCTTGAGCCATCGTGCCCGGCCGCTCATTAGATTTTTGTTGAAAAAATGGCTTCCAATTTTTTCATGTTTGATTTGGTGGCTGTGCTGTAATTGCTCCCATGTTCTTAAACCCCTCTCCTCCTCTTCATTTGGACAAACACAGCCTCCTTTTCTGATGCTTACGCTTGGATGGGGTCCTTTCTCCAGCCTGTGGAGGCCTCTTTGTGTCACCAAATCATATTGTATATTTTTTATTTTTCTTTTTTAATTTTTATATATTTTTTGAGACAGAGTTTCACTCATCACCCAGGCTGGAATGCAGTGGCATGATCTCAGCTCACTGGAACCTCTGCCTCTGGGTTCAAGTGATTCTCCTGCCTTAGCCTCCTGTGTAGCTGGGATTACAGGCCTGTGCTACCGCACTCGGCTAATTTTTTGTTGTTGTTGTTGTTTTTGAGATGGAGTCTCGCTCGGTTGCCCAGGCTGGAGTGCAGTGGCGTGATCTCAGCTCACTGCAACCTCTGCCTCCCGGGTTCAAGCAATTCTCCTGTCTCAGCCTCCCGAGTAGCTGGGACTACAGGAGCCTGCCACCACGCCTGGCTAATTTTTGTATTTTTAGTAGAGACAGGGTTTCACCATATTGATCAGGCTGGTCTCAAACTCCTGATCTCAGGTGATCCGTCCGCCTCAGCCTCCTAAAGTACTGGGATTACAGGCGTGAGCCACCACACCTGGCCATATTGTATATTCTTTAAAACAACAAAAAAAGCTCATTAGATTTTTCCCAGCTGAGTTCAACTCTTTGCCTTCTCCTATTTGTTTCTGACCACTCTACCAAAACCCACTTTAATCTAGCAGCCAAGTGTTAAAGCTCCTCAATTACTCAAAATCTCCTTACTGGCAGATTGTAGGAGCCTTGGAGGAGGTAAGGTCTCGGCTTTTTTAGTGAGTCTTGCCCCAGGTCCCTGGTTTCTAAGTCTGGCCAGGTGTCATCATTGGAGGAACTAGTTAAACATCTGCATTCCTGGCACCATTCCAGCCTCGGTGACTCAGAATTTGGGGTGTGCTGCCCCCAATCTCCAAAGAGTACAGCAGGAGCCTCAGGAATTTGAATTTTAACAAGTGTTCCAGGCAATTCTGATACCTGGGCAGGTAGTCCAAACATTTAGTGTAAATTCCTTCCAGGGTAAGCAAAAAGACAAGGGAGAAGGATGAGTTCAAATTTTGGCAGAGATTGGGAGTGAGTCTGACTACCCATCCATGTTGTCTATGTATTTTTACTCTTCTCTTTAGAGCCTACATTTTCCTCCATGCCTTTCATGGCTGACTTGCAGACTGACTCTAAAGGTCAAGGACTTGCTACTTCATTTGTGTCAGAAGCAGGAATTTCTATGAAAATGAATAGACCTGAATTCTTTTATCTTACAATCCTGGAATTGTTAGGAATCTTAAAGGTCACTTAGTGACCTTATTTGGTGGGACACCTTAGATATCCAAAGGACAAGCAATGACATCAAGATTAGCAACTCACATAATTGTGGTGAGCCACCCAGGGTAGGCCTTCCCCGAGGCTTCCAGCACTGCAAGTGGAGAGATCAGCAAGTCAGGAGTAAGGGCTGCGCTGGGAGAGAAGTGGGGGCTGCGCACAGGAAAATGAAGGGAGATCAGATGGTATATGGAGATCAAAGAGGGAGTGGAAGAGGAATGTGGGTGAGAACAATCTTTCAGTGCACTCAAACACAAAGGAATTCATTTACTCACTCCCCAAACACCTGTGAATTATCTCCTTAGAACCTGATCTGATGCTAAGCACAGGTCTTGCCCTCAAAGTGCTCTCAATCTAGTGGGATAGACAGATATCCATGACAATAGAGAGTGATAAGTCTAACAATAGAGGCCGACTTCAGGAGTAACGTAAGAATATGTGCAAACACACCAGCCCCAAGGGTTTGTGGAGCCCTTAGAATTTATTTATAGTATTGGATATAACAGCAACATTAAAATACGCAAGCTAGCCAGGCACAGGTGGCTCATGCCTGTAATCCCAGCACTTTGGGGTGCTGAGGGAGAAGGATCCTTTGAGCCCAAAAGTTTGAGACCAGCCTAAGTAACATAGTGAGACCCTGTCTCTAGAAAAACTAAAAAAATTAGCGTGGCATGGTGGCGAGTCCCAGCTACTCAGGAAGCTGGAGGTGGGCCCAGAAATTTGAGGCTGCAATGAGTTACGAGCTATGATTGGGCCACTGCACTCCAGCCTGTGCAACAGAGTGAGACCCTGTCTCTAAAAAATAAAATAAATACAAAATAAAATACGTGAGCTAAACAGAAAGACTATATCCAGTTGTTTTTAGAATTGTTTTAAACTTTTTTGTTTGTTTGTTTCAGCCAGTCCACTCTGTTGCCCAGGCTGGAGTATGGTGGCTCGATCTCGGCTCATCACAACCTCCGCCTCCCAGGTTCAAGTGATTCTCCTGCCTCAGCCACCCTAGTAGCTGGGATTACAAGTGCCTGCCACCACGCCCGACTAATTTTTGTATTTGTAGTAGAGACGGGGGTTTCATCATGTTGGCCAGGCTGGTCGCGAACTCCTGACCTCAAGTGATCCTCCGACCTTGGCCTCCCAAAATGTTGAGATGACAGGTGTGAGCCACTGCACCTGGCCCATTTTAGCTTTTTAAGTGTTAAATAGAGCATTGCTAGTAAAACTAAGAAAGAAAGAAAAAAAAAAAAAACGAAAATAGTCAACTTTTTGGTAATATCTGAACTTGAACCAGATGCTATGAAGAAATGGCTATTGGCTGGGTGCGATAGCTCACGCCTGTAATCCCAGCACTTTGGGAGGTCAAGGCAGGTGGATCACTTGAGGTCAGGAGTTTGAGACCAGCCAGGCCAACATGGCAAAACCCTGTCTCTACTAAAAATACAAAAATTAGCCGAGCATGGTGCCATGTGCCTGTAATCCCAGGACCACCTCTCACCTCAGCCTCCCAATCCCACTCTCACCTCACTGAGGGTGCAGTGAGCCTTGATCGCACCCCTTTACCCCAGTCTGGGTGACAGAGTGACATCCTGTCTCAAAACAAAAAAGAAATGGCTATCGTGGATATAATGAAGAAATAGAAATTTTATAATATATTAAAATAAATCTCATGTAAGAATTATTCACATGAGACAAATGTCCTGTAGAAAGAAAAATTACCTTGAACTAAAATGAGAACTTGCTAAATTCCTCTTTCTTATTCTCTTTTTGAAAATAGTCAACTTTCTTTAAAAATGTAAATAGGCCAGGCGCCGTGGTTTACGCCTGTAATCCCAGCACTATGAAGGCGGAGGCCGGTGGATCACGAGGTCAGGAAATCGGTGAAACCCTGTCTGTACTAAAAATACAAAAAATTAGCTGGGCGCGGTGGCTCACGCCTGTAATCCCAGCACTATGAAGGCCGAGGCCGGTGGATCACGAGGTCAGGAAATCGAGACCATCCTGGCTAACACGGTGAAACCCTGTCTGTACTAAAAATACAAAAAATTAGCCGGGCGTGGTGTCGGGCGCCTGTAGTCCCAGCTACTCGGGAGGCTGAGGCAGGAGAATGGCGTGAACCCGGGAGGCGGAGCTTGCAGTGAGTTGAGATCGCGCCAGTGCACTCCAGCCTGGAAGACAGAATGAGACTCCGTCTCAAGAAAAAAAAAAAAAAAAAAAAAAAAAAAAAAAAAAAAAAAAAAAAAAAGTAAATATTTCTTTTTGGGATAATGTGAGAAATGAATACACTTTGCCTTCCTCTCCCTCTCGCACCCTCACTTGTAATCACAAAGCTATCGTTGAATGCTAGGTACCAAAGGTATTTTACTGCTGTGATACAAAATGGCGTTTGTGTGAAACGTAGATTTTAAGATTTCCCAGGGATGGAGCCGGGTGCATGGCTCACACCTGAATCCCAGCACTTTGGGAGGCCAAGATGGGTGAATCACTTGAGGTCAGGGGTTCAAGACCAGCCTGGCTAACATGGTGGAAACCCCATCTCTACTAAAAATACAAAAATTAGCTGGGCGTGGTGGCGCACACTTGTAATCCCAGCTACTTGGTAGGCTGAGGCTAGATAATTGCTTGAACCTGGGAGGTGGAGGTTGCAGTGAGCTGAGATCATGTCATTGCTCTCCAGCCTGGGCGACACTGTAAGACTCTGTCTCTAAAGCAAAACAAAACAAAAGACTTCTCGGGGATAGACTGGATAGGAGAAGAAAAAAACCAAAAACTGAAGGTGCCCCAGACTATTGGTATCAGGGCAGGGATAGTGCAGGGAAAGGAAGTAGGAATTATTTGGAGTTTGAGAAAGGAAAAAAAGAAAATATTCTAAACATGGAAATGGTTGTAATTAGGAAATATCAGACATTATAGTTTAGACCTATACAGGGGAAAGTAAACATTCAAAGTGTGTTATCTTATTGATTAGCAAGGAAAAAAAATATATCTTCATCTTTTAATAAGGAACTCCTAGGCAGGGCGCGGTGGCTCACGCCTGTAATCCCAGCACTTTGGGAGGCCAAGTGGGGCAGATCACCTGAGGTCGGGAGTTCGCGACCAGCCTGACCAACATGGAGAAACCCCATCTCTACTAAAAATACAAAATTAGCAAGGCGTGGTGGTGCGTGCCTGTACCCACCTACTTGGGAGGCTGAGGCAGTAGACTAGTTTGAACCTGAGAGGCGGAGTTTGCGGTGAGCCGATATCGTGCCATTGCACTCCAGCCTGGGCAACAACAGCGAAACACTGTCTCAAAAAAACAAACACCAAAAAGGACTTCTGAATCAGGAGTGTTGTAGGACGTTTCAAGGGTAGGAATATTATACTTTTATAATCTACTCTTGTAATTGTTAGATTAATTGAAAATTAATAGTCAATCTGGCCTAGTCAATAATAAAGTTAGTTGGAATAAAATCCAGTGCTTAAAATTACTATAATTCAGTTAGTAAATGCCAACTGTATGCTTAGCTTTAAATAAAATTTAAAAGATAGCCCTGTTTTCCTCTAAGATTATATAAGGTTCTTACTGCAACGGAATCCTAAGTTGTTTTATATAGCTTTTCATTTCTAACAACTAGGTTGAATCTGTGCTACACAGATTTGGTTATTAATAGATATAATTCAGCCTTCTTCACTGAAATCAGTGCTTCCTTTTATTTCTTTCTGCTCTTGATGCAAGCTAGGCATATACTAGGCATTCAAAAATATTCGTTGACTGATGAAAACAGTGACTGGATATGCACAATCAGAGTTTATCATTTTGAACTGCTACAGAAAACAGTTTAAAAATGTGGATTCAATAGTCCATGGTCATTTCAACTCATATTTTTTCCCCAAGTATCGGGAAAAAAATTTCTGGACAGATTTTTCTCCAGTAAAACTGAAACCTAAATTCGATCTATTTATTCAGAGTTCAGGCCCAACACTTAAATTATAGGAAGGTATGTCTATAACTCCAAATTCACTCCAAGTCGACGTTCAGCCCTGGGGAGCTAACTAGTGGCCTCAGTTCTTCCATTCCTTTCCCTGCTGCAGGAATCGGTCCCCTGGACTCTGATGTGTGGCTGGGTCAGCTGCGTTGCCCTGGGCAGACTTATTAGCTTGGATTCTTTCGCATGCAAAAGATAGCACCTGTGTGACTGTGCATATTGAAAATTCAATTTCAGGTGTATTTGCAAATTGGATTTTGAGGGGGAAATTTAAGCAAATCCTTTTGAAAGCAAATCCCTCCAAGGAGTGAGTAATAAAGAAACAAGAAGAAAAGTGACAATCAAAAACCTATTAAAATCTAGTTTCCAGAGAAGAAGCTGACTGTCTAATGACATTTATGCTTTCATAGCTAGGCATTTAACAGTCATTTTGTGTCAGTTGCTTCCTTTATACATGAAACGTGGCACATTTTTCAGTTTTCTGTATTTCTGAGACCTTAATCCCAACCACTCTTAAATGCTTGAAATGAGCCCATGTTTCTAAAAGGAGGGGTATTTTGTCCATCTGAATTTCTCTGCAGGAATCTACAATGATGCCTCAAGCATCAATACATGAAGTCAACCACTGTCATTCATCCAATTCATTCATTCCATTCATTCTTTTATTTAGCCCTAAAAATCCATGGTAAATTATTATGGCCAAGAGAAGGCTAAACCAACCAGCTGTTTAAAAACGTTAGAATTTGGGATCGCAATGAAGTTATGTGTCTAAACTAAAGGGAGAAATTATTAATTAATTAATTAATTTATTTATTTATTTATTGAGACAGAGTCTCTCTCCCTTGCCCAAACTGGAGTGCAGTGGCCGGATCTCAGCTCACTGCAAGCTCCGCCTCCCGGGTTCACGCCATTCTCCTGCCTCAGCCTCCCAAGTAGCTGGGACTACAGGCGCCCACCACCTGGCCCGGCTAATTTTTTTTGTATTTTTAGTAGAGATGGGGTTTCACCGTGTTAGCCAGGATGGTCTCGATCTCCTGACTTCGTGATCTGCCCACTTCAGCTTCCCAAAGTGCTGGGATTACGGGCGTGAGCCACCGCGCCCGGCCGAAATTATTCATCACTGATACTTTCAGTTCCCATTTCTGTTTGCTTCCTTTATTTTTTCCTTTTGTTAATTCCACTGCCTAACCCCCAAACCTTTACCCTCACCGCTCTATTTTGCATCTGAACGTTATTTGCTACTGCTGCTGTACTTCTCTGGGTTTAAAACGGGAAAGTAGGAGTAGATATGAGGAATCAGGAGCAGTAGAAACCTAGATCTTACATTTTGGTCAGATTGTAAATGTGTGATGACAATAAGATATGATCAACTTTTTGACCTTACCCTTCAGCTCTCCAGTTGACATTGGTTGTTTGGAGGGGGACAAATCCTGACTCAGGATCCAAGTATCTTTCTTCCCCTCCATGGTAAATAATGTAATTCTAATTGGAAAGACAAAATTATCAAGTTTTAACACATCAATTGGTTTCTAAAATCCTTTTGGAATAGTCTAGTATGAATATCTTTAAAAAGTGGGGTTGGGATTTTATTTGATATCTGTTGGTTTCTATCCGTTGCAGTACTGGAGCCTGTTAAAAATAAATGCCATATAGAGAAATGTTTTCCGAAAGCAAAACCTGATGTTTGCAAAACTTATAGGCTCATGGGTTTCTAACTGGGAGTGTGCACACAGACCCCTCCAAGGTAAATACATACATTCTAAATTTACCTGAGCGCTTTAAGCAGCTCTTAACATCCTATGACAAGGAGAACATTTGTTAATCAGAAAAATTACAACCTATTCATACTTATTGTTTGATTATTTCTCTGCTGACCTCTGAGGTCCCATTGTTGATTGAATTAGTTATAGTAACTCATATTTATTTTAGCAACTAGCTAATATAAATGCAAACTCTTCTTATCACCAGATGATTGATAGGCACATTAAGAAGTTGTTCAGCAGGTTGCTTGGTTTGAAGAAATGTTTAAATCCTGATGGGTTACTTTTTTATCAGCAAAGAGTGGGAATTAGAACAGATAAGCCCATAGTAACAAAAATTTTATTTTCTAAGTGGAATGTTGTCAGTTCTTTTATATTTGATTTTGCTTGAAGCAGTAGATTCTATCAGTTCCCTTTTATAGATTTAAATGTATTTTGGAGGTATTGCTCTTCTATTGTTGACTGGAGAAGGTATCCTATAAAGAATATTGTCAAGCAGCTGAAGGTGATGAAGTATCTGTTGGCACTAATGTGACTTTTTCTTTCTTCTTTCTGTTTTGTTTTTGCATAAAACATCCATTTTGTAAAGGCTTTCAGGCACTTGAACTAAGTTAGCCCCTCAAATGCCTAACATATTTTTCACTAGTAAAAGTACTGTTTTGATTTTTTTTTTTTTTTTTTTGGTGACAGAGTCTCACTCTGTTGCCAGGTTGGAGTGCAGTGGCGTGATCTCGGCTCACTGAAACCTCCGCCTCCCGGGTTCAAGTGATTCTCCTGCCTTAGCCTCCCAAATAGCTGGGATTACAGGCATGCGCCACCACGCCCAGTTAATTTTTGTATTTTCAGTAGAGATGGGATTTCACCATATTGGCTGGGGTCTCGATCACTTGACTTCATGATCCACCCGCCTGAGCCACCCAGCCCGGCCTAATTTTGGTATTTTTAGTAGAGATGGGGTTTCACCATGTTGGCCAGGTTGGTTTTGAACTCCTGACCTCAGGTGATCTGCCAGGCTTGGCCTCCCAAATTGCTGGCTTGAATCGCTGCACTTGGATCCTTCTCCTCCTCCTTCTCCTCCTCTTCCTCCCTCCCCCCGCCTCCTGCTCTTCCTCCTCCTCCTCCTCCTCCTTCTTCTTCTTCTTTTAAATGGAAACATGAGCACAATAGGGTAAGGTAAATTGCCCATGGCTATCCAATAGGTGAGTGACAGGATAAAAGTTCATAGGTCCTCATCCTTAATCTGGTCATTGGTGTATAGGCCCAGGAGTGCTTCTTAACAACTGGCTGTGATTTTCATTATAATATCTTTTCCTGAGTACATAGGTACTTTAGTGATAAGCACTAGAGAAGGGTCTAAATATAGACACGATGGGTTAGTCAAAAGAAATGACTGAAAGTTTCTTCTTGATTGGAAACTGAATAACGTTCCTAGAAAATTCTGTTGAAGCTGGGTACAGTGGCTCACACCTGTAATCCCAGCACTTTTGGAGGCTGAGGTGGGTGGATCACCTGAGGTCAGGAGTTCAAGACCAGCCTGATCAACATGGTGAAACCCCAGTCTCTACTAAAAATACAGAATTAGCCGGGCATGGTGGTACATGCCTGTAATCCCAACTAGTTGGGAGGCTGAGGCGGGAGAATCGCTTGAAACCCGGAGGCAGAGATTGCGGTGAGCCAAGATCACACTCTATGAAGCATGTATTTGCTTCATAGAATTTTTTTTTTTTTTTTTTTTTTTGAGACGGAGTCTCGCTCTGTCGCCGGGGCTGGAGCGCAGTGGCCGGATCTCAGCTCACTGCAAGCTCCGCCTCCCGGGTTTACGCCATTCTCCTGCCTCAGCCTCCTGTGTAGCTGGGACTACAGGCGCCGCCACCTCGCCCGGCTAGTTTTTTGTATTTTTTTAGTAGAGACGGGGTTTCACCGTGTTCGCCAGGATGGTCTCGATCTCCTGACCTCGTGATCCGCCCGTCTCGGCCTCCCAAAGTGCTGGGATTACAGGCTTGAGCCACTGCGCCCGGCCTGCTTCATAGAATTTTTACGAGATGATACAGTAATCCAAGCAATTCTCTATAAAAGTCACTAAAAATTCTCTATAAAAAGTCTCTACTAAGAATACAAAAATTAGCCAGGTGTGGTGGCGGGTGCCTGTAATCCCATCTACCTGGGTGGTTGAGGCAGGAGAATTGCTTGAACCCAGGAGGCGTAGGTTACAGGGAGCCAAGATCTGGCCACTGCACTCCGGCCTGGGTAACAGAGTTAGACTCTGTCTCAAAAAAACAAACAAACAAACAAAAAACAAAAAACTCGCTTAGAGTCACCTGCTAGAGGTTTCCGGCTATTTGGAGATTTGCTGGCTCTGCAGTGGACATGATGGCATATTCGTGGATGATGTGGAGAGTGACAAAATGGCAGAGTGTCTAATTATTAATCAAATCACAGATTCATATCTCTCTCCCCCTCCTGCACCAGTTTCCTTGGAGACACAGTTTCTCGTCAATTTTTTGAATTGCATTAATATTAACTATGACTTTGAATCAGGAAAAATGCAAAATATCTGAAGAGTAGTATTTATATCTTCCACGTGACATTTGCATCACATGGATAAACGTTAAAAATGTTCTTGAGAACACGGGAAAATAAGGAAATAGAGTTCAAAAATAAAGTATAGAACTTGTTAGACAAGTTTCTGTTTAAAACTCAGTGGATTATACCTCTTTGTTTTAAACCATTAGAACAGCAATGATTAAATATCAGATTCCTTAAAGAGTCACTAGTTCCTTTTGGAAAGTTTTGATTAAAGCATTGTATTTATTAAACTGTTCTACCCACGCATCTTTCCTTCAAGATGTTGTTTTTCCCATGTCTACTGTTTTATTACATGACAGTTATTGAAAGGTTAGATGTGGTTTAATTTCTCAAGATTTATTTTTATATGTCATAAATCAAACTTTGTTTTTTTTTAATACATCACAAGAAGCAGTGTGGTCTGTTCAAAGTGGGTGTCAGGAGACCTGGGTTCTATTTCTGACTCTGACATGTGACTTTGGGTAAGTCGATGAATTCCTCAGTGTCTCAGTCTCCCTAGCCATGTAATGGGGATAATAATATCTCCCTTTTACCTACTTCACAGGTTTTTTTTTTTTTTAAAGGATTAATTAGCTGATGTTTGCAAGTCACTCTGAGCTCCTTTGATAAAATACAAAGCACCATTATTTATGACAATAATAATAGTGTCTCGACCAGTAGGTTTCCTTTCATCCAAGGATGGCAAAGTACTTTACCACTGGGATTGCAGCTTTACAGCAGATTACTGTGTGGTGGCTGGCTCTCCTTGAAGAAACAGATGGTAATGAGCAGTCTGGTTTTCACTAGAGAGTAATTAAGTCTCCCACCAACTCATTGAATCATTTGCATAAACTTCCCAAGACAGAAGTGCAGCTCCCAAAAGAGCTGGGAGAAGCTGAATTGGGCTCTCATCCCTCATTACTATTTATAAACAAGTCACAGGGGATGTGGATCTTGGAATATCAATATTTTCAACCCCCAAATCGATTTGCTGAAAGGTTGCTAAAGCATGGGAATATTTAGACAACAGGTAAATTAGGTTCAACAAAAACATACATGTAAGAAGCGTGGGTTACCTGAGGGTCTTTCAGGGTGTGTAAACCAATTACGTACAAGCCCTGTGATCTCTCCTTGGCAGTCTGGTTAGACTAACTTTCAGTTAATTGACAAAGACGAATTAAGCACCTGACTCGTGTGCCTGTTTCGGGTTATTAAGAAGAAAAGTGTGCGATGTGGTACCTGCCCTCAAGTTGTTTACAACGTATTTGAGAAGATGAAACTAAGATACAGGAAACAATTAGTGGAGTATGGAAGACAGCATATAATTAAGGGCTAAATTGTGTGGAACAGACCACAGGACGTTGAAAGAAGGAAGTGGTCTATATGGACCAGTGTAGTTCAGGAACGCTTCACTAAACAGGTGAACTAAAGAAGCATGTTTTCCATGAACCCCATACGTATATAGACCCACCATATACCCACAACAATTCAGATAATTTTTTTTTTTTTTTTTTTTTTTGAGACAGGGTCCAGCCCAGGCTGGAGTGCAATGGCACGATCTCACTGCAGCCTCGACCTCCTGGGCTCAACCCATTCTCCCACTTCAGCCTCCCGCATAGCTGGGACTACAGGCACTTGCCACCACGCCTGTCTAATTTTTGCATTATTTGTAGAGACAGGGTTTTACCATTTTGTCCAGCCTTGTCTGGAACTCCTGAGCTCAAGCGATCTGTCCCCCTTGGCCTCCCAAAGTGCTGGGATTAAAGGCGTAATCCACTGTGCCCAGCCCAGAATTAAAAAAACAAACAAAAAAAAAAAAAGAAAAAAAAAAAAAAAAAGCATGTTTTCCATAGGACCAGTATATGAAGGGACAGTGTGCTTGTGTTGGAAGATAGGGTAGAGAGGGAGACTTGACTCTGGTAATGCGGGGCTTTGGTGGCCAGGCAGGGAGGAAGAAGAACAGAGAACTTAGAGAACTTTCATAGTCAGACATAGGTGTTTGGACCTAATTTAATCCCTTTTCTTTTTTCTTTTCTTTTCTTTTCTCTCCTCCTCCTCCTCCTCCTCCCCCTCCCCCCCCCCTCCTCCTTCCTCTTCTTCTATTTTTTTTAAACGAGACAGGGTCTCACTTTGTCACCCAGGCTGGAGTGCAGTGGTGCAATCATGGCTCACTATAACCTCAAACTCCTGGGGCTCAAGTGATCCCTCTACCTCAGTCTCCCAGTAGCAGGGACTGCAGGCATATGTCATCATGCCTGGTGAATTTTTAAATTTTTTTGTAGAGATGGCATCTTGCTATGTTGCCCAGGCTGATCTCAAACTTCTGTGCTCAAGCAATCTTGCTGCCTTGACCTCGTAAAGTGCTAGGATTACAGGCATGGAGCCACTGCACCTGGCCCACTTATTGTTAAAGACTGCAGAACATAGGGACCCAGCCGGGTGCAGTGGCTCATGCCTGTAATCCCAGTATTTTGGGAGGCTGAGGCTGGGAGGATCATCTGAGGTCAGGAGTTTGAGACCAGCCTGACCAAAATGGCGAAACCCCGTGTCTACTAAAAATACAAAAATTAGCCGGACATAGTGGTGGGTGCCTGTCATCCCAGCTACTCAAGAGGCACAACCGAGTAGCTGGACCAGGGAATCAAGAATTGCTTGAACCCGGGAGGCAGAGGTTGCAGTGAGCGGAGATTGTGCCACTGCACTCCAGCCTGGGTGACAGAGCGAGACCCCATCTCAAAATAAAACAAAACAAAACAAAAAGAAAAGAAAAGAAAAGATAAAAGAACATAGGACCTGATGAAGGCAGTATTTTGTAATGCTTCTTTGGCAACAGCATGCAGGAATCACCGGAGCAGAGAAGACACCCAGAGCAGGGAGGCTGGCCGGAATCGGATACTGTAATCTACAGTGGGTAGAACTTTATCTAGAAGGATTGTGGTGGACATGGAAAGAAATAAGTAAAAGTAGAGCTTTTAATGACAGCTTACTACATGCTGGAAAGGTATCTTATTCTCACAACAACCTAAGGTAATACTGATATAAACTCATGTTAGCATTGATCTCCTGATATGGAAACTGGTTGAGGAGGTGAACTTGTGACTTGGACCCAGAGGTGGTATGTCTTAGAGCCAAGGTTTGAGCCCAGTATGAATCCTAAATCACTATTTAGATGGAGGAGATTAATATGGGAGAAGTAAACATTTTGGCCAGAGGATAGCCATTCAGTCTAGTTAGGAAAACCCTGGGTTAGACAAAGTTAAAAACAGGTAATTTTCTCTCCCTTTATTTCTAGACCTCCGTGGTGTCCTCTAGGGTGTCCTAGACCTCTGTGGGGCTATTGCACATAGTGAATCTGCAAGAGAATTTAGTCTGAGGAGCATGTCTACACTGGCGTCGTGTAGAAGGCATGTGGAAAATGCTGGCGTGAAATCTTCCTTCCTAGCCATTCTAAGCTCCAAAATCAGGAATACCAGGGGGCCCTCAGGACTGGAAGTGAGGGTATTCCAGGGACTGCTAGAGAGCCAGAGGTTAGGACTGGGATTAAGCAAAAGCAGGAAATAAGAGAAGCAGACACAGGAGGCAGCTATCAGCCTGCCAAACTAGATTCAGGGACTTGCGCATTCAAAGCGGGAAGGTTTAGGTCACAGGCAAATTAGTTCCAGAGAGAACCTAGTGCCTGGAAGTCCAGTTTCTGCGCGTGCTGCTGGGTCCTTCCTTGCCTCACTTGGTTGGACTCTGCCAGGTCAGCCCGTCTCAACTTCAGCATCTCAAAGCGTTAAGGCCGAGCAGCTGATGCTCTTGATGTGGCGCTTACCAGAGGTTAGTAGTTTTTCCTGGTTAGAAAAAGTGTTGGAGAATTAGGTTGTGGAGGAGTGGTTTGATTTGGTTGATACCCTGGAGGCCTAGGTTGTGAAATTTTACTTTGACTCGAGATGAAATTGGGAGTAATTCTAATGAGAAAAGAAAGTGCTTGAAGAAGAGGATTCTTGCTGATATCTGAGGCTTTGGAAGGAGAAAAGGTTAAAACAAAACTACAGCTGAGTTTAAAACCCAAGACCCCTTAAACATTGGCTGGCTTTAAAACTCTACTACAAATGATTAGAGCATTAGCCATGATTTCTAAAGCTTGCAATTTCACTTATGAATCTACACACTGATTACATTTTGGATACATTTGGCAGCCAAAGTAGAGCAGGAAATCATTATTGGATACAAAGGGCCACACAGGAGGAAGTTTTTATTGGCAAATACCAACTTATATATTCACAGAATCCTATAATCTTAGTCCTAGAAGGAATCTATCCCCCCTGCCTTATGAAGGCCTTTTCTAAAATGTGTCCAAAGAGACAACAATCTCTTCTCATTTAATAACCTGCCCCTCTTCCAACTCTCTGAAATGTATTCCAACCTCTGATACTCCTATCGTATTAATTTAAATCCTTTTTTTTTTGGTTATCTCCTCTGTGAACATGGAAAACAGTTATCATCTTTTCTTTCAAAACTCTTCATGTTCTAGAAGGCTGTAATTACATTTCCCTCAAATTTCTCAGCTTTTGATGGAATAATATACATGCATATTTCTGACATTTGTTGACTTCTGAGGATGTGTAGGGCACTGAGCATGTCACATAAATTATCTCATTTAGTTCTGACAAAAGCCTGCATAATATTTATATTGCATAAATTTTATATAAATATAATAATTACACATGAGATAATTCCCCGCCCCCCTCCCCACTTTCTCTCTATACAAAGTAGAAGCTCCTTGTAAGTTGGAATTCTTCGTCTCATTTGAGAGAGAAAGAAATTGACACTTGGGGTTCAGAGGTTAATAATACCTTTCAAATAGTTGGTAAATAGAAGAGCCAGGATTGAAAAACTGCCAATGTTCATGTGAACACACAGATTAAATTTCCCAAACGTTTGAGTCGACTTCCCTACGATTTTTTTTTTTTTTTTTTTTTTTTTCAGATGGAGTTTCACTCTTGTTGCCCAGGCTGGAGTGCAGTGGCTCAGTCTCGGCTCACTGCAACTTCTGCTTCCCAGGTTCAAGTGATTTTCCTGTGTCAGCCTCCCGAGTAGCTGAGATTACAGGCACCTGCCACCATGCCCGGGTAATTTTTGTATTTTCAGTAGAGATGGAGTCTCACCATGTTAGCCAGGCTGGTCTCAAACTCCCGACCTCAGGTGATCCACCCACCTCTGCTTCCCAAAGTGCTGGGATTACAGGCGTGAGCCACTGCCCCAGCCCACTACGATCTTTCTATTCTTCTTTGACTCCTTTGCTTTTCTTCTCTTATCCTTTCCTTCATGCTGCTTTCTTTGACTATTTGACTATCTTTACTGTTCTTCCTAGCATTCATTTTTATACATTACACATATTATTTACATATTATAATATTTACACATGATATAGTTTTCCCTTCACTTTCTATCTAAAGTAGAAGCTCCTTGTAAGTTGGAACCATGACTTATGTATAATTTATTGACTTTTTAGACAAAACATTATGCTCGGAGTGATGATTGTTTTATTATGGTGTAGAAAAAAAAGGTTCCTATTAAGAGGAAGACGGACACTTTTATGAGGTCAAACCATTTCTCCTTCCTGCAAGCTCTGAAAGCATCTTTACTTTTTGTTTTCTTTTTAAGGAACGCTTCATGAATTTGCGTGTCATCCTTGTGCAGGGGTCATGCTTAATCTCTGTATTGTTCCAATTTGAGTAGATGTGCTGTTGAAGCGAGTCCCTGAAAGCATTTTGTGCAAACGCAGCCAAGTGTAGCAAAAAAAGAGGAGGTGGGTGGGTGGTGCTGGGGTCAGAAGACATGGGTTGAAATTCTAACTCTAAAATTTACTACTCGTTTGACCTGAGAAAGTTACTGTAACTTTCTGAGCACCTGTTTTCTCCATGGTAAAATGGGGATGATGATACTGATCTTACAGTGTTATGAGGATTACAAAATGCAATAGGGTGGGCATTTTATATAGAGCTGGGCACGTGGTAACTGTTACAATGACAGGTTTCATCATTAGAGTATATTCTATTATTGTACGTCTCTCACAGAAATCACTTTCTTACTAAGCAGTAAATTCTTCAAGGGCAGAGACTGGCCTTCATTTTTCTTACCACTCCCCTCCTTTCCAGCTTAATGCCGGTCACATGGTAGCATGCAACACCTTTTTGGTAATGGTGTATGAGAAGGAACCCTAGTGAGGAATCCAGGCTGGAGAACTCTGTTAAAGACTCTTTGAAAGTGAATGCAGGGTCTGGGTGTGGTGACTTACGCCTGTAATCCCAGCACTTTGGGAGGCTGAGGCGGGAGGTTGGCTTGAGCCCAGGAGTTCAAGACCAAGAGTTCGAGACAAAGTGAGACTTCATCTCAGCAGAAGAAAAAGAAAAATTAGCTGAATATGACACTAGGGTGGCTCGTGCCTGTAGTCCCAGCTGCATGGGAGGCTGAGATGGGAGAATTGCTTGAGCCCAAGAGGTTGAAGCTCTAGTGAGCCATGATTGTGCCACTGAACTCCAGCCTGGGTGACAGGTCAAGAACCTGTCTCAAAAATAAAATAAAATAAGCTGAATATACATGGAGTCTAAAGCTATACTTTCTACCAGGCCCTAGAATAGTGTTCTACCTATTGAAAATCCAAGTGATTATATTTTCCTTTCTTTTTTCTTTCCTTTTTTTTTTTTGAGACAGAGTCTCACTCTGTCACCTGGCCTGGAGCAATCTTGGTTCACTGTAACCTCTGCCTCCTGAGTTCAAGTGCTTCTCCTGTCTCAGCTTCCCAAGTAGCTGGAATTACAGGCATGCACCACCACGCTTGGCTAATGTTTGTATTTTTAGGAGAGACAGGGTTTCCCCGTGTTGGTTAGGCTGGTCTCAAACTCCTGACCTCATGATCCTCCCACCTTGGCCACGCAAAGTGTTGGGATTATAGGTGTGAGCCACTGTGCCCAGCTTCAATATTTTCATCTCTACTATTTCATTTAGCTCATTTAAAAATATGGAGATAATTTAAAAAATAATGTCCTGTTCTTGCCTTGTAGATTCTATTCTTTCTCAAGCTGTATACACATTTCAAACAAAGTTATTAATATCATTTAAAGTGATTTGTCCAGGATGATGTAATACTCTTTTCACTGCATGCCTTTGTATTCTTTTAAAAATTGAGACAGGGTCTTGCTATGTTGTCCAGGCTGAATTTGCACTTCTGGGCTCTAGCAATCCTCCTGCCTCAGCCTCCCAGTAGTTGGGACTACAGCTTCTTGCTACCTTGCCCAGCTCCAAACTTATTTTAAAGTCCCTTTCAGATTGTTCTGTTACTCCTACTTCCTGTACTATAAATTCTTCCTTTCTGTGTATTTAATGCATCCCTCTCAGGAAGGACGTTGGTTTCCTCTGGTGTTAAGATTTTTGATGGTGAGCTCATTGTCAAAGACAATTGTTTGAAAGGGTCCAACTGCTCTGGACTGTGGCAATATCGAGTGGGATGTTTCTCATTGGCGTCTGCTGTGATCCTCCAGGGCTAAACACACTAAGAGTAGTTGCTGCTATTAACAATAAGGCCTAGAGCATAGGCCATAGAGAAAGTCCTAGAGATCTCTTCTTCCAGGCCTTCCTTGTGTAGTCAGACAACCAGCACGTGGTTACAAGCATGTCCTGTACTTTCTAAGATGCTGGCAAGGGCTTTGTTAAATTCCCCTTCTTCTTATTCTCCCAAAACTGTCCCTCTGATGTGGGGAACTAGATGATCCAAATGGGTTAGTTATTAAGAACCATGCTGTTTACTATTCAGGACCAAGCTTTCTGAAAGTGTTTACTGAATTGATTGGGCGGTGATTTTTTCCCCAAGAATGGAAGTGAAGCTCATGGGTACATATATTTCTAGGGTCTTATTTCTAGCTTAAAGAAACTTTCAGGCTGGGCACGGTGGCTCACGCCTGTAATCCCAGCACTTTGGGAGGCCAAGGCAGGTGGATCACTTGAGGTCAGGAGTTTGAGATCAGACTGGCCAACATGGTGAAACCCTGTCTCTACTAAAAGTACAAAAATTAGCCGGGCATGGCAGCTTGTGTCTGTAGTCTCAGCTACTCGGGAGGCTGAGGCAGGAGAATTGCTTGAACCCAGGAGGCAGAGGTTGCAGTGAGCTGAGATCGTGCCCTATCACTCCAGCCTGGGCGACAAGAGCAAAACTCTGTCTCAAAAAAAAGAAACTTTCATGCTTTTTATTACATAAAAGTAATAAATATATTTCATGTTGCATTCTTACACGGAGTATACTATGCTAATTTTTCCCAATACATAGGCACCTCCTCAGGCTTTGTGGAATTCCTGAAGATGATAGCTAGTCCTTTGATGGCACTAGCTGATTCTTATCAGACTTTGATCCAAGAGATTGGAGATATTGGCGATTCAATGAAGGATAGGACACATTGCTTTTTGTTTTTTGTTTTTTTTTTTTTCCACCAAGGAGTTCATAATCCAGTACAGATACACACACCCAAGGTAATGACAAGGGTACAGTAGAACAAAATGCTGTCTTGAAGGTAAGCTGAAAGAGCTATGGGAATAAACATACAAGAGTAATTAATTCTGCCAAGTGGAAGAGAAAAAAGGAAAACTAGAGAAAGAAGACAACCTTCTGGATGTTCTTGGAATGAAGATTTTACCAGGAAGATGAGGGGCTGGAGGGCACTTGTGGCAGAAGAAATAGTTTGAACAAAGACAAGTGTGACAGCCACAATGCTTGGATGTGAGAAAAATATACATCTGTGTTGTTTTTTTCTAAACAAGATGAAAAATGGCCAGGGAACCCACCCACCTCTTGTTAGGAAACGCAATGTGTCATTTCTTGGGGTGGGGACACAAGGGGCTAATGTAGGCGGTCTAAAATGTTTGGGAATGGGCCTCTGGTCTTTGGGGCATCATAGTTGCCACCGAGATGTTGACTGTTTCCTGGGCTCCGTAGGAAGGGTGTTCACAGCGCTTACTGTTCCTGGGTGCTCCTTTTTGAAGGGAGTAGAGGTTTTCATAGAGGTTTGCAGACATCCTTGGAGCTGGGCTGGGATCATGTGGTTCTTTTTTTGTTTTGAGACTGAGTCTTGCTCTGTTGTACAGAGTGCAGTGGCGTGATCTTGGCTCACTGCAACCTCCGCCTCCTGGATTCAAGTGATTCCCCTGCCTCAGCCTCCTGAGTAGCTGGGATTATAGGCACATACCATCATGTTTGGCTAATTTTTGTATTTTTAGTAAAGATGGGGTTTCACCATGTTGGCCAGGCTGCTCTTGAACTTCTGGCCTCAGGTGATTCCCCGACCTCGGCCTCCCAAAGTGCTGGGATTACAGGCACGAGCCACTGGGCCAGGCCCAGTATCATGTGTCTGTACACAGAGTTTTACTTAATGCCTCTACTTTGCTTTCAGCACCTGAGCTGTGCCCAACACAGTGCCTACTGCCTAACGATTAGGCATCTCAAGCTTGGTTCAGTGGCTCCAGAGAATAAACCTCCTGCCTCTTGTGAAGGTGGGGAGGGTAGACCCTTGACTGCAGAGGGGAGAGTTGGGGTCTGGAGTCCAAATGCTCTTTGTGTAGACTTTCAGTGAAGCCCTCTCTTTTCAGCAACCCCCGCTCTGTCACCATCTTCAGTATCTGATTCTTCTAACTCTTGAGCCTGAGGACCAACATACTAGCTTCTAGTCTAGGCTCTTAGGTTTCACTTCCCGCTCTGGGCCGTGCTAATTACTGCTTCTCCATGAGCGCTGGGTCTTTGCATTTTACTGTTTGGGGCTATAGATGTGTATCGGTTTCACTGGTGAAGAAGTTTTTGTTGCTTCTTGTTTTTCTTGTTGACTTTGGATGATATCTGAGGAAAGGATAAGTCTACCAGCTTTGAAACATGCATTCTTCAAGTTAAAATGGTCTTTCCCTTACTTGCTCACTTTCAGACACCTCCCAGTTTATGATAATTTTTTTCTCCTCTTAGGCCGTCAGACTTTCATTTACTTTTCCTTGTATAAAAGATGAAAATCCACCTTAATTTAAAACACTTTATTTTATTTTATTTTATTTTTTTTTTTGAGACAGAGTCTGGCTCTGTCACCCAGGCTGGAGTGCAGTGGCTGGATCTCAGCTCACTACAAGCTCTGCCTCCCAGGTTTACGCCATTCTCCTGCCTCAGCCTCCCAAATAGCTGGGACTACAGGCGCCCGCCACCTCGCCTGGCTAGTTTTTTGTATTTTTAGTAGAGACGGGGTTTCACCGTGTTAGCCAGGCTGGTCTCGATCTCCTGACCTCGTGATCCGCCCGTCTCGGCCTCCCAAAGTGCTGGGATTACAGGCTTGAGCCACCGTGCCCGGCCAACATTTTATTTTTATTAGAGTTATTAATGCTCATGGTTTAAAGAGTTAAATAATCCTGTAAGATGTATGAAAATCAGTTCTCACCTGCCTGCCTCTTTTCTCCATTTTTAGGTTCTTTAGAAGCATCTTCTTTCAAACTTTTAGCTGTTGCTTTTGAGAATTATAGCCACGTCACTAAGCAACTGCTTATTACTTATAGTGCTATATCAAGATTTTTCAGTTAAGATATTGTCTACTTACTTCCTGATATGGAAGATGAGAATTTAGCTCTTTAGTAATATTCTCTTTTTCTCTTCTTATAATTTTTTTTTTTTTTGTACAGATGAGGTCTCACTATATTGCCCAGGCTGGTTTTGATCCTCCTACCTTGTCCTCCCAAAGTGCTGGGAGTACAGATGTGAGCCACCATGCCCAGCCCCTGACTAGTCTCAAATACACACGCACCCACACACCATCCCCCATCCCTCCTACATAGAGTATCATAATTTGGTTTAGATAAATCTTCAGCACTTATCAGATTATGACTTTATGACTGTGTGAATATTATTTACACCTGAGCTATGTGGTATACTATGATTATTTTTGCTTTCTTGAACCATTTAAAAAATTCACTGAAGGCCGGGCGCGGTGGCTCAAGCCTGTAATTCCAGCACTTTGGGAGGCCGAGACGGGCGGATCATGAGGTCAGGAGATCGAGACCATCCTGGCTAAAACGGTGAAACCCCGTCTCTACTAAAAAATACAAAAAACTAGCCGGGCGCGGTGGCGGGCGCCTGTAGTCCCAGCTACTCGGGAGGCTGAGGCAGGAGAATGGCGTGAACCCGGGAGGCGGAGCTTGCAGTGAGCTGAGATCCGGCCACTGCACTCCAGCCTGGGCGACAGAGCGAGACTCCGTCTCAAAAAAAAAAAAAAAAAAAAAAAAAAAAAAAATTCATTGAAGTACATAATTGTCCTATTCTTCATTCTTTAATTACCCTTCTTTTCTGTTTTATTTTTTCTTTAACGATCCTTAAACTTCCTTCTTAATATTATATATTCAAGCTCATCAGGCAGTTCTATCAGTTTCATCTTCTTGGACACATCTCTTTTGAAGCTTTCTTTATGGACTTCTTACTTTATTAGCATTTGTCCTTTTTACTTTTTTTTTTTTTTTTTTTGAGACAGTCTCACTCTGTTGCCCAGGCTGGAGTACAGCCTCATCTCACAATTTCAGCTCACTGCAGTCTCTGCCTCCTGGGTTCAAGAAATTTTCCTGCCTCAGCCTCCTGAATAGCTGGGATTACAGGTGCGCACCACCATGCCAGGCTAATTTTTGTATTTTTAGTAGACATGGGGTTTCACCATGTTGGCCAGGCTGGTCTCAAACTCCTGACCTCAGGTGATCCACCTGCCTTGGCCTCCCAAAGTGCTGGAATTATAGGCATGAGCCACCTTGACTGGCTAGTCCTTTTTACTTTCCAAGCTCTATTTTTATTTTTTTATTTTTAATTTTTTAATTAATTAATTTATTTATTTTTGAGACAGAGTCTTGCTCTGTCACCCAGGCTGGAGTACAGTGGCCAGATCTTGGCTCACTGCAAGCTCCACTTCCCGGGTTCACGCCATTCTCCTGCCTCAGCCTCCCGAGTAGCTGGGACTGCAGGCGCCCGCCACCTCGCCCGGCTAGTTTTTTGTATTTTTTTAGTAGAGATGGGGTTTCACCGTGTTAGCCAGGATGGTTTTGATCTCCTGACCTTGTGATCCGCCCGTCTCGGCCTCTCAAAGTGCTGGGATTATAGGCTTGAGCCACCGCGCCCGGCCATCCAAGCTCTATTTTTAAATGGAAAAAAAAAAGTTTTGATATTTTCTCTTCTCCTCTTCTCTTTGCCCTTGGCAATGGTGCTCTTCACAAAAGTCTCTTTACTATAATTTCAGGGAGTTTCTAGAGAGAGAGAGATAAATGCACATGTTTGGTCTACCATCTTTAATTGCAAATTTTCCCTAATTTGTTTTCTCTTTATTTTTATTTATTTATTCATTTTGCGATGGAGTCTCGCTCTGCTGCCCAGGCAGGAGTGCAGTGGCACGATCTCGGCTCACTGCAACCTCCACCTGCTGGGTTCAAGCAGTTCTCCTGCCTAAGCCTCCTGAGTAGCTGGGATTATAGGCGCCCGCCACCACGCCTGGCTAATTTTGTATTTTTAGTAGAGACAGGGTTTTGCCATGTTGGTCAGGCTGGTCTTGAACTCCTGACCTCAAGTGATCCTCCTGCCTCAGCCTCCCAAAGTGTTGGGATTACAGGCATGAGCCACTGTGCCCAGCCCCTAATTTGTTCTTTAATTTCTGCTTCTAACTGTTGTCCCTAGTGTCCTTGAAAGTATATTTGACAATACACAGTTTGTGGGACTGCGCTTCCCAGTTGAGGTTAACTTACTTGCCTCTCCAGCGTTAAGTAATTGAGGCTCATAAATTTTGATGTATGGTCCTAGAGTCTCTGTATGCAAATAAGAAAAACATCACTATTTTATTGACCATATTCCAATATTTCCTCTGGTGCGGGGCTCATAAGCACCATTATTCTTTCTCCATGTATGGGGAGTAATTCTAAAGGCATAATTCCATTACTATGAGGTACCTCATAGAACTGATTTATTTGCAGCTGAAGCAGAGAGCTCATTTTATATTACTTATGAGATGGTGACTTAGTTATTCTCTCCCCTGCCTTCTTCCAGAAAAGTGTACAGGTACAGGGAATATCACGAAAAGATATTCTGTGATAACATAGACTTATTTTTGCACCTTTCTTTTTCTCACTCACTAAACTTACTAACAGAAAGCTGAGCCTAGATATTTAATAGAATTAATGTCTGGAATATTGGGGTAATCAAAATATAGTAGGGACGATCACTCCAAGATTCCTTGATTCTGTGAATAACCTGCGTGTCTGAGAGCGCGTCTCTGAGTGTGCTTTTCCTTTGCGGAACCTGATTTATGAGGAAGTATAGTGGCTAAGAACACAGCCACATAAATTTGAGTTCAGTCCACTTACTAATGGGATTGACTTGCATAAGATACTTAATCTTTATAAGCTCCTGTTTTCTCACCTGTAGAGGGGGGAAAGTAATACCTGCCCTACAGGTAACTGTAAAGATTAAATGTGATAATGTATGTAAAGCACTCAGGATGGTGACTGGGCCTGACATACACTTACTGTTTGTGGTTGTTTTGGGAATATATATATATACACATATATATTTTTTTTTTCACAAGATGGAGCCTTGCTCTGTCGCCCAGGCTGGAATGCAGTGGCGTGATCTCGGCTCACTGCAGCCTCTGCCTCCTGGGTTCAAGCAATTTCTTTTTTTTTTTTTTTTTTTGAGACGGAGTCTCGCTCTGTCGCCCAGGCTGGAGTGCAGTGGCCGGATCTCCGCTCACTGCAAGCTCCGCCTGCCGGGTTTACGCCGTTCTCCCGCCTCAGCCTCCCGAGTAGCTGGGACTACAGGCGCCCGCCACCTCGCCCGGCTAGTTTTTTGTACTTCTTTTTAGTAGAGACGGGGTTTCACCGTGTTAGCCAGGATGGTCTCGATCTCCTGACCTCGTGATCCGCCCGTCTCGGCCTCCCAAAGTGCTGGGATTACAGGCGTGAGCCACCGCGCCCGGCCTCAAGCAATTTCTTGCCTCAGCCTCCCGAGTAGCTGGAATTACAGGCACCCACCATTATGCCCTGCTAATTTTTGTATTTTTAGCAGAGGTGGGATTTCACCATGTTGGCCAGGCTGGTCTCAAACTCCTGACCTCAAGTGATCCACCCTCCTCGGCCACCCAAAGTGCTGGGATTACAGGCATGAACCACTGCACTCAGCCTGTTTTGGGATATTAACCATACCTCTCTTCCCCTCTTTCAAAATAGAGTTTCTAACGTCATCTGCAATTCCAGAAGTTCAATTATTTCCTCGTTATGTGTGTTAGACAACAGAAGATCTTTGAGTCACACCTGCAGTGATATATTTGGCAGCCCATAAGAGGTTAATTTATGAGGGAGATGTTAAGAAGTCTCCCAAAAGATGCAGTTTTCCCTAGAATCTCCCAATCCTTAAAAAAATCAAATTGTTAAAAAAAATTTCTAGTTATTCTTTATTAAATCCATTAAGGTTAGATGTAGGGTTTTTTTTTTTTTTTTTTTTTTTTTGAGACGGAGTCTCGTTCTGTCGCCCAGGCTGGAGTGCGGTGGCCGGATCTCAGCTCACTGCAAGCTCCGCCTCCCGGGTTCACGCCATTCTCCTGCCTCAGCCTCCCGAGTAGCTGGGACTACAGGCGCCGCCACCTCGCCTGGCTAGTTTTTTGTATTTTTTGGTAGAGACGGGGTTTCACCGTGTTAGCCAGGATGGTCTCGATCTCCTGACCTCGTCATTCGCCCGTCTCAGCCTCCCAAAGTGCTGGGATTACAGGCTTGAGCCACCGCGCCCGGCAGATGTAGGGGTTTTTTAAAATAAAAAATTTTAGTGCAGTGTGCCAAACGAATTTTTTTTTTTTTTTTTTTTTTTTTTTTTTTTTTTTTTTTTTTTTAGACAGGGTGTCATTTTGTAACCCAGGCTGGAGTGCAGCAGTACGATCTAACTGCACCTTTGACCTGCAGGCTTAACTGATCCTCTCACCTCAGTCTCCTGAGTAGCTGGGATTACAAGCCTGTGCCACCATGCCCGGCTTAGTTTTTGTGTTTTTTGTAGAGATGGGGTTTCGTGATGTTGCCCAGGCTGGTCTTGAACTCCTGTGCTCAAGTGATCCACTGGCCTTGGCCCCCCAAAGTGCTGGGATTACAGGCATGAGCCCCCGGGCCCAGCTGCCAAACCAATTTTGAAGGGTGCTGGGTTATGCTGTACCTCTTCAGATCTCCTTTGGTATTCAAATGGTGTTCTGATGTATTTACTTGTATTGAAACACTGCATGATAAAACATTAAACAGGTTCTGGAATAGATACAAATATACAAGCTGACTTTTTTACTTCTTCAAAAGAGAGAAAAGTGATTGATGTAATTAGATTACTTTGTTTCTACTTTCAATCTCTGTTTTTTCTTTTTCTTTTTTTTTTTGAGACGGAGTTTCGCTCGTGTTTCCAGGCTCACTGCAACCTCTGTCTCCCAAGTTCAAGTGATTCGCTTGCCTCAGCCTCCCAAGTAGCTGGGATTACAGGCATGTGCCACCACACCGGCTAATTTTGTATTTTTAGTAGAGACAGGGTTTCATTGTGTTGTCAGGCTGGTCTCGAACTCCTGACCTCAGGTGATCTGCCCGCCTCGGCCTCCCAAAGTGCTGGGATTACAGGTGTGAGCCATCACACCCAGCCTCTTTTTTCTTTTATATTCTCCCTCTCTCTCCTGCCCCGTCCCCCGAGGTGGTGACAAGGTGGAAGACCTTAAATGGTCAAATTAGACAAGATGGAAATACCATGCCGGCCTAGTTTGCTGTAACTTCCCTATATGACTACACAGTACAGCCAGGACCTAGAAATACCTGTCCTGTTACTAACCTATCATTTAAATGGTTTAGTGTGATTTAATCACTCATTCTCTCTCAAGAGCTTAACATGCAGTCACTATCATGGCTTCTTATCAATATGGGACACCAATGAATGCTTTTGAATTCCCAGTGTTTTGGGAAACTCTTGGCATTGCATCCAGCTGCCTGAGGATTGAATCTACAGTCTGTGTTCTTTTCACACACCTCCTACCGGCAGGAGTTGGAGTTGGTCTAGCCTAAATTCAACTTGCAAGGGACATATTTCACCCTAAGTTTTGGTTCTGTGAACCTTGAGCTCTAGCAAATCTAATCATCCAGGCAGGGAATGAGATGCAGAGAAGACGATGTAGTCTTTAGAGCAAGCCTTAGATCTGCCTGGAAGGCACAGTTCAAGAGTAAAAACCCCCTCTGCCCTGACAAAGTCTTCCTGGGAAGGACTAGACAAACCAAGAGGAACCATGGTTGTGGGAAAGATGATCGGCCTGAGATTTGGTGATTTTGTCACGAGCCTGCCACGTCAAATTTGCTCCATGACACTCGTTGACACTCCATGACAATCTGGGACAAATTGTATAATTTCCTGTAAAATTAGAAGCAAAAGACCAAGAATATAAATTTCTACTTTTTATCTTGATTGACAGAGGAGCAAACACTGGTGTTTATTATTATGTATGTTTGCAGCTAAAAATACAACTGCTTCGGATGTACTAAAAATTTTGTTTAGAAAAAGCCACTTTGCACTTTTTTCCAAAGTTGTATCATTACAGTGTTCTCTCTGCCTAATTCTATTGTTTTTCTGGAGTGTCGTTTATGTAGAAGTGGCTTCTTACATTTTTTTTTAATCTCAATTCACGTGATTCAACATATTACCCATATCTCAAGACCTCTCGGTTTGATCCTTTAAACCCTTTCCACTGATGATCAATGAAAGTGCTCAAGGGTTGGAGGTCCTAGCCTTTTTCCTTTCAAGTATATTCAGAATCAGCAGGTTCTTGTATTTCAGAATATAATTTTAGGGCTGCAAGAGCAACTCAGCACCCAAGTTTTGAAATGTGATGCCAACTTCTAGTCATTGTCCGTCTGTTCTCCTTTTCTTCCTTGCCCGTGTATCCCTGCTCTCTGAACTCTCCCATGACATCAAAAGGAGCCCTGCTTTGAGGGGACAAAAACTGCACTCACGGGACATTCCATTTTAGCATTTCAAATTTAAATTTATTAGGACCATATTTCATTTTCTATTTTTCCTAGCGCCCAGCCCATTACTGAATTATAACAAATGGAAAAAAATACTGAGAATAAACTAGTTAAATGTTACATTAAGAAATACACAGAGAAGGTTGAAAAATTATTATGATTATGGCCTCTGTTTTGTCTAAAGTTATTTTATTGTTATAACAAAGTATTGCTTAGTTTTACTCTTTTTTAAAAACACAGAATTTATGTTATATGGAGTACAATCAATCAAAAAACCCCAAATAATTGACTACATTTAGGAACTAATGTTGCTTTTTACTTTTACACAAAAAAAGCATTTCTCAGGTTCATACTTAAAGAAAACCAAACAGAGATTTAGATAAACATATTCCAGCTAAACATAGATAAATATTAGAAATAGAATAAATAAAAAATGTTCACTTTATGTCTTTTTTTTTTTGAGACAGGGTCTTGCTTTGTCATCCAGGCTGGAGTACAGTGGCATGATCAAGGCTCACTGCAGCCTCGACCTCCAGGCGTAAGCAAATCCTCCCACCTCAGCCTCCCTATTGGGTAGGACCACAGGCTTGTGCCACCATGCCTGACTGATTTGTCTTTTTTTCTTTTCATTTTATTTTTTATTTTTATTTTTATTTTTTGAGACAGAGTTTCACTCTTGTAACCCAGATTGGAGTGCAACAGTGCCATCTCAGCTCACTGCAACCTCTGGCTCACTGCAACCTCCACCTCCGGGGTTCAAGTGACTCTCCTGCCTCAGCCTCCCAAGTAGCTGGAATTACAAGTGCCTGCCACCATGCCCAGTTAATTTTTATATTGTTAGTAGAGACGGGGTTTCACCATGTTGGCCAGGCTGGTCTCAAATTCCTGACCTCAAGTGATCCGCCCTCCTCGCCTCCCAAAGTGCTGGGATTACAGGTATGAGCCACTGCAACTGGCTTCTCGGAGGGTGTGTGTGAGTGACAACTGAGCCCGTCTCTATTTTTTAATGTCCTTTCCCTGCATGTTATTGTGGCAGGTGCTGGGAATATGGAGAACTGAGTTCTTATCCCAGTCATGTATCCAACAATTTATGTGACTTTCTGGTCAGGAGACTATTTTGTAGTCCACATATTTTTCATCTCTTAAATAGGGGTAAATTCCTTGTCCATTTATCTCTTCCAGGGTCACTTCTTCATGCTAATCTTTGGAAGTATTACAAAGAAAGTATCTTAAGCATGAATTTCAGCCCATGTTTTTGTGTTCCTATTCTTGGACCATTGGTTGGTTTCTTTGGAGACAGCTTCTGACTGTTATGCCAATTGTTACAAAGTCATGGATATCAAATTACAACCTATAGTTAATATTCAGCATTATTAGAATATTTTAAAGCAAAATTCACCAAATACAGAGCTTGTGGAGAGAATATGTGACACTGTCTTTCTTCCTGTAGTTCTTCAACAAAATCTGGTTTTAAGGGGGTAAGATTTAATTTATAGCCAGCGATGGTGTTCTGTACTGCAGTTAACAGCTATCAGAAGACAAATTCTCTAGTTTTAAAAATTGACAAGAATTTAAATTTGAATGATGATGATGTGAATAAATATAAGACATATCCTTCTGAAGTAATAAAGAAATTTATATAAATACCATCCAGTTTGTAATAGCAGTAGTGGAAAAAAAATCACAGAACCATTTTATTAAGAATTTGGATAGACTGAATGGTATTATTATGTGAATTTTATTTTATTATTATTTTTTTTTGAGATTCACTCTGTCACCCAGGCTAGAACTCAACGACATGATCTCAGCTTGCTGCAACCTCCATCTCCTGGGTTCAGGAGATTCTCCCTGCCTCAGCCTCCCAAGTAGCTGAGATTACAGGCACCCGCCACCAAGCCCGGCTAATTTTGTACTTTTAGTAGAGATGGGGTTTTGCCATGTTGGCCAGGCTGGTCTCAAACGCCTGACCTCAGGTGATCTGCCCGCCTTGGCTTCCTAAAATGCTGGGATTACAGCCATGAGCCACTGTGCCTGGCCTATTATGTGAATTTTATATTTAAAAAAATTGAGTTTGCTTCTGTTTGATCTTATGGAACATGTCTATTTTATATTTTCCTTTAAATATGATGCTGTAGCTGGGTGTGGTGGTGCATGCCTGTAATTCAACTACTCCAGAGGCTGAAGCGGGAGGATCACCTGAGCCCAGGAGTTTGAGGCTGCAGTGAGCTATGATCGTGTCACTGCACTCCAGTCTGAGTGACAGCGAGACCGTGTCTCTAAAGAAACACAGAAAACAAAACAAAATCAAAAAATGATGCTGTAGTGACATTAAAGAGCAATTTTTAAAATATCTTACTGAACCTTGTGTATGTGGGTGTAAAGAATTTATTGGGGGTAATCTCAGCACTTTGGGAGGCAGAGGTGGGCAGATCACTCGAGCTCAGGAGTCTGAGACCAGCTTGGGCAACACGGCAAAACTCTGTCTCTACAAAAAATACAAAAACTAGCCAGGCGTGGTGGCATGTGCCTGTAGTTTCTGCCACTCGGGAGGTTAAGGTGGGAGAATCGCTTGAGCCCAGGAGACGGAGGTTGCAGTGAGCCGAGATCATGCCACTGCAATCCAGCCTGGGTGACACAGCAAGGCTCTGTCTTAAAAAAAGAAAAAAAAAAATTGTTGGGGGAAATGTTTAAAATGATTTAAAAAAACTTTTCAGTTTAGTTTCTAATACAAAAACCTGAAGTTCAACTTGTTTATTTCTTTGTAGAAGTAACTCTAAAAATTGAAAATAAAAGCTATCTGGTATTGAGACAGGAGACTTGATTTTTCTTAGATAATATTTGTCAATTTCTAAAATTTAGAAGCTCCTAGAGGATAGCGGTCTTACTGATTCTGTTTACTGTTATATGATCAGCTCTGTATATGGTATATGGTATATACTCAATGTATGTTTGACTATTATTATTTTATAAATAATATAAAAATAATATTTATTATTATTATTGTCACAATATTCTTGACTCATGGGAGGAGGTAAAAATATCAACATTAACAGGAGTTCAGAAGAAATCAATCCTGATCCTCCTGAACTACTTTGGAGGTTAAAGATTTCAGTGGAGGAAGGAACTGCAGATGTGATGGAAATAGCAAAAGAACTGGAATTGTAAGTGGCGCCTGAAAATCTGACTGAATTGTGGAAATCTCACGATAAAACTTGAATGGATAAGGAATTTCGTCTTATGGATGAGCAAAGAAAGTGGTTTCTTGAGATGAAATCTACTCCTGGTGAATATGCTGTTAACATTCTTGAAATGACAACAAACGATTTAGAATATTACATAACCTTAGTTGATAAAGCAGCCAGAAGGGTTTGAGAGGATAAACTGCAACTTGGAAAGAAGTTCTTCTGTGGTTAACGCTATGAAACAGGATTGTATGTTACAGAGAAATCCTTCATGAAAGGAAGAGTCAATTTGTGCAGCAAGCTTCATATGTGTCTTATTTTAATAAATTTCCACAGCCACCCCAACCTTAAGCAACCAGGACCCTGATCATTAAGCATTAAGGGAAGACTCTCCACCAGGAAAGAGTGTAACTTGCTGAAGATTAGATGATCATCAGCATTTCTTGGCAATAAAGTATTTTTAAATTAAGGTATGTATGTCGTTTTTTATAGACGTAATGCTATTGCACACTTAATAGACCACAGTATAATGTAAACATAATTTTTATATGCACTGGGAAACCAAAAAGTTTATGTGACTTGCTTTATTGCAGTGGTCTGGAACTAAACCCACAGTATCTCTAAGTATGCCTGCATATGCTTTTTAAAGATATGTTAGATTTATAGTAATCACTATACATTCATTGCATATAAATAGAAGGTTTCTTGACAATTTATTTATAAAGTGGCTGTATGTTTATACAAAAGGGGCACAAATGCTTATCTGAGCATTAGGTTCTCAGTGTCTTACTTCTCTAGGTGTTTGATGGTTTTCTGTTGATTGAAACCACCTATTTGAGCCCTTTTTAAAATTGATTGATTGATTGATTGATTGACACAGCATCTCCCTTACTCTGTCACCAGGCTGGAGTGCAGTGGTGCAATCACAGCTCACTATAACCTTGAACTCCTGGGCTCAAGCGATTTTCCTACTTCAGTCTCCTGAGTAACTGGGATTACCAACATTTTCCACCATGCCTGGCTTATTTTTAATTTTTTTTTTTTTTTGAGATGGAGTTTCATGCTTGTTACCAAGGCTGGAGTGCAATGGCACGATCTCGACTCACTGCAACCTCTGCCTCCTGGGTTCAAGTGATTCTCCTGCCTCAGCCTCCCAAGTAGCTGGGATTACAGGCATGCACTACCACGCCCAGGTCATTTTGTATTTTTAGTAGAGACGGGGTTTCACCATGTTGACCAGGCTCGTCTGGAACTCCTGACCTCAGGTGATCCACCCACCTCGGCCTCCCAAAGTGATGGAATTACAGGCATGAGCCACTACGCCTAGCCAATTTTTATTTTTATTTTTTCTTTTTTTAGAGATGGAGCCTCTCTTTGTCTCCCAGGGTGATCTTGAATGCCTGGCCTCAAGCAGTCCTCCTACCTCAGCCTCCCAAAGTGTTGAGATTACAGCCTTAAGCCACAATGCGCAGCCTATTTGGACAAGGTTTGATTAAGAAACCACAGATCCAGATATGGTGGCACACCAGTAATCCCAGCTACTTGGGAAGCACAGATGGGAGGATTGCTTGAGCCTAGTATTTCCAGACCAGCCTGGGTAACACAGGGAGACCCTGTTCCCCCCACCCCACCCCCTAAAAAAACCCCACAGAAAGTCCTACCACATTGTGACTTACTCTTACTTACTGGGTGAATGACCAAGTTATAGGAGAATGCAGCTGAATCATTTGACCTACTGATGAGATGGATTCATTTCAGGACCAGGTTGAGCCTCTTGGTCCCCCAGACAGCCTCACATTATACATCTCACAAATGCCAATGTGCTCAGATAAGACTGTTTTCTTTTTCTTTGAGATGGAGTTTTGCTCTGTCATCCAGGCTGGAGTGCAGTGGCACCATCTCGGCTCACTGCAACCTCCACCTCCCAGGTTCAAGCGATTCTCCTGCCTCAGTCTCTCGAGTAGTTGGGATTACAGGCGACCGCCACCACGCCTGGCTAATTTCTGTATTTTTAGTAGGGGGGGGGGGTTTTCACCATGTTGGCCAGGCTGGTCTCAAACTCCTGACTTTGTGACCCACCTGCCTCAGCCTCCCAAAATGGTGGGATTACAGGCGTGAGCCACCGTGCCAGGCCTTAGATAGGACTTTTTATGAAACAGCAACCAGTTTCATTTGAGCAGCCTTACTATTTGAAAATAAATGATGCCAAATTTAACCACATGATGAGTATGGAATTACTTTAGATAAACTCAACTTGATGCCAATAGTTTTACATATATTGAGCAACTAATTAATTTTAAAATGTTCCAAAAAATAGCATATAAAACTGTACCTATTTGGCATTACTAATGTAAAATAAAGACATTAAAAATTAACAATTTTGTAGTCTTTCCTTTTTTCCTATTTAAAGAAGAATGTGGCCAGGCATGGTGGCTCACACCTGTAATCTCAGCACTTTGGGAGCCTGAGGCAGGCAGATCACTTGGGGTCAGGAGTTTGAGACCAGCCTGGCTAACCTGATGAAACCCTGTCTCTACCAAATTATAAAATACTAGCCGGGTGTGGTGGCACATGCCTGTAATCCCAGCTACTTGGGAGGCTGAGGCAGGAGAATCACTTGAACTCTGGGGAAAAGAAAAAAAAAAAACTCCCAAATTGCTTGAACCTGGGAGGCAGATGATCAAGTGAGCAGAGATCATGCCACTGCACTCCAGCCTGGGCAACAGAGTGAGACTCCGCCTCAAAAAAAAAAAAAAAAAAAAAAAAAAGAATGTGATCCTGGTTGGTACAACTGTATTTATTTATTTATTTATTTTTGAGACAGAGTCTCGCTCTGCTGCCCAGGCTGGAGTGCAGTGGCCGGATCTCAGCTCACTGCAAGCTCCGCCTCCCGGGTTCACGCCATTCTCCTGCCTCAGCCTCCCGAGTAGCTGGGACTACAGGCGCCCGCCACCGTGCCTGGCTAGTTTTTTGTATTTTTTAGTAGAGACGGGGTTTCACCGTGTTAGCCAGGATGGTCTCAATCTGCTGACCTCGTGATCCGCCCATCTCGGCCTCCCAAAGTGCTGGGATTACAGGCTTGAGCCACCGTGCCCGGCCCGGTACAACTTTAGTTTCTGCTTTCCAAGTGCCTCAATTTTCTTCATGCAATTATTTTTTCATTTTTCATGTAAAAAAATAACTAAAAATATTCTCTTTGTAAAATCCCTATTTAACTTACAAAAGATATATGACACCTATGGAATTGCCTCCTAAAATTCACTGTCTACCCTGTACCTCAAATGCCACTTTCCTCACCAGAAGTAACCACTGATAATACTTTGTTCTACATTCTTGATCAATTTTCTGTTTTCTCCCTGCATAAGTACAAACAATTCTATCTTTTGAATTTCATATATGGGATTATATCACACATATTTTTCTATAACTTAATGCTTTCACTTTTTTTTTTTTTTTTTTTTTACCATAACAGTGTACAGAAATCCAGCTAATTCTTTTTTATTTATTTATTTATTTTGTTTTTTTGAGACAGGGTCTCTCACTATTTGTTGCCCAGACTGGAGTGCAGTGGCATGACCTTGGCTCACTGCAGCCTCAACCTCCCTTAGCCTCCCAAGTAGCTGGTACTACAGGCGCACGCCACTACACTCATGTATTTTTTGTAGACATGGGGTTTTTCTTCGTTGCCCAGGCTGTAGCTCATTCATTTTAAATATTGCAAATTAAGTAATCAATAAAATACTATCCACTGCACTGTTTTTTGGTTTTATCATATCTCTATTAATAAATCATTTAGAAACTCCTCCAAGATTTCAGCTACAAGATATGTTATAATGAACTTTCTTGTACATGTTTCTTCAAGTGCTTTCTTTTCTTTTAATGAATTGCCTTAGGAGACTTGTTCTGCATATTTGGGGTCTTGGGTATTGACCGCAAAGATTGAAATATGAAATGTGGAGGTGCTACTTTTGACTTTTCCAAAGTTTTCCAGCTGAATCTAGGGTGAGGAGTAAACTTTTCTCTGAGATTCCCCATGAATTTGAGGGAAAGGAGAGAACATGGTAATGGCAAGAAACTTGGAGATCCACCTGTTGACTAGCTCTCATTTCCCAAATAGACAAACAAAAATCTTGCTTGACATGATATTCCTTTATAGCTATAGTTTCTTCCTTTTCTTCACGTTGCAGTCAAGCTTTGCTAAAGAGAAAAAGGTAAGTGCTCACTTCCCATTCAGTTCTCCACCCATTGCTATGGGGGCCACACCCCACCACAGCCTCCACTTCTGAAACTGCTCCTTCAAGGCCTTCTGCTTACCACATTCTTTGGATGCATTTCAGGCCCTTCATCACCTGGCCTCTAGGCACCACTCAACACTCTTGATCACTTCCTGCCGGAGCTCTCACCTCCTTTGGTTTCAGTGACACTACTGTATCAGTTAGCTCTGGTTTGGACGAAAGTAACAGAAAACTTGACCCAAATTGGTTTAAGCAATCAGGAACTTCATAGATTCATGTAAATGGACATCTAGAGGTAGAGCAAGTATCAGGCTTGGCTCCAGCTCCTGGTGTCTGGGAGTCTCCAGTTTTGGCTTTCTTCCTTGATATGGCTTTCTTCTCTGATTGGCAGGGAGAGAAAGCTGCAGCAAGTTAGGCTTTATATTTATCTAGGATGACATCTGAAGAAGGAGAAGTATAATTGCTAAGAGTTCTTCCAAAAGAGTAATGAAGAATTTGTCTGAATCCCCATCAAACTTTTCTTGAATCTCACTAGGTCACCAGCTCCTTGCAGTCACCAGCAAAGGGGATGGGATTATTTTTAGACAAATCAGGTCACCTCTTGGAACTAGAGACATTCAGCTTCCTTAGAGGCCCATGGACTTCATGTGGGTAGGAATTATGTGAAGGAGTGCAGGGAATTGACACTTGTTAGGAAACCAACAGTGTCCTCCACAGCATTCTTCTGGTTGTTTTTTTTTTTTTTTTTTTTTTTTTTTCCATCTCTGGTTGCTCTTCTTGGTTCCCTACTGGCTTTCTCTTCCTCTTCTTAGCCCTTCAGTGTTGATGGTCCCTCAAGTACACTCTTGCATTCTTCTCTTCCCATTGTTCATGTTATCCCTGGGACAGTTCATTCACTCTCAAAGCTATGTATGCCAATGACTCCCAAATAAACAACCCCAGTCCACAGGGTTTTTCTAAACAGTGGACTTGTTTATCAAATCACATATTGAACATCTCCACTGGATTATCCCATATGCATCTCAAACTCATCATGTCCCAAACTAAATCCATCAATATGGCCTGAAGACCAGCAGCACATCCTTCTATATTCCCAGTCTCAGTGGATGGCATCATTAAACACGATTCCCTAGGTCATTGTAGACCTCTTTCCTTCTTTGACATGGAAGCAGTCACAAAGCCATGTGGATCTAGCCACTAAAATTTAGCTTAAGGCTACAGTCCATGAGAAATCTTTTCTATATTATGCTCTCCCCCCAATTCAGGATGTGTTATGTGATGTTATGATACTTCATATATACCTCTATAAGAACTTCTTTTTTATGTTTTTTTAAATTTGTTTTGTAGAGATGGGGTTTTGCTATGTTTCTCAGGCTGTTCTCAAACTCCTGGACTCAAAGAGATCTGCTTGCCTCTGCCTCCCAAAGTGCTGGGATTACAGGCATGAGCCACCACACCGGGCCTATAAGAGCACTACTATTGCTCACTATTTTCTTGACTGTAGGAATTTCATCTTACTTTTTTTTTTTTTAAATTCCTTTTCTGGCTGGGTGCGGTGGTTCACGCCTGTAATCCCAGCACTTTGGGAGGCTGAGGTGGGTGGATCACGTGAGGTCAGGGGTTCGAGATCAGTCTGGTCAACATGGTGAAACCCCATCTCTACTAAAAATACAAAAATCAGCCAGATGTGGTGGTGGGCACCTGTAATCCAGCTACTCAGGAGTCTGAGGCAGGAGAATTGCCTGAACTCTGGAGGCAGAGGTTGCAGTGAGCTGAGATTTTGCCACTGCACTCCACCCTAGGCGACAGTGTGAGACTCTGTCTCAAAAAAAAAAAAAAAAAAAAAAAAAATTCCTCTTCCCAGCAGAGTACCTTGGACATGGTAGGTGTTCCAGAAATGTTAGATGATTATTGAATGACTTTAGTCACTATTATTATTATTTTTAGAGACAGGTCTCCCTGTCATTCAGGCTGGAGTGCAGTGGTGGGATCATAGCTCATTACAACTTCAAACTTCTGGGCTCAAGCAATTCTCCTGCCTCCGCCTCTCAAGTAGCTAGGACTATAGCTACTTCTCTGATTGGCAGGGAGAGAAAGCTGCAGCAAGTCTAGGCTTTGTATTTATCTAGGATGACATCCGAAGAAGGAAAAGTATAATTGCTAAGAGTTCTTCTAAGAGAGTAATGAAGAATTTGTCTGAATCTCCATCAAACTTTTCTTTCTTTTTTTTTTTTTTTTTTTGAGACGGAGTCTCGCTCTGTCGCCCAAACTGGCGTGCAGTGGCCGGATCTCAGCTCACTGCAAGCTCCGCCTCCTGGGTTTACGCCATTCTCCTGCCTCAGCCTCCCGAGTAGCTGGGACTACAGGCGCCCGCCGCCTCGCCCGGCTAGTTTTTTGTATTTTTTAGTAGAGACGGGGTTTCACCGTGTTCGCCAGGATGGTCTCGATCTCCTGACCTCGTGATCCGCCCGTCTCGGCCTCCCAAAGTGCTGGGATTACAGGCTTGAGCCACCGCGCCCGGCCTCCATCAAACTTTTCTTGATTCTCACTAGGTCACCAGCTCCTTGCAGTCACCAGCAAAGGAGATGGGATTATTTTTAGACAAATCAGTTCACCTCTTGGAACTAGAGACATTCAAGTTATAGGTGCTTGTCACCACGCCCAGACGATTTTTAATTTTTTGTAGAGACAGGGTCTCACTATGTTGCCTGGACTACTCTCAAACTCCTGGGCTCAAGCGATCCTCCCACCTTGGCCTCCCAAAATGTTGGAATTACATGTGTGAGCCACCACACCTGGCTGACCTTAGTCTTTAAATACTTATTAAGCCACTATTATTTCCAGACATTCTTTCAATCTCTGACTGTCTGATGCTCTTCCTTGACAAATTTGGTTCTGCGGTTGGGATGGGTGGAGTCAGTGGGAAAATGCCAGAAACTGTGTCCTAAGGCAGTGAGTGCCAGGTCAGGGCCAGTGTAAACAATATAAAAGCAGGTCAGAGATCCAAATAGGATTGGATGAATCTAGGAAGCTAAGGCATGAAGCCAACTGGGTTGGCGTCTGTGTTTTTGAAGAGGCTGGTGGGAAGGAGATCTTAGACTTAATCTCAGGTCCATGAGAGACATCTGTGGCAGTTTTTTATTCACTTTAAGATGCTCACAGTGTCATAGTCCCTGGGATAGAAAGATGAATAGGAGCTCTTGCTTTTGTGGGAAAACAGGTTAAAAAAAAAAACAAACTTACACTTTGATGTAAGAAGACATATAATGAAACAAACGTATACAACATTTGCTTGGAAGAAATTGTGATGACTTTGGAAAAATTCTGGTTATGGAAGTTTTTTGTTGTTTTTTAAAAGAGAACACCTCGAATTTGGCATTTTAGCTCCTTAGATGTCCTCAGGACAAATAACACCCTTTGATACTTAGAAAAAAGTTGGATGGTTCTATTATTCCAAAAGGATCCACATCGCAATTTTTTTCCAGGACTCATAGGGCCTGCTACTCTGCTACTCTGTGGAAATCTTTTCAATATCTTTATACTAAAGCTTTAAATATGAAAGTTTGTTTTTGAGGGTAGTTTTTATGCAGAGAAGAGATTATTTACAGTTTACTTTAGATATATGAAAATTAATATCCAATATATTACAATTAAATTTATAAACTATATATTTAAATTATTAATTATAAGTACCTGTTTTTTCCTTAAGCTTAGTTTAACTTCTGTAATTGTCTCATTAAATAAGCATTCTGTTCCTATCTTTGTCTCATTTCCTCCTGTAAATCCCATAATGTAAATATTTGCTCACTTAATGGTGTCCTATAAGTTCCATAGGCTGATTTCACTGTTTATCATTCTTTTTTCTTTTTTTCCCTCTCCTACTGGGAGAGGGATTTATCTTCAAGTTCAGAGATTTTTTCTTCTGCTTGATCTAGTCTGCTGATGAAGTTTTCCTACATTTGTTCATTGAATTCCTTAGCTCCAAGATTTCTGTTCGGTTTTTTTTTTTTTTTTTTTTTAATACTATCTATCTCTGTTAAATTCCTCATTCAGATTATGAGTTGTTTTCCTGGTTTTGTTGAATTGTCTGTTTGTATTCTCTTGTATCTTGATGAATTTCCTTAAGGTCATTATTTTGAATTTCTTTTCAAGCACTTCATAAATTTCTTTTACTTTGGGGTCAATTACTGGAGAGTTTTCGCATTCCTTTGGTGGTGTCATATTTCCTTACTTTTTCATGTTTCTTATGTCCCTGTTTTGATGTCTGTGCATTGGTGTAATGATCACATCTTCCAAATGTTACAGAGTAGCTTTCATAGAGAAAGAGTTTCTTCTGCAGATGGGTCACAGTGCACTGGTTAGGAAGGGTGCGGTGGCTCTGGTTTCAAGTAGATGCAGTGGTATGGATGAGCTGGTGGAGGTCAGATGTTTCCTTCCACTCTTTTTTTTGTTTTGTTTTTTTGAGATGTAGTCTCACTCTTGTCGCCCAGGCTGGAGTGCAGTGGCGCAATCTCGGCTCACTGCAACCTCTGCCTCCCAGGTTCAAGCAATTCTCCTGCCTCAGCCTCCCGAGTAGCTGGGACTGCAGCAGTGTGCCCTACGCCTGGCTAATTTTTGTATTTTTAGTAGAGACAGGGTTTCACCATGTTGGCCAGACTGATCTCAAACTCCTGACCTCAGGTGATCTGCCCGCCTTGGCCTCCCAAAGTGCTGGGATTACAGGCATGAGCCACCGTGCCCAGCCTTTCCTTCCATTCTTTATGTGGCTACCCTGAGTTTCTGTGCTCTACAGCTTTTCTGCCACTCCTTTGATATACTCTGGTACTCTCCTTTAGTTATTTTCATCAAAATATAGTTACTTATTTGCTGTTTTGTTTTGGCTTTGCTATGGGAATACGCATGAATGACTTCTAGTTGGCCACCTTGCTAATGTAACTTTCTAAATCTTGTTCTACTAAAAGACAAGCATATCACTTTTTTTTTTTTTTTTTTTTTTTTTTTAGATAGAGTCTCACTCTTGTCGCCCAGGCTGGAGTGCAGTGGCGCAATCTCGGTTCACTGCAACCTCTGCCTCCTGGTTCAAGTGATTCTCTTGCCTCAGTCTCCTGAGTAGCTGGGATTACAGGTGCCTGCCACTGCGCCCTTTCTGCATTTTTGGCAGAGATGGGGTTTCATCATGTTGGCCAGGCTGGTCTTGAACTCCTGACCTCAGGTGATCTGCCCACCTCAGTTTCCCAAAGTGCTGGAATTACAGGTGTGAGCCACTGCGCCCGGCCTTATATAACTTTTATAGAAATTTAAATGAAGCTTGTTAAATGAGGGCTTTTAAACATTTAAAACTGCATTTATAATTTAATATTTGGACTGGGCATGGTGGCTCACACCTGTAATCCCAGCACTTTGGGAGGCTGAGGTGGGCACATCACCTGAGGTCAGGAGTTCATGACCAGCCTGGCCAACATGATGAAACCCCATCTCTACTAAAATACAAAAATTGGCCAGGCATGATGGTGGGTGCCTGTAATCCCACCTACTCTGGAGGCTGAGATTGGAGAATCACTTGAACCCAGGAAATGGCAGTTGCAGTGAGCCGAGGTCGCGCCACTGCACTCCAGCCTGTACAGCTGATCAAGACTCCATCTCAAAAAACAAAACAACAGCAACAACAACAAAAAATCAAAAATAATTTAATATTTGTGATTTTCCTATTAAATGCTAAAAGTTGCATGATTTATTTATTTATTTATTTATTTAGAGACAGGATCTCACTCTGTGCCCAGGCTGGAGGGCAGTGGCACAAACATGGCTCACTGCAGCCTCAGCCTCTCCAGGCTCAGGTGATCTTCCCACCTCAGCCTCCCAAGTAACTGGGACTACAGGCACATGGGAACACATCTGGTAATTTTTGTATTTTTAGTAGAGATGGGCTTTGCCATGTTGCCCAGGCTGGTCTTGAACTTCTGGGCTCAAGCGATCGGTCGACCTCAGCCTCCCAAATTGCTGTGATTACAGGAATGAGCCACTGTGCTTGGTCATTTCTCTACATAATTGGAAACTTTTTTAGGGCTGGAAGATGCTTATGCTCTGTGGACAAGATTATATCTCAAAATATTTTTTCCTCTACAGTCATAGCTGCATGTGTATGGCTAAATGCACTCTTGAAGACTGAGACTCTGTGATCCTATTTGCAGTAGGAGTGGTTTCAGATTCCTAAACTCTGATTTCAAGAGCTATGTTTCCTAATTCTTCCATCTACTCCACCTGCTTTCAGCACTTGATTGAATTTTGCATTTTTTTTGACTCTTAAGACACTTAAATGTCTTGCACTCTATTTGATCTAAAGACAATTGTACTCTAGAGGTATTTGCACTCTTTTAATATTCTTGCTTTCTGTTAGGACCACAACCCTCCCAATAATCTAAGGTCATCTCATCAAACTCTGGCTACCCTTCAAGACTTTGTCTTAATAAAATCACAATTTCAAGGTCATTCTGATGATTTAAACCAGACAGGTTCTTCTGTGTTTCCTGGTCATCTCTCTAAGCTTGGCTGGCTCTTTCTTTCTTTTTTTAGGTCTCAGCTTGAATGTCTTATCCTCACAGAGCTCTTCTCTCATCGCCCTTTTATAAGAATGGGATCTTTTATTATTTCATATCATGGCACTTGTTAAACAATGTTCTTCACACCACATAAAGTAATTTGGGGATTATTTTGTCTACTTGTTAGTTATCTGTTTCTTCTCCCACTAGAATGCAAGCTCCATGAGAGCAAAGACTAGTCTTTTAAAAAATTAATAATTTATTTTGAAATAACTTCACGGTCATATGAAATTGAAGTGATAGGCTGGGCGTGGTGGCTCACACCTGTAATCCTAGCACTTTGGGAGGCTGAGGCGGGTGGATCAACTGAGGTCAGGAGTTCAAGACCAGCCTGGCTGACATGGTAAAACCCCGTCTCTACTAAAAATACAAAAAATTAGCTGGGCACGGTGGCGGGTGCCTGTAATCTCAGCTACTTGGGAGGCTGAGGCAGGAGAATCGCTTGAACCCAGGAGGCAGAGGTTGCAGTGAGCCGAGATCACACCATTGCACTCCAGCACGGGTGACAAAAGCAAAACTCCATCTCAAAAAAAAAAAAAAAAAGAAAAAAAAAGAAATTAAAATGATAATATAAATACTTCCATGTACCCTTTATCTAGTTTCTCCAAGAATTACACTTGTATGTAACTATTGTACATTATCAAAATTCAGAAACTGACATTGATATAATATCATTGTTTAGACTTACAGGACCTTTCTGATGTTTCCCCAGCTTATATACACTTGTGTGTATGTGTGAGTGTGTGTGTGCACATATGTGTAGTTCTACGAACCTGTACCCATTGTACAGGTTCATGTATCCACCACAATCGGGACACAGAACTGTTCCATCTCTACAAAGACACTCTTCTTGCTGTCTCTTCATAAGCACTAGTCTGTCTTGTTCACTTTTGTCCCCTCAGTGCCCTGTTTAGTGCCAGGTATGTGATAGGCACCAAATAAATATTTGTTAAATGTACCAGTATGTAGCCAAATATTCTTGGGGGAATTTGCCTAATTTGTTTGGATAAAGGAGTATTAATCTGTTTATTAAACTTTGGTTACTAAGAGGCTGTTTGAGGAGAAAAATGTCATCAAACCCCATCTTGTCATGACTAATTTGCAAAGAACACAAAAAATCCTCAGCTACCAAATCTCACTAAGGTGTTGCAACACTGATGAATCCAAATCTTATAATCCAGACTTTGCCAAGGTGGAAAGGCTAAAAATTTTGAGAGGAGGGCAAAATAGATACTCTCTATATATGTGTGTGTGTTTGTATATATATGTATGTATTTTTTTCTGCAAATATTTAATGTGAAATGTCATTTCAACATACTCTGGAATCCGAACTAGCAAACGAAGGCAGCCTGACCGAGAACGCTGTGCTCCTGTGCCGCCAGGTCTCCTTCCTCCTGGTTCCGATTACTAATACTGTCTCAAAGTAAACAGAAACTTGGCCTTCCATTAACTTGTTGTAGACTGCCTACAATAAAATTTCCCCTAATGGTACTGGGGGAAATCGACGACTCCCAAAAGATATTTGCACATTGCTGGAGTTTCTTGACCTTAAGATATTTTTTTGGAAGCATTTAAAGAACTAAAAAAAGAAACGGCCCTTTAAGTAGACCTTGTGACAGAAGTAGGTGGGAAAATAATGACACTGCATACCGAATCTTACCTTTGCACAGGATAACTCCATGACAAATGCTATAGCAAACATGCTGTAAGAATACCATCATATTCATTGACCTCTTTTGTGATAAGGAAGGCTATGGATTTGATATCTTGAAAACCTTTGTTTTGCAGGGTTTGCTTTAGCAGCTCGCCTCTTACTCACCGTGTGTAGAGACTGAATTACTTTGGAATCCGTTTTCATTTAGTGCAGAGCATTCAGTGTATTTTGTGTTTGAAACCACAGGTAGGACCTGTTTCTGTAAATGATTTATTTCCAGGGATCCGTTCCTTTAATTGATTTGATATTTACTTAAGAAAGTTCTTTCTTTGCTTGACCTGTCATCCCCTACTGAGAGCTTTTGTAAAGTATGTGGTTGTCATAAATGGGCTGCTTCCTTCCCAGACTAGTCATTTCTCTGAGGTTTACACATCTTTCTTTTATTTATTTATTTATTTTTTGAGACGGCATCTTGTTCTGTCATCCAGACTGGAGAGCAGTGGTGTGATATTGGCTTATTGCAACCTCTGCCTCTTGGGTTCAAGCGATTCTCCTACCTCAGCCTCTTGAATAGCTGGGATTACAGGTGTGCACCACCAAACCTGGTTAATTTTTGTATTTTTAGTGGAGACGGGCTTCACCATGTTGCCCAGGCTGGTCTCAGACTCCTGACCTCGAGTGATCCACCTGCCTTGGCCTCCCAAAGTGCTAGGATTACAGGCATTAGCCACCACACCTGGCCTACACGTCTTTAAATGGAATCTGGGCACCACTTCATAAGGATTTTTCTTTATGTTCTATTTTTGAGTAATAACCTGTGGCTTGGGAAGGCTTTAACCTGTACTCAGTCAGCTCTATACCCCCCTCCCCATAGTAATCATAACAATAACAAAATCCTCATAGTTGCTAATATGGACTATTGGTGTATTCTTGATCTTTTTTCTTTTCTTTTCTTTTCTTTCTTTCTTTCCTTTTTTTTTTTTTTTTTTTTTTAATGAGATGGTGTCTCACTATGTTGCACAGGCTGGTCTTGAACTCCTGGGCCCAATTAATCCTCCTGCCCTGACCTCCCAAAGTGCTGGGATTATAGGCATCAGCTACTGTGCCTGGCCTTTTTTTTTTTTTGAAATGGAGTTTTGCTCTTGTTGCTCAGGTTGGAATGCAATGGCGCAATCTTGGCTCACTGCAACCTCTGCCTCCCAGGTTCAAGCTATTCTCCTGTCTCAGCCTCCCAAGTAGCTGGGATTACAGGCACATGACACTATGCCCGGCTAATTTTTGTATTTTTAGTACAGACAGAGTTTCATCATATTGGTCAGGCTGGTTTCGAACTCCTGACCTCAGGTGATCCGCCCGCTTTGGCCTCCCAATGTGCTGGGATTACAGGAATGAGCCACCGTGCCTGGCCTTTTTTTCTTTTTTAAAACAGAGACGGGGTCTTACTATGCTTGAGAGGCTGGTCTCGAACCCCTGGCCTCAAGCAATCCTCCTGCCTCGGCCTCCCAAAATGTTGGGAATACAGGCATGAGCCACTGTGCCTGGCAGTATTCTCTTATATGAATTTTAAGTAAAGGCATCTTTAGGGATTTTTGCAAGTTTTGTTGATTGTAAAATCCAATCTAAATAAAAACAGTGTGATTGCTGTGAAAACTCAGCTTTGGGACAAGCCATGTGCCTGACCTCCCAACCATATTGCCTGCTTTCAACCATTCTGAAATGGCTGCTGGATATAAAATCTGTGGCAGAAATTTTTTTAACTGGGAGGTCGTAAACCCAGAGTGCCTCAGTCTCTCCCATCTTTAAGTAACAGGGATTCCAAGATCTTAAAGTGATTCATGTGTGTTTAGTCTCAGTTCACCCTCTGGCAGTAAGGCCAAGACAGAGCATGCTCTCTGAGTTGGAATTTTCAGCTCCATAGAGGAGTCCAGTCCCAGGAATCAGAGCCTGGAGAGGGGAAGTCCCCATCCTGCACCTTGCCTCCCTTCCTCAACAGCAGCTGGAAGCTGTTCAGTCCCTTCACAACACCTTTTCTCTTCCTGTAAATAGAAAAATGCTTCTCTTCTGCAAAACAATATTTAAGAAGCACCTGGGTTGTCTTAAGCTTATTTAAAAGGAAGAGTGGGTTTTGTATGGAGAGGAAAACCAAAGCCCAAGGTCACCAAGCCAAAAGACAGCTAAGGAAGTAAACTGCCTCCCAAAGCTTCTAGCTGTGTCTAAGCCACGGACCTGCATTTGTATCCAGAGCTCACAGTGCAAACACCTCCAGCTCAGAATCCCTGGCTGTAGTCTGTGCTGACCCAGAGAACTGAAGGGAATCATTGATTTTCAGAATTGTTTAGGAAAAGCCACCATGCAGGGGAAACCCTGCTCAGCCTACCAGGGAACTTCCAGAGCCAGGGACTGGGGTTGCATGACTTAGTCAATTAGATATGCTTTCCCAGGCTGCTGTTGTTTCATTTTGTTCTTATCGACATGAATATTTGTCCAAATGTTGCTTTCTGCTTTACCCTTGCCTCTGAGGAGGAAAGTATTGTTAATGGAGAGGGCAGACCAAGGGCAGAGAATTGCTCATTTTTCTGCATCATGGAAAATATAGGATGTGCAGGAAACAAATCCTTTCAACTGGCTTAATCCTTTCAGTGAGGCTCATTTCAATGAGCTCCATTGTATTCATTCCTTATTCGAGCATGATAAAAATAGAACACTTAGAGGACTATGTCTATAGAACCAGAGTGAAATGGAGAGTTGAGGCAATTGTCCGGATAATCCAAGCAAAAACAAATCGAAACAAAATGAAACCAGCCACCGTAGAGAAAAAAGCAGCTTTAGGAGCTCGAATGATCCAGTCCAGTTCTCCACATTGTTCAAATTTCATTGTTCAGATTCACCTGCTCTGCATCTATATTTACTTTTTCTACATAGCCTGGGCTTAAGTTGTTGAAGAGTTTTTTCCCTAATATTATCTCAAGTACTACCTCAAAAAAAAAAAAAAAAAAAAAAAAAAAAAAAAGCCTGTGCTTTAAAGTATTCCTCTCTGCCCTGTTTCTCAGCAATAAAGTAAATCTCATCATGGATGTATACATGTTTTTCTATCAGATGGCATTAGGAGTTTGGGGCGATTTCTTTTTCATCTGGCTCTGTGAATTCCCTTTAGCAGGGAGTGAAGGCCTGGAGATGGTTTATCTACACACTCACATGTTTTAAACCTGTTGCTTTCTGCTTGGCTAAGTGCTTGTCATGTGTGTTGGTTGCCAACACAACAGCTTGGCTCATTTAGAAAAGCAAGGAGCCCAATTTCCTCCGAGATAGCAGCTGGTAATATTCCACTGGATGCTAGTGAGACACTGTGTGATTCAGAGATGGTGTCTTGGTCAGGGTTCTCCTTAGCCTGGCTTCCCACATCGAGAGGCGTGCCTTGCCTCTCAGATTAGACACCCGACCTTGTTGTTTTAATGGCACTTCTCTCTCTGTGCCTTTTACTTGGACTCCAATCTTTTCATGCATTCGCTCATCTGATTGTTCCCTCTGCCTCTTTCCCAACATAACCAGTCACGAAGTGCTGTGGATTCTTCTTTCCCAAAGTTTTCCTCATTTTAAGCTTTATTCATTTTTCCTCATTCCTTGAGTTTGAGGTCTTCTTTTCTTTTCTTTTTTTTTTTTCTTTTTGTTTTCTTTTTTTTTGAGATGGAGTTTGCTCTTGTCGCCCAGGCTGGAGTACAATGGCATGATCTCTGCTCACCGCAACCTCCGCCTCCTGGGTTCAAGCAGTTCTCCTGCCTCAGCCTCCTGAGTAACTGGGATTACAGGCATGCGCCACTATGCCCGGCTAATTTTATATTTTTAGTAGAGACAGGGTTTCTCCATGTTGGTTAGGCTGGTCTTGAACTCCCGACCTCAGGTGATCCACTCACCTCGGCCTCCCAAAGTGCTGGGGTTACAGGCATGAGCCACCATGCTCAGCCGGTCTTATTTTCTTATCCCTCCTAATAATCCCCTGCTATTTTTGAGTCTCACCTATTGCTAGTCCCTCCCAAGTACATGCCAGAACAATCTTCCTTGAAACACTGCATAATTCAACTGTATTAACATTTTCTTCGACAAACATCTTCAATAACTCCTTGTCACCTAAAAGATTTTGCTGAGATTTCTCATCCAGGCATTGAAAGCTTTTGTCGGCTGGGCATGGTGGCTCATGCCTGTAATCCTACCATTTTGGGAGGCTGAGGAAGGAGGATCAGTTGAGGTCAGGAGTTTGAGACCAGCCTGGCCAACATGGTGAAACCCTGTCTCTACTAAAAATACAAAAATTAGCCAGTCGTGGTGGCGCATGCCTGTAATTCCAGCTACTTGGGCGGCTGAGGCAGGAGAATTGCTTGAACCTGGGAGGGGAGGTTGCAGTGAGCCGCGATCACGCCACTGCACTCCAGCTTGGGTGACAGAGTGAGACTCCATCTCAAACAAACAAACAAACAAACAAACAAACAAAAACAGGGGAAAAAAAAAAAAAAGAAAAGAAAGCTTTTGTCAGTGTGGTTCTGATGACTACCCAGCTCCTTATGAACAGTCAGCTCTGGCCAGACAGGCCTATTATCCTACATAAAATGCCCTTCCTCCTCTTGTTCACCCATCAAAATTCCAACCATTTTCCAAGGCTAGATTGGACATCACCTTTCTTCTTCTTCCTTTTTTTTCAGATGGAGTCTTGCTCTGTCGCCCAGGCTGGAGTGCAGTGGCGTGATCTCGGCTCACTGCAACCTCCGCCTCCTGAGTTCAAGCAATTCTTGTGCCTCAGTCTCTCAAGTAGCTGGGATTACAGGCACGTGCCACCATGCCCAGCTAACTTTTGTATTTTTACTAGAGATGGGGTTTCGCTATGTTGGCCAGGCTGATCTCGAACTCCTGACCTCAAGTGATCCACCCACTTTGGCCTCTCAAAGTGCTGGGATTACAGACGTGAGTCACCACGCCTGGCCAACCCTTCTTCAAGAAGACTTATTTTGACTACATTGGAAGAAAGGGACCATTTTAAACTGGAATCACAGAATCTTGGGGTTAGAAGGCATCTTGCATGATCCCAAGCCCAACTTTTCACTCTGCCACTTACCCTTTGACCTCTCCCTTTTTTTTTTTTTTTTAGATGTCCCTTATGAGTTTATTTATGAGTTACACACACATATACACACTCAACGCTGGATGGGAGAAACGTTGAGATGGGTAAGGACAGGAGGTACCCAGGCGCTGGCACAGGACAGGAGGTGGACCTGGAGCTGGAAGAACAGGAAGTGCTTATTCTCTTAGAGGACAGTTTGTAAAAGAAAGTACAGAAATTTCTTTTACAAAAAGCCTCTTCCTCCACGTTGCATCCCCTGATGAAGCGCAGCCCCCTTGCACAGGCTGTCCATGAGATTGGGGCAGGACAAGATTATGGGGAAGGGTATAAGGCCAAAGCGCTGAAGGACCCAGACCACAAGGGCCTGGTCATAGTGGCTACCAGGCATCAGGGGGTTGTCTCTTCAGTGGTCCAGATGGTTTCCAAGTTGGAAAACACACATGGTCACTCACTGCATTTTTAGACAGCTCTTATTGATAAGAATTTCTTTCCTTCTCTGGCCCCAGCCTGTTCCTTCATTTTCTCTCTCTCTTAGATAATTTCTGCCCCTTTGTTTTTGGTCTGTCCTCAGGAACAATACAAAAGAAATATCATCTTTCTATACCAAAGCTCCTCAAATATTTGATGTATACTATCATAGCTATCTTCACTAACCCACATACAACCCAGATTCTTAAATTACTTCTTACATTAACATGGTAAATTGTTCTCTAACTTGACCATGTTAACTGGAAGTACTCCAGGGTGTTAATAATTTTAAAATGTAGATTCTAGAAAAAGAATGACTTTCCCGATCTATAGTATTAATTCTAGAGAACTTCAGATATTTGTACCATTTATTAGGCTTGTACACTGTAGAATTTATAGATTTTTTTTTTTTTTTTGTCAAGGAGGAAGGAGGCACAATTTCCACAATTTCCTGTGTTTCTGCGGTTTTGCATGTAAGCTAGATGATTAGTCCCTGGTAAGCAGGGACTCTGAGCTGCAAATCTCTATGTCCTTCAAAGAAAGGCTCTGGACCTAGTAGGCATACCATCCTTTGATTTTGAAAAATCAGTCTCAGATAATGAACTTTGCTGACTCTAGTGTTCACTTTTCTGCTCTTACATTATTTGCTTTCTTGGCAATGTTGACGCTGTTGACCACTTTCTTCTTCTGGAAATACTTCATTTGGTTTTCCTGAGAATCTACTCTGCTTCTTAGTCTTTTTTTGTGATTTTTCTTTAGTGTTGGTTTTCTTTGTGATTCATCCTAATGCTGGTTTTTTTTTTTTTTTTTTTTTTTTTTTTTAACTCAACTCACTCCCTGGACATCCATTTCTATGCCTTCAATAAAATCTAGTTACAAATGATATCTTTCTCTTGAGACCTAGATCAGTGTAGGTCTTCTCCACTTGAATGACCAAAGGCATTCAAATAAATTGAAAAGTTCAAAAGCTTGAACTCATTACATTCATTTTGTTTTTTTTCAGGATCATATTTTTCTTCTGTATTCCTCACCACCCACTGAGGAATTCAAGCTGGAAATCTGGGCATCATCCTCACCCTCTGTCTCTACTTCCCACCATCCCTTTCAATTAATAATTATGGTCTATCAATTCTGCTTCCTAAACATTCTATGAGTCTATTCACTTCTCTTCATCCTCATTGTTACTTCCGTATTCTGGATACCATCTTGGGCATGGATTACTGTAATACTCCCCTATAATCAGATTTTAGAAGTCTGGGGATACTTAACAGCTAAATTCCTTTCCTGGGGAAAAAGACAGTAGGAAGAAGTCAAGTGAAGAGATTTGAGAAATATTTAGGAGGTAGAATTGAATGAACTTAGTGCCATATTGGACTCTGTGACGAGAATAGAGTGAGGAAGAGTGACAGTAATGGATAATGCTGACATTTCTGGCTCAAGGTGGTAGGTGTGTGTGTGTGTGGAACTTGGGAAAAAGAGTTTCGGGAATCGCATTGTCCACTATGGTTTACCATCTGAGCACTTCTTACACCCTATTGTAATCGCCTACTTACCTACGTGTTCCCTACAGCAGACCTGCACTGCAAGTTCTGGGAGGACAGGGACAAACCATCCATCTATCAGGTTCGTGGTCGTATTCTCTTTCCTTGCACATGGCTTGGTGTATGATAAGTGCTGACTATATGATTATCGACTGGATGAATGCATTCTTGTAGTTTAACATCACAGATAGTGATGTATTTAAAGAAAGATACCTTTTTGGAAAAAGGTTTGGTGGGGGCAGTTTAAGATTGGTCAGGAAAGAACCTGCTATCATATCTGGCTGCACGTAACTGGAGTTATAAAACAGAAAAAAGCAAAACAACGACAATAACAAAGGATCTTTAAAGTGCACTGTGGCATTAACTGAACATCAGGAAAATAACACAATGCATATAGGGCCAATCAATGACATCATATTTACTGAGCATCTATTATGGGCAAAGCTCATAACTGTAGGGCCTACAGTTAGTGATCATATGTCAGTATTTGCTCAGGAAAGGCCTGGTTTATGCCTATTGTCCCAGCGTATTCTGATCTGGACAATATGTGAAGTATCACACTACCCCTAGGGGATTTAAAAAATCTCAATTCAACTCAAGAAAGAAGGTTGTTCTTGATATTAGTTTAAACAGGATTCAGAGTCAGCCAGCATACATGGGGGGGATTTGGGGCTGTCTCAAGGAAATTCATCCAAGGAAATTGCTGGGAGAAACAAACAAGCAAACAAACCCCAAACAACAAACACATTCAATAAATCTCTAAAAGGAAGGCCTGCTGGCTGACAGGAGTCTCGCTGGTGGCTGAATTCCTGGTGGAAGATCTAGTGTCTGTGAGGAGTCTCAGATGACATCATCTTCCATGTCACAATCTCTTTTTCACTTGGTTTGAAATATCTACCATAAGAGTCATCACTTGGGTTTCTACACAAAAGAGGTCAGGAAGGGGAAAGCCTAGCCTTTAGAATGCCACTATTAAAAAAGCAGCGTGGCCAGAGAAGGACTAGACCTATCCCCATCCCCATTCTCGAAAGTTTTTTCTCATTGGCTCATGAGCACCAGTGCCAATGGGGGTTGGAGGCTGCTTGGTTTTTGCCTTGGTTGGGATGGAAAAGATAAGAAGGGAGAGCAGAAGGCGGCGTAGGTCCTGGGGGAGTTTGTTAAAAACTAACAATATTGTCTGAGTGCAGTGGCTCACGCCTGTAATCCCAGCATTTTGGGGAGCCGAGGTGGGTGGATCACCTGAGGTCAGGAGTTCGAGACCAGACTGGCCAACACGGTGAAACCCCGTCTCTCCAAGAAACACAAAAATTAGCTGACACGATGGCGTGCACCTGTAATCTCAGCTACTCGGGTGGCTGAGGCAGGAGAATCGCTTGAACCCAGGAGGCGGAGGTTTCAGTGAGCGAGATCGTGCCACTGTACTCCAGCCTGGGTGACACAGTACAGCTCCATCTCAAAAAAAAAAAAAAAAAAAAAAAAAAAGAAGAAGAAGAACAAAGATTGTGGATGTTATTAATAAAATACAGGCTATCAAAGCAGTACTGAAGTCACAAGTTCTTCTCAATATATCTTCACATCAATAGATAATTCCTGTGCGAGGCCTGTAATCTCAGCCCTTTGGGAGGCTGAGGTAGGAAGATCCTTTCAGGGCTAGGAGTTCAAGACTGTCTCTACAAAAAATAAAAATAGCAAGAGTCCATCTCAATAAATAAATAAATAAATAAATAAATAAGCCCAGCATGGTGGCATGTGCCTGTAGTCCCAGTTACTCAGGGGGCTGAGGCAGGAGGTTTCCTTAAGCCCAGGACTTCAAAGTTGCCATGAGCTGTGCTGTGACAGCACTACTGCGCTCCAGCCTGGGCAATAGAGCAAAAACCGGTCTCAAAAACAAGAAAAAGATAATTAGTGCATGAGTGTGAGGAAGAGTCCTTAAATGTTTCAGAAGGGCAAGCGTGGTGAACACAGGTCTAGGGGGCATCCTTAATTCTTAATTAACCTTCTTATGTCTTCATTGCTTCACAGGTCAATGTATAGTGTTGAACTTCCTGTAGAAATGGCATATACTCTGCCCTTTTCCCAGCATTTGGAGGTACAAATGACAAGTAAAAATTGTATATATGCAATCATAAAAAAGAACAAAATCATGTCCTTTGCAGCAACGTGGATGCAGCTGGAGGCCATTAGTCTAAGCAAATTAATGCAGGAACAGAAAACCCAATACTGCATGTTCTCATTTATAAGTGGGAGCTAAACACTGGTCACTCATGGACATAAAGATGGCAACAATAGACACTAGGGACTACTAGAGGGGGAAGGGAAGGAGGTGGAGAAAGGCTGAAAAACTCACTTGGGTACTCTGCTCACTCCCTGGGTGACAGGATCATTCATTCCCCAAACCTCAACATCACACAATATGCCCAGGTAACAAACCTGAACATGTACCCCTTGAATTGAAAACAAAAGGTGAAGTTACTAAAAAAAAATCTTATGTATTTCATGTTTTTGACGTTATTATAATTTTTAAATTTCTTTCATTGCTTACTGCTGGTAAATACAATTAAAACTGATATTTGATGTATTATCCTGTAACCTTGTTTTTCGGTTTTTTTTTTTTTTTTTTTTTTTTTGAGACGGAGTCTCGTTCTGTCGCCCAGGCTGGAGTGCAGGGGCAGAGTCTTGGCTCACTGCAACCCCGCCTCCTGGGTTCAAGCAATTCTTCTGCCTCAGCCTCCCAAGTAGCTGGGAGTACAGGTGCACTCCAACATGCCCAGCTAATTTTTGTGTTTTTAGTAGAGATGGGGTTTCACCATATTGGCCAGGCTGGTCTCAAACTCCTGACCTCGTGATCTGCCTGCCTTGGCCTCCCAAAGTGCTGGGATTACAGGCATGAGCCACCGCACCCGACCATTGTCCTATAACATTGTTAAACTCAGTTATTAAATATAAGAACTTTGGTGTGTTTTTCTTAGCATTTCTAATTAATAATTTTGCAATCTTCAAATGGAGACACTTCTGATTTAAAAAATGGTATAGTTAAGGTGTGCAACTTGATGTTTGGATATAACAATTTTCTCTTTAAAATAATCCCTGAATTCAGGTTGGGTGTAGTAGCTTGTGCCTGTAATCTCACATTTTGGGAGGCTGAGGCAGGAGGATCGCTTGAGCACAGGAGGTGCAGGATGCAGTGGGCTGTGATGGCACCACTGCATCCCAGCCTGGGTGACACAGCAAGACTCTGTCTCAAAAAACCCTACAAAAAACCCCCGAATCCTGGAGATCTAATGTACAACATGGTGACTATAGTTAATAATAATATATTATATACTTGAAATTTGCTGAGAGTAGATCTTGTGTCCTCACCACATGTACACATAAATTTAAAACTAAAAGAAATTAAAAAAAAAAAACAAAAAACAACCTGAAGGCTATTTCTGAGACAGAAATTTGATGTCTTCCATGCATTTCCTATTGGAAGATGAGGAAAAAAGAAGCAGACACATGGCTTAGGGCATGTCTTCTTTGACTATGACAACATTAAAAATATATTAATAGATGGGCAAGCTGGCCGTGGTGACTCCCGCCTGTAATCCTAGCCACTCAGGAGGCTGAGCCAGGAAGGGAGTATTGTTTGAGGTCAGGAGTTCAAGACCAGCCTGGTCTTGAAGTTAGACTCCGTCTCTTTAAAAAAAGAAGATAAAATAAAATTAAAAAAATGGGCAAAAGAAAACGTACTTCCCTTTAAACAGCCTCTGTGTTTTTTCTGGTGTAATTAATAGAGTTCTTATGTTTTTCCTCATAGCTTTCTTCTTTTCCTCTCTTCTCTAGTTCAACCAGGCTAGTTTCTGGTACTCTCACAATAGTTTCTGTTCACTGTCAGCATTTTAGGATTGTAGTGTGTGTGTGTGCGCGCACGTGTGTGTGTGTTTGTGTTAATATTCTGACTTCTTTCTCTTAACGTAGTGTTAGTTTTCCCACATAATTCAAATTTTTATTTAGAATTACTCTTTTTGTATTACATTCATATTCTATAATTCATTTTACTCTTTTGTGAGGAATATTGAAGTTGTCACTATTAGAAATAATAATAGTGTTACTTATATAATCGTTTGCATTATTACTCCTTCGTGCATAATTCATTTTACACAAAAGAGTAAATGAATTATAGAAATAATTAGTACTATTTCTAGTAGTGAAAACTTAGGAATTACTCACAGAAAAAAGAAATTACTTAGAAAACAGTGTAGACAGTGTTAGGGAGCATGTTATTTCACCTCCACTCAAGCATTATTCTTCTGGTAGTAGTCACCTGATTCTTTCCAGGCCATCACATTCTCTCGTTCTCATCTCGTGTGATCGGAACAGGGCTCAGGTGCTGTTCCACGCAGGCCTCATCAGAAAACTTCCCTGGCCACAGTGACTGGCTCAGTGATGGGTCTGTGTTCCAAACATAGCCATCTGCATGCAATAATTCTCTGACTGAGACTTCTGAGAAACTCACACTCTTTCCTCAAAGGATTTACAAATAAAGGGGCATTGGCTGGGTGTGGTGGCTCATGTCTATAATACTAGCACTTTGGGAGGCCAAGGCAGGTGGATCACCTGAGGTTGGGAGTTTGAGACCAGCCTGGCCAACATAGTGAAACCCCATCTTTACTAAGAGTACAAAAATTAGCCGGATGTGGTGGCAGGCATCTGTAGTCTCAGCTACTCGGGAGGCTGAGGTAGGAGAATTGCTTGAACCCGGGAGGTGGAAGTTGCAGTGAGCCGAGATCATGCCACTGCACTCCAGCCTGGGCAATAGAGTGAGAGTCCATCTCAAAAGACAAACAAACAAATAACAAAAACAAATAAGGGGGCATAAAAACAATACTACTAAGACTGGCTTGCTGCTATGGGGAGCCTCCTGGGGGACCACCCACAGGCAAAGCAGAGCAGAGCCGAAAGACAGAAACAACAGAAAACAACAAACACAAACACAAACCAACAAAACCCAAGTTTTGGTGAGGTCATTTGAGCACTATTTCAGCCTGTTCTGCACCTGAACTTTCTATTTGTTGAACCATTCAATCCTAACCTGGTCCTCCAAGTAGACACACACACACACACACACACACATACACACGCATACATACACACCTCTTATTTTTAAGTCTGTTTACATTGAGAATTTGGTCTCTTAGTGAGACAGTCCCATTGTGAACTCTTTGTTCATAGGCGATTGACTCCACAGTGCATATTTCCTTTGGATATTAAGAGCTAATATGTATTCAGTGCTTGCCTATGTCAGACATCATGATAAAGACTTGACATTTGTTATCACAGTTAGTCCTTTCAATAATCGCTTGAAGTATCTACTCTTTTGTTTTTGTTTTGACACATGGTCTCACTCTGTTGCCCAGGCTGGAGCATGTGGTGTGATCAAGGCTTACTGCAGCTTTGACCCCTGGGGCTCAAACCATCCTCCCACCCCAGCCTCCTGAGTAGCTAGGACTACAAGTGTGTGCCCCCACGCCTAGTTAGTTTTTGTATATGTTTTTTGTAGAGATGGGGTTTTACTATATTGTCCAGACTGGTCTTAAACTTCTGAGCTCAAACTATCCTCTCCACTTGGCCTCCCAAAGTGGGAATTACAGGCTTGAGCCACTGGACCCAGCCTCGAAGTAACTACTCTTATAACCCTCGTTTTACACATGAGGAAACTGAGGCTCAGGAAAATGACAAGAACACAACGTTAGTGCAAAGTCACGTGGCTGGTTAAGTGGCAGAGCCAGGACTCAATCCTAGGTCTGTCTGTTTCCAGAGCCCACTACATAACAACTTGCCTTTCAGTAACTCTTACTTTCTTTTATTTATTCCTTAAGTACAAAATACATTTTGTGTGAAGTCATGATAAGCCTCTTTAAAGAGCAAGGTAGTTAAAGGTTTTGATCTCAGAGGATGATACAAAGAAACAAAAAGCTGGGTCTTAAAGGCTTAAGAAGAAGGATCTGAGAAAAGTAGCAAAGGGAAAGATCTGAGAAAAGTAGCAAAGGTGGGACTGAGACTGGCCTGTGTGTGAATGCACAGGGAAAATTTAGGGATTCTTTCCAGTCACAGAGTCCAGTATTCTAAGAAGGCTAGTCCTTCCAGAGCTGACAGCTCATGTGGGAAAGTGAGTGATGAGGTTGGATCAGACTTTGAACCCCTATTTATTTATTTATTTATTTATTTATTTATTTATTTATTTATGAGATGGGGTCTCACTCTGTCACCCAGGCTGAAATACAGTGTCATGATCTCAGCTCACTGCAACCACCACCTCTCGGGTTCAGGCGATTCACCTACTTCAGCCTCCTGAGTAGCTAGGATTACAGGCATGCACTACCAAGTCTGACTAATTTTTGTATTTTTAGTAGAGACGGAGTTTCACCATGTTGGACAGGCTGGTCTCAAACTCCCAACTTCAAGTGATCCTCCCGCCTTGGTCTTCCAAAATGCTGGGATTACAGGCATGAGCCATTGCATCCAGCCTGAGGCCCTTTTAAAAAAAGACTAGATGTGCTATTAATGGGCAGAGGAGAGCTCCTAATTCCTCTGGTGGCTGCCAGTGAACCATGCTTCCTGGTGTCCATGCCCTTGTGTACTTCCTTCCAATTGCAGCCTGGCCATTTAACTAGCTTGAACAGTAGTACATTAGCAGACAACGCTAGAGGAAGCACAGTAAGCACTTACACTTTTGGATTTATTCCCTTAGAAGACTTTTATTTATTTATTTTGAGATGGGGTCTCACTGTGTCACCCAGGTTGGGGTGCAGTGGTGTGATCATAGCTCACTGCAGCCTCGAATTGCTGGGCCCAAGTGATTCTCCTTCCTCAGCCTCCCGAATAGCTGGGACTACAGGTATGTGCCAGTACGCCTTGCTAATTAAAAAAAATTTTTTTTGTGGAGACAAGGGATCTTGCTATGTTGTCCTGGCTGGGAGACTATTTCTTAGAACTGTGCTACCAGATGTGAAGATGCCCAAGCTGCCACACGGAAAGGCCCATGAGGGAGAACTGTAGTCTCCCAGCTGACAGGCCCATTGGGCCCCCAGCTGGCATCTGTACCCTTTGCCAGGCATGTGAATGAGGTCATTTTGGATGTTCCAGCTATTCTAGTGCTCTGGTCATCACAACGAGAAACAGAACCCCTCCTCTAGCCCTTAAAATCATGAGAAATAATACGTTGTTGTTTCAATTAACTCAGTTTGAGGATTGCTTGTGATATAATCACAGATAATTGAAGCAATTGAGAGTGGTCTTCCTACTTCCCTCCCTCCCTCCCTCCTTCTCTTTCAACAAATATTCTGAGATAGTGGGCCCTGTGGACAATGTAAAGATAGAGGGAACGCACCCTCATGGCCCCTGTGCTCGGGGGGGCAAGGTAACTCCTGCATCTTTCTGAGCTTCAGACTTTCATTTCCAGTTGGATATGAATTTTCCCAAAGCAGAATTCATTTTCTTTCATTTCAAAACTCTCCTCTTCCTCTTTCCTCCATTTTTGTTATTGGCATTGCCCCATACCCATTTGCTCAAGTTAGAAATCTCAGATTTGTTTTGACTTGTGTTGAAACTCTCATACTGTTCATTTACTGGCCTGGTTGCACCGGAGTGGGTTGGGCCTGGATGTCAGGAGATCCAAGACAACCGTAATAGGGGCTGTAGCCACGGGAGTGTGGCACGGTCAGCCTGTGCTAGAAAAGAGGGAGTAACCAGGCCTGTAGTCAAGGTAGAAAAATCTCTTCTGTCAGTTGTGCCTCCAGAGCAAATGGGTATAGGTTTCTCTCCTTTCGTCCCACCTTTGGTCTTAGTTAGATCAAGGATCAGTTGCAATCAAGCAGGGTAGGTGCAGAGGAGGCTGCACCCACTTACAATTTTTTAAGAGTTATTCTGACATCTTTCTTTCTGTAAAATTGAGACCAATTGCACACACTTTCCAAAAAGTGTTTAAAAACATCCCAGACAGATTTAATTATATAGAGTTGATTCAATTGTACTACATTTAGAGTATGTTATAACAAGAATGAAGTATCCTGGGCCGGGCTCAGTGGCTCACGCCTGTAATCCCAGCACTTTGGGAGGCCGAGGCAGGCAGATCACGAGGTCAGGAGTTTGAGACCAGCCTGACCAACATGGTGAAACCCTGTCTGTACTAAAAATACAAAAATTAGCCGGGCGTGGTGGCAGGCACCTGTAATCCCAGCTACTCAGGAGGCTGAGGCAGGAGAATCACTTGAACCCGGGAGGTGGAGGTTGCAGTGAGCTGATATCACGCCACTGCACTCCACCCTAGCCTGGGCGACAGAGCGAGACTCCATCTCAAAAAAAAAAAAAAAAAAAAAAAAAAAAGAATGCAAGTTTTTAAGCCAGGCAATTTAGTAGCATTGCTTTCTTCTTGGTATATGGTAGTGCCGTAGAAGTTAGAAGCTACCTACCATTCTTAGTTTTCCTTTTTCCACATTCTGAAGACAACTTATTTTCTTATTTAGCACTAGAAAAAGAGACAAGAGACTTGGGCTCAGAGCTGCTGCTAGTCTTTACAGAGCCTTAGTGCATATTAGAAGGTACCTTCTCTCTTGGTGGCAGCCCTGTGGGCAGACAGGTGGATATATCCCAGATGGGTGGATTCCTATTCCAGAGAATATAGCTTGACCAAGGGCATGTGGGTTGGATTTTAGGCATAGCTGGTGTCCTTAGTCAGGCATCTTTGTACAGTGTGGAAAGTGTACATCTGTTGTTGTGTCTCTTCTGGGGCTCTTGTATAGCTCTGCCATCAGCAACTTGTGTGACTTCATGTCTCCAGCCCTGGCTTTCCTCGTTGTGGAGGAAAGAGAACTGTGTCTGGGGCCACGATGCCTGGATTGGAGTCTTCTAAGTCACAGTGTGACTTTCAGCTAATCCATCTCTGCAGGCCTTAATTTTCTGGTTCGGAAAATGGAGGTAAGTAAATGAGAGACTCTCCAAGTATCTCCTAGCTTCAAAAAAGCTTAGATGCTAATATGTTGCAGAAATCCCAGCATGGATTCAGAATCTTCAAGTTTCATTATAGGACTTGCTTTTTAATAGTCTTCCTCTATCTTCCTCCCCTTATTGCAACTCAGTCAATTAGTCAATTTCTCTGCATTTTAGTTTTGCTCTATTTGTCAAATGGAGATAATAAGAGATGCCTTAGAGGGACTCAGAGAGGATAAACTAATTAATGGTCATAAAGTCCTAGTGGCCTTACTCCTGCTAAGTGGTCATGATTTTAAACAGATCTTTATAGCTCCTTGGCCGCTCACTACTTTAGCATTAGACAGAACCATTTCTTTTTTCTTTTTTTTTTTTTTTTTAATTTTGATTATTGGCTTCTCATGCTTGTTTCCTATAAAGGACAGCACCTTTATAACATGATTTTTTTTTGTTTTTTAATCAACATGACACATGGAAGCATTGGGAAGAAGCATATCAGAAGCAAAGGCCAGGCTGGGTGCAGTGGCTCAGGTCTGTAATCCCAGCACTTTGGGAGGCTGAGGCAGGTGGATCACCTGAGGTGGGGAGTTTGAGACCAGCCTGGCCAACATGGTGAAACCCCATCTCTACTAAAAATACAAAAATTAGCCGGCGTGGTGGTGCATGTCTGTAATCCCAGCTACTTGGGAGGGTGAGGCATGAGAATCACTTGAACCTGGGAGGTGGAGGTTGCAGTGAGCCGAGATCATGCCACTGCACTCCAGCCTGGGTGACAGAGTGAGACTCCATCTCAAGAAAAAAAAAAAAAAAAAAAAAAAAAAGCAAAGGCCAGAATATTCTCTAGGAAGGGTATGAAGGAGGTGATAGGAAGTGTGAATTGAGGGAGGAAGAAGTCTGGGAATGAAAGAAATGACTGTTGAGTCGAGGTCTTTGGGACCTGATCTTCTGGGAGGCCTTTCTTGCTGGTAGGATTAGGGAAAGGCTTTCGGTTCAACATTCTCTTTCCTTGCTTACCTTTGTCATTATGTGATGGGTAGGCAACAAAGCCTTTTCTTAAGAGTTAAATCTTGTTATGCCACTGAGATCCTAGTGAACTCATTCAAAATACCAATTTAGTTTCTTGTTGATCTAAGTTTTGTTCTGGGCAGTTTGGGACTTTTGAGAAGCTAGAAAACATATTTCAGAAAACAACATAAACATGAACCATTGACTACATTCGTCTAGGTTTTATTTTTTTAAGTTAATTAATTTTTTTTTTTTTCCAAGATGGGGGTCTTGTTATGTCACCCAGACTGGCCTCGAACTCCTGGGCTCAAGTGATCCTCCTGTCTCAGAGTCCTGAATAGCTGGGACTTCCAGCATGCACTATCTCACCATAGGTTCTAATTCTTCTTTGAAGCCTTTTAAAATGTCTTTAGTGGAAATTAATTCCTTCCTCCTGATATTTCCATATTGTTTTCTGAATTGTCATATATTAGAGCTATTTGTGTAATTATGCTGATAATAAAGTTTAATTTCCTCGATGTTAGAGAACATATGTTATTCATCTAGATAGATGCCTATCTATCCCAAAGCTCCTAAAGTGTCTAGAAACAACTTTCAATATAGAAAGGCTTCAACAACTACTTACGAAACTCAATCATGTTTTTTATATAAAGAAATAATATGGAAGAATTGAGTGACAGGATTTTACGATTTTTGATTTTCTTGCATTTATCACTCAGATAAATCTTACACTTTTTGTTTTGTTTTGTTTTTCTTGGTTTAACATTCTCTGTGGGGCCAGAATTCTTCTTTTGATGTAATGGCATGGGATTAGTTTATTTGGTAATCTAGTTATATCAACTTGGAAGCAGAGAACAGTGACCTAGAAGGGGAAATGAGATGAAATTAATTTTGTTTGGGGCAGGGGATGGCTAGGTAGATTTAGAATGGAAGATGACAGGTGTATGGCAGAGGTGGCAGAGGAAAAATTTGCTCTATTAGTTGACCGTGGGGCAGCTTCAATTCCAGTTATGCAACCCCTCACTCAGACAGGTCCTCTCTGTGAGTCTCTTGATAGGGAGTAGATGAGGTCCCTGGCTGCCTTATGTCACCAAGAACTTTCAAGAAGTAAACACTGATTCTGTCTTATGATTTGGTGAGACTTTGGATAATGATGTACACTGTCAGCAGATCCTTCTGCTGCAATTTTACCATGTAATTTGCTGAGGAATATTTACCTTTGCACTCAATGTATCCACAAAGTAGAGGTATAAGGTTGTATTTTCATGCTCTTGGTAGGGTAAAGGAAAGTTTACTGACCTCAAAGTCATGTGTTTTTATCTTAGAGTGGGAAAATACATAGACTCAAAGAACAGAAGTGTTCTAGATCTGCCTCTGCCTTAAGTTTTCTGGTTCCCCGTCTCATTTCACAAATGAGGATTCAGAGGCCTAGAGGCTTAAACGATATGCCTAAGACAGCAAGACAGGGATCAGAGCCCAGGTTTCTGGCTCTGAGTCCTGGATATTACTTGCTATTTTTTCCCCCTGTGGTATTGTCCAGCTTAACTTCATAGAGGTGGCTATGTTTGTTTGAACTTATATTTCCCTTCATTCATTGTATCATTGTACCATATACAATTTGATACAATTGAGCTTTTTTTTTTTTTTTTTTTTTTTTTTTGACAGAGTTTTGCTCTGTCACTCAGGCTGAAGTGCAGTGACAAGATCTTGGCTCACTGCAACCTCCACCTCCTGGGTTCAAGTGATTCTCCTGCCTCAGCATCCTGAGCAGCTGGGACTACAGGCACGCACCACCATGCTCAGCTAATTTTTGTATTTTTTGGTGGAGATGGGGTTTCACCATGTTGCCCAGGCTAGTCTAGAACTCCTGACCTCAAGTGATCTGCCCACCTCGGATTCCTAGAGTACTGGGATACCAGGCGTGAGCCACTGCATGCCCGGCCCCCTGCTAATTTTTGTATTTTTAGTAGAGACAAGGTTTTACCATGTTGACCAGACTGGTCTCAAACTTCTGGCCTCAAATGATCCGCCCGCCTCGGCATCCCAAAGTGCTAGGGTTACAGGTGCGAGCCACAGTACCTGGCCTGATACAATTGAACTTTACTGAGATTGCACTGGAGTCATTGTAGTAAGGGTATTAGGCTCCTTTTAGCCCAGAATCCATATGGCCTCCGCTAGAAGTTTTAACTTAGTACATTTAGAAGCTAGCAAAGGATTTCTTAGAATGACTTGTTAATGTATAATACAAACCATTTATTTTTACTCTCATATCAGTAAGGGATGCTTTATGTTGCAAGTATGCAAACCTAACTGGTTTAAGTAATAAAGACGTTTAATTATCTTACTTACAAATAGGTGAGCAGGGCTGGGCACGGTGTCTCATGTCTGTAATCCCAGCACTTTGGGAGGCTGAGGTGGGTGGATCACTTGAGGTCAGGAGTTTGAGACCAGCCTGGCCAATATGGTGAAACCCTGTCTCTACTAAAAATACAAAAAGTAGCCGGGTGTAGTAGTGTATACCTGTAGTTCCAGCTACCCAGGAGGCTGAGGCAGAAATCACTTGAACCTGGAAGATAGAGGTTATAGTGAGCCGAGATTGCGCCATTGCACTCCAAGTTGGGCAACAAAGTGAGACTCTGTCTGAATAAAACAAGACAAAAGAACAACTAGGTGAGCAGAAGTGCAACAATGTCTTCAACGTCCAAGATTATTTCATTTCGTTTTTTGGGTTTGGTTTTTTTTTTTTTTTTTTTGAGATGGAGTCTTGCTCTGTCGCCCAGGCTGGAGTGCAGTGGCTGGATCTCAGCTTACTGCAAGCTCCGCTTCCCAGGTTTACGCCATTCTCCTGCCTCAGCCTCCCGAGTAGCTGGGACTACAGGCACCCGCCACCTCGCCTGGCTAGTTTTTTGTATTTTTTTTTAGTAGAGATGAGGTTTCACTGTGTTAGCCAGGATGGTCTCGATCTCCTGACCTCGTGACCCGCCCGTCTTGGCCTCCCAAAGTGCTGGGATTACAGGCTTGAACCACCGCACCCAGCCTGGGTTTGGTTTTTTGAGACAGGATATCATTCTGTCACTGAGACTGGAGTGCAGTGGCATGATCACACTTTGCCTGGCTAATTAAGAAAATTTTTTTTTTTTTGGTAGAAATGAGGTCTATCTTTGCTAGTGAGGCTAGTCTTGAACTCTTAGGCTCAAGTGATCCTCCTGCCTCAGCTCCTCAAAGTGTTGGGATTGCAGGCATGAGCTACCATGCCTGGCCAAAGTCTAAGATTCTTTGTAAATTTCTGCTCCACCATCCTCAGTGTATTGGCATGCTGACTCATTGTCTCAAGATGGTTGCCACAACCAACATTATACTGAATGGGCAAAAGCTGGAAGCGTTTCCCTTGAAAACTGGAACAAGAGAAGAATGCTGCATCTCACCACTCCTATTCTACATAGTACTGGAAGTCCTAGCTGGAGCAATCAGGCAAGAGAAAGAAATAAAAGGCATCTAAACAGGAAGAGAGGAAGTCAAACTCTCTGTTTGTAGATGATATGATTCTGTACCTAGAAAACCCCATAGCCTCTGCGTGAAAGCTCCTTGATCTGATAAACAACTTTAGCAAAGTTTCAGGATACAAAATCAACATACAAAAATCCGTAGCATTTCTATACACTAACAACATCCATGCTGAGAGCCAAATCAAGAACACAACCCCATTCACGGTAGCCACAAGAAAAATGAAATAACTAGAAACACAGCTAAAGGAGGAGGTAAAAGATCTCTGCAATGAGAATTACAAAATATTGCCAAAGAAATCAGAGATGACACAAAAAATTGGAAAAACATTCTATGTTCATGGATAGGAAGACTCAATATTGTTAAAATGGCCATACTGCCCAAAGCAATTTACAGATTCAATGCTATTTCTATCAAACTACCAATGTCATTTTTCACAGAACTAGAAAAAACTATTTTAAGATTCATTTGGAACCAGAAAAGAGCCTAAGTTCTAACCAAAAAGAACAAAGTTGGAGACATCACGTTACCCAACTTCAAACTGTACTGTAGGGGGCTATAGTAACCAAAATAGCATGGTACCAAGTACAAAAACAGACACATAGAATTTGGTTTTCTGTCCCTGTGTTAGTTTGTGTAGGTTAATACACAAACTCTATTCTGGAAAGAATAGAGGGCCCAGAAATAAGGCTGCACACCTACAACCATGATCTTTGACAATGCTGACAAAACAAGCAATGGGGAATGGACTTCCTATTCAATCAACGGTGCCAGGGGAATGGCTGGTCATATGCAGAAGATTGAAACTGGACCCCTTCCTCATATCATATGTAAAAGTCAGCCCCAAAAGTATTAAAGACTTGAATATAAAACCTAAAACTATAAAACCCTGGAGAATAACCTAGGAAATACCATTCTGGACATTGGACCTGGCAAAGATTTCATGCTGAGGATGCCAAAAGCAATTGCAACAAAAACAAAACTTGACGAATGGGCCCTAATTAAATTAAAGAGCTTCTGCACAGCAAAAGAAACTACAAACAGAGTAAATCGACAACCTATGGAATGGGAGAAAATATCTGCAAACTATGCATCTGACAATGGTCTAGTATCTGAATCTATAAGGAACGTAAACAAATTTACTAGCAAAACCCAAAGAACCCCAGTAAAAAGTGGGCAAAGGACATAAACAGACACTTTTCAAAAGAAGACATACATGTGGCCAATAAGCATATGAAAAAATTCTCAACATCACTAATCATTAGAGAAATGCAAATCAAAACCACAATGAGATACCATCTCACACCAGTCAGAATGGCTATTATTAAAACGTCAAAAAATAACAATGTTGGCAAGGTTGTGAAGAAAAGGGAATGCTTATACACTGCTGGTAGGAATGTAAATTAGTTCAGCCATTGTGGAAAGAAGTTTGGCTATATCTCAAAGAACTTAAAATAGAATTACCATTCAACCCAGCAATCCCATTACTGGGTATATACCCAAAGGAATATAAATCATTCTACTACAAGGATACATGCACGCATATGTTCATTGCAGCATTATTCCTAATAGTGAAGACATGGGATCAACCTAAATGCCCATTAGTGGTAGACTGGATAAAAAAATGTGGTACATATACACCATGGAATACTATGAAGCCACAAAAAAAAGAATAAGATCATGTCCTTTGAAGCAACATGGATGGAACTGGAGGCCATTAACCTACACAAACTAATACAGGGACAGAAAACCAAATACTGCATGTTCTCACTTATAAGTGAGAGCTTAACTTTCAGTACATACGGACATAAAGAAAGGAAGAACATCTCTGGGGCTATGTGAGGGCAGAGGGAGAGGATCAAAACAACTACCTATCGAGTACTATGCTAATATTACCAGTGTACCAGGGATAATAATCATAGTAATACAGATTTTGATAATACAGATTATTTTGATAATACAGATTATTTTGCAACACACAATTTACCTATATAATAAACCTACACATGTACCCCTGAACCTGAAATAAAAGTCAAAGAAAAAAGAAAAAAAAAGATGGTTGCTTTGTTCCTGGGTATCACATCTGTATTGTGTGATACAATAGGGCAACAACAAGGGCAACAGGTCAGAACTAGTGACCCTGTTCCCCTCCCTTTTTTTTTTTTTTTTTTTTTTTTTGAGATAGAGTCTCCCTCTGTTGCTCAGGCTAGAGTGCAGTGGCATGATCTCGGTTCACTGCAATCTCTGCCTCCCAGGTTCAAATGATTCTCCTGCCTCAGCCTCCTGAGTAGCTGGGATTACAGGTGCATGCCACCACGCCCAGCTAATTTTGTATTTTTTTAGAGATGAGGTTTCACCATGTTGACCAGGCTGATCTTAAACTTCTGACCTCAAGTAGTCTGCCCACCTTGGCCTCCCAAAGTGCTGGGATTACAGGAGTGAGCCACCATGCCTCGCCCTGACCTTGTTCCCTTTTTATGAAGACGATAAATATTGTTTTAGAAGCTTGTTCCCTCCCTTTAGACTTCCACTTGTTTCTCATTGGTTAGATGTGTGTCACATGGGTATTCTTGTCTTAAAGGGGGCTGGAAAGAGTTACATAGCTTTTCTACCTCTATATTAGATGTCAGCAAGAGAAGTATGCTGGCCATAAATATTGAGTTAGCTACACTCCAATATAAGGTTTCCCAGGAATAAGCCTATACAAGAACGATGTAATTCTGTTTCATTGCCCTGTCCATATTCCCTGATAGGGAAGTCAGAGGTAGGCTTCTCTCTCTGGTTAGACCCAAGAAATTGACTGGCCTGTGGCAAATGTGTCCAAACTGAGGGACGTGTCAGTAGGCAGGCTGGGATCAAGGTGTGGGTGAAAATGGATCATCTAAAATGGAGAAAGGGCTGGGTACAGTGGCTCACAGCACTTTAGGAGGCCGAGGCAGCCAGATCACTTAAGGTCAGGAGTTCGAGACCAGCCTGGCCAACATGGTGAAACCCCGTCTCTACAAAAAATACAAAAAAATTAGCCAGGCGTGGTGGCTGACACCGGTAATTCCAACTACTCGGAAGGCTGAGGCAAGAGAATCGCTTGAACCTGGGAGGCAGAGGTTGTAGTGAGCCAAGATCGTGCCACTGCACTCTAGCCTGGGTGACAGAGCAAGACTCCATCTCAAAGAAAAAAAAAAAAAAAGAAAGCTGGGTGCGGTGGCTCATGTACAAAAAATACAAAAATTAGCCAGGCGGTAGTGGCGCATGTCTGTAATCCCAGCTACCCAGGAGGCTGAGGCACGAGAATTACTTGAATCCGGGAGACGGAGGTTGCCGTGAGTGGGGATGGTGCCACTGCACTCCAGCCTGGCAACAAAGCAAGACTCCGTCTCAAAAAAAAAAAAAAAAAAAAAAAGAAAAGAAAAAAAGCTGGGTACAGTGGCTCACACCTGTAATCCGAGCACTTTTGGAGGCCGAGGCAGGCGGATCGCGAGGTCAGGAGTTTGAAACTAGCCTGGCCGAAGTGGCGAAACCCTGCCTCTACTAAAAATACAAAAATTAGCCGGGCGTGGTGGTGGGCACCTGTAATCCCAGCTACTCCAGAGGCTGAGGCAGGATAATTGCTTGAACCCGGGAGACAGAAGTTGCAGTGAACTGAGATTGTGCCATTGAGCAATCTTGTTGCCTGGGCAACAAAAGGAAGACTCCGTCTCAAAAAACAAACAACAAACGAACAACAACAAAAACAAAAAAAACGAAAAAACCTATAGATTTAAAAAAAAAAGGAGAAAGGAAACCAAAGTGGTTAAGCTTACGGGCTGTGGACCAGATTGTTCTAAACTTAAGTTCTGGCTCTGTCACTTCCTAACTGACTTCGTCAAGTTATATAACTTCTCTAAGCCCCAGTTTCTTCATGAGTTAAGTGAGAATAGTAATACCTTATTCATTAGGTTGCTGTGAGGAGTTATATTTATGAGTCTCTGAGCATAGTCTCTGGGTCATAGTAAGTGTTCAATATCATCACCATCACCACCATCATCATCATCACCATCATCATCATCATCATCCCCGTCATTGTTATGGTCATCATCAAAACAGGAGGTGTTTGAAGCATAGGCATTAGGAATTGATGTACAGCATAAATAAATACCAGAGCCTGAGGTGTGAGAGTAGGTTATGTGGAAAAGCAAGACAATGAACCAGGCAATGTATATTCTCCACAGTGAGAGTGAGCTGTCTTTCCTGAAAGGACTTCCTATTACCAGAGTATGAGTGACTCACATGCAGGGGGTATATCTCTTACTTAAAGGCTTAAACTTACCTCCTAGAAGGTGGCATACAGTATAGGACACCACAGTATGGCTATTGATGGTGGAGGAGAGAAATTCTGGCAATGGGGCTCCAAGGAGTGGGGTGGGATTCTTCTGGTCATGTGTCTCCTGCTAGGAGTCCCACAGGTCTCTGAGAACAATTGCCTACAGAAGCCATAGAGCATTAGCTTCTCCCTTTGATCTTCTGTGACCTGCTTTGATTGTGTTTGTGTGTTTTCTATGAGTTACTGGGGATGCCCATTTGCAGTGCCCATTTATATAGCAGTAGCTTTAGATAGGGTGGGTATTTGGACTGACTGGCATGTAGTGTGGTTCACAGGCCTGTATGAGTTCACGTCCATCAGTGGCTGGAATTTAAGGTCTGGTAAAGATGCAAAATTTAAGTAGTTTTGACCCTCCTCTAGGGCTAGACAACATCTGACCACCAACAAGATGGTATTCATCTATATCAACAATTGTGAGTAGTCAGCTATATGACTTCTGTCCCTCCAGAAAAGACCTTATGTGAATGGCAACATCAAACACGTACGCTAGACACTGTTACTTATGTTAACTAAATTAATTAGCAAAACAAGCCTTGTGAGGTGTGGAATGATTCTCCCGATTTTTACGGATGAGGTAACTAAGGTCAAGAAACTTACAAATTCATAAAGATGCCTGTTGTGTTGGAAAGGAGATGTGGCTAGGTCTAAACTTGTGCCTCTTGACGTATGCTACGGCCTGTGAGTTCAGATAGGCTAGAAAAATTGGTCTGTGGTTGTTCTTAGCTTGTTTCAGTCCAACTTTTGCATCTAGAAGTGGAGGTTAATGCAGCGTGGAACCACACTCTTCCTTCTATGATAGAGACAGGAAAAGAAGTCGAACCCATGTCTGGGCTTTTCCTGACACGTGTTAGCCAATGACTTGTGCAAGGCTCCTCTTTATCCTAAAAGCACACACACGACAAGGTGACTGGCAAATGGGTGGATCTCCCCTCCAGTTTGTAGGGTGTCAATTTTTAGAAGTTCAATCTTGATGGAAAGATTTGAAGTGAGGGGATATTGCTGAGGAAAAAGTTATGAAGATTGAACCAGATCTTGTGAAGGATAAGTGGAAAACGGTGGAGGAGGAAATCCCCAGCATTGGGGAAGATATGGAAGCAGAAAAGAAACTTACAGGGCATCAACAATGAGCAATTCAATTTGACTGGAATGTAAGGCGTTTGAAGTGCAAGTTTTGGAAGTAAGAGGGGTGGGTATATAGAACATGGAAAACTTTAAATACCAGGTCCAGGAGTATGAATTTTACTCAGTAGGCAATGAGGAGCCTATTAAATAAAATCTAAGCAAAAATTGGAGCCCTGCAGGGGAGGAAAACTTTTATTTTATTTTATTTTTTGAGATAGAGTCTCACTCTGTCACCCAGGCTGGAGTACATTGGCACAATCATGGCTCACTACAGCCTTCGCCTCCGGGTTTCAAGCGATTCTCCTGCCTCAGCCTCCTAAGTAGTTGGGGCTGCAGGCATGTGCCACCAGGCCCGGCTAATTTTTGTATTTTTAGGAGAGATCGGGTTTCGCCATGTTAGCCAGGCTGATCTCGACCTCAAGCGATCCACCTGCCTTGGCCTCCCAAAGTGCTGGGATTACAGGCATGAGCCACCGCTCCTAGCCTTATTTTTAGATACAGGGTCTCAGTCTGTTGCCCAGGCTGGAGTGCAGTGGCGTGATTATAGCTCACTGCAGCTTCAAACTCCTGGGTTCCAGTGAGTCTCCTTTCTCAGCCTCCCAAGTAGCTCGGATTATAAGTGCGTGTCACTGCACTCAACTTCTATTACATCTCTTATTGCCTCAGTGTTTAACTGTTTGGATTTGATGCCTTTATAGTGCTCCTTATAAAGCCCCTGGTCTGAGCCATCATTATCTGTTGCCTAACACTTTTCATAACCTCTTAACTGGGCTCATGGCTTTTATTCTTGAGACTATCCATACACAGAAGCCAGAACAATGTCATGAGAGCAGAAATCTGATCTCATCCCTCATCTTCATAAAACCCTTCCATGGCTTCCATTACACTTAGATTAAAATCCAAATGTCTCTGCACCCCCACAATGTCCTGTGTGTTCCCATCCCTGTCAAGACCTCTGATCTTACCTCTTACCTCTCTCCTCGGTTCACAGTGCTCCATTCTCACTGACTCCTGGATGTTCCTTGAACACTCAGTGGGGTCCTGCCCCTGGACCTTTACTGTTGCTGTTTCCTCTACTTGAAATGTTCTCCTCCCAGATTCCAACATGGCTGTGCCCTCCCCCACCCAGTGCCACTCAGATCTCTACTCAAATGTCAGCTGTTCCAGAGCCACCCTCCAACTAGCTGTCTTGACGGCACTCGACTACCTGAAATTAAACTTTAATGATTTATTTGCTTTTTGCTTTCTTTTTGAGACGGAGTCTTGCTCTATTGCCCAAGCTGGAGTGCAGTGGTGCGATCGCGGCTCACTGTAACCTCAACCTCCTGGGTTCCAATGATCCTCCCACCTCAGCCTCTTGAGTAGCTGGAACTACAGGCACATGCTGCCATGCCTAACTAGTTTTTTTTTTTTTTTGTAGAGAAGGGATTTTGCTGTGTTGCCCAGTCTGGTGTCTTGTTTATTTTGTGTATTGCTCATTAAAATGTAAGTTCTGTAAAGGGAGTATTTTGCCTACTTGTTCATTGTGCTATCTCCAGCACCTAGAACACTCCTGGAGCACCTAGAACACTCCTGGACAATAGCACACGACAGGTATTCCTGACTGAATGATGATTATTACTGGGGCTTCCTTTACAACTTAGAGAGAAAGCAGTTTCATTATTCAAAAAACGTATTATCTACCTATACATGTTTTCCTCATTTATCACATCTCCACATTTACCCTTCATGACTTTTGCAATTCCCAAATAAATGACATCCATTGTGGGCATATTAATGGCAGTCTGCAAGTAGCAAAGTTCATTTCTGATTTGAATTCTTTTGGCTGCTGTGAATAGTTTTTCTCTGGTTGTTAGTAATTAAAACAAACAAGCAGAAAGTCTTATATTATTCTATCTCATTGCCAAATTGGATATTGCTCAACTCAAAATTAAATGTACACACACCCATAAAACTAGCCAAACTGGCTATTACAATTACATAAAGTTCCTTGTGTTCATTAGCAGTGTTGCCTTTCATGGGTTTATCCTGTTTGGCATATACATCAAAGTAACAGTCATAAAGACTTCTACAAAAATTTGGAGCATGTAGATGTGGAAAAATTTTTAAGATTTTTTTTTGTTTTTTTTTCCAGCTACATTGCAACAAAAGCATACCTTGTTATTGTGACAAAAAGCTTAAGGCACGACATAGAAAAAATTCAGTATTTTGTCAAAGCTTGGTAATCTAAGCCCATGGCCAGAATCACCTAAAAATGGCAGATATGATTCAGTTTTGTATTCTGCATTTTGGGAATTAGTGTCAGAATACCAGCCCTGATCTCTTTAGTGAATGATTCATTTACTAACATGATTAATAATTCTGAGAGCCAGCCATGTTAGCCACTAATACCAGATTTTTGGAAGCTGCCTAGGTTTAATGGAACTGTGGGTATGTTCGTTTGAACTGGGGTGGCGGTAGGAGGTTCTAAATTTGCTGTTCTGATTTTTAGTGGTTTTATTTGAACCCAGAGAATGAACTTCTTATGATTTCCACTGTAGCATATTTTTTTATGGGTGGTTCCTATTCATGAGAAAAATAAAATAATAACAGGTAGTTTAGGGGAATTAAGAATAAAAATGAGTGATGAAGCTTCACTCATAGATTCAGTTCATAGAGGTTTGGGGAGTGTGATGAGTTAAAAAAAAATTAGCTTCAGTTCATTGATCCAAAGGCATGGCTCTGTATCTTTTTGAATATAAGGAATTCAGAAAAATTGGGGCAGAAAGTCAGATTTGGTTTGTTATATTATTATTTGTTTACATGTCTGTGTCTTTGTGTGTGTGTGTGTGTGGTGGGTTGGGGAGGGTTTCCAATAAATATTGGAAAACCTGCTAGACAAATTTTAAAAGACCTGTAACACATATGTGTTTGTTTCTTTAAAAACCATTTTTTCTTTTTTTTCTGTAGAGACAGGGTCTCACTATGTTGCTTAGGCTGGTCTTGAACTCTTGGCCTCAAGCAATCCTCCTGTCTGAGCCTCCCAAAGTGCTGAGATTAGAGCATGTGTGCTTCTAAGAGTAGGCTATGAGTTTCTTGGCAGCAGAACCTTATTCATGTTTCCCATTGTCTGGCATGGCACTGTGTGTAGCTTAGTAACAATGATGGTTGTGACGATGCTGATAATGGCCTCTATTACTCAGCTTCCTGTATGCCAGGCACTATGCTAACTGCTTTGCATACATTACCTTATTTAATTCTCATAAATAGCCAGGTGGAAAGTAACAAAAAATATATTATGTCCATATGTTGTGAGGAAACTGAGGCTTAAAGATATTCATGGACATGACCATGGTCACACAGCTAGTGAAGTGTTGGACCTGAAATCCAAAACCATTTCTGTTCTTTGTCCCAAGCCCATGTTGTTTATTACTACACTCTATGTTTGTTGCCTGAATTAGTGACAGCGTGGTTAACCAAGGTCCCCTGTCCTACCCAGGCCCCATGACTCAGTGAAGAGTTAAAATGTGACAAACAGAACTGGACAATGGCGATGTCCTAGAATGAACCAGTTTTATTCACCAGTAGGAGAAGAGAAACTTTCAGTGTGGGTAACAAGAGATTGAGGGATGACCCGTGTCAATGGATAGCTCCAAATGGGAAGAGGGCAGTGGGTTTAAGAGAAAGAGGGGAGAAAAGAAAGTACCATAAAAGGCAAACCTAAACAAAGAGCAGAGTAGAAAAAAAAATTCTTTTGAGAGGAGGTCATTTTTCATTCCCAGAAACTTCCAAAGTGATGCTTTTAACCCCACATCTGGTTCAGATTCCTGCTCGAATGCTCAGAGGTAGAACAACAAAGCAAGTGGAAAGGTCTGGGCATGTCCCTGTCCATGGAGCTGCCCTCCCCGCACCCTTCCCCCTGAGGAATATCTGCTTTGGAAGCAAAATGACGGAAAGTTTTGTCCACGTTGCCTTCCCTCACTTTTGCGCGTGGGTGTGAGTCTGTGTACCCGATTCTACCGTGAGGACTTCAGGTTGCTTTACCTGCTGTTGCGTCTCAACAGGGTGAGACATGTGCTCGTGATTGCAGGCCTGTCCCAGGAGAACTTGTCCTACTGGATATGGAAATCATTCAAGCAAAGTGGGAGGCTAGGTTGCCTTATTTTCAGGCCGAAACTTGGGTTGCTTTGCCGAACTGAAGCATGAGAGAGAGATGGGACGAGAAGCAAACCATTTGCATGTATCACTCTTCCTGCAGTTCTGGAGCTGTTAGCCAAAAGTGTCGTTTTCACTGACAAAAGGCAGGAAAAAGAAATGTCCTCCATCAAAACAAAAACAAAAACAAAAAAACAAAAACAAAACAAAGATAAATCAATCACAGGTTTTCCCAGCTTTTGCTGTCTTCCTAGCTCTGGGTCTCACAATTCTAATGGCTCTCAAGCTTTTCAAAGTGATTCTTTTCAGATTTTCTTCTTTCATCCTTGATTCTCTGTTAGAACTGTCCTCTGGCTCCATTTGACCGATAACTTTTGATAAACTGACTTAAGCCTCTGTATTGGCTTGCTACAGATTTGCTATAGGAAAAGGTAACTCACTTTCATAAGGCCAATATCAGCATCCACTAACGCAAGGCGTTTTTCCTCTGATGTGATTACGTAAGAATTAATAATGGGTAAACACCAGTGTGAAGAGATTTAATTTGGATAAACATTATAAAGCTTGTCTGCTTAATCAGGGTTTATCTCATCTTTTCTGTTTTTTTTTTTTTTTTCTTTCTTTCTTTTCTTTGTGCTGCAAATTTTCCAAGAACAGGGACCGGTGTACTATTTTGCTTACTTCCTTGAACAGGGCAGATAGGAACATTGTGAGACCCAGCATTCTTGTGATACTTAAACTTCCACTTCAGGGGAAACAAAAGAGGATACAGATGCATGCAAACGCAAAACCGAGCAAGACACCAGCTGAGCTGACTTAACGCCCTCCCTCCCCACCAGGAAGGTGCTAGTGGGGAGAAGCAGCTCTTTGGAGGAGTTACGGTATTTCTCCTCTCAATCTTGGGTTGCTTTTGACTAGCATGTAGCAGAGGACCCGTGACAGCTTTTGAGAATAGCCTTATTTACTACCCCTTCCCCTCAACTCACAGCCTTTTCTTTCTTTTTTGTTTTTGTTTTTTTTTTCAGACAGAGTCTCGCTCTGTTGCGCAGCCTAGAGTGCAGTGGCATGATCCCGGCTCACTGCAACCTTCGCCTCCCAGGTTCAAGTGATTCTCCTGCCTCAGCCTCCCGAGTATCTGGGACTATAGGTGCCCACCACCACGCTCGGCTAATTTTTGTATTTTTAGTCCAGACGGGGTTTCACCATGTTGGCCAGGCTGGTCTCAAACTCCTGAACTCAGGTGATCTACCCACCTTGGCCTCCCAAAGTGCTGGGATTACAGGTGTGAGCCACCGCACTGGGTCTCACAGGCCTTTCTGAATCCGCTTTTTATTTCCTGAAATGCGTACGGGTCAAAAATAATCCATATCAAATGCATATTAATTTATAGGTATCTTTTTAAGGAGGATGATTAGCAAAGAAATACTCATTGTTTCCAGTCTCCCAATGTGGTTATTTGTTTCTATGACAGAATCTAATTTCTCACATCTCTCTTGTTGACTGGTTGGCAGTCTACGGTCCTAGACTTCGTTTCTGCATTTTATGCTTCTGCACCTATGAAAAGGGCTTGAAGGCCAAAGATGAGCAGCCAGAGACAATGGGCTTGGGGGAAAGAAAATGGCTTGGTACAGGTTGTTATTTTCTGTTCCCTAACTGGAGTGAATGCTTTTTAAACAGTGTGTTCCCCATTGGGACAATTGGAAGAACAGTGACATTCATTTTATAGTTTCTGCTTGTTGGGTAGTTATTCCTTTTGAAAAGAAAGGAAATTCCATACTCCAGGAGTCCATCTGTTGTTACATTTCATGAGAACTAAATGCACTGGAAAATATAGCTAAACACACTTGGTTCACATTTTCTCCACCTTTGAACTGATAGCAGTCATAAAACTCCATCTTGTATAGACAATCTGTTAAAATAAGTTACTAAGAAACCCAAACAGGTATAAAGGTCGCTCTCAGTGTGAATGGGATTTTCTTTTTTTTTTTGTAGTGGTTATGACCAACCCCAAAACTCGCTCTGAGTTGGCGTTTTATAGTCGATATTTTAAACTGTAAACCATATTATATGACTGTAGAGCCGCACCCATTAGAGTCAATTTTCCTGTTTCGGAACTCTCGTGCGATGCAGCACATAATTCCTGTTCATTCGTCATGTTCTCACCTTGTTCAGGGCCTCCGAGTTTATGAGCAGGTTACTCCACTGCATTTTAAACATGTCATCTCTCCCAAGGTGCCTTTTAAGAAATATGTATGCAATCAAAAGGAAGCCAAATGTGTCCTTAGTATAAGAGACAGAGGATGTTGTTAACAAACTGGAAGGAATCCTACTTCTGGGAAGTCTGAGGAAAAGTTATCAAATTATAGGAATGGCATCTAGATTTGAGGGCAAAAACAAGTGCATTAAAAGCAAGAGGCTGCTCTTTTCTCTCTCTACCGTTTTCTAAGCATGTATTATTTACCAGGCATTTTGTGAAGGATTTCACTTACATGTTCTCGTTGAATACTTGGTGAGTCTGTATGAAATATCAAGAAAATGGCTTAAGAAACGTGAATGGCTTTCTCAAGCTCACACAGCGAAGAATTCACTGACATAGCATTCCAGAGTGTGGTTTAGCCCCAACACAGCCTTCATCCCGGGCCACCTACTGGATGGAGCCCTCTTTGCGGTGGCTTCCTACATCCCTGCTCCCATGACTTTATTGTTGCAAGGGTAGAAGAACAGATGCATCTTTTTGGATTTGGCCTGACTTTTCAAAGATAAGATAAAGAAGGGCTGGTAATAAGGCTGGGAATTGACATGTTCTTGGTTGGCTCAGCTGCACTGAAGAGCTTCTGTTCTCATCTGGATAGACAGGAAATAATATGTGACATACAGACAGCTTGTTTTTCTCTAAATCTGAGCAATGGTGAGTCATTCCTTTTATTAAAGTTAGAGATGATCCTTTCTTCTTCTGTGCAGAAAAAGCTATTGTTTTTCATACAACCCACTCCTACTTTTAAATAAATCAGTTAAAGTGCCTATATTTTAAATAAAACTTTTCCAAACGCCTTTACCTACCAGCCTAGAGGCAGGAATATTTCTTTTCTCCTTCAGCCTTGCCTAAGGAAAAAGGATTCTTTTTTTTTTAGACGGAGTCTCACTCTGTCACCCAGGCTGGAGTACATTGGGACAATCTCGGCTCACTGCAACCTCTGTCTCCCGGGTTCAAGCGATTCTCCTGCCTTAGACTTCTAAGTAGCTGAGATTACGAGTGTGCACCACAGGTTTCACCATGTTGTCCAGGCTGGTCTCGAACTCCTGACCCCAAGTGATCCACCTGTCTCAGCCTCCCAAAATGCTGGGATTACAGGCATGAGACACTGTACCTGGCCTCCTGCAGTTTTCTAGACCTGGTTAAAGAGGACAAAATAAATCCTGGGAAGACCTCTAGCTGGCAACTAGCAAGATATGGGAGGAGGATACACTTCCTTCATTTTTTCCTGCTTTCCACATCTTAATGCCAGGCACGAGCCTTTCTTAGCACTGCTGTTGCTGAGATAATAAGTAGCTGAATAAAGTGGCACATGTTATAAGGACAAAATAGCTAAAATGAAGACCCTATAGAGCAGCCCCGGTCTCAACACTGTTGACATTTTGGGCTGGATATTTTTTGTTGTGGGGAATGGAAACTGTTCTGTGCATTGTAGGATGTTTAGCATCACCCTGACTGAGTACCCACTAGATAACCAGATAATAGCAACACCACCCTCCAATCCTACCAGTACCCCGAGTTGGGAAAACCAAAAATGTCTCCAGACATTGATTGCTGAGTGCCCCATGGGGGACAAAATCATCTCCAGTTGAGACCTGCCACTTTATAGTAGATAGCATGACCTAGTAACATGCATGGTTTCTTTATGCCTGGAAACGTGCTGGGCCAGGGTGAAGATTTATGACCTGAGAAAAGGCAACCACAGCAGGTGTGGAGCTTGAAAAAGGATGGTGTCTCTGCCCTGAAAGGACCTCAGGGTCAGAAATATGTCTGCTCATCTTTGAATCCTCTCCCTAGGGCCTAGCACAGTCCCTCAAACGTAGGAAATGGTTGATACATGTTTGTTGAATAAATGGGATGTTTGCTTAGAGCCCCCTGTGTCTGTCTCCTATGCTCAGAGAAAAAAATCATAGGGACAACAGCTATTTATTTGTAGCTATACCCACTTCTTGGCTTATTGTGTTCTATTTGAGAGCCTCTTGAATATTGCAGAAGTAACCAAGGATACCAGGATGATCACATGCAGCAAACATACGGGGAAAAGAATAGAGCAACAAATGTCACAAGGCCTGTTTTTCAGGTTTATTGCCAGAGAGTGTAGGGTTTTGAAGAGAGAGTGCATAGAAGGAATAGGACGAGAACCGTCCTTATACTGAAGATGATTTGTAGTCCTCATCTGTGGAAATTATTCACTGGACAACCTCTCTTGCCCTTGAACTTTGCATCTTGTCTTAACCAGGGGTTTATGTATCTTCCTTCCCGGGGAGGAGGTCAGCATTGCTAAGTCCTGAATTGCGGAACTTTTGCTTCGTTAGAAAGACGTGGCTAGTGAGGAGTAAGGGGAGACAGTGGTGAGTCCAGGATGGGAGGTGAGTTTGGTGTGGCAAAGACACAAACATCCAACCTCTATCTGACCAAGTGATGACAAAGTAAAGGATGAAAACAGCCAGCTCAGTTTTCCTCCCCTCCCCTTTCCTCCCCTCTTTTATTTCCCTTTTCCTTTATGTCTTTCATTTTTGAGTAATACTTTGTATTCACCATATTCTTCATGACTAACCACTAGTCTTAAAACTTTCAGGGTGAGGATTTGAGGGAACGTCTCTTTGGAAGACCTTTATACCAAAGGCCTTTGATTGAGTATCCTCCAAGGCAGCAGCTTTTACCGATTCCTCCAGAGTGGGCCAGGGCAGGCACACCTTTTCATCTCTTCCATGATACTCCGTCAAATCAGTATCTCCTGTATTCCAGACTCATGTACTCAAGCGCCTAGTTGATATTTCTATTTGGATATTTTGGAGACATCTCAAACACAACATATCCCAAGATGAATGATTTCCTGCTTCTTCTCAAAACCTGCCTGTTTAAAGGCAATTCCATCCTTCCAGTGGCTCAGGTCAAAACCCTGGGAGTCATTCTTGACTCCTCCCTTTGTCTCACACCCCATTATCCCTCCCCAACAAATCTTCTTGGCTTGACTTTCAAAGCGTATCTAGGATCTTAGCATTTCTCACCATCTGCATTGTTGCCATTCTGGTCTGAGCTACCAGAAATTCAACACAGTAGCCAGGATGACATTTTGAAATTGTAGGTCAGATCTTGTTACTCTTTTGCCTCCAATATCTCCTTATCTCATAGTAAAAAACAAATCCTTCACATGGTTTTACAACAACCCCCTGACTCCATTAACTTTCACACTTATCTCCTGCCACGCTCTTCATCACTTCTTCAGCAGCTCACCTCCTTCTTGCTGTATCTTAAGCACATGCCTATTCCTGTGCCTGGAAACTTCTTCCCCCAGATATCCATGTGGTTACATTTGGCTCTTTCAAATCTTTGCTGAAATATCACCTCGCAATGAGATCTCCCCTGATTATGCTACTTAAAACTACAATCTGTTTTCCATATCTCCCTCTTATCCTTTAGCACTTTAAAAAAAATTGCGCTTATTAACCTCTAATACTATATCATTTATTTATTCACTACATTAAAAAAATCTCTCACGCTAGAATGGAAACTTCACAAGGGCAGGGATCTTTGTTTATCCCAAGTGCCTAAAAGAATGTCTTGTACATAGTGTGTGTGCATAAATATTTGAGGTTGAACCAATGTATCTTTCCAAGCACGTATTAGCTATTTACTCAGTCTGTCTTCCTGCCCAGACTGTAAGCCCCGTGGGAAAAATGATAAACAGAATGCATTGCATTGCAGTGGTTAATGCTGTTCTTTTCCTTGAAGTGTATTCCTCAAATTGTATGAGTTTCATGCTTCACAAAACCTGACCTGCCCCTGATTTACTATGAGAATTAGTATGAGAATGAAAAAGATAATACATTTTAGAACTTAGAAAAGCATCTGGCACTTTAAGGATAAAGAATGTGTTCTATTTGACATGCCTCCCCTCTCCCACTGTATTTAGCTCAGTGGCTGGAACAGAGTAGAAGGCAAAAGAAACATCTTTGCTAATAAACACATCCACTGAATGAATGAATGAATGAATATATTTCCATGTGCTAATTTGACAATCTGTTTAAGTTTTGACTTACTTCTCTTATTTTGAGATGGAGTTTCCCTCTTGCCACCCATGCTGGAGTGCAGTGGCACGATCTTGGCTCACTGCAATCTTCGCCTCCTGGGTTCAAGCGATTCTCCTGCCTCAGTCTTCCGAGTAGCTGAGATCACAGGCGTGCGCCACAATGCCCGGCTAATTTTTTGTATTTTTAGTAGAGACGGGGGTTTCACCGTGTTAGCGAGGATGGTCTCGATCTCCTGACCTAGTGATCTGCCTGCCTCAGCCTCCCAAAGTGCTGGGATTACAGGCATGAGCCACCGCGCCTGGCCAAGTTTTGACTTCTAAGTGCCACGCTTCTCCCTTTTTAAAATTAGGTATCTATGGGCTGGGTGTGGTGGCTCACACCTATAATACCAGCGCTTTGGGAGGCTGAGGCAGGCGGATCACTTGAGGTCAGAAGTTTGAGACCAGCTGGCTAACATTGTGAAACTCCAGTTCTACTAAAAATACAAATATTAGGTGATCATGGTGGTACGTGCCTGTAGTCCCACAACCTCGGGAGGCGGAGGCACGAGAATTGCTTGAACTGGGGAGGCCACAGAGGCTGCAGTGAGCAGAGATTGTGCCACTGCATTCCAGCCTGGGCGACAGAGCAAGACTCTGTCTCAAAAATAAAACAAAATAAAATAAAATAAGGTATCTATGTTTAGGGGTTTGTCAAAAGATTCATATAAAAAAATCCATGTATGGATTTGCTTGCATTTTATTATGTACCTATCAAGATTGTATCAGAAAGACAGCCAGGTACGTGGCTCATGCCTGTAGTCCCAGCTACTTGGAAGGCTGAAGCAGGAGGTTTGCTTGAGCCCAGGAGTCAGAATCTGTACTGTGTAGCGATTATGTCTGTGAATAGCCACTGCACTCCAGCCTGGGCAACAGAGTGAGATTCTGCCTTAAAAAATAATAAAAAAATTGTATCAGAAATCAGACTGACATGGTATTCATTACATTTTTAATCTGTGAATAAGACTGAAGCTCAGAATCATCTGTTATTGTCTCAGTGGTCCTTAACATTATGTGGTACTAAGACACATACTGAACATAAACACATGATAAATGGCAATGAGGTTGAAATAAGGCTTTTAAAAAATGGCCCCTTTCTTAGTTTTTTATGTGCGTATGTTAACATTGTTCGTGTTTTTCTAATGTTCCTGCCTTCAGCCTTATCGTTTCCATTGTATTGATTTCTTGTACCTGTGATGTTTATATTTAACGCACTAGCTAGATAGATATATTTTAAATATCTACCTGTGATGGTTGTTTTTTACAGAGGAGAGCAAACTCTCTGAAGTAAATTTCATAGAAAGAAGTAGTTATTGCCTAGGCTGGTCTTGAACTCCTCGGCTCAAGTGATTCTCCTGCCTTGACCTTCGAAAGTGCTGGGTTTACAGGCGTGAACCACTCCACCCATCCTGGCTAGTTTCTCCCGTAAAATGAAACATGTCATGGCTTGATTGAATTTTAGACCAGCATGTGAAAACTCAGTGACCTGACAGACCACTGGGGAATGCTTCAAAAGAACAACTCTTGTTAATAATGTTCACAGTGATGTCCTTTAAAGGAAATATATCACTTGTGTTATACACCGAAAGTGCTTTCAAATGAAAGTCAGTTTTGCATGTAACCTTAAGGAGAACACAACTTAATTCATGACCAAATAGCTCAGTCAGTAAGAGGATGGAGCAGGTGAGGTCACATATGGGCCAGTCAACTCTATTCTATGGTCTGATACCACACCCCTGAGCCAGGCCAACCAGGAAAATGAATATGATCAGTGGAAATCCATCTCTCTACTAGAAAAACAAATCAAATACAGCTTTAGTGATGAATAAAATCTTTTCTTTTTTCTTTCTTTCTTTCTTTTTTTTTGAGACGGAGTCTTGCTCTGTCGCCAGGCTGGAGTGCAGTGGTGCGATCTCGGCTCACTGCAACCTCTGCCTCCCGGTTCAAGCGATTCTCCTGCCTTAGTCACCCGAGTAGCTGGGATTACAGGCATCCAGCACCATGCCTGGCTAATTTTTGTATTTTTAGTAGAGATGGAGTTTCACCAAATTGGCTAGGATGGTCTCGATCTCTTGACCTTGTGATCAGCCCGCCTTGGCCTCCCAAAGTGCTGGGATTACAGGCGTGAGCCACCGCGCTTGGCCTTGGCTTAGTTTTATCAAGGTCAGATAAGTAGATTTAATGGGTTCTAACTACAAGCATGATAAATTTCAACAAAATGTCATGGGTGTGATTCTTAAACTTCAGGTACTCTACCATTTCAGGATACAAGGCTATTAGTATTGGCAAACTAAGGTTAGCATTGTTCTAAAATCAGCCCCTTCCTCATTCTAGGCCTAAGTGGTCAGTCTTTGGGTGGAGGCCAAAGTGTGTGTGTGTGCGTGTGTGTGTGTGTGTGTGTTTGTGCATGCACATATGTATGTGTGTAGTTCCTGAAGTCTTCTATAAATGGTATCAAGAAATAGGGGATATGAGAATTGCATCCAATAAAGAATTTCATGGTTGTACTAATGTAGTATTGCTGTGGGTTGAATTTGTGTCCCTCAAAAAGGGATGTTTATTGGCAGTTTCCAGACAGGTGGAAAAAGTATATTTAATTTTTAACTTCTGGTACCTGTGACTGTGACCTTATTTGGAAATAAGACTGTGAAAATGTAATCAAATTAAGATGAGATCATATTGGAGGCCAGGCACAGTGGCTCACACCTGTAATCCTGGCACTTTGTGAGGCTGAGGTGGGAGGATTGCTTAAGCTCAGGATTTCAAGACTAGTCTGGACAATATAGTGAGAACCTGTCCCTGAAAAATATGAAAGAAAAAAAAAAATCCCAGAGATCATATTGGAGTAGAGTCGGCCCTAAATCCAGTATGACTTGTGTCCTTTTGAGGAAAAGAGACCTTAGACAGAGATAGAGAGAATATCGTGCGATGAGGTGTATGCCTCCACCTCTGCCCCCGCCCCCCTCCCCTCCACCCACACACACACACACACACAGGAGGCAGCCACTTGATAACTGATGATGCTACTACTGTAAGCCAAGGAATACCAGGGTTTGCTGGTAACCACCAGAAATCAGGAAGAGGCCAAAGAAGGTTCTCCCCTAGAGCCTTCAAGGAAAGCATGATCCTGCAGACGCCGCACCTGTGGCTGTCTGGCCTCCAGAACTGTGAAAGAATATACATGTCTGTTGTTTAAAGTGACCTAGTTTGTGCTGCTTATAATTATTATTTTTTTGAAACAGGGTCTTACTCTGTCTCCCAGGCTGGTGTGCAGTGGTGCAATCATGGCTCACTGCACTGTTGACCTCCCAGGCTTGATCCTCCTGCTTCAGCCTCCTGAGTAGCTGGGACTACCAGTACATGCCACCATGTCTGGCTAATTTCTTATTTTAATTTTTTTGTAGAGATGGGGTCTCACTATGTTACCCAGACTGGTCTTGAACTCCTGGGCTCAAGCCATCAGCCCACCTTGGCCTCCCAACGTGCTGGGATTACAGGCATGAGCCATAGTGCCAGGTCTCTGTGCTCCTTTGTTATGGCAGCCCTAGGAAATGGATGCAAGTATCACGTCCCCGAGGTGTGAGGAGCTGTGGGTCAGAACAGGAAAATGGGAAACTGTCAGCATGAATCCTGACATGCAAACTAATGAGAATTTTATTTTTATTTTCTCTGAGTTTGCAAGATGGATCCGCTTAACACACTTGTACAAACCTTCTGAATGGGGAGGAAGATTACTGATCCCTGTTCTGTCTCGTCACTCTCCCAGGGGACCATTTCTGCATATGATGTTATGGGCATACTTGCAGAGGGTGGGAGTGGGGAATTGTCGCAGAAGTCTTGGCCACAGAGGTGTAGTTGGGAGTGATAACAAGGCATGGTGCAGTGGATTGATTGATTAAAGAAAGAAGGCTTACTGGCTATTGATCCCTGTAATCTGAAGAGATCTTCTCACTTTTGGCAGGGATGAGTGGTGTATATATTAGAAAGAGAGCCAAATGGTCTCTTCCACTCAGATGCGGGTTGTTTTTTGTTTTTTTTTTCCTGGGACTTTAGAACCAGTTGCCATGCTTATCATGCTGCCTTTTGATGAAGTGCTATTGCAGCTCAGGGTTTCTGGAAACAGCCACTGAGATGGGCAAGATGGTTATCAGGAATTCACACTTGGGGAAGAAAAGTGGAAAAAAACAGAAATGGGCAGAGGAAGAGGTCAAACTACAGTTTTGCCTTGCATAATGACATTTTGGTTAACATTGAACTGCATATGCAATGGTGGTCTCGTAAGGTTATAATGAAGCTGAAAAAGTCCTATTACCTAGTAACGCTGTAGCCATTCCAATGTCAGAGAGTAGCACGTTACTCATGTGTTTGTGCTGATGCTGATATAAACAAACCTACTGCTCTGCCAGGCACGTAAGCATAGCACACAAAATTATGTACAGTACATAATACTTGATAATCATAAATAAATGACTATGTTACTGGTTTACATTTTACTATATTGTGTTTTTTATTATTATTTTAGAGTGTACTCCTTCTACTTATTAAAAAAAAAAGTTAACTATAAAGCAACCTCTGACTGGTCTTTCAGGAGGTATTCCAGAAGAAGGCATTGTCATTATAGGAGATGATAGCTTCGTTGGTGTTATTGCCCTGAAGATCTTCCAGTGGGACAAGATGTGGAGGTGGAAGACAGTGATACTGATGATCCTGGCCCTATGTAGGCCTAGGCTAATGTGTGTGTTTGTGTCTTATTTTTTAATTTTTGAGAGGAACTCTGTTGCTCAGGCTGAAGTATAGCAGTGTGATCTCTGTTCACTGCAACCTCTGCCTCCAGGATTCAAGCGATTCTCGTGCCTTAGCCTCCCAAGTAGCTGGGATTACAGGCGTGTACCACCATACCCAGCTAATTTTTTGTATTTTTTAGTAGAGATAGGATTTCCCTTGAACTCCTGGCCTCAAGTGATCTACCTGCCTCAGCCTCCCGAAGTGCTGGGATTACAGGCGTGAGCCACCATGCATGACCGGTGTCTTAGTTTTAAACAAAAAATTTAAAAAGTAAAAAGAAAAAAAAGTTTTAAATAGAAAAAAGGTTATAGAGTAAAGCTATAAAGAAAAAATATTTTTTACAGCTATGCAATGTGTTTGTGTTTTAAGCGAAGTGTTATTACAAAAGAGTCAGAAAGTTAAAAAGTTTATAAAGTGAAAAAGTTATGGTAAGCTAAGGTTAATTTATTATTGAAGAAAGAAAGTATTTTAAAATAAATTTAGTGTAAGCTGGGCATGGTGGCTCACACCTGTAATCCCAGCACTTTGGGAGGCCTAGGGGTGGGGGGTGGGGGGGGTGGATCATGAGGTCAGGAGTTCAAGACCAGCCTGGCCAAGATGGTGAAACCCCATCTCTACTAAAAATACAAAAAATTAGCCAGGCGTGGTGGTGGGCGCCTGTAATCCCAGCTACTTGGGAGGCTGAGGCAGAGAATTGCTTGAACCAGGGAGGTGGAGGTTGCAGTGAGCTGAGATCACGCCACTGCACTCCAGCCTGAGCGACAGGGAGACCCCGTCTCAAAAAAATATATATATTAGTGCAGCCTGAGTGTCTAGTGTTTATAAAATCTACAGGACTTTACTGTACAAAGTCCTAGGCCTTCACATTCACTTACCACTCACTGATTCAACCAGAGCAACTTCTAGTCCTGCAAGTTCCATTCATGGTAAGTGCCCTATACAGGTGTACTAATTTTTATGTTTTTTATACTATATTTTTACTGTACCTTTTCTTTTCTTTTCTTTTCTTTTCTTTCTTTTTTTTTTTTTAAAGTAGAGACAGGTCTCAGGCTGGTCTCAGACTCCTGTGCTCAAGCAATCCTTCTGTCTCAGCCTCCCAAAGTGTTGGGATTACAGGTGTGAGCCACTGTACCCAGTCTGTACTTCTTTTATGTTTAGATACACACATACTTACCATTGTCTTATAACTGCCTACAGTATTCAGTACAGTAACATGCTGTACAGGTTTGTAGCCTAGGAGAAATAGGCTAGACCATCTAGGTTTGTGTAAGTACACTCTATGACAGTGGAACCCAACTTTTTGGCATCAGGGGCCTGTTTTATAGAAGACAATTTTCCACAGATGGTGGGGAAGATGGTAGTGGGATGAAACTGTTCCACCTTAGATCATCAGGCATTAGTGAGATTCTCATAAGGAACATGCAACCTAGATCCCTCGCATGCGCAGTTCACAACAGGGTTCCTGCTCCTACGAGAGTCTAATGCTGCTGCTGGTCTGACAGGAGGTGGAGCTCCGGCCGTAATGCTCACCTGCCTGCTGCTCACCTCTTGCCATGTGGCCTGGTTCCTAACAGGCCACGAACTGATACTGATCCATGGTCCCTGAGGTTGGAGACTCCTGCTCTATGATGTTTGCATAACAATGAAATAGCCTGATGACTTGATGTATTTCTCAGGATGTATCCCTGTCTTTAAGCGATGCATGACTTTGCAATATAGACCCCATTAAGCCTTGGCCAACCCAGCAGGGAGCTCTGGAGTGAGCACTGCCCACCAGAGTTGTCCCATGTTCGGCCCAAATGACTGAGGCTTTACATCCCTACCTTTCTTAGTCAGCACATGTGGGCTGCCTTGGGAAAGGCCTGACCTCAGTCAAAAGGGTTCTCTCCAGGAGGAGTTGATACCTGTTCTGCTGATAACACCCCTATAGCTGGGCAGCAAATCCTTCCTTGAAAGGAGATTCGGTGGTACTGCTGTGTCTACCACAAATGGTGGTCCACTTGGATGACTTGGGCCCCTAAGGTCCTGGAAGAATATTGAAGAGTTGGTGGTGTTGGGGGTTGTGGGGAAATCATAAGGGAGTATTCTGAGTAAAGAATATACTCATTTGATAGGCAGACGGGTCATATTGTCTGTAGGAGATGTAAATACAGAGAGGTTTTTGTTTGTTTGTTTGTTTGTTTGTTTTTTTACAGAGTCTTGCTCTGTTGGCCAGGCTAGAATACAGTGGTACGCTCTTGGCTCACTGCAACCTCTGCCTCCTGGGTTCAAGCATTCTTCTACCTCAGCCTCCTGGGTAGCTGAGATTAGAGGCATGCACCACCACACCCGGCTAATTTTTGTATTTTTCAGTAGAGATGGGATTTCACCATGTTGGCTAGGCTGGTCTTGAGCTCCTGGCCTCAAGTGATCTACCCGCCTTGATCTCCCAAAGTGCTAGGATTACAGGTATGAGCAACCCCACCTGGTTAATACAGAATTTTTCTTCTAGAACTTTTTGATGTGCTCCATCTGGTTACCTTGGAGCATAAGCAGTGGACAGATGGAGGTAACACTAACAGCCCCTTCAGCAGCAGCATATACATTGGGAGAACAGATTAGTAATCAGGTGACTAAATGTATAGAGGCAGAAAATCTCTTTGTAAAACAAGGTAAAAGAGATGGATGTGGATGGTAAAATAATATAAAGGCAGAAATGTCTATCAGAGGATGGTGTTACGGTCAGAAGAAAAGAGGAAGTCTTCATTAATTTATTAAAAAGATGAGCCTTGAAGAGTGAGGATTAGCCAGGTAAAGAAGAAGGAGAAGAGAATTCTAAGCCAAGGGCTCTAAGGCATGGGACCCTGTGCCTTTGTCATGGTGCCACTCATATCCAGGTCCCCCTTTGTCTTCCCATTTACTGAAGAGAACAGACATGAGGGCGGTGGTTGAGTACAGCGTCTATGGCCTGATGGTGCAACTGTGAGAACTTGGAACACTGAGCATGAAGGCACATGAAGGGTCAGGTGAGGTGGGGGTCAGGTAGGGTCCAGATGTGGAGAACTTTTTTTTTTTTTGAGACAGAGTATTGCTCTGTAACCCTTGCTGGAGTGCAGTGGCGTGATCTTGGCTCACTGCAACCTCTGTCTCCAGGGTTCAAGTGATTCTCCTGTCTCAGTCTCCGGAGTAGCTGGGATTACAGGCATGCGCTACCACGCCCAGCTAATGTTTTGTATTTTTAGTAGAGGCAGGGTTTCTCCATGTTGACCAGGCTGGTCTCGAACTCCTGACCTCAGGTAATCCTCCCGCCTCAACCTCCCAAAGTGCTGGGATTACAGGCATGAGCCACTGCACCCGGCAGACGTGGAGAGCGTTATGTACTGTTTCAAGGGGTGTAGACTCCTTCTACGGGCAAAAGGACATCTTTGCAGGGCTTAAGCAGCAAAGTAACATGAACAAATTTGTGTTTTAGAAGGGTCATTCTGATAACAGAGTGAAGAATGAACGGGAAGGAGGCATGACTTGAGATGGGAAGACCGATTAGTATTTAACAGAGCAGAGTGAAGGGGACAGCACTGAGCTGGAATCAGCAATTGGAGATAGATGGGATTGTGAGGTCAAGAATGGACGTGATTTTGGGTAGAGGAGCCTGGGTAAAATAAGCTCCTTGAGCATTTTTGAACTTTACACTTGCTTTCATCCTCTTCGTCCATGGCCATATGCTTCCTAAAGGGATGATAATAACCACGATTATCAGAAAAAAGTCTTTTTAATTCTTTCTTCTGAACTGAAGCAAATGTAGAAGTGTGGAGTTCAAAGTTAGAAGATCTTGATGACATGGGAAATTCAATTGCCTTGGAGCCTCAGTTTCCTCTTTGGTAAATTAGAGATAATGCTGCCTACATTACTGGACTGTCATGACAGTTAATTGAAATAATGTATTAACGTATATAAAAGCTTATAAGTACCTGATATAGAGCTGGCATTTAGACCTCTATTCACTCAATGTATTGTGCAAGAAGGAAGTTTATTTGGACAACATAGTCTTTTAAAATATATGTATTTTGGTGTAGGGGTTCATGCCTATAATCCCAGCACTTTGGGAGGCCGAGGCAGGAGGATCACTTGAGGCCAGGAGTTTGAGACCAGCCTGGCCAACATGGCGAAACACCGTCTCTACCAAAAATACAAAAATTAGCTGGTATAGAGGCACACACCTGTAATCTGAGCTACTCGTGAGACTGAGGCATGAGAATTGCTTGAACCCGGGAGATAGAGGTTGCAGTGAGCCGAGACTGTGCCACTGCACTCCAGCCTGGGCAAGAGTGAGACTCTGTCTCAAAAAGAAAAAATCTATCTATCTATCTATCTATCTATCTATCTATCTATCTATCTATCTATCTGTATGTATGTATATATATACACACACATATGTATTTACATATATATTTATATGTATTTTTAATATTAACATTTAATATTAACATATTAACATTGTTTTACAAACCAGAATTTATTGAAGACTTACAATCTGCAAGGCATCATGAAGGATATATAAATGTAAGACATTGTTTCTGTTCTTAAGGGTTTTTGCAATATGAGAGAAAGAGGATTTGTATGTGTGAAAAGTGTAAAATCAGTAAAATATTTAACCTTGTTTTATTTTTAATTTTAATTTAATTTTATTTTTATTTTGAGAGGAGTCTCGTTCTGTCACCCGGGCTGGAGTGCAGTGTCACCATCCTAGCTCACTGCAACCTTCGCCTCCTGGGTTCAAGCGATTCTCCTGCCTCAGCCTCCTGAGTAGCTGGGATTACAGACGACCGCCGCCATGCCCAGCTAATTTTTTTTTTTTGTATTTTTAGCAGAGACAGGGTTTCACCATATTGGCCAGGCTGGTCTCGAACGCCTGATCTCAAGCAATCTGCCTTCCTTGGCCTCCCAAAGTGCTGGGATTACAGGTGTGAGCCACTGCGCGCCCCGACCTAACCTTGTTTTAGGGGTCAGGGAATAATAGAGAATATGAAACAGGTAATGATGAGAGTTATCAGATGTGTTTACTTAGAGGCAGAAGATATCACTTTACCCTAGAGTACTTACAGAAGGCTCTAGGGAGGAGGTCAAATTTGACCTAGATTTTAAAGATGATTTAGGGTTTATAATGTAGGTGTTGGCAATCTACTGCCCAGTACATTATCTGTTTTAATATGGCCTGTGAGCTAAGAATGGCCTTTAAATCACGGAGAAATTGTTTTAAAATAATATTTTGTGACACCTAAAAATTATATGAAATTCAAGTTTAGTGCCAATAAATAAAGTTTTATTGAAACACAGTCACACCCATCCTTTTAGTATTGTCTGTGGTCAGATACATTTGAGATATAATAGAGGAGAGCACTTGTAGCAGAGACCCTATGGCCTGCAAAGGCTAAAGTGCTTACCATTTGTTCCTTTACAGAAAGCTTGCTGAGCCCTGGAGCAGAGGATGCAGAGACATTCCAGGTGCGTAGAAAGCCAACATTAAGAATGGCTCCATTAAAGGAAACAGATAATGGTCACAAACAGAGAATGAGTGCGCAGGACTTCCCTGGCAGCCATGGAGGGGAGAGAGAGTGTCTCAAGGGGTAAGGGGTGTCCGTAGTGCCAACTGGTACCAAGAGAGAGCCCAGAAATGCAACTGAGGAGAGAATCGGAGCTTTTGCCTTCAGCCATCACTCCTGAGTTTTGAATCCTGTGGCAGAAGGAGAGTGAGAGATGGGGAAGGAGAGGCAGAGCTTAAGAAATTGCGTGCAATCAGAAAGGTTTTAGTAGGGAAACACCCATGTCGTTTAAGTACAGTATGAAATGGAATAGACCTATGTATATTCATATGCAGAGGGAGAGTAAAGCAATTAGGGAGGTTTTGGAGAGGTTATGTAGAAGGTTGGGCACAGTGGCTCACACCTGTAACCCCAGCACTTTGGGACGCCTAGATGGGAGGATCATTTGAGCCCAGGAGTTCAAGACCAGCCTGGACAACATAGTGGGACTCCTTCTCTCCCAAAAATAATTAAAAAAATTATTAGCTGGGTATTGTGGTCCCAGCTGCTTGGGAGTCTGAGATGGGAGGATAGCCTGAACCCAGGAGGACAAGGCTTCAGTGAGCTGTGATCATACCACTGCACTCCAGCCTGGGTGACAGAGTGAGACTCTGTCTCAAAAAAAAAGAAAAAAAATTAAATATATATATATATATATATATATATATATATATATATATATATGCATATAGGCTATGTAGATATGTAGAGAAGTGCTATTTAAAACAGTGAGGTTGGAGAAATATTGAAACTCATTATTTTAGCAAGACTTCTCTCAACTGATTAGTTCTTGGCCTTGGAAAAGTTGCTTAACATCTTGGCTTGCTTTGCTTATCTATGAAGAGTGGATAATAATACACTCATCAGAGGATCATTGTGAGAAATAGTGAGATGATTCTGTTTGGGCAATGTCAAGAACATGGGGTCTGCACTTAGTACATTGTCAACAAGAAATAACTTTTTTTTTTTTTTCTTTTTGAGAGAGAGTTTTTGCCTTGTAGCCCAGGCTGGAGTGCAATGGCATGATCTCAGCTCACTGTAACCTCCACCTCTTGGGTTCAAGTCATCTTGAACCCTCAGCCCCTCGAGTAGCTGGGATTACAGGTGCCCACCACCATGCCAGGTTAATTTTTGTATTTTTAGTAGAAATGGGGTTTTGCCATGTTGGCCAGGCTGGTCTCGAACTCCTGACCTCAGGTGATCTGCCCACCTTGGCCTCCCAAAGTCCTTGGATTACAGGCATGAGCCACTGCGCCCAACCAAGAAATAACTCTTAATGCTGTGATGTTTAAGTTTTTATGTCAACATGGGTAGGCCATGGTAACCAGATTTGTGTCAAACAGGAGTCTGGATGTTGTTGTGAAGATTTTTTTTAAGATGTGATTACCATCTAAATGAGTGGACTTTGAGTAAGGCAGGTTACCCTCCATGAGGTGGGGGGCCTCATCCAATCAGTTGAAGACCTTAAGAGAAATGACTGAGGTTCCCCTGGGGGAGAAGGGATTTTGCCTTCCGACTGCCTTTGGACTTGAACTACAACATCAGCTTTTCTCTGGGTCTCCAGCCTGCTGGGCTCCCCCTCTAAATTTTCAGACTTGCCAGCCCTCAGACTTGTGTGAGCTAATTCCTTAAAATAAAGCTCTCTCTCTCTATCTCTCTCTCTCCTTCCATCCTATATATTTGTTATTATTATTATTATTTTTTTGGAGAACAGTGACTAATTCAAATAACTTCTGAGTTAGACAGTAATCACTAACAATGAAAGTGTTACTATATTAAGGGACAACTGCTTTATACCCCAGAGACGGCACATACAATGCTTTGATGTCACCACGTCCACCATATCCCATTTCTGAGACTGTGGCAGACATTGTTAATTGATCACAGTATTCTGTATTGCTAAGACTAGATGTGACCTCAGAATTTTTTAAGTACAGGGTTCCAGAAATGACTAACAAGTGATTAAAGTTGGCACTTAACTTGAAATAGATTTAATTCTGACCTAATCCATACTTAGGTATCTACAGCACTTTGCATAAAATTCTTCCTGGAACTTTGCAATTGTGATTAATAGATCTGAACTTGTAGTTTAGAAGTTAAAATTTCAATTTCTTATGTATAAGTCTACAAGCCAGTAAAGTCCTTCATCTTATGTAGTAAGGACCATGTCATATTTGCCTTTTAGATAAGTTTTAAAATATATATATCTTTTAAAGGTATCAGTGACTTTGAAATTCCAAAATAAAGTTAGAATAAAAAAATAGCCTGAAATTATACTTTTTTATTTCCTCCAAACCTCAGGGAACATTCATATATAATTTATAAAGACTTGGTTTTAATCCTTGGTTAAAGTGTTTGGCTAAATATTCTTCTCACTTGAATATGTGTAACATTTATTGAAATCAAGTAAGTGCACATAGCAGAGGGTTACATTTTACATTTTCTAAAGCTCTTGATAAGAGATTTACTTACAAAGCAAGTAGAAATTCCTTGGCTTTTCAAATTTTGGGGGGTCTGTTATGGAAAATTTTTGTACTGTGTATGAAGAAAATATATGTTACCTTGGGGTGCGGTGGTAGTTATCATGTTTGTATGCAATCATTTTTTCCAAGTATTTAGGTATTTTAAGATGTTATCTCTTTAGTTTTCACAGCATGCTAGGAAGGAGGAAGGACATGTTGTTCTCACCTAGCAGTAAAATTGAGGTAAGCAGTTACTCACTCTCTTGCATAAGCCACTGATTGAGCTGGGGATGTGATACCAAACAGTCTTCTACTAAGTCGTCCATTGTGACCCCGCAGCATCTCCCGTCAACCCATTAATCCCATTTTCTTCTTCTTAGTTAATAACTACACAGTTGATTCTTGCTTATCTGCTCCAAGGGAAAGGGGAAGAACAGGGCATAATCTCAAATTGTAGATGATACAAAAATAATTGGGATTTGGCGTGGGATATGTTTTTGTACTTGCATTGGAACCTGGGTGTGTCTGGTGTTCCAGAAATTTATAGCATTCCAAATCAACTGAAGAAACTGTGCAAGGAGAACCCAGGGTGGGGATCGTTGCAAATGCACCTTGTTGGGGGTCTGTCTCCCTTGTTTCCTAGCCCATCGCCTGCCTTCCTCAAGCTCTTCCCTGCTGAGATCAGGCGGCACGATCTCTCAGGTCAATGTGTCAAAACAGCCTAAGGAAGGCTGTTTTTTCTTTCTCTCTAAATCTTATTATAAGGCATTCATCTTATCCTTCTCTTGGGAATGAGAGAAACTGGTATCTTGCATTAGAAATTGTTAATCATTTCTTAAAGTTTGTTTTTTTAAATGCAAAGGTACTGATAAGATAATGTACTAAGAAAAGTTAAAACAAGATTTTTTTGAATATGTAACAATAGGAACAACGTAAGAAAGACACTGCAAGTCTTTGATATTGTGTGGGTGTCAGATAGTGCCAAGTGAATGAGAGACTTCATAGGAAGGTGAAAGTATCTCTTTACTTTACATTTTGTGATGAATGGGAAGAAATTCTAGAGTTCTTTTGCAGCATTTGCTTGTTTATCCAAAGAAACAAACGCTAGCATTCTGATTTTGTGTATCCTCACTTTCATCCTGAATTGTTAAGACTCTTGGTTGTGGTGATAGAAGCCCACTTTAGCTTAAACAACAAAAGGAAATGTGCTGACAAACGGAACCAGATTAAAATGTCTCACTGGCTTTAGTGACAACTGGAACTGAGAACCTAAATGATGTCTGGGCTCTCTATTTGTCTGTCTCGCCTCTGCTTCCCTCTGAAGCCAGCTCCATTCTCTTCCATGGTAGCCTGGCTCTCTCCCTCGTGGAGGAGGTGAGGGAGAGGGTGACATGTCTGGCAGCAGCCCTTGATTTAGTGACTCGAGAAATAAGAGATTCTTCTTCTTTTGGCAGCCCGGCAGCGACATTTTGGGAAGATTCCCAGTAGTTCTTTTTGGTTCATGTGTCCATCCCTAAACCAACTGCTGTGTCCAGGAAGAGATGAGACTCCAAGACGAGTCCCATAAAACCCTGTTGTGAAGTTGGTGGTGCCTGTTCACAGAAGGAAAAGCGGAGAAAGAGTGGCAGATGGGCAAAACTAATAGCTACTATGCCTCCATTCATCTTGATTTTCAAATATAGGATTCATCTTACAATAAGCTTATTACTTTTTTTTTAGAAAAAAAGCAAAAATCTGCAAGACCAAAAAATACCTAACATTCACAGGATAATCTGAATGTTCTTGTTCAAAATTCTTGGAGGCCATCTCACTGCTATCCCAGGTAGGATTTTGGAATCTTTAAAGGGCTGATTTACTGGGTTCACCAGGTCACAAAGTACCCAGGCATCAGATACATAACTTTCAGGACAGGGAATAGTCTTGACTTGGGTATTTACAAGTAAGCCAAGTTTTACACACAAAATGAAGTATATTTAGTGGATTGATGATTGAGGAGGGAGGTACTATTGAGAAATCATCACCTGGGGGAACCTCATCTTTTCAATGTGTGGAATAAAGATTCCCAGAGGCTGTAGAATTGATATTGTTGTTGAAAGGATGAGAGAGAGGAAGTCTGCGAGTTACAACAAAATTCCAGGGAAGTTAGAACTACTTCAAAAAGACGTAAAAATAGAAGAAATGAGCTTCATGCAGTGACAGTATCGTAGCCAATGAGGTTTATCCAAGGAGCGATTATTGCTAATTGAAAGCTTTTCCCTATACCTGGCCATGACCACTTGCAATATAGTTGGCATTGGCAATTTTTGACAGTCTCTATGGAGACTGAATATTTCAGTATTAAAAATAATAGAGGAAAGGAAAGTGCCCTCTATTGGCAGGTTTAACTGCTTTATACTCTCTTCCACTATTCTGTTGGATGAGGACCCATGATGATTAAAGAAAATAAAGCAGCTACATTTTATTTGCACATGTGAGTAGCTTAAATTGCAATGTTGCTGATATCAGATTTACATTATTTAGAAATATAATTCTGGCTATGGTTTTGAAAATGAGTTGGGGAACAATGGGATGAATGGCAGGGAGTTTTTTTTCCTTTTATTCATATGTAATAATGTACATATCTATGGGATACATATGAGTGTTTGATACGTGCATAGAATATGTAATGATCAAGTAAGGGTATTTGGGGTATCTGTCACCTGAGTGTTTTCAGGGTATTCAGGGCATCTATAACCTGAGTGTTTATCATTTTTGTGTTGATATCATTTTGAGTCCTCTCTTCTGGTTACTTTGACATATATACAACATTGTTGCTAAGTATAGTTATCCCAGGCTGCTATAAAACATTATACCTTATTTTTCTATCTAACCCTATGTTTGTATCCATAACCAACCTTTCTTCACCCCTGCCCCCTTCCCACTCTCCGGTATCTATCATTTTATTCTCTGTGTTCATGGGATCAAGTTTTTTAGCTCTTGTATATAAGTGAGAGCATGTGGTATTTGTCCTTACATCCTGGCTTATATTACTTAACATAATGACCTCCAGTTCCATCCATGTTGCTGCTAATGACATAGTGTCATTCTTTTTCATGGCCAAATAGTATTCCCTAGTGTATATGTACCACATTTTCTTTATCCACTCATCCATTGATGGACATGTAGGTTGATTCCATATCTTTGCTATCATGAATAGTGCTGTGATAAACACATGCGCGCAGGTATCCCTTTGATAAACTGATTTCCTTTCCTTTGAGTAGAGACCCAGTAGTGGAAATGTTGGATTGTATGGTAGTTCTATTTTGAGTTTTTTGAGAAATTCCCATGGTGTTTTCCATAGTGATTGTATTAACTTACATTCTAATCAACAGTGTGTAAGAGTTCCCTTTTCTCAGTGCCCTCACCAGCATCCGTTGTTTTTTGTCTTTTTAATAATAGTGAATGGCAGGGAGACCTCTTAGGAGTCCTGTGATAATTCACACAAGAACTGACAGTGACCTCGATGAGGGAAATAGCAAAAAGGTGGAAAGGAGTGGGTGGACTTGAGAAATAGTAGAGGAATATAACTGATATAATATTATAAGTATAATCGTATAATACATAAGTATAATATATAATATTTTAACTTACAATAATATTATATTAGAGATGGGGCTGTGGGAAGGGAAGAGTGATGAGGGATCATCCTCCATCTAAGTTTCTGGTTTGGGCAACTGGAAGAATAAAGATACCATTTACTGAGATAAAGAACCGAGAAGAAGAATAGGTTTGGATGAAGGAAGATTCTGAGCTCAGTTTTGGACATACTGAGATTGGAGTTTATAGTTATGTTTATGAATACATCTAAGAGCTGTCTCAAATTAGTCAATACACAAATCCAATTGATTCTTTCCTTTTTAAAAATTTTTTAGTATCTTTTAGTTTTTTAGAGACAGGGTCTTGCTCTGTTGCCCAGGCTAGGGTACAGTGGTGCCATCACAGTTCACTGCAGCGTTGAACTCCTAGGCTCAAGTGATCCTTTTGCCTCAGACTCCTGAGTAACTAGGACTACAGGCACATGCCACCATGCCTTGCTAATTTTTAATTTTTTAAATTTTTTGTAGAGATGGGATCTCACTATGTTGCCCAGGCTGGTCTCGAACTCCTGGCTTCAAGAAATCCTCCCATCTTGTCCTTCCAAAGAATTGGAATTATAGGCAGGAGCCACCATTTCTGGCCTCTTTTCTTGTTTCTTTCTTTCTTTTTTTTTTTTTTTCCATTTTTTCTTTTCTATTTTTTTTCTACTACCACCAACCATAATTCTGTTACAAGATACATTTAGTCATATAAAATTTTTAGTGAATTTAAGCATTCAGCAATTCATGAACTGGGCATCATCAGACCTCAGGTGGTTCAGCTCTCCATGAGGCGTGGGAAGTGTGTGAGAGAGGAAACATCAAGTATTCTTGGAAGCAAGACAGAGAAAATACATTTGATTGGCCAATGTGAAAAGTCCCTAGAGGTCAGTTGGTGGTTTCTGATTGGTCAGATTTCTAGTTAAAGGTTATTTGGTGATTTCTAATTGCTTACGCTTAGATTTTGTTTTATTGTTTACATTGAATTGGGATTTGGTTTGCTGATGTAGGAAGCCGAGGCACTGGAGCCATCTCAGCCTGATGGCCTCCTAGTTAAGTATTTTTAATAATTTAGATTCCCATCACCTCACATCTGGGAAGTCAAATACCCTTCTATCCTACACTTCTATAATATTCTTCTGTACAGAGTTGCAGTAGGGATGTGCCCAAAAGTTGGTTTTGCTGGGTCATCTTCCATCTCACAATATTTGAATGGTTTTCTATTGCCTGCATAATACTTCTGAGACTGCCTGCAAAGTAGCTCCTAACTAATCTAACCTTATCCCACTCTCCCTAATGGTGAGTTTATCTCAGTTTGGCCAAACTAGAACTTCGAATACAATCTACCCCTTCCTGTCTCTGCCTCTGTGCTCCTGTCATTGCCTGGGCTTGCTTATCCTCTCTACCCATCTGACCCTTTAAATTCATCCCCCAAGGCCGAGATGCTCTCTGGAGGCCATCATTTCCCTCCATTGTAGCTCAACCTGAGCCTTTCCTTATGTGAGTCTGTAAGTTACTGTCTGTGCCCCTCCCATGCCATGAACATTTATTCTCATATTGCACTGTTTTGCAATGCCCCATTGATTTGATCTCTCTCTACAGGGTTGAGGACAAAGGTCAGGTATCATGCTAATTTCATATTCTCCAGAGCACCTAGCATGGTTCTGTGTACAAGATAGGCACTCAATAACTATTTGTCGACTTGAAATAATAAGGTACGTTTTTCTCTTTCCCACTGGTCTTATCTCTGCTTGAGTAAATGAGGTTATGTGAAAGCAGTTGAGATTAAACATGTAAAGTGGAAGAATAAACAAGAGACAGAGGAGATTTTAATAAAATTTTATGGTATAAAAAATCATAGTTACCTGCTAAATCTATTTTTTAAAGCTTTTAAAGCATTCAGATTGCTCCTCTCCACCTGGTAGCATTTTGGTGTGTATAACTAAAAAGCACACAGGTGCTAAAAAGCAGAATTATTATTTCAAAAATATTTGGCAACAAAAATAAACTTGTTTTAATTCAAAAGTGCTTGTGATTTTTGTTTCCTCAAATGACTTCATAGCAAAACTCCTCATGAAATTTTAGTGTATATCATCTATTTTGACTCCAAATTGACTTTGGTTAGAGAAATCGCATTTCTTTTAAAAAATCAATGATAAATAAATAAAATATGTAGATCAAGTTTGTTGACATAGTAACAGATTTAGTTATAAATCAAAGACTTCAATAAAATAAGCTTGGAGTTAGAAATTACCAAGGCATGCTCTAAGAAAAAAATAATAAAAAGAACAAAAGCACTCAAACTGTGATTCAATATGAACATTTTCCCTGTAACCAGCTCTGCTACTTTCATTGCAGAATTAGAGAAGTAAACTTAAAGCATAGTTAAGTCAACAGAAACTGTTCTAGGTAAATGAATTCAACCTTCATGGTCACTGACACACAATACAATCTTGTTTCTTTCAGAATTTTATTCTTTAAGTAACTAAGTGACTCACAAGCTCAGAAAGTATTTTCTGGTACAAGTAAGTCTGAGCTTAGCATAAAATATTCTGAATATTTCTTCTTTTCAGATGAGTATTTTAAAAAATAATAGTTCCTTTCTGGAAGGTGTAATTGGCTTTTGGTTTGCATGCCTACACATAATTGTCCTTTTGTAGAATGTATTTTAGGATAAGCTAGAATACAGCTTTTCCTTTCTCCATCAAAATCCTACTAATAATTTAGGTTTAGCTCAAATGTTACCACTTTTATACAACTTTGCTTTATTTTTAGGTAGAATTAATCAAATTAATCACCCACCACAGGGGAAGGGACATATTTTTTTTTTTTTTTTTTTTTTTTTTGAGATGGAGTCTTGCTCTTGTTGCCTGGGCTGGAGTGCAATGTCACGAACTTGGCTCACTTGCAACTTCTGCCTCTCTGGTTTAAGCGATTCTCCTGCCTCAGCCTCCGGAGTAGCTGGGATTACAGGCGCCCGCCACCACACCCGGCTAATTTTTGTATTTTTAGTAGAGACAGGGTTTCACCATGTTGGCCAGGCTGGTCTCGAATTCCTGACCTCGTGATCCACCTGCCTTGTCCTCCCAAAGTGCTGGGATTACAGGCATGAGCCACCATGCTCAGCCTGGAGATACCATTTTTAATGTTTATTTGTTTACCAAGTTCCATAGTTGATGTGTATATTTTGGTTACACCCCAAAGTTTGGGTTATAAGCTCCTCATCTTATTTTACTTTTTCTAATTTTTACTTTGGTTTCTTTATTTATTTTTGAGACAGGTTCTCACTTGGTTTCCCAGGCTGGAGTGCAATGGTGTGATCTTGGCTCACTGCAGCCTTGACCTCCTGGGCACAAGTGATCCTCCTGCCTCAACCTCCCTTGTCTATCTGTGGTGGCATGTGCCACCACACTTGGCTAATTTTTTGATATTTTTGTAGAGACAGAGGGTCTCACCTTGTTGCCCAGTGTGGTCTCAAACTCCTGAGCCCAAGTGATCCTCTGCATCTGCTACCCAAAGTGCTGGGATTGTAGGTGTGAGTCACCACACCTGGCCTGACTTCCTATTACTGGAAATGCCTGTTATGAGACATGAGGATTTAAAAAACTTATATCTTTATCTACCTTTATCCCATATGTAATTTGCTTTTATTTCTGAAAGATTGCAGCCAGTTCATGGAATAAAGGGAATGTTCTTGGGAACTTTCTAGGAGCCGTTTGTCCTTTGGCTGCAATCTGGTTGGTCCTCCCCACCCCACTCCAAGGTAGTTCCTCAGCTGGCATTTGGGACTTCTCTCTTTTGTTCTGCTAGGTTGAATTGACTGTTTTCTAAATCTTGTATCTTTTTCTTTTCTTGCTTTTTTTTTTTTTCATCCACATTTTGTGTAGTAAATCCTTCAAAACCTTCTAACAAACATTGCCTTAGAGGAAAATGTTTTTAGTCCTCCTTGATTTATATTTGGTTTATAGTTCTGTTGGATAAAGAATTCTATGTCAAAAATCATTTTCCCTCAAAGTAATGAGAACTATGTCCCAGTGTCTTCAGGTGTCCAGTGCCAATGAGCCATCCTACATGAGCACGATTCTCATTCTTTTGTAGATGAGAATCTCTGTAAGATTTTCTTTTTTTCTTTTTTTCTTTTTTTTGAGACAGAGTCTTGCTCTGTCGCCCAGGCTGGAGTGCAGTGGCATGATCTTGGCTCAGTACAACCTCTATCTCCGAGGTTCAAGCGATTCTCCCGTCTCAGCCTCCCGAGTAGCTGAGATTACAGGTGCCTGCCAACATGCCCGGCTAATTTTTGTATTTTTAGTAGAGACGGGGTTTCACCATGTTGGCCAGGTTGGTCTCCAACTCCTGACGTCAGGTGATCTGCCCACCTCAGCCTCCCAAAATTCTGGGATTACAGACATGAGCCCCTGTACCCAGCCTTTGTAAGATTTTCAAATCTTCCTTTTATCCTTAGGGTTTGGAAATTTTTCAATGAGATGGTTTAGGGGAGGGCATTTTAAATGTATTTACTGGGTACTTGGTGGGCCCCTTTAATCTGGAAGTATTGGTTCTTCAGCTTTGGTTCTCAGTCAGTGAGATATAATTCACACATCATACAATCTACCCATTTAAAGTTTATTGATCTCATATAGAAACTACTATTACAGCCATATGCATAGCCTTAATATCTACAAGCTTACAACTATGATTTAGACTTTTCCTTTGCATCTAAAAGAGTGGAATGAAAATCTTATGGGTATTTTTTATTTGCATGGAGTTTTCTGTTAATTCATACTATGACCAAAGACAAGTCACTTCTCTCTTTCTCTTCATCTGCCAAGTAGAATTTACAGGCTCTCAGAGTGTGATACTGTGAACTCATTGGCTACTCAGGATTAAAGAAAATAAGTTTCTGATGTTCAAACAAGTCGTATGAAATAACATAAGGCTGGGTCCAGGCCAGGCACAGTGGCTCACGCCTGTAATCAAAGCACTTTGGGAGGCCGAGGCAGGTGGATCATGAGGTCAGGAGTTCGAGATCAGCCTGGCCAGCATGGTAAAACCCCGTCTCTACTAAAAATACAAAAATTAGCTGGGTGTGGTAGTACACGCCTGTAGTCCCAGCTACTCAGGAGGCTGAGGCAGGAGAATCGCTTGAACCCAGGAGGTGGAGGTTGCAGTGAGCCGAGATCGTGCCACTGCATTCCAGCCTGGTAACAGAGCAAGACTCTGTCTAAAAAAAAAAATGGCTGGATGGCTGGATGCTGTGGTTCATGCCTATAATCCCAACACTTTGCGAGGCTGAGTTGAGAGGATCACTTGAGCCCAGGAATTCAAGACCAGCCTGGGCAAGACAGCAAGATCCCATCTCTACAAAAAAATTAAAAAAAAAATAGGTATGGTGGTGCATGCCTATAGTCCCAGCTACTTGGGAGGCTGAGGCCGGAGGATCACTTGAGCTCAGGAGTTTGAGGTTATGGTGAGCTGTGATGATACCACTGTATTCCAGCCTGGGCAAAAGAGCAAGACCCTGTCTGAAAAGAGAGAAAAAAAAACATCTGGTTGGACTCCATTTTCATATGGAGAAGGATGCCAGTCTGTCCCCTGTTCATTATCACTACCTTGTCTTCTCCTGGGAGACTGTGTAAGTCTAAGGAAATGATTGACTATCAAGTGGTAATTCATACTATTTGCTGTGAAAGGACGAAATTGCATTGCTCTCAGGTTTGCCCACTGTTTCTTTTACAAGGCATTTCACAGCTGGAGCTACCAATCAGAAGCATTGATGCTCTGCCTCTTAGCCCCCAGGATGGTTTTCTTCTGAGTAGGTTGAGCCAGATTACATAGTGACTGGTTGCACAACGCTTGCTGAATACACAACTTGTTGGGGTGTGCTTAATAGGCATTTTGCAGTGAATGGATAAATGGGTCTGACAAATGCTGGATGATTTCTTTTTTCCAAGGTTGAGCTCAGTTTCTGAGGGATGTTACATGTTTCTATGTGTGGTCTTGAAAGAGCCTTCATTATTCGTCATGATTTCCTCATTGGCAAATAGGGAGGCCTATAATGGCTTAATCAAATAGCCACTGTGGCCTGATCAAACAAGGAACTTCAGAAAACGAATGCTCCAAATGGCTTCATTTGTCAACACTACTATATTCATGGGTGGGACAAACACACACACACATGCACACATTCACATGCACACACACAGTTGCTAGTGTGAGGCCTCATTCCTTTGCCAGCCTTAACATCTATCATTGCATTCCAGACCCTATGTTATTTAATTGATAATGAGTTACAGGCTTAAAATGATATGCCGTAGGATGAGTCATTATATGCATAGGCATATTTCTATCATCCAAGAGGGCTTCTTTTAATTAGACGTCTGAGAAACTTTAAGAATGTGGATTTGTTAGTCTAAACTGTGGGAGAATAATTCTTCCCTCAGCGAGTTGTAAGTTGAGTTGCACATGGTGTTGGTTGTGGTTGTCTCCAATGAATTGCATGTTCACTTATTTAGTTTTTAGTTGGTGTTGGTTTGATGTTGATGGTGTTTAAAACTTAAATAATTCTGGATTTTATGATACATTGATTTTCCAAGAGGACTCCTCGGAGCCAGGATTCCTACAGATGCAATTCCATCCAGAAATTTTGGAGAGAAATAAAACTTAATCTCAAGCCTCCAGTGTGTTCTAGAGACTAAATTTCTTGGCAATCCTTCTTTTCTGATTTTTTTTCTTATTTCACCCAACGTCCTTTTAATAATCTCCTTCTCTTTCTTCTTCTTTGGACCAACACTATGGTGCCTTTAAAATGTATTTAAACCTCAAAAAATAAAGGCACTTTGTAGTTCTTAGAGGTAATGTCCTGTCTGTGAATTGAGACTAGGTCATTTCTGCTTTCAAACCTGTATTTTTTTCTTTTAATGGTATAGATAGTCTGTGTTGAAAAAATGATTCCACTGCAGGATGGGTTCTTGGCCCACTGCAGGATATCTAATAACTACTGCATTTTAGAAATCTGGGGGTTGTGAAAAAATGAAATTATTGACTCTATGAATGGTTAGGAAAAAAGATACCAAGAGCCTTAAACTATATATTTATTTGTTCATGAAAAGATTTAAGGGTTGCCAGGTGCGGTGGCTCACGCCCATCATCCCAGCACTTTGGGTGGCTGAGGCAGGTGGATCACCTGAGGTTGGGAGTTTGAGACCAGCCTGACCAACATGGAGAAACCCCGTCTCTACTAAAAGTATAAAACTAGGCGGACGTGGTGGTACGTGCCTGTAATCCTAGCTTCTCGGGAGGCTGAGGCAGGAGAATTGCTTGAGCCTGGGAGGTGGAGATTGCGGTGAGCCAACATTGCGCCATTGCACTCCAGCCTGGGCAATGAGCGAAACTCCATCCCCCAGTCCCCCCCAAAAAAGGTTTAAGGGGTTCTGGAACAAATTGAGCCCTTAATTCGGCATGTGAGCCTTCACTGAAGCTAACAACTCCCGTGGTGTCACAATTGAAGTCTTTGGAAAACATACAGAATGTGTTGAGAGCTCATATTATATCACACTGTAACCTGGCTGTTTGGCGGGGAAGCAGACTTCTCCCTTTTGAAAAAAATTAATATTTGCTTGATTTCCTGATAAAAGGAATACTACAAAAGAGTATTGCAAAACCTTGAAGGTTTGGCACACTTTCCCACGTGGGTGGAAAAATGTTGCTCTGAAGCCAGACTGGAGCTGCTCATGAAATATAACATTAAAAATACGTTTTTAAAAGAAGCAGCTTGATCCTGGAAAAAAATACATGTATAATGTATGAAACAACAAAGCTATGGACTTTACCAGCGTGTATTATAGAAACACAATGACACAATCATGATGCCATGAAAAGGGCAAATCTCTGATGTTAGAGATAATTAGGATTTCTTTATTATGCTGGTTTTAATCATTATCAGAGTCCCACTGTGTTTGGATCTATGTCTATTTCATGTGATTGTCTATATCTTGTTCCTACCCACGTTCTCAACCTTTGCTATAGAACCCAGCACAAACAGCCGTGATCGCTTCTTGCTTCTCAAAAAAGAAAGCTACTTAAAACTGGAAGATGTATTAGGGTTGTCTTTATTCTTATCAGGCTTATAAACATTTACACATCGGGATGTCCCAGATCCCGAGTCAACATGTCTCCTCTTCCTCCAGCTTCTCTCTTTGAACTCTTGCTGTTAGCTGGTTTCCATATGTCCCCCTTTTACTCAAGCAGAACCACTTATATATAAGCTTCAGCATAGTAATGTTTTCCCCTTATGCCACGCAATAAATATATGGGACAAGGGAGGGTGAAGAAGGTTGTGAAAGGGAGTTGGTCGGACAAATGATTGTTTTTAATTAATGATTTATTTTTGGTTTTGTTCGTTTTCTAATTGAGGGGCATATATTAACGTGTATTTCCTAAGCTTAGTTTCATAGATCTGTTTTAGTCTTTCCATTTGTAACTATCTGTTCTTTCTACAGAACACAACAAATACAAGGGATGCGGTTTGAGAAATTCCCTATGAAGGAAAGATGGCTACTGCAAATCACCATTCTTACCCCATCTCATAGATTCTGGGACTGGGTGTATTAGTGGTGTTTCTTTCTCAGTGGCATGTAGTTAGTCCATTTCTCGTAAACTAGAGAAATGATTTCTTACTAAATAAGGGAGTGAAAAGAGCGAGTTGGGAATTGCACCAAACAAAGGGGAAACTGTAGCTTAGCAGGAGAAGTGGGTGAAATAGATGATTAACTTTCCTGAGTAGTAGTTAATGAGTAATCAATGAAGCATTTATTAAGCCCTTACTGTATTCCCAAGAGTAAAATAGGCAGTGTGAGAATCAATGACATACCTGACATGGTATTTTGCCTCAAAAGAAATTTATGATCTGGTTAGGAAATACAGATAATGTGTATCAAATTAAAACACTACATGCTTTTTTTTTTTTCTTTAACTTTTATTTTAAGTTCAGGGGTACATGTGTAAGTTTGTTATATAGGTAAACTTGTGTCATGGGGGTTTGCTGTACAGATTATTTTGTCATCCAAATATTAAGCCTAGTACCCATTAGTTACTTTTCCTGATCCGCTCCCTTCTCCCCCTCTCCACCCTCTGATGGTCCCCAGTGTGTGTTGTTCCACTCTATGTGTCCATGTGTCCTCATTATTTAGCTCTTACTTATACGTGAGAGCATGCTGTATTTGGTTTTCTGTTCCTATGTTAGCTCCATCCATGACCCTGCAAAGAACACCATATTGTTCTTTCTGATGGCTGCATAGTATTCTATGGTATATCTGTGCCACATTTTCTTTATGCAGCTTGCCATTCATAGGCCTTTAGGTTGGCTCCATGCTTTTGCTATTGTGAGTAGTGCTGCAATGACCAGACACATATCTTTATGATAGAAATATTTATATTCCTTTGGGTATATTCCCAGTAATGGGATTGTTGGGTCGAATGGTATTTCTGTTTTTAGTTCTTTGAGGAATCACTGCACTGTATTCCACAATGGCTGAACTGACTTACACTTCCACCAACAGTGTATAAGCGTTGCCTTTTCTCTGCAACCTTGCCAGCATGTTTTTTTATGTTTTTATATATTTTTTGAGACAGGACCTTGCTCTGTCACCCAGGCTGGAGTGCAGTGGCATGGTGTCGGCTTACTACAGCCTCTACCTCCTGGGTTCAAGTGATTCTCATGCCTCAGACTCCTGAGTAGCTGGGACTACAGGCATGCACCACCATGCCTGGCTAATTTTGGTATTTTTAGTAGAGAAGGGGTTTTGTCACATTGCCCAGGCTGGTCTTGAACTCCTGGCCACAAGTGATCTGCCTGCCTTGGCCTCCCGAAGTGCTGGGATTACAGGTGTGAACCATTTTGCCTGATCCTGTTATGTTTTGACTTTTTAATAATTACCATTCTGACTCATGTGAGATGGTATCTCATTGAGGTTTTGATTTGTGTTTCTCTAATGATCAATGATGTCGAACTTTTTTTTCATATGGTGGCAGGCCGCATGTATGTCTTCTTTTGAATGCAGAAAGAGTTCAGGAAGAGAGATGCACAGAGAAGCAAGAACAAGCTGAAGGAGGCTTAGGATGGACATTGGATAATTTTAGGTGGACATTGAGACTCCTAGCCAGAGAGATAAGGCCAGGTGGGCACTTGTGAAGTTTGTTGAGGAGGTAAGTGTTGACGTGTAGGGGTATTTATGACTTTCTCATCAGAGGATAGAATAAAATGAAATAGGAAGCTATTGGAGGTTGGTGGACTTGCTGGAAGTTTATTAAAAAAATAGTTTATTGAGGTGAAATGTACACAACATAAAATGAACCATTTTATTTATTTATTAAATTTTTTTTTAATGAGATGAGGTTTCACTATGTTTCTCAGACTGGTCTCGAGCTCCTGAGTTCAAGCGATCTGCCTGCCTCAGCTTCCCAAAGTGCTGGGATTACAGGCATGAGCCACCATGCCTGGCCAAAATGAACCATTTTGAAGTGAACAATTCAGTGGTATTTAGTACATTCACAAACTCCTTACCTATTAAAAGCAGTTGCTCCCTGTTCTTCTCTCTCTCCAGCTCTGGAAACCACCAATCTGTGTTCTGTCTCTATGGATTCATGGATTCTGGATGTTTCATACAAATAGAATCACACAGCTTGTGACCTTTTGTGTCTGATTTCTTTCATTTGGCATAATGTTCTCAAGATTCATTCACTGTGTAGCATGTATCAGTACTTAATTCTTTTTAATGGCTGAATATTATTCTGGAAGTCTGTTTTTGACTAATGTGGAGGCATGTGCTAAAGTGACTAATCTAAAATATGTTTTGATGCATTGAGTGACCATTAAACTCACCAGTTCCATTTTGTCTACACACACACACAAAATAATCTAAAATGTTTATTCTGGGAGAATGGGGATCTTATCTCACTGATAGAATAGATAAAGGGAGATTAATTATAGGGAATACAATCTGAAATTTAGGGTAATAGTAAAAATAGCCAGTAGAGATATTCCACAGAGATCTGAAAATTCAAGGAAGAATTGAGAGTTGAGGTCTAGAGTAAAAAAAAAAAAAAAAAATGAAGTCATCTTTTAAATTCAAACTGATATTGGTAGATTACAGAAGATCCTGGGCACAGGAATTGAATACTCCACAGAATGGCATGGATACATTTTTTTTTTGGCAAACTGTTTTTCTCTGCCTGTAGTAAGACAAAGTTGAAAGCTGGAGACAGAGGATTTATGGAGACAAGGAGACAGGCTGCAGAAATGTCCCCCAGGTTGACTCCAGCAAGTGTGGCACTGGAAATAAACAAGGATGAGAGGCTTGCAGTGTAGTGTTTCAAATCCTGATGTCAGACCCTCTGAGATCAGAAAGTTGGGTGGAGTGGTGGAAAGACCATAAGATAGACCAGAGTTCAAATTTGGGTTCTTCCACTTAATCTGAATATACTTAAATATGTTAACTTTTCTGAGCCTGGGGAGGATTAAATAAGATGACATTTGTGAAGATGAATGATACATAGTACATAGGCACGAAGTTACATATATATTTTTCATGAGGTAGGTGAATACGTATTTTCGTGGGGAGGGTGGGGGCAGGCAGAAACGGATGCTGGAAACTCTCTGTGGAGCTCATGTCTTGGGAAAGGCAAATGGCTGAAACTTAGGGGAAGAAAAGTGAACACAGTGTCAATTATTTATCTATTTATTTGTTCTTGTTCACTTATGCATTTTACTTTGTCTTGTTCCTAAAAGGATTTGTGAAGATAGTTCACAAAGATTGTTTCATGATAGTCTGCCTACCATAAAAAAGTGGTTTACAAGGATAGTTTATGAAGGTACATATATCATAAGATCAAAAATAAGTAAAAATTAGGGCTGAGAAAAATGAGAGCAAAGGGAAAATGAGAGTAAGAAGATAAGAAGCCTCAGAAAGAAGTGACATGCATTTTACACTCTTGTAGACACAGACTATAAATTCGGCTTGAAATGGAAGATATTGTTGTTTCATTTGATATAGTCATCTAAGAGGAGCTATCCAGCTGGTCAAAGGCTGAGGAAGGAAGGAGGTGAGGAGGCTGATGTGGCAGTTAGTTATAGATATGAAATGGTTTTCTTCTGATGGGCCTCTGCTTTATTGCTGCAAGCACATCTTGCTGTCACATCTGTTAATAGCTCATATAAGAGTTGGCTTAATTTGTTTTTCAGGGGCGTGCTCAAGTAGGTAAAGATTTTATGAACTTTCTATGCTGTTCTTCTCTTTGCATCTCATTAAGTGGTTTTCTGAAACTCACATGCTGAAGCCATCTGAAGGAGCCTTGGAGAAAGGACAGGTGTGCTTGGCTGGGGGAATGAAGGTGGGCATTGGCTTGTTCTTTCCCAGGATGAAATTGTTCATAGAAAGGAGCTGAGTGGGATCAGAAGGAAGAGAATGGGCCTCTTAGCACCTTCTGGGTGTGTCTTCAGTTTGACATTCATATTTTTTGAACTAAATTGCCAGAGTTTCTAAATATCTTTGGGAGGCACAGGCAGGAGATTGTTTAAGGTCAGGAGTTTGAGACCAGCCTAGGAAACAGGGAGACCCTGCTTCTACAAAAAAATAAAAACATTAGTTGGGCATGGTGGTGTAGTCTTAGCTATTCTAAAGAAAGAATATATGAGGCTGGGCATGGTGACTCACGCCTGTAATCCCAGCACTTTGGGAAGCTGAAACCCCATCTCTATAAAAAATACCAAAATTAGCCAGATTTGGTGGTGTGTGCCTGTAGTACCAGCTACTTGGGAGGCTGAGGCAGGAGAATCATTTGAACCCGGGGGGCAGAGGTTGCAGTGAGTCGAGATTGGGTCATTGCACTCGACTCCAGCCTGGGTGACAGAGCTAGACTCAGTCTTCAAAAAAAAAAAAAAAAAAGAATAAGAATAAGAATATATGTATATAAATATTTTGTTTGAACTAAATTGCCAGGATTTGCATATAAATATGGATGTATCTATATATAGATACTACATGCACTCCTATTTATTTTATTTATTTTCTTTCTTCCCCTACTCCTGGCTTTATTGAGGTATACTTAACAAATAAAACTTCTATTTGTTTATTTATTTAGTGACAGGGTGTTACTGTCACCCAGGTTGGAGTGTAGTGGCATGATCATCGCTCACTGTTGCCTCGAACTCCTAGGCTCAAGAGATCCTCCTGTCTCAGCCTCCCGAGTAGCTGGGACGATAGGTGTGAGACACCACGTGCAACCAATTGTATATATTTAAAGCAGTAAACATGATGTTTTGATAGATATATACATTGTTAAATAATTAGCACAATCAGGCTGATTAACTTGCCCATCACCTCACATAGTTCATTTTACACTTAAGATCAATTCTCTTAGCAAATTTCAAGTACATGATACAGTATTATTGACTATAGTCACCAGGCTATACATTACATCTCCAGAACTTATTCATCCTGTATAATGGAACCCATATTTAAATATAAATGATTTTGAGAAGTACATTTCTAAGCCAAACGTAGATAATGTTTTGATTATCTAGTTGTGTTATTCAACCACATCCTAGTTCTACTCCTATTAGCAGCAAATGATAAAGAGTCAGAATTAACTCACAAAAATTCAGCCCTATGTTTGTACAGCTTTAAATATTTCAAAGTGTTTCAGGGCACCCATATACTACATTTGTGATTCTTACAAAACGAGCTGAATAAAGTAGAAGTCGTATTAGTAGTATTTTCATTTTGTGAATGAAGATACATTTCAGAGCTTTTTATTTAATTTTAAATTTATATTTCTGGGAAGTGGCAAAGGTGGGATGGGAATTTTGCACTCTGCTTTTCCCATGAAAAGTAGAGAAACCTATCCTGGACTGGATCCTGGAACAGGAAAAACCCAACATTTGTGAAAAAAATTGGTTAAAACTGAGTTTAATTAATAGTAGTGTACCAATCTTGGTTTTGCGTTTTAACAAATGTGTCATGGTCATGAAGCTAGAAGCAAAGGCGGCACTCTGAATACTCACTATTTCATAGTAATACAGGATCTACAGGAGGCATAACTAAGAATTTTAGAAAAGAATGTTGAATAAGTGGTCAGAGAATTATGGAAAAATGAGGAAGATCACCTAAACTGTAAGGTTAGAAAGGACTGAAGAGAAGCAGCGCTATCGGAGGCAATATCCCATTGCCTGTGAGTCCACAGCTAAATTCATTCCTTTCTCCTCAAACCTGCTGTTCCTTTGGGGCTCCCTGGGTCTGTGAATGGCACCACCACCCACAAGCTGCTAAGACAGAAGGCAGAAACTCTTCTCTCCTCTTGAGCCCTCTATCTAGTCAGTTTCCATGGCCTGTAGATTCCATCTACAAGGATCTCTTCTTACATCTCCTATTACCAAATTCAGGCCACCGGCATCTTTCCCCTGAACTCTTTCCTGCAATAGTCCCCAGTCTGGTCTCTCTGCTGTGCATCTTGTCCTCTTCCTTCCTATTCTGGGAATATTGTTTTCCCCTCTCCCTTTTTATTTTTCTTTTGGATTTTTTTGTAATTGTAATAAGAGAATGTTTACTGGGAAGAGCGCTCTTTAGATCATTGCACTTTAACTAGATCAGGAAACATACAATTGTCTATATGTTTATTCTGACATTTCTCCAAAAAATGTAATTACCAGTTGATATCACCAGATTGTACCAGTGAACCAAATTTTGACTTCGGTGCTTCAGTAGTTTCTAAGCCTCTGGCTCATTCTCTGTTCCTCCACCCTGCAAGACTAAGACATCTTGGCAAAGGACCTCTACTCATGAAAATGTGCCATTTCACAGATAGTTTCTATAACTAATGATGAAAAAATTCTTTTATCTTATTTTTAATACTCATAAAAAACCATGTCTAAAAAGAAGTGCTTATCGTTCCTCTCCTAAGGAATAGATTTAAGTTATAAGATTGTCTACTAAAATTAATATTTAGATAGAACTGGGAAATTGTTATGGCCCAAACATTACCTTTGCTGAGTGAAAATAGAGGTTTTTCATTCACTGACAATAATACTAAGAATGTAGAATTCAATAAATTGCTATGAGATCATGATTAATCTGACCATTATAATGATAATTATCAGATAAATCTGGCCACTGTAAAAAACTATTACAAATTCTCAATTAGACAGTAGGGTCGGAACAGATGTTGTTTCACCACCCTTTTAACACAGTGTGATATCCCATGACACCTGCTGGATAAAGACACTGGCGGGGCTTCAGGTCAGTCTTCCTTTTAAAACTTTATGTATTACTGGAGGTATGATGCCCCTTTAATGCTTAGGAAGGTTCCTTGCATAGAGTAGTAGCTGTTCACAAAGTGTTTATTGAAAGCATCAATTAATTAGTGAATTTATATTCATTTAGATGCATCCTGGGTGTCAAATGCTAAAACTGTGCATCTTAGGCACTTGGTAAATATTGCACATTAGATTAATGAATATATAGGCACTTATACTCTTAATTCATTTGTTCGTTTGTTCATTCATTCATTCATTCATTCATTCATTCATTATTTTGAGATGGAGTCCTGCTCTGTAGCCCAGACTGGAGTGCAGTGGCGAGATCTCGGGCTCACTGCAACCTCTGCCTCCAAGGTTCAAGCAATTCTGCCTCGGCCTCCCAAGTGCCTGGGATTACAGGCACCTGCCACCACTCCTGTTTACTTTTTGTATTTTTAGTAGAGATGGGATTCCACCATGTTGGCCAGGCTGATCTTGAACTCCTGACCTCAGGTGATCCACCCGTCTTGGCCTCCCGAAGTGCTGTGATTACAGGTGTGAGTCACTGCGCCTGGCCCCAGAGTGATCTTTTTTAATGAAAACTTGATTAGTGTCATTTCCATACTTGAAAGACTTAAATACTCCAATCTAATCATGAGAGAAACATCAGGCAAACCCAAATCCAGAGACAGTCTGCAAAACATCTGATCAGTACTCCTCAACACTGTCAAGGCCATGGAAAAAGAAAGACTGAAAAATTGTTTTGGCCAAGAGGTACCTAAGGAGACATTCCGACTAAAACACAAGGAACTATCCTGGTTGGGATCCTGGAACAGAAAAGAACATCGTTGGAAAACCTGTGAAACCTGGAACTTAGTAAGAAGGTATCAATGCTGGTTTCTTAGTTTTGACAAATGTCCCATGGTTGTGTAAGATCTTAACATAAGGGGCCAGGTGCAGTGGCTTGCACTTGTAATCCCAGAACTTTGGGAGGCGGAGGTAAGATGATCACTTAAGCCCAGGAGTTTGGCACCAGCCTGGGCAACATAGTGAGATTCTGTCTCTACAAAAAGTAAGAAAATTAGCCAAGAGTGGTGACACCTGCCTATAGTCCCAGCTGCTCGGGAGGCTGAAATGGAAGGATCGCTTGAGCCTGGCAGGTCGAGGCTGCAGTAGCTGTGGTGGTGCCATTGCACTTCAGCTTGGGTGATAGAGAGAGACCCTGTCTCAAAACAAAACAAAAAAAGATCTTAACACTAGGAAAAACTCAGTGAAAAGTATACAGGAACTCTCTGGACCAGACCATTTTTAGAGCTTGTCTGTAAATCTGAGATTATTCAGGAAAAAATATACATATATGCAATTTACACAGAAAAAGAAAACTTGTCATCACAGATCTTAGCTTTCAGGAGGAAATTTATAGTCCTTAGCTTAACACATAAGGCCTTTCATGGTCTAGCGCCTGCCTGTCTCTAGTCTCACCTCCCCGAAACGCATCCACACTGATACTCACCCTTCACTGGGGTCATATGGAACCATGTGATCATGTTGTGCTCTTCCTTGCAAACCTCTTTCTCCTCCTGTGTCTCCTTTTTAGCGCACCTCCTAATTTTTTTTTTTTACTTCCTATTTTTTTTTTCTTCCCAAATCTGTCTAATACCTTTTTGTGCCACCACTGATGGAAGCCATCACCACATCTTAATTGAATTCAACTAAAATAGTGTTCTGACTAGTTTTCCTGCCCCCAATCTTGTCTCCATCCAATGTGTTCTCCATTCAACAGTGACAGTGATCTCAAAAGTACAAATTTAATCTTGTTCTTCTTAAAGCTTTTCACTGGGTGCTCGTGCTCTTTGTTCTTAGAATAAAATCGCCAAAGCTCTGCAGCCTCGTTGCTCTAAGAACTCAGGGGCAGTGTGTCTATAATAGACTTGGTGGTGGGGTCCAGTGGTCAGAAAAGAAGTAATTCCTCCAGGGCTGTACTTCCTTTGGCGCATTCTTCTTCCATCTCCTTATCTGGTTAAATCCTACTAATTATTCCCTCACCATTTTATCAAAACTTTCCTTGATCTATCTGGATCCTACTCCTTCTCCAACTACTGATTTCTGTTCTTTATGGTTAAGAGTCAGTCTGTCTGGGTTTGAATTTGGCTCTATGCTTTACCAGTGGTGTAACTGCAGGCAAGCAGCTTGGCCTCTCTGTGCCTGTTTCCTTATTAGTTGTGAGGAATTATAAATATAATGCTTAGAACATCACTTGGCAACAGAGTAGGGTTCGGAAAGTGTGGTAGCCAGGCTATAATCTGTCTGTGCCTTTGTAACCCCAAACATAAATGTAATTAATGGATTATATTGGCACCACTAGGTCTGTAGTGTCTAATACAAATATTTGTTGAATGACTGTTGCTTCCCTTGTTTGGAATGCACTTGTACTCTTTCTGCTTGCCTTTCTCCCTATAGTCAATCAATACATGCATCTTGTTCCAACCTCAGCTTGGGCCCTGTTCCACCAAAAGCCTCCCCTGATCGTGGCATCCCCTATGAAGCAGAGATTCCTCCTCTGGCTCCTAAAGTTCCTATTGTTACCATTTTATTTGAACTGCCTGTCTCTCTCATTAGACTGTGATCTCTGTGACCACTGCAAGTTCAGAAAAAAGCTCCCAGTGGTGTTGAATCATTGGATTGGCGTCTTCAGGGTCACCATGCTATTGTGAGGATCAAATGGTAAGTTCTCAGTAATTTTCCTATCTCAAGAGTCAACGTGAAGTTTCGCAACAACAGTGAAAGAGTCAAGATTCTCTGATATAATTCTGGCAGTAAATAAAGACTTAGAACTCAGTGATATAAGGGGTTCTTGGCCACAGGAAAATGGAAATGTGTTTGAAAACTTTTAGGTGAAAGGCTGACAGCTGATAAGGCTGGGGAAGTTTAAGAGGCACGTACTTGCATTGTGTGTGTAGGAATAAAACTGGAGTGAAAACAGGTAGTGTATGCCTCTCAAGGGTTTTATCCTTTTAAATATCTCAAGACATCTTGTATGTTATTGGCACACAATAAATGCCTAGTAAGTGCTTATTGGATGAGCACAAAGGAACAGCAGAGACTAGAGCAAGAAAGAACTTTACAAGTGTCCAGTCCAACACCTTCATAATGAATGAAAATGATGTTCTTAGAAGGTTTCAAAATGAGAGACAAAAATGTTTGTGTTTTAGGGATATTGCTAAAAAATTAACTAGGACTCTATAGACCACGAGTAAAGATCATTTTCCAAGTACAGTCAGAACTTTAACGGCAGAGAAAAGGCGTATTTCTGGGTTTTCTTCACAAATGGAGGATGGGATTTTTATGTTCAAAGGACATGTTCCTTTGAATCTTTATACTAACTTGGAATGACCAGTAAGTTCTGAATCACAGTGAGAAATTCAGCTCACATCTTTCCCAGCTGTGGCAAGTTCCCCACATCCCATGGGGAAGTCTCTAAACACTGGTTGGTCCTGGGCTAATGAGATTGCTCAAGTGTTAGCCCTCCTGGCCATGGGGCAGTTTGTTTGTTTGTTTGTTTTTCCCTTTTTGAGATGGAGTCTTCCTCTGTCACCAGGCTGGAGTGCAGTGGCGTGATCTTGGCTCACTGCAGCCTCCGCCTCCTGGGTTTGAGCAATTCTCCTGCCTCAGCCTCCCAAGTAGCTGGGACTACAGGTGCCTGCCACCATGCCTGGCTACTTTTTTGTATTTTTAGTAGAGATGGGGTTTCACCATGTTAGCCAGGATGGTCTTGATATCCTGACCTCGTGATCCGCCTGCCTCGGCCTCCCAAAGTGCTGAGATTACAGGCGTGAGCCACTGCGTCCAGCCCATGGGGTAGTTTTGAAGTAATTTACTTCCATTTTTGTTTTCACTCCACAGTAGAGACTAAGGTTCAAGTCATATGACTAGGAAAGGCCATAGCAATTTAGAACCATTTGAATGTGGTGGGTACCTCTAGTATACAATATACACATTTAGAAAAAACAACAAAGAAATCAACCAACCAACCACATTTTTGGCCCTGATATACCAAAATAAGACTTAAAAAATAATTAAGTTACTTATTAGTAATACGAATGTGTGTTTTATTAACTGTCACTCAGAAAAATTATGTGTTTGTGACTAAAACTGTTTTTTCAGGAAATTAAAAAAAAATTCAGTACCAAAAATATATCTCATATGGGAATCAACTATTTAGCACTGAAACCTTGGTCTTTATTTTTTTTTCTACCTATTTCAAGGAGGAGCAAACAACTAGTTGATTGGAACTTTGGTTAACTCCAAATTTTCAGTGTGAGCAACAATGTTTGTATCACAAATACCAGTGCAATATTGCACTGTTTATCCATTTGCATGATGAACATGTGATCAAAAGGTGGTTTGTGGGTGTGATGGCTCACACTTGTAATCTGAGAACTTTGGGAGGCCCAGGTAAGAGAATCACTTGAACCCGGGAGTTTGAGACCAGCCTAGGTAACATAGTGAGATCTCAGCTCTATAAAAAATAAAAAATTCGCCAGACCTGGTGTGCATGTCTGTAGTCCCAGCTACTTGGGAGGCTAAGGTGGGAGGACTGTTTGAACTCAGGAAGGTGAGGCTGCAGTGAGCTGTGATGGGACCACTGCACTCCACCCTGGGCAACAGAGCAAATACCCTGTCTCAAAACAAAACAAAACAAACAAACAAAATAAATGGTGACTTGCATTAAGGGGAAGAAGAGTTAAGGTGTTGCAATGTCATTTTGGCACTAGCAAGCAACCTCGGCAAAGTTGTAGAGAACTTTCTTCAAAAGTGAGATCAATCTAACCACAAAAGATTATATTCCCCTGAGATTTAAAAACACGTTTCATGAAAAGAAACTGAGTAATTGAAATTGGAGAGTGCCAGCTCTCCCAGCAGGGCAAGTGTGAGGCCATATTGATGCTTAATTTTCTTTTGAATACTTTAAATGAGAATTTGGATTTACCTGAGATTTAAACCTGATTGACAAAGCTCTTGAGGAGTTCTAGTAGGCTTCAGAAACAAGAGTTAATTGGGCAAGATAATGCAGTCAATTTTGTTAATTCTTCAAGTATTACAGTTTCTTTTCTTTTTCTGTCATTTTGGGGGGTAATTATAAAAGCAATAAAAACCAGATTTACAGACTAGAGTCTTTCTAAATGATTTAAATACTATTAAGAGATGACTGGGCACAGCATAATAAAACCAGCAAGAATCAGAGCCTCAATAGGTGATTGGAAATGTGTAAATTTGCTTAGTGATTTCTCACAAAAAAGTTCACAAGCTAAGTTTTACAAAGTTTTTAGTATGTATGTATTACTCCTGAGAATGACATGGAATTATGTGACAAATCATCAATTGTCACTGTGGAATTTTGGCCACATGATGAAATGGAAAGTTGATATATCATTTTCATTGACAAAGAAAGCCTTATTTGTATGTATTAATAGGCGATATTAGAAGAGGAAAGAAATAATTCACGATGAAAAGAAAAACGATATTACTTATTTGGTAGTAGCTGTCAAAACTCAAAACCTTGGCCTGGTGCAGTGGCTCACGCCTGTAATCCCAGCACTTTGGAAGGCCGAAGCAGGTGGATCATGAGGTCAAGAGATCGAGATCATCCTGGTTAACACGGTGAAAACCCATCTCTACTAAAAATACAAAAGATTAACTGGGCGTGGTGGCAGACATCTGTAGTCCAGCTACTTGGGAGGCTGAAGCAAGAGAATTGCTTGAACCAGGGAGGCAGAATTTGCAGTGAGCCAAGATCACGCCACTGCATTCCAGCCTGGGGCGACAGAGTGAGACTCTGTCTCAAAAAAAAAAAAAAAAGATTAAAAACCTGTGTCCCTATTGACCCTACAGAAAGACTTGCACAAATGCACTAAGTTGTAAAAACAAAGCTGTCTGTTTCTATGTGGCTTATAGTAGCAAAAATTACAAACAGCCCAATTGTCTATAAGCTAGGAATTAATAAGATGCATGATTTGTGTCCATACAATTAAATAGTTAGGTACATCTATAGCGTAGATATAAAAATGCCTACCATATGTTTTTCACAAATTCATTCAAAAGATTATATTGGATGTCAATTACATACTGGGTCAAGATGCTAGGAATAAAAGATACTAGGGAATAGGACATGTGTGTGGAGAGGGAAAAGAGAAAATAAACAAGTAAGATAATTCCAGATAGCCATGCTATCAAGAAATCCTACCAGGTAATAGGGTAACGGAGAGTGATTTAGTCAAGGAAGGCCTAGACATGACATGTGAAGTGGCCTGAATGGTGAGGAGTCCTGGGATCCAGGAACTTATGTTCTAGGTAAACAGAAGAGCACGTGCACGGGCTCTCAAGTGGAATGAGTTTAGTGTGCTCAAGAGCAGAGAGGACCCATGTGGCTGGCACCACCTGAAATTGGAGAGGTGCTCCGGAGATAGATCATGGAAGACCTTTAGGCCATGGTGAGGAGCTTAGATTAATTCTACATGCAATGAGAAAGAACTTGTTGGAGGGTTCCAAGCAAGGCAGTAATATGATCTGGTAAATAATATCAAAAGGTCAGCTGGCAGTGCATGCATTAAGGGGAAGAATGGAGACAGGGAGGGGCATCATGGCAGAACTGTAAGAGTTGAAGATGACTATGTAAGAGTCGATATGGCTGGGCACAGTGGCTCATGCCTGTAATCTCAGCACTTTGGGAGGCCGAGATGGGTGAATCATGAGGTCAAGAGTTCGAGACCAGCCTGGCTAACATAGTGAAACCCCATCTGTACTAAAAATACAAAAATTAGCAGGGCGTAGTGGCGCAAGCCTGTAATCCCAGCTACTCGGGAGGCTGGGGCAGGAGAATTGCTTGAATCTGGGAGGCGGAGGTTGCAGTGAGCTGAGATCATACTACTGCATTCCAGCCTGGGCGACAGGGTGAGACTCTGTCTCAAAAAAAAAAAAGAGTCAATGTAAGAGATGATGTAATTACGAGTCAGAACTGTGAGAATCGAAATGATGATGATTTGGGCCATAATTTGGGCTATGGCTATGGCAAAAAGTAGATTCATTTGAATTTTCTTTCAGGGCATGACATTATTTAGACCTAAAGCTTCAAGTCTTTTGATCTAGAACCAGATCTGGGTTCTTACACAGACTCTCTGAAGTCTCATTTTTCTCCTCCAAATATGGGAATGAGTAGTGTCTGCTGTATTTTTCAGGGGGCTATTGTTCAGATTAAATAAGACAAACCCACTGTAGGCATTTGGTAACTATGAAAATGCTATGTAAATATGAGGTATTACCATTATGAATTCAGAGAGATTCCACATAGAAAGCGTGACCAGAATTGGGGTTAGGGCTACTTCCATCCCCAGTGTCAGAGTGAAATCTCGTGGCTCTCAGTTTACCTAATGTAAAGTAGATAAAATGCATCTTCTCATCTGAGTCAACACAGAACAGTGAAGTGAAATTGGGAGAGGACGAACAAATTAGTAATTACAAAATAATTCACAAATGAGCTGCTGAATAAGTGATAAAGAGAACAAAATATTTTCCAATGTATCTCTGGCACACTGGAGTGATTTCATTAAGCCAAGATTTCCCTAAGATCGCAACTCTTCCTGCTTTTCAATTAACCTCTTTGGGGGCTACCTTCTCAGTCAGGCACTAGGGGAAAGATCAGGAAGTTCCAGAAGCCCAGGCTTTCTTTTAGTAATTGCTGTTTCTTTCTTTCTTTCTCTTTCTTTTCTTTTCTTTTTTCTTTTCTTTCTTTCTTTTTTTTTTTGAGATAGGGTCTTGCTCTGTTGCCTAGGCTGGACTACAGTGGCACAACCAAAGCTCACTGCAGCCTCAAACTCCTGGACTCAAGCAGTTCTCCTGCTTCAGCCTCCTGAGTAGCTAGGACCACAGATGTGTGCCGCTATGCCTGGTTAATTTTTTATTTTTTGTAGAGATGAGGTCTTACTACGCTGCCCAGGCTAGTCTTGAACTGCCCAGGCTAGTATTGACTCAAGCAATCCTCCTCCCTTGGCCTCCTACAGTGCTGGGATTACAGACGTGAGCCACTGCGCCCAGCCCAGTAACCTGCAAGTTTCTGAATTGAGAAACGGGAAATGGCTAGAACCTACAAGGAATGTAATTCATTCCCTTCATACTTGAAGAACCACAGCTTCAGGGAAGGAATGAGAGCATCGGTCTTAGGCATAATTGTTGTGATCACGAACATATGACATGAAATGTGAGCATTGGCAAAGACATCCCGTCAATTCACTTAATATATTTTTTGATTGCCTTCAAGAAGTAGATACTGAAAGACATTCAGATCATGTTTTACAACCAGTATAGGAAAAGATTGGAAGTATTTTAAAACACTCCCCTCTCTCTCTCTTTTTTTTTTGGACTTGGGGCATAAGGAAGAAGGTACTTTTTATTTGAATGACCAGGTAGTGAGAAGGGGAAGGAAGAGCTGTTTGATCAATAATGATTTATTAATCCAGAGGCCACATATTATACTCATTTCTTCGGTAAAAGTCTAATTGACATCAATGACTTTGAACATTCATACTGATTGCCTTTGCGTTCAGTCTTATCTCAGTTTCATCATACCACTAACCACCTCCTTTTACCTTCAAACAATGGCCTCACCAAGCCACTTCTGAGCATGCCCCAGGCTTACTTTCCTAGGGGAAAATTGAGGATTACCTCACTTTCCTGAAAACGTGTCCAACAGAAACAGAGCACTTCTTTCTATGAAAAGCAGACAGCAATATTAACATTTGCCAATTTAGTTGGTGATTTGCTCAATTCAAGGACCACAGAATGTTTGTAGTAGGGCTAAATGTGTAGCCGGGTAGTTTTTGGGAGGATGTTTTGCTCTTGTATATATTTTTAGCAAGTGAGAAATAGTGATCTCTCATATGAAACAGATGTGTGGTTTGCACAAAATTAATGTGATTTGTCCTTTGCTAGGCAAAATGGAAGTAGTGAGTGATGCAATATTTCAACTAAAAGATATATTATAGAACATTAACATATCAAGTTGGAAGAATGTCCTTTGCAAGCAAACACATTGATTCATTAAAAAAACTTTTCAAAATAGAATTATTCATAAGTTATTACTGCTGTTCCCATAAAAATATTTTCTGTTTAAATTCATAACAAACATTCTTAGGAGGCAAAATGTCTTTTCTGTGTCCCATTTAACAATGTAATAACTTTGTTTTCAAAATCTCATTTTATTCTAACTGGAAGATATACGATCTTGTTATACAAAACAACCACTTCATCTCTACAGAACCTTATTATTGGAATATATGATTGTAAGTTTCTGTAGAGTGTGGGAAGCATAACTGTTGTCTAGTTTAGATTACATGCCATGCAGCTGAAGCCTTGTCTTCAGAAAGATTATATAGGAATTATTTCAATAAAGTTATAAACACAGCTTGTATGTTAGGACATTACAACTTTATTTATTTATTTTTTAAAAAATACAGATTCCAAAGTCCCATCCCTAGAAATTCTGATTTTAAGTAAGTCGGGAATGGGACCAAGGAATCTGTATTTTTGTTTTTTTCTTTTGAGAAAGGGTCTCACCCTGTCACCCAGGCTGGAGTGCAGTGGCATGATGTCAGTTCACTGCAACCTCCGCTTTCCAGGTTAAAGCGATTCTCCTGCCTCAGCCTCCTGAGTAGCTGGGACTACAGACGCACACCACCATGCCTGGCTAGTTTTTGTATTTTTAGTAGCAAAGGGGTTTCGCCATGTTGGCCAGGCTGGTCTCGAACTCCTGACCTCAAGTGACCTGCCCGCCTCGGCCTCCCAGAGAGCTGGGATTACAGCTGTGAGTCACTGCGCCTGGCCATTTACAGCTTTTGATAGAAATGTGTTCATTTGTATTAATCTGTGATGAGACTACTAAATACTATTATTCATAAGTGACCCATCCTAATTACATATGTTTAATAAAGAAATGGGAAAAGATAGAATATGGGATAAAATTGTGGGTGCGTGATTTGACAAGGTGAAGTGTAACCAAGTGTAGATGCTGCAGCTTGAATATGTGACCTTTACAAGGTCACTTGACAGGTGGTTCTGTGATGTCCCCAAGACTCTGCAGTTATCATCACAGATGAACACCACTGACCTGAGATCCTCCTGGCTCTATGTCTTTGAGATGCCTTCTCTCCAACTAAAACCCTTTCCTCCACCCTTTCCTCTGCCTTCCTCTGACAAAATCCTAGTAATTGTTCAGTCAAATCTTGTATTAGGCCATCCCTCCCCCTGAGGGGTCCCCTGAGCACCCCCTCTGATCCCTGCTGGCTAGGCTGGGCTCCCTGCTTCAGTTTCCAGTACATCCAGAGCTGCTTCATTTCTATCATCTCACATGAAATTTATTACTGTTTATATTCTCCAAACAGGGACAAAGATTTGTTTGTCACACCACAATCTATGCCCAGCTCCTAACACAGCACTGGGGAACAGTAGACAATTGAATGCATTGAATGCACAGATCTTTATTTTGTATAGAATTCATTATGATCACATTATAACCAGGCCATCAGATATTAACTCAGCCTTGTTTCATTAGAAGATGAATAGTTTAAAGAAGAAAAAAAAAATACCCTCCTAGTTTCCTAATTATATCTTCTTAAACTTTTGGTTGATAGATATATTTAATAAAGATTCTAGTTGTAAGTGGCAACTTTATTTATTTAATAAAGACTCTAAGTTCCCACCTAACTGAGAAATTCAAAGCATGAACTTGGGCCAGGTGCAGTGGCTCACGCCTGTAATCCCAGCACTTTGGGAAGCCGAGGCAGGCAGATCACTTGAGGTCAGGAGTTTGAGACCAGCCTGGCCAACATGGCAAAACCCCATCTGTACTAAAAATAGAGGCTGGGCATGGTGGCATATACCTATAGTCCTGGCTACTCGGGACGCTGAGGCAGGAGAATCACTTGAACCCGGAAGGCAGAGGTTGCAGTGAGCCGAGATCGCATCCCTACACTCCGGCCTGGGCAACAGAGCAAGATTCTGTCTCAAAAAAAAAAAAAAAAAAAAAAAAAAAGCATGAAGTTGGCTTTGGGAATGAATGGATTCAGGAGTTCATATCATGCAACTATAAATCCATCTCTGTTGTTCTTCTTTTGCCACTGTTGTCTTCTGCATTGACTTCATTCTCAGGCAGAGAATGAAGGGCAGGCGGCTTGCATTGCTTGTATAGAGGAATCCCAGGGAAAAAAAGAGAGCCTCCCCTACGAATCCCATGCAACTTCTGGAGTTACTGACTGGCCCTGTTTGGGTCACATACCCATGCTAGGGTCCATTCTTGTAGCCATAGTGGTGAAAAACTTTGGCCAATCTGAGGAGTATGTTCACCTGGTGGAGGTAAGGAAAGATTCCCACAACAAAGAAGAATTTGTTAGCAGAAAAATGAAGAAGGAGAATATGTGCAGGCAGACAGAAGCCTTCGCTACCGTGATTCCGTGCCAAAGAAATACTGGGCATCCGGGACAATCAATCATCAGCATTGGTTCTGACCAGGCACCTTGATTTCACTTGCTTGGTATTTTTAGTAATGCATGGAAGCTAGTGAGAGAACACTTTAACCACTGCTTCTTTCATGTATTGACTCATTCTAATCCAAAATGTTTGCACCAAGGTCTGAGGATACAAGAATGAACAGGACACACAACAGCCCCTGCCCTGATGGAACTTACATTCCATTGTGTGTGAGGTAGGGGGAGGGAGGTGGACAAAACCCAAACAAAGAAACCGATAGATCATTAGAAATTGTAATAAATGCTGTGAGGGAAGCCAACTCGGGGGTAACTATCATTTCTATCAAGTTTTTGCTCAGTGTCTTCTTTTCAAGGAAGCTTACCCTATTTTTCCTGTTTCAAATTAGAGCTCCCACTCCATCCTACCTCTCGCATTTCCCCTTCTCCCTTTTCTTCATAGCTCCTTTGACCTTCTAACGTGCCCTATAGTCTATTTATAATTTACATATTAAGTTTGCATTTTTTTGTTTTGTTTTGTTTTGTTTTGTGAGACAGGCTCTTGCTCTGTCACCTAGGCTGGAGTGCAGTGGCGTGATCACAGCTCACTGCAACCTTGAACTCCTGGGGTCAAGCGATCCTCCTGCCTCAGCATCCTGAATAGCTGGGACTGCAGGTATGCACCACCATGCCTGGCTAATTATTATTATTATTTTTTTTGGTGGAGATGGGGTCTTGCTATGTTGCCCAGGCTGGTCTTAAACTCCTGGACTCAAGCAATCCTCCCATCTCAGTCTCTCAAAGTGCTTGGATTATAGGTGTGAGCTACTTCACCTGGCCTTAAGTTTGCAGTTTTAAAAGTGCACTCCATCTGCCATCCCCCTCCATTAGAATGTAAACCCTGTAAGGGCAGAAATTTTTTTCACCTGGTACAGGCAAGGAAGGATTCCCAGAATAAAGGGACTGTTATTTTCACCTGTGTATCTTCCAGTGCTTCATACATAGTAGGTGCTTAATAAATAGGTAAGAATGAATGAATAAATGAAACAGAGAACAGAGGGGATAAGGGGTCTAAAGTACATGGAGGACAGAGGTGACCTCCTTGAGGACATGAGATTGTAGGACATCAATAGTGAGAATGCATCCTTGAGATAACATGGAAGACAAATGCATGGAGTGCCTCCTTCTGCTTCCAGTTTGTAGAAGCGTCACTTCCTTGGGGACACCTTCCTTGCCCCCTCCCCAGGTCATGGCTGCAGTTACACATGCTCACAGCATCCTGCAGTTTTCCTCCTTAGTGTGGTGTAGGTACTTGGATAATTATTTTTAAATGTCTGTCTTGGCCGGGCGCGGTGACTCATGCCTGTAATCCCAGCACTTTGGGAGGCCAAAGCTGGCAGATCACCTGAGGTCAGGAGTTTGAGACCAGCCTGACCAACATGGAGAAACCTCATCTCTACTAAAAATACAAAATTAGCCGAGTGTGGTGGTGCGTGCCTGTAATCCCAGTTACTCGTGAGGCTGAGGCAGGAGAATTGCTTGAACACAGAAGGCGGAGGTTGCGGTGAGCTGAGATCATACCATTGCACTCCAGCCTGGGGCAAAAAAAGCAAAACTCTGTCTCAAAACAAACAAACCAACAAACATGGCTGTTTCTCCTAATACTATAATCCCCACAAGGATAGCAGGGAAGGTACTTGGAGAATTCAAGAAATGAAACAACGACCGATGGGCTACTGCTACAGTGTGGTGAGCAGTATCAGTAAAGCTGGAGAGATATGCAGGGGCCAGATCATCTGAGGGTCTGTGGCTTGTGATAAGGAGTTTGAATGTTTATTCCAGCGTGATGGAAAGCCACTGATTGAATGGTTCTGAAAGCGAGGAAGCACATGATCTGGATTGCATTTGCACCTAGTGTTTCTTGAATCAGTCCAGAGTCATATTCCCTGCCCAAGCCACCTTCACCTCTCATTGGAATTACATGTAATGAGTTTTCCTTCATCCACCTGTGTCCCTTTGCAATCCTTTTGACCAGAAAGCAGCACTAGAGGTCAAGTCTGGAGTCACTCTGCTGGAATCTGGATGGGCATCCCATTATCCCTAGGGTAAAGCTTTAAGTCATCATGAGCCCTGCAAGGGAGGCCAGGGTTATCTGTCTCTCTTGCTCATCTCATCTGCAGGGCCCTGTCTCTCTGGCTCACTCCTCCACAGAGCACTGGCCTTGCTGTAATTGCTGGAACACACCAGCCTGCTTCCTTCTTGAGCCTCCCACAGGCTCCTCCTCTGCGCCCTCCACACCTGCTAAGTGCCTCCTTCTGCTTCCCATTTAGAAGTGTCACTTCCTCAGGGACACCTTTCTTGCCCCCTCCCCAGGCCATGACTGCAGCTACACATGCGCATAGCACCTTGCACTTTTCCTACTTAATGTTGTATAAGTACTTGGCTAATTATTTTTAAATGTCTCTTTCTGACAACACTATAATCCCTATGGGGGCCAGGACTGTGATTATCTGATTCACCATCTAGCACTGAACTGATTCTCGGTGCTTAATACATATTGATTGACTGATGGAATAAATTAAATAGGATTGTTTAAGCAACACGCAATAGATTTGCCTTTTAAGCTGGGTGCAGTGGCTCAATTCTAGCACTTTGGGATGCTGAGGCAGGAAGATCATTTGAGCTCAGGGGTTCGAGACCAGCCTGGGCAACATAGAGTGTCCAGGATCTTTACTACTTAAAAAATATATATGTATATATATAGCCAGATGTGGTGGCGCATGCCCATAGTTCCAGCTACTATGGACGTGGAAGTGCTGGAATGTTTGAGCCAGGGAGGTTGAGGCCGCAGTGAACCGTGATTTCACCACTGGTCCAGCATGGGTGACAGAGTGAGACTCTGTTTCAAAAAAATAAACAATTACGGAAAAGATTTGCCTTTTATTTAGTTCACTCTAGACCTTTTTTAGTCACACCCATTCAATCAATCTTGTTCTTTCTGCCACTTTCCCTTTAGCATCATTCTTTTCTTTCTTTGTTTTGTTTTTTTGTTTGTTTTTTTGTTTTTGAGACAGAGTCTCACTCTATCGCCCAGGTTGCTGGAGTGCAGTGGTACAATCTCGGCTCATTGCAACCTCTGCCTCCCAGATTCAAGCAATTTTCCTGTCTGAGTAGCTGGGATTACAGGTGTGCGCCATCACACCTGGCTAATTTTTGTGTTTTTAGTAGAGATGGAGTTTCACCATGTTGGCCAGGTGGGTCTCGAACTCCTGACCTCAGGTGATCCACCCGCCTTGGCCTCCCAAAGTGCTGGGATTACAGGCATGAGCCACTGCGCCTGGCCTAGCATCATTATTTTCTGATTTATCATGCTTTTTCTTCTTCAGCCTGGTCTAACGGTCTTTCTCCATCCACTTTATGATAACACAATCTCCTATGTGAGAACTTCTCAGGGCCACCTAAGTCTCCAAGAGGTGGCAATGCTACCCTCACCTCTTCCTCCCTGCCTTGGGAGCAGTGGTCCTCCTGTCACCAGCAATCAGGTCAAGCCCTTCACCAGGTCTACCGCTGCGGGACTCCTATTTCATAATAGATGGCTGGCTTTTCAATGGTAAGGGAAGTGGCTCCCTCTGGAATTCTGGGTGTTTCACAGATATCTTCTCACTCCCAAAGTCCAGGAAGAAACTCGACAGAAGGAAGGTAGTAAGTGACAATGGTGTCACTCGCTGGGATGGCTCAGGCAGAGGTGGTGTCTCTTAGTGTGAGACCCTTTGTCACGACGAAGCCAGGCCAGGAAAAGGTGAGTGTACTGTGACAAGATAAGGCTAGGGTCATTATTTCTCAAGGAGTAAAGTCAAAGTCATCATAATAGGAAGAATAAGTATTCCTCACGGAAACTAGATTGGAAGGGGCTTTAGCTTTAGCAGTTCCGGTGAACAGGTGTTCAAGCACCCACAAGCCTCCTCCTTTTGCAGGACGTGGACCTGCAAGCTGCCCTGAACAGAGTCAGTAGGAAGCCCAGTGGCACCCAGGCAAGGTAAGAGAATCAGCTACTCAAAATGGGACCAGGACCGTGGAGAGGTGGCACGTCCTTCAGAAGGGGCAGGGAGGGCTGACAGGGAGAGTTGCAGAGGGACACAGATAGATTGAGATAAAAAGGTTAGCCTTGTGTGGCTTAGGGGTCAAGTTCATGACATGAGGCCCAGCCACCGGCTGTGAGACTTGGCTTCACGACGACTCCACCCAGCATGGGTGCCCATAACGCAGTTTCACGTGACTCTCCCTTAACCGCAGAGCGTGGTCGAAGATGAAACCTGTGTGGTTTTCAAAAAGGGCCAGCTCTGGTTTTCAACAAAGAGACTTTTAATAAAGCGGTAAACTGGGTGAATCATAGTCCTCCTTGGCTTCTCCTTTCTTCTCCTTTGTAATTTTAATCCTCTTGTTTGTTTCTGAGCTGATTTCATCATTTTTATCTACTTGTCTAAACGAACCCAAACTCCTTAAAATCTTCAAGTTAGTTTCTGTTAATATTTAATATTTCATTTCAGGTTTCCACGTTGGATTCACATAGGTCACAAAAAAATGCACCACTATCACCACCGCACCTGGCTATTTGGGCCATGGGAAGCCTCTTTTTCTCAGGAAGGAAGGCCTGTGGTCACGTTCCCCTGGAGATGAGGGAGGATTCTCCTGCCTTAGTAGCTCTGCCTTATAACATTGGAAGTTTTGAATAGAAACTTCATCTGTGGGAGGGTGGTTACAGAAAGCAAGTTTAAAGTGATTCAATGTTTCAACAAGAATGGTTTGACTATAAGATCTGAAAAACTGAGTAAGTAACTAGAATTCACTGCTTAGGAGAGACAAAATAGAATTGAACTGTCACCGATAAAAGATTGGGTCGTCTTGTTTTTTGTTTGTTTGTTTTGTTTTTTGAGATGGGGTCTTGCTCTGTCGCCCAGGCTGGAGTGCAGTGGTGCGATCTCAGCTCACTGAAGCCTCTGCCTTGCCCTCCCGAGTAGCTGGGATTACAGGCATCCACCACCAAACCCCGCCAAGTTTTGTATTTTTAGTAGAGACGGGGTTTCACCATGTTGGCCGGGCTGGTCTTGAACTCCTGACCGCAAGTGATCCACCCACCTCAGCCTCCCAAAGTGCTGGGTTACAGACGTGAACCACCATGCCCAGTCTGGGTCTGCTTATTTAAGTTATTAATGAATATTTTTTTACTGATTTACCTATAGCCATATGGAGAGTACGTGATATTTCAAATATCTTCAATATAAGTGACATTTTTTAGCCCCAAATGTCGCATGACTTAATTCTATATTTGAGCATAAGCTTTACACTTGGTTTGTGATAAAATGGAGCATTTCCTCTAGTGTTATGTGATATGATGGCAGTGGGTGAAAGAGTGAAATTCTGGCCGGGCGCGGTGGCTCAAGCCTGTAATCCCAGCACTTTGGGAGGCCGAGACGGGCGGATCACGAGGTCAGGAGATCGAGACCATCCTGGCTAACACGGTGAAACCCCGTCTCTACTAAAAAATACAAAAAAGTAGCCGGGTGAGGTGGCGGGCGCCTGTAGTCCCAGCTACTCGGGAGGCTGAGGCAGGAGAATGGCGTAAACCTGGGAGGCGGAGCTTGCAGTGAGCTGAGATCCGGCCACTGCACCCCAACCTGGGCGGCAGAGCAAGACTCCGTCTCAAAAAAAAAGAAAAAAAAAAAAAAAAAAAAAAAGAGTGAAATTCTGTATCTTATTACAGTAGAGTACTGAGGAAGATGACAGACTCTCCTTATTTGGAGAACAGGAAGTGGCCTAGGATTGAAATCCAAAAAAATCAAATGTGTTTGATGTTACCAGTAGTGACCTGCCTTGATGTGGCTTCTTCAGATGCAACTAGAACCAAAAATTGTGACATCTGAAAGTAGTGAGAGAATTTGAGGAACATGAGTCAGAACCTGCTACCTAAAATTTCAGCCTCTGAAGTCACTATTCCCAGGATGAATGACTGGCTTTACAGAGTCTCTGCAATTATCATCACCTGGAGTAACTGGAGAAAAAGTTGTTTGAGAAGACTAAGGCTTAATTGAAATAGCATTTTGAAGATTCTTTCTGAGCCATTCGGATTTCCTTACTTGATCTCTATAACTGCTTCAACTTATCTAGAGAGCAGTTCTATTCCTTCTACTACTTGAATGAATAAGATAAAAGCAATTTGTGTTTTACTAACATCTGCATCAGAGTTATGTGATATTTGTTAAAGATGTTTAAGTCCTGGACACCATGCTGACCAGTAGACTCGAAGGGTTGTAAACTGCATTTTTAAAAAGCGTTTCTTTGGCATCCTAAAATTTGGGAACTCTCTAGTATGGGAGCCAGTAGCCACATACATAATGAATGCTTTTGTTGATACTGATGTTATTACTACAATTAATTTTAATGAAAACTGAAGCTGATTAAGACACTCTTACTGCTTATTTCTGCTTAAAGATGTCTTTTTCCTTTATTTTTTAATTTTTTTATTTTTGAGACAGGGTCTCTGTCACCCAGGCTGGAGCACACTGGTACAATCACAGCTCACTGTAGCCTTCACCTCCCAGGCTCAAGTGATCCTCCTGCCTCAGCCTCCTGAGTAGCTGGGACTACAGGTGCTTACCACCATGCCCAGCTCATTTTTATTTATTTTTGTAGAGACAGGGTCTTGCCATGTTGCCCAGGCTGGTCTCAAATTTCTGGGCTCAAGCAATCCTCTTGCCTTGGCCTTCCAAAGTGCTGGGATTACAGGAATGAGCCACAAATAATTCTTTAAAAAAGAATATGACAACTCTGGGTAAAAGAAAAATATATTATTTACTTTAACTCCCTCTGTTCTTGAGCCATAATATTCTTGACCAGTGGTTCTCAAATTTAGCAGTGCATTAGAATCACTCTTGGGGTTTGTTAGAATACAGATTGCTGGGCCTCATCCCCAGTAGTTTCTGATTCTGGATGAGCCCTGAGAGTTTACAAGTTCTTCACAAGTTTCTTATAAGTTCCCATATGTTTTAGTTGGCTAGGGCTGCCATAACAAAATACTGTACACTGGGCGGCTCAAACAGCAGAACTTTATTATCTCATAGTTCTAGAGGCTCAAAGTCCTAGATCAAGGTGCTAGCAGTGTTGGTTTCCAGGAGGCCCCTCTCCCTGGCTTGCAGATGGCTGTCTCTTCATAAAGTCATCTGTCTGGGCACATATGCATCCCTGGTGTCTCTTCTGGGTATTCAAATATCCTCTTCTTATGAGGAAACCAGTCATATTGGATTAGGGCCCACTCTACTGACCTCATATTAACTTAATCATTTCTTTGAAGGCCCTGTCTCCAAATACGGTCATATTCTGACGTACTGGCGGCTAGGACTTCAACATATAAATTTTGAGGGGGACAAAATTCAGTCTGTAACACCATATGATGGTGAGGCTATAGATCTAGGGACCACACTGTGAGAACCACACTTCCAGACTTGACTGGTCAAACAGGAAATATCTTCTGAAAATACATTTCTCAATCTTGGTAAGCAGTTCTTGGCCTTCTACTCTTTCTAACAACTTTCTCATGATGATCCTTTCGACGTCTCTAATTATTATCCTTGGCAGATAATTTTCCAGTCTGCAGTCTACGCCTCTCTGTCCTCAATGACTCTTAAATACGTGTCAGAAACCAACCTGGGTGTCTTGCCAGCAGCTCACACTTAGTATATTCACACTAGAGCTTATTTTGTTTGGTTTGGTCTTGCTGTTCATTTTGTTTCCCTGTTTCTGTGACATGACCACTCACTGGACATTGAAGTGGGACCATGGAGTCATATTTTGCATTTTCCTTTCCTCAGCACCAAATCGAGCAGCATCAACCTTTGCAAGTCTCTGTCCCCATGACCCTTTTTCATTTTGTGTCCAGCTTTGTTTAGGTCTCATTCATTCTTCTTTGAATGTTGCAACCTTTCTAGCTAGAATCTGTCCTTTTAGTCTCTCCTTCCTTTAATGAAGAGTATCTGATGTTGCTAGAGTAATCTTCCTAAAGCATTATTCTAATAAAAATTTTCAACTGTGGCTGTTCATAAGGTAGTGAGTTATCTCATTTGATTGTTCCCAGTCAGTGACAGATCGACCTTGTTCTATTCTTTCCCCACTTCTCATTACTGCACTTAACTAGTCTTAAAAAAAATCAAGTGTTTTTCCACTGCTTGTTCAATAGGTAACATACCCAGCTAAAAAAAACCTCAGCTGCTACAAAAAGAAAGAGTGAGTCAGAATCTATCAGTCTCCTCCAGCCTGTTCCACTGATTCCCCAAATACTCACTTACATCTTTCTTCTCACACAGGACCCTGCACCCTTCCCAATGCAGGCACCCCGAAGTGCAATGCAGTTAGAATCTCCAGCTCAAGGTTAAAGATCTCTGCATGTTGTGCATTTGGCTCCGTCAGATCCCAGTGTGGATCATCATGGTTTGGCCAAAAATTATCTGCCCATCACACTAATATTCAATGGTACAGTAGGAACATAGTGACTGCAATATAGCATCTGTATTAGTCTGTTCTCATGCTGCTGATAAAGACATGCCCAAGACTGAGTAATTTATAAGGAAAAAGAGCTTTAATGGATTCAGAGTTCTGCATGGTTGGGGAGGCCTCACATCGTGGTAGAAGGTGGTAGGCAAAAGGCACGTCTTACATGGTGGCAGGCAAGAGAGAGAATGAGAGCCAAGCAAAAGGGGGTTCCCTTTATAAAACCATCAGATCTCATGAGACTTATTCACAACAGGATAGGGGAAACCACCCCTATGATTCAATTATCTCCCACTGGGTCCCTCCCACAACATGTGGGAATTGTGGGAGCTATAATTCAAGATGAGATTTGGGTGGGGACACAGCCAAACCATATCAGCATCCATGCAGAAAAGGAGAAAAATCAAAGATTTGAAGGCCATAGCAACTTTTAAATGATGCTGAGCCAGAAGCCAGAACAGTGAAGACTCTAGTCTAGGCAGTGGAGTTATTATCATGGCTGTTGTCCTTGGTGGTCATTGGCTTTACCTTCTCAGACACTCTTTCTGGTCCCTTCTCCTCTATGGTCTTTCCAAGGTGAGCATTATAAAGTACACTTTTCTTGGGGTCTGCATTCATACCCACCTCTTTTTGGTGTAAATTTGGAGACTTGGATTGTTGTAGGGATTGCACCATCATGATGCCAGGCTTGGAATTTCATTGGCAACACGGTTCCCTAAAAACCTGAGGGGCTTCCAATCTAGTTGCTGTTTTTCTATCCTATATGTGAATAACCAGAACAAGAGGTCCTGTTTTCATATAATTTTTGAGCCTAGAATCTCTAGTTTATTACACACCGGCATTTGTGCTTTGAAAACTTCTCCTCCCCCAAATTAACTTGAGATGATTTGAAAAATAGGCATGGGGATCTTTGCAAATTTACTGCTTCCTTGTTTTACAGAAAATTCTGGAAGGGAAGACTTGGACAAGGTGTGGGGTCATCGTCTTATATCTTATAAATGTGGCTTGTGCTCTTGCCACTGGCTGTGGCTCACAAGAGTTTCATTTTGAAGTAAGGATGTAGTCAGTTTTTTCAGCCTGAAAATGTTCCACATTAGACCTGTTAACCTAGCTGCTGGCTGTGGCATCTTAGCAAAATTGCATTTCCTTCCACTGTGCTGGCAGACTACTAGCTCTAGCCTAGGTTTATCTCTTTTGTGTAGGATTTTGTTGAAAGTATCAGAACTAGCCAAAACACACCACCCTTCTAAAACTTTCCTACTATTTTCACTAATGCCACAGCCTTGGTTGGCACCTTTGAATGCTCTGCTAGTCAATGTTTTTACTAGGATCACCAGATCCCTAGTCTGCAATAGTTTTTTTTTTCCCCCTCCGAGAGATGATGTCTTGCTATGTTGCTCAGGCTAGAATGTAGTGATTATTTACAGATTCAATCATAGTATCATAGTTTTACCTTTTGTATGTCACTCAGATACCTCCTTTAAGTGAATCCTACATTTTAGCTAATGCAGTAGCTCTCTTTTGGTATCAAATTTTATATTAATTAGAATTAAGTTTGGGTGCACGTGTCAGAAAGCAAAAAGTAACAGTGGTTTCAATGATGCTGGTTTATTTTTCTTCCTTGTAAAAGAAGTTTGGAGGGAGGCAGTCTAGAGCTTGTGTAAAGACTCCCAGTGTCGTCAGTGTTTCGGGATCTGCCAGCTTTCCTCTCCACCTGCCTAGTGAGGACATTGACCTTGTGATTTAAGATGGCTGCTGGAAGTCCAGCCATCACATCCACTTTCCATACACAAAGAAATAGAAAGGGGAAGGAGAAGGGTATACCCTTTACCTTACACTGAGATTTTTGAGGAAATCTATACTCCATTATAACTGCACGGCCAAGATTTAGTTAATCATATGGCCACTCCTAGCTTCAAGAGAGGCTTAAAATATAGTCTTTTAGCTAAGTAGATGTATCCATCTATTTATCAAGGTTTTGTTACCAAAGTGAAAGGGAAGGTATACAGCAGAGCAGGAAACTAACAGCCTGTCACAGGTAAATGTGTAAGTAATAAGGAACATGGTAAAGAGGCCAAGCGTGGTGGCTCATGCCTATAATCCCAGTGCTTTAGGAAGCTGAGTGGGCAGATCACTTGAGGTCAGGAGTTTGAGACCAGCCTGGCCAACATGGTGAAACCCCATCTTTACTAAAAATACAAAAATTAGCTGGGCGTGGTGGCACGTGCCTGTAATCCCAGCTACTCAGGAGGCTGAAGCAGGAGAATCGCTTGAACTTGGGTTGCTCACTGCAACTTCTGCCATTGTACTCCTGCCTGGGCAACAGAGCGAGACTCTGCCTCAAAAAATAATAAAATAAAATAAAATAAATAAAAGAAAATGAAATAAAAAGAAACAAAGTAAAGAGTTTAATGTGCCTCAAGGGAGCTCCAGGGAGGTGTAAGTGGGAATTCTGCAGAGGGTGAGGTAGCAGTCAGCTACAACAGCCATGGAGGGCTTTCAAAAGAAGGTAGCATTTGAATTCAGTTTTAAAGAATGAGTAGGAGAGAAGTAGGGCATTTAAATTGGAGAACCAGGACAATTAAAGGCAAATATTTGAAAAAAATGCAAGGTCTATACCCATTTGACTAGACAGGGCTGGGAGTAGGGCGAGGCAAAGGGGATGTGCAGGGTACCTGAGATCCTCAGTTCCAGGGTCTTGCCAGCCTGGGATGAGCACCTCCACAGAATTATGCTCTAGATGCCTCACTGAACCTGTCCCTAGTCCTGGTCCTGCACTTGAATACATAATATATTAAAGGGACTGGTGGCAAGCCAGGCTGGGATGTCAGTCTTTTCTAATTTCTAGTAAAGATACTGAAGTCTGCTCCCACACATGTTCAGAAGAAAGCCTAACATCTTATGCCAGTTCCAGATGACAATTTGGCAATTTTCCCACCAAAGGAAGGATTTTGCTGTTAACTAGCATGATAATTTCATATAGACCACACATCAAAGACGAATTGCCTTGTTTTTTCTTGCCATGGTTATTCTGAGATTCTGAGTAGTATTTTAGTCTTTCATGATTAGACCCACATCAGATCTTGATGTGAAGAAAGATTCAGGACATTTGCTATGATGTTAATATAGCTGACACCTGCTGTAAAAGCCACACAAAACGAGGATGGTGGGAAGTCCCCCTCATTCTCCTAGTATGGCCTGCAATGCACATGCTCTCACAAGTCAGCGGAAGACAAGTGGTTGCAAAAGGCTTCACTCAAAGAAGTAAGTTGGGAAATGCAGGAAGCGGGTTATACTGTGTGGTTATAATATCATGAAAGCAGTAAATGTCATGACACCTCTTTCCTAACCTCCCTAACTATGAAGTTGGAGTTCTAGACTTATCCCATCACCATGTGTCCTAGATGCTGATTCTCCTTCCAAAAATAGTGAAAGATTACTGGAAACTCCAGACATCAGTTGGTCTATCTGCAGCTCTGTGATAGTGGGGTAGGGAGTAGGTTATAGAAAACAGATTAAAATAATAGATGCAATTTACTGAGGTACCTTCTAGTTGCTAAGCTCTTGCCATGCATCATTATCTCATAAAGTTCTTTGTTCTTACTTTTAATTATAGATAGAAGAAATAGAAGTTTATATAGAGATTTAAAGCATTTTTTTTTTTTTGAGAGAGGGTCTTGCTCTGTTGTCCAAGCTGGAGTTCAGTGGTGCAATCAGGGCTTACTGCAGCATTGAGTTCCTGGGCTCAAGTGATCCAAACACCTCAGCCTCCCAAAGTCCTGGGATTACAGGCATGGGCCACTGTGCCCGGCCGCTTTTTATTTTATTTTAAAAAATTATTTTAGAGATGGGATCTTGCTATATTGACCAGTCTGGTCTCAAACTTCTCCCACTTCAGCCTCCTGAGCCTCAGGAGCTACAGGCAGACACCACTATACCCACTTACAGAGATATTAAGTTTCTTGTTCAGTGGCCATCTCCATCTGGCTTATGTTAAAGAACCTTCTCTAGTGGTAACCCACTTCCTCTTGAGGGGAATATCTTGGGGCAAATTTAATCATAGGGAAGTTATTTTTTATGTATGATTCAAAAGTTGATTTTCTATACCTTCTGCTTACTGATTTTTTCTTTTTTGAGACAGGGTCTTACTCTGTTTCCCAGGCTGGAATACAATGCCACGATCTCTGCTCACTGCAGCCTTGACCTGCTAGGCTCAAGCAATCCTTCCGCCTGTAGCTGGGACTACAGGTCTGTGCCACCACTAATTTTTAACTTTTTGTAACGATGGAGTCCCTTTATGTTGTCCAGGCTGGTCTTGAAACCCTGAACTCAAGCAATCCTTGAGCCTGGGCCTCCCCAAATGATGGAGTTAAACGTGTGAGCTGCCACACCTAGCCTGGTTACTGGTTCTTAATTCTATCCCTACCACTGAAGTCCTTAAAATATGCAAAAATAGTTATCATGTTTACAGGTTTTCCTTGTCTCTTGATTGAAAGTTCCTCACATGGCCTGATTCCAAACTTCTTCCTCACTGGGGTTGCCATTCTTTTGTTATGTTCCAGTTTGTCTGTAAGCTCTACAGAGAACTGAATACAGTAACCCACTTGTGGGTACTAACTGTAATGTTTAGAAGGACTGTCACCTCCCTCACTCTAGATGTTATATGTCTTTCTTCCTTTTCTTTTTTCCTTCCTTCCTTCCTTCCTTCCTTCCTTCCTTCCTTCCTTCCCTCCCTCCTTCTCTCTCTCTCCCTTCCCCCTTTCCCTCTTTCCTTCCTTCTTTCTTTCTTTCTTTCTTTCTTTCTTTCTTTCTTTCTTTCTTTCTTTCTTTCTTTCTTTCTTTCTTTCTTTCTTTCTTTCTTTCTTTCCTTCTTTCTTTCCTTCTTTCTTTTTCTTTCTTTCTTTCTTTCCTTCTTTCTTTTTCTTTCTCTTTCTTTCTTTCTTTCTTTCTCTCTTTCTCTCTCTCTCTTTCCTCTTTCTTTTTTCTTTCTTTCTCTCTCTCTTTCTTTCTTTCTTTCTCTCCTTCCTTCCTTCCTTCCTTCCTTCCTTCCTTCCTTCCTTCCTTCCTTCTTTGAACAGAGTTGACAATCACTCTGTCATATAGGCAGAAGTGCAGTGGTGCAATCATAGCTCACTGTAGCCTTAAACTCCCTGGTCCAAGCATCCTCCTGCCTTAGCCTTCCCACCTACAGGACTACAGGTGCACACCACCACATCTGGCAAATTAAACAAATTTTTTGTAAAGATGGGGTCTTGCTGTGTTGCCCTGCTTGCTCTCAAACTCCTGAGCCCAAGTGATCCTCTGCTTCAGACTCCTAAAGTGCTGAGGTTACACGTGTGAGCCACTGTGCCAGTCTAGATACTGTATTTCTATTAATGGAATGTAGAGTTCCACATATTTTAGGGTATCAGGGACTATATATAAAACTGCATATTTTTTACATATTTTAGGGTGTCAGGGACTATATATAAAACTGTATATTTTATACTTATATACTTCCATTAAATATACCATTGATGAAATCCCTAATTTTTTTTTTCACATTTGCTTTTGCTATGCCTTGTTACCTCTGTACTCCGTTTCTTCAGGTGGGTTTTTTGGATGCAAACACAGACCTTAACATTTGTTTCAGTGAAATAATATTTTATTAAATTCAATACGTTGCTCCAGGTGCTTAAGATTTTTTTTGAGATTGATTTTTGCCACCCACCATACTTACTATTACTGCTAGCTTCATTGCGTCAAGTAATATGAAAACCCATTCTCTATATCTTCTTCTTTTTTTGAGACAGAGTCATGTTCTGTTGCCCAGGCTGGAGTGCAATGGTGCGATTTCAGCTCACTGCAACCTCTGCCTCCTGGGTTCAAGCGATTCTCATGCCTCAGCCTCCCAAGTGGCTGAGATTACAGGCGCCCACTACCATGCCTGGCTAATATTTTGTATTTTTAGTAGAGACAGGGTTTTGCCACATTGCCCAGGCTGGTTTTGAACTCCTGAGCTCAGGCAATCCGCTCGCCTTGGCCTCCCGAAGTGCCTGAGATTACAGGCGTGAGCTACCGTGCCAGGCCAAAACCTGTCCTCTATCTCTTCTAACAGTGCAACTAACAAACTGTTGACATTGATCCGTCAGAAGGAGATCACTCTCCAGCATCTGCTTAGACCATCTGCTCTTCTTTTGCCATTCAGATCCTTGTTCATCATGTTTTCCCTTCAGAAATTTTCCCATATTTGAATGTTTTCAAAGTCTATCTGTTTTTCAAGGTCTAATTCAAAGCCCGTCTCCTCCATGAGGTCTGCTCTGATCCACTGTGATTTTCCCATCTCGGAAATTCCTAGGCAAATTTTGACTCTTCACTCCTAACCTCCCAATTCTTTCTGTGAATGTAAACTCCACCTTCACTTCCAGTCTCATGAAGGCAAGCACTATGTTATTTATTAGCCTCTAGCCTCTGGCTGTCCCAGTACCAGGCTGAGGATAGTGTTTAACTGTTACTTGTTTGGATTGATGAGGCCAGTAGTCCTCAACAGGAGATGGTTTTACCCACCTCCTCCTCCCTCTCCAGGGAACGTTTGGCAATGTCTGGAGACATTTTTTGTCATCCTACTGAAGGGTGCTGCTGGCACCTATCTGGTGAGTAGAAGCCAAGGATTCTGCTAAACATCCTGAAGTGCACCGGATGGTCACCACCCTAAAGAATCATCCAGAATGTCAATAATGCTGATGTTGGGTAACTCTGTATCAGACAATTCAGGCATGTCTTGATCGGCTTTTTAAAAGACGATTCCATCTTTCTGTTAAGAACTACATTTTGGTGACAGATAACATGTCTGCTGACCCTTCCTGGAAGGAATGCTGCCTCCGCGTAGTCACTTCCGTGGTTCAAGCCAGGGAGGTCAGTTTGTCCTGGTTAGGTTACTGAAAGAAGATGATAATGGGCGAGTTCAAGCCAGGGCGGTCAGTTTGTCCTGGTTAGGTTACTGAAAGAAGATGATAATGGGCGAGTTAGCAGGTATGGGCCTAATAAAAGTGATTCCACAAGCTACAACTAAAAATTAGTTTTATTAGTTTCTGGCTATGCCCTCTATAAATGTCTAGGTTTTGGCTTCATTTTATTTGTGTGTTAGAATGAGATAGTAATAACTTTCCTCTCGCTATTTCATAAGGATATTTTAAAGAAAAAGGACATCATTTAGGTGAAAAGTTTTGAATTCTCTGGGTGGGAAAATGACTATTAAAGCATTACAATGATAATTATTAGTGGATATCTGGGGTACATGGGAACAAAGTACTTTATATAAGGTGCTTTATACTGCAAAGAAAAGACGCAACTAAAGCAAACACGTTGTTCTGGTTCTAACTTACATTTCTGTGGCCAGGCTTGATCTCCTAAGCTATATATATGTCTTCCCACCACGATCTGAGGAGACCCTACCAGAAACCGTCTTCCTGACCCATGGATTGTGGCCAGGTCCAAGAGAGTACATGAGAAACAATAAGAAAATGTTTGCTAATCTTAGGATGTAAGAGTGCTTTTATTATTATTTAAAATGGAAACTTTATGGGATTCAGAAAGCCATCCCTTGATAAACTTGGCTCCTTTCCATGGTTTTGTTTTTGTTTTTGTTTTCTTGCATAGCTCTGAGGAGTTTTCAACACATACAAGGAGTTAAAAGATTTCTAAGAAGCAACAGTTCGGTCAGTCACAAGCATGCGTCCCTTTGGCAGGCAATCGCTCATCTCCACGACGCCGGCCCGCCTCACCTACTATTTGTCTGTGTCTCTGTGGCTGTTGTGTGGTTGGCATCTACCCCCAGGCTGGCGTGCCAAAGGAGTGAATGAACAATGGGATACCCTGGCACTGGCGGGTGTTTTAATAACTGTGGAAAATGAGGAATTTACAGATGCATGATTCAAGCTCCCACTTCAAAGGTCCCCCACCAAAATCCTCCTGAAATGAGAAGCAATACTACTGAACATAATGCAACCTTTTGCATGGCTGCCCAACGTGACTATAAATCTTTGTGTGCAGTGTTTGGGAAAGTTACATGGCTGGGAAACCGATGCCCTGCTTTCATCCGGAATTTATGTGTAGTGTTCAGTAGGTAGGTGCTGTCTGGGAAATATGAGGGATGTAATAGGAAGTCATTTGCTTTTCACTGGCAGTCAAGACTCAAGGCAGGCCTGGGCTCATTGAACAGGGGTTTAACCAGCAATGCTACATGGCTAGATCCTCTTGGGCCTGAACTGCCTTCACTCTGAATGGAGAACATTCTCTCCCCGCTGGTCTGAGACTGTACTGGCAAGGAGGAGAAATAAATCCTCTGTGTCCCACTCCTTTCTTCATATTCTCTGCTTTCTCATCTGCTCCTCAGTACATATCCTGAGCCCTTATGATGCTTTCAGTGGATGCCATGTCTCCTGCAGAGGCTCCTCATTCAAGTCTGTTCTGCTCCAGATCAATTGTTTTTCTTTTCATTAATAATTACTACCATTCATCTAATGCATAGTGGGTTCCACACTGTTCATAATTTTTATTTTTTTTGAGACAGGCTCTCATTCTGTCACATGGGCTGGAGTGCAGTGGTACAATCTTGGCTCATTGCAACCTCCACTTCCCGGGTTCAAGCAATTCTCCCATTTCAACCTCCCGAGTAGCTGGAAGTACAGGTGCATGCCACCATGCCCAGCTAATTTTTGTATTTTTTTTGCAGAGACGGGGTTTCACCATGTTGGCCAGGCTGGTCTTGAACTCCTGACCTCAAGTGATCCACCCGCCTCTGCCTCCCAAAGTGCTGGGATTACAGGCGTGAGCCACCATGCCCAGCCTATTCCTAATTTTTACATAAGATAATAGCCTCAAAATGCATAAGTAACTTGCCCACGGTCACACAACTAGAATGAGAAGTAGAAATTTGAACCCAGGTCTGACGCCCAAACTCATACACTGTATGATATTCTTCACTTCTCACCTTAAAACTCAATGATGGTATTTCCCATTCTTTCAGATTAGCAGCAACAAAACTATCTACCTCAAACTTATTTCACAAATAGCATTTATATTTTAGCTGGGTCTTCTTGGACGTGGTGCCTCAATAGAAAGTCGTGATTGTTGTTGTTAGATTTTCCCACACTGTGGCAAATGTAGACGAGAGGGTGGCACCTTCTGATTGCCTATGAAAAATACCAGCCAGATGCAGAGGCCTGTGGTTTGCTGGCCTGCTTCATCCAGTCCATGACAGAGTGGTGTAGCTATTACTACCAGACAGGATGAATCCTGGACAGTGCTCTCTGGGCACTGTTGATGTTTGCCTTGATGATTCTTCTTTCTTCCCTTTAAGACGGACCAGTGTTTTATTTGATGTCTCCCTTCTGATATGCCAAATACCTTCAATTCAGGCTGAGGTCAAGTGCTTTCTAAAAACTTCCTTTATAAGGTTCCTCTCTTAGGCAGATACTACATATGAAATAATAACTGCCAGCAGTAGCCAAAAGACCCTGTGCTATATTATTTTTATCATCTCATCCTCACTATAAAATATTTGAGAAGTGTAATTTTACTTCTGAGGTATTTAAATGAGGAAACTGAGATAATTTAAGAGATTTTTCTAAAGCCACACTGCTTAGCAAATCTGGACCTTAAACTGACACAGTCATCCAGGCAATGTGAGGAGTCTAGTTATGGCTGATGTGGCATACAATTCATCACATTTTTACCAGCTCCATAATTAGAAACTGGGTGGTTATGCGTGGTTTACTGTGGTAGAGATTGATGATGGTTCAGTTAAGGATCAAAGAAAAATCATTTCCCAGTTCTCTATCCATTCATATTGTTGTGTGTGTGTGTGTGTTTTTTTCAAATCTTCCTAATTTTCCTTTTTTTCTCTCTTCTTTCCCAGAGTGAGTGCAAGCCAAGAAACCTTTGGAGTGTGACTTTGGGGCCAGGCAGTGTTTCGATGCCACATAATGATATAGTAGTGCATCATCAGTTGCTAGATCTGGGTTTCCTTGGGTGATGGAGTGTTCTTCCTGGAAGCCTAGGGCAGGGGAAGGAGGCTGGGGGCATGAACAAAGCTGTCGGTGTTCTATCAAATTGGTACAAAACTTTGAAAAGTTCTTTTATTTTTTCCTTTCTTCTTATATATTGAAAATATTTTAAGGATATGTGTATCTCCTTAAGTTTTTGCTTTGATTACAATGTTTTTATTCTTCTTCAGTTCTAAGTGTTTTAGAAATTTCCATATAGGTTTTCTGCATCTCATGAGTTATTTGGGAGTATGTTCCTGAATTTCCAATTGTACGGACTTTTCTTTCTTTTTTTTTTTTTAGACAGTCTCACTCTGTAGCCCAAGCCGGGGTGCAGTGGCAAAATCTTGGCTCACTGCAAACTCTGCCTCTGGGGCTCAAGCGATTCTTGTGCCTCAGCCTCCCAAGTAGCTGGGACTACAGGCGCCCACCACCACGCCTGGCTAATTTTTTGTATTTTAGTAGAGACGGGGTTTCACCGTGTTGCCCAAGGTGGTCTTGAACTCCTGAGCTTAGGCCATCTGCCTGCCTTGGCCTCCCAAAGTGCTGGGATTACAGGCATGAGCCACCACACCCGGCCTAGATTTTTAACTTATTTATTTTTGTGTTTAATGTCTAACTTGATTACAGTGTGATCTGAGAGTATGGCCCCTCTGTACTGATTCCCTGAAATATGTTAAAACTGGGTTTAGGACATCGTTTTTTGGTTCATTTTTGTAAAATTCTCATGTGTATTTCAGAAAAATATTTATTCTCTAATGATTTGGTTCAGGGTTCTATGTTTGTCGACAATTTATTTAAGCTCATTGATTTTGTCATTGAAATCTATTTCCTTCCTTCCTTCCTTCCTTCCTTCCTTCCTTCCTTCCTTCCTTCCTTCCTTCCTTCCTTCCTTCCTTCCTTCTTTCTTTTCTTTTCTTTTTTCTTTTCTGTTCTTTTCTTTTCTTTCTTTTTCTTTTGACAGAGCCTTTCTTTGTTGCCCAGTCTGGAGTCGCATGATCATGGCTCACCGCAGGCCCAACCTCCCTGGCACAGGGGGATCTTCCCACCTCAGCCTCCTGAGTAGCTGGGACTACAGGCACAGGCCACCATGCCTGGTTGATTTTTGTGTTTTTTTGTAGTTACGGGGTTCGCCATGTTGCTCCGGCTGGTCTCAAACTCTTCCTCAGCCTCCTAAACTGCTAGGATTACAGGCATGAGCCACCACACCCAGCCGAAACCTATTTTTTAAATTTTTGTCTGCTTAATTTCTCAATCAAGGAGATAGGTATGTTGAAAGCTCTTACTATATGATGACGAATATGTGAATTTTTGCAGTTTGTTAATTTTTGCTTTATAAATTTCCAAGTTATATTAGATGTGCACAAATATAGAATTATTATATCATACTGGTAAGTTGAATGTTTAAAAATTATTATGTAGTAGAGACTCTTTATCTTCAATAATGCTTTCTGCTTTAAAGTCTATTTTGTCAAGCTAATTTTATGCTCCTAGGTCTTTTTCTTTTCTTTTTTTCTTTTTTTTTTTTTTGAGACGGAGTCTCGCTCTGTCACCCAGGCTGGAGTGCAGTGGCCGGATCTCAGCTCACTGCAAGCTCCGCCTCCCGGGTTCACGCCATTCTCCTGCCTCAGCCTCCCAAGTAGCTGGGACAACAGACGCCCGCCACCTCGCCCGGCTAGTTTTTTGTATTTTTTTTAGTAGAGGCGGGGTTTCACCGTGTTAGCCAGGATGGTCTCGATCTCCTGACCTCGTGATCCGCCTGTCTCGGCCTCCCAAAGTGCTGAGATTACAGGCTTGAGCCACCGCGCCCAGCCCTCTTTTCTTTTCTTTTGGTTAGTATTTGTCTACATAGTTTTTACTTTTGGCCATTCTTATGTATATTTTATAAATGTGTCTCTTCTTAAGAATGCATATCTTTAAAAGAAACAAATAAAAAATCAGACAACCTTTGTCTTTCAATTGGACATTTCAGATTTTTTGTATTTAGTGTGATTTGGGAGTGTATTTTGACTTGTTTCTTACAATTTGCCTTGTTTTTCACATTCTATTTCTGTTCTTTTAGGAATAATATTGGAAATTTTTCTTTCATTTCAGAAGACATGATCCTCATATTTTAATAAGGTATAATATGCTACTGTGTTCATGAAGCCAAGGCACAGTGGTGAATTTAACAACAACAACAACAAGTATGTAGATTTCAAATTTCAGACACTGCCAAAATATAAATCATTTGTCTGATGGCTGAAAGAAATCCTAAACTCTTTCCTTTATATGGTTTTTGTCTTGCGATATGCTTGTTAAGTCATGAAAACACTATAACTATTTCTCACAAATGGATTTAATAACAGGTTTCCTCTCTTTTCTTATTTGTTTCTTATTTGCACCTTTCCCACCATGTCTGGATGTGTTTCTGGCTTCCAGGTTTCTACAGATTCTAGATGGAGCGCCCTCTCTTCGTTCCCTGACTTCTGCCTTACAGGTCCTCTTGCAGGTAGCAACACAGGTGTCTATAGCCACTCACAACCCGCAGGCTCTAGCAACTAAAACAAAGAAACAATTATGCTTTTACATTAGAGATGTTTAATAAACAAAGAAAAATAAAGCTCAGAGACTTGTATGGAGGTGTAGGGTGAGAGGGTGAGATTTTTAAAGTTCACAGAACCTTTCCTAAATAATCAGAGAGACCAATATCATTACTGTCTTTTTTTGTTTTGTTTTGCTTTGTTTGTTTGTTTTTGTATTGCCCTGTCTCCCTGTGCTGTTGGATTCCCCATATATTTACCTGGTTTTCACATCCCATCAGGTATCCCTGTTCTAACTAATTCTACACTGTGACTTATTCAAGAGCTGTTGGGTGATGTTACAACATAACTCAAATTTTCCATTGCTCAATGAGAAACATTTTTTAGGAGTCACTGTGAGAATTGAAATGGAAGTTGTGGGTACACAGGAGCCCTAGGAAGAGACTTCGTTTTAGATACTCTCCATATACCTGATGGCATTCAGAAGTTAACAAAGATCAGTAGAAACTTAAAAATACTATCAAATACCTCTTTTACCATTAACGATCCCACAATAAGGTATTGCCCTCTATTGATAAACTCTGGTTCCAGTTCTTCACATGATCTGTTCAGACTTTTTACTTCTGGTTGGCTCCTCTCAGCTGTTGACCAGTGTGTGCTCAAGAAATGCAAACTAACATTTTATATACATCTAAACAGATTCTAGTCAGGCACAGCGGCTCACGCCTGTAATCCCAGCACTTTGGGAGGCCAAGGTGGTGGGATCACCTGAGGTCAGGAGTTCAAGACCAGTCTGACCAACATGATGAAACCCTGTCTCTACTAAAAATACAAAATTTAGCCTGGTGTGGTGGCACGCACCTATAATCCCAGCTACTTGGGAGACTGAGGCAGGAGACTCACTTTAACCCAGGAAGTGGAGGTTGCAGTGAGCCGAGATAGCACCACTGCCTTCCAGCCTGGGCAACAGAGTAAGACTCTGTCTCCAACAAACAAACAAACAAACAACAACAACAACAAAACCAAATTCTTATAAGGCAAGCAAATTTGCTGGGGGAAAATCCAATGTGGATAACTACTGGTCTTATGATGAATAGTCTGTGGACATTGGTCTGTCTCCAATTATTCTATCAGTTTTGGCTAACTTTGGAAGTCAAGGCCATAGGAAATCTTTTTCTCTTTAAAAATAGTTTTAGGAGATAAGGATCAAAATTAAATACCCATAGCAGGTGTTTGTCTACAAATGTGTGCATGCATTGGCACATGGCTGCTTGAATGTGCAGTGTGTGCCAGCTTGATAACTGTGGGTGGAATTTGGGCATTAGCTCTAGAAAATGCAACCTGCAGAATATTTTCTTTTTTTCTCATCTGAACAAAAGCATCACAGGACTGTGTCTTTTCTACCTGAGCTGTAATGATTCAGAACTGAACACTGAGAGATGAGTTGTTCCATGTGAGATTAATGTGCTTACTCCCTAAAGCATCCCCTTCAAATGCAAATCTTTATAAAGTACAGCATACACTTTGCTGCCTTCTTTCATGGAATACACTAGATAGAATTTAACCTTGTCTGGATGGGTAGAGTCATTATTAGAAAACTGGTGTTTTTCAATACAAGAATAGAGGATGCCCATGGAGTTATTGAGCTGTGTGGAGATGTAGGCCCTGATTAAATGCCCTGCAGGCTATAGTTATTGAGTTTTTCTTATTTGCTGCCCATAATTTCTCTATTTCTGTCTTATGGTAAAACCGACATTCCTATTTTTAATTCCTGCCCTATTAGCCATTCTTGACATTTATTGTTTAAATTGACAGATTGTTGGTCATTACTGGAGATAGGCAATGTTTACACAATGCTTTTTATCCTATTCTCTTTACTTGGAATGTGTTTGAATATTCCCAAGGTGGATTGGATAGGAGAGAGGAGCAATTTAACTTTAGGGGAGGTGGCCAGGCATGGTGGCTCACGCCTCTAATCCCAGCACTTTGGGAGGCCGAGGTGGATGGATCACTTGAGGTCAGGAGTTTGAGACCAGCCTTACCAACATGGTGAAACCCTGTCTCTACTAAAAAACAAAAAACAAAAAACAAAAAAATTAAAATGAGCTAGGTGTGGTGGCACAAGTCTGTAATCCCAGCTACTAGGGAGGCTGAGGCAGGAGAATCGCTTGAACCTGGTAGGCAGAGACTGCAGTGAGCCGAGATTGTGCCATACCACTCCATCCTGGGTGACAGAGAGAGACTCTGTCTCAAAAAAACAAAAACAAGAACAAAAACAAAAAACAAAACTTTAGGGGAGGGCTTATGGCATGACACTTCCCAAAGATGGCTGCAACAGTCCTCCAGGCCACATCACCCTCTAAATTGTGGCCTTGACCCCCACTGGGAGATGGAGTCTACATTCTATTCTCTTATGCCTAAGTAGGTTTGTGACAATTATGGCAGAAGGGATGCTATGTGTCTTCCAATTCTAGGTGTTAAGAGGCAATGTAGGTTCTCCTCTATCACTCTTATTTTTGGAGTTCTGAGCTATCAGGCAAGACATCTGACTCTACTAAGACTTCCGGGCTATGAGGAAGCCCAGGCCACATGCAGATGGTACAGTTAATAGCTCCAGCTGAGGACCAGGCTGACAGGCATCAACCTCCAGGCACATGCGTGAAGACACCTCCAGATAATTCCAGCCTTCATGTCCTGAACACCCCTCCTCCAGCTGTTGAGTCTTCCCAGCTGAGACCACAGACATCATGGAACGGTGACAAATATCCCTGCAGCACCCTTTCCAAATTCCTGAACTGCACAATCCAGAGTGGTTAGACAGTAACTGGAACAAGGCCCCAGGGATTCTTCTGGAAGTAGAAACCAAGAGTTTTAGTTTATAGTCTTTGCAAAATGCTATGTGGGGTAGTGGTTAAGATATTGAGCTCTGGAGTTAGACAGATTTGGATTCAAATCCTGAATCCATCAGATGTTATACCTTTTTCAGCTTCAATTTCCTCACCGGTAAAATGGGGACACTCCTCATATTCTGTCATAGGGTTTTGTGATGATAGTGTATTCAGTATAAAGTATTTAGCAGGATGATAACACAAAATAAATACTCATACCTTTTTGCCGTGTGTGTGTGGAATAAGATTGAATTCTCAAAGATTCCTATTACTGCCTTCCTGATTCTCAGCTGTGTTCCAGATAACTGAGATTTCTAGACAGATGAAGCTCTACTGTATTATGATTAAGATTTGATAATGCTATTTTCACAACTTAAAACTGGGAAGGAAATACCAGTGCATACATTCCGAAGCAGAGGTTGCTAGACTGTAAGGCTGAGGCGGGCAGAGACCACATCTCTTATTATTCTGTCTTCAGAGTTAAGCACAACTGAAGACCACAGAAAGTGCTCAATAAATACTTTTCGTATGAATCGCCTTAAGATTCTATTCATGTAACCTTTAGATTACACAAAGGATGGGGGATCACCTCCTTATCACTTATTTTCATAGGCCTAAAAAATTTCCACATTGATTACAATATTTTTTCAGATGACTTAATTTGCTTAGGGCCGTGGAAGCACACAACTATGTTTTTATTTGTTTATTTATTTATTTATTTATTTATTTTGAGACAGAATCTTGCTCTGTCACCCAGGCTGGAGTGCAGTGGCACAATGATCTCTGCTCACTGCAAACTCCGCCTCCTGGGTTCACGCCATTCTCCTGCCTCAACCTCCCAAGTAGCTGGGACTACAGGTGCCCACTACCAAACCCGACCATGTTAGCCATGATGGTCTTGATCTCCTGACCTCATGATCCGCCCGCCTCGGCCTCCCAAAGTGCTGGGATTACAGGCGTGAGTCACCACGCCTGGCTGGAAGCACATAGCTATTAAGATAACCACTTTTTGTATTTGTATACCAAAAATATTTTCCCCATATTCTTGGGATATTATGATGGATATTAAATAATTTGTTAAGTAATTAGCCCAATGCATTTTTTTCATAAAATGCTTACAATTTTGGTTTTTATGATTCAGAGGCCAAACTGGTAATTTTAAGTCAGCACTGTGATTTCAATTAATTATCACTTTAAACTTCCTTCATAATTGCAGTCACACTAGGCAGCAGCTCAATTTTCTTGTCACAACATATAGAACTTTAATTACAGTGAAAATTATGAATTATGGCAAGGGATTTTGCTATATTCTAGTAACCCAATTTTAATGGAAATACTACGTTCTGATTTTTATTCGGTGAAACAGGATATAAACTTCTCTGTGGGAGTTATGTAACCTTGAAACCTTTAGAATTTTATTGATGACGAATATAGAGGCTACGAAAGCAAATTCCATTTTCCAAGGTCCAAAGTTCCCGGACTATCCTCACAGATTAGTTTATGCTATGGTAACAATACAAAATTTCTTTGTCACACCACGTCCATTTTTTTTTTTGTATTTTTTTTTTAATCGGCCCAAAATGTCAGTCCAAGTCCATTTTAGATTTAGATGACCCACCATGTGGTGGCTCCACCTTCCAGGCACTGTGATCTTGGGGCAGCTGTGTCTCAGCATCTGGATTTACCATCACTGTGGCAAGGGAACCAGCACAGAGAACCTCACCTGGACTCTGGATGCCTCAGCTCAGAAATGACACCTGTCACTTTCACTTCACACTTCATAGGCCAGCACAAGTCAAATAGCTATGTTTAATTTCACTAGGTAGGGAAGAGTCATTCTCCTATATGTAAAAGAATAGGGGCTGGGGCAGGAGAATCGCTTGAACCAGGGAGTCAGAGGTTGCAGTCAGCCGAGATCACGCCACAGCACTCTAGTCTGGTGACAGAGCGAGATTCCGTCTCAAAAAACAAAACAAAATCCCAGCACTTTGGGAGGCCGAGGCGGGCGGATCACAAGGTCAGGAGATCGAGACCACAGTGAAACCCCGTCTCTACTAAAAATACAAAAAATTAGCCGGGCGCGGTGGCGGGCGCCTGTAGTCCCAGCTACTCAGGAGGCTGAGGCAGGAGAATGGCGGGAACCCGGGAGGCGGAGCTTGCAGTGAGCCGAGATCGCGCCAATGCACTCCAGCCTGGGCAACAGCGTGAGACTCCGTCTCAGAAAAAAAAAAAAACAAAACAACAACAACAAAAAAAACAAGGAAACATTGTAATGCTCTAGCAAGTAACATAGAGGTTGTAAGAACCGGTTCAACATCTTTTTTTTCAGGCAAAACTTCTTTTCCTCCAACTTGATGAAAATTACATTGAATACAAATGGAATCTTACATCTTTAATGTGATTAGTACAACTTAAAGTGCTGTAAAGTATGGTACTTACAGCAGAATGGGATCTTATAGGAGGTGGTTCTGTCTTGGATTCTTTCCAGGGGGTGGGGATGCTGAGTGCTGGAATTGCCATAGGGACTTGGTTACAATATTGCTTTGCTGAGAATGCAGTTCTGAGGCAGGGACCTAGAGGATGATACCATAAGGAGGCTCTCCTTTAATTATCTCCCCTGGTGTGGGACTGGGAGCTAAGATACACAGTTTGAAAAGTAATCAGGGCAACTACAGCCAAATATTGTTGCACTTTAGATAGGAACTACAGGGACTGAAATATCTACCTTTCTTTTCCTAAGAACCATCTTGATACCACTTCCACCCCCTATCTGTCATTGTCCTGTGCTCAATCTAAAGAATGTCCACACAAAGCGAAGGTCTGATAAGACCGCATCTATGAGGTGCATTAAGTCTCTAATCTTTTTTCCCCTTTAAATCAAAAAGAGTATATTATATAGTTGTTGATTTTTAAATGCGGAATATGATTTCTTGTCATGATTTTCTACTACTGCATATGGGCTCTGGGTCTATGCAAGGAAAGTGTCAATAATTTGAAACTGTTGACACTTTCTGTTATGTCACTAACAGCCTTTGGCCAATAAGTGCTAAGCAAGTTCTTGGTGAGGAGACTTTGGTCCAATACGTTGTTGGTACAACCTTGGGCCAACCTGTTAACTGAAATGTACCATTGTGACATCTGGGTAATGAGGAGTCAAATACTTAGTGCCCTTTGTGTTTCTTCCATACCACAAAATAATCTCTACATGTAACTAATAAATGAACTTTCCCAGCACACTGTTTTTGTTGCATTATTACAGATTTAACTTGTGAGCATCTACAGGGTTGGGGTGGGGTGGCATGCTGTTGAAGTCTGTAAGAGTGTTTATGCAATTGCCTTTCCCAGTGACAGTCATTTAAGAAGCAATCTACATCAGAGAATGTGCTTGAGGTTTAGTGTTTGTCCACATTTTCCATTGTTCTATCATTACCACATGTGCAATTTTTATTCCTAACAGCATTTTGATAGTTTGTCAACTTTTCAATAAAAACAGGGCCTTGCACTAAAGGATGTTGTCCTGCAGTACGACTGAGAACAATAACCATGTACCAGGTACCCATATAGTGTGTTGGTGTCAATATTTGAAAAACAGAGCATCAGTATCCTGGCCTGATGGCATTATAGCATGGATTGTTTACCAGAGTGATGGCACATTCTAGGAAAGGACAATGAGAAGAAGGCATATTTCAAGAAAAAGAACTGATTGCTGCAGCTAACGAAAAAGGTTTAATTGTATTTTTTTCTTATTCTCTCTTGATTGTTCTCAATATATTTTTCTCAATATATTGTCATACAATACCATGTGCATTGTTACTTTTATTCCTTCATTCATTTAACAATCATGTGTTGGTTGCTATGTGACAGGAAACGGCTAAAGATAAAGAAATATGATCTTAAAGGATCTGCTGTCAAGTAAGGGATATACATTGATTGGGAATTAGAAAAATGGAGTGGAAATAAAAACAAGGTGACATGGGAGCACCTAGAAGGGCCTATAGAAGTATCTAGGAGAGGAGCCAGGCATGGTGGCTCACGCCTGTAATCCCAGCACTTTGGGAGGCTGAAGCGGGCAGATCACCTGAGGTCAGGAGTTTGAGACCACCCTGGCCAACATGGTGAAACCCTGTCTCTACTAAAAATACAACTAATTAGCCAGGCATGGTGGTGCATGCCTGTGGTTCCAGCTACTCGGGAGGCTGAGGCAGGAGAATCACTTGAACCTGGGAGGCAGAGGTTGCAGTGAGCCAAGATCACGCTACTGAATTCCAGCTGGAGTGACAGAGCGAGACTCAGTCTCAAAAAAAAAAAAAAAAAAAAAAAATTATCTAGTAGAGGAAGGGGGAAGAAGAAAGATAATCATGGCCTTCTGAGTCTTGAAGGATATACACAAGTGGATCAAAGGGTAATGACCACTCTAGGCAGAGGGAAGAGCCCAGAGACATCAGCCCTCATGAGTGTTCAGGGAGTGGCAAGTGATATGTGAGGATGGAGCATCAGGTGAGGAAGGCTTGTCAATCAAGGTCTGGAAGCCTCACAACCCAAGATTTTGGTGCCCCAGTAAGGAGTGAACTCCATCCTGGTGGCGCTGGGGGCACTGGAAAGCTGGCGACAAGGAGAGTTAGAATGTGATTCCCACGTCAGGAAGATGACTCTAAAGGCCAAGTGGAGTTTGGACGTCAGGCTGCCGTTTTCCAGGTCAGAGATGATGACCACAGTGGCAGTGGGCATGGCAAGAAAAGGAAAGATGGGAGATGTTTAGACTATAAAATTAAGAGAGCTTGTTAAGTGATTGAATGTGGAGGCTTAAAGAGAGGAATGACCAAGGATGGTTTTTATGTTTCTGACTTGTGTGACTAGCATTAGACAAAATAAGGAATATAGGGGAATCATCTTTGAAGGAAAGATGAGTTTGAGATGCCTGAAAATTGAAAATGATATGCCCATTAATGCAATAATACTGGCTAACATTTATTGAAAACTCAGTATACACCAAATATTGTCATAAAGTATATATTTTAATCAATTTAGTCCCCACACCACCCTAACAGCTATTGTTAGTTTATTTCATCAAATCTGAGGTACCATCCATTGTAAGACACATCTTGATTCAAAGATGTTACAATGTCCCTCTTAGAATTAATACAATATAATATTATTCCTATTTTATAGATGTAGAAACTGAGGCAGAGAGATTAAGTAATTTACTCAAAGTCACATAGTAAACGGAGGAGCTGGGCTTCCTAAGCAGTCTGCCTCTCGAAATTTTTCATTTAATCACTGTACCACATCTCATGTTGGAACATATGAGTCTCAGGAAAGTGATCTGGGATGGAGATAGAGATCTGAGAGTCGTCAATCAAACATTCTCCATTAAATGGCAGAGGTGGAGATAGTGTTTATAGCACATAACTAATAAAGTTGTGATAAGGTCCTTTAAATTAAAACTGAAATAACTTTGATAACTATAACCAAATGCCCCTTTTGATATATTAAAACACCTCAAAATATCAGAGTACACATATTTCAGGCATTTTATTTTTTATGAGAGAAACTAAAGATACAACATCAACGAAGTTGATCAGAATTTCCCAATAAAAAGTGTAAGTTTCCAGAGAGGAGGCTGTGGCGCAGTTGATTTTCTTAAACCATCAGCTTCTGAGTTCCCTAAGCACATGGCCATTTCCTCACATGTTTTGTGAAATGACAGCCGAGAGGTGGAGTGGAATGGAAATCTAGAAATCACTGCCATGCAAATGTGCAGAAGCAAAGCTCTATGTTTGCATGTAAAGCTCATGGTATCTGCAGTCCTGGGAAGAATTAAATTCCTAACCTGTGGGCAGGTGTGTATTTGGCCACATGCCTTTACTTATTAGGCAAGACAATGTCCCTCAGCACAGTGAGTCACTGCTTTTGGATGCAATCCTTCTGACTCAAGAGTAACAACTTTGTTTTTCAGGCACAGTTTGTTTCCCCCATCTTGTCCCTCACTCCTGTCTCTCCTCCTTTTCCTACTGATTATCAGTTCCTAGTGGAGGCAGAAGAAGGGAGGAACTTACGGGTTTTAAAGACAGAAACCCAGTTTACAGAGTTGCAAGGGAAATAGTAAAGCAACATTTGGAGCCCAGTTCTCAGTTTGCTTTAAGCTTTAATCAGGCAAGAAGGATAAGGTGGGAACAGCTCCAAGGAGGTAGGTTGCAGAAAAGCAGCGTCTCCATGTCCTTCTCAGCAAGCTCAGGTGCAAAAGGTAAGTGTACATTGTCTTTGAAAGGAGAATAGTCTTTGAAAGGAGAATAGTCAGGGAGAGAGGGCTGCTTCGGTAGCCAGCCTTCCAGATGGGGTCAGTACGAACAGCCTCACGAGCAGCTGCAGTTTAACCCAAACAATCACACATGTTTGTAAGTGCCTTTGGTCCAACTTGCTGATAGTGTAATGACAATAAACAGAACAAATGAAGTAGCCACTTCAGCAAGGAATGAGTTTTCGAAAGAAGAAGTCCATGTTTTTGAGAAGAATGTTTCTAAACTTCATTTAATTTGCTGCATTTGGGCCCCTGAAAAAAAATTAATGATAACCCATATTTTAATTTGCTGTGGTTATTTAATCTCACTCTAGTTAAATCATCTTCACCAACTGTTTTTTTTAAAAGCTTAAAAAGATTGCCTGTTTGTTTACATAAGGGTATTTGGGTAGGAAAGAATTCCATTTCTATTTCTTTATCATGGGTATAATACAACTTTCTCTATATTTTACTTTCTCATTTATTTTCTACCACGACCTCTTCTATTACCCCAATAATGCATATTAAATAATCAGATTAGCTAGATGATAAACTGCCTTATGTAAATTTTTTGAAAAGGTGGTGGCTATAAATACATTACAAGATAAATACAAGTAGTTCAAGTACCAAAGCCATCTTTGAGAGGATGAAAACATTTTTCTTTCACTAGAGTGGAGTTTGTCAGAGAGAAGGCCTGAGGCACAGAGGGAAAACATAGTACTTTTCTGAGAGGTAGAAGTAGGTGATGGACTGAGAGGTGAGTGTTCTGGAGCAGGGAGCTCAGGCAGGGCTTGGGGCAAAAACTTCTCAGAGAATGTATCCGAAGCTATATTCTGCAGCTGCTAATAGGGACTGTGAGATAGTGTCTTCCACAAGATGAGGGTTTACACTGATCTCATTTAAGACCAGATGTAGGCAAGCTGGTCTGTTACACGGCAGCTCCCTGATGTCATCAGGAATCAGGCTCTCTGCTCTCATCCTCAGGCTTACAAAACGGTTGTTGCAGCTCCAGCAATCACAACCATGACTCAAGTAGGAAAAAAGAGGAAGAAGGGCATGAGCGAAGGAGACCTGCTGATTAAGGCAGTCTCCTTTACAGAGCGTCCCCTAACATGCCACCACATCACATGCCTGTCTGTGAAGGGCTAAGCAAGGTAGTTTTCTGGACCGGGCACCCGCCTCCCTCTCCCAGTGGTTCTGCTAGTAAGGAAATAGGGGTAATGCTAATCAGATAAGATTTAGAACTCTTTATCATAAATGCAGTAGGAAGGAAAGCAGTAGATTAACAGTATTGAAGGCAAAACTTGCTTATTTTATTATTTTTGCAAGGATCAAAATTTTTCAGAAGCCAAAATGTAAATGTTGCCTTTTTGTTAAGATAATTTAGCTCTGGACACTGCATAATGAATACTACAACATGTCACTGCTTTGAGGGATGGCTGGGTTATCAAGGCAACAATTAGAGAAAATTCAGATTACCGAAGAATTAAATGTTGATACTGACTGATCTCATAATTCTATAGGGCTATACTTCTGGCAAGAAGGTTACTATCATTATTACTATTTTGATTGGTGTTTGAGAGTCAGGAGATGAATGTGGAGCTGCCTTATTTTCTTTACAGCAATTTTTCAGAGGTCACTTAAATAGCTGAGTCTGCCTCCCTGTATCCCACTATGATAGGGACAAAAGGCTCCAGGGGCCCCAGCATTTGAGAACTTGTAGTCATTAGAACTTTTCTAATTGATGTCCATGGGTAATAAATGACTTTGTGCAGTTGGTGGTTGTATTTATGCTTTAAGGAAACGTAAACCTCTGATATCTATCTTGCAGCTCTTTGTCTACTGACAACTATTGATCTCTTCTCAAAAACTTCCAGTGACACGCACATGTCCCTCATCTCCACCTATCACACACAAATGGGATTTAAGAAACAAGGTCACTTCTAAAAAAGGACGTTAAAAAAACAAACAAAAAAAACTGTTAACTCTAAACAACAACTCTATTGTTACATCAAACGAAAGTAAGTAGAAGTTGTCAGAAATGTAGTTCTACCATATTTGAAATGTTTATTTTATCTTATAACCGGGGCAACCTTATGGGAACAAAGAGTGGGTTTGATGATGGAATTACTTTACATGGCGACAGTGATCTAGAATATAACCCAGATTTGGTCGGATTGTAATCACCGACTAACTGCAGAAAGCCTCTGTGCTTGGATTAGCTTCACTGGGCATGAAATAAGGCACAAAATTAACTGTTCTTTTCTTTTTCTGGAGAACTTTATACATAGCTACACCCTATGTGGAAAAGAGAAATAATTTTTGTTTTTAATACTGAACCAACTAAAAAATGTGAAAGAAATAAATTCAAGTGTGTGAAAGCATAAGGAGGCAAAGGAAATAATTCTATTATATTTATTTTTCAACAAGGGCTTACATCTGTTTCTAATTTACACAGATTATTGACACATCTGGATGTTTGGCCTTAGGAATTGTAAGTTGCTGCAGTGGCATTTATTTTTTGAATCAACTCTTCAGACCACCCTGGAACTCATGCAACTAGTTTGGAGAGGAGGTTGTGATATTTTAAATAAAGTTACCTTCTGGCATTTTGAAGCCAGTGCAAATGGGATTCTGTCATCTTGTGTTTTATAAATTGTGGTTTTGCATTTTTGACACCTGCAGGAAAAATAAGACCAAAGCCAAAAGCCTAAATGGTTTGACAATGACAAATTATAATAGCCAGATAAAGCTATCAGGGAGACGCTGGAGAATGGAGTAAGGTTAGCCACTCACTTTAACTGTAGGGGACCCCAGATTTCAGCAGAAACAAAATAGCCAGTGACTGATGAAAATGCTGTTTTAACGTGGCCTGATGGGAGCATACATTCTAACAGAGAGAATGGGATTGCTCGAAAGTAGGTTTGATTAATACTTTACCTCTTGGACTGATGCCTTTTGTAATCGGGAGCTAACTTTTCTCCCTATGTGGTCTGATTGTAGTAATTTATTCCAGGAGTATGAACAATGGGAATCATGGAGTAGACCTTTCAGATTTGAAAAAACAAAAACATGCTGAAACACTTATTTCATGGCAAATATTTCTTAAATGGAGTAGCATGATTTTATTAAAAGCAACAGAAGACCATACATCAAAATCCTAATGCAAATTGGGGAAAACAAAACAAAATGCTCCTACAGTTCCTTAGTCTGAAGGTACAATAGAAATAATTAAGCACACAATGTGGTTTGATTAGTTTTGTTGAAGAAGGCTCTTTGGAGTTCTCACGGTAGTTTTGATTTTTTGTTTAGCTGTCTCAGCAAACCTTAAGATTCTCTCCCGTTGGAGATCAAGTGTTACTAGACTGGGCGGTATTGCAGCAGACTGACATAAGAAAAAATGACATTTGGCTTTATCATTCCTTAGAGGCAATTATTGTGCTTCACTTTGAAAGGAAATGATCACATTTAGAGAGCATCTGATATATCCTAGAAACAAACCTATCTATTGTGCTGACATTCTTGTCTTTAGAAATTATTTTGTTACATCTTCACAAAGCAAAAACACCAAATGTATGTCAATGCCTGAAATAAATGATAAAATGTCCCCATGTATCAACCTAAAATCACTTTATAACGTGGAATGGAGATTCACTTCTTACAACTTTCTAGTGGAGATGGAAGGGAAGGAATCAGAATTAGAGGCCAAATCCAAAGACTGCCTTGAATAAAAGAGTTATGTAATTAGCATGTTCCTATCTCCACTTAAGTACAGTCTTCTATTTTAAGAGGCTATTCGGTGTCCATTGGGATCAATTAATGGCCTCTTGGAATGGCTTCACTGCAACTAAATAGGGTGTCACTACCACAGTATTGTACGATATTGACCTGAATGGCTTGAAACCTGTCTCATGTCTAGTATCACCTACAGTCCTGTCATTTTCAAGCCTCAGGTCTTCTGAATGTGTGAGTCTCAAAGCTAACCTGAAAATTTTCTAGGTAAATCTTAGTGTTGGTCTTGGAACCCATTTGGAACCAAACGGGCCTTTAAGGGATGCTTTGATGATGGAAGATAGGAGTATGCGTGAAAAACCGGATTCCACAGATAACACAAGAATTGCATTTAAGTGACATCTTGCCTTTCTTCTAACCAGAAGTTTAGTCACAGCCAGCTACTGGAAATTGTAATTGTAGGCTGGCTTGAGCTGGCAGTGGTAGGGGACAGGGATTTTTGATCCAGTGTCTTTAATGACAGACCGTTGGAAATGCACATGGACACTGACCAGTAAACAGTGAGCTGGCAGAACTGTCTCTTTAAGACATTTTGGGACTGGGCACGGTGGCTCACGCCTGTCATCTCAGCACTTTGGGAGGGCGAGGCAGGTGGATCACCTGAGATCAGGAGTTCAAGACCAGCCTGACCAACATGGTGAAACCCCATCTCTACTAAAACTACAAAATTAGCCAGGCATGGTGGCACATGACTGCAATCCCAGATACTTGGGAGGCTGAGGCAGGAGACTAGTCTGAACCTGGGAGGCAGAGGTTGCGGTGAGCTGAGATCGTGCCATTGTGCTCCAGTCTGGGCAACAAGAGCAAAAGTCTGCCTAAAAAAAAAAAAAAAAAAAAGACATTTTGGGAGGGTGTCTGGGTCAAGTGTGGAAGTGTTTCTTTTCCAAGTGGGTCATTTAGTTGGGTTGGAATGCCCCAAATGTAGCCATCCCTCATGGTACATCTAAGGGAATCTGTTTCTCTTTCAATAAGCCTTTCCTTGGTTTATTGCGGGCCTCTATTGGAGCTACGAACCAAAAAATAAAAAGGAACTGGACCCAGAGAGGATCAAATGTGTAAATGCCAAATCAGAGAGGTGAGCAAAGCAGGAGGAAAGAAAGAAGGAGGGGAGGCCAAGATCAGAACTCTATTGACTCCTGATTCTCCAAGGTACAAATTCTCTGCTGTCTTACCTACCCAGGCCTCTCTCCCACTCCTCTCTTGCTTCTGAATGGAAAGAAGGAGTCGGAGGAACATGTCTTGGGAAAGATGCCATCGCAAGCTTAGGCTGAGGCAGTCCCAGAAGGCTGGAACTGGAGGATAACACTAGAGGTCCCTAGTCAAGTTTCCTTATTATATAGGTGAGGACTGAAGGCCCAGAAAGGTGGAGGGATGAGTGGGCATCTCTAAACATGACCGAGAGAAAACATATGACTTTGTTTAGTTTTCTGATCCCAAGTAGGAGGAAATAATTAGGAAAAATATTCCAAACATTTTAAAAAGCTGTCCCTTAGTATTTATTGACTGTGCATGGTATGTTTCATACTGAATTTGATGTAGTGGTATAGAAAAATCATGGACTTGAACACATTTCCTCAACAGACAAACTCGACACATATAAAACAGTCAGTCAGCAGTGTTAGAAGCAAGGGAGAACATGGATGACCACACTCTGAGGGTGACAGTTTGCCACTCAAGAAAGGAATGGCTTTCCTCTCCAGCCTCCTGGGGCCCACAGGCTAGATGGAGTTATACAGGCATCATGTGGAGCCTATGATCAGGGATTTGTCACACCCATGGAAAAGGAGATTCTCCAGAGTTTTTGGTTTGTGGACGTGGGAAAATCTTCTCCCTTCAGCCATTCCAGAGAGCCTGCTGCTCATGAGGATTTGGAGTCTTGTGATGGTTACAGATCATTACCTGAGTCATCAGGAAGGATTCCCTGGATTATTCCCTCTTCCTTCTTCCTTTTCTGTTTTCTCCTTATCACATCGTGGCTCAAGGCTTTCTAAAAGACCTGTTCTGATTTCAGAATCTATTATTCATGATCTTTCTCAATGTTTTCTTTTCTTCTTTCGCTGGTTGGATCACATTCAGCTTTGATCTCTCATTAACCAGAAATTTCTATTCTTTTGACTCATTCATTTCCTTTACCAGGAAATTTAAAATGAGCCACTATTTTATCAAGTATAACCTGTACATGATTTTCTTTTCTTTTAGTCTAACATTTAAGTTGTTCTCATCTGTATTTTAGATTTACAGTGCTGATTTTAGGCCCATTTTGAAAAGGAGATATTTTATTTCTTAATTAGAAAGACTTTTTATTCCTGAGCATAACTTGAACCTTTTAGCATTAATATCCTTTTGCTTTTCTGAGTTGAGGACTCGGTACTTTATAGTTATTTAGAAATATATAATTCTTTACTATTCTTTATGAATGTATTTTGTTATATAAACTCATATACACTTTTAATTTCTTTTTTCATTTACTATGTGTTTTGAGTCATTATATTTTATTTGGTAACGTCAATTTTGCTATTGTTATAGAATACCTCTGACGTTCAAGTTTTGGATTTCCAAGTGTGACCTCCGGTTGTCTTGATGAGAGAATATACATTCTGTATCCAAAATGTCACTCAGGGCCAACTGGTCCTTTGAGATTTGGCTCAAATACCTTGTCCCATGTGCAGTGAGAGACTCAGTCTTTCTGAATGTCTCAAGTCATTGAGAGGACAGGGCACCTCCATTTCTCCTGGCTCCTTTTGGCCCTGGGGTCCTGCTTCTGTGGATTAGTGCAGTTCATGGTTTACTCACATCTGTGTGCTGTTCCTTTTATGCACTGTGCACCCCGCACAGAACATCGTCTAAGTCCTTCCTGCCACATTCGCAGGCTGTGTGTATAGCAGATATTCACTGAAGTTTGCGGCAATGGAATTGTTTAACTAAAAGAAGTTTAAATTATAGCATCATTAAAATAAAGTAAATAATGGCTGGGCCAGGTGCAGTGGCTCACACCTGTAGTCCCAGCACCTTGGGAGGCCGAGGCAGGCAGATCACTTGAGGTCGGGAGTTTGAGACCAGCCTGGTCAATGTGGAGAAACCCCATCTCTACTAAAAATACAAAAAGTAGCCTGGTAGTAATATGGTGGGGGGCGCCTGTAGTCTCAACTACTCGGGAGGCTGAGGCATGAGAATCACTTGAACCCAGGAGGCGGAGCTTGCAGTGAGCCGAGATAGTGCCACTGAACTCCAGCCTGAGTGGCAGAGTGAGACTCTGTCTCAAAAAAAAGAAGAGGAGGAGGAGGAGGAGGAGGAGGAGGAGGAGGAGGAGGAAGAAGAAGAAGAAGAAGAAGAAGAAGAAGAAGAAGAAGAAGAAGAAGAAGAAGAAGAAGAAGAAGAAGAAGAAGAAGAAAATATTGTAGCTCTCACAAATTTTTGGTCCTTAAGAGCTTCTTTCTCACTGTCTACTTTTTTCAGCAAGCTGCCTGGTTTGTATACTCTTTTATTCTCCATTCCTCAATCCCCACCCCTTTTTTTGTCATTTTCTCTCTGGTCCCAATCCCTTCTCTTCCCTTCAAGGGGGTCTCGCTCTGTTACTCAGGGTGGAGTGCAGGGGTGCGATCTTGGCTCACTGCAACCTCCGCCTTCTGGGTTCAAGCGATTCTCATGCAACCTACTGAGTAGCTAGGATTACATGTGCGTGCCAGAATGCCCAGCTAATTTTTTAGTAGAGACAGAGTTTCACCAGGTTGGCCAGGCTGGTCTCCAACTCCTGACCTCAAATGATCCACCTGCCTCAGCTTCCCAAAGTACTGGGATTACAGGTGTGAGCTACTGCACCTGGCCAAATCTTGTTATTTCTTATGCTGAGAATTTAGTTCTCTAGGTAAGTCCTGCCTTCCATCAAGGCATAATTTTAAGACCTCAGTTTACACCCAGTGTTTCATGTAGGTATATTCCCAACCAAGACACCTTTTCCTCCTTTGAAGAACTCTAGCATCTGTTGTCAATCCTCTGTGTCAACTCACCTCTCATCTCTCCTTCCAAATTACATGAATTTAAACACAAGGAAGCTATACTCTCTTTGAAGAAACCTTTTGATAGTCTTACTATTTTAAATGCCTTGTCTCATTTCATTTGAAAATATTTTAATATTATGTATTATCTTACATAAAAAAATCCCACAAAAATGATGAAAGCTATATATGTTGTCAAATATAATACAAATGAATATAAATGAAAGTCAAAATATCAGATCAGCTTTTACAAAAATTGTTTGTCATGTATTATTTCAAAAAGTTTTGCCACATTGTTGCATCAGACTTTGTTCCTTTTTTCCCCTTTGGTGATTTGAAGTTATACATTCCATTTCTATCTTTTACAGTTACAGTCAACTTAAAATATATATGTAAACCTAGCTTTTAGTCAACATTAAGAATTAAAAAGTATGAATTTTCCCTGAGCTAAATGAGAAATTTAACACACATCCTCATCAATTTCCAGATATTGTTGAAACAATTTGAAATTTTAGTTCCAGATTAGTATTATTTTACATAACACACTTTCATTTTTTCTTTTCTTCTTCTTCTTTTTTTTTTTTAATTGAAACAGTCTCTCTGTTGCCCAGGCTGGAGTTCAGTGGAGCGTTCTTGACTCACTGTAACCTCCCCCTCCTGGGTTCAAGCGATTCTCGTGCATCAGCCTCCCGAGTAGCTGGGATTACAGGCATGTGCTATCACGCCTGGCTAATTTCTGTATTTTTAGAGAGGGGGTTTCACCATGTTGGCCAGCCTGGTCTCCAACTCTCAACCTCTGGTGATCCGCCCACCTCAGCCTCCCAAAATGCTGGGATTACAGGTGTGAGCCACCGTACCTGGCCATAATAAACTTTCACTTTTAAGAAGCCATCTCATCTTTTCAAACAAGTGTATCAAGTTTCATAAATTCATTGTCAACAATTGTTTACCACCTCCATTGGTCGTTACTTTTATTTTTGGGGGTATCGTTTTATTTTCTTGAATTTTTGTATTTAAGAAGCAAAACAAGGGCCAGGTCTGTGTCTCATGCCTGTAATCCCAGCACTTTGGAAGGCCAAGGAGGGTGGATCATGAGGCCAGGAGATCGAGACCATCCTGGCTAACATGGTGAAACCCCGTCTCTATGAAAAATACAAAAAAATTAGCTGGGCATGGTGGTGGGTGCCTGTAGTCCCAGTTACTCAGGAGGTTGAGGCAGGATAATGGCGTGAACCCGGGAGGCGGAGCTTGCAGGGAACCGGAGCTTGCAGTGAGCTGAGATAGTGCCACTGCATTCCAGCCTGGGTGACAGAGCGAGACCCCATCAAAAACAAAAGAAAACAGAACCAAAAAAACCCCAAAACAAACAAACAAAAACCTCCTCAATTTTATGTGTGCCTTGGGCACCAAATGCATGCCAGGGCAGCCAGTTTCCTCTATGTTGGCCAACCCTGCCTTCGATTCAGAAATGACAAACTATGGCTGATGACAGGTCCTCCTTACTCTTCATGAATGTTGACACTGGGTCTGAAGCTTGAACAGGTCTTGAAAGTGTTCTATTGACTTCTGTGGTCCGTCCTTGCCTGGAGGCCTCATCTGATCAAGAGGGTCTTGGTCCGGGTCTGGGTGGAAGGCAGACCCAGTGGGCTTCTCCTCCGCTAGGTGGCTGGTGTGCTGACATTCACCATCACCTGTGCTGTTTGTTGGTAAAACAGCAAAACTCTAGTTTTCCCTTGGATGATTATAGGAGAAATAGGAAGTGACATTCATGTGTTTAGGAAACCTAGTAGTTTTAGGTTTGTATCTTGAGCTGGCACTTGTATTTACCTTTCTATGCTTTTCTCCCCAACACTTCCCATATCTGTTGATTTTGTTTTCTGCAAAAGACATGGTAGGGTAAATAAAATAATGTGAAGACTCGTCTCCAGGAACGTATGTCAGAACAGTTAGAAGCTCACAAGATAGTTGGGGAGAGCCGATGAGCACACAGGAAACATCACACAGTGGAAGGAAGCCAAGAAGCGGAAAAGCTGAGGTCAAATTCCCACTCCATCGTAAGTTGTGTGAACTTGGATAAGTCCCTTAATTTTTCAGAGTCATATTTCTAATTTCTTCTGACAAAACAGGTTTTTACTAAGGGCCACATAGTTTGGCAGCAAGGAAGACAGAAAACGATAAACAACTACCCACTGACTAGGGAGGCAAGTCAAGCACACCAAATAGTGTAAGAATGCTGGTGTCCTGTGTGACCAATGACCACTCTGTTGCACTCCCATGAGGTCATGGAATGACAGAAGATAGAAGGAGAGGAGAGATGTTATTTAACTTTCAGGCAGTGAGCCCCCAAATACACTGTTTAATACTTGTTTTGATCTTTGATCTCAGTTTTAACGTAGCAGATGGGACACACATTTGGCAAGAGTGAGAAAGGAAAGTTCTGGAACAGGTGGGGCAGCTGGCCAGTGTTCAGTAGCCACACTTATCCCCAGTGAATGTGACATTTAGTCACTGAGGTTGTGAATGTTCTGCTATCAGATAGGATGTGTTCCCATCTCACACGTTGTCTTCCATATGTCTCAAAATGTTGACAACCTTAAGAAACCACGAAAAGAGCAAATAAAATGTGAGGAAGAGAGAGATTACCCAGGACAAACAAAGGGATGGAGGCCAGCTGTTCTCCAGCCTCCCTGAGGACAAAGGGTTCCTCCTGTGAACTGTCCAAGCCCATGAACTTATTCCGCTTAGCAGTTCCTACCCTAGAGTGTGCTTGTTTGTACACGGGATTAATGTTCCCTACTAAACCATAATCATCTGGAGCCTGCAGCCTGCCTCTTTTTTCTTTGAGTCCCCGTAAGATGAGCCTTGTACTTAGTAGGAACGCAGTGACTGTGTGTTGAAAGCACAGAGGGACTGGAAACCGCAATGGCAGGCATATAAATCATGTAGAATTAAGGTCTATTTTCTTGAGGGTTGTTGAATCAGGGAATAATTTACCGAGGGAATGTTATCTCCTCTAGAGGTCTTAAAAAAATCTCCTCATCAATTTGAAATGATTTAAATATGGTCTTGCGTGTGGCCAGAGGAAGTGAACAGCTGAGCTCTCAGGATTCTGTCCAGAGCCCAGAGCTCTCATCTATGATGAGAAACATCAGCTTCGACTTCTCTCTCTTTTATTCTTTCTCTTCCTCCACTTCCCGGTCAACCATGTTTGAATCCAATGGACAGTGATAAATGAACAGTAGGATTCTTGCATTTTGTACTTTCATGAGAGTCTCTGAGTACCTGAAAGACAGATCGGGGCTTGGGGTTATTCACCAGAACAGGGTCCAGTCGTTATCTGAGGCTGTGGCCTCACAGCCTCTCTGTTTCTGCTGCTATGATGACTGGGCACTTAGGAGCAAATTAGATGGCAGGGCTGCCTCCCTCATAGGGCTTGAAAAAAAACTGAGGCTGTTCATAATGTGAATGTTTTTTGGATATGCAATTTTCTGGAAATCTTCCAAATAGGGACTCTAACCTTAGCATGAATGTTTTTTGTTTTTTTGTTTTTTTGTTTTTAAAGGCATCTGAGATTTTGCCAGCCATCCATCATATGCAGAGGCCAAGGGGAAGCTTTCCCCCTTTTCTTCTCTGAATCCACGGTACTTGGTGAAAATAAAGGGATTTTTGACAAGGGAATTACATTCTCCCATTTGACAATGAAATCGTATTTCTTTACTTAAAAGGAACTTTGCTTTTGAAATCTAATTTTCAAATAGTTTTGGAATGAGATGTTTAGGACTATTTAAAGTGCATCTTTATTTTTGATTTCTCATTTTGTTTGAGCTCCAGAGGTTCCTAGTTTGCTTATTATGATTACTTTTCGTGAGTGTCAGTACTTTATTTTGGTGTAAAGATGGGAAGCTGGAAAACACACTGGATTTAACATTTTCTTGTTTCCCCTTCACACTGTGGAAACTCCCTTCCCTTCAGAGCTAATTTGTTCAAACTCAAATACTTAAAAATTACAGCAGCCAAACAAAAGGACAGGGAGAAAAGAAAAGAAGGTGGCCTGGGCCAGTAGTGTCACTTGGTGTGGGCTTCTGAGATGTTGAACAGGAGCTTTTGTTTCTGTTTTCTTCTTTTCCCTCCTCCTTTCTCTTCAGAGAGGGGATCTGAAGTAGCTGGTATGACCAGTTTCATGAAGCCTGCTTCAATAGCTGGCCTGAAGTAGTTCACTTCTATTTCTTAGAATTTCTTCTATTTCTTAGAATTTCTTAGATGATGGGATTTTCTAAATATACAATCATGTCATCTGCAAACAGGGACAATTTGACTTCTTCTTTTCCTAACTGAATACCCCTGATTTCTTTCTCTTGCCTGATTGCCCTAGCCAGAACTTCCAGCACTATGTTGAATAGGAGTGGTGGGAGAGGGCATCCCTGTCTTGTGCCAATTTTCAAAGGGAATGTTTCCAGTTTTTGCCCATTCAGTATGATATTGGCTGTGGGTTTGTCATAAATAGCTCTTATTATTTTGAGATACATTCCATCAATACCAAATTTATTGAGAGTTTTTAGCATGAAGGGCTGTTGAATTTTGTTGAAGGCCTTCTCTGCATCTATTGAGATAATCATGTGGTTTTTGTCTTTGGTTCTGTTTATATGCTGGATTACGTTTATTGATTTGTGTATGTTGAACCAGCCTTGCATCCCAGGGATGAAGCCCACTTGATCATGGTGGATAAGCTTCTTGATGTGCTGCTGGATTCAGTTTGCCAGTATTTTATTGAGGATTTTTGCATTGATGTTCATCAGGGATATTGGTCTAAAATTCTCTTTTTTTTGTTGTGTCTCTGTCAGGGTTTGGTATCAGGATGATGTTGGCCTCGTGTAATGAGTTAGTGAGGATTCCCTCTTTTTCTATTGATTGGAATAGTTTCAGAAGGAATGGTACCAACTCCTCCTTGTACCTCTGGTAGAATTTGGCTATGAATCCATCTGGTCCTGGACTTTTTTTGGTTGGTAAGCTATTAATTATTGCCTCAATTTCAGAGCCTGCTATTGGTCTATTCAGGGATTCAACTTCTTCCTGGTTTAGTCTTGGGATAGTGTAAGTGTCCAGGAAATTATCCATTTCTTCTAGGTTTTCTAGTTTATTTGTGTAGAGGTGTTTATAGTATTCTCTGATGGTAGTTTGTATTTCTATGGGGTCGGTGGTGATATCCCCTTTATCATTTTTTATTGCATCTATTTGATTCTTCTCTCTTTTCTTCTTTATTAGTCTTGCTAGAGGTCTATCAATTTTGTTGATCTTTTCAAAAAACCAACTCCTCGATTCATTGATTTTTTGGAGGGTTTTTTGTGTCTCTATCTCCTTCAGTTCTGCTCTGATCTGTTATTTCTTGCCTTCTGCTAGCTTTTGAATGTGTTTGCTCTTGCTTCCCTAGTTCTTTCAATTGTGATGTTAGGGTGTCAATTTTAGATCTTTCCTGCTTTCTCTTGTGGGCATTTAGTGCTATAAATTTCCCTCTACACACTGCTTTAAATGTGTCCCAGAGATTCTGGTATGTTGTATCTTTGTTCTCGTTTGTTTCAAAGAACATCTTTATTTCTGCCTTCATTTCGTTATGTACCCAGTAGTCATTCAGGAGCAGCTTGTTCAGTTTCCATGTAATTGAGCAGTTTTGATTGAGTTTCTTAGTCCTGAGTTCTAGTTTGATTGCACTGTGGTCTGAGAGACAGTTTGTTATAATTTCTGTTCTTTTACATTTGCTGAGGAGTGCTTTCCTTCCAGCTATGTGGTCAATTTTGGAATAAGTGTGATGTGGTGCTGAGAAGAATGTATATTCTGTTGATTTGGGGTGGAGAGTTCTGTGGATGTCTATTAGGTCCTGCTTTTTCCCCATCTTTGTGGTTTTATCTGCCTTTGGTCTTTGATGACGGTGATGAAATGATGGGGTTTTGGTGTGGGTGTCCTTTCTGTTTGTTAGTTTTCCTTCTAACTGTCAGGACCCTTAGCTGTAGGTCTGTTGGAGATTGCTTGAGGTCCACTCCAGACCCTGTTTGCCTGGGTATCAGCAGTGGAGGCTACAGAAGATAGAATATTGCTGAACAGCGAGTGTTGCTGTCTGATTCTTGCTCTGGAAGCTTCGTCTCAGGGGTGTACCCTGCCATGTGAGGTGTGAGGTGTCGGTCTGAGCCTAGTGGGGGATGTCTCCCAGTTAGGCTACTCAGGGGTCAGGGACCCACTTGAGCAACCAGTCTGTCTGTTCTCAGATCTCAACCTCCATGCTGGGAGATTCACTGCTCTCTTCAAAGCCATCAGACAGGGGCATTTACCTCTGCCGAGGTTTCTGCTGCTTTTTGTTTAGCTATGCCCTGTCCCCAGAGGAGGAGTCTACAGAGGCAGGCCCGCCTCCTTGAGCTGCGGTGGACTCCACCCAATTCGAGCTTCCCAGTGGCTTTGTTTACCCACTTAAGCCTCAGCAATGGCAGATGCCTCTCCCCCAGCCTCACTGCCACCTTGCAGTTAGATCTCAGACTGCTGTGCTAGCAATGAGGGAGGCTCCGTGGGTGTGGGACCCTCCAGGCCAGGTGTGGGATATAATCTCCTGGTGTGCCATTTGCTAAGACCGTTAGTAAAGCGCAGTATTAGGGTGGGAGTTACCCGATTTTCCAGGTGTTGTGTGTCTCAGTTTCCTTTGGCTAGGAAAAGGGATTCCCTTCCTCCTTGCGCTTCCCAGGGGAGGTGATGCCTCACCCTGCTTCAGCTCTCGCTGGTCGGGCTGCACCAGCTGACCAGTATTGATTGTCCGGCACTCCCCAGTGAGATGAACCCGGTACTTCAGTTGAAAATGCAGAAATCACCCATCTTCTGTGTCACTCATGCTGGGAGCTGGAGGCTGGAGCTGTTCCTATTCAGCCATCTTGGGCACGTCCCCCCTGTGCTATTCTTTTATATGACTGGCAGCACAGTAGGCTTGTTCACATCAGCATCATCACAAACACGTGAGTAACATGTTGCATTGCGATGTTAAGATGGCTACATCACTAGGTGGTAGAACATTTTTAGCTCCATTTTAATCTTATGGAAACACCATCGTATATGTGTTTCTTGGTGATTGCATCATCATTATGCAGCACTTGACTGTAAAAGATAATCATTGTAAAAAAAAAAAAAAAAAAAGAAAATACAGATGAAGCAGAAAACACAGACCTCAAAGTTGGCATGGTTAGCGTTTGAATATAATCCTTTCCACTAATAAGTTTGTCAAGTGTCAGGGCTCAAACTCAGATTAGGCATAGCAGAAAAGAGAATTTGTGGCTTCCAATGGCTGGATCTAGAAAGTCGAACAATGATCAACTCTCTCTCTCTCTCCACCTTTTATCTGTGCTTTCATCTGTTCTGGCTTCATTCCCAGATTGACTTTCTGCTCATTCTGGAAAGATGGACCCTGACAGTTCAGGCTTACGTGATCCCTTGTGCCTAAAATCTTAGTAGAGGAGAGAGAGAGAGAGAGAGAGAGACAGGGAGAGACTGAAACAGAGCAAGAACCATTGGCTCCATTACTGTGTTCAAAATGGGTAATCTACTTGGTCCATCCAACAAAACCCACGGATTAAGAAAGGGAAAGACTGGTTCCCCATAGACAGAAGCAGAAAAGAAGATATATCTGTTAACTATCTGCCCACCTACTTACTAACCTGCTTATTTATCTGGCATAATAAACTATTTGGGAGGGATGGGGGAGATAGGAAAGTGCCTACTACTTCTTAGCTTAATAATGAAGCCTCATTTTACTGAAAGGGGTAAGACAAAAGCCAGGTTTAGAGGAGAGTTATCCTTACCTCAGTGTGATCTTAGACCAAGCTTTTTCTGAGAACAAGATTATGGCTCCTATTGCTGAGGTGTGCTTATCTCTTCTTTGTTGACATTTCTAGAAAGGAAATCAGTTGCAGCTATCTCTGGTATGGACACTGAACCACATTTGGAGTCTTCACATTCATTCCTTGCTCACAATCTGAGGGCCCAAATTCCCTACTTTAGCAAAAGAGAGCTATCTGACTTTATAGTCATGGCTGGAGGTGCTGCTAGATTTTGCTAGATGCAGGAAGGACTTCAGTGCAGAAGCTTTTGTTCCTGTTGGAGAAGGAGAGTGTTGCATTTCCTAAGGGAAGGATTGGAGTCGGGGGCTCAGGACAGAGACTTAAGGAATGAGACACAATTGGGTGTAGGGGTAGGGAATCTGGAAAGAGACCATCCAGGAGGAAGAGAACATTTTTAGAGGGCACTCTTGTTGCAAAGATAGGGCCTTCTGTTGAGGTATAAGAAATAATGATGTTAGACAGCATTCTTGTTTTTGCTCCTCACGCGCTGCATCCTAAAGTTTCAAGATGGACTTGACACTGCAGTAGCTATAACATTACCTGGAGAAGCAAGGTGTGGAAAAGGGAGAGCTTTATTCTCTTTGGGGGATCTGATGGCAAAAGGGTGTCAGCTCTAAACAGAAAATTGAGAGACCTATGTGGCAGCAATGACTATAAAGACTCTGGGTATGAGAGACAATAAGAGTGAATTCATTAATCTCTCTTTTCTGCTGAAAGGGTTAGTAAGCTCTATGTCTGGACTGAAAAAAGGGGCCCTGACCTTTCCATACATACAAAATATGTCACCTGAAAATGTCGGGATCTCCCCCGTAGATCACTTGCACATCCATAGTCACTTGGATTTATTTCATGCTTTCATAATAACTGGCCAGTTTTTAGCAGAGAGGTGCTAGGGTGGCAAATACTGAAACTGAGTACCTTGAATGGTAGTAGATTTCAGAGCCTATTCAGGGTGCTCCAAAAGCTGACTGCATGGCATCTTGAAAATATATCTCTCGTCCGGGCGCGGTGGCTCAAGCCTGTAATCCCAGCACTTTGGGAGGCCGAGACGGGCGGATCACGAGGCCAGGAGATCGAGACCATCCTGGCTAACACAGTGAAACCCCGTCTCTACTAAAAAAATACAAAAAACTAGCCGGGCGAGGTGGCGGGCGCCTATAGTCCCAGCTACTCGGGAGGCTGAGGCAGGAGAATGACGTAAACCCGGGAGGCGGAGCTTGCAGTGAGCTGAGATCCGGCCACTGTACTCCAGCCCGGGCGACAGAGTGAGACTCCGTCTCAAAAAAAAAAAAAAAAAAAAAAAAAAAAGAAAATATATCTCTCTTAGTCTACTCCATGATTCTTCTGGCTCCTAATAAAATAAAGACAACATTTTTAGACTGCATAAAGTCAAATAACGAGTGTGCATATTGAATAAAGATCAACCTTTGCCTCTATGCTTGATATACCACCTCTGAATCTGATCATGTAGTCTAAGAACATGGTTCTTAGACTAACATAGGACATGATAAAACTGGATTTACAGAACAATGTACTTTGTAAAATAGATGATTGCAAAACACTTCAAATGTATAAAGTATTATATGGACGCTTAATGATTATGGCAATTATTTTACAACTTAATTGTGGGAAAATGAAAGGAATAGAGTAGTTTAATGAATTCAAAAATTTATCAGACTGTGCACTATGAGGAAGATAAAAAGGAGAGTTTGTAGCCTAACATTACCTTCTGTGAACATTAAACCTGCAATCAGACTTCTCAGCATTTTTTAAACCAGAGACTTAGTGTCCTTAGAGTTACAACATGATTTTGATTATGCAGATAATTAACTTTAAGTAAATTATATTTTACATTTCATGAGAATAACAAGCCGGACACGGTGGCTCACGTCTGTAATCCCATCACTCTGGGAGGCCAAGGTGGACAAATTGCCGGAAGTCAGGAATTCGAGACCAGTCTGGCCAACATGGTGAAACCTCTTCTCTACTAAAAATACAAAAATTATCCAGACATGGTGGCACACACCTGTAATCCCAGCTACCTAGGAGGCTGAGGCAGGAGAATTGCTAGAACCTGGAGGTGGAGGTTACTGCGAGCTGAGATCACACCATTGCAGTCTAGCCTGGGCAACAGAGTGAGACTCCATCTCTAAATAAATAAATAAATAAATAAACACACACACATACATACATATGAAATAAACAACAAATGTTATGGTATGGCACTATCATAGCAGAGTTGATGAAATACATGTGCCTTAGAGAAGTACAGAAGATATGTGACTTTGGGACGTAACTCTTTCCATAAGTAGAAGCTCATGGAGAGGCAGCTTATATCCAAACTCAGCCTTGAGCACAGCTGAAATTGGGTGAGTTTCTTTTGTTAAAGTTTGTATATTGAAGTAATAAAGTGATATAATCCTGGGCTTTGGAGTGGATTTACTAAAGGCAATAATGCATGCTGTACATTTTACATCGAGGATTTCAAAACACTGGTTATTTGTTCTATCCATTGACTGTCCCTTCTGGTCCTGAGAGTTGTATAAAGTGAGCTGAGTGCAAATGGATGTTTGAATTTTATTATATTTGGCTACCAAGTCAATTAAAGAAATCGCTTACCCTGCCCATTCACTAAAAGTGCTGTTGGCCTTGGGATTTTTATACCTTTGGTCCTAGGCTACAATAGTTTCTACATAATAAACTGAGATTAAAGTTGTTCCCTGTCATGAGATGAATAATATTTAACATAGCTATTCAACGTATCTAACTGGTAACCTTTGACCAAATCACTGGAATAATTTAATTTTTAAAAAAATCAGATTTCATGCTGCTTTGAAGCAAATTGATTCACCACCTCAAACTAAAGGTTTGAAATGAGCATTTAGGCATAAGTGACTTTCCTAACCCACAAGGGAGGTCAATTCCCAAAGAATCTTTCATTTTTGCAGTTCAGATTTACTTTCTCACAATCATTTTGCAACCTATCTGCACAGAGTTTACACCTTTGAGGTATAATCCCAAGTAATTTATCATTTTTTCTATACACTAAAATTAAATAGCTTAATTCTCAGGGGATTAGTTGAGAAAACATTTGCTGTTTTGGCCAACCCTCTGTAATCTATATTTCTTCAAGTTGTTAAAATGTCAAATTGAAAGAGGGTCCAACAAAGCAACAATAAAGTTCAAAGAGAGTAAACCATATTCTCTCCAGCTATTGCAATTTTTTAATTGATCTCATTGATCCTGGAAAATAAATGCATATTGCTGTAAGTTTCAGAAACTCAAGAAGATTTTAAGACAATCAACTTAGGAATAAATGTATTACTGAAAAGACAATTTTACTGGTCAGGTCAAGGGCTGGCTCTTTCTGGAAAAAAAATGCTGTACTTGGGTTTTCAGTATTCACACAGATCCTTGTTTGATGATTTCCAAACATGCAAAATACGGTATCTGTTAGAAGTATGTTTGAAAAGTTAATATCTGTAGTTGATTAGCACAATTGAGGAATTAATGAATTCACTTTTTATTTATTCTGAATTATTATTGCTAATTGTTGTTGGTTAAGTAAGGCCTCGGGCCTTTATTGGAAGTATCTGTCTGAAAGTTGACTGCCCTGAATTTCCTCAGCTACAATCAAGACTTGAGAAATTCAAACACAACTCTAAATCTAGACATCTATTAATGCCCATCAATAATCCGTAATCAAGGCCTGAATCCATTAGCAAAACAAATAAGCAGCCTCTGAAATGAAAAGATAAATATAAGAAATCATGAATATACTAATTGTCCTTTTGTGTTACAACTGTTAGACTGTTAGACCAAATTTGGCCCCTAGCAATAGAAAGAGACATTCGTGTGTGTGTGCGTGTGTGTGTGTGTGTAGCTGTGCATGCGCACATGAACATGTATAGATATGTCTTCTACGTGGAATTCAGCCATTTAAGTAGTTCTGAAAAAGAATTATAACAGCTTTACTTTTATATGGGATATTTGCATAGACACAATCATTTCCCACCCATATTTGAACAGCCTTTTTCCTTATTCCTTTTCAGTCATTTCCTCCTCTTCTCCCTGATACTACCTTAAATACCCAGACATTTCCCTACATTGCCCATCTGCCCCTACAGGAGCCATTCTCTTCCTAGCATGGCTCTACAGGTTTCACAAGGGCAGACTCTGGATGACAGCCAATGGTCCAGCAGCTGTTACTGATGAGCAGTGGTGGAGTCATCATTATTTGGGAGGACAGAATTGCTTTAGGGATGTCTTGTTGGGGACTGAGAAACAATGGACTAGATGGCCAGCCTGGCCAGCCATCAGGAGGCTCTGTGTTTCCTTTCTCTTTGAGCAGATACCAACCTTGAGCCAGCTGTATCTATAATGGGCTCAACTGTGAAATGCAGCAGACTCTTCAATTGCAGCTATGAAGTTGCAGGACACTGTACAGCAAGATTCAATTGCTTAAACGTATGTATGCATTTATGATTTTACATGTCTACAAAAATCCATGAAGTAGCTACACCAAATTATTGACAGCGCTCTGGGACAGGTACCAAGGCAGATGCTGAAGACAAAGGGCAATCCTGTGTTGTTTCAGGACTGTATGGTATAGAAGGGAAGACGATTACAAGACCCTGTGGTGATAAGGCCAGTATGGAGGGATGTGCAGGCTGCCAAGGGAGCATTCCTGTTTGCTAGTCCAGGGCTCTTCCTCTTTGTTCAAGGGTGTGTGATGTGTACACAGTAGCACTTTACAAAGGGCCAAGATTGCAGGAGAGACTAATTTATGGGAGCAGTGTCTGGGGTCAGGAAGGCCAATCTAGAGGCGACCATAAGAGTCCAAGGGTTGAGGAGGATCTAGTCTGAAAGAACTTGGTGTAAAAGAAAAGAAAAGGTTAGATTCATATATTTTATAAACACACACACACACACACACACACACACAATTTTCTTACAAACAGAAATTCCTTCCTTTGAAACACAAACTATGAAGCCCACAGTGATTTTATGGGATTATAAAGCTTATGCAATTTTGGACCCCTTTATAAGAAAAATGAATTAAAAATATAAAATTTGTTATAAAAATGAATATTATGAATGAGAAAAATATTTAACCTGGCAAATATCACAAACACCATAACGATTTAAAATATGACATTATTTTTATTAACTAACTGCCTGAAATACTTCCGTAACACTTTTTAGGACATTTTTTGGCTTCACATTTGAAAATCACTTTTTATAACAAGATTTGAAAGTATTATTTTCTATATAGAGACTGAAAAGATAATTTAGTCTTTCCTCTAGCATTGTTAATCAAAAATTTTTTTTTGTTGTTGTTATTTATAGGATGCATAAAAACCATAGTCTTACTGCTACAGAGTTGTACCTTACTGTTAAGACTGAGTATTTACATCCCTTGCCCAAATTCACATGTTAAATCCTCATGCCCAGTGTGACGGTATTTGGAGATGGAGCTTTTGGAAAGCAATTAAGTCATGGGAGTGGAACTCTCATGAATGGAATTAGTGACCTTATAAAAGAGGTCCCAGAGAGCTGTCTTGTCCCTTCTGCCATGTGAAGACACAGAGAGAAGTCAGCCATCCATGTACCAGCACTCTGGCACAGATACCAAGGCAGGTGCTGAAGACAAAGGCCAATCCTGTGTTGTTTCAGGACCCTTATCAGACACTGTATTAGTCCATCCTCATGCTGCTATGAAGAAGTACTTGAGACTGGGTAATTTATAAAGGAAAGAAGTTTAATTGACACATAGTTCTGTATGGCTGGGGAGGCCTCAGGAAACTTACAATCATGGAGGAAGAGGAAGCAAACACGTCCTTCTTCACACGGCGGCAGGAAGGAGAAGTACAGAGGAAAGGGGGAAAAAACCCCTTATAAAACCGTCAGATCACATGAGAATGTACTATCATGAGAACAGCACAGGGGGACCTCCCCATGATCTAATCACCTCCCACAAGGTCCCTCCCCCAACAAGTGGGGATTGCAATTTGGATTACAATTCAAGATGAGATTTGGGTGGGGACACAGAACCAGACCATATCAGACACCAAATCTGCCAGCATCTTGATCTTGGACTTCCCAGCCTCCAGAATCATGAGAAATAAAAATCTGTTGTTTATAAGCCACTCAATCTATGGTGTTCTGTTATAGCAGCCTAAACTATGACACTTACAAATACAGGAAGTTTGGTAAGTTCTTTTGTGCAATTCCTATCAATAAGGAAAAAAAAAAAAGCTATAGTGAGTGGTTATTATACTTGTTTCTCATTAAAGCATATTCCTGAAAGAAGACATCTCTCTTGACTTGATGTTTAGAATGAAATCCTCTACTTAAAATTTTACATGTCTGAACACTAGAAAAATTTCAAAGACTAGTTTTAGCTTTTTAAAATCTTTCTTATTCCACACTAGTCACAAAGTTGGAACAGATTAGGACACATTCTCTGTAGAGCAAAGCAAGTTTTGGTCTTGCCTCTTTGTGGCATGACATGGAATGATGAGTAGCACAGTGGATGTTAGGGGCATTCTTTCTACATAAGGAGAGTAATGGCTGCAAACCAAGTAAATGTACCTGCCAAATCCAAACTAAATATATCCTCCTCTGTTCAACCTCCCCTGAGTCCAGGGTCTCAACTGTGACACTATTGACATTTTGAACCGGGTAATTCTTTGTAGTGGGAGCCTGTTTTCTGCAGAGTAAGGTGTTTAAGAATATCCCTGGTCTCTAATCCCTAGATGTCAATAACATGCCCTTGGTGGTGACAAAGAAAAAGGTCTCCAGACATTGCCACATGGCTCCTGGGGGGAAATTATCCCCCCATTGAGAACCACTACCTTGGACATATACCTCAAAATGCCTGTGGCCACTCCAACATGATTTAGCAAGAGGACACTATGACATTGCAGAGTTGCAGTGGAAAGATGACAGCAGTCTTTCTTCATTGCATTAAAAATATTTTATATTTTATAATTCAGAAATTTCACAAAAACATGTCAACACATTGCTGGGTGCCTCCCAGGGTCTTGACAGAGGCCTGCAAAAGTGAAGGGTAAATATACCTTTGGGGAAAAAAAACCTGTCAACACATTGACAATGGTGTGACATTTGTAGTCAGTGCCATGGTCCAGGACTGGGTAATTCTTGCCTTGAAAGAAACAAGTTTTCATGCAAATCCATTATTTTGTTGAATGGGTCATCTGCATATTTAAAATCTTGACTCCATTCTCTCCTATGGTTTCCAGAGGGACTAGTGTGCATGCTCATATTTTCTATTCTGAGGTTCAAATAGCACATCCTTTTTTTTTAAGTTCAGCTGTGATAAGTTTGGGAGTTTCCAAATGAGTGTTTAATAATAAAGTAGAAGAAAATAAATAAACCCAACACACACAAAGCATAATGAAGTTTAATCAAGTACCTATGTAGAGGTTTGTGATTATAACAATTAAGATGCAGCCATGAATTGACTTAGCTGGCTGACTTGGGGGCTCTGCTGAGCCCCAATTACTTTCTGTTGTCTCAAGCCTATCTAGTGAAAGCCATCCCAAAATACCTCCTTTAGGCTTTAGATCGTCCCACCTTTCCTATTACTTTGGTCTTTTTCTTTTGTTTTCCTTTTAAAAAAATATGAGACAGGATCTCACTCTGTCATCCAAGCTGGAGTGCAGTGGTGCAATCATAGCTCACTCACTGTAACCTGGAACTCCTGGGCCCAAGTGATTCTCCTGCCTCAACCTCCTGAGTAGTTAGGACTTTAGGCACTATATAGACAAGACTGGTCTCAAACTCCTGGCCTCAAGCAATCCTCCTGTCTCAGCCTCCCAAAGCTCTGGGATTACTGGTATGAGCCACCTGTGCCAGGCCACCTTTGGTCCCTTTATATGAGCAAGGGTGAAACTTTCTAAAAAAAATTTATTGCTTATTTTTAAAGTTATCTCTTAAAGGAAGAAAAGGGTCAAACTTTCATTGAATTCTAAGCCTACTTAGAGAAAAAGTATAAATTGGTTTATGGGTCTAGATTTCTTTCTTGCTTTCCTTGTGAGAACAAAAAAATGTTTACTCTGATAACTTTTCATAGCACTAACATAGGATAGTGCAAACCCAACAGAAAATTCATCCCTCTTATGAAGGGAAATGTTATCCATTTTCATTTTGTGTTATTCCTTATTCCTGAAAAATGTCTCTTCCACATCTCCATTTACATTACCCTCATCCTCATCACCAAGGTTCAAAAAGCAGACACTATGGAATGTCTCTCATGATTGAACTTAGCAGGTCCTGAGCTCACACACAGTTGGTTCATTTAGCAAAAATTTATTGAGTGTATACTATGTAATAGACCCTAGAAATATACCTGTGAACAAACCGACAAATTTCCCTACCTTCATAGGTTTTATATTATAGTTGATTTATGCAATATTTATTAAGGTGAAGTTATAAGAATATCTTATAGTAATTTTAAGTGTCTTTGTATTTTACGCTACATAATAATTTTTTTTTTTTGTTTGGGAGCATAAACTGTTCCCTACATAATTTCTGAATACAGGAAGCACTGAGTCCTAGTAAATCTCTGTAAGTTCTTTCTTCTCTATTTTAGCCAGCCTGCATCAGAGACAATTATCCTTTTTTTCTTGAGATGGAGTTCATCTTTGCTCAAGAGGTCTTCATCCTCAAAGATCATACCATCTCTAAGGAATTTTAAGTGTTCTGTGGGATACTACTGAAAAGACACATGTTCATTTCCACAATGCACCTGTTCCTATGGTGGCCTTCCTTTCCACTCAACTCAGTCAAGAGCACTGCCTAAGCACTATCCTTCTCTGCTCCTTCTGAATAGCAAAAAATAGCTTGTATATACTAAGGGCTTATCAAGAGCCCCAAAATGTCCTGAACATTTTTATGTGCATTATCTCATTTCATCCATACAGCAGTCCTGTAAAGTAGGCAGAAGGGAAAATTGAGGCTTAGAGAGATGAAGGCACTTGCCCAAGGCCACCCAGTTAGGAAATAATAGAGCCAAGATTCAAGCCCAGCAATCTAACTCCAGAATCTAGAGGCTTGACTTTCATTATGAACACTGTTTTGTGCAGAACTTCTGTGTGAGTTGAGTTCGTATGAATGCAAAGCAGATTCTGATCATGGCACTAGAAAGGCCTTGATAAATTCTCTTTTGCCACATGACAGGCAGCAGCACCTCAGTGGGATGACTTCAACACAAACTGCCCAATGGCAATGTCATGATGAAATACGATAGACAATAATGTACCATAAAATTTTTAAACTGGAGAGAATCTGTTAGGCCATCTATATTTACATATATACATACACACATATGTATATGTATGTGACATGTAGATATACATGCATGTGTGTATGTAAATATGTATTCAATAGTATCAGAGATTCTTAATTTAAGAATATACTTGACTAGATATAAACAGCATTCTTTTAAGGTGACATCTTCCTGATAAGACACTTAAAGGATGTTCTCAATTTTGTATATTTGGAATCTTCTGGAGATTTTTGCATGTATGTATAAGTGCGTGCACACTTCCATAAGACTAATTCTTTTTCTTGCTACTCGTGGTACCGTCCTTATAAACCTATGATTCACAACAGGAATGTAGCTTGGAACTCCTGCTATGTAAGCAGCTGCAGATACTTCAAATACCAGTGTACATGTGATCCAGGAGTTGCTATAAATTTGCCCCTAAAAATAAAGTAACAAGTGACTGAGCAGCAATAGGAATTAATCACTGCAGTGCGTGAATGGAATGTGCTAGGCTCTACCTCAAAATCCTTTTATAAAAAGACTGATATAATTAAAACCCAAAAGAAACATCCAAGGATGCTATATTTGAGAAAATGTGCTGTGAAATTTTGGAAAAGCGATTTTTTTTTTTTAAAAAAAAGGAAAGGCATGGTAGAAAAATGTTTCCATAACTTCTATATCATTGGAAATAGGATTATATTATTACATTACTGAAGAATTTATCATACAAAGGAATTTAAATTGGATTCAATCTTGGTACACTGAAATTTTTTGAAGGCCGACGGGATAATCGAGCCTCTCAATTAAGCTGTTTGCCATGAAGGGAAATAACTTCACAGTTAAAATATCCACCACAATTTGTAGCAAAGATTACTTTGGTGATTCAGACATGTGAATAACCATGTGAAAAAACCAGACATCTCAAGCTTTCAAAATTAAATGTGAACTATGGAATTTGTTAAAAAGCAAAAAACCAACCAAAGGAAAAGAGGAATATGACTTCTTGGAACCTGTTCTTCTATGACTATGAACAAATTCGGCATCCAAATCCAACAGCCTCCTCTTCCTCTATCACCCTAACATGCCCTCAAAAAGGAGAAGGAAAAGAGAGAAAAGGAAGGAAGGGAGGAAGGGAGGAAGGAAGGAAGGAAGGAAGGGAGGGACGGCCTGAGGAAGGGAGGGAGGGAAAGAAAACACTAACCAGAAGAAAAAGAAGAAAAATCCCCCCTAACCAGCACTTCTTAAAAGGTCATTAAACAGATGGCCCAGAAAGGCCTCTCTGACTCTAAGTACATCACAGGTAACAAAGTGTTTTAGTTGTTTGAAAGATAATTTGATGGAAGATGAATTTTTGGACATAGAGAAAGTGAAAGAGATTTCTTAAACCCACTTGAATTACTGAAGATGAAAGGTTAAAAGCTTTGAAAACCAAAAACTACATTAGCAACTGAACAGCAAATACCATCAACAGAGACACAAAAGAATTTAGCAAAAACAAATATTAAATGAAGACAAGAAAAAAGAATTCATTTCAGAAGCCAACAATTTCCTTTTCTTTGTGTTTCAAAATTGATTTTGCAGTTTTAGACAGAAGTACTAATGGGTAATTTCTATTTAATGCTTTATAAACACATGCACCAAAAAATCACTTTCAGCTCCAAAAGGTCAGGGATCAAAACAGGTAGACCTTCTTGGACAGTTTTGCCACCACTCTACACTATATTAAGAGCTGTGAGTGTTTCTACAGTGCAGATGATATGTTATGATCTGCAGCTTCTTAACCTTACATGAATTAGGCTTAAAACCACCCGCTAAAAGCCGGTTTCTGTGGCATTTGTTGGTTTCTAGAATAGTTGTGTTTCAGGGAAGAACCACTAGGGTGTTGAGAGGCCCAGGTGGTTATATCTTATTAATCTAACAATAAGAGGACTTTTTCAGGTAGGTGACAGATATTTATTTTAATATTAAATCTTAAAAATGTTAATCATTATTGTTAGATGCAATAATGCATTTTCCTGCCTTCTTTAAGCGGAGAATAAACATAGTTTAACCTCTTTGAAGACTCAGGGTTCTCATTATAAACTTAATTTGTTACTCTTATAACATGATACTGCCACGGCTAAAGTGTGTTTTCTCTTACATTAAAAATCACTCAACTGATCCACACAAAGATACTACAAGAAAAGAAAACTATAAAACAATATCTTTGATGAGTATTGATGCAAAAATCCTAAGCAAAATATGAGGAAACTGAATTCAACAGCACATTAAAAGGATTATACACCATAACCAATTGGGATTTATCGTGGGATGCAAGAATGGCTCAGCATACCAAAATCTGTCAATGGAATACACCACATTAACAGAACAATGGACAAAAACCACATGATCATCTAAGTTGATGAAGAAAAGCATTTGACAAAACTCAATGCCCTATCATAATAAAAACACTCCACAAATTAGGAATAGAAGGAAATTACCTCAACATAATAAAGGTCACATAGGAAAAGTCCACAGGTAGCATTATACTCAATGGTGAAAAACTGAAAGCTTTTCCTTTAAGCTCAGGAACAAGACAAGAATGCCCACTCTTGCCACTAGTACTAAACATACCACTAGAGTCCTAGCAAGGGCGATTAGATAAGAAAGGGAAATAAAAGGCATCTCAATTCAAAAGGATGGAATAATAGTGTCTCTGTTCACAGATGACATCATATTATATATAGACAATCTTAAAGATTCCACAAAAAATTAGAACTAATAAATTTAGCAATGTTGCAGTATACAAAATCAACACTCAAAGTCAGATGTGTTTTTATATACTAATAATGAACAATGCAAAAGGAAATTTAAAAAAATCCAATTTACAACAGCATCAAAAAGAACAAAGTGCTTAGTAATAAACTTAACCAAGGAGGCCAGTATGGTTTGGATGTTTGTCCCCTTCAAATCTCATGTTGACCCCCAATGTTGGAGGTGGGGCCTAGTAGGAGGTGTTGGATCATGGGGGTGGATCCCTCATGAATGGCTTGTTGCCCTCCCCCTGGTAATAAGTGGTAACAAATTCATGCCAGGTCTGGTTATTTAAATGAGTATGGCACCTCCCCCACCCCCTTGTGCCCTCTCTCACCATATAACACGTCTGTTCTCCCATCACCTTCCACCATGAGTAAAACCTTCCTAATGTCTCCAGAAGCCAGGCAGATGCAGTTGCCATGTTTCTATAGCCTGCTGAACCGTGTGCCAAATAAGCCTCTTTTATTCATAAATTAGTTTAAGGAATTCCATTATAGTAATGCAAAATGGACTAACGTAGAGGCAAAAGATTTGTACGTTGAAAACTACAAAACTTTGGTGCAACAAATTAAAGACCCAAATAAATGGAAAGACATCCTATGTTCATGGACTGGAAGACATAATATTATTAAAATATCCATACTATCCAAAGTAATATACAGATTTAATGCAACACCTATCATAATCCCAATGACTTTTCTTTTTTTTTTGCAGAAATAGAAAAAAATTCTAAAATTTACAGGGAATCTCAAGGATTTCAAACACAAAAACAATCTTCAGAAAGAACTAAGCTGAAGGTCTTACACTTCCTGACTTTGAAACATATCACAAGCTACAGTAATCAAAATAGTACAGTACTGACATAAAGGCATATAGACCAATGGAACAAAATAGAAAGCCTAGAAATAAGTCCTTGCATATATGGCCAAATGATCTTCAACAAAGATGTCAAGATGTACACAATGGAGAAATGATATTCTCTTCAACAAATGGTGTCGAAGAAACTGGAAACCTGCACAGAAAAGAAGAAAGATGGATCCTCATCTTACATCATATGCAAAAAATAACTCAAAATAGATTAAATAACTAAACATAAGACCTGAAATTATAAAACTCTTAAGAAGAAAACACAGGGGAAAATGTTCTAGATGTTAGAATGGGCAATAATGCCTCGAAGAAAACACCAAATGCACAGGCAACAAAAGCAAAAATAGACAAATGAAACTACATCAACTGTGCAACAAAGGAAACAATCAACAGAGTGAAAAGGCAATCTGTGGAACAGAAGAAAACATTTGCAAGCCACATATTGGATAAATTCTAGTTATCCAATATGTAGAATTTATAAAGTACCACTATTCAAAAACAGATAAATAATACTTGATTAAAAATGGGCAAAGGACTTGAACAGACCGTTCTCCAAAGAAGGTATAGAAATGGCCAATAAGCATACGGAAAGATGTTCAACATAACTAATTATCAGGGAAATGCAAATAAAAATTACAAAGAGATATCACTTCACACCTATTAGGCTAGCCACTATCAAAGAAACAGAAAATAACAAATGTTGGTGAGGACGTGGAGAAACTGGAATCCTTACGCATTGCTGATAGGATTGTAAAACAGTGTAGCCTCTATAGAAAACAGTATGACAGTTCCTCAAAAAATTAAAAATAGGACTACCACATGGTCCAGCAATATGTACTTCTGGGTATATATCTGAAAGAATTGAAAACAGTATCTTGAAGAGATATTTGCACACTCATGTTTATTGCAGCATTATTCACAATAGGAAAAATGTGGAAGAAACCTAAATATTCATCAACAGATGAATGGATAAAGCAAATAGGCATATACATACAATGAAATATTACTTATCCTTAAAGAAGAAGGAAATCCTGACATATGCTACAACATAGTTGAATCTTGAGGATATTATGGTAAGTGAAATAAACAAATCGCAAAAAGACAAACACTGCATGATTCTGCTTATATGAGGTATCTAAAGTAATCAAACACATAAGAATAGAAAGTAGAATGGTGATTGTCAGGGGTTAGGGAAAACAGGAAATGGGAAGTTGTTCAATGAGTGTAGAGTTTCAGTAATGCAAGATGAAAAAGTTCTAGAGATCTGTTGTAAAACAATGTGCATGTAGTTATAACAATACTGTACTGTACACTTAAAATTTTTTATGAAGGTAAATTTATGTTACCGTTTTTGTCACAATTTTAAAAAAGTCCAACCATTATATTTTTACCAACCTTCTAGTGTTTATGTATAATTTATGTTTCTCTTTGGTGCTGTCAGTTATTACTTTTTATGTCTGAATGTTGTAGGTACGTGTGGTTTTTTTTTTTTTTTTTTAATCTAGTAAACCACTTCTCCAACTTGTAGGTAAGTCTACTTTCTAATCCTCTGTTTTAATTAATAAATAATGTTTGGGGTGAACATCTGAATATCCATGGGCTTCGTGTAAAGCTGCTTGCATCTTAGACGCCTAGTTTTCTGCTTATTTTTCAGAAATATGTTCCTGAGGATTGGGATTGCCAGATATTTGACTTTGACATCCTAAGCTGGATATTATTGAGCCTTTGCACTTTTCTAGAAAAGTGGAGGACATCCAGGTAGTCAGACAACTGGGGACTAGCTTTGAATCATGGAAATTCACATCATCCTGTTTAAGAAGACCTTGACATGTGGCCTAAACAAATATAACACCCCCAATTCAAAATGGTCATGTCACTGCGCAGACACCTCAGTCTTTCATTTCTGGGCTGGAGCTACTTGAGATACATACTTTAAGTGGACGTTGTTAAGCCCACCATGTTTGGATGGCGGTAATGTCGCTTCCTCCGTGGTAGAAGCTGCATCTTGCAAGGTTACTTCTTCCATTTCTAAGCTGATTGAATTTGAGTTTTAGTTTTATTGTTACTTTTTGTTTTTGTTTTGTTTTATAGAGAAGAGATTTTTACATGTTACTTTTTGTTTTCATTTTTTTTTTTAATAGAGGTCTTTAAATGTTCTTTTGGAGGCAGAACACACTTTAATTTTACATGGTCTATAAGATCATAGATATATAGGGGAAAAAACTACACAAAGTCTATACAGTGAAAAGTCAGTCTCCATTTCATCTCTATTTCTCAGCCCTCATGTCTTCTGCATCAGAACTAATTTTTGTTTTGACAATCTTTTATATACTTCCAGAGATATGTAACTTTTTAAAAAAACCACAAATGGGGAAATTCACTAAAACTGTTCTATAATACGGTTTGTTCACTAAATAATAGGTGTTGGAGATATATTTATCTCATATTTGGATATATCTCATCATTTTTGATGTCATCTAAATAATACACTTAGTAGGTAAATGAAATTAATTTAATTAGTTCTTTTTAATGGATGTTGATTGTTTTCATATTTTTACTATTATGAACTCTAGAAATGCAACAAAAAAGAAATCCCATGTACAACTCCTACACATAAAGCAGGTAATGCAAGTAGTGTGTCAGCATATCATAAATCTAAGTCAGATAAATTAAAACCATTCAATCGTAGAAGCTAAACTTTTCTATATTAAGATGTTTATGCACCACTATGACACAGAGATGAGCACAGAGGCTGATGGGTGACAACTGTGACACCTGTCTAGCACGATTGATCCAGGAACACAACACTAATGGGAATCTGAAAGACTGCAGTGTAAAAAAAGAACAGTGGAGTCCATGATACATGTACAAGTTGAAACACATTTAGAAAAATGTCAGGAGCAGCTTTTTTGCAAGCTTATGCAGGATACGTTAACAGGTTGGAGATATGTAATGTGTCAAAATTTAGCATTTTAAAGTAGTGAATTGATTTTTATTACAGTTTGAAAAAATTTAAAAGAAATTCAATTTCAGAATGAAATCTCATTTCTGGCTTCTCAGATTGACAAATATGAAAAAAGCTGATAATGAAAAAATAATCCAAGGTTTGGCAAGGATGTGGGGAAGTAAGTATTAACGTGTATTTTTTTTTTTTTTTTTTTTTTGAGACGGAGTCTCGCTCTGTCGCCCAGGCTGGAGTGCAGTGGCCGGATCTCAGCTCACTGCAAGCTCCGCCTCCCGGGTTTACGCCATTCTCCTGCCTCAGCCTCCTGAGTAGCTGGGACTACAGGCGCCCACCACCTCGCCCGGCTAGTTTTTTGTATTTTTTAGTAGAGAAGAGGTTTCACCGTGTTAGCCAGGATGGTCTCGATCTCCTGACCTCGTGATCCGCCCGTCTCGGCCTCCCAAAGTGCTGGGATTACAGGCTTGAGCCACCGCGCCCGGCCTAACGTGTATTTTTTAATGGGAACATACATTCGCAGAAATTTGGTAGAAACGTTTGGCAGTTTTCATAAAAAATTAAAATACATATATCCTTTTTCCCACCAGTGATGTGTCATGGGACTTTCCCCATATGTACAAAAGTATATTTGTAAAATGATTTTTTATTGTAGCACTGTATATATTAACAAGAATTAGAAGCCATCTAAGTGTCCAAAGCTATGGGATTAATTAAATAATTTGCAGTCTGCATATACTTCAGTTCGTAGCTGATTAAAAGAATGAATATATTTGTATACACTAGTTGGAAAGGTTTTCAACACATTCTATGAGGTGAACACAGCAAGGTAGGAAACTGTGTGTATAAAATTCTTATTTCTGGTGTGAGGGATAAAAATATTGTTCATCTGTACGAAAAATTTCACAACAAACTATTGATAAAATTTCCTTGTGGGAAGAGGGTTGGGGGATCTGAGGCAGAAGAGACACTTTTTTTTAAAACATTTTTGTGAATTTTCTTCATATTCATAAATACGTATTTCAAAAGGTGAATTAAAATCAAATGTTTATGGAAGCACTACAGTGTTTTTATGAAACAAAATCTGAAGAACGGTTTTCAAGGAATCCACTTCTAAACTGAAAAGAGTGGTGAGAATTTAGAAGATGCACCATCACTTTCTGCTTAGTAAATTATGGGAAATAGGAAGATTTCCTTCCCTGTTTTTCAACACAAAGTTTGAAGTAGAGAGATTTCTTCTGATATTAGCAAGAAAGATGAGGGTAGGAAGATTTATCTCCAGAAGAAGCTAAGGTGGCTAGGAATGAGGTGGAAGAAACATTATTAGGGCAGTCTCCAAAGACATACCTTTGGTAGGTAGAGGAGGGAATTTTGTAGAAGCTTTTGTAGCCCACTCCCACAGAAACACTAGGAGCCCCATTTTGTTAGGTGGCAAATTGCTGACACAGGGTGTAACAGTTTCTCCCAGACTTCTGGCACCAGTGTACAAATTGTACTCATTTTTGCAGTTGAGATGTGAGGAAATTGCCTAAGATTTTAATGATTTATTATTATCATTTAAAATATTATTTTATTTTGTGTTTTTAAAAATCTGTTGTAAAAAAGCATGACTACTACAGGTAGCTAAAGAAATACAGAAAACTTTCTATTTCCCAAAGATAACTATACTTAATGTTTTGGTACATTACTCTTCCAAGGTTTTTTGTTTGTTTACTTGTTTAATTTTGGCGTTTATGTGGATGTGATCACACTGTCTATACAAGCTCATTTCCTGTTCAGACAGGCCAAAGAGATACTCATCAAGACCCTGAATCAGGACCCTATAATAAAGATGTAAGGGGATGTGAATTATTATTATCATCATTAAACAGCTACAACCAACTAAAACAGTCATAAACCTTCTTAATATGGTGACAGGACGTTGAAGGTTGGTTTTGAGAGATGGACTGACGAGGTCTATGGATGTAACAATTAAATTCAGGACCGAGAAAGGTTCTTGGTTAAAATATGTGACAACTTTTCAACTTGCAAGGAGGAAGGCTGATAATTTATTTTCTTATTGTATGTGTTCTTAGCCACAGCAATTCCAGATCTGGCTGAGCTATTCCAGTGGGGAAAAAACATCTGCTAAACTTGGCTTGGTAGAATCAAGTTAAGAATGCTTTAACTTTTGGTAACAGAGAACCCAACTAATAGTGGACTAAGCAAAGAGAAGTTTACTTTTCTCACATGACAGATGAGACTTCTGGAGGTAAACTCTTACTGGCTATGATTCAACGGATAGATGACATCAGGGCTAGCAGTTCTGTGATGCTTCTCATTCCCTCAAGCCAACACTTCATGGTCACAAGATGGCGGCTACACTTCAGATAGCTTGATAGCTTCTGAGACAGGAAACCGGAAGAGGATAGCACCAGCCCTAAGTGCTTCCTTTTATCGGCAAATCAAAAGTGATCTCCATACCTCCTTCTGCCTTCTTCTCACTGGCCAAAACTATGTCCAATAACCACCCTGAGTTGCAGGAGAAGCTAGAGAGAAAAGTATGTAGCCGGCCACATTGTCACATCACAGGAAAAGTGAGGTTCTATTAGCACCGAAGAAGTGAGGAATAGGTATAACATAAACAAGTCACCTTGTCTGCCAGAGGGAAGAATCTTTATCCACTTCAAGTTCTTTATTTCCAAGATGTATGTAGAATGGATTTTTCCTTTGCTTGCTGCCCCAGAGCTGGGGTGCTATAGAAGACTAATGGGAGTGGGACTTCAGGTTTGCTGAGGACCGTGACAGCACTAGGCAAGGAGACATGCCATTAAGGGAACATGGGTGTTCCTGCCAGACAAGAGTGACCCAGAAGATGTAGCTGAATCTCAAAAGAGACATCCCTGCCCAGGAGGATGGCCATTCCATATGCGCTTTGAGTCTATGTCTGCTCCTGTGAAAAAGCCCATTCACAGGCATGACCATTTATGGAGACCACTGTGGTCTCATTGTGTGCAGTCATATGAAGAAGCTATGTGCATTTTCGTCTTCCTGCATTTTAACCCAACACCAGAAGGGTAAGCTCCAGGGAAGAGGAGAGGGTGTGAGACAAACTGGAGTATGCTCCTCACCCACAGACCATGGAGACTTCAGAATAGACTCTGACTGGGTGAGAGATGCAAGCTTTGGATTACACATGGTTACAACAGCTATACCTGAGTCATAAAAACCTCAACGGAACTATACTGATAAATCTGAGGGCCTGCAAAACTATAGAACTAGACTGAGATACCATGAAGGCAACTGCTACTCAGTATATTGAAGTCCCAGCCTCCAATACTATGAATGTTAGTTGATTTGGAAATAAGGTCTGTGCAGATGCAATCAAGTTAAAATGAAGTCATAGTGAATGAAGGCAACCCCTAATCTACTATGACTGAGGTCCTTGTAAGAAGAGGAAAAGTTGGACCTAGAGACATGCAGGGAGAATGCTGTGTGTGAAGACAGAGGCAGAGATTGGAGTGATTGAACTGAAAACCAAGGAATGCCAAGGATTGATGGTCACCACCACAAGCTAGGAAGAGGCAAGGAAGGTTTCTATCCATAGTCTTAGAAGGAGCTCTGCAGATACTTTGATTTTGAACTTCTGGCCTCCTTAAGTGTAAGAGAAGAAATTTCTGTTGTTTTAAGCCACCTTACTTTATTAAATGCTGTATCATTTTCCTAGGGCTGCTGTAACAATGCCCTGGGAAACTAATCCAGCATTCAATAAAGTAGGGGGAAAATGGTTTTACATAGATACACCTAACAATTGACACTGTTCATGAAACCAATAAGACACAAACTATATTAGACCGTTCTTGCATCACTATAAAGAAATACTCGAGACTGGGTAATTTATAAAGAAAAGAGGTTTAATTGGCTCATGGCTCTGCAGGCTTTACTGGGAGCTTGGCACCAACATCTGCTTGGCTTCTGGCGAGGCCTTGGAGCGTTTACTCATGATGCAAGACGAAGCAGGAGCAGGCACATCACATGGGGGGAGCAGGAGCAAGAGAGAGAGTGGGAGGGGAGGTGCCACACTTTACAACAACCAGATCTCACAAGAACTCACTCCTTATCCTGAGAACAGCACCAAGCCATAAGGGATCCACCTCCATGACCCAAACACCTGCTCTCACTCAGGCTCCACCTCCAACATTGGGGATTACATTTCAACATGAGATTTGGGTGGGCTAATTTTGTATTTTTAGTAGAGACAGGGTTTCTCCATGTTGGTCAGGCTGGTTCCAAACTCCTGACATCAGGTGATCCGCCCGCCTTGGCGTCCCAAAGTGCTGGGATTACAGGCGTAAGCCACCGCGCCCGGCCCGGGGGCATCCTAACATAATGATTCATCATGCTTCTATTTTTTTAAGAAATAGAATGTGTGGGGGAACTCAAACAAAAAATGTGGGGGCATACAAAATACAAGTATACCAAGTTTGGTATGGATTGATAGCTTTGCCACTGTACTGTACTATTTTCAATGATAACTTAATGCCATCTTCCTTACCTGGGCTAGGTAGATAATTTTCTTCAATTGCCTTGAACCTGTTCCCAAAGCAGAAAGTTGTCAGACTATTCTTGCTCAGGGAATGCACTGTGCTTTTGCTTTGATTGTTAAGCATTTTTAATTAGCAGCATGGAGTGTATTAGAGAGAAGGCATTAATTGCTTCCTTAGCTCTCCTGGTATTACTTGAGTGAGGATATCTTTAACTCTGTCTCTTCTGTGTCTGTTTGCAAGGAGAGAAAAGTTTTATTTTCATGGGCTTGAAACCCTTGTTGTCCTTTTATTCTTATTGCAAAACTGTACTTGAAGGAAAATTAAGGAGAAATTTCAGCCATTCTAGTTGTCAGTGGTGGTCTTATCCTGAGACTCTTGGTTACCTTGGCAACAAGGCTTTGATTTCTCTCTCCTATTTCACCTAACTAGTAAACATATTTGAACATCTGGACATGTGTGCATTGTGTATAGGTGAGAAATCTACATTTATGAAGGATTCAGGGTATTCACAGGGTATCTGTGCTATGTGCTTTATTTTATTTGGAGTTTCCTGGCTAACCTCTTTCAGCATTTTGCAACTTGCCTTCACTTCTTACAGAACATTAAAAATTTCCCTAAACATTTTAAATCATATTTTAACACAACAGAACTTGGCAGTTTTAACAGCTTACTATGATTTCCTCACATCTTTTTTACTTAAGAGAATACGAAATCAAATTTTAACAAATCACATTATGAGTTCCCCCACACATTCTATTTCTTAAAAAATAGAAGCATGATGAATCATTATGTTAGGATGCCCCCGGGCCGGGCGCAGTGGCTCACGCCTGTAATCCCAGCACTTTGGGAGGCCAAGGCGGGCGGATCACCTGAGGTCAGGAGTTTGGAACCAGCCTGACCAACATGGAGAAACCCTGTCTCTACTAAAAATACAAAATTAGCAGGGTGTGGTGGCGCATGCCTGTAATCCCAGCTACTCAGGAGGCTGAGACAGGAGAATTGTTTGAATCCGGGAGACAGTGGTTGCAGTAAGCCAAGATCGCACCATTGCACTCCAGCCTGGGCAACAAGAGCGAAACTCCACCTCAAACAAACAAACAAACAAACAAACAAACAAACAAAAACTCTGCCTCAAAAAAAAAGATGCCCTAAATTTTTAATTTTAAAATTAAATATTTTTTGGAAATTTGATTTGTTTAAAAGAATATTCTTATAATTATGGCAGGCTAACTAACAGTTACGAAATAATTACAAAAACAATTATGAACTATTGGTATATTCATATTCTAAAGTCTATGCTCATGGAAACATGTTTATCATTTTGAAGATATTTGAGATATTTGTTACGGTAGGTACGTTTTTAATTGGCAAGTATAAATACTACCTGTTAAAAACTTATAAGTTTTAGAAAATTCAAGATTTAGCAAATGAAAGTAAAAAATAAATACTTAATGTTAAAATTCCACCATTAAAAAGTGCTTTAAAGTTTTCTGAACTTAATTTGAACCTTTATTTTCATTTAGACACTATTAATAAAGTATCTGAAAGGGTAATGACAGAGGCTTTGTTTGAAATTTGTCTCTAAAACAACTTTACCCTTTGAATGCATATTCTAGCACAGTATAAGCAAGCAATAGGCCCAAGTGAGAAGTGGGAGGGAATTATTTCTGGGGCCCTGGCTTCTCTGCCTGGTATTTCTTTTCTTCCTACCACATTCCTGTAGTTGGAGGTGCACAGATTCCTTGGGGATAGGTTGAATGGTGAGGCCAGTCAGCAAAATAAGAAGAAAACCATGAATTTTCTGCCCCACTGGCTTTTTTCCCATCTCCCCTTTGCCTCTCTTGGCGACTGGCTGTGCAATTACCTGCCACCCAAATCATGAACCTGAGAATCACTTTCATGATGCTTCCAGCACCCTGTTGACCCCATTCCCACTCTCATCAGTATCATCAGTATCCAAATGTGATGTGTGATGTTACCTGCTTCACGTGTGTTTTCTTGTCCCTTCCTCTCTATCTCTTGGAGTTATTCACAAGGACAATTACAACAGGATCTTCACTGGCCTTCCAGCGCAACCTTCTCTTCAATCCAAATTTCATGAAGATGCTAAGAAAAATCTTCAATCATGAAGTCTATCGTGTTACTTACTGGCTTTAAAAAAAAAAAAAAAGACATCAAGAGGTGTCTCAATGCCTTTAGGACAAATCTTAATTTCTAGAACTGGTCCTTAAAGTCTGACCAAACCTAACCTTACACTGTGGGCCATTTGAACCTTTCCTCATCTCCAGGGTTACTGTGTCTGGTGTGGTCACTGGCACAACTCTAGGGGGCGCCATGCACTCCGGCAGTCTATGTGACAGATGTTCTCTCTGCCTGAAATTTCCTTCCCTGCCTGTCCTTTAAAAGGCAATTTTTCTTGAATTTCTCCAACTACTTTACTTCCTTGAAATTGGAGCCCTTCTTCCTCTCCGTGGACTCTCTGCCTTTACCTATTTCATTCATCTACTTACTTTCCAACTCTCCAATCTTAAGTGCTTGTTTCCATGTTTCTTTGTCTCCTTTTCCTGCCTACCCCTCACTGAAAAGTAATCCCCTGGAACACAGACGCTGTTTTGTTTGTTTTTATAACCCTTACATTTAGCACTTTACCTGGTCCAGAGAGGCACTTAATAATCAGTCTAAGAGTGCGTGAGTGAATGCATGAATGCAATACAATGAACTCGGGTTGGTTCAGGCAATACTGGGTTTCTTTCTTTCTTTGTTTTTTTTTTTTTTCAGATGGAATCTTGCTCTGTCGTCCAGGCTGGGGTGCAGTGGCACGATCTCAGCTCACTGCAACCTCCATCTCCTAGGTTCAAGCAATTCTCCTACCTCAGCCTCCTGAGTAGCGGGGATTACAGGCGCCCGCCACCACGCCTAGCTAATTTTAGTAGAGACAGAGTTTCACCACCTTGGCCAGGCTGGTCCCGAACTCCTGACCTCAGGTGATCCGCCTTGGCCTTGGCCTCCCAAAGTGCTGGGATTACAGGCATGAGCCACCACGCCCAGCCAACCCTGGGTTTCTGTTTACATTTTTTTCTGTGGATCTTGACTGTGTTTCCTTCTATGCTAGCCCAGGCTAGCCTAATAACACCTGCCCCTCCCAACTGTTTTCTAGTTGATTTACTTATAGCTTCTGTCCCTAGCAGGATCTGGCTTTCTCCTGGAGCAAGTGTATCTGCCACTACATACTATCTGCTCCCTTGTATCCTATTTCCCTTCTTCTGTGGGGACGACTAAGGGTTTACCATGGCTGCAGCGCAATTGGCAGCTGTCAGAATCAAAACTCATTAATAAAAATATGATAATGCTTCAAAGTACATTACATTACTCCTTCAAAGTCTTTTGTGAACATTATCTTATTAATCATCACAATAGCTCAGGGGAAGATAAACATTGTTGGTTATCTTACCTCAATCATATTTTGAAGGAACTGTTTTTTTCTTGTTATTGTTTGATTATGCTATGAAATCTGGATAGCAATTTTCATATTGGCTATTTGGATATAATTTGATATGCTGATGTAAAATTTCCCTGGATCAGTAAGGTGGTTTTTATTTTTATTTTAGATGTCTCACTCGTACTCTTTTAGAATTCTTTCCAGAGAGCTGAGCAAAGAATAACAAGCAAAAGACTCAGATATTTCTGCTCAGGGGTTGAAATTTTCTGGGTATCTTGAGGCTCATTAAATCATTGGTTCATGATGTAGAAAAGCAAAAGATGAGTTACTCGTACACATGGTAGGTGCTAAAATAACAGTTGAATGACTGAATGAAGTATTAATTTAAAACCTGGAAGTTTAAATAAGGGGCTTATGTAAAAAATTAGTATCCTAGTCAGGAATTCCATTTGTAACCAGTATCAAACAGCTAAAAGAGAATTCTTTTAGGAGAGGAATTTTACTTAGGAAACTGGTTTAAAAAATTTACTCGGTTGTTCTGTCCCCACCTCACCTCTAGCATCCTATGTTTACTTTTCTCATAGTGCTTATCACACATTTTATCATGTATTTGTTTACGACTTTAGTTTCCCTTAGATGGCAGGAACCACTTCTGCATGACACACAATGGTAACTCAATAAATGACTGTTGAATGGAAAAAAAAGAAATTAACCAGAGAAATCTTTCCTGTAAAAAGTAAAAAGTGGAATAAGTTCAATTTCAAAGTTACAGGAAGAGATGGCGTAAGCACTGGGCACTACATTCAAGTTGGGCTTCAGGTGTCCTCAGTGTGCCTTGTGTGAAGAATTTGAAATCTTCCAACAACTCAGCAACAAGCTGTACCACCTCTGGAAGATTTTCTTCTTTCAAGAGATGAGCGATGTCACAGATGACATGGGCACTTTCTATGTTCTAAGATGGAGTCTTATTTCGTGGGAATGTCTGGGGTGGAGTGGCCCTCAGTACAACTATACCTGTTCATCTCTAGTGTTGGGACAGTGTCCTAGAGGGAGGTTTCATGAGGTTTACCTCAAATTTTTTTCCAGGCCAAACAAACATTTTTGACTTCACAGATTACTGTCAACATTATGTCCACCCCATAAGGACAGACTAAAAGGCGAGGCTGAAGTCAGGCTGTGGTGAAATCAGGCATCTGTCTTTTCTGATCACAGTAGTTTTGTGGCATGAGGTGTGGAGCTGAGTGGAAGGGTGGGACATTTCTCCCGCCTGTACTTCCTCTTCCTGGTCAAGCGCACACACTTCCCACTGGCACTCTGTCTTCCCACCCTTCTTACTGTTACTCCAGGAAGTGCCAGTGCCCAGCACCAGCTTCTGAAAACCCCCTCAGTTTAAAAACACTCCCGAACCCTTCCTCCAACCTCCAGGAAATTGTGACCCATTATTAAGAAATGCCCGAGTAGAACACGTCGGCTTCTAAATGCCACCTTTTAAGATTTGGAGATAAAACACTGTCATAGTTTTAAAAAATCTTGTTCACTCTTGCCTTTTCTCTTTCAATAAGACAGTTGGTGTTGACATCCTTTATAGAGGAAACATAACAAAGAGGATTAAAAGTGGTTCGAAAGTCCGATGAGGAATGTATACTTTCAACAACTCTGTGCTGTAGAGGGAAGAATCTTAGCCAATGGCTTTCCAGAAAAGTGATTATGCTTTAAAAACAAAATTCAAATCCTTAATAAGTCTAGGTTCCTCAGCTTCAGCTCTTAAGCGTGCATTAGTGCTCACACTAGCATCTGTTTCATTCTTTTAACAAAATAACATTGTTTTGATGAAAATCTGTGCCTCAGTTGGCCATGTTTTGCGCAGCAGTTTTAGATTGGGTATTCAGAGTGATGATAACTGTGATTGCTTTCCTAAGTAGTCGGCTCATCATGAATATCCCCAGTGTGGAAACTTCTTTCAGGGAGATTTCTGTAGCTTTCAGGGCCCTGGAACTCTTTGTGTAACTTGATATTCAATGGACTTCTTTCTCAAGCCCCGGAACCATATGTTTAAAGGAAAACCCTGGACTAGCTCATGGTGTGGGTGGAGAAGCCCAAAAAGCTGATGGATGATAAGCAGGTAGGAAAGGCAGCCCCTCCCTTCACTCCTGGCAGCTCCCCTGGGAGCTGGACTCTCTCTGTCCTGAGATGGGGAAATCTGGTAATCGGTAAATCAATTGGTTTCTAGAATTTCTGAAGCTCTTCCTCAGAAACTGAAGCAACCACAGTTTGAAAACTACTACAGCAAAGCAATTAGGAGATTAAATAGAATTTCCCAAATGGTTCACTTTCCTTCTAAAAGTTACAAACATTCCCTATTCTGGAGGAATAATTGGACCCACGAAGCTTGGAAGGCTGGTTTTAGAGCTGGAAAGTTTTGTGTTCAAATATCCGTTACCTTCTTCTGAGAAGACAGGCTTGTACTTGGATTGTGATTCTGTTCCACATCTTTGAGATAAACTTCATTTGATTTATCAGGTCATTCCTTAGCTTTCTGAGTTGCCAAATTAGTTGGAATGGGATTATTTTATTTTTAAAGCATCAACTATTAGACTAAACTTGGAGGTCCAACAAAGTTGTCTCTGTGTGCCTTGGTTTCCCCCATTTCTAATCTCTCTGCAATCCAAGGTGTTAATTACAATTCTAGCTCTGTCATTAATAGGGCAGTTACTTAACCTCTTCGGATTCAATTTTCTCTACTTTGAAATAAACAGTCGCTGGACTGAGATGATCGATAAGGCCTTTTTAATTGTTAACAATTGATGATTACTTGAGGTTTCGTCTTCCACGGCCACACAGCCATGTCACAGTGCCCTATAATCACACAGGCCCCCCTTCTCTTAGACTGCAATACACCTGACCCTGAGGTTGTACCACACAGTGGCCCAGCGGCTTGAGAGGCGTGTCCAAGTTTCACCTCAGTCTTAAAAATTCTTTCCTTTCCAGATGCTTTGAAATGTTGCCACTGGAGACCCAAGTTTAAATATTATTCTCTCCAGTACAATTCTTGGACAGATAACACATTAAATCATTAACAAGTTCTATGAATTGTTGTTATTTCTCCCATGACAGGAAGACCCTGGAGAAGTGGGAGAACTAGGATAGACAGGGAGGTGGTGGTGGTGGTGAGGGAGGGAGGCTGAGCCAAGGCTTTTGAGGCAGAAGTAACCAAGTTCAACTCTTGGATCTATTTATAAGCTGTGTGACTGTGGGTTAATGATTTAAGCATTGGGTCTCAGTTTCTATATCTATAAGGTTGTAGTATTTACCTATGGAGGGCTGTCGTGAAGACTGAATTCAATATTGTGTAAGCATCTAGTGTACAGTAGGCACTCACTAAATGGAACTATTACCATGACTTCATAATTTTACCCACAGCTAGATCTGCAATTAAGTGTTCTGATCACCTATTTGATAACAAAACTCAAATAGAAGCTCTGGTATTCAAGGGACAAGCAGACATACCTTCCCGCTTGAAGAACAACTTTTTCTTTCATAACCCCTCTGTGCCTGTGGCACAGTGAGGCTCGGATGCCAAGAAGCGCTTGTTCTCTGATCTTCCTCACGCTCTCTCCAATACCTCTGAGTTGCTTGGCACATGTTTTGAAACGTGAAAATGGGATGGCACTTTCTAAACAGTAAAATCATTATGTTAAAAGCTCATTTGATTTTCTTCCATTTGAATGTGAACTACAGTGCTCGAGATCTTCTTTGTTTTTGTTAGGCAGTGGGTTTTCTCTCTCTCCCTTTTTATAATCTGTCTTCCATTAGAAAAGTATTTTTTGATTGCTTGCATGGTTTATTTTGTGGAAATAAGAGTCTATTGTTCTATCAGGGGAAAAAAATATCCACCGCAATAACCATTTAGGACAAGGAGAAGGAAGGAAGGTATTTTGGAGAAAAATAATTCCTTTCCCATATTTCTCTTAAGTTGTATATCTTGGAACTAGTTTTCCATTATAAGAACCTTCTCTTTTGTTTATGAAAAAAAAAATCTCTAAGAAGTCAAAACCCATAGGATTTGCTCTTTTTCCTAACTAATTTCCAAGCAAGATGCAAAACTGCCATTAAGAATCTCTGTTCCTTGTCCAGTCCAATTAAAATTTTTTTTGTTTAGAAGTTACAAAAGATTTAAAAAACATTTTAAAGGACGCTTCTTAAAAAGTTGACTCCCCTTGGGAACTTGAAAATCAGCTTTTTAAAAAGGGCTTCTGAGCCGTCTCTGAAATTTCTTCTTGAATAGCATTATACTGTCTTCCTAGCAAGGAGTGGTTTGATCTAGCTTTCCAACAGTGTGATGATGGAGGTATGAGCTAGTCAGATCGTGTACCCAATTTGGGGGTTTTATTCACAGCTTTCATTTTAGTTCACCATATGGATTGTGGAGTTAGATTCTTTTAATGGAGATTATTTAATTTTCTCCATTTAGAAATATTTTTTACTGAGGCATATTTAAAAATTTTCTTGTATGTATCTCAGGTGTGTTAGTGTTTTTCCTCTGCAAATAGATGCTAAATTCCACATAGCTGGAGGACCCTGAATAATGTTCTTTGGAATTTCCTATGGTACTTGGTCCCTTTGTGGCTGCTGCATAAATATTATAGTAGTCCATTTATTGGTTGATTATCTGTTAGTGCAATCTGTAATCCACTAGAAAATTAGAAAGAAGGATGAGGCTCTCTATACTCAACTCAGCTAATAAGGAAGAATTTCTAAAGCAAAATATCCATGAATTTCTCTACCCCTTTTACACACTGCTTCCCTCCTGATTAGGTAAGAGCTATTAAAAAAAAAAAAAAAGAAAGAAAGAAAGAAAAAAAGATATGAGGACGACAGAGTTCAGTTCAGATTAATTTTTTTTTTTTTGAGATGGAGTCCTTCTCTGTTGCCCGGGCTGGAGTGCAGTGGCCAGATCTCAGCTCACTGCAACCTCCGCCTCCCGGGTTTACACCATTCTCCTACCTCAGCCTCCCAAGTAACTGGGATTACAGGCACCCGCCATCTCGCCGGGCTAGTTTTTTGTATTTTTTAGTAGAGACGGGGTTTCACCGTGTTCGCCAGGATGGTCTCGATCTCCTGACCTCGTGATCCACCCTTCTCGGCCTCCCAAAGTGCTGGGATTACAGGCTTGAGCCACCACGCCCGGCCCAGACTAATGTTTTGAATGATTGAGAAAGATCTCAGATCTTCTTGTGTTGGATCTGCTGATTGTAGCTTCATTGCATTCTCATTAAGCCAGCAGAGAGACATAGCTTCTGGGTGATTTACAGCAATACTTTCCTCTATTAAAAGAGATAAACAAGAATTGGCTGAATTTATATTTCACTGTATTTTGTTGAATTCTCTTTTAATAGAAGAATGCAATCAGACATATTTATTGAGGTTAGTTTGTGAGAGGGCATCAGCATTCATCTAATCGACCTCCAAGGATCAGAGAGTTCACATGGTTTTTATAAGGTCAAACATCTGGCCAGGACCATAACAGGACTAGATACTTTGTCTTCAGTGATCCCTTGGTATGCACGGGGGATTGGCTCCAGGATCCCCTGCAGATATCAAAATCCACAGATGCTCAAGTCCCTGATATAAAATGGCATAGTATTTGTATATAATCGAATACCTCTTTCTTTATACTTTATTTTATTTTTGAGATAAGGTCTAGCTCTGTTGTTCAGGCTGGAGTACAGTAATGCAATCATAGCTCACTGTAGTCATGAATTCCTGGGCTCAGGCAATCCTCCTGCCCCAGCCTCTCTAGTGTCTAGGACCATAGGTCCTGCCACCATACCTGGCATATATATATATATATATTCAATATATGTGTTGCAGAGACGGAGTGTCACTTTGTTGCCCAAGCTGGTTTTGAACTCCTGGCTTCAAGAGGTGTTCGACTTCAGCCTTTCAAAATACTGGGATAACAGGTGTGAACCACTGTGCTCAGTCTACCTCCTCTAGACTTTAAATAATCTCTCGGTTACTTAACATACCTAATACAAATGCCTACATATCATTTCATTCACATGGATTCACTATAGTACTTAGTGCATGGCAAATTCAAGTTTTGCTTTCTGGAACTTTGTGGAATAAATACTTTCAACCCATGGTTGGCTGAATCCATGGATGAGGAACCCGTGGATAGAAGGGGTGACTGTAGTTTCCCTCCCACCTTACTTCAACACTTCTCTTTGATAAATAAAGACCAGCTTACTTTTTTTTTTTTTTGCTGTGATTAATTTTTCCCTTTTTACTCTGATCAATGTTGCTTACTTATAAAATTATGTGCTGGTAATGAAGATATTTCACATTTCCACCTGTAACTCTTACGGAATTTAATGTTGAAAGTTAGATAAAAATGTGAGGCACTTTAGGCTACTTAGCAGAAATGTGCATATTCTTGAGATAAAAAAAAGAAAGAAAGAAAGAAAGAAAGAAAGAAAGAAAGAAAGAAAGAAAAGAAAGGAAGGAAGGAAGGAAGGAAGGAAGGAAGGAAGGAAGGAAGGAAGGAAGGAAGGAAGGAAGGGGACAATCATGGAAAAAAGCCAAAAAGCAAATATCTACCATTTGTTTTCCAATCACATCATGTTTATAAATTTAAATGTGTCTAACAATGAACACAGGATTTTAAGGAGATATATAAGAAATAGCTCTGATGAAGCCAAATAACACAGGCTTGTTATTGTTCCCATCACCACAGTTTGAAAGGTGTGGCAGGAGAAAGCGAACAGAGAATCTCAGATGAAACACAATATTGATATTTGGCATGCTCAGATCATTTTCCACCCAAAGATATGAAATCACTTTACCCACAGTCATTACGCCTCCCCACCAAGGCCAGCCCTTGGTACCGCCGGGAGGTCAGTGGAGATTGACTTTGGCATCTCCAGACTCCCCATGCTGTACCCCTTTTCCTTTGTGATGCCGCTCTTATTATTCCTCTAAGTTGGTTTAATGACCACCTGCCATAAGGCACTTGCCATTGACTTAAGAAAGCGGATTCCCAGGCACCATGCTGATCTACTGAATCAGACTATCTGTGAGTGGAGTCTAGCAATCTGCATTTTAAACAGATTTATGACCTGTACATTGAGCTTTGAAAACTACTGAGCTGGCCGGGCACGGGAGCTCATGCCTGTAATCCTAGCACTTTGGGATGCTAAGGTGGGGTGGGAGTTGCTTGAGTCCAAGAGATCAAGGCTGCCGTGAGCCGTGATTGCACCCCTGTACTGGCCACAGTACAGTATCTGCCTGGGTGACAGAGTGAGACCCTGTCTCAAAAACAAAACAAAAAACTCCTGACTTATAAAATATAAACCTCCTTACCTGTAAAATTATGTGATGGTAATGAAAAAATCTTTCCCATTTCCACCTGTAACTCTTACGGAATTTAAAGTTAGATAAAAATATGAGGCACTTTAGGCTACTTAGTGGATAATAACAACCACTCCAGCTTCCCAGAGGTTTGTGTTTTTCTATCTGACAAATCCACTCTTTTGAAGTGTACAGAGCAGATGTAATTTAATATAAGTGCTCACCAAAGATATAAGAAAAGCTTCTCTTTTTCTTTTTTTTAATTTAAATTTTTTTTTTTTTTTTTTTTTTTTTTTTTTTTTTTTTGCAGGGCCTCACTCCATCGCCCAGGCTGGAGTGTAGTGGTGCTATCATGGCTCACTGCAGCCTCCACTTCTGGGGCTCAAGCAATAGTCCCACCTCAGCCTCCTGACTAGCTAGGACTACAGGCACGTGCCACCATGCCTGGCTAATTTCTGAAATATTTTGCAGAGATGAGGTCTCACTATGTTTCCCAGACTATTATTGACCTTCTGAGCTCACATGATTCTCCTGCCTCGGCCTCTCAATGTGCTGTGATTACATGTGTGCCTACCATATATATATATATATTTTTATGATTAAAATTTTTTATTTTTGGTAGAGACAGGGTCTTGCTATGTTGCCCAGGCTGGTCTCAAACTCCTGGTCTCAAGTGATCCTCCTACCTTGGCCTCCCAAAGTGCTGGGATTACAGGTGTAAGCCACCATGCCTGGCCCAGAATATACTCTTTACTGGTGCTGTGATACCTGCTAAGCTCAAGGCAAACTCTGTTAATTGAGGACATCTCAAGTCTCATTTTTAAATATTTGAGCTCAATTTTGTTGACAGTTATTGTCTTTTGCCCTCCATTCATGTTAGCTTTCTTTTCAAATAATTTTATGGCAAAACTCTCTAATATATCCATCTCAGTTTATAATTCTCTTGATTGTTGTACAAATTTTATGCCATAAAATCATAGGCCTTTTCAGTTTATTTTTACCTTATACAAAATATAAATTTATTCAATAAAAAAGAAGCTCTAGGAAAATATGTTCCAGAAAGGTAAGGCAGTCTAGAACACAATTACAAAATTTCACAATCAGATCTTGTATAAGAAATGGGGTAATCACTGAATATATTCATTTTCTCCTTGCTTTTGTAGGTATCAATGTCAATGCTTTCATATTTATAAGCTTTATTTCAATTTTGAAATTTGTGAAAAGTCTAAAAAATTGAAGATTTTTTGGTTTTTCACCGATTGACTATTTTGTTTAAAGACTTTCTGCTGATTCCAAACAAAATACAACCAAAATTTAAATGGTTCATTTACAATAAGCACAATACCATTGTAGAACAGTTTGATTTACAAAGTAATATTTCAAAAGATACTTCTAAACTCCAGTTTATGTCAGGCAGTAAAGAAATAATTACTGCTATGCTGAAATATTTTTAATATTTATTTAGTAGTCCAGTTACTTTCAGTAAATATAAAAATGTTTCCATTATGGTCAGTATACTATTACACACTTTTGTATGCAATTTTGGTGCTCAAAAGAGTGAGAGTAGTCTCTTTCTCTCTCTCTCTCTTTTTTTTTTTTTTTTTGATGGAGTCTGGCTCTGTCAGGCTCTGTCGCCCAGGCTGGAGTGCAGTGGTGTGATCTCAGCTCACTGCAGCCTCCGCCTCCCGGGTTCAAGTGATTCTCTTGCCTCAGTCTCCTGAGTAGCTGGGATTACAGATGTGCATCACCATGCTCGGCTAATTTTTGTATTTTTAGTAGAGACAGGGTGTCACCATGTTGGCCAGGCTGGTCTCAAACTCTTGACTTCAAGTGATCCACTTGCCTCAGTCTCCCAAAGTGCTGGGATTACAGGCATGAGCCACCATGCCCAGCCATAGAACACATTTTTTTTTTAAAAATTATTATTATACTTTAAGTGCTAGGGTACATGTGCACAACATGCAGGTTTGTCACATATGTTGGTGTGCTGCACCCATTAACTCGTCATTTACATTAGATATATCTCCTGATGCTATCCCTTCCCCCTCCATCCTCCACCATCACCCCTCCCCACAATAGGCCCAGTGTGTGATGGTCCCCTTCCTGTGTCCAGGTGATCTCATTGTTCAATTCCCACCTATGAGTGAGAGCATGTGGTGTTTGGTTTTCTGTTCTTGTGATAGTTTGCTGAGAATGATGGTTTCCAGCTGCATCCATGTCCCTACAAAGGACATGAACTCATCCTTTTTTATGGCTGCATAGTATTCCATGGTGTATATGTGCCACATTTTCTTAATCCAGTCTGTCACTGATGGACATTTGGGTTGATTCCAAGTCTTTGCTATTGTGAATAGTGCTGCAATAAACATACATGTGCATATGTGTGCATGTATCTTTATAGCAGCATGATTTATAACCCTTTGGGTGTATACCTAGTAATGGGAAGGCTGGGTCAAATGGTATTTCTAGTTCCAGATTCTTGAGGAATTGCCACACTGTTTTCCACAATGGTTGAACTAGTTTACAATCCCACCAACAGTGTAAAAGTGTTCCTATTTCTCCACATCCTCTCCAGCACCTGTTGTTTCCTGACTTTTTAATGGTCACCATTCTAACTGGTGTGAGATGGTATCTCATTGTGGTTTTGATTTGCATTTCTCTGACGGCGAGTGATGATGAGCATCTTTTCATGTGTCTATTGGCTGTATGAATGTCTTCTTTTGAGAAGTATCTGTTCATATCCTTTGCCCACTTTTTGATGGGGTTGTTTGTTTTTTTCTTGTAAATTTGTTTGAGTTCTTTGTAGGTTTTGGATATTAGCCCTTTGTCAGATGAATAGATTGCAAAAATTTTCTCCCATTCTGTAGGCTGCCTGTTCACTCTGATGGTAGTTTCTTTTGCTGTGCAGAAGCTCTTTGGTCTAATTAAAGATCCCATTTGTCAATTTTGGCTTTTGTTGCTGTTGCTTTTGGCGTTTTAGACATGAAGTCCTTGCCCATGCCTATGTCCTGAATGGTATTACCTAGGTTTTCTTCTAGGGTTTTTATGGTTTTACTCCTAACATTGAAGTCTCTAATCCATCTTCAATTAATTTTTGTATAAGGAGTAAGGAAAGGATCCAGTTTCAGCTTTCTACTTATGGCTAGCCAATTTTCCCAGCACCATTTATTAAATAGGGAATCCTTCCCCCATTTCTTGTTTTTGTCAGGTGTGTCAAAGATCAGATGGCTGTAGATGTGTGGTATTATTTCTGAGGACTCTGTTCTGTTCCATTGGTCTATATCTCTGTTTTGGTACCAGTACCATGCTGTTTTGGTGACTGTAGCCTTGTAGTATAGTTTGAAGTCAGGTAGTGTGATGCCTCCAGCTTTGTTCTTTTGACTTAGGATTGTCTTGGCAATGCGGGCTCTTTTTTGGTTCCATATGAACTTTAAAGCAGTTTTTTCCAATTCTGTGAAGAAACTCATTGGTAGCTTGATGGGGATGGCATTGAATCTATAAATTACCTTGGGCAGTATGGCCATTTTCATGATATTGATTCTTCCTATCCATAAGCATGGTATGTTCTTCCATTTGTTAGGGTCGTCTTTTATTTCACTGAGCAGTGGTTTGTAGTTCTCCTTGAAGAGGTCCTTTACATCCCTTGTAAGTTGGATTCCTAGGTATTTTATTCTCTTTGAAGCTATTGTGAATGGGAGTTCATTCATGATTTGGCTCTCTGTTTGTCTGTTACTGGTGTATAAGAATGCTTGTGATTTTTGCACATTGATTTTGTATCCTGAGACTTTGCTGAAGTTACTTATCAGCTTAAGGAGATTTTGGGCTGAGATGATGGGGTTTTCTAAATATACAATCATGTCATCTGCAAACAGGGACAATTTGACTTCTTCTTTTCCTTACTGAATACCCTTTATTTTTTTCTCTTGCCTGACTGCTCTAGCCAGAACTTCCAACACTATGTTGAATAGGAGTGATGAGAGAGGGCATCACTGTCTTGTGCCAGTTTTCATAGGGAATGCTTCCAGTTTTTGCCCATTCAGTATGATATTGGCTGTGGGTTTGTCATAAATAGCTCTTATTATTTTGAGATACGTTCCATCAATACCAAATTTATTGAGAGTTTTTAGCATGAAGGGCTGTTGAATTTTTCAAAGACCTTCTCTGCATCTATTGAGATAATCATGTGGTTTTTGTATTTGGTTCTGTTTATATGCTGGATTACATTTATTGATTTGCGTATGTTGAACCAGCCTTGCATCCCAGGGATGAAGCCCACTTGACCATGGTGGATTTGGTTTGCCAGTGTTTTATTGAGGATTTTTGCATCGATGTTCATCAGGGATATTGGTCTAAAATTCTCTTTTTTTGTTGTGTCTCTGCCAGGCTTTGGTATCAGGATGATGTTGGCCTCATAAAATGAGTTAGGGAGGATTCCCTCTTTTTCTATTGATTGGAATAGTTTCAGAAGGAATGGTACCAGCTCCTCCTTATACCTCTGGTAGAATTCCCTGTGAATCCATCTGGTCCTGGACTTTTTTGGGTTGGTAGGCTATTAATTATTGCCTCAATTTCAGAGCCTGCTATTGGTCTATTCAGGGATTCAACTTCTTCCTGGTTTAGTCTTGGGAGAGTGTAAGTGTCCAGGAAATTATCCATTTCTTCTAGGTTTTCTAGTTTATTTGCATAGAGGTGTTTATAGTATTCTCTGATGGTAGTCTGTATTTCTGTGGGATCAGTGGTGATATCCCCTTTATCATTTTTTATTGCGTCTATTTGATTCTTCTCTCTTTTCTTCTTTATTAGTCTTGCTAGAGGTCTATTAATTTTGTTGATCTTTTCAAAAACTCAGCTCATGGATTCGTTGATTTTTGGAGAGTTTTTTGTGTGTCTCTATCTCCTTCAGTGCTGCTCTGATCTTAGTTATTTCTTGCCTTCTGCTAACTTTTGAATGTGTTTGCTCTTGCTTCTCTAGTTCTTTTAATTGTGATGCTAGGGTATCAATTTTAGATCTCTCCTGCTTTCTTTTGTAGGCATTTAGTGCTATAAATGTCCCTCTACACACTGCTTTAAATGAGAATACGCTTTTTAATCATGACACTATGCTCCACCAAAATTTGTTTCCGTATTATAATCACGAAAACAAATAATTTGATTTTTAAAGTTGAACTTTAACGGAATTTGCAATAACACTCACAATGATGTCAAATATTTCATCCTTTACAGAATGACCCTCTAAAAATGTTGCTATATTCCATAGAATGAACTAAATAACTAAACCATTGATGAAATTAACTTACTTGATTTTTTTTCTTGTGAGACAGAGTTTCCTTCTGTCACCCAGGCTGGTGTACATTGACATGATCTCAGCTTACTGCAACCTCTGCCTCCTGGGTTCAAATGATTTTTGTGCCTCAGCTTCCTGAGTAGCTGAGATTACAGGCATGCACCACCATGCCCAGCTAATTTTTTTGTATTTTTAGTAGAGAAGGGGTTTCACCATGTTGGTCAGGCTAATCTAGAAATACCAGCTTCAAGCAATCCACCTGCTTGGTCTCCAAAAGTGCTGGGATTGTAGGTGTGAGCCACCATGCTCAATCCTAACTTATTTGACTTTTTAATTTGGAGTATCTAATAGTACTGATAAAAAGCAGGCATCATTTTAATGTTCGCAAAACTCTTTTGCTAATGAAATCAATCCATTATTAGGTATCACTTCACTTTTCACAAATGTAAAAGAAAACTTGGAATGGAAATGGGCAAAATTTATTTATAAGAACATTTGATCAAAATGAAAAGTATGCCTCATAGAGTGATATGCAAATGCATTTTCTACAGCTACAGAGGTAAACTTGTTTCTGGGCATAGACTTTTAAAACTCATTATTTAACTCTTACAATGGATGCTGATTTTTTTCACTTATGTGTCTTCTGTTTGGGGCCCCCATGATAGATGTTAATGACAACAAACCTTTTGTGAAATTTACATTCAGTGTTAATGTCAACAAACATTCTTCACTAAGTGTTTTCTGAGAAGTGAAAATTCAGAACTTAATTTTTCATTGAACATGGCATTTTCATTATTTAGTTCATTGTTACCAAAAGAGTTTACTGAAAATTAGAAAGAGCTGTATCACACAAAAAAATAAATAAATAGATGTATGCTATTTAGATGCTTTAAGGTAGGACTACTCCATTTCCATTCCTTTATGTATTTCAACTATGTCTAGTCTATGATTTCTCACATTCCTTGACGACACTGCCATTTGGAGACCTGGCAACTTTGTGATTCTTAGTCCATGGTGTAGGCCACAGATGAACTGGCTGGTACAGCAAAACCTAGCAAAGCAGCAGCTGCACCTGGAAGAAGCAGTTAGTTGTCCTCAGCTGCTCATGTGTGAGCATCTTTGTTTTACCAGCCAGCAAATGGTATACGGTTCCTGAAGGCAAGGTGGTACTTCCAATCCTTGACAAAAGAGTCAAGGAAAAAGAGATGAGTTATCGCTGCTTTCAGATTTTATGAAATGTTAAAATGAGAATTCTGTTCACTGAGCATCTGGCTCATACACTGTAAGCTGGGCCTATGACAGTTGCTTAAAGTACAAAATGAGAGGTTGCTCACAGCCATTCCAACTTATTTCAATGCATCTATTACTATAGTAATATTACCTCATTCTAAAGAGTGAAAAAAAACCTGGGACAAATGCTAAACCAGACACTATACCAGGACAACAGGTATAAAACAGGAGTGTTCTGTGGAAACTGGTACCTCTGGTCACCTTAGTTATGAAAAGAAGCGGAGCTATGGAGCTGTAACTCAAGGAAGATATAGGGTCAAGGGAATGTGTTTATTTTGTTGTTTCTAAGGTGAAAGAGCTAGGAAGTACTCTGAATATTACAGGATTTGGGATAAAATCCATTTATTGGAGACTAGAACCTTCAAGAAGACCTTTTCTGGCAGATGCCATCCTTGAAATAGTTTTGAAGAATAGAATAGTAGCGACCTGAGGAAAGTCTGAGGATGGATCATTGCAGTGGAGGGACAAGCTTATAAAGACATGTTAACTGCAGTGAAACCCTAAGAATAGAAGCTCACTTCTTGGGAGAATGTACATAGAGGAGCAGAGAAACGGATCAATGAAAGGCTCCTGAGAAATGTAATGGTAGAGAAGAAAAAAAAGAATCAGCTAGGCAGATTGAGAGAAGTCAAAGTCAGAAAAGCATGGCATCACTGAAGCCAAAGAGGAATTTTGCATGAGAGAGAATGGCCCACAGAGTCAAGTGCAGTAGAAGGGCAGGAATGTGTGGCATTACCTGCAAGGAGTAGGAGGCGGCCTAAGATGAGAACACATGCTAATGGAAGAGCAGACTGTGAAGCTTGGCTGCAAAAGATAAGGAGAAAATAAGGCATCCATCAGCAGAGGGCACATGATCCTGGGACAGTGCCATTGTTGTTGCTTCAGGGTGAGAGGCTTCAGTCTGTTTTTATACTGAGAGAAAGGATTAAGTAGAAACAGACAGGTTCAAGAAATAAAAGAGGAGATATTGTTAGAGAAAAGCCTCAAAGGAGACCAAAAGGGATGACAAGGGCCAGTGAGGAGGGCTGTTTTTGAACTTGATGATAAAATTACAATTTGCAATTATAAGTTTGTTTAAATGTTTACTTATTTATTGTTTTTGCCACCAATTACAGAGTAAGCTCAGGAGAACTGGTTCTATTTCTATTTTATTTTAATCATTGTGTATCTAGTGCCTAGTGTACTTGTTAAGTGCTCAGTTTATTTTTGCAAATGAATCCGTGAATTTAAAAAATCTTTCATTTTCTGAGGCTAAAGGAGACTTCAAAATACTGGATTGGACATTCCAACAAAAATTATAATAAATATAAGCATACCATATAAATAGTAAATCATACTCCAATCTTTAGTGGTTATTTTTATTCACAGAATGGTGTTACACAGACAGTAATTCAACCCTAGGAGGTTGAAATTTTGCCCTCAATATATATATACACATTATTCTTTCTAATTATTTCAATAACTGCATGCTAAAGGAGTGGTACTGTTTTTACTGATGAGAAAAATCAGCAGTTTGCCTGAGACAGTCTCAAACCCAGTAGGTGGTAAGGTAGGATTTGAACCCCATTTGGTTATCTTTCAAAGTCTAGATTTACATTCTCCCACAGATGCTCTGTAGATTCATCATTTTCAGTTATTTCTGGACATTTTGATGTTTCTTTGTACTGTAAAGCATTTTTCAGATGATTGACAATTGGCTGAAATGCACACTAGAATGTAAACTCCACAAGGGCAAGGATTCGTGTGTGTATGTGTCAGTTTTATTCTCTGCAATGTGCAGTCATTTGTAGGTATCCAAGGGGTATTGGTTCTAAGACATTGTTGGATACCAAAATCTGTGAATGCTCAAGTCCCTGATATAAAATGGCGTCGTATTTGTGTATAACCTATGCACATCCTCCCATATGCTTTAAATCACCTCTAGATTACTTATAACACCAAATACAATGTAAATACTATGTAAATAGTCATTATATTGTATTGTTTAGGGAATAATGACAAGAAATAAAGTCTAAGTATGTTCACTATATGTTCAGTACAGACACAACCATCCAATTAAAATAAATATTTTTGGTCTGTGGTTGGTTAAATCCACAAATGCAGAACCCAAAGATACAGAGGGCTGGCTGTACTCCTAGCATCTGGAGTGATATCTGTGCCATGGTAACTGCTTAACAAATATTTGTTGAGTTGGAGTAAGAATGAATAAAATACTCCGGAAGGAGCTCCCTTCTTCTAGGTTAAGTTTTGAAGTCTGCTAAAATATATGCTTCTAGGGGAGGTACTAGTTTCCACTCTTGCTGTTCATTGAATAAATAATGTCAGGGTAGGGAGTAGAAAAAAATTTGAGGAGAGGACCTAAGGACACTGAGGTGCGAATAAGCATGGTTTCGTGGATACAGTGGTTAATTTTATGTATCAACTTGCCTGGGCTATGTGGTGCCCAGATGTCTGATGAAACTATTTCTCTGAGGGTGTTTCTGGAAGAGATTAGCATTTGAATTTGTGAAGTGAATAAAGTTGATGGCCCTTCCCAAGGTAGGTGTTCATCATCCAATTCCTTAAAGGTCTGAAGAGAACAAAAGTCAGAGTAAGGTTTTCTCCCTCTGTCTCAGTGCTTGAACTGGGACATTGATTTTTCCTGCTGTCAGTGTTCATGGTTTTCAGGCCTTCAGACTCAGACTGGAATTGACACTATCAACTCTCTGGCTGTCAGGCCTTCAAACCACACCACTGGCTTTCCTGTTCCTTCCTTAATTGGGGAAGATTGTGGGACTTCTCAGCTTCCTTAATTGTATAAGTCAATACCTCATAATAAATTATCTATCTATCTATCTATCTATCTATCTATCTATCTATCATCTGTCATCTAGCTATCTGTCTACCTACCTACCTCTCTGTCTCAGTTCTGTATCTGTTTCTCAATTTATGTATCTATCTACCTCCCTGCCTACCTATCTCAGTCCTGTTTCTCTGAAGATCCCTGACTAATACAGTAGAGTTCATCTACTCTGAAGTTTGGCCAAGGCCCAGCATACACTGCCAGTCTTGTTGTAGCTTGCCATTAACCATGCCAGTGAGACTTTAACTATGGGTGTTTGAAAATGGTTGGCTAATACTAATCTCTGATCCAATAAGTAAGAACATGGCTACTTAATAAACTTCAAGTTGTATTTCTCGCTATAATAGTTATGATGTTTATTTATAAATAAAACAAATTAATATTTCAAATAAGTGATAGCAACCAATACATATAAACCTGACATGTATTTATATCAGCATAAGACAGTTGCGTATTTATAATGATTCTTTTGATCATTTGACAAATATTTATTTAACATCTTCTATGAGTCAAGCACTACCTTTAATGAGAAGTACACTACTATGCTATTGCTTGTAGACAGAGACTGTTTGATCAAAAAATGACTTTCAAACACAGTAACTGGGAACGAATTACTGGTGCAGATTATCTGAAGTTAATTTGAATTAATTTAAATGCAATGTTTCTGTGCTATCCTTGTTCCCCACCTAACAAATGACTATGTTAGTGTGGGAATTCACTCAGACTCTCACAGTTGGTATAAAGATTATTTTATTATTATTATTATTATTATTTTTGAGATGGAGTTTCACTCTTGTCACCCAGGCTGGAGTGCAATGGCGTGATCTTGGCTCACTGCAACCTCCACCTCCTGTGTTCAAGTGATTCTCCTGCCTCACCCTCCTGAGTTGCTGAGATTACAGGGCCTGCCACCACGCCCAGCTAATTTTTTTGTATTTTTAGTAGAGACAGGGTTTCACCATGTTGGACAGGCTGGTCTCAAACTCCTGACCTCAGGTGATCCACCCACCTTGGCCTCCCAAAGTGCTGAGATTACAGGCATGAGCCACCGGGCCTGGCTAAAACCACCCTTTTCTTAAATTGATATACAAAAATCTTTACTCTGCATTATTCCGTTAGTTACTCATTGCTGAGCAACTCCCACATGCACATGTAAAGAAACCTTGTCTTTTCTCCTGTTAATCTATTTCCAGTTAATTTGCAGGCCCCCAAGCGGTAGAGGAAAAGGTTTTCCTCCCAACATTAACATATTTTTGCCTAGTGATTCACAATAGCTGTAGGTTTTTTAACAATATAGTATGGGAATTCCAAGTTATCCTTAACATTTACAACTTTCTCCAGTGGTTATAGATGATAAAACATCCCAGGAACATAGTGTTTAACACCACCTGGCTTGAATATTGACTGATCCACTTACTAGCTGTGTAACCTTGAGCAAACAAATCAATCTTTCTGTGCCTCAGTTTTCTCACCCATAAAATGAACATAAAGACAGTACTTATTTCATGGAGTGGCTAAGAGGATCAAATAAATGTAAAGCACTTAGAATAGGGGTAGGTGTATAGCAAGGACTCAATTAAATATTATTGTAAGATCTCCATAGGGGCAGAGAAGGGGGTCTTGACCACGTCCCATTCTGGAACTGTCTAAACACTAGTTATCCCCGGTTTCAAATTACTTTAAGTTGCTTCCAGGTCTAAGGAAACATTTCTGAATTGATGTTACTGTTGTGACAAAGAATGTTCTTTTTTTTTCAGGACATTGATGTGTGCCTCTCTATGATGTTTTTTATTTTTCAAAGTAGTTTATGGTTTCTGAATATTTTGGGATTACTATGGAAACTTGTAAGGTTTTGAACCTTCATAACCAAACTAAATGCCAGTACACTTTGAAAGGTTTATTAGTAATGCGAGTGTGAAGCTACTAGTACTGTAAATAATTACAATAATGAAAGTGATTACACACACGAAACGGTTCTTGCAGGCCATTCAGTTTTCCAGAGCTTGGCTTTGACAAGTTAGAAAGGCGGAAAAAAAGAACAGAATAATCTATTTCTAAGTGTACAGAATTTTGCTAATCTTGCTTATCTGAAGTCATAGTCAACACTCATAGTTTTCATAGTGATAATAATGGCTATCATTTATTGGTTACTTACCAAATCCTTGCCAATCTTTCTACAGACATTATCTTGTCTGACCTTTAATACATTCAATAAGATAGATGTTATTAGTTCTGACAAACAAATGAGGAAACTAAGCATTTTAAGGCTAAATTCGTGTATTTAGTAAGTGGTGTTGGTTCTGTTAGAAGTCACCTAGGAGTATCTAACTCTAAAGCCACACTTCTTAACCACCACACTGAACAGCACCCATGGTGATAGTGTTCTTTCAGCATTTAGATAGCTTCTGTAGTTCATCTACAGACAGACTACATATTTAAAATTAAATATGGAGCCATATTTTATTATTAATTTAATATTAAATATAATATTAAAATTAAAATATGGAACAATATTTTAATGCAATAAAAATGTTAAAAATGGGCATGAGTGTATGCCTATATATGGAATATGAATATACACTAATAATGCAAAGAGCTTCACAAAAACTCCTTTATTTTGGCAAATGCAAGGTATATTAATTTCTCCTCTTCATTCTCATTCTCCTCCTTCTTCCTATTCCAATTACCAAAACTACAATTATCCTCTTCCTCCTTCTCCTTTTATTTTTTATTTTTATTTTTGATACAGAGTCTTGCTCTGTCCCCCAGGCTGGAGTGCAGCGGCACAATCACAGCTCACTACAGTCTTAGCTTCCTGGGCTCAAGCTGTTCTCCCACCTGGGATCAAGCGATCCTCCTGCCTTGGTCTCCCAAAACGTTGGAATTACAGGCGTGAACCACCATGCCTAGCTCCTTCTTCTTCTTTTTTTTTTAAACCACTCCACAAAAAGACTAGAGGGACATGAAGAAAGAATATCACTCTGGTTTCAGAGGTTGACCAGATGATATGGAAAGGAATAACTTGCTAAAGCAGAAACACTTTCAACTGCCCTGACATTCACATGCTTTGCCTTGCCAGCATTTGTAGTTACCTGCGTCTTTCTTCTAAAAAATCTCATAGGCTTGTCATAAAGTTGTGACTCAAATATACCCAAATATATTGAAGGGAGCGTGATTAATTTAGGCCTTGCTTATTTGGTGCTTACTTGCTTCTTTTTCCTGTGATGAGCATGAGTTTTCTGAGTCAGCGACTGTGTCCCTTTGCAGTAGGTGGGTGACCTGGCACTTCTCTTTGCTGAATCAGAGGATGCTGCATGCTCACGTTTCCTCTGGGCTGAGTGAATACATGAAACTCTGTCATGCATACTTCTTATTCATGCAACACATCAGGTAACAAGCAGCAGCAAACGTTAATTCCCAGGGAATGCCAGCAGGACGATTCATGCAGAGGAAATAGTTTGTTATAAAGATTCATCTACTGCTAAAGCCTCTTATTCCCCTTCCAAGCTTGTTTCATGTTTAAATATTGCTTATGTGGAAAAAAGCCAGCGATATTTTGAGGTTTTTTTTTTTTTTTTTTTTTTTTTTTTTTTTCAGTAGAGGTGATTCTAATAGGATCAGCAGAAATCATGAAAGACTAATTTGGGTTCTGCTTGTTACAAAAACATCTGTGTGATTTCTTTTTCTGATAAGCACATTTGATTGTGGGTATTCCAGAAAATTCTGATTTTACATTTTAATGCTCTTGGTAGATATTTATTTAGTGCTTATTGCAGGCAAAACTTTGTACTAGACACTGGGGAGGAAGACTATTGGAAGAAAAGAGGAAAGAGACGCAAAGATGATTCAAACACAGACTCAGGCCTCAAAAAGGAGGCATCTCATACACACATTATCAGAAGGGGAAGGTGGTTAGTCTCTGATATGGGCTAAATGTGGTAGGAACTGCTCTACAGTTTCCCAACAGGAATCCTGTGGTTAGAACTGTGCCTGCTAGTACATCTGGTGTTAGCAACATCCTTTTAGATCTTTTGATTCCAAATGCCCGTGGAAACCTTACATTTCACTCATCAGTCCATACCTGGATTAACATTCTCTAAGTTAACTGGAACTAATAGAACATCTTATAAAGAAGAGGAGAAAATTATTGCCAAGCAACTTGAAGTTTTTTTTTTTTTTTTTTTTTTTTTTTGAGACGGAGTCTCACTCTGTCGCCCAGGCTGGAGTGCAGTGGCTGGATCTCAGCTCACTGCAAGCTCTGCCTCATGGGTTCCCACCATTCTCCTGCCTCAGCCTCCCGAGTAGCTGGGACTACAGGCGCCCGCCACCTCGCCCGACTAGTTTTTTGCATTTTTTTTTAGTAGAGACAGGGTTTCACCGTGTTAGCCAGGATGGTCTCGATCTCCTGACTTCGTGATCCGCCCGTCTCGGCCTCCCAAAGTGCTGGATTACAGGCTTGAGCCACCGCGCCCGGCCAGCAACTTGAAGTTTTTAAAAATTCTTTAATATCAGTGCTACGCTAGTGTGCTTTCGATTCTGAACAGTATCTCCTTAACTCCTCTCTTCCCTCTTCACCCGTAACCCAAGGATAAAGCTACTAAGTAGCTCAATAAAAATATTCCTTAATTGGGGAACATATAATGAAGGAATGATGTTAAAGTCCTTTCGTCATAAAGAAGAAGGGAGGAGGAAATAACTTTTCTAGGAGAATGTTAGGTACATTTTCATACACTCAGAATCAAGACGAAGCTTAAAGATTGAGTTGAGTATTCCCCCAGTGGAATTCCCTCTTTCCAGTCCCTGCTAGTTGCTCTAGTTGTTCCAAAAGCTGCAAGTGCTTCAACGGACTTTTGGCTGACTACTTTTGGGATTCCCAGCCCATCAAGGCTTAGTCGTTTTTCTTTTGTTTAGTTTTTTGTTTTGTTTAGTTTTTGTTTTGTTTTCAGTTGCAAGTGACAGAATGTTGATTCAGTGTAGCTTAAACAAGAATAGGAATCTATTGCTTTATATAAGTGGATAGACATAGCTGAATCCAGGAATTTAGATTGTCATTAAGCACCTTGTCTTTATTTTTCTCTGAGTGGGTTCAATCTTAGGCATCCTCTTCTGATGTTGTGGTAACGTTAGCTACCAGGAGATATGGGTTTGTATCATCTCTTCAAATGGGATTGTGGTGAAAAGTCTAAGCCTCTTTCTTAAAAGAATTTAGGGGAAAAAAAATCCCAGGGAAAGCTCTGACTCAGCTTGGGGCAAGTGTTCACTCCTTTACCAGGAGGATGGGTAACTCTGGCTGGCCTGATGGGTTTAGTCAGTCCCACTTGAACTGTATGAACTTATAATGGGGCAGGGCAGCTTTCCAAGGGTTTTTTTTTTTTTTTTTTTTTTTTGGTATCTAAACATGTATATATTTACCGTGTACTTCTTATTTATTAATTTATTTAGACCGTGTCTCATTCTGTTGCTTAAGCTGGAGTGCAATGGTGTGATCTCAGCTCACTGCAGCCTCTGCCTCCTGGGTTCAAGCAATTTTCCTGCCTCAGCCTCCTAAGTCGTGGGGACTACAGGTGCCTGCCGCCATGCCTGTCTAATTTTTTTGTATTTTTAGTAGAGATGGGGTTTCATCATGTTGACTAGGCTGCTCTCAAACTCCTGGAGTCAAGTGATCCGCCTGGGTTGGCCTCCCAAAGTGCTGGGATTTATAGGCATGAGCCACTGTGCCTGGCTGTTTACCGTCTATTTCTAACTATCATCCCTAAAATGGAACTCTTCATCTCTCCTTCTTAAATCAGTTTGATTACCTTCTCAGAGAATGGTTATGCCATCTATCTACCTAGCTTACCAAACCAGCACACTTGAAAACATGCTAGATTCTCATTTTCTTAACTTCCATAATCAATTACCACATCTTTTCAATTTGTCTTTAATATTTCTCAAATCCATCTACTTCTAACCAATCTGGTTGTACAATCTTCTTTTTATTTTTAATTAAAAAAATAGAGATAGGGTCTTGCTATGTTGCCCAAGCTGGTCTCAAACTCTTGGGCTCAAGTGATCTTCCTGCCTCTGGCCCCCCAAAGTGCTGGGATTACAGGTGTGTGCCACCATGTCCAGGCTGGTTATCCAACCTTTATTCAGGTTCATCATCATCTCTGGATTTGGTAAGTCTCCTAACTGGTCTCCCTGACTTTGGTCTAAAAGGGTGCTCTGCAAACTAAACACTTTCCTCACTGGCAAACAGATTGATCTTTTCAAAGTAAAATTCTGACTGTTTATAATCCATTTTAAATTACTTCAACAGCTATTTATTGTCCTCAAGATCAAGTGCAAAACTGTTTGCATATATAAAAAAGTCCTTCATTATTTTACCACTGTATGTACCTAGTGACATAGAATAAAAATTTATTTTGGTTGTCAGTTTTGCTTGGTGGTAATTTAAAACTTTATTTTTATAATAATGGATTTATATGAAGTAGAGTGAAAAATCTGAATAAATTTAAGATAAAATAATTAGAGTAGATATGTGGCACCTACTGAGATCTAGCACTCTTCTCTTTCTGGGCACAAGGATAGATTACACTTCTTGGCCCCTAAACTTGGATGCCTAGTTCTGGCTAATGATTTGTGAGCAGATTATTTAATTGCTGGTGTAAGGCTTTCCAGAGCTCACTTCTTTTTGCCAAAGTGACTTGCAATATTTCAGATAGTGGATTCTCCATCAGTTTGGATATTGGAGTATGGATGACATAAAACAGATTCCCCAGTCATCTTGTAATGAACATGAAGTGGGAGTGAGCAGAGTTTTTCTATTTTATGTGAATATTGGGGATGTTTCTTATTGCAGCATAACCTACTCTATCCTGCCTATGGAAAGTAGATCTATCCCCTCCAATTCCATGGAGGTAATTCCCTCTATTCTGTTGTTAGAAGTTGAAGTACAGTTTTGGAAGCACTGCTTTATAGCATCTAGCTTTATGCAATATGTATATTAGTTGCTCAAGTACTGTTTCTGGAAGAGAATTCATTCTATGTTGAATGATTTAAATGTGGCCTTTTTTGAAGCTAGGAAGATTTTTTTGTCTTTTGTGTAAAATGATCATAGAGAATGAATTATTAAAGTGTTCTATAACCCATTTCATCTCTATTTTTTCCTTCACAAAAGTAAAATACTATTTTTGGAAACATATCATAATTCTAACATATTCTAATGCTATTTATAAGTAATATACCACATCCTTTTTCCAAGTTTATATTATAAATACCTGAGGAATTTTTAGCACATTTAAATGTGTTTCCTTTCCTATGATAGAAATGTGATCTTGCCAGCTCTATGAGAAGCACAAAGATGGCTGCCAGCAGATGTATATATTACACATATATTACAGTGTCTGTGTCTAAAGTTAATCTTTTCCTGAACAGGTTTAAGAGATCTAAGTGTATGCTTGTAAATTTGAGTCAATGTTGGAGAGCAGTAAAAAAATAAGCAAGGAATGAGCAGATTTCAACAAGTAGTTTTATTGTTATAAAACTACTCTATGCCCACCCCACCCTAAACATTATTGCAATAGGCAACTGTAGGACTCATAAGGAACTGAAAACACTTACATTGTACTACAGCAAACTTTGACTGACAATGCTGAGACAGGCTATAAAATTTTCCCAGTGCTGGTCAAATTCTCCTTCTATTTTAGTAAAGTTTCTCTGTTTAGGTTTGCATATATTTATCCTGAGAGTTGAATCTCCTCTACTGATTTTGGTTGCTACTTATTGTTTCATCCATTCATGGAACACAAGTTCAATTTTTTTCAAGGCAAATCTTTCTGTATCTCAAAGTATGACAAGAATTCTATTCTGAGAAGCATAAACTCTGTTAAGATATTAGTATATTTATTTTCCATATTGTTTAAATAGTCACATTTTTATAAATGCCTCTTGAAAGAGTGGTGCAGTGATAAAGATAAGTTCGTACTGAGAAATGTCATGTTTAACTTTCAAATGTGACCTTTATGTACAACTTTTGTACAATGAATATTTGATTCATTTTATGAATAAACATTTGATTCAGGAGCAAAACACTCGTTTTTATTTATCTGTAGTATAATTCAATGGATTCAACTGCTTCTTTCTCCAAAAAGTTTTCTCTACTTCATTATATCCATATACTGATTAATCAGATCAATTTTTATGCCTGTGCTATCCATTTCTGGTTCTCTCTCTTTCCCGCCACATATATACACACCTAGTCCAAGTAATGGAAATGGAAATGATTTAAACCTAATTGTATTGGTGGTAAATTATGTATGTACTGTTAAGAGTTTTTTATACTGGTGTCTTTTCAGGAAGCTTCCAGATTTTCTCAAATGCTTAAAGGCTCTATCTTTTTGTGGCATAGTAAGGCCTCTTTTATAATAAACATTATCTCTTTCGTCAAAATGTCCTCATAAAATTCCCTCAAGACCAGCACTATATGGTTTTCATCTCCTCCATTTCATAGACCCTAATACAGAAATCTCAAACATTTAAATAATTAAAAAAATTAAATCAATCAGAATATTCTACCTTTTTCTCATAAAGTTTGTTTAGGTGACACCAGTTTTAACATTTTAATGAATCAAAACTTTAATTCACTGGTTTTAAAACTGAATTTCTATGATCATAAGTTCCATAAGATCCGTATTTTCGTTGGTACTTGTCATCATTATTAATAACTCAAGACGCTGCTCATAGTGCCTAGAATTTAGTCAAAGTGTAGTTCTTTTTTTGCAGCAGAATGTGAGGGGATGGGAGTAGTTCACCCTGGGTGCAGGCAATAAAAGGTTGCAATGTCTGTAGAAAACTTAAACCAACTGAAAGCCAGTCTACTTTTCATTATGGGCAAGCACCAGCACTTCTAAACAATATCAGTAACAAATGACTCCTCTCCATTGGGGTATACTACTCCAAAGCCTTCTCCTCATCCAGTATGTTACATTGATGCTTCAGACCATAACTTTTCAAACAAAATTGCTTATTAGTTTGCAGAGGTTAAGTATTTCAAAGCACATTTTATAAAAAAAGCATTTTACAGATTCTTGAATGAGCTTGGATTTCAGAATTAAGTCATCTCAGCAAAGGGAGCAGTTTTGACTTCGTCTAGTGATAATAAAGAACAGCCATGTACTGTGATCCTGGGCTCTGAACACTGAAGTCTTTGGAGGTGGCCTTTCTAGAGGTAACTTAGCCCTTAGAATGTCAAAAGGCTTTTCAGTGTCTTCTCCAGTTCCCTCCCCGACCTTCTCCTCTCTATCTGCTTTACTGTGAATGTAGGCAACTACACTTGTCACTTAAAGATAAGTGAAGCTGCTGGATAAAATTGAGAATCTGTTCACAAAGAACACATGCTTGAGTAATTAAGATATCAATACATCATTATTATAGTTCTCATAATGTGTTTGCCTAGGACAGTGCCACGAGCTATTCACAGCATGTGATTTGACTTCATTGAAAACATTAAGCGAACAATCATAATAATGCTCTTTTTCTCTCACAGTCGCTCTATCATTTATTATGCCTTTTAATATTCTAAAAACAATGTATAAAAACTTAAAGCAACTGACAACAAGATGAGTTGAATACATTTACTCTGCATCTATTTAGAAAGGCAGTATTTTAGCCCAGGCATGATGACTCACACCTGTATTCCCAGTGCTTTGAGAGGCCGAGGTGGGCGGATCACGTGAGGTCAGGAGTTTGAGACCAGCCTGGCCAATATGGCAAAACCCTGTCTCCACTAAAAATACCAAAAATTAACTGTGCAAAGTGGTGGGTGCATGTAATCCCAGCTACTCAGGAGGCTGAGACAGGAGAATTGCTTGAACCCGGGAGGTGGAGGTTGCAGTGAGCCAAGATCGTACCATTGCACTCCAGCCTGGGCAACTAGAGTGAAATTCTGTCTCCAAAAAAGAAAAAAAAAAAGCAAAAAAGAAAAAAAAAAAGCAGTATTTTATAGTAAAAAGATATCGGCTCCACACCAGCCATTTACTAGTTGTGTGGTAACTTTCAGCAAGCCAATTAACCCCTTAGAGCCCACATTTTCTAATCTGAACAGGGAGACTGATAGTAGGTAATATAGCCCTATGATGGGACTGTTGCGAGGAGCAAAGGAAATCACAAATATAAAATGACTTTGAGAATTCTAAAGCAGAGTTGGCAAACTCAAAAGTCTACAAGGAGCCACGGACGACACAAATTTCCGAATCAGGCTCAGTGTAACAATAAGAGCAGGGGAGCTTGTGTTTGGTCTAGAGAGTGTGGACCATGACTAAAGCCATTCAAATGTGCTTATTTATTTTGTAAAATGTTCCAGTTCAATAAGGCAGTCTGAGTATCACTGGTTGTGACACCAATTCAAAAGGTTATACAGATATAAGAGTTATATTTATGAGATGTATACTATGCCCATTTCCTGAAATAAAAGAAAAAAAATAGCATCAAATATGCTTATGCAGCAACAGGATGGATTTAGATTAATATTATGGAAAACCTCACAAATGATTCAAAATTATATTATCCACATTATCCAATATAATCATAGAGTCCCCACATGTCTGTGTTGGCAGAAAGCCCTCTATTTTGCTCCTGAACCCTCCCCTCCCACACAATCAACAGTCTAAGATCCCTGAGGTGTGCCCTGCATGGGTCCGTGGTTAGGGGAGAGAGTGAGGAGGACCTGCTGCCCTTTGGTTCTTTACTATGTCTTGGTTGCTGCCCCAGGTTATTGTTGAACACAAGTCCTGCACAGTCTGGTCAACATTCATCCATTGGCTGTTCTGCCATGTGCTGACTGGTCCAGTGTTACCCTTCAGTGTTCACAGTAATATTCCATTCTTGATGGGCAGGTTGTAGCTGCCTTGGTTTTTACTGATAAGCTCAGCTATTTTCCTCTTCATGCACAACTCTGTGTTGGGTGTGAAAAACCCAACAAAGAACTGTCTGAAACAAAAATACAATGGATGAGAATGAAAAAGTTATATAAAAGGTAAGAAAAAATAAATCTGGGGAAGAAAAGGAAAGGTGCTATACTGAATGTTTGTGTCTTCCCTAAATTCATATGTTGAAGCCCAATCCCCAATACGATGGTATTGGGGTGAAGTCTTTGGTGCTTGATTAGGTCATGAGAATGGAGCCCTCATGGATGGGATTAGTGCCTTTATAAAAGGATCTAGAGAGCTCTTTTGCCCCTTTCACCATGTGAGGACACAGGGAGAAGACAACCGTCTATGAATCAGGAAGCTGGCCCTAACCAGACACCAAATTTGCTGGCCCTTTGATCTCAGACTTTCCAGTTTCCAGAACTTTGAGAAATAAATTTCTGTTATTTATAAGCTACCTAATCTAAGGCATTCTGTTATAGCAGCTTGAATGGGCTAAGGCAACATAGAAGAAGAAATATCAGAAAAAAAATTGTTATTTAACTTAAATATTTGTTACTTTTGGAATGATTAGAATAATTAGAAAAGAAACCAATAATCAATGATATAATGGAAGGAAAGTTTTCTTAGCTAAAAATAAATATGGATATATAAATTGAAAATATTTGTAACATTTTACACAAAATCATTGACAAGAGATCCACACCTAGAAACATCTATGATATAAAAAATAATAATTTATTTCTTAAGTAAGATATTCACATAATCAAAATATAAAATGTACAAAAGTGTTATGGAGAAGTTTCTTTCTTTTTTTTTTTTTTTGAGACAGGGTCTCACTCTGTCACCTAGGGTGGAGTGCAGTGGTGCGATCTCGGCTCACTGCAACTTCTGTGTCCCCAGTTCAAGTGATTCTCCCACCTCAGCCTCCCCAGTAGCTGGGACTACAGACACGCACCACCATGCCCAGCTAATTTTGTATTTTTTGGTAGAGATGGGGTTTCACTATGTTGACCAGGCTGGTCTCAAACTCCTGACCTCAGGTGACCAGCTGCCTTGGCTTCCCAAAGTTCTGGGATTACAGGTGTGAGCCCCCACACCTGGCCATATGGAGAAAAGTTTCTATCCCATCTTTGTCTCTTCACTTTTTATATAAATGGTGGCATGCACATACTTTTTTCTACACATATTTTTTCACTTAATAGTGTATAATATTTCAACTACATGATAGCACATGCATGAGGAATCTAAAATAGTCAAACCCAAAGAAGCAGAGAGTAGAATGGTGGTTACCAGGGTCTGGAGAAACAGGAAATGAGGAGGTATTAGTCAAAGGGTACAAAGCTTTAGTTATACAAGATGAATAAGTCCTAGAGCTTAAAGGCATATGTCCAGCATAAAGGCTATAATGAACAACATTGCATTGTATATCTAAACATTTGATAAGATGACAGATGTTAAGTGTTCTGATCACATACAAAAAATAATCGACTGGACACAGTGGCTCACGCCTGTAATCCCAGCACTTTGGAAGGCTGAAGCAGGTGGATTATTTGAGGTTAGGAGTTTAAGACCAGCCTTGCCAACACGATAAAACCCCTGTCGCTACTAAAAATGCAAAAAATATCTGGGTGCTGTGGTCCATGCCTGTAATCTGAGTTACTGAGGAGGCTGAGGCAGGAGGATTGCTTGAGCCCAGGAGGTGGAGGTTGCAGTGAGCTGAGATCACTGCACTCTAGCCTGGGCGATAGAGCAAGACTTCTCCTCAAAAAAATAATAATAAATAAAGAGAGTGAGAGGAAAGTTTTGGAAGTGATGGGTATATTTTTGACATAGATTATTGTGATGGTTTCATGGTGTATACTTATCTCTAAAGTCATTGAGTTGTATACATTAAATATAAATGGTTTTTTATATGTCAATTATACTTCAATGAAATGGTTTAGAAAACTAAAGAATATTCCATATCTCCTAAATAATAAACATTTTCTTCTTTTTCTTTTTCCTTTTTCCAATCATTGCATAATGGGCTTTTATCTTTCTAAAAAACAGTTCAACCAGATCCAAGTCAGTAAACCCTATTCATTTACTCAGAACTTTCAAAGTTCTGAGTATTTTAGTTCCTCTTAATTGTGAGAAGACAATTAAGGATTGCCACATATTGAAGGATTCTTCTGATATGAAAAAAAGAGACTAGACAAATAGAAAAAAAGGAAATGGGAGGAAATAGAAGTTATTCATGAAAAAGAAAACTTAAAAGAATATATAGCATTTATAACCTGAGAAAGATAAAAGGGAGGCAAAAACATCTATGAAATAATAATCATTTGATATCAACATGGAACATTCAGAAGAGAAAATAAGTTACCAGATATTAGTAATATGTTATAAAAATGAACATCTCAATAAAGTATGGCAAAATAAACTTAAGCAAATATTCTAGAAATTGTAACAAAAATATAAAGATTTGTAAAATAAAAAAGCAAAGGTAAGAAAATCATAGTATCATTCCAGAAGATCCAATACCCGAATAGTACAAGTTACAGAAATGGAAAACAGAAATATCAAAGAGAGAAAATTGTAATTGATACAATTCAAGAAAATTTCCTGTACTCTGAGTTTTTCAACTAAGAATTCTATTAATGAGAAGCAGTAATAAAAAGTGTCCCATAAAAGAAAAGTCCAGGACCTGATGGCTTCACTGCTGGATTGTACCAAACACTTAAAGAGTAACTAATACCAGTTCTACTCAAATTATTCCAAAAACTAAAGAAGAGAGAATACTTCCAAACTCATTCTATGGTGCCAGCATTACTCTGATACCAAAGCCAGACAAGGACACACACACACAAAAGAAAACTACAGGTCAATATCTCTGATGAATATAGATGCAAAAATCTTCAACAAAATACTAGCAAACTGAATTTAAAACCATGACCCATTGGGATTAATCCTAGGAATGCAAAGATAGTTCAACATATGCAAATCAATAAATTTGATACATTAAATTAATAGAATCAAGGATGAAAGCCATGGTCATTTCAACGGATATTGAAAAAGCATTTAATAAAATTCAACATCCATCAGGATAAAAACCCTCAACAAGCTAAGTATACAAGGAATATATCTCAAAACAACAAAAGTCGTTATGACAAATCCATAGCTAGCATCATACTGAATGGGGATAAACTGAAAGCCTTTCCTCTAAGATCTCGAACAATACAAGGACGCCCACTTTCACCACTTATATTCAACATAGTACTAGAAGTCCTCACCAGAGCAATTAGGCAAGAGAAAGAAATAAAGGGCATCCAAACTGGAAAGGAAGAGGGCAAATTGTCCTTGTTTGCAGATGATATGATCTTACATTTAATGAAGCCTAAAGCTTCCACCAAAAAACTGTTAGAACTGACACATGAATTCAGTAAAGTTGGTACTGAAGCAGGATAAAAAAGTATAATACAAAAACCAGTAATATTTCTTTTTTTAAAAGATTTTAAAAAATTAATTTATTTTTTATTAAACTTTAAGTTCTAGGGTACATGTGCACAACATGCAGGTTTGTTACATATGTATACATGTGCCATGTTGGTGTGCTGCACCCATTAACTCGTCATTTACATTAGGTATATCTCCTAATGCTATGCCTCCCTGCTCCCTCCACCCCATGACAGGACCGAGTGTGTGATATTCCCCTTCCTGTGTCCAAGTGTTCTCATTGTTCAATTCCCACCTATGAGTGAGAGCATGTGGTGTTTGGTTTTCTGTTCTTGTGATAGTTTGCTGAGAATGATGGTTTCCAGCTGCATCCACGTCCCTACAAAGGACATGAGCTCACTCTTTTTTATGGCTGCATAGTATTCCCTGGTGTATATGTGCCACATTTTCTTAATCCAGTCTATCATTGATGGACATGTGGGTTGGTTCCAAGTCTTTGCTATTGTGAATAGTCCCTCAATAAACATATGTGTGCATGTGTCTTTATAGCAGCATGATTTATAACCCTTTGGGTATATACCCAGTAATGGGATGGCTGGGTCAAATGGTATTTCTAGTCCCAGATCCTTGAGGAATCGCCAGACTGTCTTCCACGGTGGTTGAACTTGTTTATATTCCCACCAACAGTGTAAAAGGGTTCCTATTTCTCCACATCCTCTCCAGCACCTGTTGTTTCCTGACTTTTTAATGGTCACCATTCTAACTGGTGTGAGATGGTATCTCATTGTGGTTTTGATTTGCGTTTCTCTGATGACCAGTGAAGATGAGCATTTTTTCATGTGTCTGTTGGCTGCATAAATGTCTTCTTTTGAGAAGTGTCTGTTCATATCCTTTGCCCACTTTTTGATGGGGTTGTTTGTTTTTTTCTTATAAATTTGTTTGAGTCCTTTGTAGGTTCTGGATATTAGCCCTTTGTTAGATGAGTAGATTGCAAAAATTTTCTCCCATTCTGTAGGCTGCCTGTTCACTCTGATGGTAGTTTCTTTTGCTGTGCAGAAACTCCTTAGTTTAATTAGATGCCATTCGTCAATTTTGGCTTTTGTTGCCATTGCTTTTGGCGTTTTAGACATGAAGTCCTTGCCCATGCCTATGTCCTGAATGGTATTGCCTAGGTTTTCTTCTAGGGTTTTTATGGTTTTAGGTCTAACATTTAAGTCTCTAATGCATTTTGAATTAATTTTTGTATAAGGTGTAAGGAGGGGATCCAGTTTCAACTTTCTACTTATGGCTAGCCAGTTTTCCCAGCACCATTTATTAAATAGGGAATCCTTTCCTCATTTCTTGTTTTTGTCAGATTTGTCAAAGATTCAGATGGTTGTAGATGTGTGGTATTATTTCTGAGGGTTCTGTTCTTTTCCGTTTGTCTATATCTCTGTTTTGGTACCAGTACCATGCTGTTTTGAAAATCCAGTAATATTTCTATATGACAACAGTGAACAATCTGAAAAGAAACCAAGAAAGCAATCTCATTTATAACAGCTACAAAAATTAAATCCTAGGAATAGACTTAAATAAGTGAAACGTCTTTACAATGAAAACTACAATGCACTGATGAAAGAAATTGACAAGAACACAAAAAATAGAAAGATGTCCCATGTTCGTGGATTGGAATAATTAATATTGTTAAAACGTCCATAGTACTCAAAATGATTTATAGCTTTAGTGCAATCCCTATCAAAATACCAATCACATTCTTCACAGAAATGGAAAAAATGCTGTCCACAGAAAGAGACCAGTTAGCCAAAGCAATCCTGAGTAAAAGGACCAAAGCTGGAAGTACCACATTACCTGGTTTCAAAATATACTGCAAAACACAGAACTGTACTAATTAAAACAAAACAGTACTGGCATAAAAATAGACACAAAGACCAGTGGAATAGAGAACATAGAAATAAATTAATACAGTTATAGCCAAATCCTTTTTGACAAGAGCTACAAGAACATTTATTGAGGAAAGGGCAGTCTCTTCAATAAATAGTGCTGAGAAAACTGGATAGCTACATGCTGAAGAATAAAACTGGACTCCTGTCTCTCACCACATGAAAAAGTTAACTCAAAATGAATTAAAGACTTAAATCTAAGACCTGAGACTATGAAAGTACCACCAAAAAATTGGGGAAGCAGTTTAGGGCATTGGTCTGGGCAAAATTTCTTGAGTAAGGCTTCAAAAACATAGGCAACTGAAGCAAAAATTGACAAATGGGATCACATCAAGCTACAAAGCTTCTGCACAACAAAGGAAACAATCAACAAGTGGAGAGTCAGTCCACAAAATGGGAGAAAGTATTTGCAAACTACCCATCAGACAAAGGATTAATATCCCGGATATATAAGGAACTGAAACAACTCAATAGCGAAAAAGAAATAATCTGACCAAAAAATGGGCAAGAGATCTGAATAGACATTTCTTAAAAGAAGACCTATAAATAGCCAACAGGTATGGAAAAAAAAATGCTCAACAGCACCAATTATCAGGGAAATGCAAGTCAAAATTACAATAAGATATTGTCTCACACCAGCTAAAATAGATATTATTAAAAAGACAGAAAATAACAAATGCTGGTGGGAATGTGAAGAAAGGAAAATGCTCTTACACTGTTGGTGGGAATGTAAATTAGTACAACCATTATGAAAACCAGTATGGAGGTTCCTCAAAATCTAAAAATAGAACTACCATATGATCCAGCAATCCCGCTGCTGGGTATATATCCCCCAAAAAGGAAGCTGGTATACCAAAGACATATGTGCACTCCTATGTTTATTGCAGCACTATTCATTATAACCAAGATATGAAATCAACCTAAGTGTTCACTAATATATGAATTTAAAAAATGCGATGTGTATATACACACAATAGAATAGTATTCAACTATGAAAAAAGAGTGAAATTCTGTCATTTGTAGCAAGGTGTATGGAATTGGAGGGCATTTATGTTAAGTGAAATAAGCCAGGCATAGAAAAACAAATATCACATGTTCTCACTCATATGTGGGAACTAAAAGAATTGATCTCATGGAGATAGTGAATAGAATGATGGTTACCATAGGGAAAGGTATGGGGTAGAGGGGATGAAAAGGGATTAGTAATGGACACAAAAATACAGTTAGATAGGAGAAATATATTCTAGTGTTCAATAGCACAATAGGGCAACTATAATTAATAGTTTATTGCCCATTTCAAAATAGCCAGAATATTTGGAATGTTCTCAGCACAAAAAATGATAAATATTTGAAGTGATGAATATACAAATTACACATTGTATGCTTGTATGTGTACTCCATAAATATGTACAACTACTATATATCCATTAAAATTTAAAAATTAAAAAAGAATGCCTACGAATGGATGAGAATTTATCCATAACAAGGTAAGCATTGCAATATTTCAGAACAAAGGGGAAAAAAGAGAAGATCCTATAAGCTTCAAGGGAGAAAAGAATAATATGAAGGGTTAGAAGTAAGAATGGCTTCAGATTTCTTAATAGCCATATATTAAGCTTAAAGATAATAGAGAATTGCTCTCAAAATTATGGAGAAATAATTTCCATATTTGAATTATTTTAATCACTAAACTATCAATCAAGATTGAAGGTTGAATAAGAATTTCAAACACTGTATTTTACACATCCGTTCTCAAAAAGCTTCTGGAAAATGTACTCTATCAAAAACAAGGGAGTAACTGAAGACATGGGCTCAGGTGTGAGGAGATCCAGCACAGGATAGAGGTTGAAAAGTGATGGGAGATTTCCGGGATGACAGTTATGCAGGAGGCCTGACTAGCCGACAGTCTAACCCAACTAGAAGGACAATACAAGTCTCCAGGAGGGATGTTTACAAGGTGACTGACCTCCTGGAAAACGGCATTAAGATCCTACTAGAATGTGCTTGGCACATTAAATGTACTTAGCTAAGGTAAAAAGGAAACTTAAAGGAAAAACTATAAACAAAGCAATTACTAACGCCATGGAAGAAAAAAGAAAACACAATAGTGTATTAGAATGTTCAACTGTGAATAATGTTTGTACGGTTTTAATTATATAATGTGTAAGTATACAAACACTAAATACGGATTTACCACAACATTATCTTAATTTGGAGAGATGCAGAGAGGATTGTAGAGGCCTAAACATGCTCCAAAGATGCAACACCCACAATATGAAGACAGCATGTATTTGAATAATTATCCTCTGTAATGATGAAATTTCCAGAGAGAAATGAGAAGGTACAAGATTGTATTCCTTGGTAGTTTAAGCCCATAAATAAAACAAAACAAAAAGCTCCCAATGAATTTGCCTTATCTTTCTCACCCCATGAATTAAAAATCTAAGGATGTTAGTCTTTCTTAGTTTATGCAGCGCTCAGTCCTAGCCAGAGGGGTCCCTGTTCACTTGATTAGAGGTACAGTTCCATCCACAGCCGCAGCTGGGATCTGTGGGATTTTTTTCAGGACTCTAGAAATTAAATCCGTTTCAGTTCAAGTCTCTAATATGTGCCTCACTTTTAAGAGTCTAAATAGTTAACAATCCATGAGATTATCACAGTTCTAGCTTCACACTTACAAAGGTGCAAAAATAAGTGGGCTACAGATCCAAAATCAGTGATGCCAGGCAAAACAGTGTTTCTAGTACTCCTCTTTTTAGGATTGTCAAACACCAGAGCAGAAGCTCAACGAACCAGAATGAAGAAGAAAATCTTGGTTTTACCTTCACCTTTTCAAGGTGTCAATCGATGTATGTTAATTTTGTGGAATAATAACCTAAATCTTAAAATCAATTTGAGAGGAATTTCCCAGAAAGATGTTAACATTGGCCTATGTACTTAGTGGCTGTTTGCATCCTGGCTCCTCTAGCACAGGAGCCATCTGAGACACTCTTTCTGCAAAAACATAGGTGTGTCTCCTTAGTCTCTGTGTTTATTTCAGGTTGACAGTCTCCTCAGTAGAATCCTGAACTGTGGCTTCTGCTGATGCTTCTGAAGCTTCTGTCCCTGAGACCTATTGAGGAGAAACACTCTTTTCATGTGCTTCACGGTGCTATATTTCCTTTGCTTTGGGATATGGCAGGTCACGTTTGTAGCATTTCTTCTGGCTGCATTGTTTTCTGCAATCGTAGGATCAACTTCTAGTGTTTTCTTTCTCTCTGCTCTTCTTTTGCTCTGTCCAGGAAGACTCAGATGAATTTGGGGACCGGCCTGCTAAGTACCTTTCCTATTCTTTTTTCAAAATTCCCAGCCATTGTGCCAACATATTGAGATTTTTTAGGGACCCTGGCTAAGTTCGCAACCAATGGAGAAATAAAACAGAGAGCAGAGACAGCACCCAAATCATCCTTCTTACTGACAAAGACTAAGCGGAGACACAACTGTATGCATTCACTAAGGCCACTGTAACAAAGTACCACCAGCTAGGTGGCATAAAACAACAGAAATTTGTTTCACATTTCTGGAGGCCAGAAGTCCAAAATCAAGCTGTCATTAGGGCCATGCTTCCTCTGAGACATGTATGGGAGATCATTCCTTGCCCCTTCTAGCTTCTGGTGTTTGCTGGCAATCTTTGGCATCCTTGGGTTGTAGATGCCTCACTCCAATCTCTGCCCCTGGTGTCACATGGCTGTTTTCTCTCTGTGTGTCTCATCTTCTTCTTATGAAGACACTAGGAATAGTGGCTTAGAGACCATCCACTCAAAGACCCTTTCAAATAAGGTCACATTCATAGGTACTGGGGTTAGGACATCAAAATGAATTTTTGGGATACACAATTCAACCTTAACAATAACTCAGGGTGAGAGACTGATGGACTTGCTCCTGAACCTCAAAATTAGGCAAATTTACCTGCTCACTTATAGTGTTCTACTTTGGGGAAGTCTCCCTATGACAAGTAAAACTTAAGGCACAGACAGCAGAGAGGAGCTCTCACTCCCCGGGGTAAGTCAACTCCCAGCCAGGAAAAATAGCTCGGCATGCCTGTTCTTTCAAAACAGACTAGTTCAAGCCACTTTTGTGTTCCACGGAGATGTGAGTAAAAAGTGGAAGAAGACAAGGAGAGTCATACATCTACATGAGAGGAAACATCGGGGATAAAGAGGAAGCCTTCCCTCAACACAAATGTCAAAAAGAAATTTTGAAAGAAAAGCCACAAAATGTAAAATAGTAATTCCATAAGAATAACTTGACTTTAAAACTCCTCATTATATTAACAAGATTAGGAAATCATGAATGAATTTCTGATCTTGTATGGGTAAGACTCAAAACTTAACATTTTATTCTTGACTTTGATAATAAGATTGTAAAATACATGTATTATATCTATATATATGGTAAAATACATGTTATTTTTTAAACTGAAATATTACCACTATAATAATTACAACATTGGGTATATACCTTTTAACAGGATCCTAGAGAATGTAAAAATAAACAAAACACAGTTCTTACTTTATATAAATAAAAACAAAGGAATAAAGAATAAAAACAAAAAGTCCAAGATGTAATAAGGATGCATAAAAAGCATACATTACAAACAAGATGATTAAACACATATGTCGTATTATTAAATTTAAAAGATTTTAAAATGTCATTAGGTATCCAAGATTCTCCGTTAATTAAAGATCAAAATAATGATGGCCAAAGATTTATCAACTAATATAGCAAAAAAGAAAACAGGGGTAACAATATTTTGTAAGACAAAATCATTAATGGAAAGAGTAAATATATAGATTAATAAAAGGTAGAATCAACAACAATATATTCATTTCAACTTTCACTGGATAACAATGGGGAAAGACATATATAGAGAAACTTTACAAATAAGAGAGAAACTAACAGAAATAATAACTTAATCTTTCAATTTCCCCAGAACTTTCTTATTATCTCTTACTCTAAAATAAGAGCATGCAGAATCTGAACAATACAATTAATGAAGTTGAACTTATAATTATATATGAAATAAAATAAACTACGCATCCTTTTCATGTGTTCATGGAACACTTCCAAAAGTTGATCATATGTTCATTTACATGCATGCACACACAGTCCTGAAAAACGAACCACATTTTCTGAATGCCAGGAATCTGTTGCATTGCTGAAAGTATGCTTTAAATATTGAAATATAATACATTGGAATTCTAAAATTAAAAGGATTGAGAACATTTGAAGTCTAGTTACTATTAACTAGAAATGAATAATAAAATGGAAAACAAAACTAAACTTTTTCCAAATATTTAAAAAGAAATACTTTTCACAACAGTACTTGCTCAAATTATTACAGTCTGGGTTAAAAATAATGAATATGAACCTGTTTGGAAAAAAATTGAATGGCATCAACTCATATCAGAAGCAAATTCATAGTTCTACAAGAATAGAAGAAAACAAAATATTGAACTCAAGGTGGGAGAAAAAGAGCAATGAACTAAAACTAAACAAACAAAATCAACATACTCCAGAGAAGATTATTATTCTAAGGCTGAAAATAATGGAGCCATGACAGTAATTCCAGGCAATCACATCTAGTTACTAAAAGTGATTATGGGTCTAAAATGGGGACAGTGGGACTGACAAGTGATTTTATGTACTATTCCTCTTTATTACCATTTTATAAGATTCTGATGTGTGAACTCTGAGGGTATATTCATATAGTCAGGAAATGGCTTCTGGAGCAATTGAAAGAATGACTCATTTGGGTAACGGTAGATATGGAAACATGTAAATTAGTAAATGTAAGAAGGCCGGTGCAAATTCTGCATAGAATAGTTTAAGTCTCACTGATGTTGAAAAGAAAAAGCATTTGCAAATGAAAGGCTTTGCATGTTAAAAAAATAAAAAATAAAAAAAGTAGTACATTTTCAAGGTAGATGTAGTGGTTTCTGAGATAGATACCAACATTTCTGGTGGTTCATCTAGCCATCATCTACAGCAGGATACCTGATCCAGGAATCTGTTGCATTGCTGAAGGTACACTTTATTTTTAAAAATTGCTTATTTATTTTTATTTTTCGAGATGGAGTTTCACTCTGTTGCCCAGACTAGAGTGTAATGGTGCAATCTTGGCTCACTGCAACCTCCACCTCCTGAGTTCAAGCGATTCTCCTGCCTCAGCCTCCCAAGTAGCTGGGATTACAGGCATGTGCCACTACGCCTGGCTAATTTTTTGTATTTAGCAGAGATGGGCTTCACTATGTTGGTCAGGCTGGTCTCAGACTCCTGACCTCAGGTGATCCACCTGCCTCGGCCTCCCAAAGTGCTGGTATTACAGGCATGAGCCACTGTGCCCGGCCTGAAGGTATACTTTAAATATTGAAATGTAATGCATTTGAATTCTAAAATTAAAAAGACTGGGATCAGTTTGAAGGCAAGAGGAATTATCATTGTTTTATGTTTAGATTCCTAGTGATTAGCACTCTAAATGTGTGCTACAAGTAATTACTGAGTGAAGGCCTCTTCAACATGTGTTGCCTTATTTCTCAAGCAAATGAATCAATGAAAATAGAGAGAAAAGCCAGTTACAATACAGAACTTCCTTGATAAGGAAGGCGCCCTAGTGATCTTTCTGAGGTAATGAAAATAGTCTATTTCTTGGTTACTGGGTATGTTCCTAGCTAAAAATTACTCTAGCTGCATACTAAAAATTTGTAGATTTTACTGTTGTAAATTATATATCAAAAACCAAGACCAAACCCACACGGGAAAAGCTGAGTGTTCCAGAAGCAGCTTGTTCTTTGGAATGTTTGATCAACTTTTGCTTTTGTTTCTTTTCTGCTATTAAGCAAAGCAACTTAAGTTTGATTCAGTTTGGGTGTAGAATGTAGTACCTACAGTGAAATTTCTTAGTATAGTTGTCTGTTTCCAAACAGTATATAATTGTTACCACTGGCAATTTTGATAGAAAGCAAAGGGTAAATATTCAAAGCTATACTTACTTTGTCAACTTTCAAATTATTCCCTGCACAAGAACCAAACTATGTGATGAAAAAAAGATTAAAAATTAATCTAATCAAATTTCTAATTTTAGTTGTACCTCTAGAATTCCCACAATACTAGCTGCATTCTTGGGTCATATTGGTGAGCAGAGTCTAAAGAGCACAATTAAGGCTGTTCAAATGACTAGAATAGGTTGATAATTTTCTTCTTTGGAGATAGCTACTTTAGTCTCTCTCTCATGTGTTAGTACACCTCAATTCAACTTCATTCTCTGAAAAAGATGAAAACAGAGCCACCATTTATTTGCAGACAGCTCAGATTTTTCACCCATTTCTAGTATTTTAGGTCCAGTTATCATTTCGTGGCATTAATGTCATCTCAGAAACATTTTTCCCATGGTCAAGTTGGGTTTCAAAGATCATACATTTATCATGTCTTGGAAATTGACAAATGTGTTTAGTTGTGGATGTGTTTAACTGTCTGTGCCCTTGACTCAGCCCTTTCATATGGTGTTTTCACTGAAACACAGGACTCAACTGAGTTGTGTACCAGCACAGGGTATCTGTTGAGGTCATTTTTAAACCACAGACCTGATGCTGCTGAAAGGCAAATTTTCTAATTTTTGAGTGGCTGTGTTGGGGAAAGTGGGAGGACAGGCATGGTACAAAATAATTTCTTAAAAATCAAATAATAAAGACAATCTTTGACTATTTAATCAAATCTTTTCATTTTAGACATCATTTATTCAGTAAGTATAACAAGACAACTTTGAAGTTTATTACCTCAAACTGTGAACAAAAAATTTGCCAGTACAGTTAAACACATATGAATGTAATTGTGGCATTAACCTGCTACTTTGTGAAGGTAAAAGCATTTCTTTTTCCCAAGAAGTTTAATGTGCTTCATGCCCTAGGTATTTGCTCCTTAACAATTCACTGACTCATTTATTCTACCTTGCTCAAACTCAAAACTCATCTATACTTCTTGCCATCTGAATCTGTTTGAATAACCTTATGAGAGAGTTTTCTAATTCTCCAAAGAGCTGAACATTAACCAATTAATTCATCATTTTCTTTACAGATCAAATAATGGGCCCGGACTGTCTCTCAAAGAAGGAAGTATTCAAACTGTTTCCATCAAGGATATTAGAGAAGTTCTATCTACCTTGGGAAAGCTGTTAGAATCAATGTTCAAGAGCTGGGTACTATTTAGGGCTAAAATAACCAGCCAATGACTGCAGGGTTCATGCCCCAGGCTCTTCTGGGTGTTTCGACTTCCATTATCTCTAATCCCTGGAATGGTGTGGTAAGGTTGGTATTACTATCCCTGTTCTACAAATGAGGTCACAGAGATTCAGAGAGGTTCATTGAACTGGTGAATTGTTTATCAATGATACAAAACTAGGTCAGTCTGATTGCAGGGCTTATACTGTTTTCATTACACTTATACTGGATGCTGGAAGGATTCTGAGAAATGACAATGGGGTGAAAGGGCTTAGCTTTCCATTATTTTGTTATGCTCTTTTATGATGTGGTTAAAGGAAAAAGCAAGAGTGGCTTGCATCTAAAGATTTCCTCTCTCTCACCCAGAGCCTGCTCCCCTGTGTCCTCCCTAGCCTCCAATTCCATGAGACTCCTGTATGTTAGGATGGGAGACATCCTAGTTTCTAGCATCATCAGCTTTTTGAGCTGCAACAAGGGTCAGGTATTACCCAACATACAACCCAGTGTCTGCATGGGAGCAGGTTTCTAAGGATACAAAGGGCCCATGGTACCTTTCTAGAGGAATCCACGCAGCACATCACTCTGCACCTTCTCTCATGAGCTCAGCCCACACCCTCTTTGTCAACTGTCTCACTAGCCCTGCATGTGTCTTAGTTGGGATGGCTTAGTTTTCTCCCTCACAGAGGGGAGTAATTGGGCTCAGTTGATAATAAATCATCATAACCCACATTTTAGGTGACACGGAAGAGATGTTAGCACGGCTTTCGGGCACCACAGTTCCAAGGTTCTAATGCTCTCTCTCCTCATGGCAGATCAGATAACATAGAATTTAATCAAACAAACCAAAACAAACAACAACAACAACAAAATTTCCCAAGACAATGGAAACAACTTATGATATTGTTTGCAAAGCAAAAAGGATTCATCTTCAAACAGTATGGAAAGAACCCACCAACTCTTGAGTCAGTCAAGCCAGTCTATATTTGAATCCATCCTCTCCATTTACTGTTTTATAATATCAGTAAGTCATTTAGCAGTTCTGAGCCTTTGTTCTCTGTTATGTGGGATAATAATTTTGACCTCAGAAAGTTGTTGTGAGAAAAAATGAGATCTATACTTCAAGCAGCTAACATGATACCTGGCAGTAAGCCCGTGGTAATAGTGGTTCTTCATTTCCTCCCTCTCTTGTTGAGTCCACTGATTTTTCTAGGAAAAGATTATTTTAGAAGGTAAAAGCGTCTTTTCTTCCCATTCATTTAGGGGCATCAAATAGCCCTTGACTTTTAAGACTCTTGAAATTGTTTATTTCATATGAATTTTTAAAAATAGCTTACTTAGCAATTCAGGAAACACAATTACAAAAAGTGAATCTAGGCTCTACCATGACTGTAGTGGAAAAAAAGAATAGAATGAAAAAACAAAACAGAAAGAGACAAGGAGAATGTGGTGTACATCGTTTATAAACAGGAACACTTCCAACGCACAAACTCCAGGCACCTCGTTACTTTGTGAACTGTATATTCTTCCCAAGTATGAGGGAGCTTAAGTTAATGATGTGATCCATTCAACGCATTATATTTTATTTATGTTTTCTTCTACAGTGAAATGAATAGTCAAAAACAATGACCTGCTTATTCTGTGAAGAAGAGGAAAAGGAAGAGGGGTGTGTGTGTATGTGTGTGTGTGTGTGTGTGTGTGTGTGTGTGTGTGTGAATTTTCCCCACGCTTTAGGAGTTAAGGTGATTTTTAACCAGTTCCACCACAGGTTTATTTTTAAAACCCCTTAATGATGTTTAGAAAACAAAGCCTAATACTAAGGACAGCAAATGGCAAAAACACTGTGAGCCTCTCTGTAGAGGACCAACCCCGTTCCCCTCCTGCTCCGGTCTGATTACCTCTGGGGAATGTGCTGAGTACCTCTGGGGAATGGGGAATTGGAACGAATCCCCCTCAGTGCAGAAGAAGAGAGGTTGAAAAGTTTAGGACGTGGAAAATATGTGGAATTTGCTCTTGAATAATGATTTGTAGTTTTCTTTTGCAGTAAATATGACCAATGACCCAGATAGGAGGATGGCAATTATTTAATGAATCAAGCTTCAGAAACTTAAAAACATTTCATAATAAAAATGAGAGCAATAATAGCAGGAAGCCAGGTTAAGTAAACAAGTAGAATGCTTCATGTATCTGTAGATGTACATTTGCGAATTCCAAAGCTATGACTGTAAAAGGGATTATTCTAATGATACCAGTGTTCTCAGTTTCCATTGCTCATTGAATTGATTCTTCTGAATTTGCAGATAATGTTCTATGTTGACTTTCTGCACCCATTGGGGAGTCAGTTAGCTGGGACAATGTGCCACCTGTGTAGGACTGTGACTTAGCAGGCCCCTGGCTCTGACAATCATTTACCTTTATGCAAGGCGCTTTTGCCCTACAGTCTCATGTGTCTCAAAGTAAATCATTTCCAAATCTGTTATAGCCAGCATAGAACCCTCTTTTTGTGTTCAGTTATACATTTAAAATCTGCCCTCTGTATGAAGTTTTCATTGACTAGAGACCATTCCTCTAATTTGTGAAGTGGGATATGTTTTTAAATTTCAGAGAACAGGAAGATGAATTGTTTTTAATGGGGGTTTTTTAATAGGCAAAGCTGTGTATGCACAAATGCTGGCTAGTGTAGGGCTATGATCTTCATGGAGCCACCAATGCAAATGTTTTTATCTTTTAAAGGGAGAGTAGATAGCTATTTACCCTGCGATACATGGTGCCACCAGATTGGTAACTTCGGGAAAGCTGCAGCTTTTCTTTCTCATAAAACAAAGGATTGAATTAGATGATATTTAAGAGCCCTTCCAGCCCTAAGACATTGTGAGCGCAAAAAGTTTTCAAGGTCAAGAAAACATTTTAGAAAGCAGAGAGCTATTTAGATGTTAAAAGAAACAAAAAAGAAAAGAAAACAACCCCCTACGGTTTCAACACTTTTACCTTCCTCTCTGGTTTCTGAGTAAATCATGGTAGGTAGGAAATTAACCTGAGTAATTTCATGGCTGGATCTATAGTTATCCCTTTCCTCCATGCCAATGTTCCCCAAATATTAGGGTGCAGAAGGATCACCTGAGAAGCTTGTTAAAAAGGTAATTGCAAGGGTCACAATTCTAGAGTCTGATTAGGTAGATTGAGGATGGGGCCCAGGAATCTGCCTTTTAAAGACATCCCAGGAGATTCTGATGAAGGAATGATGCATCATAAATCAATAAAAGTTAAAGGCTGGGCGTGGTGGCTCACGCCTGTAATCCCAGCCCTTTTGGAGGCTGAGGTGGGCAGATCACGAGTTCAGGAATTCAAGACCATCCTGACCAACATGGTGAAACCCCGTCTCTACTAAAAATACAAAAATTAGCTGGGCGTGGTGGTGCACGCCTGTAATCCCAGCTACTCAGGAGGCTGAGGCAGGAGAATCGGTTGAACCCAGGAGGCAGAGGTTGCAGTGAGCCGAGATTGTGCCATTGCACTCCAGCCTGGGTGACAGAGAGAGACTCAGTCTTGAAAAAAAAAAAAAAGTTATAATATTCTTAAAAGGGAGGAGAAGTCTTTCTGGGGGTTATCCAGCTAGTGGGGAGGGAGGAGAGTCTTTTAATAGCCTATCCCTGCTTAGGGAGGCTCCCCAACTGACACTGCAGGTGGGAAATGTATAATATTCCTCATGTGGGTTGTGATTGAATCACTGCCAAATGCTACTGGTCAGTTTAACCTGAAAGCACCAAACAAACCAACTTATTGAAAAAAACATACTACTTGAGAGGAAAACAGCTCTAGTATCCAACCAATTAGAAAGTAGGGGAATTCATTGGAGGAGCCTCAGGATGGGAAGGAATTTTTATTTAATTTCTCAAATATGTCAGGCGCTTATGTAACACGTTGTCTTCTTTAATCCTTACAACAATCCATGAGCAAAGAATTAGTCTTATTTTGCAAACAAAGAACCTGAGGCTGGTGGACCCAGCAGTTCTCAGCCTCAATGCACGTTAGAATCACCCGGGAGAGGCTAGGGGAACTTTGAAAAGTTATCTATGCCTGCCCAGAGATTGCAACATTACTGGTTGGGCATCGGCACCTTTAAAAGTGTACCGGAAATGCTAATATACAGCCAGGGGTGAGTGCCACTGGTATTAGCCAAAGCTCACAGGATTAAAATGATTCCCAAATCACAATGTACCTCTTTTGACTTATTCTAGGAGAAACTCATGGTCTAGCCGAACCTCTGAGGAGGGATTGTTTTATGAAGATCTGACTTTATTAAAAATGTGCTCAGGTCATAGAAATAAAATCTTAGAGGAAAGTTTTGCATACTATAACATATTATTTGGTCATTCCTATAATCTGAGAGGTTTGTGATCCTCCTTATAGTGAGGAAATTGAGGTCTCGTGAGTTTGTATCTTTCTCATGCTCTCAGGGACAAAAGTTGGAATTAAACACAGGATATCAGAGTCTTTGGAGGGTAGCAAACTCTTTGGACTATACCACTATTCTTACCATAGATGTTATCTCAGCTGATCTTTAACTTTTAAGTCACTATGCTTTTATTACCCCAAGTAGTAAAGAACTATCTAGTTTCAAAGACCTTCTGAAAAAATGAAATCTTTAATATATTGAACCCATGGCAAGGTCATTTAACCTCCTGAAAGTCTTAGTTTCATGATTGTTAAACATAAGCAATAACATCAAACATATTTATGGATGTCATGGTGATAAATAAATATATTTCAAATGCTTTTGGAAAAAAATTCTGCTTTACAAAAGAAAAAAAAGGCCTTTCACTTAGAACACATTAATGGTATAGAAATACTTTAATATTGATATTAAAATTTATAATTAACTTACCAGTTTCTCAGTACTTTATTTAAAAATTCATACTTTTATTTTAAAATTTATACTTTATTTTAAAATTAGTACCAGCTTTCAGTTTTGTAACATGATGCAATTTTTTTTTTGATAAGTGTCTAGTGTCATTTTAATACATTTAATCCTATTGTAATTGCATCTATTTAGGGGAAGGGTGAGTAAAGTTTTCAGGTAGGCGACAGGTGAGATAAGGCATTCCAAGTAGAAGGAATGACATATTAAGAAGTGGAATTAGTACTGTGTGATGAGAATGTCAAATGTGTTTGGGTGAGATGTAGGATGTGAAGCTGGAAAGGTGAGCTGGAACAGATCATTAAGGACAACTTATGCCAAAGACTTTTTCTTCTAGATCTGCAATGTCCGTTACAGTAGCCACCAGCAACTGGTAGCTATTGAGCACTGGAAATGTGGTTAGTCCAAATTAAAATATGCTGGAAGGGTCAAATACACATTGTTTTTCAAAGACTCATGTGAAAAAAGTAAAATATCTAATTAATAATTTTATATTGATTATGTGTTGAAAAATAATATTTTGACTATGTTAGAGTAAATAAAATATATTATTAATAATAATTATAACTGTTCCTTAGCTACTTGCAAATTTAAAATTACACATGTGACTTGCATGGTATTACTATTGGCCAGGGCTGTTGTGAATCAGGTGTCAGCAAAGCACAATCTACAGGTCAGTATTATGTTTTGTTAAGGCCAATGGGAAAAGAAAGATTTTTCACATATGCTTGAAGAAGGAAGAGAAGGAGAAGCAGCAGCAGCATAGGAGACTGCATATGGTGCTTTACTATGTACTATTTGGCTCTTTATAATGAAAGTTTGCTGGCCTCTTCTCTAAGGTCTCGCTACTGTCACTGCAGTCCACAAAACAGCAGCACTGGCATCACCTAGGAACTTGCTGGAGACGCAGAACCTCAAGCTCTAACCTAGACCTACTGAATCAGAATCTGCATTTCAATAGGATCCCCAGGTGATTCATACATATTAAAATGTAAGAGGCACTAGTCTAGACGATAATCATTGAAAGATATTACAAGCAGGAGAATGATGGGTTTAGTCTCCTATAAGAAAACTCTTTCTTTACACTTAGAATAAGTCAAATTTTCTAAGTAGTTTATCATATTTTTAGTGAAAGAATGGATAAATATTAGGTTGAAAAGATAATCTTGAAAAACCATCTTCTGAATTGACAGTGTCTCAGGTGAATTCAACTCTATATTTAAAAAATCAAGGCATGTGTTTTGATCTGGTTCAATGACTTTTAAACTTTTTTTAACTATGAAGCACAGAAAATATATTCATATATTTTACTTTGATATCCAGGACACATACAGGCATATTCAACTGAAATAAAAGTTTTACAAAACAGTATTTACCTTTACTAGAGACATGCTGCCATATATCCCATCTTATCCTAGGCCCTTCCATTCTGTTACATTCAGTGCTATTTCTAGCCATGATGGAGTGTCTGGTACTGACTTAGCCTTTCCGCTATAAGTAATCATGGAATTCAATGAAATATATGAGGTAACTGTTTTTAGGCAGCTAGATCTTAGAGAAGAAAGCTTATTAGATACACCCCACATGGAACGCTTATACATTGCAGGTGCGAATGTAAATTAGTTCAGCCATTGTGAAAAGCAGTGCGATGATTCCTCAAATAACTTAAAACAGAACTACCATTTGACCCAATATTCCCATTATTGAGAATATACCCAAACAAATATAAACTGTTTTACCGTAAAGACACATGCACATGTATGTGTATGTTCATTGCAGCACTGTTCACAATAGCAAAGATGTAGACTCAACCTAAATACCCATCAACAGTAGACTGGATAAAGAAAATGTGGTACATGTACACCATGGAATACTACACAGCCATAAAAAAGAACAAGATTATGTCCTTTGTAGCAGCATGGATAGAGCTGGAGGCCATGATCCTAAGCAAACTAACACAGGAACAGAAAATCAAATACCAAGAACAGAAAACCAAATACCACATGTTCTCACTTGTAAGTGGGAGCTAAACAAGAACACATGGATACGAGGAGGGGAACAAAAGACACTGGTGCCTACTTGATGGTGGAGGATGGGAGGAGGGAGAGGATCAGAAAAAATACGTATCAAGTACTATGCCTATTACCTGGGTAATGAAATTATCTGTACACTAAACCCCCATGACATGCAGTTTACCTATATAATAAACCTGCACATGTACCCCTGAACCTAAAATAAAAGTTAAAAAAAAAATGAAGACAAAAATGAAATCCATAGCATTGCTAGTTCATAACAGGTTTAAATATAATATTCCTTTAAGTATTATAATTGTTATATTGTATATGGTTTGTCTGTTTAAAGTGTCTAAAGTAGTCCAAAGAATCAGTCCTGTTAAACCGTGATTGCAGCTTAAATTATTAAAGGGAATTTAATGAAATAAGTTTCATACACAATGTTTAAAAGTTTAAGAAAATTTGACTTTCCAAGTTGTGTTTAGTAAAAATAATTAATAAATTCAGCATAAAATACAGTGCAAAAAACAAGGAGAGAGAGAGAGAGATACCCTACAGTCACCTAACATTTTTCTTGGGGATAATTTCTTTACCGTGGTACAGAGAACTGGAATCTGAGCTGAGCATGGTGATTCCATTGAGCCAACGCAGTAGAGATCAGAGTTTGGGGTAGTTGAAATGGCTGGAAACTGTGAGTCATGGCATCAGAAATGAAAGAGCTTTCCAGCAAGAAGGCCCAGAAGTCCATGTTGAGGTCATTCATGAGTTTATGGCTGAGGACTGGGCTATTCATATGCAGGGTGAGACTACCTGAAACTTACTAGAGAGTAGCTACTATAGGATTGAGCACAGAATAGACAAAGGTTAAGCGCATGCTGTGGGAAGGGTCTACAGAAAGATATGGTGGTTCCAGTCCTGCTAGAGACAAGAGGTCACAACAACACTTTGGTAACAACCCTGGAACCCACAGAAGAAAACACCTAGAGTGAAATCAACTCTAGACTTGCCCTAACAAAGCCTAAAGCCAAACCCTCAAAAACTTCAGAAAAGACAGCATGTAGGACACTGGTCTAGTTAGCTTTGACCACAAATTGCATCCAACTCCTGTCTGGTCAATTGGACAAGTGTGATCTTGATAAAAGAGTATAGATGACTAAATCAGCTGACTAAATCAGCTCTCATACCTGAGGTTGAAAGAGAACGTCAAAGTACATGTTCTATGGTGCTGTGGTATTTTCATACATGGTATTATTTTGGTTTACCTCCAAATCACTCATTCATTTATTACTTTGTTCATTGAACAATTTTTGAAGAGGTATCTGTAGTATGTGTCTGAAATTGAGCTGGCACTAGGGACATAAAGATTTTAAAAAGAAAATTCTAACTCTCATGGTGCATACAGTTAATGGGAGAGATCATGTTTAATCTATCATAATATGAAGTTATTCCAACTGATAAGTAACTTAATAGTTTGTAATTCATTATATTTTCAAACAATATTTCCAATCATATTCTTTTCTTGGTGTTATAAATAGATAAATGTGATTTTTCCCCCTCATAGTTTTAAGTTTCACAGAAACAATGAATTTTTTGTTTATAGTTTTATTGAGGTATGATTGATGTACAATATACTGTACATATTTAAAGTGTGCAATTTGATGAGTTTTGACATAGGTATACAGCCATGAAACCATTACCACCATCAAGGTGATGCATTTACTCATCACCCCAGAAGTTTTCTTGTGCCCTTTTATAAACCATCCCTCTTGTGCCTCTCCCATCTCTAGACAACCATTTATCTGTTTTCCATCACTATAGATTAGTATGCATTTTCTAGAATTCTATATAAATGATATCATACAGTATGTGCTCTTTTAGATCTGGTGTCTTATACTCAGCATAGTTATTTTGAGATTCATTCATGTAGCAAAAATTCATTCTTTGGAATACTATGCAGCCACAAAAAGAATGAAATGATGGCCTTTGCAGCAACACGGATGCAGCTGGAGGTCGTTATCTTAAGTGAATTAATGCAGGAACAGAAAAGCAATTAGTGCATGTTCTCACTTATAAATGGGAGCTAAGCCGGGCACGTGGCTCACTTCTGTAATTTCAGCACTTTGGGAGACCAAGGCAGGTGGATTGTCTGAGGTCAGGAGTTCGAGACCAGCCTGGTCAACATAGTGAAACCCCGTCTCTACTAAAAATACAAAAAACTATATGGGTGTGGTGGCGGGTGCCTGTAATCCCAGCTACTCAGGAGGCTGAGGCAGGAGAATCACTTGAACCCAGGGCCAGAGGTTGCAGTGAGACAGATCGCACCATCGCAATCCAGCCCAGACAACAACAGCGAAATTGTTTCAAAAAAAAAAAAAAAAAAAAAAAAGTGGGAGCTAAGTATTGAGTACACGTGGACTTAACGATGGGAACAATAGACACTGGAAGCCATTAGAAAGGGAAAGAGGGAAAGTTGGGGGCTGGGGCTGGGAGCTGAAAAACTTCTTATTGGGCACTATAGTCACTACCTGGGTGATGGGATCATCTGAACCCAAACCTCAGCAACACACAATATACCCATGTAACAAACCTGCATGTGTATCCTCTGAATCCAAAATAAAAGTTGAAAAAAATTTTCATGCCTTATTAACTCACAGGAATAATAATTTATGAAATAGCAGAAATCTGTTCTACTGTTCAAAATTTATTGGTTTATCATTTCAGTAGTATTCTAAGATAATTATTCAAGTTAGTTTCCAAAATGTCTTTGTTTAATTTTCAGTTCTGTATTACTATATCTTTTTTATATTTGAGATTTCACCGGAATAGAAATCTAATACTTTATTAGAGTCTAGCGGTGAAAATAGTTTACGCTATTGTCGTTTTGTGATGCTGGAAATTTCTCATTAAGATTGTTTAAATGGTGATTCAGTATGAGACGGGTTCATCTTGTATTCCATACAAGGATGATAATTTCCTCAAGTACAAAAATAACTCGAAATAAGAAAGCTTCACTGACGTCTTGCTCAGGTGGCATGTACTTGCAGACTACACGGTAGGAAAGTTCAAGTTTGTTATGATTAATTATTAAAGCTCTGCTGTATACAAACTTTATTGAAAGTTATGGTCCATGTAAAAATGATAGACGCAGGCTCTGCTGTCACTGATGTCTCATTATAGGGCGTACACAGAACAGATAAGCATTTAAGCTGGAAGAAGTATCGGGAAACAACTCTTTAACGATAGCATCACCCTTATTCATTTTATATTTTTTAGACAGACTCAGTTTAATTTTACAATCATGTGTCTTAATGTGCCTGAACTGTGTGAAAGTCTGTAAGCCACCTATTGTAAGGAGGCAGAGCGTAAAAGGAGAAAGAATATGGTCTGTTGAAAAACAATCTCAAATGAGGACCTATTCTGTGACCTCCTTCCACATTCTTCCACTTTCTGAATTTTTTCTCTCCATGATGATCTTAATTTTGGTTGGAAGGATAGCTTAGAATAAAATGCTGAGAAGAAAGATGATTATCATTATTTTAAAAATTCAGTGGGATTGGTTTCTGCCTATTTCTGCCTTCATCTGCAGAGAGATTGCTTGCCACAAATGGTTGTTGTGGCAATGGAAATAGTGTGATGTCCTCAGGTCCCACTGCTTTGGTGCTAAGAGCTCAAAGGGAATATAAATTATCTAGATGTTGAATCCCAGTTTTTTTTTCTTTTTCTTTCTTTCTTTTTTTTTTTTTTTGCAGCTTTCATACTTATGAAAAGGCTGTGAATTTGTAGCATGTAAGAGAGACGATGATTTTACTTTGTTGGAATAATTCAAACATCTGCTCCTTACTTTGAATAGATTCTGATTTATGTGCCTGTACAAACTTGATATCTATAAAACCAACTAGCAGTGTCATATTTTGAAATTTTATTCTCTCTTTGCTTCAGGGAGCTCCAGAACCTAGGAAGTGACTAATGATATTGCACGAGATAGATTAACTTAATTCTTTCATCATCAATTTTTGTTTGTGACTACATGGTAACAACCATAAAAATAGAGACTAAGTGCTCGTTGCCTGGAGCAGTTCTACTTTCCTGCTGTACAGCGGCAAGAGGTAGCTCCGTTCCATAATTTAAAGAATGTCTATGTCCTCCATGAGCATCACAATGATTCAGCATTTTAACTTTATGCAGCGGAAGCAAAAAAGAAGAAAACTAGAATGTTCGGATTCTGAGTTACTATGGTGTGAGTGGGGGGACTCCCCAAACAAGCAAATTAAAGCTTTAAATTTAATAGAGCACCTTTATAAAGAGCTACATGGCATTTGAGGAATGAATTTTGGCATGGTCAGTGCTGTTAAGTCTTGACAGTTGTAAGTCTTAAAAGAGAAATTATGTACCCTTTCTTCTTGCCGAATAACCCTACACCCTTTCCCCTAGGAAAAGAATATTATTTATTTTTCTTCATGTTGGTGACTCCAACGACCTCCGTGGAAGATTTGCAGAATTTCATTTCCATCTTAGATCTATTTCTCTTATTTTTTTTTCTTTAAATCTAGTGTTTCATAATGTCTAAAAGAAAGTGTTTGCAAGTCATTGTGGTTCTTTTTTTCATCAAAGTATCCCTTGTTTCTCTCACTCTCTCTCACATTTATTGCTCTTTCTCCTATTCTTTGCTTTCTCATTCTATGGAACGCCATATGAACTTGCTTTAGTTAGGCTATAATTTAACTCTAATTTCATAAGCCGATTACTGTGGGACCAGATGACAGAAGAAACTCCCAAAAGGGCACACTTAATACAGGAAATGGGGTTAATGATTCAGTAGGCGAAACTCTTACTTCTGACTCACTGTACCACTAATAAAATGCTATGCTCACAACGGAGATTTAGTAAATGTTTGTTGACTGATTACTATACACTGATAAATCCTGAGTATAAGGAAAATGTCATGTAGAAATTATCTGTTTCAAGTCTAATGATTAGGAAATAGAAGCACGAATAAACCAAATGACATGTCTGATATAGTATGGGAAGAACTTTGTAGTAGAAACATTTCTATTAACGGCCCCATTTAATGGCTTTACATATTTTCTTTTCACCCCTGTTTAAAAATTCACATCATCTCACTATGCCTACTTATCTTTGCAAGCCTTCTTAGATGGTTTTCATACAAGGCAGTAGAAAGAATAAATACTAAGCATGTACCAAAACTTTAGACTCAGAAATGGGCCTTTGCCATATGACCAAACTGAGTATAACATGAATTGAGGCCAGGTTTCATGTTGTTGAATTAGAAACAATGGGGTAATTTGTGACTAGTTGAATCTGTCAAAGACATAGAACCTGCTGGGCATGGTGTCTCTTGCCTATAATTCCAGCACTTTGGGAGGCTGAGGTGGACGTATCGCCTGAGCCCAGGAGTTTGAGGCCAGCCCAGGAAGCAAAGTGAGGCCTTGTTTCTACAAAAAATACAAAAATTAGCCGGGTGTGGTGGCATGTGTCTGTAGTCCCAGCTACTCTGGAGGCTGAGGTGAGAGGATTGCGTGAACCTGGGAGGCTGAGGCTTCAGTGAGCTGTGATTGCACCACTGCATTCCAGACAGGGTGACACAATGAGACTTTGTCTCAAAACAAAAACAACAACAACAACAACAAAATCCAGACATAGAACCAAATTTGCTATCGTGTAGTACTTTTGAATTATGCTGGCAGCTTTAGAGAAGTAGTTCATTCTTGAAACATACTCTCTAAATTACCTTGTATGATTTAGCAGTGAAAAATGTTTAGAAGATCAAGAATATCATATCTGAGAATGTACACGAATGCGCGCGCACACACACACACACACACGCCATTTTCTGTTCAGTTTCAGCAAGTTTATAAACCCCTTGAATCTATTTGTCAACTCTCTATGGCACCATGAGCTAGAAAATAAGCATCTCTGGTTTAGAAAACTAGTGTGTTTCTATGTAGCCTGGTTTGTTCATTTGTCTGTTTTCTGTTTTTTGTTTGTTTTGTTTTGTTTTGTTTTGTTGTTGTTTTTCTGACCAGTTTGTCAATCTTTAAATCTGTTTTGGAAAATGTTAGTTAAAAAAGTATTTCTTTTCAAAGAAGAGAGTAAATTTTAAAAAATTTGTGTCATTCTACAGATTCTATTTTCCTGCTGCAAGCTAGAGATCCTGTCTCATCTTGGATGTAATTTCTACAGTTAGACTTCTATCAGTCATCGTGCCAACTGGAATTCTTTCCAATTCGAGAAATAAGAATTTGAGGAATCTCTAAGAGTAGAAATGACTTCTATCAGGAGACAGCGCACTAACGCAAGAGGGCCAATGGGGTCCTGCCACCTGTATTTGTGAATAAAATTTCATTGGTACACAGCCATGCTTGTTGACCATTGTCTATGGTTACTTTTTGTTACAAAGGCCAAGTTGAGTAATTGCAGCAGAGGTTATGTGGCAGCAAAGCCTAAGAGATTTGTTCTCTAGCCTTTTACAGAAAAAGTTTACCTACCCTTGTTGTGTATCATTCTGATTCACAATTTATCACCCTCAGCACTATTGACATGCAGGGCTGGGTAATCTTTCCTGTGTGTGTTGGGGGAGTGTCTTGTGCTTTATAGGATGTTTGATGGCATCCCTGGCCTCCTCTATGCACTAGATACCAGAAGACCCCCTACCATCACCCCAGTGGTAACCATCAAAAAGGCCTCCAGATGTTCCCAAATGTCCTGGTTGAGAATCACTATTCCAGCTTGACAGATTCTGTCTTTTCAACTGGAGAGGAGTCTATACCTACTTCATGCCTTAAGAATCTCTGCCATCAGAAAACTTTGCCCTAGAACATTCTTTCAAGGAATAAAATGTCTTCTGCTGTTATATCAATTCCTGTCTGTTCTTTCAGTTTTTAAAAGAGGCAGAACACTACTGATCTCCATTGCTTGAATAAAAGTTTCTCTAGAATCTTTGTACTTATTAAGAAGTCATTCCTTCCTTCAACATTATTCAGTGCTACCATCACTTTAAGCCCAAATAAATGGAATAATTTGGATTTTCTGCTACACAAAAAGTAGCAGTTGTGTATATGCAAGCTGTTATCACTGTTACAGTTCCTCCTCTGACTTAACCTGAGACCAGTATGTGGAACTATCTCCATTAAGAGATCCATTAAGAAATTTAGTGAATGAGAAAGATTTATGGCATGTATCCTAATCAGGGAAGCATCACTGTCTGAGAATGTGAATGATTCCCTTTCTAAACTCTGCAATTAGCTGGTTCTGGTTCACTATAAGTATTGCCTTAACAAAATAATTATACTGCAAGTATTTATCTTTTCACATTTTATCTTCATTTAGTCAACGACAAAGCTGTGTGTGTGTGTGTGTGTGTGTGTGTATATACATATATATATATATATATATATATGAAATCCTGAGTGTCTCATCCATCTTCTTTTAAAACAAAGGGATGGCTTAAACGAACTGACTTTAAGGAAAAAGTTTTTCTCTTAAAAGCTGACATCTAAAAAATAGATCTGTATTTCTTTTTAAATAGGTTAACAGAATTACAATTTTAGCAATCTAAATATTGTTGAACCTGATGCTATTTGCACTTTCTGAACTAAGCAGATATTATCTTTTAATATTTGTCTTAAGCAGATATGGGTGAATTGATTTTTATGAAGAAGTCTTGTAGAAATTAAACAAGAAACATTTAGTTCCTCCAGAGTCATCAAGGTAGATGATGATTATACAGAGAAAATGAAGCTTTTTCATCATTTCAGAATACCTGGTATGATTCATCACTGCAAATATATTAAAATTAAAAAAAACACTACAGATTCTTGAGAAAATGTAATTTAGAGGTCAGGACTACATTTATTATTTAGAAGAGTGAGAAGTGAGCTTAAAATAAATTCATTAACTCCTAGACTACAATGATCTGCAGTTATCCTTCCTGAATTTTACCTGATGAGGTAAATACGACCTAATGTTCTAGAGGCTTGTTCCATACATGTGACGACTGTGACATTGCCATGGATCCAAGCAAAATATTGTTTCTTTGGCACTGCTCATGTTATCATTACCATTATGCAACCTTAATTTTCATGTAGTTTGAATTAGAGAACCAGCAGAGTTTAGTCAAGTTCCTGTTCAACAATCCAAAGATCATTTAACTTTCTATTTAAAACTTTTTTCTGGGGAGGTATGTTCCTTTCTTATTTGGAAATAAGAAATAACTTTCAAAGTGTCAGGAAAACAAACATTCACATAATGTTTTCTCCAGCTCTAATTCCAAAGTGATGAAAATTCTTTATAACATGCAAGTTGGAAACATGTACTGTTTTCTTTATTTTGTCTTCAGTGATTCAAGGTGGTCTTTTTTTTTTTTTTCCTTTTGTTTAAAAATCAAATTTCCCATGCCGGAAACTATTATTGTTTTATACTTGGGTTAATAGTCACTCTGACCTTTTTACAAAGAGCAAAAAAAAAAAAAAAAAAAAAAAAAAATCAATTCAAACCTACAAAACAGTGTTTTTGTTTTGAAGAAAAACAAACTCTTTTTTTCCATGAAAGGGACCAAAAAAATAAAAAACATAGCAAACAAGTGTTTTATGATTCACAATTGAACGCTCTTCACAGTCACGGCAGTTATTATCCAATTATATATGGTTCCTCCTGTATCATCTTGTCTGTGTATTTTACGGGTGTCATTTTGTTTATTTTTGCTTTGATTATTTTAGAATTAGTACAACATACAGGATGTCTGAGCGCCTGAGCGCATCAGTTATTTTCAGGCTCAATCTTGTAAATCTCCACACCCATTTTGTATAAAAGCTTCCACAGATCATATGAAATCCTGTGTTGATGACATGTTGAATATAGTTGCCTGAAGAAAGTTCTGACATTCATCTTTCCCTATTTTCTCTTAGTTGCTTACACTTCTTCATGTAATAATAAAATTTGGGGTCCTCCTAATGTGTCAGAGGTGGTATTTTCCCATTACTTCCTTCTTAGGTTGATTCTGTTGTATCAGCATATGTATCCCCATTTTACAGATTTGGAAACTGAGGCTCTAGGGATGTGGCATAGCGAGTAACTATGGATCTATGGTCCGATAATTTTCTGCAAAATATATTTGTATATTGACTTAAGAGGTTGTATTTGTACCTATAAGTGATGAAAATAAAATAGTTTAATAGATTAATTACAGTGTTCGCTAACTGAGTCACTGTGAGGGAAAACTATAAAGGTGGAGTAATTGGTTGTGTCTCAGAGTAAGAGCATAAATTTCTCAATTCTTCTTCATTTTTTTTGAGATGGGATCTCCCTCTATTGTCCAGGCTGGAATGCCGTGGTGCAATTTTGGCTCACTGCAACCTCCGCCTCCCAGCCTAAGTGATCTTCCTGCCTCAGCCTTCCAAGTAGCAAGGACTACAGGTATGCGCTACCATGATAATTTTTGTATTTTGGTAGAGATGGGATTTCCCCATGGCGCCCAGGCTGGTCTTGAACTTCTGGACTCAAGTGATCCGCCAGCCTCAGCCTCCCAAAGTGCTAGTATTACAGGCATGAGCCAATGCACCTGGCCAAATTTCTCAGTTCTTAAGCTGTACATTTAAGACAATTGGCTAAAGAGTAAAATATTTACTCAATGAAAGTATTATTTTTTTAATGTACCATTGTTGTGGTTTTGACTGATCTTCTGAAGCGGTGACTTGGCCTTACAAAGTCCACAGCCTCAGGCTAGAATATCTGTAGCCTGAGCTTCTCCAGCTTGCTTCCCAGGTCCTTTCTCTATGCAACAAATGAAGAGATTAGTTATGTATGTGACATTTTACTTTATTTTGAATAAGTTGCATTGCACTTATTTATATATTTAGTTTTTAAAATTGTTGTAAGATATACACAATATTAAATCTAGCAATGTAACTATTTTTAAGTGTGCAATTCAGCAGCATTAAGTACATTCTCAATGTTGTGTGCATCCATCACCGTGATCCAGTTCTTGAACTTTTTCTTCATCTCAGATAGAAACTCTGTCCCCACTAAATGATAGCTTCCCATTCCCCTTTACTGCCAGCACCTGATAACCTCTCTTCTATTTCTTTAATCTCTATTCACTTTACTGTTCTGGGTGCCTGCTCTAAGTGTAATCATGCAACATTTGCCCTTTTGTGTCTCATTATTTCATTTCATGTAATGTTTTCAAAGTTCATCCATATTACAGCATGTGCCAGAATTCCATTCCCTTTGAAGATTGTATGTCGATAATCACATTTTTCTTATCCATTCATCTGTTGATGGACATTTGGGTTGTGTCTCACTTTTGGCTGTAGTGAAAAATGCTGCCATGAACACTGATGTACAAGAATCTGTTTGAGTCCCTGCTTTCGGCTCTTTAGGGTATATATCTAGAAGGGGAATAACTGGATCATATGGTAATTCTAGGTTTAACTTTTGGAGGCATCACCAAACTTTTTCACTGTGGCTACACAATTTTACATTCTCATGAACATGGACAAGGGTTCTAATTTCTCCATATCCTTGACAAAACTTCTTTTCTCTTTTTATTTAAAAATAATAGCCATCCTAATTGGTGTGTCTTCAAATTCTTAATAAAACATTTCCACAAATTATAATTAAAGTATAATAATTTATTTCTAAACCCATTTATTTTAAATAATGCAATCTCTCAATTTATTTCTCTTTCGTTTCTGAGTGGTGGGGGTAAGGGCTTATCATTGACAGAATTTTCTGGATGAGTACATGGTTTGAAACATTGAGTCTACCTATTAGTACTTTTTTATTTTTTTCTCAGCCAGAGTCTCACTCTGTTACCCAGGTTGGAGTAGGGTGGCACAATCATGGCTCACTATAGCCTCGACTACTCCAGGCTCAGGTGATCCTTCCACCTCAGCCTCCTGAGTGCCTGGGACCACAGGCAGGCCCCACCATGCCCAGAGATTTTTTCTTTTTTTTTTTTTTTTTTTGTAGAGATGGAGTTTCACTATGTTGGCTAGTCTGGTCTGGAACTCCTGAGATCAAGAGATCTGCCAGCCTTGGCCTCCCAAAGTGCTTGGCTTCCAGGAGTTAGCCAACTTATCTGGCCGATTAATACTTCTTATAGTCAAACACAACCATCAGCCTTCCTGAAATTAATTTATATAGTTTATGACAACCTAATCTTTGTCTGGGTCTAAACTATGTTTACTGTTCGAACACATTCTGGGAAACAAAAATAGCAATAGCATTTGGAAGGTAAAATTCTGGGGTGAATCAGAGACACACAGACTGCTGATTTTTTTCAGGTGAGTCACATCTTCCCTTCTGCTTAAAATACAAACCAGATAGAAGATGTGAAAAACAATTAGCAACAGCCATTATAATTATGCGCAAATGGTAGGCAAAGAATGTTATCCATCCTCACCCTGCTGGCAGAGGCAGGCAATGAATCAGATGAATGCTGGATATGCCAAGAGGAAGCAGCTACTGGGCCCCTCCCCCATCCTTTCCCACCCATGTAATTTGCTGGGGAAAAAAGACAAAAAGGCTTTTGGTAAAATGTCCAAAGAAAACCAAACCTGGCTGGGTGCCGTGGCTCACACCTGTAATCCCAGAAGTTTGGGAGGCCGAGGCAAGAGGATCGCTTGAGCCCAGGAGTTCCCAGTCTGGGCAGCATAGTGAAACCCCTTCTCTACTAAAAATACAAAAGTTAGCTGGGTCTGGCGGCACAGTATTTGGGGGATGGTTGGTTATCTGGGATCAGGAGTGATTCCTAAAGACTGGTTAGAGGGGAGGACATTCAAAGGAACTCTTTGTGGGGTCAAGGTTGGAGTTGATAGATTAAGCCAGATTTTTTTTCCCTCCTCAACTTCTTCAGCCCAGTCCTCAGTAGGTAAAGTTGTCTTCCGGTCTGATGCACGTGCTGCCCTTGCTGCACCTCTATCACACCTGTGCCTTCTCTATCATGACACTTAATCGACTGTCCTGTAAATGGGGGTCCCGGAAGGTCACAGATAACCTCTTGGAGTAGTACTCTCATTCCTCTATGGCAGGGGTCCCCAATTCCAGGGCAGTGGACTGGACTGGTCCGTGACCTGTTAGGAAGGAGGCCACACACCAGGAGGTGAGTGGCAGGCGAGCCAGCATCACTACCTGATTTCCGCCTCCTGGCAGATCAGTGAGGCATTAGATTCTCATAGGAGTACACACCCTATTGTGAACTGTGAGCGAAGGGATCTAGGTTGTGCTCTCCTTATGAGAATCTAATTCATGCCTGCTGATTTGAGGTGGAACAGTTTCATCCTGAAACCATCCCCTGGCCCACTGTCTGTGGAAAAATTGTCTTCTAGAAAACCAGTCCCTGGTGCCGAAAAGGTTGGGGAATGCTGCTCTAGAGGCTTCTACCACACTGCTTTTCAGCCACCACTGCTCAGTGGCAAAAGTGATTGTTTTGGGGGATATGTTAAATATATCTAAGAAAAGATCAATCACTCATCTGAGATATCAAAGACTGACCTCCTATAGGCATTTCAGCACAGATATTGAACTCAAAGTGCTTACTGATTTCCTTTGGTTGGTGTGGAATATATATACACACACACACATATTACATATATAATATATATAATATATTATATATACAAAAAATATATATTTATATATATATATATATTTATATATATATATATATTTTGAAACAGAGTTTCACTCTTATTTCCCAGGCTGGAATGCAATGGTGCAATCTCAGCTCACCACAACCTCTGTCTCCTGGGTTCAAGAGATTCTCCTGCCTCAGCCTCCTAAGTAGCTGGGATTACAGGCATGTGCCACCACGCCTGTTTTTTTTTTTTTTTTTTTTTTTTTTTGAGACAGAGTCTTGCTCTGTCGCCCAGGCTGGAGCGCAGTGGCCGGATCTCGGCTCACTGCAAGCTCCGCCTCCCAGGTTTACGCCATTCTCCTGCCTCAGCCTCCCGAGTAGCTGGGACTACAGGCGCCCGCCACCTCGCCCGGCTAGTTTTTTGTATTTTTTAGTAGAGACGGGGTTTCACTGTGTTAGCCAGGATGGTCTCGATCTCCTGACCTCGTGATCCGCCCGTCTCGGCCTCCCAAAGTGCTGGGATTACAGGCTTGAGCCACCGCGCCCGGCCACACGCCTGTATTTTTAATAGAGACGGGGTTTCTCCATGTTGGTCAGGCTTATCTCGAACTCCCGACCTCAGGTGATCCGCCCGCCTCGGCCTCCCAAAGTGCTGGGATTACAGGCATGAGCTACTGTGCCCAGCCTGAGTATTTTTAAAAACCCATGTCTAACGTGATGGAAAATAGACAAATGGAAATTTAGGAAGTCGTGTGTGAGAATGCATTTTTTTCAAATTGCAGTTTAGGAATTTATTTCAGTAATATAATCTATTGGTGGATGGAAAGTCTGATTCTTGAGAATCTTTTAAAACTTTCAAGGCATTTTGAAATGCCTTTGGAATTTACATGACACTGTCTCCAAAGGTATACCTGTGTCGTGGCCTCCTGTCCCTCTATCCCACTTGCTTCCATGCTGTGTTTACTGTAATTGATGAACTGAGCTACTTTAGATATTGTTTATATCAGAGATCCCAAGAAACCCACCTGGCCATGAAGCTCCCATTGCCTCATGGTAGACTTGCATCTAAAAGGAAGAAGGTTGCTTGTCATTTCAAGGTAAATGTGTATAAACTTCTAAAATACGCTCATTCAGTAAAAGGCTCTGTGTAAATCCATTTGTCTCTTTTCTTCAGCTTTCAATATTTAAAGCTTGTTAGAGTTTTTTACGGAAGATTTACCCATGTATTTGTTTAAAATAGATAATGTGTTTTTAACCTAATAAAAAGTTAACCAAGCAACTTCACAATACTTTGTTTGAAATGAAATAAATACAGTTTAAACAATGACCTATTTTCCAGCAAAAGTAATATAATAAACTAGGCTGTAATTTCAACTATTTCCATTAGAATGGAATCATTAATTTGTAAACTACTTTTTGACTTAACAGTATATTTATCAAATCAAAAAAAAAAAAAAAAAAAGAAGAGAGAGAGAGAAGGAAAAAAAACTGGCAGAAAGAACGAACATTAATCTCAGTAATTATCTATCTCCAACTCCATCTGTAGCTCTATGTCTATAAGTAGGATAATGACCATTATTGTAAAGTTGCTGCTTCATTACTCTGCCTGATCATTTTTAAGAGAAGGCAATGTTTTTCTTTCGTTTTCTTTTTGGCAGTTATGGCATTGATGAAATAGTGAAGACTTGAGTATGCTTTTGAGAACAAAGTTACTGCTGGAGGAAGGTGCCATGGTCTGTAGGAATTCCAATGAACATTGTTCGCGGGGAAAGACCAGAAGATCTGCTCACTGGTTCTCTGGTTGAGTAAACATAAGCCATGCCATCTTCTCAAAGGGCGTTTGAAAGGGGAGGAATTATTTCAAATCCATCTGCTCGCTGATAAAATGTAGGATCTTTTAGGATCAAATTGATGATAATATTTTCCTCTTAATCTACTTCTAAAATTTCTATTTCATATTTAGCAATCTCCCTCTTCCATTTCTCATGTTAACTACTTTACATTCTATTTTTCAAGATCCATCTCTGAGATTGTCAATTTTTAATATTTTTTTAAAGAACCAGGTTTGGATTTATCGATCCTTTCTATTAATTTTCATTATTTTAAATTTATTATTTAGTTTCCTACCTACTATTATCATTAATTTTAAGTATTTTCCAGTTTTGGTTTATTTTATTGCTATTTTTACAATTTCTTATATTGAATACTTGGCCCTTTAACTTTTTAGCTCTTCTTTCGAAATGTCAGCTCTTAGACTTACAGATTTTTTTTTCTAGTATTACTTTAGCTGTATTTCATGAGTTTTTCTGTACAGTACTTTTTAACCATTCACCTTTAAATATGTTCTAATTTCCTCCATATTTTCTTCTTTGACCCATGCCTTATTTAAAACAGTTTTTACCATTTTAAAATTCCCAACTGTATGGCTTTTGTTCTGTTTTTTTACTGATTCTTTGAAATGCAATGAGATTTGCTTTATAAAACTCAAGTTACATGGTCAATTTTTGAAAATATTCCTTATGTATTTGAAGATAATATATTGTCCAGTTGATGGACATGAAGTTCTTTGTGTTCATTAAATCAAACTTAATTCTGTTCAAATCTATATGTCTATGAATTATTTTGTCAATTTCTCCTCATGTATTTTTAAAATGTGATTAAATGTTTACAAGTTTAAAATTCTTTCAGGTGAATTAAATCTTCCTTCATTTCTATTTCAAGTAATGCTTTTTGCCGTGAAGTCATCTTTCTCTGATACTATCAGCTTTCTTTTGGTTAACATTTGATGTAACATTATTCATTCTTTTGCCTTCAAAATTTATCTAATATTTTAGATGCCTCTCTTGTAAATAGCATAGAGCTGAATTTTTAAAGAACCAAGTCTGTTAATAATTTTTTTAACTGATTTTAATCCACTTTAATTCTGATGACAATTATGCTTAAAGACATCTGTACCATCTTGTACCATGCTTTCTATTAAAAACTCTAATCAGCTTTAAATATTAAAAGCTGAAGAAAAGAGATAAATGGATTTACACGGAGACTTTCACTTAGTGAATGTATTTTAGAAGTGGAGAAAAATACTTAAGTATGAAAAAAAAAAAAAAAATACTCCTGCAGCTAGCTCGGTGTCTGTCCATACAGCTGCCCAGTTTTGTGCTTAAAACCCAGGGCCCTGGTGGCGTAGGCACTGGTGGGAATCTCCTGGTCTGCAGGTTCTGAAGACTGTGGGAAAAGCACGGTATCTGCACCAGAGTGCACCATTCCTCATGGCACAGTCTCTCACGGCTTCCCTTGGATAGGGGTGGGAATTCCCTGACCCCTTGGATTTCGCAGGTGAGGCAACGCCCCACCCTGCTTTGGCTTGCAGTTCCATGGGCTGCACCCACTGTCCAACTGTGCCAATAAGATGAACCAGGTACCTCAGTTGGAAATGCAGAAATCACCTGCCTTCTGCGTCAGTCTTCCTGGGAGCTACAGACCGGAGCTGTTCCTATTTGGCCGTCTAATTAAAAATTGTTTTTAACGTTCTGCTCACTTCTTGACATATTTTGGTTTGTTTGAAGGCTTTTTTAAAAAAATTATTATCTTACTATTTCCAAATCTGTTCCTGTTATTTTAGTGGTTAACTATACATTTCAACAAAATTTGGAGCTAATTGATACTTATACCATCCTCAAAATAATGCAGTGATCCTGGAAGGATGAACTCTAATCATCCCTTTTCTGGGATCAATACCCCCCCCCCAAGTTAGACACTGTTATTCTACTTTTATATAGTGAATATTTGTTCAAATTTATTCACATACTTAACAATATTTGTTTACCATTTTTTCTTTCATCTCACGCCTTCATTTTTTGATCATTTTTTTCCCTAAAAACATCCTTATAATTTCTACTATAGTATTTTTATCATAGACATATTTTCTTATTTTTCCTGTGTCTAAAAAGTCTTGTATGTTTCACTGGGAATTCTAGGTTAACTGTCATTCTCCTATTTTCTTGCTTCTATTATTGCATTGATAAGTCAGCAGTTAATATAATTGCTGTTCTTTTGTAGGCAATACATGATTTACTCTTTTTACAATGTTTACTTTTGCCTTTTTATTCTATTTTAAGATTTGTCCATTGTCCTTGGTATTTTGTAGTTTCATTCTGGTGAGTTAAAGTGTGGATTTCTTTTTATTTATCATGAAGGGGATTAGTAGACTTCTTGAACCTGAGGATTTGTGTCTTTGATCAACTCTAAATTGCAGCCACTCTAAATATTGCCATACTCTCATTTTATTCTATTATATGTGTATAAGGCTGTCTCTCTGTTTGTAAAGGCACCACATCTACTTAAGTATTTTTCTCCATTCTGTCTAAAAAGGAAAGGTCATCATATCATTTTACTATGTAAAAATATTTGTCGACTTATTATTGTTTATTCATTTACCTAATATTATTATTGAGTACCAACTAAATACTAATGTGCTAGATCTACTGCATGCTGAACATACATTGTTGAAGAAGAAAAATACAGTTCCTATCCTCATGGAGCTTAGCATCTAGAATACCAAAAATAGAATAACATTAAAATAAAAGAATATATATTGTCAGGGATTTTAAGGCATAGGATAGCTATCACTTACTTACATTTAGTAGGTGCCATTCTAACCACTTAAATACGTTGTTATCTAATGTATTATTACATGGTAAAACTCCACATGCCTTAATTAGACATACAAACGTCCAACATTCTAGACTTAGTCTTCTTTTCCAGAGTAATCCTCTACCATTCTAATCCACACCTTCACTCAGCTTCCTTTATCTACTCAACATTTCCAGAATCAATCACATCCTTCCGTGATTCCATCTTTCATACCTTGGAAAATTCCACTCATACATAAATAACCCAATTTTACTTCCTTTGCCAAGTGTTATAAAAATTTCCCAGGTTGTAAGTTTTTCCCACCTTTGCATCCCTATAACAGTTTATTCAAATGTATATAGTAGAAATTTCTGCTTCCAGTCTAGAAGGAGTAATATCTACCTAGACTTTCTAATATTCGTGCCAGGTTTACCCTCCTGCATGACACAACCAAAATATGGACAAAATACATGAAACAACACTTTTCAGGGAATTGGACATTAGGCAACAAAGGATAATGATTCCTGAGAGACATGAAATAAATGAGGTAAGCCCTCTGATTGTCCTACCATACTGCCTTGAGGATATTTTCAGGCTGTTGCACAGGGAGGTAGAACCAAGGTGGAACCCAGGGGACTCCCTGGGATGAGAATACACAGCTGAGAGTCAAGAACACCAAGGTGGCTAGAGTTCTCAGGACCAAAGACAAGGGGGCAGCACAGAGGGAGAATTCCAAAAATCAGCAAAGCACCTCCCTTGAGTACCCAACTGAGGACTGATCAGGAAAGTACTGGAGGTTAGGGAAAGAATCACTCAAAAGGTTTAGAGGTAATAGTGCCTGGCACTCACACAGGGCTAAGAATGTTTCCACCAGCCAGAGTGGACAACCTCATGATTCACAGATTAGTTAGAATACACAGAAAGGCTTCCCATCTGTAGTGGGAAATAATTAGCTCCAGACTGAGCACTACCTAAAAAATCTTAAAAGACAATCCAAAAGGAGCAAACCATGTCCCAGAACAAAGTTCAAGAATATTTATAGGAAAGCAAACATATTAAACAAGGTAAAATCCATAATATCTACCAGCATCAACAATAGACAGATGTATGGAAAACACCTAAATGTTTAGAAACTAAATAACCCATTTGTAAATATGAGTCAATCATATTTATGGATAAATCAAAAAGGGAAATCAGAAAATGTTTTGAATTGAATGAAAACACCAACATGGCACATCAAAATTCACGGATGATACTAAAGCAGTATTTGGAAGGAAATTATCGCACTAAATTCCTATATTAGAAAAGAATAAAGATCTCAACTCAATGAGCTCTGCTTGCCCTTTATTAGGAAAACAAAAGCAAATTATACCTAAAGTAAGTAAAAGAAAGGAAATAATAAAGATCAGAATGAAAATGAATTATCTAGAAAACAGAAAAACAACAGAGAAAATCATTGGAACCAAAAGCCGGTTTTTTGACGTAAAAAATTGATAAATCTCTAGTCAGATTGATAGAAAAAAAGGAGAAAAGGCACAATTATCACTGTCAGGAAGGAGAGAGGTAACATCAGTAGAGATTTAAAAGACATTATTATGATATCAGGGAATATAATAAACAACTTTACGCCAATAAAGTTGACAATTTAGATGAAACATATAAATTTTTTGAAACACACAAATTACCAAAGCTCATTTAGGAAGAAATAGTTAACCTGAATAACTACATCACTAAAAAAAGTAATTTGCAATTAAACGTCTTCCTACAAAGAAAATGCCAGGCCAGGTGGTTCCACTAGTGTGTTTTTATCAAATATTAGGAATGAATTAACACCAATTTTACACGCATTCTTTCAGAAAATTGACAAGGGGTGAATATATAATCTTATGAGGTCAGTTTATCTTGATATTAAAATCAGACAAAGATATTATAAGAAAAGAAACTCCTACAAACTATTATCTTTCATGGGCATAGATGCAAAAATTCTTAACAAAATTTCAGCAACACAATGTAACAACGTATAAAAAAAGCAGTATGTCATGGCCAGGTGAGGTTTACCCTAGAAATGCAGAGTTGGCTTAACATTCCAAAAATCAATCAATGCAATTCACCATATTAACAAACTGAGAAAGAAAAGGTATATAATTGTCATAAGAAAAAGCATTTGATAAAATCCAACACCCATTCACGACAAACTCTCTACAAACTAGAAATAGAAGGGAACATCCTCGAGCTAATACAGGGCATCTGAAAAAAACAAAAAACAAAAAACAAAAAAACAAACAAAAAAAACTACCGGTAACATTACAATTAATGTGAAAGGCTGAATGATTTCCTCCTAAGATAGGGAACAACATACAAGGATGTCTGTTCTCATGGCTTCCATTCAACATTGTAGTGGAGCTTCTAGGCAGTGCAGTAAGACAAGGAAAAAAAATAAATGGCATTTTCATTGGAAAGGCAAAAGTAGAACAGTTTTTATTTACAGATGACATGAGTGTCTATGTAGAAAATCCAATGGATTCTATGAATAAGTTACCAGAACTAATAATTGAGTTTAGCAAGGTTGAATGAGATAAGATGGACATATAAATATCAATTTTATTTCTATACAATAGCAATGAACAATTAGAAATTGAAGTGAAAATTATACTATTGCCAAGAGTATCCAAAAATATGAAATACTCAAGGACAAAAAATGTATTTTATATGACTCAATTTATATACTTTTCTAGAAAATATAATCAAATTTGTAATAATAAAGAGCAAATCAGAGGTTACTTGGGGGCAACAGATGAGAAGGTCAGGAGGGAGGAACTACAAAGGAACACAAGAAAACTTTATAATTTTTTAATTTACTTTTTAATTGACAAATAAAAATTATATATATTTATGGTATACATGGTATTTATGGTGTACAACATGATATTTTGATATACGTATACAATGTGGAATGGTTAAATTAAGGTAATTAACATATGCATTACCTAACCTATTTATTTTTTTGTGGTGAGAACACTTAAAACCTATTTCTTAGCAATTTACAAGTATGTAATATATTGCCTATAGTCACCATGTTGTACGATAGACTCCTTTGAACTTCTCTCATCTAACTGAAATTTTGTATTCTTTAACCAACATCTCCCCAATTTCTCTCTTCTCCCAGCCCTTTGTAAGCACTGTTCTACTCTCTGCTTCTATAAATTCGACTTTTTAATTTTTTTTAGATTTGTTTTTCTGTGCCTGACTTATTTCACTTAGCAAAATGTCCTCTATGTTCATCCATGTTGTTGCAAATGACAGGTTGTCCTCCACTGGGAAGTCAGAATAGTATTCCATTTTGTATATATACCACATTTTCCCTATTCATTCACCCATTATTAGGTATTAAGGTTGATTTCATATGTTGGCTATTGTGAATAATGCTACAATGAACATGGAACTAGGAAGTTTTTGAGATAATGAATATAACCATTACTTTCATTTTGGTGACAGTTTCACGGGTGTATACATATTGCAAAACTTAACAAATTGTACAATTTAACTGTGTAATATTCACTTCATGTTACTTATATCTTAATTCAGCCATTTAAGAAATCTATATTATAACATTTTTGATAATACTTTTCTATGCATATCCCGCTTTAGGATGTGATTTCCTTTGATATGAGGATGTAGTTAATTAATATTTGACTTCAGTGCTTGAAAGTAACAGCCATCCCATAAATATATGTTAAACAAATGAATGAAAAAATACTGCCCTAGAGAAAATGTTGACCAGGATTGGCAGTCTATATTTTTGTTTCTCAATGTTCTTAAGAAAAATAATAGTACAAAAAAGAGAAAGGTGGTTTTGTATTTTCTTCTCAGGCAGCTGATTAATCCCTTGCAATGTGTTAATAACTGCAAAGTATCTTTAGGTACATTGTGTCATGTATCTAAGTCTGAGAATTGGATTGGCATTTTCATTCTCATGTTATAGAAAAGAAAGGTGAAGAGCAGTGAGAGCAAATGAATTGTCCCAGGTCATATTGCTAATGATGAAATTTTCCCTTTAAGAAAATATTTGTTATTTAAACAGCTCTAATGTTCTATTCCTCAGGGGGATGGAATGAGTTTTCTAAAATTACATCTTTTCTTTGAGGTTTAAATAGTATCAAAGATGGCAGAGGATAGAGACTGCTAATTGTTCCTCAATATCTTCTCTTTCATTCATCCTTTAGTAAGAGATTCTCCTGAGACTTAGCTGCCCATTCTTCCTTGTAGCTAGTTATGACCCTGTGGCTTAGTTTGAGCCAATATCGTATGATGGAAATTAAATATGTGACTTTTAGGTTGTATCTTTAAGACAATCAGGAAGAAAAGTGTTCCTTATTACTTGTTGGAGGGTCAGCCTTTTTGTTCTACTTAGGCCTTCAACTGAAGGGGTGTGGGTTACTCACGTTAAGGAGGGCAATCTCCTTTACTCAGTCTATTGATTTCAATGTTAATCTCATTCCGAAACTCCCTCACAGACACACCCAGAGTAACGTTTGACCAACTGTCTGGGCACCCTATGGCCCAGTCAAATTTATGTGTAAAAATAAGCAGTGAGAGTTCACTCCTTGTCAACTTGGCACCCATACGCATCTTCTAAAACCGTAAACAATCTCTGAATAAAGACAATAACAAAGTCATAATTCTGCCCAACATGATACAACTATCCTGCATATGACTGAAAATGTACCAACCCTTTCCCAGAAGAGGAGGTGAAGTCTTTAAGTGATGTTTACTCTTTTCTTTGATATCCCATAACTTAAACACCATGATATAAAATTAACTATACTTAAATACTATAAAAAGCCAATACATCTTGTTATATAAAGGAATAAGAAAGAAAACAAGAATGTTTGCTATACACACACATATATATGTATAGATACATTTATAACAATATAAAGGGAAATATTCATGACAATCACAGTCTTCATTTCTGTAGCTGGTCACATAGACCACTATTTATAACTTCTTCTTCCACTGTGCCCAGTTTGTATTACTTTTGCCTTCAGGAAGCACCTCAGTGTGTCATGGTTCTTTGTCTGATGGGATGACCCAAATATTAATTCATGGAGGGTTTGGGTCATCAGTAGTGCCACCTGGTTGGGCTGTTGTAGTTTTCCATTGACCTAATAACAGAGCATGGTAATTCCAAAAGATGTCCTAAGGGATGGCCTGTATTCTAGACAGGCAAGAGACTGCCCTTACCTCCATTGTGGAGAAATAGTCCAATTTCCCTCTCGTAGTCAGGATAAATCACCCCCATAGGCACAGTAACTCTCTTCTTTGCCTGTTGGTTCAGAGGCATAAGGAATCCAAAATGGTTGGAAGGCAGTCTTCTAGTCCAGTGGAGTCATTGTTGTGTTTTCTGGTAGAAGCATTCCTTCCATTGGGATCAAGACTTCTAGACCAGCACAGCATACATTTGCAAGAACAGGAAGTAAAAGTTTTGCTAGTGGTTCATTAGACATAATAGCGAATGGTGCCACTTCCACTTCTACCCTTCGATTGCTGGGCTGTGAATTCTGGCTACTGGAGAAAGAGAACCATAGGTGGGACACAAATTCAGAGCATATATAGCCTTTTGGACAACTTTGTGCCAGCCTTGCAAGGTATTGCTACCTAACTGGCACTGTCACTGAGTCTTCAAAAGGTCATTCCACTGTTCTATCAAACCAGCTCTGCTTCAGGATGGTTGGCAACATAAGACCAGTGAATCTTATAAATATGGGCCCATTGCCACACTTCTTTTTTTCTTTTCTTTTCTTTCTTTCTTTTTTTTTTTTTTTTTTTTTTGCTATGAAATGATTTCCTTAACCAGAAGCAATGCTGTCTGAAACATCATGACTGTGGATAAGATATTCTATAATTTCATAGAAGTTCATGCATGGTAGCTTCGGCAGAAGCATTGTGTTCAGGGAAGGTAAATTGGTAGGCAGAGTAAGTGTCTTTTCCAGTAAGAACAAAAGCTGCCCTTTTCATGATGGAAGCAGTTCCATGTAATCAACTTGCCACCATGTAGCTGGCTGATCATCTGAGAAATGGTGCTATACAGTATTTGGTCTGTGCTGCTGGCAGATTGAGTGCTCAGCAGTGACTTTAGCTAGGTCAGCCTCGATAAGTGGAAGTCCACATTGCTAAGTTTATGCATAACCTCCAACCTTCCCACCATGGCCACTTTGTTCATGAACCCATTGGGTGATGACAAGGATGTCTGGGCAAAGATACTGATTGGTATTCACAGAACAAGCCATTCTATCTACTTGATTATTAAATCTTCCTCTGCTGAGATCACCCTTTTCTGAGTATTCACATGGAACGCATATATCTTCACATTTTTTGACTATTCAGAGAGGTCTATCCACATACCAATTCCTCAAATTTCCTTGTCATCAGTTTTCCGATCATATTCATTCCAAGTGTCAGACTATCCAGCCAAACCATTTGCCACAGCCAATAAATTGATGTATAGTCACACATCTGACTATTTCTACTCTAAGCAAAGTGAACAATTAAGTGGACTGCTTGAAGTTCTACCCACTGGGAGGATTCTCCTTTACAACTGTCCTTCAGGGATGTCCCAGAAAGGGATTTTAGTGCTGCAGCTGTCTACTTTCAGATGGTGCCTGCACATTGTGCATAACCATCTGAAAACTAGATGAGTCTTCTTTCCCTCTGTCAACTGATTTTGGTGAACGCTCCATAAGGCCGTAGGTGCAGTCTGAGAAAGAGAAGGCAGTGTAGCACGAGTGGGGACAGTGGGCATTTTGGCCACCTCTTCATGTAACTTACTTGGCCTGCAGGGCCAGCTCAGGCTCAATCGGGAATATATCACTTGTAGACTGTCTTAAAGGCTATCCACGCAGGCCTTTTCTCCCTCCAATCTTCTCTTTTTAAATATGCATCTTCAACCCTGATACTGTTGCACACATAAGAAGAAAACCTATACTATTTCCTAATGGACTTAATTTTCTTCTTTCCTTTTTTTCTTAATGTGTACATGTGCACGTATGTTACCTGGGCATACTGTGTGATGCTGAGGTTTGGACTTCTAATAACCCTGTCACCCAAGTAGCAAACATAGGATAGTTTTCAGCCCTTCATCCCCTCCTCCCTTCCTCCTTTTGGAGTCTCCAGTGTCTATTGTTTCTGTCATTGTGTTTGTGTGTATCCAGGGTTTAACTCCCACTTATAAGTGAAAACATGCAGCATTTGATTTTCTGTTTCTGTGTTAACTTGGATAATGGCCTCCCACTATATCCATGTTGCTGTAAAGAACATGACTTTGCTCTTTTTTTTTTTTTTTTTTTTTTATGACTGCGTAGTACTATATGGTGTATATGTACCACATTTTCTTTGTCCAGTCCTCCATTGATGGGCACTTGGGTTGATTTTGTGTCTTTGCTATTGTGGATAGTGCTATAATAAACACAAGACTGCAGGTGTCTTTTCAGTGGAATGATTTGCTTTCCTTTGGATTTATACCCAGTAGTGAAATTGCTGGGTTGAATGGTAATTCTACTTTTAATTCTTTGAGAACTCTCCAAACTGCTCTTTATTTTGAATTCTTCTAAACAAACCCGGTATATTCAAGAACAAAAAAGAAAAATACAATTGTAATACCGGTTAAAAGGCTGTTACAAAAAACAAAATAAGGATATTTTGCCAAATATATCACATAGCATGATGTAGGGGCATATACATGAAATTCTGCTTCTGTCTGGAATTCCTAGACCTTCTCTTACTGTACTGGTGAAAATGCAGCTTTAGCGGCATCACATTGCGGTTCTTGAGCCACCCTAGGCTTTGCCTTGAAGATGAAATATTTGTCCTGGATAATCTTACCTTATGGTGTTGAGATTTACATGTGTGTTTACTTTTTATTAGGCATGTACTGATCTGACTTGTTTGAGTTTTATTGGCACTTAAAACCGTGAGAAGATAACTGATTCATGACAGCAGAATTTTAGGTGATTCATCGGATTCATTAATCAAAATGATTAGTTCAGCAATAATTTACGTTGGATGAGTAAATAGCATATCTTCTTTTATTTAAAGGTACCTGAATTACCTGGTATCAAGCCACTGAAATCTTCATATTTACTGAAGTATAATTTACATAAAACAGAATGGATATGTATCTTAGGGGTTTCAGTGCCATGGGTTTTGACAGTTGTATAAATCCACGTAAACAGTGAAAACATTTACATCACCATGGAAAGCCCCTTCCTGCCCCTTTCCAGCCATCCTGCTCTCTCCCAGTGAGGCAACCACTTTCTGGTTTTTATCACTATAGCTTTGTTTTGCCCATTTTTGAACTTCATATACATGGAATCATCTGGACATTGATATTTACATGCTTATTCTCTATTTTATAGAATTTTTTTTTCATTTTTCACATTTGATCTCATCAAAATACTTTACAAAACAACCCCAAAGCACTTTGCTTTTGAGGTCACTGTTAGTATTGTTTAATGGCAGTATATAGATACAGTTTGAAATAAGAGGAGGCATGATTTTCATTGGTAAATCACATTACGCTACATTTTGCTACCTTTGTTTTCTCTGAATTTTTATAACATATAGTTGGCCTGAGTCACTCACACACTCATCAACTTTAGAGCTGGAAGGGCTTTCAGGAATCACCTACCAATCAACAAATAGCTATTGAGCTTGGTCTCTCAACCAGCCACGTGCTAGCTAGACCTTGCAGATAGAGTGGGGAATCTGAAAGGCAAAGTCTCTGCCTTTATGGAATTTGTGTTGTATCAGGGGAAAGAGAACACAAATAATCATGGCAATAATGTGTGATGAATGTTATGGTAGGGGCTGCAACGGCAGCTTTGATAACCTCCCTTTGTCAGAGGGTGAAGGAAGCTACTCACGAAGAATTGAGATTTAGGCTAGGACTGGGGGGATATGCAGGAGTAAGCCAGGCAAAGAGATACAGAAAGGCAAAAGAGAGAAGAGGAGAAGGGGCAGAATGATCCAGAGAAACCAGCATGGGCAATGGCAGGGAGTGGACAGCATGGTACCTATGAGGTACCTATGGGGAGCTGACAGAAGCTCTGTAATGCCTGAAAGTAGTCAAGGAGAAGAATGGTAGTAGTACCAGGAAACTCTGAGCAAGGGTAAGGAGTTTTGGATTCATTCTAAAATCAAAGGGGGCCACTGAAGGGGTTTAAGTGGGTTATTACATGATCGGTTTTGCAAAAATCCTCTGTCTATGTCATGGAGAATGGGCTGGGAGGAAGTAAGACTGGAAACAAGGAGACATGTTAGGGGCCATTGCTTAAACCAGGGTGGTAGGGTTTGGGAAAATGGAATTGAATTAAGGGATATTTCGGAGGCAATAATAGCAGGTTTTGGTGAATGGGTAAGGGTGGTGAAGAGGAAAAAGAACTCAAATATTTCTCCCAGATTTCTTGTTTAAGCAACTGGTCTTTTAGTAGCACTATTTCCTGATATAGGAAGTATTTGAGGGGAAGATCATATGAGCATACGTGGTGGTGGTGGTAGTGTGTGTGTAATGGAGGGACGCATACATGGAAATGTTGAGTCCAAGTTTGGACATATAGATTCGTTTAGTTGCTTGCAGGACGTTTAAATGGTGATGTCCAAAAGACATGTCTGGAGCTCAAGAGAGAAATAATTCAACTGGAGATATAAATTTGGTCATCAGCAGCTAATAGATGGTTATTGAAACATGGCAGTGGGTGAAATTGCCTACAAACAGGTGTGTAACTCTGAGAGATAATTAGTATATTATCCCCTGAAGTGGATTCCATAGTGGGCTTAGCTCTGTGACATGCATTGAATGAAATTACTTTGTGGCCAAGTAATTTAGAAAATGCATCACATAGGCCAGGCATGGTGGCTCACACCTGTAATCCTAGCACTTAGGGAGGCCAAGGTGGGTGGATCACTTGAGATCAGGAGTTCCAAAGCAGTCTGGCCAACATGATGAAGCCCCGTCTCTACTAAAAATTCAAAAAAACTAGCTGGTCATGTTGGTGGACGCCTACAATCCCAGCTACTCGAGAGGCTGAGGCGGGAGAATTGCTTGAACCTGGGAGGCGGAGTTTACAGCGAACCAAGATTGTGCCACTGCACTCCAGCCTGGGCCACAGAGCGAGACTCCATCTCAAATAAAAAAAAAAAAAGGAAAAGAAAATGCATCTCATAGTATGTTTCTCTTAAAAAAGTACAAGGCACACTATTGGATGAGACTCCAGGAAGTCCAGAAGTATCAAAACATGTTTCACTTTTCATAACGCTGTTTCCTGAACACTCCTAGTTGTCACACTGTGGGAAAAGGAAACCAAATTCTACCAGTCTTCTGCCACTTGGTTTCACCTTGTGAATGACCTACACCCAGCTAACTTCATTCTGGGCAGTTGGAGTTCTGCTTCACTTTCCAACAGTAGAAAGATGCAACACATTTTTGTGCATACAGTTGCAGTATAATCAAGTCATTTTGTTTGCTGGTTGCTTATTTAAAGCAAATTTTAGGCACAATGCCCTATTCATTTTACCCTTGTTTTATTTTCTTAACTCAGTTTAAAATTTGACAGTGTTATCATTGAATACTAAGATAACCATAATTTTGCTTTATTGTAGTATTATATAGTGGAGGATGCTAAATCATTTACTGATGCTTTATAAAATAGTCAATGTCTTTCTTTCTGTCCCTCTTACCCAGTGTATTTATGGCATTGGAAAGGCTGTAGCAGCAGATGGTTGCTAAATCTTTCAAATGGAACAATGAACCCAGGCTTGAAGATATGAAATGACTAATCAATTAAACAGGATTATTTTATAGTTTAACATGAAAAAAGGCTTCCAGGTATGGTATTTTTTAAAAAAGGAATATTCTCGTTCACCCCACTGATTCATCTAGTGCCTCTATGTTGTTGACCTTCAATATCATTAGGGTCTCTCAGCTGACCATTGGGCCCCTATTTCAAAAGGTCTTACTGGGCAATTCTACCCAGATATCTGGTGGCACTTCAAGTATGACTTACCCAAAATAGAGCTTGTTATCTTATCCCCCCTGAAAGGGGATATGGGAAAGTTCCAGTCCTTTCTATCAAATCTGTTTATCTTGGTTTCCTATCTTGCTTCATGGCATTAATTGATGGATTCATCCAGCAAATATCTATTGAGTGTCTTCTAAGAGGCAGGCATTGTTTACATCCTGGATAGAGCAATAAATGAAAGAGACAAGGAGCTTTTCTCCAGGGACCTCATATTCAGATGATATTTTTCTCAGTCCAGAAGTGTAGTGTAGTATCATGTCACCTTGATGCTTCTCTCTCTCTCTTCAAATCCAGTTGGTCACCATTTCAGTGAGTTCGAATTGCTTTTATGCCCCTCAACTCTACCCCACTCCTTTGATGATTAATTGTCCTGAGTCAGATCATCATCTCCCACATGAATTGTTGCAATACCCTTTATCTGGTTTCTCTGCCTTTATTTCTCTCTTTCTTTCAGCCCTTCTCCTGCCTCCACCCTCCTGCTAGAGCTATCTTTCTATAACAGATCTGGTCAAGTACTTCTGCTTTAAAATCACTAATGACTAATGTGTACAAGAGACACTTGATCTTTAAATAGATCCCAAATCTTCATCTGATTTTATGTATTTTTTAAATCTCTTCTCCCACTTCTTTCTGCGCTCCTTATGGAACTTCTCCCAGACACACTATGGGTTTGTCATCCTCTGTCCCTATGCTATACTCCCATTCACCATATCTTGGCTTAGAATCCCTTTCATCAACCTTCACTGCCTTTCTTAAAAAGGTGAACGGAGGCACAACAACATTTTAGAGTTTATTTGAGCAAACAGTGATTCATGAACTAAGCAGCTTCAAATCAGAAGTTGTTCAGGAGCTTCACTGAGGGAACACAAGCAGAAGGCTGTCATAGGCTGGACACAGAAGTAAAGCAAAGAAAATATTTTGTTGGTTACAGTGATACAGTTGCCAATTTGGTCGATCCTGCTGGAAAGTCCCTAGGTATTTAAGTATAAGTATATTGGGTACTTCTGATTGGTTGAGCTTAAGTTCTGTTTTCCACGAATACAGGCATTTGCAAAAAACAAAAAACAAACAAACAAAAAACTCAAATTAAGTTTTGCTTATGTTTGCAAACCAAGCAAGGTTTCAGTCACTTGTGAGGCCTAACTGGTTTTATCTTCTCAGAGAGTCGTCTTCTTGGTTTCTGTTTTAATTTACTTTGATACCTTCATTGTCATTAAATATACTCATTAAATTCAAACTTCTCCAAGTAGCAGGGATAACTTTTTCTGCTGTTACTATACCTTTATTACAGTACTAATGATATGTTATGAAAACTAAGTATATATATGGACGTAAAGATGAAAACAATAAACATTGTAACTGCTAGAGTGGGGAGGGAGGAAGAGGCGACAGGGTTGAAAAACTACCGATCGGGGACTGTGCTTACTACCTGGGTGAAGGGATCAGTCATATCCCAAACCTCAGCATTATGCAAATACCCACGTAGCAAACCTGCACATGTACTACCTGAATCTAAAAGTGGAAATTAAAATAAGTAAATAAATAAAATATGATCACTGTATTAAAAAAAAAAAAAGGAAACTAAGTTTATGTGTACTTCTGTCCCACTACATTTGTCAGCTTTTAAAGCAAGGTTTAGCAAACATTTTCTGTAGAGGGTTTTGCGTGCCAAATGGTCTCTGCCAGCCTCAACTCAGCCACTGCAGTGTGAAAGCATTCATAGATAAAATGTAAAGGAATACTCGCGTGGTTGGTTGTGTTTCCACAAAACTTTATTTATGGACACAGAAATTTGAATTTCATATAATTAATTTTCATGTATTGCTTGTGTTGCTTTGTTGCTTTTTTTCATTTTCCCCCCCAACAATTTAAAAATGTAAAAACTATTCTTAACTTGACCGTACCACACAGGCTTGGCCCGTGTTCTATAGTTTGCTCATCCTGGTCTCAGTGATAAGGTTATTTCCCATTTATTTTCATATAACAACACACTAGGCACTGAAGGAACATTTGCTAAAATGAACCACATGGAGAAAAATGATTACCATTTGATGTTCTCTTCCATCCCAAACTGCAGTAGTGTGATACAGTAAAGTTTTTTTCATTAACTGAAGATTAACTAGAAAATCACTTTTAAATTTTAATGTTTGTTAAAAAAAAATCTTCCTGAAGTATGTTATTCCAATTTTCTGCCCTAGTAAGTACAGTGTAGTGAACACATTTGATGATTGTCTTGCAGTGCCCCCAGGTCATGATTAAAGATAAGAATTCTCATTGTGTAGCCAAGTAAATGTAGATAGAGAAGGTATAGGTAATTGAGCCCTGAATGCATATAGACTGGGGTTCACTCTAGAAATTGACATTTTGATGCAGAGATTAAATCTCTCACATATACTGATTTTCTAGTGATATCCTTTTTTCTCTACAAAATGGAGCATAGGAGCCAAAATCAAAAGAAACAGCTATTTAATGAAAGAAAGGTTCTTATTAGTTGGTCCAGTTCCACCGCTCCCTATATAGGGAAGTGTGAACACTGCTGTTGAGTTCTTCTTTCTTCCTACTCCTTCACACAAGGAAATTAAAGATGCAATGCTGGTTAAGGAGAAATTACTAAAAATAAGCAAATTGTTCGTAACATTGACCTACAGGGGAAAAATCAGAGTTATCTATAGCATGAATACCTGGCTTAAATGAAGTTTTCCTTTAAATTAGAGCACCAAAATGGGCATTCTAGAAAACACTAGACTCATCAAGGAGTCCTCCATGTGGCAAAAGCACAGAGTCTTCTAGTTTTTTCCAACCAAAATTCACCTGAATGCTTTCTTCTTTCCTAATCATAGTAGATTCTCTATCTTATTTTCCAGCATGGTGCCATGGAAAAAGCACTCATTTGGATCAGAAGAACTTGGGTGCCTATGTTTGTTCTATAAATTCTGAAACATATGTGCTCTCTCTATCTGATGCCTTAGCTGTCTAATTATAGAACAATAAGCAAAGTACTGATTGATATTTCTCATCATGTTGTTGCCTATTAAGAAAGGACCAAAAGAAGTGGTCTTGTTCAGCCATTGCATTGTACTAGAAGAGGCATCATTTCTATTTTTACAAATAAAACCTCAAAAGGATAAAAAAGATTAACATCTGCAAGGTCAATCTGCAAGGTCAACTGCATCCTTCTATTCCAGCTGTCAGTAATTAAATGCCATTCTTGTGATAGTTATCATTAATGGTAGAGACTGATTTGCCCCATGAATTTTGAAAAATAAATGCAGTGAAAGACAGTTCCAGAAAAGGGCTGATCTGGGCTCAGCAGCAGCTCTTCTCCATTCAAGACACAGAATGTGAATATCAACAGCCAGATGGTCATCCAGGTAGTATGCTTTGAAAGACATCAGGGAGGACCCTCTGGCAAAATCTGTCTTTTATCCAAGCTGTCACTGTGTTTGGAATTTCTTAAGAATTTAATCTTTTGAGTTAAGCAGTGTGAATTCTTTTTCTTCTTTTCTCTATTCATTCAAGAATTATTTATTAAGCATTAATGATGTATCAATGAGTACGAGACGCTAGAATAAAAAAAAAAACTGTCTTAGCTATTAAGATGTCCACAGTCTGCAGAAAGAGACAGAAAACAAGCAACGACACAATAGCTAACATGTATCACATGCTGAACACTGAGAAACAGTTTCTTGGTCTGCCCTAATTCTCATAACATACATATATATGAAAGGCCAATTTAATTTTTTTTCTTTTTTAAATAGAGACAGGGTCTTGCTATGTTGCCCAGGCTAATCACAAACTCCTGGACTCAAGCGATTCTCCTGTCTCAGCCTCCCAAAGTGTTGGGATTACAGGTGTGAGCTATTGCACCTAGCCTAGAAGCTAATTTAAAACTTCATTTTCCATACAGAAGATGAATCCCAAAGAAGTAGATAATATTTTAAGGAAACTGACCTACAATAGGCCATGGGAGGAAAGATAGAGAAGACAGGATAAAGAATCAACTAAGAGGGTTTCCTGCTACCTTACTGGTTACTTTTTCCTAATTGCAGTTTTTTCTCTTGTCACCAACTTTCTGATGTTGGAATATCCCAGTACCCAGTCCTTATTCTTTACTTTTCTATTTTTACTGTGTCCTTTGGTGAACTCATTTAATCTGACAGTTATGAAGACATATATATATATATATGATTACTAATTTAATTTCTCTAGCTGGTCCTCTCTTCCAAACCCCAAACATATATCCAACTGCCTACCTGAAACTCCCATACAAATATCTTATAGACACCATAGACTTAACATGTTTCACTAAACACTGATCTTCCTCTAAACCTGTTCCACCTATCTCAGTTGATAACACTATCATTCCAGTTGCCCAGAACAAAACTGGAGTCATTCTTGACTCCTGATATTGTCTGATTCCCCATATTTTACTCTGTCAAGAAATCTGACTGGAAGTTAATATCACCAGTTAGTAAGACACATTGATGACATAGATATCTTGATATGATGCATTGAGGAGGACACACATCATTTCTGTAATATTCTTGACAAAAAATGCAATCCAATCATGAGAAAACAGCAGACAAACCTAATCACGGGTCATTCTACAAAAAAACTCACCATTACTCATCAAAAGTATCAAGAAGAAACCCTAGGAAATACTGAGGAACTGTCTGTCACAGATTGGAGAAACCCAGGGAAACACAACTACTAAATTCAGTGTGGGATCTTGGAATGAATACTGGAACAAAAAAAGGACACTGGGGAAAAGCTAGAGAACATAACTTGAACTTTACATAATGGTATTGTATCAGCGTTAATTTCCTGAATTTGAACTTTACAAAATGGCCACATAAGTTAACACTGGGAAAAGCTGAGTGAAGGATATATGGGAATTCTCTATATTTTTGCAATATTTCTATAAATTTAAAATTATCTCAAAAAAAAAGAAAAAGAAATCTTGTTGTACCTTCCTTCAAAATTTATGTGGAATTTGGCCATTTCTTATAAACTCTGCAGAAACCACGTGGAATTATGATATTATCCTTTACTGGGATTATTGTCATAACTTCCTAATTGTTCTTCTTGCTTCTGTTCTTGCTCTCCTAAAGTCTGTTTTCAATACAGTAGCCAGAATAATTATAAGTCAAATGTAAAATTCTACCACCCTCCTCGCCCCCACCAGTAGACTTAGTGTTGTAAAGGCTAAAGTTATTCCATTACACACAGGTCTGACACTGCCTGGTCCTTGCTTTCCCTTCTGGTCTCCCCTTGTACCACTCTCTGACTCATTCCCTAGCTCTCACCTCACTGGCCTCTTTGCTGAGTATATTAGAAATACTCCCACTGTAGAAACTGCATGCACTGGCTGTTCCTTTTGCCAGGAACACTCTTCCCCCAGATACCATCTTGGCTGATGCCCTCATGCTCGAATATCACATCTCAGTGAAGCTTACCTGTCCTCTCTGTTTAGAATTTCACTCCCTTACTGGGCGTGGTGGTTCACACCTGTAATCCCAACACTCTGGGAGGCTGAGGATAACTTGAAACCAGGAGTTTGAGACCAGCCTGGGTACATAACAAGACTATGTCTTAAAAAAAAAAAATTAGCCAAGCATGGTGATGCATGCCGGTAGTCCCAGCTATTCAAGAGGCTGAGGTGGAAGGATCACTTGAACCCAAAAGTTCGAGGTTGCAGTGAGCTATGATCATGCCACTGCACTTTAGCCTGAGTGATAGAGCAAGACTCTACCTCTAAAAAATTAAAAAGAAAAAGAAAACAAATTTCACCCTCTATTGCTCACTGCTCATCTTCACCGGTACTCCCAGTCCTCTTAGTTCTGATCTACTTTAAAAAATTGTTTTCCATCACACTTCTCATTTTCTAAGAGACTGTTTATGTTATTTACTTATCTACATCACCATCATCATCATTGTCATTATTGCCAATATCACCCTCAGTACTGGTCTTTTAACACTTGAACGTAAACTCCAGGATGGCAGGGATCTTTCCCCATTTTTCTTGCTGACATATCCCAAGAGCCTAGAAAAGTTCCTGGCCTAGAGTAGGCACTCCCTAAGAACTGGATGAATTGGATAAAAGGTAGACTAGACAGGACAGAAAACTACTGTGTTAGGTAAGGTATAGGGTGTAGTGCAACTCTATGGCTATTGACTAGGGTAACGGGAAGGAAGACTGCACCAATAGTCAATACAGAAAAACAGGTTTATAAGGAAAGATGTTTGCTGGATATTCATGTGAAGATGTCCCATACACTAATTTGTACCCTGCAACTCAGGGTAAAGATCTGGGATGGAAAGAGAGATTTGAAAGTCTTCTCTTGTAACTGAGGCATGAGAAGAAAGACAAAAGGAGGGTGTCTTGTGATTTTGATATTCATATCCTCAATAGGAGGAAGCCTGTGTGGCATGAAGCTCAGGAAGGCTAGAGGTGGGTGGGAATGGAGAAGAGATCAGAACTGAAGTTGACTGGGTGCCAGAGACACATTTTACCTGCTTCAGAATTTGCCATAAATCAAATCTGTTTATGGTTGAGGGAGGGAGAGGGTTAGAGAAGGCAGACAAATAATTCCTTGTCATTTAAAATAAAGCAGAACCAATGGATGGCAGGGCATTACTTCGAATGCCCTACCCAAAACAAATCAGTCTCAATCTATGTGCAATTTTGCTATTATAACTGGACCGGAGCTGGGGCAGGGTTGGGAACAGTAATGAGGTGCAGAGGAAGGATCATGGCTGAGGTCTTCATTTTCTAAACTCTAACAGTTGAGGGAACACTCAAAGGTGTTTCTCTTCGCCTTTTAGACTATCACCTTGTCCCTTCTTCAGAGCATAAATTTGTCATTAAAGCTTTCACTTGGCACAAATCCGATTCATCAGGGAAGACAGAACTCTGTGTTTGCATGCTTCAAGGCAGAGCTTGAGTCTACTTTGGCAAGTGTTACAAGGAAAGGGAGAAAAGAAAATAAGAGCCATAAATCATCTGGAGGCCAGAATACAGGATTAAAGACACTCGATCCATTTCAGAAACGGCTTCTGCTAGCATGTGTTTACTCAGTGACCCTGTATTCTCCTTTCAGCCTTTAGTCCCTCCCACTCCATTTGAGCTAGAGAAGTGACATCTTACATTAGAGCCTGCCCTGCTGTGGGGAAAGATCTGGTTCCATGTAGACTGGTAGAAGGCTTACTCCCGGTGGGGGCTTGTTCTTAGGCAGCATCCACTTTGAGAATTTCCCGTTCATGTTTATGTGATAGTACATCTTCAGAAACAATAAACACCTGTAACGCAACCCTTATTGGTCTGCGGTAAACAAAAGAGAATGGCGTGATTCCCATCTTCTAACTAATCTGCTCCTCTTCACATGACTGACTTAGCTGTGCATTCACAGTCTTGGTGAGAATCTGATTGTAAGGGAACATACATTTCATGAAATTGGGCAATTTCTAAAAACCTAAGCTTTCAGATTTGTGTTCTCTACAACTGAACTTTAATGAACTGTTCTTCCTTTTTAGATAGCCTGAGAACAGTTCTACACCTCATCATGAGTCACCTGGGTAATTATTACCTGGTGATTTTGTAATAAAATGCTACCTATCAAATGTATCATGCCACTCTTTGCATTACGAAGAAAAAACAATTTCTATATGCCAAATTACACCTGAAAATCGAGGAGAAAAAAATGTTGTTGTAGTTTCTTTTTAAATGTAATAACACTCTCTGTCAAGAAATACTGTAAGGAAACTGTTCAGATCGTATTCTCAGGTACAGAAAGGCATTTTACCTTAATTCTAGTTATCAGTATCCATTTGGAAATGAGGTAACTTGAAAAAGAAACCGACACTTTGGAGCCTCCTATAACCTTTTGTGTTAAAGCTGGAATTTAGTTAAAGGCAGTCCTCAAATGATGCCTTGTCAGTTCATTGTTTTCAATTAGAACGCATTTATCCAGAGAGAAGAAAGAATGAAACTAGTATTTATTTAACGAGGGTTTCCTGCTATAATCTTTCCAGTGTAATGATGCATGTGCGCAAGAACTTAGTATACTGTGAATAAATATTTGTTGAATGAATAAATAAGCAATTAGCCAATGACAAAGTGTTCTCTTTGATTCCAGGGACAAGGGGAGCCTTTCAAGCACATTCACCTATTGTTCCCTGGAGACGAGTGACATTAATGGGGAAAGTACTCATAGACCTACCCCTGGAGGTTCCTGTGCCTCAGCAGTAGGGCTGGAAAAGTGTCCTCGCAGCCAGGAGAGGAGGCTCAGGCCTGTAACCCCAGCACTTTGGGAGGCCGAGGCAGGTGGATCACCTGAGGTCAGGAGTTTGAGACCAGCCTGGCCAACATGGTGAAACCTCGTCTCTACTAAAAACAGAAAAATTAGTCGGGCGTGGTGGTGGGCGCCTATAATCCTAGCTACTTGGAAGGCTGAGGCACAAGAATCACTTGAACCTGGGAGGCAGAGGTTACAGTGAGCCGAGATCACACCACTGCACTCCAGCCCGGGCGAAAGAGTAAGACTCTGTCTCCAAAAAAAAAAAAAAAAAAAAAAAGTGTCCTCGCATTTTCCTGCAGGCTATAAGAGAAGTAATCTCAGTTTCTCTGGGAATGGAAGGTTAAGAGTTGTAACTGGATATCTTTCTGAGATTCTCAACCTCCTATCTTAGTCCATGGGTGACATCCAGGGAAACTCAACAATTCCACACTGGAAAGGAGTCTCCAGTTCCAACACTTCCCTCCCCCAAACACTCACTAATCACCTGGAAGTATGATTTCAGAGTGAGAGCATTTGGCATAGTTTTGAAATACTATATGTAGCAATAATGATTTCATATCAGTTTTTCATAACTTATGTGATCAGAATAACCTAAGTCAGAACCATTCACCAGCCAGGTAGACTTCACATCACAGGAGTGGGGCGCTTAGGATTTCACTCACCTTCTTTATTTGTATAAGTCACAAAGACAAAAGCTAATCCTGTTGCAAAGCCATGGTTCAATTCATCCATGATAGGCCCTGAGAGGTTTGCCTGGATTTCAGCTGTATCTAATTAAGCCATGGCAATTTGCAGTAGGAGAGAACAAGATGTGACTGATGGCATTTACTGTGGATCTGTAGAGTAAGCAGTAAACTCTTCTTTCTAAGGTGCATTTGGTTACTTCAGGTCAAAGAGATTTGCATGAGAAATTTTTACACCTGGCAATATAAATTGCATGCTTAATAACTGCATGTGTGGTAAAGGAAATTTTATTAAGGCCTTAGAGAAGATTGGACTTACAGACCATACATGCTAACACCAGGAAGGCGCAAGCACAGGGGCTACTTGCAAAGGATTATAATCTGAGTCTAGGTCTGATGTAGACTCCAATTCCGAGCAACACTTTTTATGGTTTGTACCAGGAGTCAGGGCTGGGAAATGCCTCTGAGCTAAATGAGCAGAAGCAGAAATTTGGTACTTGTCTCTCTCTCTCTCTATATATATACACACACACATATGTGTGTGTGTGTGTATATATATGTGTGATATATATATATGAAATTGTCAAGTTTTGTAGGAGAAGATTAAGTTTAAGCAGTCTAAGAACAGTTTGAATAAGTTACACTCTAGAACTCTAGGGAGATGAAAGGTGAGTGATTAAGGTGGTGGTTTCGGTCTACAGCATAGTGAGTGTTCAGCACTCTCTTTGGCACCGATCAGTTTGCCAGAATTGTTACACCCTTCCCAGAAGCTTGGGGCTAAAAGATTAAGGACGGTACAGGTCAAAGGTTAGTTATGTTAATGTATTTATTTGGGAAAATATACAAAAGCCCTGATGAACCTTGGCTTTTGAAGTCTGAGCTGTCAATCCTTCATGTTCATGATCAGTTTTCATCTGAAAATGTTTTCAAACAGTCTAGTATCAAAACAGAATCTATGTACCTCAGGTAGAAACATGTTGAACTGCACGGTACCTATAATATTATGTACACTGGCAGCCTCATTTGGTAGATACCTATCATGTAAGCTACTCTTTTGTTCCTATAAATTTAGTTACTATTTTAGGAGAGAAGGTAATTTATTAAAGAAAAAAAAAAAAGATGAGGTGGAAGGAACATTCTCTATTATTTAAAAAAATATGTACTTTTTAGAAATTAAGCTTTCAGCTCCTTAATCTGTTAGGGGAATACTTACTCAAAAAACAAAACAAAACAAAACAAAACCAAAAAAACCCACAAAACTCTATGTGTCTTTCAGTCTTATGGGGGTTTAGCAACAAACCATTATTGTTTGCAGACTGATTTTTCTGTGAGAAGGCAAGCTGCCTTAATGACAGCTTATGCAATAACAATCCGTGATATAGTACTTACCTGGATGTAGCAACAACTGTGCTTTAAGCCAAGAAGAAGGAGGAAAAAAAGTCAGTATCTTGTGCGTGAGAAGCTTGTAGATACCCTGAGGTGACTTCATATAATTCTAAAATAGCAGGTAGCTTCTTGCATAGCTAATCAAGGTATCAGCGCCTGGAGCAAATGGAGGTGGCTGACAGCGTGCTTTGGTTTCAGATGCATTCAGCTCTTTTTGAGTGATATGAGCTTAATTCATGGTCTAGTTTCCATACGAAAAGTTTATGCATTCTGATTTGGCAAATATCCCCTCCTATAACCTGACAGCTCTGTGCTTCGATAAAGCTGTTGACCTGAACGTCTTACTTGTATTTATTCATTATATGTGGTGAGAAAGTTAGTATAGTTTAAAAATGGGAACAGCCTTTCTTTTTAATAAAGCATTTGAGTTATATACCCCAACCCTCCACTTTTATTCATTGCTTAGCAAAGCAGGATACAGGGGGCTCACCTAAAAAACTTGAAATATACTCTGCAGGAAAGTGGAAAGAGCTTAAAGAGAAGGAAGTCTAAAAAAATTAATTTAAAAAAAAAAGAGAGAGAGAAAAGAGTCATCCTAACTTTGTAAGGTGGGTGGGTCATTTCGGGAGAGAGCAGTCCCTGGGTCAGAGTGAAGGTTGCAGAGTGACCGCCTCTGGTAATTTTAATTGCTAGTGTCTTGAGGTTTTCTAAAGAAAGTCTAACATTAGCAGGTAGCTTTGGTTTGTCATTGTGTCTATCCAATATCTGGGCTCTCCAACATGGTGAAACCCCATCTCTACAAAAAATAAAATAAAATAAAAACAAGTTAGCCAGGCATGGTAGTGCACGCCTGTAGTTCCAGCTACTCAGGAGGTTGATGTGGGAGGACTGTTTGAGCCTGGAAGGTTGAGGCTGCAGTAAACCATGATCATGCCACTGCACTCCAGTCTGGGTGACAGAGTGAGATTCTCTCTCAAAAAATGTCTAGGTTCCCTTTCTGAGTCCCTCTGGATTACTGCCTGGAGGAAACAGTTTTTCTTAGGGAACATTGGCCACCAGTAAGGCAATAATTAGCCCGAAGTGGACCTGCCTTACAAAAAGGAGGGCTCTGAATCACATTTATTGCTTTGGTGCACAGGAAGCTACAAGTGAAAATGCCATGTGCAAAGAGCCCATAATTTTACTCTAATAGATATTTAGCAGCTTAAATGAAATAACAAGGAATACATTCATCCAGGCGCCATCCAGGAGGATTTGGTGGGTATTTTACATTCCACTCTTTGAAAAGAAAAACATAATTTTTGATACTTTCCCAAGATATATGAATATTTCAGCATGCAAAGCAATAATACATAGCATGCGTTTCAAGTTGAACCAAATTCTGTTTGGCCAAAAGGATTTATTGCTGTCACTATAATGCAAGCCAGTCAATCAAGTTGAATTTTTCTTCCAAATCAGTTGATTAGAGCTCAGTCAGGCAGCTACTTGCTTTCCTGTTTGTTCACATGCTGCTGATTTTCTTGTGCTTAGCTAAGAGGCATGGAATCAACAAATATGAATGCTATAACTTGCCACTCTGTGCATGTCTCTCCTTAATCCCTGGATCCCAGCTCTCTCATGGATGGTTTGCATTCCTATAGTTTTTCTTCCTAGCCACTCAAAATTCAATGGGTCTAAGGAGAGTTTATTATCCTTTTCCCTCATCCAATCTCATACTCCTTCAAGTTGCAGTCCTTAGAGCTTTTTGAATTTTTTTTTTTTTTTTTTTTTTTGAGACAGAGTCTTACTCTGTCTCCCAGGCTGAAGTGCAGTGGCATGATCTTGGCTCACTGCAACCTCCACCTGCTGGGTTCAAGCGATTCTCCTGCCTCAGCCACCCCCGCACCCTTGAGTAGCTGGGATTACAGCTGCACACCACCATGACCAGCTAATTTTTGTATTTTTAGTAGAGATGGGGTTTCTCCATGTTGGCCAGGCTGGTCTCAAACTCCTGACCTCAGGTAATCCGCCCCCCTTGGCCTCCCAAAGTGCTGGGATTACAGGAATGACTTCTTTTGATCATTCATCGGCACCTTCATTCAATGCCTTCCCTCCATCGCTCTTGCCATCATGCAGTCTGTGTGCCTGCACTGAACTGCTGCCACCTTAGCAGGATTATTGTGCAGTGGTTACCCTAGGAAAGCACCCAGGCTCTCCAGTTAAACAGAGCAGGATCAAATCCTGCCTCTGTACTTGGTGTAGGACTTTGGTTATCACCCATCTGTGATACAGGAATAAATTACAGGACTTTCCTCTTAAATAAGAGCATGCAAATCAAGGACTTAGCATGTGTGTCTGGCTAGTCAGTGCTCAGTACATTGTAGTTATTGTGAGTGTCTGTTGGTCTTCCTGCCTCTCTGTCTCATCTTCCCACAATTTTAGTAAAGTGGTCTTCCTCCTACAAGGAGTCAATTAGTCCCCTGCACTCTTCAGACATCTCTAGTCATTGCTAGTCCTAATGGTCCAGGCTTTTCAATGCACTCCAAGACTTTCCTCCAAAATGGAGGAACCCCAGTTCTTTATATCCAAGTCTTCATGTCTGTGTCCTGCACCCCAGACCCACAGGACATTTTGTGTTGTCCAATCCACTCTTGTACCTCTGGGCCTTTGCTCACGCTCTGTCTGGAATGCCTCTTTCTTTCTCTGTCTCTTGTTAAAATTCTACTCACCCCTCGAGGTCTTGTTCAAATGCCACCTCTTTTGGGAAATATTTTTGTCTAAATGTGTTTTGAAATATTCCTTGGCCATCTAGTTAGAATTGATTCCTCCATTAGCCACAGTCTCACAGCACTTTGCTTGTACCTTGAGTTCAACTTGACCCACTGTATTTTGCAAAAGAGTTAGTTGCTCAAATCTGTATCCTTCATGGCCTTCTAAACAACTTCAGGGAAGGAATAGTGGCTTTGTAAAATCAGTATCCACACAGTGCTTTGCTCCTAATACGTGATCTGTGTTTTACAATTGAATTAAAACTGGATATTAAATAGATGGCTTCTAAATATTTGTGAGTGAGCTGCGGCCATTGGTCTGGTCAGATCTGTTACAGAGCTTAGTAAGTGTGACTCTGGCAACATAATAGTGTAGTAAAGGGAAAGACACAGGACTTTCCAGTGTCTTTGACAGCAGCCTAATCTTCACTTATTCCAAACCGTTGATGAGATAGCAGATGGGATGTGAGCTGATGGATGAAAGTCATCTGTTACTTGAAGAAGTTAAGGGAGAGGGGTTTCCTCTTCTACTAAAAGGATGGAAAGAGGAAGAGCTACTTCTAATTGGTGCATAACTCCAAGTTGTGGTTCTTGGTCAGTCTGTGGTAAGATCTGGTCAGGGAGTTGGGATTCATTCCTGGATTCCAAGTGGTTTACAGGTTGTGCTGACATAACAGAGGAATTCAGCTTCCAGCATAGAGTCATGCTTTCTCAGTAGTTGAAAAAGTTCACTAGCTGTGGCAATGGGAAAGGTGTTCAGTGTCTGTGGTGAGGATACTATTTGTCTACTGAAACCTTCTTTCTCTTGTTCCTGAATAAGAGTTGCAGATGGAATATGGTTGCCTGCCTCAGGACCTCAGTTCCCAGCGTTTCTTGTAGCTAGGTCAGGCAGAGAAATAGGCTCAAGAAATGTTGTGTGCAACTTCCCACTCTTTCTAAAGGAGAGTTTCTGGTGCTGGAGCTCCACTTTTTCCTTTCTTCCTGTTAGCTGGGATGGAAGCCCTTAACCTGGCCCTGGAAGCCACTTGTTGAAGACGGCAGAGGTCTGTCAGCCTGCCTCCCTGAACACCTGCGTGAATGGGAGCCTCCTGATGGGGCTGGGAGAGTTTCAGCCATTGCTTTGCAGTTGTTTTAGTAGCTGTCATTTCTGCAATACAATGTCTTTTCTTTTTCCATCTCTATAAAGCTACCAACAAATATTTATTGAGCAATGACTATGTGTTAGGTCCTGAGGGAGATAAACAGAAAATAATGCTTCATAGTCCCTGTCCTTAAGGAGTTTATAGTCAGGTTGACCAGAAAAACAAACAAACATGAAAAAAAAAAAAAACCTAGATAAGAGTAAAATGAACTGTGTAGTCAGGCTATCACTCAGATCACAGTGAATACACACACTAGGATAGAAAGATTCCTTTAGGCTACAGAGAGCTAGGAATTCTTTTGAAGGAAGTAAGACTTGAGACATTTCTTGAGGACAGATCAGATTTGGAAAGCTGAAGAGAAGCCAGTAAAGCACAGCAGATGGGCAAGTGCAGTGTGTGTCTTGAGATTGGGCAAGGTGCAATAGCGAGTCCCCTGATTTGAGTAGATGAAGCAATTCGTTTGCTTCAAGGAGTAGTGGTAGTTACCTTTGGAGAGATTGTTGGGGTGCGATTAGGCGAAGTCTTAAATACCAGACTGCCCAGGAAACTGGTTTCTCCCTGCAGCCAGTGGGGAGCTGCCTAGGGCAGCATCCTTGCATACCAGTGTGAATCTACCAGCGTGAATGTAGTCACCCAAGCAACTTTTTGTTGTTCACAAATCTGTTGTCCAGGCATTTTGTAGGAGGCTGTAAAAGGTCTGGGTAGGTCTCCAAAGTACAGTTTTCCTACAAATAGCTGGTTTGTGTGCTGAGGGCCTAAGGCCATTCTTCAGAACAAACTGTAGAGGAAGAAATACATGGATGGTTGTCTCACAGGTTCAACTCTTTCCTGTTAACCCCACCTTTAAAATAAACTTCCTTTCAGCTTCCTGGTCTCCCATTTTCTACACCAGTGACTTCTCACTGTACCTGTCTTTGTAGAATTACTTTTAAAAAATGCAAGTAAACTTTGCATGTTTAATCTCATTCTTCTTACCTCATTCACTGGCGTTTTATTAATTTCCCTGTCCAAGAAGTCATGTTCAGACTCAGTTCCTCTGCAGTCAATCTGTCTTGTTTTTATTTATCAGCCACCTAGCAACATAGTCTTTAAGAAAGCCCTCATTAACCATTGGTATTCTACATGCATTTCTACGGTATTGTGTAGATTTTTCCAGCTACATGCAAACTTCTCCTCCATTCAAAATGGTGGCAATTATCTCAAAAATTGAGAGGGTATCAACGGCTTGTGTTTCTTTTCTCCTCAGGGAAAAACAGGCTCATGGAACAGTTATTTCTAGGTGTTTTTCTTTGTCTTATCTCCAAAGAGTTGGACTTCTGTTGTCTTGAAAGGTGCAAAAGTTTAGTTGAAGGAGAGTTTGATTGCAGCTGGCAATATTTGAATCACAGCTGTCAACTTGGGCGGGCTATCATTAACTTCAACGTGTTTCCTAAATATGGGAGGGTGGAGGACCAAGATGCCAGAACAGTTTTCTGTGACCTCTTGTCCAAGAGCAACCTTTCTTAAATTATTCAATCTGATGTGGGAGAAAATAGTATAAAAATAAAAAGTCTTCTCAGGTTAAAGTGTTTTAATTTTACAAAATATTACTCCTGACAATATGATGGAAAATGTTGTGTAATTCATTTTTGCAACTTAGAAAGTTAGGAATAGGGGCTCCTTTGGGGCTATCAGAAAAGATTCTCAAACTTTTCTATCTCAATAACTTCTTAACTTATAGAATATTGTATGGTTTTGGTGAAGAGAATTATGGTCAACATTCTGGTAATTTAGCTTCATTTTTATCATATTCTGGCAAGTTATGTTTAAACAGGTCATGACATTGTATTTTTTAAATACTGTCTCTGTGTTTTCTTTCCTTATAAAAGTGAGATTATCAGTTAGGAAAATGAGCCCATGTTGGTGTTAGCATCGCTGGGATACTTGCTGAAATATGGGTTTGAAGTGAACAACATGATTATTTAGCTCCATCCACATGCAGCTTTGCTTATAGTTTCCTACCCCTACTTTTTGCTGTTTCTTCTTTTAGTTCCCCCATATTACTTTTCTTAGTCACTACATACCATTGTTTGTAAAGTCTATGATTAGGGTTGGGGAAGAACGGGGATTGACTGTTGATGAGTACAGAGTTTCTTTTTGGAGTGATGAAAATGTTCTAAAATTGATTGTGGTGATGGCTGTACTCTGTGAATATACAAAAAACATTGAATTTATACTTTATGTGAATTGTATGGTATATGAATTATACCATACAATAGAATTGTCATTTTTTAAAAAAGGCTTATGGTTATTCAGATCTCTGAATTTAAGTTTTCCAGAAGATATTGTTCTTTCTTGTATTTCCAACTCAGCTTGTCCTTATTGCTATATTAAGAAGTTCATCATGAAATCAGGTTGACACTACCAATCTTCTCCAAGTTCTGCATATTTTATTCAGTCTTGGCTGAGACATTGCAATGTGTAATTGAAATCAATGATTTGTGGGATATTACCCACCAAGCAGAAAGGTCATGTTTTACCTTAACATTTTGCTACAATCTTACCTTACTTAGCCTTAATTTTGCCTGTTGATTTAATAACTTTTTTCATCATAATCTGAAAAATTGACTTTAGAGGTATAACATTAAAAATCTTGGGTTTTTTTTTCTTTACTCCAAACTTTGCAGATAGATAGATAGATAGATGGATAGATAGATAGATAGATAGACTCATAAAGTTTCTGTAAAAAATTAATTGAACCTGACATGAATATTTATATTCCCATGAATCTGCTAAGGCAAATGCCCTTGGCTTGGTGACTTCAATGATTATTCAATAAAACCCGTTCTTCAATGTCTAGCTCAAACCTAACTGCCCCATAGAACGTTTGATGTGATCTCCAGCCTACTTTCTCCTAAGTTACAAAATATTTATAGCTTTCATCGTCAGAGCCACAGCATGGCAAAATATTTAACTTCAATGTATTTGACTTTGACAATAGATGTTCAACATATCATGAGACTTATATTATTTATTTATTTATTTTGAGATGGAGTCTTACTCTGTCGCCAGGCTGGAGTGCAGTGGTGCGATCTTGGCTCACTGCAACCTCCGCCTCCCGAGTTCAAGCGATTCTCCTGCCTCAGCCTCCCAAGTAGCTGGGACTGTAGGTTCTCGCCACCATGCCCAGATAATTTTTGTATTTTTAACAGAGACGGTGTTTCACCATGTTGGCCTCTTGGCCTCTTGATCTCTTGACCTCGTGATCCACCTACCTCAGCCTCCCAAAATGCTGGGATTACAGCGACTTATATCCTTTATTTAAATTTGTATACAAGTAAGATAACTATCCTTTATTGTCTAAATTGAATTGGTTCCTGAGTTAAGATGGTTAACTTTCAGATTCAATCAATGTAATGGTATTTAGAATAAAACATCAAAGTTCTGTTTCACACCCTTTCCACTTCTATCATCTCAATCTCTCTCAGAAGTAACCACGATTAACAATTTGCCTATATACATATATATGGGTTTTTGTTTTGTTTTTCAAGATAAACAGGAACATTCTATATGAACTACTGGGCCACCTGCTTTTTTGTCTTTATTTTTGTTGTCGCTTGTATTAGCCCATTTTCACACTGCTGATAAAGACATACCTGAGACTCGGTAATTTATAAAGGAAAAGTTTAATGGACTCACAGTTCTACATGGCTGGAGAGGCCTCAGAATCATGGCAGAAGGTGAAAAGGCATGTCTTACATGGCAGCAGACCAGAGAGAAAAGAGAACCAAGTGAAAGGAGTTTCCCCTTTTAAAACCATTAGATCTCATGAGACTTATTCACTACCATGAGAACAGTATGGGGAAAACCACCCCCATGATTCAATCATCTCCTATTGGGTCCCTCCCACAACACGTGGGAATTATGGGAGCTACAATTCAAGACACAACCAAACCATATCATTCCACCCCTGGATATTTGAGAGGAGCCAAATATCATGTCCTCACATTTCAAAACCAATCATGCCTTCCCAATCATCTGCCAAAGTCTTAATTCATTTCAGCATCAACTCAAAAGTCCACAGTCCAAAGTCTCATCTGAGACAAGGCAAGTCCCTTCTACCTATAAGATTGTAAAATCAAAAGCAAGTTAGTTACTTCCTAGATGCAATGGGGGTACAGGCATTTGATAAATACACCCATTCCAAATGGGAGAAATTGGCCAAAACAAAGGGGCTAAAGGCCCCATTCACATTCAAAATCCAGTGGGGAGTCAAACTTTAAAAGTTCCAAAATGATCTCCTTTGACTCCAGGTCTCACATCCAGGTCACACCAATGCAAGAGGTGGGTTCCCGTGTTATTGGGCAGCTCCACTCCTGTGACTTTGCCGGGTACAGCTTCCCTCCCAGCTGCTTTCACAAGCTGGCATTGAGTGTCTTTGGCTTTTTCAGGCACATGGTGCAAGCTGTCAGTGGATCTACAATTCTGGGGTCTGGAGGATGGTGGCCCTCTTCTCACAGTTCCACTAAGCAATGCCCCAGTGGAGACTCTGCACCACGTTTCAACCCCATGTTTCCCTTCCGCACTGCCCTAGTAGAGGTTCTCCATGATGGCCCCAACCCTGCAGCAAACTCCTGCCTGGAAATCCAGGCATTTCCATACATCCTCTGAAATCTAGGTGGAGGTTCCCAAATCTCAATCCTTGACTTCTGAACACCTGCAGACCCAACAGCACATGCAAGCTGCCAAGGCTTGAGGCTTACACCCTGTGAAGCCACAGCTGGAGTGGCTAGGAGGCAGGGCACCAAGTCCCAAAGCTGCACACAGCAGGGGTCCCTGGGCCCAGCCCATGAAACCATTTTTTCCTTCTAGGCCTCTGGACCTGTGATGGGAAGGGGCTGCTGCAAAGGTCTCTGACATGCCCTGGAGAAACTTTCCCCATTGTCTTGGTGATTAACATTTGGCTCCTCGTTACTTATGCAAATTTCTGCAGCCAGCTTGAATTTTTCCTCAGAAAAGGGATTTTTCTTTTCTATGGCATCATCAAGCTGCAAATTTTCCAAACTTTCATGCTCTATCACCTCTTGAATGCTTTGTCACTTAGAAATTTCTTCCACTAGATACCCCAAATCATCTCTCTCAAGTTCAAAGTTCCACAGATCTCTAGGGGAGGGGCAAAATGTACCAGTTTCTGCATAGTAAGGGTGATGTTGATTCTAGTCCCCAACAAGTTCCTCTTCTCCATCTGAGATCACCTCAGCCTGGATTTCATTGTCCATTATCAATATCAGAATTTTGGTCAAAACCATTCAACAAGTCTCTAGGAAGTTCCAAACTTTCTCACATTTTCCTGTCTTCTTCTGAGTCCTCCAAACTGTTCCAAGTTCTGCCTGTTACCCAGTTCCAAAGTTGCGTCCACATTTTGGGGCATCTTTACAGCAGCACCCCACTCTACTGGTACCAATTTACTGTAATAGTCCATTTTCACACTGCTGATAAAGACATACTGAGACTGGGTAATTTATAAAGGAAAAGAAGTTTAATGGAGTCATCGTTCCATGTGGCTAGGGAGGTCTCATGATCATGGCAGAAAGTGAAAGGCACATCTTACACGGTGGCAGACAAGAGAGAAAAGAGAACCAAGTGAAAGGGGTTTTGCCTTAAAAACCATTAGATCTCGTGAGACTTATTTACTACCATAAGAACAGTATGGGGGAAACCTCCCCCATGATTCAATTATCTCCCATTGGGTCCCTTCCACAACACATAGAAATTATGGGAGCTACAATTCAAGATGAGATTTGAGTGGGAACACAGCCAAACCATATCATTGCTGTTGATTTGAGAGAAACATTATATCTTGAAAATATCATTCATTTTAACTTCTGCATTGTATTTCATGGTATGGAAATTACCACTATTTATTTCAACCCTTAGCCTACTAAAGGATGTTTAAGTTTTACAGTTGGTTATTTTAACAAACACTGTTCCCTCAGACATCCTTGTGTATGCTTCTTTGTATCCGTATAGAAGCATATCTCTAGGATGAAGACCTAAAAGTGAAATTATTGGGATAAGTGATATTTGCATTAATTTTTATTTTTTTTCTTGAGACAGGATTTCACTCTGTCACCCAGGCTAGAGTGCAATAGCATGATCACAACTCATTGCAGCCTCGACCTCCCAGGCTTAAGTGATCCTCCCACCTCAGCCTCCTGTCTCTGGGACTACAGGCATGCACCACTATGCCTGGCTAATTTTTTAAGTTTTTGTAGACATGGAGTCTCCCTATGTTGTCCAGACTGGTCTCAAACTCCTGAGCTCAAGTGATCCTCCCTCCTTGGCCTCCCAAAATGCTGGGATTACAGGCATAAATCATGGTGGCTGATCTGCATTCACTTTTTAGATCAATGCATTTAAAATGCTGCCTTGGTTTCCTCTTTCTTTCCAGCAACAGGATGATCACTTAGGTATAATCTTGTTCAGTACTCAAAATTTATTTTCATTTTCTCTGATTTACAATAAAAATATTTTGTGGTATCAGTTATATAGATGCTTTTTTTTAAATTGAAACTTTCATATGTCAAAGTCAACACTGCTTTTATCCATTCAGCAGATGTGTATTGAGAGCCTTGGTGAGCCAGGTTCTGCTTAGGCCCTGGGACCAGTGGTTAACAAAATTAGTAAGTTGCCTGTCTTCATAGGATTGGATAGTCCTTTGTGATGGAACCAATACTAAATAATTTAAAAATTATTCTATATATTAACAAATTATCTAAAGAATATTTTAAGAGAAAAATATTGTAGAGAGTTTATTTAGGATGGAATCATCAGAAGGACTCTCTTTGAGACAGTAACATTTCAGTGAACCTGAATTTTGAGGGGAAACTCAGACATGTGAAAATTTGGTGCAGGAACACTCCAGGCAGAGGGAACATGTAAGGAAAAGGCCTGGTATTGCTGAAGCATAGAAAAGGAGGGCAGATCTTGCAAGGTAAGGAAACTGATTTTTTGGCTGGGTATAGGGGTGGCTCACACCTGTAATCTGAGCACTTTGGGAGGCTGAGATGGGCCAATCACTTGAAGTCAGGAGTTTGAGACCAGCCTAACCAACATGGTGAAACCCAGCCTCTACTAAAAATACAAAAATTAGTCTAGTGCGGTGGCAGGTGCATGTAATCCGAGCTACTTGGAAGGCTGGGGCAAGAGAATCACCTGAACCTGGGAGGCGGAGATTGCAGTGAGCTGAGGTTGCAACACTGCACTCCAGCCTGGGCAACAGAGCGAGACTCCATCTCAAAACAAAACAAAAGAAAAACAAAAACCAAGAAATTGATTTTTGTTGTTTTTGTAATGGTCAGTCACTGAAAGATCTTAGGTAGGGGTGTACTGTAGTTTGATTTTGTTTAGAACGACTTAGGAGACCTAATAGAAGGCTGTTACATTGCTCTAGATGGGAGAAGATGTTTATATTATGGTTAGAGTAGTAGAGATGTATGTGTTTTTAAAATATTTCCTACCATAGTATGACAAACACAACGGACATTCTGTTAAGTGAATGAATGTTTGGAGAAGACCATTTGAGGACAGATATCTAAACAACTACAAAAGGTCATTGATATATTGACCTTTTGTGGAATGAAATGTTGACATTTGAATTTACCAATAGTTGTTGAGATCATGGAGGATGCCGCTATGGGTTTCAGTCTGAACTTGTGTATCAGTAGAGATAATACAAGGGTAATTCCTTTGTACTTCACTGTTCATCACAATGCAATGCTGAAAGAAAGGATTTCATTAGAGGTTAAAGAGATTGTGCAATGGGAAAGTAGGGGTGGTTTGACTTTTAAGGTAATCTCTTTTCTGTACCTTTATATCTTCCTGTTATTGTCTCTACTTGTCCTGGTGATATTTGTTGAGTTAAAAACACCATTTCTGAAAATAGAGACCTAGAACTTAGAGGGTCAGTAACATTGTAATAATATTCACTGGGGAGCAGAAACCGGAGCTATGAGATGTGGAACATATTCTCTGAACAATCTATCTCATTATTCAAGATATAAGAAGGCCATGATACCTGCTAAGAATTAGTTCCATATTTGGATTTCTTGTTTCCTAGAAATTAACTTTGTCACAACAGGTCCATGCATCTCTTCTGGGAAACAGCTGGCATGGAAGGGAGAGTATGTCCTTTGAATATCAGTTTATATCCTGGTTTTGCCACATACTGATTTCAAGAGCTTGGGAAAACTACTTCACTTCTGGGCTCATAGTTCTAAGCTGCAATATGGTAGCACTCATCTACTATTTTCAGAAATAACTGCTTTTGAATGCTTTTTATTTGTGAGATCACGTATATGAATTAGCTTAAAGCATGGTCTCTTTGTTTCCTTCCTAAGTGAGTAGTTGTCAGATATAATTTTATTGCTCATCCATATTGCTATGTTGGGAGAACATAGAGGATTGAGAGATCCCAAGACAAAGGCTCATCAAGGTGTTAAATTGGGTGTAGAGTCCTGGCTTTCCCTTAGGACATGCAGGGACAGCCAAAGTAGGCAAGAATTAAGTGAGCTGATGGGTTTCGATGATTAAGCCAGAATCTGGGAGAATCAAAAGACCATGCTGGCTATAAGTACATTTGGATGAAGGCTGCTGAGAATGGGAAAGTACTGAACCTCCATTTAGATGTGAGCTTTTGACTTGGTTACACTGTTTCCTCTCCAAACTGGCACTTTATTCTCAGCCCTCAAATAAAGAGCAACCATTGGATTTTGTAATGTAAAAACCATTATTGCCCTTAGGGAAAGGATTACTGAACTTTCTTTACCTAGTGTTTATGCCTTTAATAGGCACAGTGTTTCCAAGAGAATTGAATGCCTTTTTGTACTATGATGTTTTTCTATTACTACGTCTAAGTTTTGTACCTTAATGTCTGGGAAGCTTGTTTACATAAATTCACAGAAACCTGACAAACAGTAGGAATTTGTTCCTGTAGAGATGGGTAAATCCCTAAAGAACTTGTTGGTTTCATGCTAACCACTTTGCTGTAGCCAGGCGCCTTTCCTTTCTAAGGAAAAGATTTATAGATGGGGAAAAGGTTCATGGGAAATAACACTCAGGTCACTCAGCAGCACCACACATTGAAAGTTCATCCAGCTCCATATGAAAACTCTTGCATGCTCTAACATTTGACTGAGCTTTAATGTTTGTATATAGCATTGCATTTTGATCCTAAGTATGACTTAATAAAGGGCAATAGCATAAAAATACTTCTGCTAAACATTAAAAGCCAAAACATGAGGAGGAAGAATCTAAGAATGGAGAGATGAGAATGGAGAAAAAAGCAAGAGTCAGATGCCAAAGGGCTTTGTGTACCAGTTTCAAGGGTTTAAACTTTATTCTCAGGAAACTTTGGAAGAATGTGGGAGGCTCATAAGACAGGAGACAGTATTTTTAGAGATACAATTTAGAAAGGTATTTGTTGGGGATCAGTGGAGGTTTGATTTGAAGGGTGAAGCCTAGAGGGAGGTAGACCAGGTAGATGGCTTAGAGGAATTAAAGTGAAGAAAGAGGCCATGAAGTATGGCCATGGTGGTAAGGATGGAAAGATTGGGACAAGTTTGGAAGGATGAATGAATAAAGAAAAAGCCAGGGCAACAAAATAATGGCAGTTAGAACACATGATTAATTTACTCTCTTGACCAGCCAATTTCCTAACAAATCAACAGATTGTACCATGTTGAAAGAAACATTTTTGTGTAACATTTATCAAGAATATTTAGTTGGGTTGTGGAAACTTTGTAGACTCTGGACAGAGCTACTTTTCCACTCACTTTTAAAACACTGCTTTATCATCATTTAGAGTGCTTTTTAAGAGATTCTCCTTATTAAAATCAACCAAAGGGAAATTAAAATAGAGGTAAAATATTATATATTTATATATTTATTTTATTTCTGCTGTTGGATTCTTTGAAGGTCTACTGTGATTTCTTAGTTCCAGTAAGTTTTTAACGACTGTTAAAGAGTTCATCTCATTGGTTACTTTCATATTAGGAAATAAAGGAGGAGATTTAAACTGAGGAATACAACAGTAGTAGTTCATATTTTTAGTTATAAAGATTTATAAAATATTAAAACTGATGAATGCTTGGTGTGGAATTAGACATTTTTTGGATGTTTTCCATCCCGTATCCTCTTTAGAAAGCATTTACAGTTCTTATTTACACCCCCCTGAGACCACTAGTTCACAAACGCAGGAGTCATATTGAGTCAGGAGAATAGGGTCTGGAGGCAGGGAACCTAAGGCCAGTTCACACAGACTTCCCAGATCTAAATCAAAAGGAAAACCCCAACTTTCCATACCCAAGTAACAAGAGGACCAGAGGCTCTCCCTTTGCACTGCCTCCGCTTTTCTGCATGTCAGAAAATAATTGGAAGTACCTCTAATTGGTCCCCTCCCACAACCAATCAGACTGGTCGTCGGCCAAGTGTTCACTTCATAACAGTATAACTTGTAACTTCACTTCAGCCTCTGATTGGTCAGTTTCTGCAACCAATCAGACTGATCGCAGGCAACTACTTCATCTACATAGGGTGTACACCAAGTAACCAATGGGAAACCTCTAGAGGGTATTAAACCTCAGAAAATTCTGTAACGCAGCTCTTAAGCCGCTTCCACCTTGTGGAGTGTACTTTCATTTTCAGTAAATCTCTGATTTTGTTACTTTATTCTTTCCTTGCGTTGTGTGTTTTGTCTAATTGTTTGTTCAAGATGCCAAGAACCTGGATCCCTTCCACCGGGAACAGTATATATCACCTATGGAAAACATACACTGCTATGCATACAGTAGGCATTAAGCAAAATCACATCATCATGCATAAGTATGTGTTGTGAACATAGCACTGAGTTGAGGGGGTGGAAAATGAAAGGTGGGTCCAAAAAATAAAAGTTTCTTCTCTTACAATTTAGTTAATGAGACAATACATATCAATGTACAAGATTTGATGACAAAGTTGAATGGCAATCCAAGGTAATCACAGAATACAGCAACAAGAAACATATGGTTGCGAACTAAATGAGTGATGGTGACAATAAATGTCTGAGAAGGAGAGAAAGCCATATGGGCTGAGGTGGTCTAAGATGGGCCCCAGTGGAGCTTGTATAGATGGAGAGGAGGAAGTAGAAAACACAAAGACAGAGAAATGCCAGGTATGTTTTTTTTGAAAGTGAACAATGGATAGTTGCAGCCTGAAAAGTAGATTATTGTACAAGAATAAAGGCAATATATCTTAGGTATTAAGAGTTGCTTTTGAGTTTTGAGTTAGAATTCTAGAACAGTCATCTGCCAACTATTTTTCTTTGGGCAAGAAAGTATCTTTCTAATCTTTAATTTCTTAGTAAAATTTGACTAATAACAACTATTCATTGGAGGTGTGTGTGTGTGAACACGCGGTGCATGTTTTAACTGACAATGTGTAAAGTGCTCGGTACAGTGCTGTTTAGTAAACAGCAAATTAAAGAACATAAGCTGTATAAATCCTTGGGTTATCAGGGATGGTTTTTAATGTGGACAGTGACATAAAAAACTCATAAGAAAGAATGATAGGACAATGATGAGTAAGATAGGGTAAAAGTTATAGGGAAGGACGTGCTCACATTAAAGCTATCATATTAAATCTAGCATGAGCAAGTAAATGTACAAATTATTATTATGTTTTGTTTTGTTTTGGTTTGGTTTGGTTTTGAGATGGAGTCCCACTCTGTCACCAGGCTGGAGTGCAGTAGGGTGATATTGGCTCACTGCAACCTCTACTTCCCAGGTTCAAGAGATTCCGCTGCCTCAGCCTCCCGAGTAGCTGGGACTACAGGTGCACACCACCATGCCCAGCTGATTTTTGTATTTTTAGTAGAGACAGGTTTCATCATGTTGGCCAGGATAGTCTCCATCTCCTGAACTCGTGATCCACCCACCTTGGCCTCCCAAAGTGCTGGGATTACAGGCATGAGCCACCGTGCCTGGCCTAAATGTCCAAATTATAATGGTGATAATAAAGATTAAAAAAAACAAAAACAAACAAACAAACAAACAAAAAACAATGGGGCTTAGATTTAAGAGATTTTAAATAGAAGAAAAGTAAGACTTTGTGACTGATTGAATACAGGTAAGGGGTAAAGGCAAGAGGAAATCTACACAGATAATTCTGAAATTGTGAGAGACTCTGATGTAGGAAATGCTGATTCTATTTTCAGGGAAGTGTGAAGGGACAGCCAGTTGGGGGGTGGGGTGGGGTTTGGTTTGAGATACATCGTTTTGCAGGCAGGAAGTAAAATGAAATTGCTGAGGTTTAGTAAGAAAGGCTCACAGGGCAGAGCTCACACCTGGGAGAAGCTCACACCTAGAAGAGTGAGAAGGGACAGGGGAGGCTGTAAAGAAGGCAGGTGAGCAGCAGGCAGGAGTGGGAGGAGAAACCTCGGGATGTAGTAAGAATCCGCCACACAGAAGGGAACATCCAGCATGGATGTGGTGTCTAATCTGTAGAGTGACACTGCAAAGGAGCCTGAGGAATGTGCCAAAGCCTCTGAACTTGTCAGTGGGAGGTCACTGTCAACCCTTGAGAAGGCTGTTTTCATGCTTGAGAAACATGGTGGGTGGGAAAGAGACCAGAGTGAGAAGAGACAGCAACAGTAGGGACAGAAGACTGCAGGTGAGAAGTTGGACAACCAAAAGCAGAAAGCAAATTATAGGTATCAGGAATGCAGATGGTTTTTCAAGACGAGTGATGCCAGAACCTTTAGGCAGGCAGAAGGCATAGAACATTCAATGGAGAAAACTCAGTGTGCTGGAGAGGCAGGCACTAAGAAAAGAAGTAAGTTCTTGGAGTCGGAAGTTGATAAAATGGAAAGAAGGCAAGAAACTGGGTCAAAATGGAAAGAAGGCAAGAAACTGGGTTATCTCTACCTATGAGATAAGAGAGGGAAAAAAAATGATAGATATAAAAACAGGTATCTTGAATGGGGACTTTTCATTGGCCTTGAAAAAAACAAAATTTGAAATTTTCTGCAAATCGGGAAGTGAGAAAACAGGAACCAATAATGGGAAAATGAGAGACGTTCTTTCAGAAAGAATCATGGTGTTTGGCCATTATAAGGAAAATGAAAGAACAACAAATCTCACGTCCAGTATTGTGGGATGGGCAAAGGCATGGTCAACTAAGTAACTCTAATAACCCACAGTAATTCATGAAAGCATCTGCATCTCATCACAGAATTCTAAGATAAATTAATAAGGGTGATGACACATTCAAGGTAAAATGGTGCTGAAGGAAAACAAAGCTTTCAATGACAGACTATCCTGCACTGTGGAGGCAGAAAAACTGGCATTTCCTGATCAGGTGAAACTATGAGAAATGAAGGAGAAACCAAAAACAGTAGTGTACAACAGCTTAGAGTGTTTTGACGTCAGTCAACAACCAGTGGGATTGCCCAGAAGGAACATTTAAACAGCCAATGGAAGTGATCCAGAGAATAATAAACTCTTGTTTTTAAGTCGCCTAATTAGAAAGTGACATGACAGCATATAAACATGCAATATGTCAGCATTTCGTCACCAAACATCTGAAGTTGACAAACCAACCAACTGAACAAAATGTTACTGAGTGGGACAGGCCATTGTGAAGGGAAACTGCTCACAAGCTAAAATAAATACTATTTTATGTGACATTTCAGAATGGTGAGGCTTCAAAAAATAGCAGATGAAGAAGCCCTTGCTGATAATGAATGAGAAGAAAGAAATACCTGAGACTGTGGAGAAAGACAAATGTAAGAGAAGGCAGAATTTAGATCAGTTGTAGTTTAAGAATGTGGACTGCATTTTGAGAAACCTGTTATCTAATCAGTCTTTGTGCCTGAAGGTACAAATCACAGTAGGCTGTTGAAAATATTTCCTTGGCCTTAAATGGCAGGGGGACCCTACATTACAGTTTGCCCGTTTCCAAAAGGATTGGGTTGAAATGATGATTAGGGTCACTTCTAGATGTGAAGTTCTGTGATATTTGATGTTCAGGTAGGCTTTTCATGCAAGAATTCAGACACTATTGGATATTAGAAAGAACATTGCTTAAGGAACAGAAGAATCAGAAACCATAACTGTGTGGCTTCTGACAAGGCATTTGACTTCTCAGATTGTTTTAGAACTACCATTTGATCCAGCAATCTCATCATTGGGTATATACCCAAAAGAATAGGAATCATTCTATCATAAAGACACATGCACACATATGTTCATCACAGTACTATTCACAATCACGAAGACATGGAATCAACCTAAATGCCTATCAATGGTAGACTGAATAAAGAAAATGTGGCACATATACACTGTGGAATACTACACAGCCTTAAAAAAAAGATGAGATTATGTCCTTTGTAGCAACAGGGAGGGAGCTGGAGTCCATTTTCCTAAGCAAACTAACACAAGAACAGAAAACCAAATACCACATGTTCTCACTTACAAGTGGGAACTAAACACTGAGTACAAATGGACACATAGAAGGGAACAATAGGCAATAGGACCTACCTGAGGATGGAGGGTGAGAGGACGGTGAGGATCCAAAAACTACCTATTGGGCACTATGCTTACGAAATAATCTGTTCGCCAAACCCCTGCTGCAGGCAATTTACCTATATAACAAACCTGCATATGTACCTCTGAACCTAAAATAAAAGTATTTTAAAAATCAGGTTTTTTTGGCCGGGCGCGGTGGCTCAAGCCTGTAATCCCAGCACTTTGGGAGGCCGAGACGGGCGGATCACGAGGTCAGGAGATCGAGACCATCCTGGCTAACACAGTGAAACCCCGTCTCTACTAAAAAAAAAATACAAAAAAAATACAAAAAACTAGCCGGGCGAGGTGGCGGCGCCTGTAGTCCCAGCTACTCAGGAGGCTGAGGCAGGAGAATGGCGTAAATCCGGGAGGCGGAGCTTGCAGTGAGCCGAGGTCTGGCCACTGCACTCCAGCCTGGGTGACAGAGCGAGACTCCGTCTCAACAAAAAAAAAAAAAAAAAAAAAAAAAAAATCAGGTTTTTTTTTGTTTTTTTTTTTTGCCAAATATCAGCTATCGAAACAACTACGTTATGGGTGACAGAAGCTGTATCACCCTCTAGAAAAGAGATACTTCCTATCGGGAGGGCATCTGGTGCCTAGTGCCAAAGCGTGGCATCTGGTGATGGCAGTGGGAGGCCTTGCTGTTCATGAAAGGGGTCGGTTGGTGGCTTTCCTGAGCTGGCTGCCAAGCTGTTTCCTTAATTAGGTCACAGGGGATGGTGCTGAAGGTCTGGGAAGACTCCAAGGCCTCCAAAGACTCTAACACTGTGGTCATGTACTGAAGAGTAAATTTTTACTTAGGCCCTGCGACTGGTCAGGGGTTACCATGTATGTTGGGGAGGCATCATGGTGGCATGTCATACCTCTCAGAAAAGGTGACATACACCTGCCAGGGTTTTGCTGTGATATGCTGAGGGTTGCTTGAAGCCATGAAACAAATATATCACATCTTCCTGGAATATCAATGATTCCTCAGAGATCTTGAAGAAGAGTAAGAGATTTAGATTGTTAAGGCAAAGGTAACAGCTGTAACAAACTCCATAATATGCAATGACTCAGGCATGTAGAAGTGTTTTCTCACTAATGTAATTGTGAGCTTGGCATACAGCTTTCCCTTCAAGGGGTCATTCAGAGACCCAGGGTTTTTCTTTGTCATAGCTCTGTCATCTTCAACATGTGGCTTCCAAGGTCAGACTGCTGTTTTAATTTTTTTTCAGAGAGAGATGGGGTCTCACTATGTTGCTCAGGCTGCTGTCAAACTCTTGGGCTCAAGCGATCCACCCACTTTGGCCTCCCAAAGTGCTGGGGATTACAGGTGTGAGCCACCACTCCCGGCCATCATGCTCTTTTGCTTAAAGTCACTCAAAGGAGAAAGGGCCTAGAGGATTGAGCTTTAAAAAGTTTATCAGTAAGGTTTAGAACAGGGTCACATGTCAACGACTGACACTCAAGAAAATGGTTACATATAACTGCAAAGAAGACCGGGCAAGTGACTTTAGCCCCATACATAGATAGATAAAATAGTTTTGGAGAGAAGCTATGTAGCATTCTAACAATAATTGATAATTCAATATTATCCAGACTTCTTTTTTATTAAAACAAACACATATAGGATGTAAGACACAAATTCACATAGATTCTGAAGCTAGTGTAACTAAAATTCGAAGATGCTTTCAGCTAGCTTCAGGCTACTCTGTGTTTACCATACCCAAGATTCTTGGAGTTCCACATTCAATCTTCTCTACCAAATTATTAAAAAGGGGCATAAACTTCATTCTACCTAGTTTATAACAGGCATTTAATATATATGTTTTGATTAAATAAATCAGTGGATGCATGAAATGCTATTAGTCAGTACTTGTCTGATTCATAGGAAGTGGGCAAGTGAGTGTCAGAAAGGCCTCTTGAAAGTACTTTCCCTTGGTCAGCTTGTAAGTTGTCACCTGGATAACTTGGAATAACTGAAATTTTACTTTAGAGACTCATGCTGGTTAAATATGATAACTTTTAGAAGTCCTTACTTTTTTTTTTTTTTTTCCTTTTTGTGGAGAATGGGGTCTCGCTATATTACCCAGGCAGGTCTCGAACTCCTGGGCTCAAGCTATCCTCCCACCTCTGCCTCCCTGAGAGCTGGGATTACAGGCATGAGCCACCGTGCCCAGTTAGGAGTCCTTACTAAAGGGATAATATATTAGCAGTTATTCATATCTTAAGTTACAATGAAAATGCTGACTAAGATTAAAGCTGCTCAGATAATCTGCATCACTTTAAAGAGCTTCTTGTTTTGACTGAATTAACAAAGCAGTTTATAAACAACTGAAGTCAGTCATGTGACTGATGTGATAATAATTTCCATGTAATTGATTGATAATTTGACTAGATTAATCACCCTTCCCCCACCCCCTTTTGTTACAGTTACTCTTCACCTGAATGACTTAAGAAGAAAAAGTGGGTAAAATAACTGGCATGCATTAATGTAACTATGTATTCACAAAATATAATGTGGGAAGAAGTAAGAAGGAATAAGAATAGTAAGTGATAGAAGAATAAGAAGATCATATACTGTGGATTTCATCAGTCACCTGACTGCTAAAAAAAAATCTAGTGATTGACTGGGCGCAGTGGCTCATACCTGTAATCCCAGCACTTTGGGAGGCGAAGGCAGGTGGATCATGAGGTCAGGAGATCAGGACCATTCTGGCCAACATGGTGAAACCTCATCTCTACTAAAAATATGAAAAATTAGACAGGCGTAGTGGCGGGCGCCTGTAGTCTGGAGGCTGAGGTGGAAGAATGGTGTGAACCTAGGAGGTGGAGGTTGCGGTGAGCAGAGATCATGCTACTGCACTCCAGCCAGGGTGACAGAGTGAGACTGCATCTCAAAAAAAAAAAAAAAAATCTAGTGAGTTTCAGGAAACTATAGATAAGACATTTGTCATTCATTGCTTAGTTTCCACCATAATTACCAATAGTCATTCATTTGTGTGTTCAACAAGTATTTACTATGTGCAATTACTGTCTTAGGAGGTAGAAATATATTCATTCATTCAATAAATATTTGTTGAGTACCTTTAATGTGTGAGCTATTGTTCTAGGAGAGTAGATATAGTAGTAAGCAGATAGCCAATAAAATAAATATAGACTATGGCAGGTGAGGTAGGGACAAAGAAGAGACATAAAAGACCATAAAAGAACAGAGAGTGATGAGGAAGTTGGATAGGGTTAAAGAAGACTTGTCTAGTAAGGTGATATTTGAGCAGACTGCTGCAAGAAAGGAGGCAGGAAGCCATGCAGGAATCTGGGGATAGAATGATCTAAACATAAGAAACAGCAGGTATAAAAGTCCAGAGGCAAAATATCCTTGGTGAGAAAAAGCAAAGAGGTATATATATTTGCAACACAGTGAAGGGGAGAGAGCGCTAGAAAATCTAAGAGGTACGAGGAGGTGGAGATGGACTAGATTATATATGCCCTTGAAGGCAATACTAAGACCTCTGAATTCTCTTCCTCTTGAAACTGGGTTGAGCTTAGTAACTGCATTAGTCAAATGGCATGCTGGGACTCCTGATGCTAGATCAAAAGAAACTTTACAGATTATGCTTACTCTGGGGAAGGTAAGATGCCAAGTAAGACATCTGGATACTGTGAGACTGCCACGTTGGATAGGCCAAAAGTGGCTGCTCTGGTCAAAAGTCCCAGTTGAGTAAGATATGCAGAGCTAGGCCTACAAGTGTACAAACTGTACGGTTGCATAGGGCTGTGCTAGTGCCTTCTTGAAAATCTTTTAAGAATTATCACAGGAGCAGGCTAGTTTATTGCAAGAGTAGGTTGTTATAAGGCAAGCCCAGATCCTGGAGCTCCTCTCTTATGCACACTCTCACTTGACCGTTTGCTCTCCCACTGTGGAATAGCACAGCATGATGGTCCTCACAAGATGCTGGTGCCATGCTCTTGGACTTCTCAGTCTCCAGAACTGTAAGAAATACATTTCTTTTGTTTATAAATTACTCACTCTATGGCATCCTGTGATGGCAACAGAAAATGGACTAAGATAGTCCCATAGACCTGTCTATTCACTAAAGTACCCTTAAATGTTCTTATGGGGAACAGAAGAATCACCAGCTGAACCAAATTTGTGACACATAATAAAATAGTTGTTGTTTTAAGTTACTACTCTTTGAGCAATTTTGTGTGCAGCAGTAGGTAAAAAGATCAGTCATCTTATGAGCTGTTTCTGTGATATCCAAGTGGAAATACCCAGTAGATACTTCTCTGGGTTGAAAATAAATACTTGAGAACCATCAGCATATAGATGATATTGAAGCCAGGGGACTGAATAATGTGACCTGGGGAGTGAGTGTAGATTGAGGGGAGGCCAGAAGATTAAGTCTTACTTTTTGCCCTCCAAGGTTGTAAGGGCCTAACAAAGGAAATTGAGAGTAGCTTTGAGATTATAGGAAAACCAAGAGATAATAAAATCTAGGCGGCCAAAGAAAGTGATGTGCTATGGAGGATGCAATGATTAATGTTGTCAAATGCTACTGATCAAAAGAACATGAGGACTGAGAATTGTCTATTGGATATGGCAATATGGGGTCATTACTGAAAGTGATAAGATACATTTCATAGAATAATGGCCATGGCAGAAAAGGAGAGCAGGAAGTAGATGTAGCAAGCATGGAAACCCTTTCAATGAATTTTGCAGTAAAGGGAACCAACAACCGAAGAGAAATATAGATAAGGTCAAGGAGTTCTTGTTTTGTTGCTCAATGGGAAAGAGAACGATGCAGTAAAGTAGAAAAATGGATTATTCAGGAGCCAATTGGCAACAGAGACACAAATAACTAAGCAAAGTAATTTCGGATTGTGGTAAATGCTGTAAAGAAACTACATAGGATGCAGGACCTAGAGAAATGTTGGGATTTTACTTTGGATAAAGTGGTGAGAGAAGACCTTTCTGGGATGTTTGAGTTAAGATCCAAAGATTTTCTTCAATCACCCAGGGAGAAGGATGAAGGGAGAAGAGAGAGAGAAGAATAGAAAGAGAGAAAGTTCAGGTGACCCAGCTGAGCTTAGTTGGGCATTTGGGGTGTGAGGAAAGGGGCCAGTGCTGTTAAAGAAAAGTGAGCAGGGCCGGGCGTGGTGGCTCATGCCTATAATCCCAGCACTTTGGGAGACCAAGGCAGGTGGATCATCATGAGACCATCCTGGTCAACATGGTGAAACTCCATCTCTACTAAAAATGCAAAAAATTAGCTAGGCATGGTGGCACATGCCTGTAGTCCCAGCTACTTGGGAGGCTGAGGTGGGAGGATTGCTTGAAGCCGGGAGGTGGAGGTTGCAGTTAACCAAGATCGTGCCACTGCACTCCAGCCTGGAGACAGAGCAAGACTCCATCACAAAAAATAAATAGAATAGAATAGAATAGAATAGAATAGAATAGAATAGAATAGAAGAGAAGAGAAAAGAAAAGAAAGAAAAAGAAAAAGAAAAAGAAAAGTGAGCAGCGATAACTGAGCTGAAGAGGAGGCAGGTTCCAGATCTTGTCATTGTTTGTCAATCACAATAAGTTTCGATTTTATTGTAAGTGCAAAGGGAAGTCCCTGGAAGATTGTAAACAGGATAATAGTTTAATATGATCATTAATAACATGATTAACAGAAATTTTATCATCTTGCATTTTGAAGTGCTTTATGATTTATAAGCGCTGAATCTCATAAATGGAGACTCAGAGTTTGAATCATTTGCCTAAGGTGTGAGCACAGATCTGGACACCCAGCTCAGTGGTAAGTGCAGAGAATGGACCCAAACCCAGTTCCATCACTTGCAAAGCCAGTGATATTTTCCACCACTCCAGTCTGCTATTCTCATTGCTTGTTTACACTCTCTGCACACTGGAATTCATACTGATCACTCTGTGCCTCAACAGAAACTCTCTACTGTTGTCCCTTATGTCTTGTCTTTGATTCTTAAACACATCAGAATTAGTCCACGCCTTTCACATTTTATGCCTCCTGCCACCCACCAAAAAGGTCAAGTGAACTTCTTCCTGCTCTCCTGCTTCTCCATCCCTTCTCACACTGAGCTCTACTGTTATTGTTGTCTATTGCTCTTCATTTTATGAAATTATAATGACTTCTTAGAGGTCAAAGACTTTATCTTAATACTTCCTTCAATTAATCTTACTATGCACCCAATAGGCAATAATACATGCCTCAGATAAATGAGGCAATGTGTTTCAAGGGCCAAAACTTGTTTTCATTTAGAGCTATAGAATGTCTATGTATTCTTAACAAGGTCAATGAAACAATCACAGAGGATGCTATTTCAAAATGTCTGGTGCAAGTAGCCCTGGAACTACTGGATGGCATTGTGTGTCATAGGATCAATGTTCTATAAGACCCTGGGGACATTTATGTTTACTGAAAAGATAAGCTTTTCAAATTTGATAGATTGAGAAAGCAGAAATGTTTCTACTATCTACAATTGAAAAATACTATTTTTTTGGTATTTTTAAAATGGATATGTCATCATACTTATTTGGTGGTACATGTGATACTTTGATGCAAGTATACAATGTGTAATGATCAAATCAGGGTAATTGGGATGTCCATCATCTTGAAAATACTAATTTACAATGAGAAACTTACTTTTATTGGTAAATGAAAAAGATTTGGTATTTTAAGCAGAAGAGATTAGGAATTATGCCAGCTATATAAGAGTAGGTTACTAGAGACCAATATATTTTATTAAAATCAATGAGATTTGTGACTGGAACATATTGATTGAATTATAAAAGCCTGTAATATAGTTCTTCACTTGTGACTATTTAATTTTCATGTTACACTTTTCAGGCATTTCGATCATTAGTTTTCGGCATAAGTCAATGAGCAAAAGCACGTCTTAAATCTTTGCAATACAGGAAGGATTCCCAAATTAGAGAATGTATTTTAGTCAACACAGAATTTACCTTACAATGGAGTCAGAGAGATAGTGACCGAAAATGTTCCATTGGCTCCAGTTGTCCCAACTCATGAAAAAGTCCCAAAGAGAAGAGCTGTTAAGTCCAGGTCTCTACCATCTTCACCATCCCCACATGGACATGGGTCAAGGTAAATAAAATTTCCCTAATATTTCATTCATTTCCAATCAGCTGCTGCCACATAGAAACAACAGTATGGTGCCAAATTTATTGCAGAAAAGTTTAAATTACTAAAGATTTGGTATAAGATAAGAACATCTGTATTAAATCATTATTTATAGGCAAAGATTATTAAAAATTTATTTTAACCTAGAACATAAAATTAGTGCAGCACAAGATTCATCTGCAGTGTAATTATTTCACTTTGTGTGGGAATGAAGTTATTCCTTTTGAGTTTAAGTCATCAAGAGGCAAAAGGAGAAAAACCTCAACCTAAAACTGAAATTGCTTTACTTGTTAGGGTGGAAGTGCAATAGAGCTACAACCTTAGCTACATATAGATGACAAAACTAAGGAACTACTTTTACGGTAAGTCAAATTATGAGATAATATTTTATGCCATGAAATCCTAGTAATATATAAAAAAATCTGTCAAGAAATTTGCAAATGATTCAACAGCAAGTTGAGACTTGGAAATGAAAAGAATTGCATAGTAGTCACCTGTATCCCCTTAGTTATAATTATGTAGATAAAACTATATGTAATTTTTTTTCATTCAGTATTCATTTATTCAATTAAATTAAATGGATAAAAATGGAGAACCTGCCACATATGAAGCACTGTGTTAGTCACCACTAGAGAAGCACAGATAAGTAAGATATGGTCTCTGTTCTGAAGGAGTTTATTGTCTGGTGGGGGAGGTGGACAAAAACTAGATGTAATACAGGTCTGGCTGTGACCAGCACTACATGATATAATAGCACACAAGAAAGTGTCATTGATTCTACCCAGAGGAGTCAGGAAGGCCTCACCATTCACTAAGGTGAATGGTAAGTAGAACTTCTATAGGCAGAGAGGAAATAAAAGCTTTCCAGGTAGAGGGGTAACATGATGGAACGTGTTTAATTATGGCTGGAACACAGAGCCCTGATAGGGAGTGACTGGAGACAAATCTACATGGGGGATGGGTTGGAGGTGGAACATAATGGACCTAAGGATAGATATTCAAACTAGGGTATTGACAGTCGGAATGAAAATGAAACAGGGGCTTTGGGACATTTGTGATTCTGCCTTGATTGGGCACTCTTTCTGTGCCTGAAATGATCTCTGGGAGATTTTCTGCTTGTCTTTTAAAAATCAGCTCTAATAGGCTCTTACAGAGTAAGCCTTCCTCCACCTTGTCAGGCAGCAAACGTCCCTCTACCCTTGGGGGTCCCATAGCATTTGGATCACATCATTCATAGAGTTCTTAGAGGCTACAGCCCATATGAGCAGCGGGCTTTGAGGAGGGTTTCATTTTGGATCCACTGTTTGCAAGGCGGTTTTTGGTAGAGGTGGCCAGCAGGCAGCTATAATTTCATCTGTAGCTCAGAAAGGAAAAATAAACTTTAAGATACAGATTTGGGAAGAATTTGCATAGAAATGGCCATAGGATTGAATAAAATTTAGGAAAGAAACTCTCTGTTTACTATATATTGAGTTTCAGATGTCTGTAAGATATGCATACTTGGTTGGGCACGGTGGCTCACACCTGTAATCCCAACACTTTGGGAGGTCGAGGTGGGTGGATCACCTGAGGTCGGCAGTTTGAGACCAGCCTGACCAACATGGAGAAACCCCATCTCTACTAAAAATACAAAATTAGCCAGGCGAAGTGGCACATGACTGTGATCCCAGCTACTCAGGAGGCTGAGGCAGGAGAATCATTTGAACCCAGGAGGCAGGGGTTGTGGTGAGCTGAGATCATGCCCCTGCACTCCCGCCTGGCCAACAAGAGCAAAACTCCGTCTCAAAAAAAAATATGCATTCTTTATTTTTTTAAATTCAGGACTAGCTGTGGACTTATGTCTTTGGTGAATTTATGATCTAGAAATGTGTGATCAAAAATAAAGTATACTGTTTGGTGGTAAGCTCAACATTTTTATTGGAGAAATTTAAAACAAGATAATATAAATTATTATTAATATAAAGCAAAGAAAACATTCTCTAAAAAATTGTAATTGTCAGTATTTTAATAAAAAATGGAATGCCTAACTGGGCATATACTACTTAAGAGAGTATCGGTTATAATTATCAGCAGCAGGATGCTGCTTATGTGAAAATCAGCAGTTAGCTTCCAAATGTAAGCCAATTTTCGATTTTTTCCAGGTTGCGTCCCCTACATGAGGAGACAAGAGGAATGTGTTGGGGTAAAGGAATACGTAAGGTAGGTCCTACAGGTGAGGAAGCCAGGATGAATGAGAGGGACTGAAAAAAAGGGACTTGGGAATGAAGAACTCTTGGGAACAGGATTAGGACGTGGGAGGGAAGTGCTCACGGAGGGAAGATACTGAAGGAATAATTGTAGACTCAGAAGGCTATCTACGAAAGAAACTGAGCAAGAGTCATTGCCAGGGAACCAAAAGCAGGGGGCAGGTAGGGAACCAAGAAGGGCCATAAAGCTGCAGACCAGGAAATCTGCCCTCTAAGGGCACAGAATTTAGAATGTACAGCAAATTTAGTAAAAGTAGGTGAGCATACTATGGCTCAGCAATGACTCTCAAATGTTTCCACTGTGCACACATGATCAAGAATGTTCAAATGTTTTATGTTATCACGGGAGTATATATTTTCTGGCAAATTAACTGTAATTAAATCTCATTCTCACCCACTCACAAAAAGCCTATAAAAGTGCAAATGAGAAAGAGTGACATTGAATCCTCTTTCGTTTATACAAATCACTGGCATGCATGTGCCCCCAAACAAGAGAAAGGGAAGCTCCAAAGCTATGGATTAAGAGGATAATAAATTAGGAAAGCAGACAGAGACGATTTTGTGTCTGAGCCATTTCAGGTTAAAAGGCAAGGCTCCTGTGGAACCTGTGGCCCATAACACCGTACGATGAAGAAGCTGTCAAATAAATGTGCCTTGAGAAGTAAAAAAATATGTGAAAGAGAAAAACCTGAAGTGAGGGGCAAAAACTAAAGAGGACTAAGAAGATGGAGAGGATATGAACAAAAAAACAGGCAGTGTCCCAGGGAAGAAATGATGGGGAGACCGAGAATTTGGGAAGGGGTTCTAGGAGCAGAGATGGGGCAATTTGCGTCTGCACTGTTTCACTGCTGGCCAGAAAGCAGGCATTGCCCCGAGATCGAGACGCCAGGCAGGGTGGTGAGGCCAATGAGCAAGGCGGCTCATAAAAGCAGTCTTTTTGTTGTGGAGTCAAGAGACTGGTGGGTCAGATAGACCAGTTTTTTCCCCTTTGTCCCCTTTCTTTGACTTTTGCAAGCTTCATGGGCAATGCGTATTTTGAAGTCTTTAAGTACCACTCAATCATAGGGGATTTTCCACAAGGACTTACAAAAATGCAGATTGCACTGTAAAAATGCTTTTCAGTCAATAAAAGTCCATTTTTACTGGGTAAATTTCTTTATGGTGTTTAACTTTGGTTCAGGTCCTGATTCCAAGAAGTGAAATTTGGTGCAGTGAGGAGGAAAAACAACGTGGAAAGAAGGAAACCCTGCGATAGCCATTCAAAACCCCACAATCAGACCTTGTTTATGTGATATGGACTCTGAGCTTTCTCTTAAAAAATGCATGCGATTAAGAAAATACTTTGAGAACCTAATAACAGTTCCCTGAAACCTGAGATCCACCTCTCATCTTTCTAACTCTTGGGAATGCAGCTAATAAGAATGTATGTTTTTAATACACTGATTCTTAGCAACAAAGTAGTTCTTTAATTAGTACAAAACTCGAATAATGCATTGCCCATTGTTGTGCATGGCACATAACATTCGGTGACTTGTATGGGCATATTCGTTTACATATGTCACTGCTGTACCTGTAATTTAGTTTAATGCCAAGTGTGTGTGTGTGGGTATATGTGTGTGCGTGCGTGTGTGCGTGTGTGTGTGTGTGTAAAGCTCTTCCCAACAGTCGTTTCATGGGACTTCTCAGTAGTAACTAAAACAGTGTTCATTTTAGGAAATCACAATCAAATTGCCTTTTTTTTTTGCAGGTGTCCATAATATTCTTTACTCACACTAGGGCACTGAGTGACTCATCAATGGTTTTCCTTTTAGGAAATTATTTAATATTATCTTTTAAAAAGCGAAATACTTGGCTGAAGGAGCAATTCATTTTCCATAGTTTTGCCAAGAAAGGTGTTGAATTTTGAGTTAGTTAAATCAAAATAAAAGCACAGAGCATGAAATCAGCTCGTGAGACCCAGTCAGATGGTTAATTCAGAGGAAAGACCAGATGCAGATGATCTGACTGAACTTTTCCAGTTTTAATTTTTCTCATTTCTCATGTTGAGACATACAGTTTCCTGATCCAGGGAATCATTTCTTGGCAGAGAAACTGAGTTTTTCCCACGTGACCAACTTGCCCAAAAGGAGGATGTCCGAAAAACAGTGCATGCCAGGTCTTTTCAGTATCAATATCAATCTCCATCAAAATCATCTTGTCTCTACAGATGTTGCAGCTAGAAGCTTTGGATGAAAAGGGATTCCAAGAAAATGAGGCAATCTCATCTCAAAACTGTTGAAAACTACTCTCCTGTCTCTCGATGAACCGTCAGTAGGAAAGGCGTCGTTTATTCCCTCACTCCACACTGGATTCAAATGGGCTGATAGCAGGAGGATTAAAAAATTTTTCATCATGGGTTAAAGCCCTAAGATTTAGAGTATTTTGTTTGTCTGAATGTCTAACTGGTACAAACCTTAGCAATCCATATTAAAATGGAGAATTCCTTCTTTTGGTATTCACAAGCATAACATACATAATCCTTTATCTCTGGCAAAGCTATTCACTTTTTGGCCTTTGGCTGGTCGATGTATACAGTATCTATAGTTATTGCATGCAAGAGTTCTCAACTGACTTGCAAACTCTTTGGTTGGAACCAGCTAAACTTGATTTTCCAGATTATTCAAGAGACAAGGCACACAACTATCAGCTTTACAAGTCCTGGCAAGCAATCAAGACCCCATGCTCCCCACTCCCTTTATCAGAATCAAAGGTAAACAGGGAGCCAGTTCTCATTTAAATATTTAGCATTGGGATCTTGCCTAGACTTTCAGGGCTGTAGGAACAGAAGAAAAACAACAGTTGCCGTAAGAAAAAGGTTTCTTTGGCATGGATGCCAAACTAAATAATGACACCCAAAGCAAAAACATGCTTCATTGAAACTTGACTTTAGTCGATTCAGCCTACTTAAAACAAAGCTTTTTTTGTCATTTCAAAAGTGAACATTGTACTTTGCTCTGGCAGCCATTTATACGTTTTTGAATGATTCGCTTATACATAAATCTCCGGCCTCCAGGCCTTTCAGCACCTCAAACCCATGAGTGATTTGAAAACACAACTGAAAATTTCTGTATACAGCGCCTGCCTTTTCTTCCTCTTAACCTTTTAAACCATCCACTCTGAGTGACAATGTATTGACATACATCGTCATGGCGCACTTCTCCCCGCTCCTGCTTTTATTACCTTGGAAGTATTTACAAGAGATCAAGGACTGTATTTCCTTTTCCTGAGGAGCAAGCGTTCTTCATCACACCATCATCTCTTGCTTGCTTGCTCCGTGGATGCCACCATTCAATCGACTTCACTAAGGCAGAATTATTGGAAGACATCATTTGTGACCACCTTTGTAATCTGTGCAATCTGTAGTAGGAAGGCAACCAATGAAAATCAGATTTCTTTTTTTTTTTTTAAACTAAAGTAGCAATGTCAAGGCCTTTATTCAAACAGTGATAAGTCTGCTTGGTTAGTGAGCAGCTGATGGGGCTAGCAGAGTATAAATGGTACTAGTTTGAGAATGTGTGGTGGTTTGGAAGGGGTTGAGGAAGCAGAGGACCATTTTCTTAGCCCCTCTTTTCTTTGGAGGAGTTCTAAGCACTGATGGCATAGTCTTTGGTATAAGTGCCGTTCTAGAGGCAGGAGTTCTTGGTACATCCTGAACTAGGTCTCAGCACGTTTTCCAGTTAACTTCTTTTATTTTTTTTTCTTCTAAAATTGGAAGGGGATGTCCCGATCATTTTGGCTAAATTTCCAAATTGCCATTGCATCTCAGAAGTTTCCACAGATGTTAACAGAATACTTTCCTTACCTCGCTATGGCATCATCTGCTAGCTCTTGTTTGGCACTGCAGAGCAAGTTAATTGGGGGTTGCCTCTTGCATTAAAACCATACAGGTGTGACTGACAAGCATGGTGAAGTCAAAAGCGATACTTCCTACTACGGTAGATCCTCTAAGGGGACTGTTGAAATCCAGTCAAATTCTCCACAAGCTGCTCCAATGCCCCAGTGTAGCCATAAATTGATCTCTTAAAGCCAATTCTGGGGTAGGATAAGTCCACCAACCATTATGGGACTTCCTTGAAAAGTCATTATTCCTAAGACCTACCTTTTAGAATAGATAAATATATTTAGAGACAGAAAATTCTTGTGGCTCTCAGCAGCTGTTGATGCTGTTGCTTACTTCATCTATGAGTGTGTGTGTATGTAAAACTGCACTCTTTTTTTTTTTTTTATCCCGCCCCTCTGACAACTTCTTCCTAGTCTCCTTTGCTCTTTCCACTTGTTCTAGAAGTGCCAGCCAGGTAACATTATTTACTAGTAGAGTTTCAATTGCTGGCTCTATGGTAATAATTCTTTAATTTTGAGGCAACACTGTTCTTTAAGATTTTAGAGTCATTTATTCAACTAATAACTAGGTATCTGCACTCAGATGTCCCCCAGATACCTCAAACTCAACCTGTCCAACACTGTCATCGGGGACAAAACTGCGTCTGTTCTGTGGCCTATGACCTGCATCCCCGCGAATAGCACAATATTTACCATGTTTGTTTAAGCCATAAACCCAAGAGCCCTTCTGATTCTTTCTCTTTACTGACCTCATACATTTAATCAAACCAGGTCCTACTGATTCTATGTCTCCAAAATGTCTTAGATCTGCTCATTTCACTCCAGCCCCTTTGGCACTTGCCATGCACAGCTCTGTACCACCTCCTGCCTGGGTTATTATTTGGGCTTCTTGTTCTTGGCCTTGGAGATAGAACTTTCTGGACTATAAGCCAAACCTGCCCTTCTCTTTAAAGCCATCAATAGCTCCCCCTTTCTCTTTGGATAAAATCTAAGCCCCTTTACATAGCCTGTATAATATGATACTTTTTATACCCCTCCCACCTAATCTCTTCACTCTTCACTTCTTGAATGCTATCCTTCAGATACTGACTGTCTTTCAGTTCTTTCAAATGCTCTTTAACTTCTGTATCTTCCCTCACGCTGTTTGTAGCCTTTTGCCTGGTTCTATTTGCTCCTCCTTATACCTGGATGATGCCCAATTTTTAAGTCTCCTTTAGACATGGCTATTTCTAGGAATCCTTCTTCAATGTCTCAACTCTGGGTAATAGCACCTCCTATTGCCCATCTACACTCCTGCACATAACACTGTGGATTTGATTGTCTCTTTAAGAGTTTTCTATTTTTCACTCTCCCGTAAGTTCTGTAAGGCCAGTGACTTGGCAAATGGCTATCATGTAGTAGGCAGTTAATAAATAGTGGCTGGGCACAGTGGCTCATGCCTGTAATCCCAGCACTTTGGGAGGACGAGGGGCAGGTGGATCACAAGGTCAAGAGATCAAGACCAGCCTGACCAACATGGTGAAACTCTGTCTCTACTAAAAATTACAAAAATTCGCTGGACGTGATGGAGGGCACCTGTAGTCCCAGCTACTCAGGAGGCTGAGGCAGGAGAATCGCTTGAACCTGGGAGGTGGAGGTTGCAGTGAGCTGAGATCACCCCACTCCACTCCAGCCTGGCAACAGAGCAAGACTCCATCTTGAAAATAAATAAATAAATAAATAAATAAATAAATAAATAAATAAAATAAAATAAAAACAAGTAAAAATAAAAAATAGTTTGTGGAAAAAAAGAACAAATGAATGCATCAAAACAGGGTTCTTCAATACTAGCAGGCCCTCCTTGCTTGATGAGACAATGTGCCTCCATTTTATATTCCCAAATCTGGTGCTGTTAGAATCATATTTAATTGAGCAGGGAGAGAAGATCAAGGCAACCTGAGGGTTTGCAGGGTCCTTAGGGATTATATTCATTTTATAGATGAAATACGTAAGGCCCAGGAAGAGTAAGTCACTCATTACCATGCCATAGGATTACTCCTGTGACTCCCAGCCTAGCATCCTCTTTCCTCAGCCTTTCGAATTTCTGCCACCTTGATATGTATGAAATAGCGGCCTACCTTGGGATTTCTTTGTTTTAATTTGAATTACCCTGATTACTACCGAGTTGAACATATTTCTAAAAAAAAAAAAAATATATATATATATATATATATATACACACACACATATATATATGATGGAGTCTTGCTCTGTCACCCAGGCTAGACTGCAGCGGCATGATCTCAGTTCACTGCAACTTCCACCTCCCGGGTTTGAACAATTCTCCTGCCTCGGCCTCCTGAGTAGCTGGGATTATAGGCGCATGCTACCGCACCAGCTAATTTTTGTATTTTTAGTAGAGACAAGATTTCACCATCTTGGCCAGGCTGGTCTCAAATTCCTGATCTCAGGTGATCCACCTGCCTTGGCCTCCCAAAGTGCTGGGAATACAGGTGTGAGCCATTGCGCCCGGCCCCATATTTCTAATATTTAACAGCAAATAGGGGTTTCTCTTTTTTTTAGTTGCCTGTTTATATCCTTTGTCCATTTTTTATTGAATCATTTATTTTTCTTACACATTTGGAGGAATTGTTTATATATATTCCGTATACTAATTCTTTGTTGTTTACATGACTTGCAAATATCTAGCAAATGTGCGGATTTTATAACCTGTAATCCAGCAATTCTATTCTTAGGCATATACCCTTGAGCAAAGCTCTCTCATACATGCCCAAGGAGCTATTTACGAGGATGTTTCCTGTGGTGCTATTTGTAAAAGCAGAAAATGTGAACTAGCCTAAATGTACATTCAGTGAGTGAATGACTTATCAAATTATGGTATATTCACATAATGGAAATAAGAGGTTAAATGAATAACTTGGCTCTACATGTTATTAACAGAGATGATGCCAGAAAATATTATATTGGTCAAAAATGCAAATAAAAAATCAATACATTCAGCATTGGATATATACAAGTTTCAAATGTCCCACAAAACAATTCTAAATAATATTTATGGGTAAATACATATAAGGCAAAAGCAAAAACCACACACTGCAGAACAGTGTTTGCTTCTGGGGAAGAGGATGGAGTAAAGGTAGAATATTCAACTGGATCTGCAGCACTTCTTTAAAAGAGATTAGTGAAAAACACCAAAATATTAGCATGTGTTAAAAGAGTTGTGGGTAAATGCATGCCTGTTATATGATTCTCTGTAGTGTTTGTGTGTGTTTGAAATATTTTCTAATTACAGGGAAGGGAAAAAAGGCAAAGAAGGTATGCCAGAACCTTCTTCCAGGCAGACATGACAGCATATGCACATCTTTGAGGCCTGGGATAACATGATCCATCTGAGGAATTATAGAAGGAGTGAAGGGTTCCAGTGATGGGGGAAGGTTCTGGTGAAATAGGTGGTCGGAGAAAGGCAGATCATGAAATACCCTGCTAACTGACCCAGGATTGGGAACAGTTACCAGTCTATGAACATTATAATTCCTAGAAGGAGAAATACATCAGTGGAAATAACAAGCTTCCCATAAACCTTTACGATTTATTCAAGTTAACCAATTATAGGAGCTTTAAAATAACTCAAAGTGTATGCAGTCTGATGCCTTCTCTTAGTCATAAGGAAAATGAGGTCCAAAAAAACGAAAACATAAGGAAAATGGAGAGCATTTTGCATAAGAACATTGAGATACAACTAACCCACTGATTCTGTATATTTACATTGGCTGACCTGTTCACTGATATGACAGCTAACGATACTGTAGATATAGTAGGTTTTTGAGACAATGTTACGGAGGATAGACACATTTTGATTAGGAGGTATGGACACTGATTTGACTAATGGGACATAACAATGCAGACTTTTGGGCATCAAACAGGTAACACAAAGTGGGCTATTCCTGTTATATGGAGAGAATGCAGAGGCTCCTAGGGAGAGATTGCAGTTAAACTGCTGCTACCTCACAGTTGTGCCTAGATGGGCTGATCAATATCTTGCTTGGATCTCCCAGGCTTTTATGGCTCCTATAAAGACTATCTTGTTAGGTAGCCCAAGGCCAAGAGATAATTGTAAGGATCTTCTATGAAGGTTTACAATGGTGATCTAAGGTCACCACCACTAAGGTGGGTCCCTGTGAGTTTTCTTAAGGACTTTCTTCTGGTCATGGGCAAGATGTGAGGCCTAGAAAGCCCCAGGGCATCTGCCTAAGGATCACTGTCAGGTCTCACCCTGGTAAAGATAAAGGAGGCGGCAGAATGCAGTGTGAACCACTCTGTCCAAATTAGCTCATCTATCAGCTCTCCCATCATAGTTGATCTCAAATTTAGCCAGTTAGAAATACTGATTTATGAGGCTGGGCATGGTGGCTCACACCTATAATCCTAGTGCTTTGGGAGGCCCGGATGGGAGGATCCACTGAGCCCAGGAGTTCAAGATCACCCTGAGCAACATAGGGAAACCTTGTTTCTACAAAAAACAAATTAGTTGGGCATTGTGGCATGCACCTGTAGTCCCAGCTACGCAAGAGGTTGAGGTGGGAGGACAGCTTGATCACAGGAGGTCGAGGCTCCAGTGAACCTTGATCATGCCACTGCACTCCAGTCTGGGCAATAGAGTGAGACCCTGTGTCAAAAAACAAACAAACAAACAAACAAAAACAAAACAAAACAAAAAACAAAATACTGATTTATGGATACCAGAGGGGCTTGATTTGTCCTTTGATGCAAACAAATGGAGCTGTTCAGAGAAGAGGTTCTTCTGAAGTTATCACCAGGAGCTTTTATTCCACAGGCATATCAATACTACAATGAATTTATTAGATTAGCTAATTGCATTTTTAAAAGAATAGGGAACTTTGTCCTCAAGAGGTGAGATGGAAGACTGGCAGGTTTCAACATGTTGATGATAGGCTAGACTAAATAAAAACATCAGAGCCTTAAACATCTCTTGGCCCACTCCCACGCCGACATGTTCAGGTTAGTTTCCTCTATCTTACAGGCCCTCATAAGTGTAACACATATGAACATTTTAATTAAAAACTCATTTGTGTGATTTGTGTTTAATGTTTGTCCTTCTAGATAGCCTGTAAACTTCACGAGTAGAGGGACCACATCTTTTATTGTTTACAACAAGGTGTCCAATCTTTTGTCTTCCTGGGCAACACTGGAAGAAAAATTGTCTTGGGCCACACATAAAATACACCAACACTAACCATAACTGATGAGTTAAAAACTTGCAAAAAAAATCTCATGATGTTTTAGGAAAAGTTTAGTAACCTGTGTTGGGCCGCATTCAAAGCTGTCCTAGGCCACATGCGGCACACGGGCTGTGGGTTGGACAAGTTTGGACAATATCCCAGAGCCTAGCCTGGTGTCTAGTTTATAGTGTAGCTCAGCATAGACATGTTGAATGTGTATGTGAGTAAATGAGTGAATAAACATAAGAAAATGAGTGAATTAAAAATGAACAAATCAATGGTACTGGTGGAGCAGCAAGAATACTAAGGAGAAGGGTAGCCCACATAGGCCACCATGGGTGAGGTCCTGTCCTTCAAGCAATCAACATGAGCTGGGGCCAGGAGTAGCAAATGTTTTAGGGTCAGGAAGGAAAAGTTCCCAAGCAATGGGGGAATCCAGAAGCTGTTTCTGAGAATAAAGAACGTAAGTTATCCGTGGAGGTGTTCCAAAGTTAAATTTGACCTATTTCTTAATTTTCCCTGGGTTGACCACATCAGAATACACTGCACGATTACTGCAATGTCATCCCACAACCTCAAAAGACAGTATCTAGAGAAGGGCCATGACAGCGTCTCTTTAAATATGTATTTAGTCATTATAGAGTTTGTAAGTTCTGGACTCTGATAATCCTCAAACTCTTCACACAATGGTTTGCTGTAACTGACGTCATCTTTTATGCTTAATTGAACTACTTGTTCTTAAGATGACTCAGGACACAAAGACATCACATACATATGAAATATTGCCATACCGTAACCATTTGATTCTAGATGACTTACCTTAAAGAACAGTGTATTACTTCCACTTTCCCATGACATTTAAATCTTGGCTTTTGAGATTCCTAGGAAAGGAAGTAAAAAAAATCCAGAAGAACTCAGAATTCAGTTGTCTGTGTGATCTAGCTGCCCCTCCCATTACCTTTAAGCTATATGTAGATGGGCCAAAAATACAGAAGTCTTACAGGATATAAAATATTTTATCTTTTGTTCTGGGCTAATAAATAGAGGTACCAATTTCATGGTGATCGTCACTGATCTTTACTTTAAAAACTGATAATTCATTTTTTGGTTCAAAGTAGACTAAGGACTCTGATATCATTGCTCTTTTTGAGCATGTTGCTTGTACACATAGGCTCAAGGAAGAGTCATAATCAGGCTGGAATTTTATATACTGCTTCTGCAATAAGAGGATATCATTAGTATTTTCAAAAATATGATCTCTTTGGCTTTTGTTCAAATATGATTCAAATTTTAAAAAGTAGACTTTACTTTTACGAGCCCCTTTAGGTTTCCAGAAAAATTAAGCAGAAAGAGAGTTTCCAGTACCTCCTCTATCCCCGATGTCACACTTTCCCCTATTATTAAAATTTTGTTTTGGGGTGGTACATTTCTACAGCTGAAAATATTGATATCCTATTAAAGTTCATAGCTGACACTAGTTTTTCTCTCTGTGTCATCTAATTTTATGGGTTTTGACAATTACATAATGCCATGTATCCACCATTATACACAATAAAAACTGTCCTAAAAATTTATTGTGTTCCACCTATTTATCTCTCCCTCCTCTCAGCCTCTCAATGATTTAATTTATAAAAAAATTATAGAGGTGTGCAAACTACCATGGAGGTCTCTATGTGGGACTCAAGTCATGTTCCTTTAGTTATTATCATGTTTCTGGCATTATTCTATTTCGCTGTAAAATTAGCCAGGGCTGCCACCGAACCACTAGGAGATTTGTCAACTTTATGTTAAAAACATTTTGCTTCTTGCCAACCTAAAAGACCTGCCTTAGAGAGAGAAATAAGGTGTTAGGGACTTGGTACCCATGTCCCAGGAAGAGTTCTGGGGCAACATAAGAGCAAGTCCCATGAAAGGCTCTCAGCATCTCTCCTTCCGCAAATGTGGTGCTGAAACCAAAGTTGACTATATTTAAATTATGTTCTTCATGCAGTGGGATGTTCTGCGGCTTCAGGTCCCAGTGCACGATTTTCTTTCTGTAGCTGTACTGGAGGGTGGACAGTGTCTGCTTCAACAGGGCCTGGGCCTTCTTGTCATCCTTGATGTGGCTGTGATGGTGTATTTAGTGGAAAAGCACTCCTTCGAGGGCATATTCCATCACCAAATAGAGGGTGTCCACCTGCCAATCACCTAGTTGAGTTTAATGATGTTCAGGTGATTCAGGGCCTTCATGATTTCTACCTCTTTCTGTAGAGAGAGGGTAGGGAAGCCACTCATTTTATAGATGATTTTTGTAACCACCTGTGTCCCAGTCAGTATGTGCCCTGTCAGCTTCACCTGGACGAACACGCCCCTGCCACTGGTCTTGAGGAACATGTACTTTTTGATCTCCTCCCTAGGTGAGTTGGAGGCCAAGCTCTGCTACATGGTGCCTCCTAACTACAAATCCTACCTATGCAAGCTATGCTAACTAATGAACAATGCCAACTATACTAACTAGGCTAACACCACTAACAGACTCCACCAATTGTATTAACTTTGCTAATACTACTAAGTATTATTAGTATGCTAATAATAACCATGGTAACAATACCAACCAACAATACTAACTATACTAACTGCACTAGAAGTCCTAACTAAAAAAGTTAAATGGGAAAAAAGAAAAAAGTAAGAAAAATTTGCAAAGAAAATAGATGAAATGGGAAAAAGAAAAAATAAAGTGAGAAAATAAAAATAAACATGAGAAAAACAAAAATAAAGAAGAAAAGAAAAGAAATAAGATAAAGGAAAGAGAAAAGAAAAAATAAATTGAAAAATGAAGTAGAAAAAAAGAGGAAAAAGGAAAAAATGTAGAGAAAAGAGGAAAAAAATAGGAAAAACAGTAACAATGAGAAAACAAGCTAGATACAATCAGAGTCCACAGGTCACCAAAAACAGCTTCCTGGTCTACACGAACCAAAAACCTAGGCCCAGCTGGAGACTTATATAGCTACGTGTAATTCATCACAGTGGCTCTTTTTTTTTTGAGATGGAGTCTCGCTCTGTTGCCCAGGCTGGAGTGCAGTGACACGATCTTGGCTCACCCCAACCTCCGCCTCCCAGGTTCAAGCAACTCTTTGGCCTCAGTCTCCTGAGGAGTTGGGACTACAGGCACATGCCACCACACCCAGATAATTTTTTGTATTTTTAGTACAGACAGGGTTTCACCATGTTAGCCAGGATGGTCTCGATTTCCTGACCTCATGATCCATCTGCTTCGGCCTTCCAAAGTGCTGGGATTACAGGCATGAACCACTGCGCCCGGCCCACAGTGCCTCTTTATAAGGTCAGGGCAAAACGTGAACTAATCATGACTGGGGATAATTCACTGTGGTTTTTTCACTTTTGGCCCCAAGAACATTTTATTTTTTTTTTAATAAAAATTGCATTTTGTCTACGTGGGTCATAGAGATTGATGGTTTCTTAGCTACTCAAACCTGTACAATGCCTCAATGGCATTTTTTGTTTGTAGTTTGAAAATCTGTAATAAATTTTGGCTTTTAAAGACCTCCTAATGTCTACATTCAAAATATTTCATTCGTTTTTAAAAAACTCTGAATGATTCGTCTCAGTCATGGTGGGGATGAGGGGAATATTTTTCTTCTCTTTAGGGTTTTTCCTTTCTCATATGGTTGAGATCATGTCATGGATGCAGAAGGAAACAGACAGATCCTACCCTTATGGAGCTTATCCTTCTAGGGTGATGAGCATCAGCTGAAGTGGAGACCAGAGGAATAGTCTTCTGGGCCACAGGTTGGTATTGGGTGAGGTGGAAGGAGGCGCTTTCTGGAAGCCAGAGTGCTGAGCCCTGCAGTATGAATAGGAGTCACCTAAGTGAGCAGGGGACCACTTAGGAGGGCAGCCTCTGTGAAGGATGGGGATGAGAGAGTGTGGCACGCTTGAGAGATGACGCTAGTCTAAAGGTGGGATTGGGGCTGGGTTGGGAGAGCTCAAGTCCCACGACAGAATCGGAGCCTGTGTTCTGAGGGCAGAGGGCTCTACAGAATAGTTTAATGTAAAGGGGACGGAGTCAGGTCTGTGTCTCAGGAAGGGACATCTGGTAGCTCTTGGAGGGTAAGGTGGATGGGGCTGGCAGGGAACAGGCTGACAAGTGAGTACTTGGCAATCACCACAGTGGGACCGTCTGCAGTGGGAGGGGAGCCCAGCCTGGGCAGGGAGTCAAGGGGCAGAGCTGTAGGACCTCTCAGAGTGAACTCCTGCTCTCTGCACCCCAGCTGTGTCACCAGAGAGAAGGGTCCTCCTATGGAGCCCCACATTTTCTGGAGGTTGGGTGGGAATGACACCCTGTTCCACAGACCTAAGCACCGCCATTTTACATGCGGAGAGACTATGAGGCCCTTGGCACCATGGTTACCCTAGGCCATGAGTGGAAGTGAGAGTTTTGTGTGAAATATTTTAATTCTTCCTTTGTTTACTGGATATTATAAAGACTCCTTAGTTTTACTCATTCACTCATTTTCATCATTAAACAAATATTTTTTGGAATCTTTTGAAAATTTCAATAACTTTTGGGGTACAAGTGGTTTTTGGTTACATGGATGAATTGTACTGTGGTGAAATCTGAGCTTTTTAGTGCATTCATCCCTCAAGTAGTGTGCACTGAATTCAATATGTAGATTTTTACTCCTCACTTCCCTCCCACCCTCTACTCTTCTGAGTCTCTGAAGCTCATTATACCACTCCATATGTGTTTGCGTACCAATAGCTTAGCGCTCACTTATAAGTGAGAACACGCAGTGGTTTTCCATTCCTGAGTTACTTCACTTAGAATGATGGCCTTCATCTTTCCTCTTTTATTGGAGACAACAGTCAACTGTGGGTCATTTGAGAGTAAAATTACCTCTTGTTCCCAAGTCATCAAAATAATCACATGCCCCCATAACTAACACCATCTTAGGCATCATCAACATCATCAACAATCTTTACCAAATACCTAGATGTGCATGATACTGTTAGGTTTGACCTATCAGAAGGAACTATTTCTGGATCCCTGAAACCTGCCCAGAGCTTTCTTTGCCACTCAGAGAGGATGCTTGAAATAGAAAAATCTTTCACTTGGCTTTGTCAAGCAATCAGGCTTAGATCCCTGGAGTAGATACCCCTTTCCCTGACATTGCTGCCATGTGTTGTAGGAGGAAAGCACATATAAAAGGTGGTAGAGGAGGCATCTCTCTACTCTTGACCAAAGGACCAGGAATTTCCCAGCTCTGCAGTAACTGAACTCTCTAAAGAAGAGCATGACTAATTCACATGAATATCACCTTCTTTAGCTTTCATAGAAGCCTCTAAAGCATGACACTTAATTGTTTTTCTTATTAGTTCAAAAATAAAACATGTTGAAGATATTACCATGGCTACTCCTTTAATTAATAAAAAGGCTTGTTGAGTTTAAAAACAACTAACTCTTTTCATATTCAAGTTACTTTTAGTAGCTATTATAAATTATTACCTTCTTTTACATCAGAAGTTTCTTATGACTAAAGGCCGAGCCAGCCCCCAAGATGCTCTTTAACAATGACTCTTATGTTTCTTTCGGTGAACTCATAATGTTAATTACACTGTGCAACAGATGGAGCGCCTTCCATCAAGGACCTCAATGCACCTTACATACGTCATGAGTCATCAAAGCCCTTCTGTAATGGAGGTAAATATCCACGGCCACAATTTTATAGTTAAAGAAGCACGAAGAAGGTAAGTGTTTTTGTTTTTTAAAGCTGAATATGTTTCTGTAAAACAATTTATCATTTAAGAAGGCAGGAAAACTCAGTGAATATTTATTGAACAAAGAAATGAATGAAATGACTCATCAGCAAGATTTCGTTGCCTCTCAATAAACACCTGAACGATATGAATTATTTTGGAGAGTGAGGGGTAAATAGATCAGAAGCTATCTACTGCTAGCTAATCAGTCGTTATAATGATTAGTGTAGAAAATGGCTACCTGACTACCATAGTGATAGAGCAAATCTAGATAATAAAAATGGCCACTTTTGTAACAGGATACAGAAACACTGATTTAGAGCTAAAAGATTCTAAACGTTGTCCAGTTAAGCACTTTAACATTTTAGATGAGAAAATTGAGATCCAGAAATGTTAATAGGTGGCCTGCATGAAATCACTTAGCTTTTGAAATCTTAATTTAATTTACTACTTCTTCCTGTTTCAGACAGTATTTAATTGGCTTGGTCCCTCAGCTGGTTAGTGGCATTGATAACTAGAATCCAGGCTTCTGACCTTAAGCAATCCATCTTCCCACTAAATTTCATTAAAAAAAACTTTTACAAATGATTGTCTTCCTACACCCTAAGTATCATAAAAACCATATAAAGTGAAACTTGTTAGGAGGTTACTTTTGTTATACTTTTCTTTAATTGGTGGGGAATCTGATATTCAGGGAATTGAAGGGGATCACTCAGGGTCTCATGGCTGATTACGGGCATACAGAGGCCTAGACTCCCCACTCCCCTCATTTCCACTACTTCAGAATCTGGAACTTTCATCTGTTAATCAAGATACCAATAACCAAAACCACGTATATAATTTCATTCTGATTTTTCTGCAATTTTCATTTACTAAAAACAAATGAGAAATAGACAAGGTAATATTAGGGATTTTAAAAATGAAAAAAAAAAAAGGGGTCCAGGAAGTATCATTAGGTCAGTAGTAATTGAAATTCCAGTCATTTATTTGATATCTTTCAAACCTGTGAATCCAGGTAATTATTATAATTTATTCTAAGAACATTGAAGGATCATAAGATACCAAACTGCTTACTGACTTTTCAGAGATTAAACTACTTCCTTGAAGGTTTCAAGGTTGTACATTTTTTAATTTATGATGAAAACTGGCAACCACAGGCAAAATGTATAGTAATCCTCATTAAGCCAGAACAGCTAAATAAAATAGCACGTTGATTCTTTTTTTTTTTTTTTTTTTTTTTTTTAGACAGGCAGGATCTAACTATGTTGCCCAGGCTGGCCTTGAACTCTTAAGCTTAAGCAATCCTCCCACCTTACTCTCCCAAATTGTTGGGATTACAGGTGTGAGCCATTGTGCCCAGCCTACACATTGATTGTGAATCATCATTGATGATTAAGCGTTTCTAGCATTTTTATGTATTTTGAGTTTGCATCATCCCATTCTACAATCACAATTCTTTAATTAAATGGAGATCACCCAATGAAACAGAAGAATGCTTGAATTAGTTTCCAGGACAGTTTTTCCTCTAATTTTACATAGCCTTTCCTCCTGTAGAAGTTAGCACGCAAATATACACTTTGAACCATCTAGTCTATTTTTTTTTTTAATATTCTAAAGTGAAAGCATCCATGTGGCACAAAACTTACAATGTAATAACACTCTCCAGTTATATGGCATTTTTAACTGAAGTTGGTAAGGAGTCTGGGCTATTCTTTGGAGAGCCCTGTGAATGAGTGAAACAGACTCCTCCTATTTCGGAGATGGAAAAGGTAAGGACTGGGGTGGAGGTGAGGAGGAGAATTGTTAAAGACTTCCCTTGAACGCAGTTCTCAAGTTGTCAAGTGCGCCTCGTATGTCTTCAACTTCAATGGCAGACACAGTAGAGCTAGGGAGGAAGTATTGGACTATGATTCTGAAAATATCACCTCTAGACCTATTTGCTATTGCTAATATTTATTCTGCTGCCTTTACATCTCGTTTCCTTGACACACTTAAGCTTACCTTATGAAAATGATTCCCTGTTACTATATGTATTGGAAATCATTCATAGAGCTTTGCATTACTCTGTTTATCTCTCTTTGTATACTAGGGTCTTTGAAAGGTTGTACTGTGGAATTTGTACTGTGAGTTGAATATTAATAAGATAAGGAGAAGAAATAAGTTTTCCCCTTTCTTTATAATCCCACACTGGCCCTGTGAGCAGGAAAACCAGCTCACATGGGTAGGCCTAGGCATCCCAGCTCTGCCCTCCGTATCCCGTTAATACCTCATGACAAATAGAGGGGCCGCTTTATGACAGTTTTGGATTTTCTAAGTAAAACATTCAAGAAGTCAGCATCCTCTGCTTTAGTTGAGTGCTTTATTTATTAGGGGAACTATGAAATTTTAGCCTGTTGCTCTTCTTTTTACCTTTTTTTTTTAAAGTATAGTTAAGGATTAGCAAAGACTTTTACCACAAGGAATAAAGCATTTCAAACTCCTTAAAAGATACACTAATATTCTACTTTATTCCTGTATTTTGTAAGTACAAAAACTAATTTTTGTAGATTTTTTCCTCTGGCAGACTCTTGTCTTCCTTTCCTTGTGTAGGCCCTTAACCTCAGTGTAAAAGAGGCAAATGATCTATACAAAAATATTTTAGGTGTGTATATAAATGAAGCTTAGAATGAGAAAGTTGAGATGGGAAAATTGAGACTAAGGTTTCTTTTTATTTTTTCCTATAGCTGATTGATAGGTAAACTCAGAGGCCAATTTTTAATCAGTGGTTATTGTACTTTACATTCTCACATCTATCACACCATCTGAGAATATCCAAGTGTTTAATGGCAGTTGGAACGGAATCTTCACAACATCTTTTCAAATTAAATAGATGGCTTGAATTATCAGCCTCATTTGTTAGAAAAAGAAAGAAGGAGATTAATTGTGAATTACGTGAACCAAAGAACATTGGTAGCCTAACTAGTAACTGAAAGTCTAAGTTCAAGTTCTTGCCTTAAAAATTTGAATTCAGGTCCGTTCAACAAACTGGAAGGAGTCTCTACCATGTGCCATGCACGAGGCTGCCTAAACATTGTAGTATAAGTTGGAAGGCAGAGTAAGGGTTAAATCAAGATTAGTGTTCAGGCCACTGACCCAAGCTTTTAAAATTATGACTGAAATTATATACTTTTCTGTATATTGTGTTCTGTAGTTGGAAAAAAATTATAGAGAGTGATGAGGCACCCAATAAATGCTCAGATATGGGAATGGAGTCAATAATTGGTAACTAAGTTATTTCAAAGCAAGATGAGAGTCAAATTTATTTCTAAGCAATAGGAATTTTGATATTTATTTACCAAAGCTTCTGAAAATTATTACAACTTCTAAAAGCCATTCTATCAGTGATATTAACTGAATCTTTATCATATGCAAAGCATCATCCCAGGTGCTATGGGGATCCAGAAATAAGAATCCAAAGGGAAGCATTGAGCACTAGAAGCTAGCATGGAATACGTGCTTGTGCAAAGTCATGACCTCTGGTTTACCAATTATGAAGTCTTAGCTCATTTTTCTACTTTACTCCCTCAATTGCTTTGGTTTATATAGCTTCCCGCTTTCAGTAGAATTTATATTATAGAATGTTCCAATTTACTATTTTATTGTATCTCTTTAGCATTCTTGAGATTGAAGCAATGCAGTTGCTATGATCTCCATTACATAGACCACAAACTGACGTTATTAAGAAGTTAAATGAATTTTTCAAGGTCAAGCAAAGAGCAAGGGTGAGACCTCTGTCTCCTGTCTGCCCCACTCATTTTCTTTTCACTAAACTGCCTTGCCCGAAGGACTATTTGAGCTTCCTAGTAAAAAGTTGAAAGGTACTTCATAATTTTTTCTTCAGTAAGCTTTCTCTTATTAAGATATTTTATTACACTATCATTACAATGAAAATAAGGAAATAAAAATACATCTCATCCCACTCACCCAATTTATTTTCCTCAATGATCTTCTATGCTGATATAAAGTTTTAGAAATGAGATCATACCACATTAATTGCTATATCCAATAAATGTTGAGTGATTATTGTACTAACTGTAGAAATGACTATAAAAGAATTTCATCCCTTTCTTATGGTATATATCGTCTGCTTCGATCATTTATTTATCACATTTCTTGTCTTCTGAATTAGGTTTTAGTTGTTAGGGGATAGAATCCATATCTGACCTACTTTTGTTTTAAATCTTCTCGGCACTTTGCACCACGAACTGAACGGAGAACAGAGAACCGTGCTCAGTAAACATTTGCTTAATGAATGAGTGATTACTTCTGCTGAGGAAAACAAAACATGAACATGTTGGTGACAATGGATCAATTCTCTGCTTGCCTTCTCTCCCTCTTCCTTTTGTTTGAGCTCCCTGAAGGCTCTTGCTGGGTGTTTTCTCTCTCCAGTAGCATAGCTGGGCATTGAAAGCCTAACTTTAAGTCCTGGTCTCACACTTCTAGTGTCTCTCTTGTGGCTTCCTGGTTCCACACAAGTACTCCATAAATGTTTGTAGAATGAAGGCAGCAAGGAAGGAGGGAGGGGAGAAAGAGTAGCTAAGGATGTGCTTAACAATTGTTGCATGCTTTCTAAGGGCTGAGAACTGCTTTAAATGCCTTATTTGGAAAGTCATTCACTCCCCTCAACATTGCTACTAAGTGGATTCAATCAGTAGCCCCAATTAAAACCAAACCACAGAGAGAGTAAGTAGTAGTTTGTCCAAGCTCACATAGCTAAGTGGTAAAGGCAGAATTCAGACCCAGTGTTTTGTTTTTGTTTGTTTGTTTGTTTTGTCACTGAGTTATATTGTGTCTTGATATAGCCACCTGGATTTTCAGTACAGCACAGGATAAAAGAGGGAAGGAAACAATGGTCACTAACAGAGCATCAGTAACAACCAACATATTATAGTGGAAGAAGCCCTAGAGAAAGAGCCAAAAATTCTATGTCCCAATGAGAGTGTTTTCGTATTCAGTTAACTTCATCTAATGTCCCTGGACTTACTATTCTGATCTGCTAAATGGGTATAATTATCCTAGACCTGCCTTGCTTACAGTTGTAAATTTGTGCAAACACAATTTGAAATTAAGTGTATAATGTGCTATGACTATGTAAGCTAAGTATTTTAATAGCTGTTATATACATATCACAGCACATTTTACCTGTTACTCTCAACAAATCTTCATATAACAAATATTAACTTTATTCAACTGAATAGAGGCACAAAATGAGCACCACTAGACTTTGTTTAGATTCTGTGCAAATGCAGCTTGATAAAAATAGTTTTAATATAATCAAAGCTTTTTATATAAAGTTTTATGATGGAGCTGGATGGAGTCTCAGTTGAATATTAGACATATCGAGCATCACCCAATGAACTCACAATACAAGGGTGGAGGAAATGGTTGTTGGTGGTGGTGGGGTAAATAGATAATGAGAGAAAAGAGCTCCACCTGCTGATCAGCAGTGCCACTTCCTACCACACCCTTGGAAGTCAGCCTCATACACAGTGGATCATAGCCTGTTCACTTCGGAAGATAACGTTAGGAACATAATTACCATCACCACACACACGCAAACGCGCAAAGCCTACCACTTACTGAGTACTTATTTTTTCCCAGGCGATGGAAAGTGGTTTCCGTTAATCCTAATACCCCGCCCCCGCCCCCGCCAATGGTAGTGATAGAGCAGAACCTGAATCCAGGCCACTTGGCTCAAAGCCTGAATCTTCCATTTTCTCGGTGTGGCCTTGGGCAATACATTTCCCTGGGCCTTCATTTCTCCGTCTCTAAACAGGGTTTATAATAACTTCTACCTCATTGGGTTGTTACAACGATTCAATGAATCAATGTTTGTAAAGAATTTACAAAAATTGGCCGGGCGCGGTGGCTCACGCCTGTAATCCCAGCGCTTTGGGAGGCCGAGGCGGGCGGATCACGAGGTCAGGAGATCGAGACCATCCTGGCTAACACGGTGAAACCCCGTCTCTACTAAAAAATACAAAAACATTAGCCGGGCGTGGCGGCGGGCGCCTGTAGTCCCAGCTACTCCTTAGGCTGAGGCAGGAGAATGGCGTGAACCCGGGAGGTGGAGCTTGCAGTGAGCCGAGATCGCGCCACTGCACTCCAGCCTGGACGACAGAGCGAGACTCCGTCTCAAAAAAAAAAAGAATTTACAAAAATTCTTAGTGCATGATAAGCATTTGTGAGATAGATTTTTAAAAAGGAAAACAAGCTGTAGTTTACAAAACTTTATCACAGAAGTCTTAAAAGGGAAAGTCAGGAGTTGAACACAGACTGTCTGACCCCAGTGCCTATGCTCTTAAGCACCAGGCTATGTAGCTTCTCAATACGTGACTATGATGAAATACAACCTAAAAGAACTAAGGACATGTCCTTGAGTTAGTTACAGGAATGATGATTTGCTATTTGAATTACATCAAGTTTAGTTCTTTCCATTATTTTATTTCTTATGTTGGATTCCTAATCATTGCCTCCCCAACCCTTTAGCTTCAGCCAATTGTTGCTGCAAGAATTTTCAGAAAACATAGCCATAATGATGCCAGATGACGGCAATCATGAAACACTTCTCTTTTTATTTTTCTTATCATTTTGATGGCCTTTCCTAAGCACCTCCTTGCCACTGCTTGCAAATTTCTCATTTCAAAGTTCTGTCTCAACTGGATTGTTAAAATCACATATCCAACTTCTGATACAAAGGCATGTAGTAGTAATGATAATCTGCTCACTATGTTGAGGCTGCTTATGGCAATCTTCATGGTCCAGAGAAATCATAAAGAAAAGACTTCATGTTTAACATAGTGTCGAATTGGCTCCAACTGCTGAGGCAATGACTTTAGACTTATTGGACAAATTTGGAATTTGGGTTGAAGGGTGGGACATCCTGCTTTGAGTTGACTGATGATTCCTATTTGAGAGAAGCGGAGAGTCTAAAGGTAAAAGGGATTATTGGAGGAAAGTTCTGAGCATCAGTAACTCCAAACTGAAGCTGAAGAAGAGACAAAGCCAAAGAGGGCCATCCACATACAGCTTCTTTTCCCACCTAATGTCAACATATTGCAAGATGTAGTCACAATTTAGTGATACGGGAAGTGGAATAAAATATTTATTTGGAGAAACTACTGGAAATTTATTACACCATTTTAAGTATAATTGGATCTGTCTGTATTTTACATGGCCTTTAAAAAATTTGTTAAGCACCCAAAAAGAAACAAAGATAATTAAAATGTTGGGAAATAGAATAGATGAAGAAAAGTTAAAGGGCTGTGGAAAATGTAATTTGAAAAGAAAGCAATTAGGGATAACTTCAGTGTTTTCAAGTCTATGGAATGTTATTTATTAAAGAACCAAGTATCTGTTCTCTATTTCCATAGAGATCAGAAATAGAAATGGGCTTAAGTTGCCGCAAGAAAGCTTAGGTTTACACACAAGAAAAAACTTCTTGATTAAACTCTAGAACTTACTAGGGAGGGAAATTGTGGGTCTTTGCTCCAGGAAATCTTTAAGAATTGAAGAGGTAAGCCCTGGGTAATCTGATGTGGTGTTGGGTTAAAGCAGAAGGCTTAACTGGAATTTCTTTAGGTCTCATCTAGTACTTAAATGCCATGATTGCATAAATAAGAATTTGTCCACAAAGCAGGAAGGAAGCAGACAGAACAACCAGGCATGGCTCATTTAGCAATGCAGTTGCTATTTCTGAGGGAAGATTTCTGGAAATCTCTGTTTTGAAGTAGAGTTACAATGTCATAGCCAAAACCTTGTGAACAACTTAGAAGGCAGACATTCACTTTTTTTAAGCCTTACTGATAGAGTCAACTGAAGTACTAAAGGACATAGTTATAATTTTCCTTTTGTGTCGGAATTTATGACCATTTTGAGAGTGCCTGTGTATCTACAAAATAATTCATGTTCTAATAAATAGAATATTTTAGATGAATTTGTCTGACATAGCTATAATCTAGGTAGTTGCTTTTTGGTAGTTTTCTGATGGTTGTTCTTAAATGGAAATTAAAAGCTGATGTATGAGGGTGATGGTAAGGCATCCCCTGAAATTTTGAAAATAAGGTGCTCTTTTTTAAAACATTAACTTTCCATGAAGTTAGAATTGTGAAAGTTTTACACAGTGGATATGATTAGCCATCTATATGAGGTGAATGGAGAATTTGGGAAATACTGTCATTTCAGCTTAGGTAAACAGAGGAATGTGAGAAAGAAAGACTGGAATGTGATTGTAACTTTGTACTCAGTTTGTGGAAACTCAAACATGTGTTTCCTCGCCTGACTTGGAGGAAACATCTCTGATAACAAGGCTCATCAACTACTGAGGCTTAGAAAATGTTGAGTCACAGAAGCCAAAACTCTCAGGGGAGACTTGACAACACTCTCCTCTACTGACTGAGGATCTCATGCTATTTAAGATCAGCTCAGTCCTCCATTCCGATTCCCTCCATGCTCCTCACCATGCAACCTTCAACATTCAGATGATTTGCCTTTCCACGTGGCTTGATGGTGGGAGAAAGTGTGCTGATCTTCAACCTTCCTGACAGTTGAATTTCTTTATATATATATATAAAATTTCAATAGCTTTTGGGGTACAAGTGGTTTTTGGTTACATGGATGAAATATACATGACGAATTCTGAGATTTTAGTGCACCCATCACCTGAATAGTGTACGTTATATCTAATGTGTAGTTTTTCATCCTTGGCCCCTTTGCCACTCTCCCACTTCTGAGTCTCTAAATTATATCACTCTGTATGCCTTTGCATACTCGTAGCTTAACTCCCACTTGTAAGTGAGAATATATGGTTTTTGGTTTTCCACTCTTGTGTTACTTCACTTAGAATAATGGCCTCCAGCTCCATCCAAGATGCTGCAAAAGACATTATTGCATTCCTTTTAATGACTGAGTAGTATTCCACGGTGAGTATATATATATGTATCACATTTTCTTGATCCACTCATTAGTCAATGGGCATGTAAGTTGGTTCCACATTTTTGCAATTGTGAATTGTGCTGTTATAAACACATGTGTGCAAGTGTCTTTTTCATATAATGACATCTTTTCCTTTGGGTAGATACCCAGTAGTAGGATTGCTGGATTGAATGGTAGATTTACCTTTAGCTCTTCAAGGAATCTTCATACCTGACAGTCGAATTTCTCATAGTAAATGATTTATAGATCAGCTCCTGAGCTGAATTCACCTAAATCTACACATGAGGAGATGGCTTGCCCATTGGCAGGCTGGTATGAGGGGTCTGAATCTATAGGTTTCATATCATGGTATTTTTTTCTTTTTTTTTACGGTGAATGCAAACAAGGATTGCATAAGCAGTCTCTCTCTCTCTCTCTCTCTCTCTCTTTCTCTCTGTCTCTCTCTCTGTCACATTGCTTGCCCTCCTCAAGCTGAAACAAAAATATTATTTTAAAATATTTTCTATTAAAGTAATGATTCCTCTCCAGCTCACACAGATGAGATCTCCCTTCCTAGCCGTAGAAGGTGGAGATGATGGGATTGGGTTATGCCTTCGTAGAAGGAGGTACTGAGAGGCTCTCAAGCTGTGCAGCAAGAATAGTTCTCATGTGAGAACAGTGGTGGGGTTGATGACTCACAGGAGCACTGGCCACATTGAATAGACACTTTTTACTTCAATCATTTTGAAATGTTAACAACTCCAATATTCATTTTGACACATATTGGTAGTTTCCTGCATTGCTTTCCAGTGAGTCAATAGAAAGGCTTTGTCTACATGACTGGTAAGAATACGGTTCCATATATCATAAAACTGTGTAGATAAATGTGTATTGGTTTTAGATAGTCCTGGATTTGCCAACTCTTAGACCAGCACTCTAGTGAATCTCACTACCACACTACCTCTGGTTGTGACCTTATCAGATTTCATAAGCTGAACAGGCTTTGGCTGGGACAATTTGTGAGTGGCAACAACCCAAAGAAAACCAGGTGCTACAGGAAGTGGAATGGGTGATTCAGTCAGGTGCATTCTTTCTTATGATTCAGGCTGACCCACTAACTAATCATTGTGAGTGGGCACTCTGCTCTCAGGGGTGCTTGTGAATAAGACGTATAGTAAAGGTCTTAATCACTTTTGCTGACTGAAAAGCTTTCACAGAGATTGTTTTTCAGAATTTCGAAATGGAGAAATCAATTCTATTGTGGTAATAAAAGTTATTGGTAATCCCATTGTGGATATGCTGTATGCTCTATTTCCTATCTTTACTCAATATTGCAATGTGCAATATGTTATTAAGTACCCAAGGCATTTTGATTCAGCACTATGTTTGCATTTGGCAAATTTGTATTTATTCTTTTTTTGAGTTTATTAAGTCTTTGAACTTTAAAGTAATATACAAGTAAAGTTACTTGTTTATTTCATTTATTTATGTTCTCTTTGCAGGATTTAATAAGAACTAACAAATAGAAGCAATAAGTTAATAAATGAGAATACTGAGGCAAGAAGAAAATACAACTAAGAAATTAAGGCAAACATAAATATTAAGGTTAGCATATATTATGGCTCATATAAAAAAAGACAGTTATAACAAAACCATCTTGCCTAATTCAGAGGAGAAAGTGTCATTATTAAGCTCTCACTGTTTGCCATGAGACAGATCTGCTTGGCCTCTCAACTCTGCCATTTACTCTGTCACCTTGGGGCCATGTGAAATGACAGTAGGAGTTATATCTACTCTCAGGAGTTTTTCGTGAGTATTAAAGGAGACTGCTCTGTGAAATGTATAGTGTGATGCCTGGTACATAGTAAGGTTTATCAAACGGTAATTATTTATATTATGATAATGATTATTACATTAATTTCCATAAATTTCTGATTGAAGAGTTCCCAGTTGCCTTTGGAAAAAAAAAAAAAAAAGCTTTAATGCGACCCAGGTGCCTTTTAAAATATATACGTGTCCTTCTGACGATCAGAGGGGGCATGACTTCAGCAGGTCTTGGAGCATATGACATTGTTCATGTCCATTGTCTTCCTAAGCCGCAGAGCAGGATCCCTCAGGGATGGCTCGATCTGCTTCAGGGTCCTGCTATAGTTTAAGCCTCCCTTGCCTTCATCACTTCCAGCTTTTCAATGGTGATATGTATGCCTCCTAAAGGCTTGGATGGCCAATGCAGGAATCGGTTAATAATGTATTTGTTCATTTTATGAGCAATGTGAGTATGTAGGGAAATTTTCTGGTTCAGCTTCACTCAGAGGTGAGTAGGAGATCCACTTGCCTTGGCTGCTCCTCACTGCTCGTGGTCTGAAGAAAATGGAATGTTCCCAGGGCTTTGACAAAGACCTTGTACAACCTGCAGCATTCTTCACCTAATCCCCCAGTCTCTTCTTCCTTAGGAGGAGCTGCTTCTGACTCACTGCCACAGGCACAGCCACCTACAGTGCTTACTTAGAGTGACACTTTGATCCTACAATGCAAGAATCATCTTAATGACGCTGCAGCTGCCCTAGGCAGGATGGCTGCTCACTATCTATTTGGGAAAATAAAGATCTGCCAAGGAAGGTACATTCAAGGAGGCCCGGGGCTGGCTGTAGGGAAGGAAGAAGGGGCTTCGCTGTCCTTTGTTTTTTGTTTTGTTTTCTTTTTTGAGATGGAGTCTTGCTCTGTCACTCAGGCTGGAGTGCAGTGCCATGATTTCAGGTCACTGCAACCTCTGCCTCCCTGGTTCAAGTAATTCTCCTACCTCAGCCTTTCAAGTAGCTGGGACTACAGAGACGCACGACCATGCCAGGCTAATTTAGGTAATTTTAGTAGAGACAGGGTTTCACTATGTTGGCCAGAATGGTCTAGATATACTGGATTAAAGTGATCTGCCCGCCTCGGCCTCCCAAAGTGCTGGGATTACAGGCGTGAGCCATTGTGCTGGGCCTTCACTGTCCTTTCTAAAAATATTTCATTACATTAATAAAAAAATTAATTATAAGTAGTATTTACTTATTGAGAACATCTACTACAAGAAAAAGAAATTATTCTTCAAAAGGATCTTTTGAAGTTACCCCATATTTTCCCTTCTAACATTTCTCCTTAAAATAATTTAAGTAAATTCAAAACTAGTAGAACTTTCCATATGAAAATAGGTCAGATGTATTGGGGTGAGAAGCCTAGTTCACATTTCTGAAATGAGCTCATCAAGTGGTCCTTTACATTTCCCCAGCATCTTTTATGAACCTTTGCCCCGGATAGATATTCAATTAGGTAGAGTACCTGAACTGCTCAAATACCATTTCTGAACTGGACTTGTTTGTCCTAGTAAAGTCTTACCTTAGTAAATTCAGATCTTACATTTCAAACTTTTCTATAGTTTCTAAACTTGTTCTCTTCTCAAATTACTGAATATGATTACTTTTGGTGGGCTCTGGAGTCAGCCTAGGTTCAAATCCTGGCCCAAACACTGACTGGTTGTATAATATTAAGCAGGTCATCTCATCTTGCTAATCCAAAATTTTCTCATCTGTAAACTGAGTATTAATATGAAATAATAAGGTTGTGAAGAGTAACACATGTCAATTGCTTAACACACTGCTTAGCATATAATTCATGTGAGCTACTACTGTTATTACAGTCATTATTTCAACACTAAATGATAACTTCAGAAGTGATCAATTCAAAGGATATGAATACACAATTTGCAAAAGAAAAAAATTCAAGAGGCACATACATTTATGAAGAAATACTTAAATTAACTAAAAGTGAGATAATGCAAATTAAACGTTGATAGATAATTTTACTTATAGAATTGGAAAAAACTTTTGAAAATGATCATCTTCTACTTTGGCAAAAGTACGGTTAAACAGGTGGGTACTCGGAGACCTAGGAGTGAACTCTAAATTGGTATAGGCTTTTGATAATGCAATTCAATATGTATTGTGTTTTAAAAGACTTCACACTCTTCAACCTTGTAACTGGATGAGTCCTTTAAGGATACAGGGAGGCTGTCAAGGATTTTTATTAAACCATAATATATTAATGATAATAAAATGAAACTAATGTGTGAAAGTGGATGAATGTTAAAATATAGCAAGGGACATTATAAAGTTTTAAAATAATATTCTCAAAGAACATTTAAGATTAGGAAAAAAATACTTCTAACATATTACAAAACTGAATAGAGTATTGTGTATGATCCCGCTTTGTTATTTACATACATATATAACATACACCTATCACTGATGTCTTTTAGACAGCTCCACATTGATAACCAATAATCATCTCAAACTTTACGTGTCTACATTCAGATTTTTAAATTTCTAGCCATAAATTGTTAAATCTGTTTCTCCTGTAGTGTTCCCCATCTAGATAAAGGGAAACTTCATCCTTCCAATTACTCAAGTCAAATATCTGGGGATCTGTTTTGATTTTTTTCTTTCCTTCATACCCACATTCAATCCATTCACCTCTCCTCTCAAAGCATCCAGAATCTGATCCCTTTCCATGATCCCAGCTTCTTCTCTGGCTCCCGCCTCCATCACCTCCTGCCTAAAGGTGACTGCAGGGATCTCTCAACTGGGATCTTTGCACCAGCCCTTCCTCCCTCCATTCTTTTTTCTCAGCACAATAGCCAGAGACAGAGGGAGCCTTTAACATACATCAAATCATGTCACTTCTCTGTTCAAAAGCCTCCAAAAGCAAAGTCAGTTCTGTGTATTGGCCTGCAAAAGCCTTCCTGATTGATGTTCTGCTGTCTCTCTGAACTTATTGCCCACCACTCTTCTCAAACTTTTGGTTTCGCCAGGCCCAGTGGCTCACACCTGTAATCCCAGCACTTTGGGCGGCTAGTCGGGCAGATCACCTGAGACCATCCTGGCCAACATGGTGAAACCCCATCTCTACTAAAAATACAAAAATTAACCAGATGTGGTGGTGTGTGCCTGTAATCTCAGCTACTTGGGAGGCTGAGGCAGGAGAATCGCTTGAACCCAGGAGGCAGAGGTTGCAGCAAGCCCAGATCATGCCACTGCACTCCAGCCTGGGCGACAGAGTGAGATTCTGTCTCAAAAAAAAAAAGAAAAGAAAAAAAAAGAAAGAAAAGAAAAGAAAAAAAAAGAAAGAAAAAGAAAACAACAACAGCAACAACAACAAAAACCTCGGTTTCAGCCCCACTAGCCTCTTGTGTCGCTAATTCTCACCAAACACCTTCCTTTTCTTTCCACCCACACTTAACCTCCGCCTGGAATGCTCCACATGGCTGGTGCTGTCACCTCCTGGAAGTCTTTGCCTAAGGGCCATCTCCTTGAGTGCATACCCATGTTTAAAGACATTCCAGTCTCACCCCAGTATTTCCTCTCTCCCTTAGAAAGCTCCCCCGCAACCTTTTTTTTTTAAATAGCACTTAGGAACAAGTGACTTGTTTTCCTTATTTATCCTTTCTCTCTCCAGTAGAATGTAAGCCCTTTGAGCTGGGGACTTTTTCTTGTTGCTCACTGTTGGATCTTCATTACTTAGAACAGTGCCTGGCTTATGTGGTGAATGAAAACATACATATTTGTTGACTAAATAAAGAAATGTGTAAGCACATGATACATATCTAGATAAATTTAATGTTTTTTACTTTCTTGTTTAAACTCTCCTGTACTTAAATTTTCTAAATTGACATTATTTTTCCATCTTTATTGTCAGAAAAAACCCACGATCAATGTCATTCTTTTTTATTTTTAACTTGGTAATTACTGGTATTTATGGGCTAACTGAATGTATGAATCTTCCAGCCTTTCTGTATTTTGGATAGCTCACTATGAGGGACAAATCATCTTGATAAAGGATGAACTTCTTTGCTTTTCTGTAACTCTCATTTCCTCTTTTTCATAGCATTGTTGAAAATACCATATTTTCTGCATTTTCTAACTCCGAATCAGTATTAGGCTGGTGGGCTAGCTCCTTGCCCACTCTTTCAACGTATTATTACCACTACTATTGCCACTACTTCAATTATTTGCTATTAGTGGCCTTTTTTCTGTCTTTTCTCTCCATTTCTTCCTAGCACATAAGATCCTGTTCTGATCCCAGTTCTGAGGTCAGTGCATCTATGTACGTCTATGTACACTGGAAGAGCATTAATATCTATAGGGCAGCCCAGGTTCTGGGAACCTGGTCACGTCATCTTATGTATCCTATATCTATTCATCCTCAGAGTAGCCCTCTTTAGCAGCTATCATTACTCCACATGACAATGGGGAAACTGAGGCTGGGAGCTTGAGGAACTTGTCAGAAGGCACACAGCTAGGAAGTGGCAGAGAGCAAATGTCTTGACTTTGAAGTCCACACTCTTTCTACTTTTCATAATGGTTGCCTCCCAGCTCTAAAATGTGTTTATTTCTTCATTTATATACTCTGTCTTTTCAGAAAGGATTTGAGAGAGATGACACATTTGTTATTGTTTCTAAGCTCTGGCTTCTGCCTCCATACTGCTTAAGCCCAGAAGATTGAGGAGGATGGCGTGGGCTGGAGGTGGACTGTGGGAGAAAGCTCTTCCTGTCACCAGAACCCTCTCTTGTCACCAAGTGGCCCACTTGCAGCAGACTCCAGGATGTCCCAGCCAGGGCAGTGTTGGAGTTTTTTGTCATCGGGTGATCCCAGGCTTAGCTTGGTGAGTGTAGTTTGGTAACTAGTATCATAGTAGGCAGTCTTTGATCTAGAGCTTTCATTAGTCCTTTAGTGATTCTTTTCTTTGGCAAATTATTTTTTCTTTTGAAGTCTTTTGAAAAATGTCATATATATTCTTATTCAATCTATTTTTGTGGTGAAAAACTCTACAACTTTTTAAGAAGAGAAGAGGATCTTAACTAACATCTACAGAATAGCACTTTAAATGTATTATCTTTTTTAATATTCACAAATGCTAGTGAGATAGATCTCATTATCCTTTTTTGATAAAATAGATGAAGGAATCTTGGCAGAAGAAAATTACGTAATTTACCTAACGGAGGCTTTAAGATTTATTTTTTTTCTACCTTTGAACTCATTCTACTATTACATATGCAAATATTGAGATAGATTGGACTGCAGCTCTGACACTCATGGCCTTTAAACAAAAAGAACTCATAGTGTAGTTACAGAATTTGAGGCTGCAGAGGAAAATGGCAATATTCCAGCCAATTAGAGAAAGGCAGCTCGGTTTCCTGGGCTTCGGGGGGTGCTCTGATCATTGGTATGTTACTGATACATCTATCTGTGACTTATTTTTTGTAATTTGAAATCTGTTTGTAGAGGAATATCAAGACACTGGTATTCCTCAACAACATTAACATTACCAAGTCACCTTACTGTATAAACATCTGTCTAAAATATTTAAATATTGATTTGTTGAGGGGCAACATGGGGGTTAACACAGGACTTTCTTAGCTCCTTTTCTGATTTTGACTGATACAATTCTATTGCTTAATTTCCACTGAGATTATACATTATTCACACTATATCACTTACCTAGAATGTGATTTTCCAAGAGTTGCTTGTTCTTAGGAAGAATGAAGTTAGTCTCTGATGGTATTTAAGGGGCTTCAGAAGTAAACTAGTTCCTCCAGTGTCAGGAAACTGTGAGTCATCTCAACTCTCATGCTTTCTGACTCTGAATGAAGAAGGGCAATGTTCACATAGAAACCGTATAATTTGTCACGTTAAGAACAGACTGATCTTGTTCTGATGCTCTTGCAGAGCTCCAGATATCCTTATATAAGGAGAAATTTTCAGAAATTAATAAAATGAAGTTCAGCGTTATGGAATGTGACTAATACATCTGAGATAAGTGACTCAAACATTAGAAGAGGGAGATACTTGCAGTTTTAGCATTAAACAATTTTGAGTTACTTGAGATTTTTTTTTAATCATCGGAACTCATTGTTTTCATATTTGAAACATGAGAAAATTTCTTCACTTTGTAGATTTAAAAGAAACTCACTGGATAGAAATAGACCAAAAATTTAGTCCTTAGAAGATAATATTTTAGTAGTATTATCTCATAAAGAGTAAATAGTTGATGCAACTATTTGCATATTGACCTCAATGCATGATTTTAAACCCATGATCATTTCCCAAGATAATTTTCTAATGTCCACATTTCCCCGAGTGCTTAGTGCCACTCCCAGACATATCTATGTGTCATTAAGTCTGCAGGCCTGTGCGGATAAGTGTGTGCACAAGTGCATGCCTAGGTAACAGGAGCCCTTCAGTGATGTCAGATGTGCTGAACATTGGAAACGGGAAATGTTCTGTTTGATGACCTTTGCCAAATTGCAAAGTGCAAACTGGCAAAGTGAGTTTCATCACTCAGAATCTCAGTTTTGGAGATAGCAGAGATACATTACTATCTAGTTAAATCCCTCATCAAATCAAGAAATAAAATGAGGTGTCTGGGCTGTGACTCATGCCTGTAATCCCACCACTTTGGGAGGCTGACGCAGGTGGATCACCTGAGGTCAGGAGTTTGAGACCAGCCTGACCAACATGGTGAAACCCCGTCTCTACTGAAAATACAAAAATTAGCTGGGTGTGGTGGTGCATGCCTGTAGTTGGGGGCTACTTGAGAGGCTGAGACAGGAGAATTGCTTGAACCCAGGAGGAGATTGCAGTGAGCCGAGATCACGCCACTGTACCCCGGCCTGGGTGACATGACAGAGTGAGACTCTATCTCAAAAAAAAAAAAAAAAAAAAAGGTAGTGAAATTGAAATGAGGATTTTCTTATGGAATATATCTATCTTTTCATAATTACACACTTAAGACATTTCTACCCCTCCACAGTGTGTTCAGTACTCATTGCTCAGTACATGATTTCTAACTAAATATTTGTAAATGACTGAATAGATGAATGAATGAATGAATGGGTGAGTAAATGATAGAATGAGTCTCAGAGAGATCGTGCAAACACGTGCCAGGGAAAGAAACCCAGGTGTTTCTTTTTTTTCCGTTTTCTAGTTCCTGCAAGTTCTCTTTAGGTGAGCTAATCAACTCATTATCTTTTAATCTTTAAACCCTATTTCTGGACACACCACATATTCTTAGCTGAACTAGGCCCCTTTCTTCCCCTATTTTCACCTCTTCCCCAAAGCTTTGCTGGGTAACTGGAAAAAAGGTGATTTGTTCCTCAACCGTTCTTTGTCTGAACATGCAGCAATGCATGAGTCACTCTTCACTCCTAAGACACAATAGAGCTTTCCATGGCTTGTATTTGCTATAAATATTTACTGCCCTGATCTCTGATTTACTTAATGTTAACACAATTGTCTGGGTAGCCTTAGACCTTTGGTATATATACTAGTCTTAGTATTTGTCTGAGATACCAAACTACATTAGGGTTCTAAATTTGGTAAACATGGAATCCATTCCAATTGAGGTTACTGGCAAAGTTGAAAACACTGTCATTTTTTTTTCTGGAATAATAGGTATTGTTCTAGCGAATGTCTGTCTGTCTATCTACTTAAACTCAAATCCCTCTAACAATCTTATGGGGTAGTAGCTGAGACTTCCAGAAATGAAATGACCTTTAGAAAGTACTAAAGCCAGTATTTAAATTGAGATTGGTCTGTCTTTTCAGGCCAATTTGTGCCCACCACATTACGCACTCCCCTCTTCCCATCCCATAATCATGGAGAGCATTTAAAGGCATCAGAACCATTAAATACAGACTACCATATCTAACAGGGCAGAAAATTTCTGCTCCATTACTCCTTCTAGCCTTTAGGTTCTGAGAAGGCATAGTGAACATGAGAAGACAATAATAGAGAAAGTTGCTCTCTGGCTATGTCTATCAGACCAGTTTATGGTGTCACCAAATGAGAATAAAGAGAAATGACCTCTTCATATTTCTCACAATCAAAGTTTATTAATCTCCCCTCCACAGCTATGAGGATGCTTTATTTTTTTAATTTTTTAAATTTTTTTATTATACTTTAAGTTCTAAGGTACATGTGCACAATGTGCAGGTTTGTTACATATATATATACATGTGCCATGTTGGTGCGCTGCACCTGTTAACTCGTCATTTACATTAGGTATCTCTCCTAATGCTATCCCTCCCCTCTACCCCCACCCAACAGGCCCCGGTGTGTGGTGTTCACCACCCTGTGTCCAAGTGTTCTCATTGTTCAATTCCCAGTTATGAGTGAGAACACACAGTGTTTGGTTTTCTGTCCTTGTGATAGTTTGCTGAGAATGATGGTTTCCAGCTTCATCCACGTCCCTACAAATGACATGAACTCATCTTTTTTTATGGCTGCATAGTATTCCATGGTGTATATGTGCCACATTTTCTTAATCCAGTCTATCGTTGATGGACATCTGGGTTGGTTCCAAGTCTTTGCTATTGTGAATAGTGCCTCAATAAACATATGTGTGCATGTGTCTTTATAGCAGCATGATTTATAATCCTTTGGGTATATACCCAGTAATGGGATGGCTGGGTCAAATGGTATTTCTAGTTCTAGATCCTTGAGGAATCGCCAGACTGTCTTCCACAACGGTTGAACTAGTTTACAGTCCCACCAACAGTATAAAAGTGTTCCTATTTCTCCACATCCTCTCCAGCACTCGTTGTTTCCCAACTTTTTAATGATCACCATTCTAACTGGTGTGAGATGGTATCTCCTTGTGGTTTTGATTTGCGTTTCTCTGATGGCCGGTGATGATGAGCATTTTTTCATGTGTCTGTTGGCTGCATAAATGTCTTCTTTTGAGAAGTGTCTGTTCATATCCTTTGCCCACTTTTTGATGGGTTGTTTGATTTTTTCTTGTAAATTTGTTTAAGTTCTTTGTAGATTCTGGATATTAGCCCTTTGTCAGATGGGTAGATTGTAAAAATTTTCTCTCATTCTGTAGGTTGCTTGTTCCTCTGATGGTAGTTTCTTTTGCTGTGCAGAAGTTCTTTACGGTTTAACTAGATCCCATTTATCAATTTTGGCTTCTGTTGCAGTTGCTTTTGGTGTTTTAGACATGAAGTCCTTGCCCATGCCTATGTCCTGAATGGTATTGCCTAGGTTTTCTTCTAGGGTTTTTTATGGTTTTATGTCTGACATTTAAGTTTTTAATCCATCTTGAATTAATTTTTGTATAAGGTGTAAGGAAGGCATCCAGAGTCAACTTTCTACATATGGCTAGACAGTTTTCCCAGCACCATTTATTAAATAGGGAATCCTTCCCCCATTTCTTGTTTTGTCAGGTTTGTCAAAGATCAGATGGTTGTAGATGTGTGGTATTATTTCTGAGGGCTCTGTTCTGTTCCATTGGTCTATATCTCTGTTTTGGTACCAGTACAATGCTGTTTTGGTTACTGTAGCCTTGTAGTGTAGTTTGAAGTCAGGTAGTGTGATACCTCCAGCTTTGTTCTTTTGGCTTAGGATTATCTTGGCAATGCGGGCTCTTTTTTGGTTCCATATGAACTTTAAAGTAGTTTCTTCCAGTTCTGTGAAGAAAGTCATTGGTAGTTTGCTGGAGGTGGCATTGAATCTATAAATTACCCAGGACAGTATGGCTATTTTCACGATATTGATTCTTCCTATCCATGAGGATGGAATATTCTTCCATTTGTTTGTGTCTTCTTTTATTTCGTTGAGCAGTCATTTGTAATTCTCCTTGAAGAGGTCCTTCATGAGGATGCTTTAATTTTTTCTTAATTCAGCCCGGAATATCAGGTTGAGGTAGGAAGTTCAGGGCCATTGGTCAGTTGTATCTTAAAGGTATCCACCTATTCTTTTGACACCTCCATTCTTTTTCCAGTGGAAGCAAAAGACATGTAACTCCTGCAAGTTAAACTGTGACCAACAGCAAAAATTGGTTTATTTATCCGTCAACAAGCATTTATTAAACTATACTATGAGGAAAACATGAAATATTAGAATAAAAGGTAGACAGTGATAATTAGTTTAAAGGACATGCAGAGATGAAGGTTTAGAAGAGACAGGAATTACAGTTGGGGAAGAGAACCTGAAAGACTTCCTGGAGAGCATGGTGTTTGCACTGGATCTTGGTAGTTTGGGAAAGGAAAGGAGCCTAAGTGGAAATTAGTATGAATGGAAGGAGTGGGGATCAGGTTACAGAAAGGAAATAGCTAGTGAGCTAGTTTGAATGGAAGACTTTTAAAGAAAAGAAGTGGAGAATATGGAAAGAGAGGGTTAAGCTCCTTCTGGAAGACAGGGACCACATGTCTGAGAAGATTGCTTTATGAGGGTTCAGTATATTCTTGGGGGCAAGCTCAATCTCACAAACCAGAAGAGTAGGTCAAAATGCCAGAAAAATATATGGAGGACTTGGTGATGATGGCAGTGGTAGTGGTGACAGTGGTGAAGGTGGTGGTGATAATGACAGAAGTGATGCAAATTTTGGTGATCTGGTGACAGGGATGACAGAAGAGGAAGAGGATGTTCAGCAGGAAAAGCAGTTTATTTGAAAAGAAATAGAAAACTGACCTTTTTTTTTTTTTTTTTTTTTGAGACAGAGTTTTGCTCTTGTTGCCCAGGCTGGAGTGCAATGGCACGATCTCAGCTCACCGCAACCTCCACCTCCCAGGTTCAAATAATTCTCCACCTAAGCCTCCCAAGTAGCTGGGATTACAGGGATGTGTCACCACCCCAGGCTAATTTTGTATTTTTAGCAGAGATGGGGTTTCTCCATGTCGGTCAGGCTGGTCTCAAACTCCTGACCTAAGGTGATCTTCCCACCTCGACCTCCCAGAGTGCTGTGATTACAGGCATGAGCCACCACGCCTGGCCAGAAAACTCACTTTTAAAAAAATAACATTACGTTATTGCTGAAAATGTATCCTAAGTCTACGTAAGGAATGCAGCATCAACTATGGTATTAGGTATGGAGGGAAACCGTGAAATTGCTAATTCAGTAGATTTCATAGTTAGCTAAGCTTATTAAAAAAGGCATTCTATTTAATTATTTAAGCGATTAAATTAAATCACCCAATTTAGTGAGAGTGATTAGGCCTCTTTCAAACAAAAGAAAACCCAGTTAAAAATAAGTAAAATTGGTAACAAGGAAATAACCTAACATATATAATTAACCTGTAGAACTTAGTGTCATAGGATTGAATTAATGATAGTATTTATTAAGGTAGAACTGTAAGATTGTAAAAACATTTGGCACTTACATGAATAATCAATGTTATTAGTATCTAATATCCCCAGAGATAAGTATCATTATCATTTATTAATTTCACTTAAGTGCTGAAATATACATTCTATAGCTTGCCCAATGAATATGAGAATTTTATATTTTATAGTCTTGAGTTAATTAGGAGCCACATAAATTCTGTAGTAGAACATCATTGAAATAAATGGAATCAACATGACAACTAATCAGTGTTTTTGCTGCCAAAATGAGTGTTCTTTTTTCAAAATCCTCATTAATATTACTTCAAGCAGGATTTCAGTGTTCTTATGATAGCTTCCATTACTTCCCTAGGGAAACTGTTCTATAAAATAATACTTGTTTCTAACAACTTTTTTCTTTCTTTCTTTCTTTTTTTTTTTTTTTTTTTTTTTGAGACAGAGTCTCGCTCTGTCACCCAGGCTGGAGTGCAGTGGTGTGATCTCAGCTCACTACAACCTCTGCCTCCTGGACTTAAGCAATTCTCCTGCCTCAGCCTCCCAAGTAATTGGGATTACAGGCACATGCCACCACGCCCAGCTAATCTTTGTGTTTTTAATAGAGACGGGGTTTCACCATGTTGCCCAGGCTGGTCTTGAACTCCTGACCTCAGGTGATCCACTCCCCTCAGCCTCTCAAAGTACTGGGATTACAGGTGTGAGCCACCGCACCCGGCCCCAACTTTTCGTTACTTGTAGTCTTCTTCTTTCTCTCTCTATCCATCAACCATATCTCACTACCAGATACACATTTTCAAAAACTGCAAAATTCTCATTCAAGTCTTAGATAAATTTCCTCCTCCTAATATTTTGGGTCCATTTCTCCCTCACCTTCTCATGTTTATGTATTAGTTTGACAAGTCTTTTTGGAACAGCTACTTACCACACCGGCAGGTAGTTTGAAATGGCAAAGAGGACAATGGCTTTGGAATCTGATAAATTAAGGTTTGAACCTTGGCTCTGGTATGTAACAGCTAGTGACCTTGAACAAGTTGTTTCACCAGCTTGAGCCTCCGCCATTATCTGTAAAAGGGATGGAAGGATGAAAATGCTTCCCTAGCAGGATTCTTATGAGGTTGTGAGAGAACGTCTGGTATCTGGAACATGGCGGGCACTCATTCTGTAGCAAGCGCACTGGGCTACTTTAGTTTTGCCCTACTGTGTTATAGGAGAGAACACAGAGCAAAACGTCTTTTAGCTCTTCCCCATTTTTGCTGACTCTTCCTGTTTTCTATCTGTTTTACTTCTGGATCTCATTTCATGCCTAACTAAACTCCGATTTTCCTTGTTTCCTCCCACCACTTCCGCCTATTTTCCAAAATGTTGTGCACTTGTATTGACCAACTAGGCTACATGGAGAACCACCAGTGAGTCTTCAGCAGACAGTATTTTCTTGTCTTTTTTCCTCCAGGCTTGTAGGAGATCACAACAGGAAAACAAAAACCTTATTTTATGCAATAATTTTGCTTATCTGATTTACAGGAAGGGAACTGTTTAATAAGAAGGAGCTTGCATGTAAGGGTACCAAAAGGCATGAATAGTATTTCTGGAATAGTAGAGACAATTTTTATCTGTTTGCTTTGTTGCTGGTCACAAAATAGATAAAATATTATGAAACTACAACATTACATAACATTTACCTGCTTGTTTTTCTCATTGCTAGCTTATATTTTTAGTACTTGGCTGTTGCTTTAGCCTTGGAAATATGTCAAATAGGTAGTGCACCCAGATTTGAAAATGGAGAAAAGGAGAGAATCTCCTTCTCCATAACAGAGAAGAGGGAGGGAGAGACAGAAAGTGAAAGAAAGAGAGAGAGAAGACTCAGGTCATCAGAGAGCTAAGAATCAGTGAATCCATACATTTTACTGAGAAGCCAGAGTTTGCAAAGCACAGGGTATGGCACAGGAACTGAAATGAGCTTGATATCCAATGCCTGGTATGGGGACATTTACTCAATACATATCTGGTAACTGGCTAACAGCAGCTACTTGTTCTCTTCCGGGCCTCTTTATAGAAGAGACCCTTTTCTCCTGTTCCCTTTATTTTAAACTTACAGGGCAAGACCATCTACCCTGTTGGAACTATTGACTCCACCCATTTGCCCTTAAAGTAACAGGAGATAATGAACATCTTAGCATGTCCAGTTTAGATATTCTGGGCTCTCTCTTTTTCAGCCTAGCCTACCTGGAGGGTTGGGCATATACTTGTCCCCTCTTGTTCCTCCCATGTAAGGCACATCTTGATTAGGGCCCAGCACCTACTACCGAAAGACAGATTGAGGCCCATCTGAGCCTTGGGCCTTGATGGGCTCACTCCTGGCTGCAAACTTGGTCATGCTGCTTAAAAGATTCTCCATACAAGGGATTCTAGTTCTAGACTGGAAAAAAATTTGAAGGAAGGCCCCTATTGATGGAAGAGCCAAATCTTATTTTCCAGTCCAGGTTTACAACTGAAGTATAAGACACCTGGATTTCTATCCGGCTTTTGAAGATTTTGTTCAATAGGTGTTACTCTTAGAGGGGGTTTGGGAATGAAGCGTGCTTAATGTCCTCTTTGCAAAATACAAACCTTCAGAACTCTTGATCCCATAGTGAATTCACTAGGAAAGCTTGAAATTCAGGCACAAGGGCTAGCTTGCATAAAAACAACAACAGCAATAGCAAAAGCACTTGGAGATATCAAGGTTCAGCAGAGGTAGGAGATCTGGGTGCTTATTAAAACACACTATTCGACTCAAATGTAAAATTTCAATTTTATGAGGTTGTTTATTGAACATGATTATATACATGAGTGTCATTTAAAGTAAGCTATAGTTATACGAGGCTTGTTGAGATATGTGGCAGCTCAATGCCCCTCTACTCTCCTCTTTCTCTCCAATGGAAGCAACTTTTCAACTCATATAACTGGTTTTTCTTATTTTTTTTTTTTAGTTTTTAGTGGGTTTTTTGTTTTTGTTTTTGTTTTTGCTTTGCCTCCAAATGACCAGAGGACATACTTACTTCACTATTTTCTGACTTTGAGGTTGTAGACATTGCTTATTTCTTTAGCCCTTATTTATTGACTTCCCATTTTTGAGAATGAGGATTTGGGTCTCTTTCACAGCCCATCTTTCACCATACAACCTCCCCACACCCCATTCTCCAAATATATTATAATGTTGGTAAATTCAGTCTTCAGGATTTTATCACTGTGATAGTGAAAACATGATTGGTAGCTGAGTTCTACAGTATAATGTAATTGATGTAATTTTTTATTTTCTGCATTACTTTTTTGTATGTGTGGAGTCAATAATTGTCATTAGCTTAATGCCAAACTTACGCCTTCAACACATCAATTATCCTATCAGTTTCTCTTTTCCAGGATGTCTCTCCTGGAGGCGGTTGACCTCTCCAGTATGAAGGAAGTCCCCTCATTTCTGGTGTTCCACTGTCATTATAATCCTCATCCCTCTTCACTATAAGCCCAACGATTCTTTCTGCTGCTCTTGTGTCGGATCTTCTCCTTCCTGGACATAGTGCCATCCTTGTTCTTCACATGAGGCACATCCTCCGCAAGATTCCTGCCTAGAGCACTCGGTCTGGAGGAAGCTCAATTGCTCAGAATCTCAAGAAGGAAAAAGACTGATTTTTAAAATATGCTTTGGCTTTGATGTCTGAACAGGAGTAGAAAGAGACCAAAAGCAAACAGCACTCCAACCAGGCTGGAGTAAGAAAGGGATTTCTTTAGAAAAGAATCTGTTGTCTTGGAGATTCGGCCAGGCTAAACCTACTGCCTATGTAAGCCTAAAGGAGGTACTCTGCTTTTAAAGAAGCCTTCATTGTCTGTCACTACATGACAGCATTTGACTGGTATCCAAGGAAATCTCATACAGGAAGGGAGGTAAGTTCTCAGATGACAAACGGAAATGACTCCCCCTGAGAGGATCTTATCTAGAGAACTATTCAGAGCCACTCTTTAGTTATTATTTTTTATTTGCATAAATTTAGGGGTGCAGGTGTAGTTTTGATGCATGAATATATTGCATAGTGGCAAAGTCTGGGCTTTTAGTACAACCATTACCTGAATAGTGTACATTGTACCTGTTAAGTAATTTCCCATCCCTCACCCCCTCCCTCTCTCCCACCTTTCCAAATCTTCAGTGTCTATTATTCCACACTCTATGTCCATGTGTACACTTTATTTGGCTCCCACTCATAAGTGAGAACATGCAGTATTTGACAGTATTTGACATTTTGTTTCTGAGTTGTTTCACTTAGGATAATGGCCTCCAGTTCCATCCATGTTGCTGCAACAGACATAATTTCATTCCTTTTATGGCTGAGTCATAGTCCATCATATACATATACCACATTTTCTTTATCAAATCACCTGTTAATTGACACTTAGGTTGATTCCATAGCTTTGCTATTGTGAAGAGTACAGAGTCACTTTTTCAAAGCTTTGTTTGGAGTAACAACCCCTTCAACACTGGGATGCTTATACCAAGTAGTTACATTTGAGGGAAGACTGGGATGATCAGGGAGAACACGCTAAGTATTATTAATACAGGAAAGTTTATAGGTGACAGTTATTTTAGCTGACCAAACGAGTATATCATCTATGCAGAGAAAGCAAGTATGTTGTATACCCATGCCCAGGAAATTCATTAAGTTATAGAACTCTAAGAAAGAACAGAGGGCAGATGGGACACAGCTCTGGGGAAGCAGTGAGGACAGCAATATTTTGTTGAAACCATCTCCTGGAATTTCTCACTTTTCCCATAAAGGTGGAACCATTAAACAAACACTAAGAGCACTGGAGAGAACCCTGCACTTCTCCTTCCACGGTCACTGATGACTCCTTCTTAAGGGAGGGATGACTTGTCCTTGTGAGAATGCATATGCAGCATGTCTCCAAACCCTTCAAGTTGTCTCATTAAACATGTGCAGCTTTTTATATGTTAGTCATACCTTAATAAAGTGTTTTTTAAAATAAAAAAGATTGCATATACAGCTCAGCTACTTCTGGAAGATCTGTTTTCTAGAGAAGCCTCCCCAGAAGGCAAATGTGTCCCCCCTTCACACTTGCCCCCAACTTGATAAGGCTTCCTGGGGCAGGGTCTTGGGTCTAGAGACCTTTCTCCCTCTTTCTTTTTTTTTTTTTGTAAGAGACAGGGTCTCACTCTGTTGTGCAGACTGGCCTTAAACTTCTGGGCTCAAGTGATCGTCCTGCCCCAGCCTCCTGAGTAGCTGGGATTACAGGTACATATCACTGCACCCGGCTGTCCTCTTTCTTGAGTCTTGACATAAGAGAGGCTCACCAGGATTTGCTGGGCTGCTGAGTGAGCAACTGTCTGATTTACAGACTCTCTCTTTAGCCAAGTCCCAAGGTCTAGATTGGGAGAAAGTTGAAGAAGCTTTGTTTTTATTGCAGACCCAAATCATATTCTTCAACCCTACTTTGGAGAGAAGAAAGCTGATATATTAATCACTATCTGACTTTTTTGTCCATTTCTCACAGGATTCAAAATCTATGGGCACAAGGGGTGAGTGAGACTCCCACATCATGGAATATAGTCTAGCAAAGTTTAAGGCATTAATATGGTGATGGAAGAAATGGAAAATAGAAACAAAATTCACTTTTATAATATGGGTAGGAAATTCTTAAGTAAGAATGAAGAAGAATGGCTCAATTTCTTTCTATAACTTTGCTGAATTTATTGGGGGTTGCAGTAGATTTAAATCCAGTTTTTCTTTTCTTTTAAAATTTTTGGAAACCTGGAGACATTCCTACCCAGTAATAATGCATGAGTTACATTTTTACTAAGAATTTTAGAATTTTTAGATAAAACAAGCTGGAAGCTATTTGTTGAGCAACAATATTTTCAAGACAGTGTTAGACCCTGTAAGGAAATAAACATGTCTATAATAAAGACATTGCAAGTTTTTCCATTTTGGGGTGGGGAACAGTGTCTCAGTATGGTTGCCCAGGCTGACCTTGAACTCCTGGGGTCAAGCTATCCTCTTGCCTCCACATCCAAAAGTTCTGGGAATACAGGGATGAGCCTCTGTATCCCACAAGACATTGCATTTTTATCTACATGGTAAGCCTATTATTTGTTGAAAATTAGACATATTCCTATAATACAAGGAAGATATTATTTCAAAAGAGGTACATGAAGAGTTGAATAGACCTAAGTAAAATAATAATAGATACCATTTGTCAAATACTTACTGTTTGCTAGGCATTGTGTTATGCAGTGAATGAATTCACTCATTTAGTCCTCATAATCATCTGATGAGCTAGATACTAGGGCTGTTAGTATTTTAAAGATGAGCAGAATAAGGCCAAGAGAGTCAAGTAAGTCAGCCACATTCATATAGCTGCTAAGTGGCAGAATCAAGAGGGATCCAGGCAGCTTAGCCCCAGAGCTACCACAGTGCTGAAGGAGCTGACAACTAAAAGCCTTTATTTTCCCCAGAGATGAGTCTCTAGTCATACAGCTCCCCTCCAGGTTAATATATGAGTTACCTTTTTTTGAGATGAAGTCTTGCTCTGTCACCAGGCTGGAGGCTAGTGGCATGATCTCAACTCACCGCAACCTCTGCCTCCCAGGTTCAAGCAAGTCTCCTGTCTCAGCCTCCCAAGTAGCTGGGACTACAGGTGCATGCCACCATGCCCAGCTAATTTTTGTATTTTTAGTAGAGATGGGGTTTCACCATGTTGGCCAGGAGGGTCTCAATGTCTTGAATTCATGATCCATCTGTCTCAGCCTTCCAAAGTGCTGGGATTACAGCTGTGACCCACTGCGCCTGTCCAAGAGTTACCTTTTAAGAGTTGAGATTTTCCAAGCAATTTTACATTACTATATCTGGGTTATTCTCACCTAAAAATAGCTATTTATGGCCAGGCACAGTGACTCACGTCTGTAATCCCAGCTACTCGGGAGGTTGAGGCAGGAGAAACACTTGAGCCTGGGAGATGGAGGTTGCAAGGAGCCGAGATCATGCCACCACACTCCAGCTTGGCAGACACAGCAAGATTCTGTTAAAAAAAAAAAAAAAGCTATTTATGAGACCTTTATCTGAATTTAGAGAGTTTGGCCTGCCATCATGATTAAAAACTCAGAATAGCATTGCAAATAAACACACATGAAATATATGCATGTGTGTATATATGTATTATATTATATATTATACATGCAGTTATAATATATTACATTATACATATAATGTGTATGCACGTCTTCACCTTTGAAAATCCCAAATGACTGAATTAATCAAACAGCGTATGTATTTTCTTCTTATTGCTGCTGTAACAAGTTGCCACAAACATAGTGGCTTAAAAGAACATCAATTTCTCTTACAGTTCTGAAGGTCAGATTTTGAAATGGCTTTCATTGGGCTGAAATGAAGGTGTAGGCATGGCTGCATGACCTTCTGAAGGCCCTGTGGGAGAATCCATTTTCATGCCTTTCCCAGCTTCTAGAAGCTGCTTGCATTCTTTGGCTCATGCGTCCCTTCCATCTTTGAAGCCAGCAATTGCTGTCAAATCTTTTTCATCATACTGTCTCCCTGGATCTGACTCTTTTGCTTCTCTTTCTCCCATTTAAAGCCCACTCAAATAATCCAGGATGATCTCAATATTTTAAAGTCAGCTGATAAGCAACCTGAACTCCACCTGCAACCAATCACGTACTATTGCATATTTCTGGGGATTAGGGCATGAACACTATTCTACCACCACAAACAGGAATTTTTCCTGCCCCTGAAGTGTACCCGTTTTTGGAAAAAGCATAATGGTCTTTAACTTTACACAATGAAATGATCAATTTTACCATTTAGGACAGAAAGTGAAGGATAACTATATTAGTCCATTCTTGCAATGTTATAAGGAAATATCTGAGACTGGATAATAAAGAAAAGAGGTTTAATTGGTTCACAAAAGAGGTTTAAGAGTTCTGCAAGCTGTATGGGAAGCACTGAGACAACCTGGTGGAGGAGGGGAACACTGGAGAAACTCCAACCTGCCTGCCCACTGAGGTAGAGCCTCAGGAAGTTCACTCCTTTTGCGGTGGGGAGGAGCCTGGCCTCTCCTCTTCCTATGTGGAACCTGGGATTCAAATGGCAGGCAGGAAGCACTCTAACAGGGGACTCTGGCCTTGCAGAGGAACCCTGTTTCCCCCTTTGTTTCCTTTTACCCAACAAAATACCCTTTAAACTGTCTGTGAGCCTAAATTTCTGTGGCCATGGGATGGACAAGTACCCTGTCCTTGGCTGAACTAACGAAAAGTCCTGCAACATTTTTGGCGCCCAACATGGGGCTCAAGAAGCCGTGATTGAAACGGGGACACAAAACCTCTCACTGTTGCTCCTAAGCATTTTCATCCTCGGACTTTTGAGGGTGGGGGAAACATGCCCCCAAACCCCGTCACTCCTGGAGGTTGGGGGAAATGCCCTTTCCTTCTTTTCTCAGTAAGGACAGGCAAGTAGGGGCTCCTTGCCACCCCTCCCCTCCATGCGAGGGGTGGAACACATGGCCCAAGGGTCACACATACCCGGCTGGCTGGTTCCTAGTCACAAGCTGCTGCAGCCTTCTCCTTCCCTGGCCAAGGGTTTCAGCTTTATCAGACAGTAACTAAGCTTTTCTCCTGATGGGGGAACCACTTGCCTAAGAATCAGAGTTTCCTCCCCAGCCATGTTTAAACTGTTTTTTTTTTCTTCTCCCTTCTCTACCCCATCAGCAGTTAATCTTTAAAGTATTTTTTCCCTTTTAAAAGACGTTTGATATCTGCATGTTCTCCTAGCCCTGTCTCTTAAAGAACCCCACCCAGGGACTGAGTTTTCTTCTGCCTGTCTGTGTGTGTACTATATGTGATGTCTGTAAAAAGAGTTCTAATTAATTTGGCCTAAAGAAAGACAAGCACTTGGATGTAATATTTTTAAAGAGAACTTAAAAGCTGTGGAGCCTTTCAGTTCACATGACTTCAATCTTTAAGAAATAAAAATAGGCTTAAAGACTATTGGTAAAATCCAGGTCAGATGCAAGGTTTGCTAAGTGTTTTGAGGTTACAAACTGTCTTTTGGGTTTTGAGAACTATTTAACTTGCCAGCTTCACAACTGGTAAGGCCTGGGGACATAAGAAATGGGAACCACGCCCTTAACTAAGAATGCAAACCTTGGCTGCAGTTAGCACACAATTAAAGCAACTTACCAAGTTTTACCTTAAAGTTAAAAATTGCTAGGAGTTAATTGAAACTACTAGAAATAGATTTACATGGAAGGTGTGTAACAACAGTAAAATGTGTTTTTTTAGTAAAAGGTTATAAAAAGGCATGGAAATGTAAACTTTTGTTTAGGGTTAAAGGATTGTTTTAAATTAGATAGGAAAAAGCTGAAGGTTCAAAGAAATAGTAGAAGCATTGTTGAAATAATCTTGCAAAAGAGGTTCTCTGTGTGAACATGTTGACTAAATTAAAAAAGGATATTATATGGTTTTTCTGTAAATTGAGCATTGAAATAAAAGCATAACAAGGTTTTCCTAAGGCGCTAATATGCTCTTTGGCAAAATTTGTAAAGGGTTATGAAAGGTTTATGCTTCTTTAAGATTTTTGAGTCATCATTTCAGCAAAATAAATAACTTATGGCAACTTGGAATTCTATTTCACAACATCAAGTGTTTTAAATCTTGAATATTTAATAGCCTTCCCCAAATCAATATTCAGTTTCAAAATTGTCTTTCCTGACACCTGGTTTTTTGGATAGTCCAGAGGGCCCCTGGAATGTCCAGAAAAGAGAGGTAAACAGGATTATTTGACATGTTTATTTAGGTACATGGAATTGGCAAAATGATGTTCAATCTTCTTTAGGTTATATCTTGGTAAATAATGCTAATATATGTTCCAAAATTGTATGAGATTTCTAAAATTTGAAAGTCTGAGTATATGCTGCCAATCATAATTAAGGTTATTATGTTAAGTTATTGTGAACTACAGAGATAACCAAACTTCTTTGTCAGTTGTGTTTCTAACTGTAACTACCCTGGACATTTTGCTCTTCACAGACAATTGTTTTGTTTTAATCCTTTTCAGAGATGGTTTATACTGAGCTATAGAAGTTTAACAGGTGCTGGCTATGCGCAGTGGCTCATGCCTGTAATCCGAGCACTTTGGGAGGCTGAGGCAGGCAGATCACGATGTCAGGAGATTGAGACCATCCTAGCTAACATGGTGAAAGCCCATCTCTACTAAAAATACAAAAAATTAGCCAGGCGTTGTGGTGGGTGCCTGTAGTCCCAGCTACTCGGGAGGCTGAGGCAGAAGAATGGTGTGAACCTGGGAGGCGGAGCTTGCAATGAGCCAAGATCACACCACTGCACTCCAGCCTGGGCGACAGAGCAAGACTCTGTCTCAAAAAAAAAAAAAAAAAAAGAAGAAGTTTAACAGCTGCTTTCAAATACAGGCTTCTGATAACTTTAGAGATTGTACATTGGAATAAATGAAAATGTACAGGACTCATGAAGAGCTGAAATGCTCTTGAATATCAAGCAAAACCAGAGTTTACTAAATGGACTGAATTCAGAAAACTGAAGGAACTTTTTGACTTTTGCTTGGAATATTGCTGATTCTTATTTTGTTTTTCAGAGTCAAGGAAACCTATTTGAACTATTTATGGCCTTTAATAATTAAGTAAGATACACACTTCTGTGATAAAAATTTGGAACATGTTTGTTTACCTCTGCCTGATTCCTCTAGAATTTGGAAACTATCTGTGAGTATTCTAACCTGTGGCAATATAGTTGTTTGCATCAGTGCAATAAGATTCCATTTTTTCTTTTGCAACAGGACACAATTAGATAAAATGGTTATTTTACCAAGGCTTTGACTAGAAGAGTATTTTTCCCTTTAAGGAGTCAAGCTGAACTTACAGAGCTGATAAAAGCCCCATGGGAGACTGGCCTCATACCTTCATCTATACAGTCCCTGTACAGGGTTCCTGACCGGTGGTCAGTAAAGAATGTCACTTTTGGCAGGGCACGGTGGCTCACACCTGTAATCCTAGCACTTTGGGAGGCTGAGGCAGGTGGATAGTGAGGTCAGGAGATCGAGACCGTCCTGGCCAACATGGTGAAACCCCATCTCCACTAGAAATACAAAACTTGGACATGGTGGTACATGCCTGTAATCCCAGCTATTTGGGAGGCTGAGACAGGAGAATCACTTGAACCCAGGAGGCAGAGGTCACAGTGAGCCAAGATTGCGCCACTGAACTCCAGCTTGGAGATGGAGTGAGACTCCATTTCAAAAAAAAAAATAAAAAGATTGTTGTCACTTTCTAACAGGTTAGGAGCTCCAAGTTTATCTTGGGACCTTAAGAGGAGAGGATCACCCAACTCACAGGTTTTTGAGGATGCGAACCCATGTCTGGGTTGGGCTTTAAAAGGTCTTATCTGAGATTCCTCGTGGAACAAATTTCCATCAAAGCCAGTCCAAAAGACCTTTGTAGAAATAATTATTCTTGCTGCACTTTATGCAAATAATCAGGCCAAATATAAAACTACAGTCTATTTTGCATACAACTCAGTCCTATCATAATTTGTTGTTGTTGTTGTTTTTTAACAAAAATGAGGACTGGAAAGAGAAAAATTATGTTCCAAAACTTATCAAACTTATCATACATCGGTCATTAAATTCTAAACTCATTAGTTTTTAAGTTTTTGCCTACATTTTAGACTAACTCTGCTTGTTCCCGTGAACCTACCAGCAATCTCTGGCTACAGCTCAGAAAGAACAAAAGGGATGGGTAATGTAGACATCTGAATTGCTATTCTCTCTCTGAGCAATTATCCTGCAAATCCTGCCACGTGATGGGAAAAAATAGGATGCCCATCACTTGAAGGTATCATTTCGGGAAAGTAAAACAAAGAGAATTAACCAAAGCCAAGCACCATGCACCCAAATCTTAGCAAGCATAATTATAACCACCAGTTATCTGGTTGTGTCACAAGACATCCTTTTGTCTTTCTTGTTGGAGGAGGACTCAGTTCCACAGTTTCACCATAGCATTTGGCTTATAATAAGGAGTCCATGCAACACTGCCCAAACATATTTTTGTCCCAGATTCAATTCCAAACTTTGGGTCAAAGCCCTAGGAAAGAAAACTGGATCTGAGGGATCCAGAAGCAGGTGATAACAGAAGTTAAAAGGTACAGCACAGGTGAGCATGGCTGATTCCTGCTAAATTAGCCAAGTCCAAGCTTCCTATTTCATGGATAAAGGCCTTTCTAATATCCACGGCATAAATGAGGTCCAGGGAACTCCAAGGCTACTGACAGTAGGTGGGAAAGAGACATAGGGGAGAATGGATAATTCCTGCTTCATGGGTGCAAGCTGCTTTGATGTCCATGGTGGTAGCTGCCAAGGTCATTGGAATTCAGAAATACGAGGATGGAAGAGGGAAAGAGGAAACTCTTCCCTCTCTCCCTTAAGTACCCTGGGTATCTGCTGGGAAGAGAGGAGAGCCAGGGACACCTGCTCCCCTCTTTCCAGATAGCTAGGCATTCACCTTCATTGTGTACCCCTTTCAAATGCATCCAAAACCCCGGTACTCCTTTGAAAAAACACCTTCTTTTTTTCCTTTCTTCTCCTCTGTCCTGTCTTCACTGATAGTAATTGTGTCTCTGTAGTATGGAACAGTCCCCACAGATGCATCCTCCAAACTGGAAAGAGTTAATTTCTCAAATCTTAAACTGGTTGGCTTAGGACTGGGCTCAGGGGAAGGGAACCCAGAAGCCTGACATGCTGGCAAAAGAGTAAAGTTTTCTTTTAACCAGTTGGGCTTTTGGCCTCCCTCTCCCTGGGCAAACTGGTAAAAGGCCTCAGAATTTTTGAACTGTCCTTATTCCTCCCCTTGTTTCATTTTGATACATCATGTTTTCTAATAACTCGGTTTGTTCTTGCCTTCAGGCCATCACACTCGTCATGCAACTGGAGCCTCTAACAATGGCCTCTTTTGCTGGGAACCCTTAGATAGGCCTCTGAGGGAGATCTGACTGCTCTTTTCCCAAAATGGTGTCCCCTGTCAGCAGGAAGCTGTTAAGATCGGTCTTTGTCCTTATCTTCAATCTAACAGCGGTTAGAAGTACTTATTTAGAGGGGGGAATGAGACAGCCGGGTGGGAGGGGGACCCTGGAGAAACTCTAACCGGCCTACCCACTGAGGTGGAGCCTCAGGAAGTTCGTACCCTTTGCAGCAGGGAGAAGCTTGGCCCCTCCTCTTCCTGTGTGGAACCTGGAATTCAAATGGGAGGAGGTAAATGCTCTAACAGAGGACTCTGGCCTTGCAGAGGATCCCTGTTTCCCCTTTTTTCCCCCTCTTTCACCCAATAAAACCTTGCTTTACCTACTCTTTAAACCATCTGAAAGCCTAAATTTTCGTGTCTGTGGGACAGACAAGAACCCTGTCTTTAACTGAACTAAGGAAAAGTCCTGCAACAGCATGATGCTGGTGTGTCCGGAATTGGTTCCTGCCAGTGGGTTCATGGTCTCACTGACTTAAAGAATGAAGTGGGGGACCTTCCCCGGTGAGTGTTACAGCTCTTAAAGATGGCATGGACCCAAAGAGTGAGTGGTAGCAAGGTTTATTGTGAAGTGCAAAAGGACAAAGCTTCCACAGCGTGGAAGGGTACCTGAGCAGGCTGCCACTGCTGGCTGGGGTGGCCAACTTTTATTCCCTTATTGTGCCCTCCCATGTTCCATTTCTGCCCTATCATAATGATAGTCCTCCCTGTGATTGGCTACTTTTAGAATCCTGCTTATTGGTGCATTTTACAGAGTGCTGATTGGTGCGTTTTACAATCCTTTTGTAAGACAGGAAATTTCCCCAAGTTCCCACTCAACCCAGGAAGTCCAGCTGGCCTCACCGCTCACTGGCATCTTCTGGGGAGGCCTCAGGAAACTTTCAATCATGGTGGAAGGCGAAGGGGAAGCCAGCACGTCTTCCACGGCCAGAGCAGGAGCAAGAGAGAGAGACGGGGGAGAGTCCACACACTTTTTAAATGACCAGATCTCATGAGAACCCACTCACTATCACAAGAACATGAGCAAGGGGGAAATCTTCCCCATGAGCCAATCACCTCCCACCAGGCCCCACTTCCAATATTGAGGATTACAATTCAACATGCAGTTTGGGCAGGGACACACATCCAAGCCATATCAATAACTCAACTAATCCAAACTGGAGGGGCAAACAAGAAGCTGGGGCCCTGCACTGATCCTCAGTTGCCCAACTTCTTTGGGCTTTGGTAAAAAGAGATACATTTCTGACATCATTTTTTTTTTTTAATTAAGATTTTCTACAGAGACAGGGTCTCATGATATTGTTTAGGCCGGTCTCCAGCTCCTGGCCTCAAGCAATTCTTCCACGCTGGTCTCCCAAAGTGCTGGGATTTACTAACGTGAGCCACTATGCCTGGCCTGTCATCATAATTTAAATGGAGAAAACATTATCTTAAATCACTTGGTCCTGAAAAATCTTAATGGTTTCGTTGATTATATTCAAATATATGCTTGTGCATTCTTTGTGCTATTTCTAGTAGTTTTGCTTACAGGTTTATTTCATACAGCTGTTAGTGTCATTTTTCCAGTACTAAAAAATATTCTAACAGCAGTAATTCACCACACAATTAAAATGACCACACACACACACACACACACACACACACACACACACACACGGACACGCACAGGCACATATCTATTGTTAACGGTCTAGTAGTCAGATTCAAAATGGAGAAATTTGTTGTAAAGATATTAACACACGATGGTCTTTATAGATCATTGCTTCCAAAAATGCACTGAAAGTTAAAGCTGCGTGCATTTTCTGGGAAAATTAATATGTAACATTCTGAAAGTCTGCATCTTTCATTGGTCCTTCTAATAGGCTCATGGTTTCATTTCCTTTGTTTTGCTCAAGTCTGTAATGCAAATGTTAAGCTCCCTCTATTAGTGCCCCTTAAAAGTAAGTTGATACTTTGGAGCTTTTAAGTGGACCTAAATGGTTTTTCAGGCATTATCATTTCTGTTTTCTGCTAGCCAGGGAGACCCTAAGGGTGGGGAGACATGGCTTCTTTGTAACCCTCACAATGCCCATACAGTCCATTATGGGCTTAGTAGGATTTTTGTTATTAACTTGGGAATGCAGTAGTTGTCTGTAGAAATGAATAGGAAATAAACATTGTCTCCATGCAGAAATGATGCAAATTTTAAACTCTTATAGTACACTTTTGAAGCCAATTTTAAGTTGAGACTCAGAGCATAGAAAAGTAAGCATTCTATAATGTATCTCTGAACAGGGCCATTTGACTTAAAATTAGTGAAGTTGTCTCCTTGACCTCAAAGGTTGAAGACTCAATGAAAATAAATTAGAGCTGAGCTTTAAACCATTCATTCCTTCCCACTCCCCAAGTTTCCAATTGTTTTGGGTCCTGATTTAGAGAAAGCCAATAAAATATTACGGCTTTCTAAGCTATCAATTAATGGGCAATTCAGAAAAATGCTTATGGGTTGTCTTCCATCTCCAAACTTGGTGGAGCAAATTGAAATGGATGACTCATTTCTCGGGGATCCAGCATGTTAAATCAATGAGCATGTTTGCTTGAATCTCATCTCCTAATGAGCTGAAACAGATAGAACATTTCTCATGCATCCAGATGGAATTATTTTGGAAAGTAAACTAATGCACATGCCCACACAAAATTCCTCTGCTATCTCTAGCCAGATTCTGTTAGCTGTTCACCAAGATGATTTACCAACAATATGATGTTGGGCTGTTTCTTAATATTATTGGCTCCATAGGAATTCTTCCAGAAGACAATTTTTTTCTGTTTTGTTTTGTTCAACTTAATAATACCATGTACAATATTTTCTAGATGCTGTGAGTTTGTATGTGTATCTGTGAATGTGGGGGAGGTTTAGGTTTTATGACAGTAGGTGGAATTCACTTAGTAAGGTTATTTGACTTAGAATTGATTATTTGTGCCAATACTTGCTAATATTTAAAATTATTTCACTGTTCATTGTCCTTACTATGTAAAACTCCCTTGAAAGTCACTAAGAAAAAGCATAAACAACTCAAAAGAAAAAAGTAATGTGCTCTGATTATGTACATTGGAATAACTTTTGGAGGGCAGTTTTCCAATGTGTATCAAAAGCCTTAAAAATATACTTCCCGTGCAGCCAGCAGCAATTATATGTCTAAGCTTATATACTAAAAAGTTAATTAATAATGGCCATGTATCAGATCTTACAAGAAATTTCATTGCAGTTCAATTTAATACAAACAAACAAACAAAATGCATGATAGCCTGTGTCCGACAGTAAGGAACTGGTTCGCGTTAACCTGGGTCTTCCAAAAAACAAAAACTGAGATAAGATTAATAATGCAACAGGGCAAACACCCAAGAGAGGAGACGGAGAGAGATAGCCATCAAACTACCATGCAGTTCTCACAGTGGCAAAAGAGAGAGGGGAAGAAGGAAGTTTGGGTGAAAGAGTCTTAAACAGCAGTATAGTTTTAACAAACTTTTGGCAATGTTGATAAAGAGTCCTCCAGCCAAAGGCACCTATCAAAGGGGTCCTGTGTCTCTCAGGAATACTCACTGGAAATGTGGTTTTTGCACAAGTTCAGAGGTGGATTCCAAGATTAGCAGCTGAAGCCATCAGTCAATTATGTTTCATGCAGTAGGAGATTTGAGAGGAGCATTTTTATGGCCACCATACATTAAATAAGTTATAACATGACCACACATGAATGTAACCACTAAAGTCAAGTAGATGATTAATTGTTGACAAGGAAAAATGTTTTTATCTTTATTAATAATTAAAATATTAATCCACTTAAAATTTAATTAACTTTATACTTTTTACCATATCCACAGAGTAATCACAAATCATTTTTATACCTTTTACAATTTCGGAGAAGGCAATATAGATTTAAAAACAAAAAAACTAACAGAATTGTCACTGGAAATACAATTCATTTACTTCACATTCACCCTCATTTTTGCTTTTTTATCCTGGGATGCCTAAGTTATAATTACAATAAAGAGAAAGAAACTTATAAAATTCAATATTGAACATGAGTCAGTCATCCATGAATATTAGATTAGGGAAGCTATTCTAGTTAAAGCATGGGGCTCTAACTGGGGCTATTGCTTTAAAATATTCTAAAAATAAATTTGATTTTATTTTCTGGAAAAAAATGGTAGAGATGTGATGAATAAATGCTGAGTAGAAAAACAGACCCTTTGATTATTTAGAGTCTCTATTGCTCCATACAGAAGGCGAGAAGAATAACAGGGTGCAATGAGTAATACCAGTAATGAGTAATACCAGTTTACACTATGGTGAGTCTGGGACCTTATCTCTCCAAACAAGGGCACATATGCATAGGAGATCAGCCCCTCAAGGGTTAAGAGAATAAGAGGAGAATAGAAAAACCCTCCCACTGAAGTAGGATTTTATATATTCTTGCTCTGTTCCATGTTCCCACACATTCACCTGTGAAGCACATCATTCAATGATGATTAATAATTGCTGTGATGATGACCTTTGTGTACGTGCCAATTTGCAATTAGCTCCTTCAGACTGAAAAATGGAATTTCAGACCTGGAAGCAACCTTGGAGTGCACTATTCCCATGATGCTCCTGTGGTCAAATAAATTTAGATATTGCTTCATAGTATAACCCCTCTCCCCAATTTATAATGGCAATTAGTATATTAAAAAACATCCACTGGTGAAACTCCATTTAAGTTTGTTTCATATAGCATTTCTGAAACATAAAAAAAAATGTAAAATTCTTTTTGCACATAATACCTTAATAGGTGTTATGTATACCCAGTGTACTCATGAAATGCACTGTGAGAAACCAGAATGTTATCCTATCTTTTCATTTTCATCTAAAAACTTTGAGGGGTTAAGTTACCTAAGGTCACACAGATGGGTACTGGAAAACCAAATAATAAGACTAAGGTACTTGGCTCAGTAATAATATTGACTATACCTCTAGCTTGCTATTATTGAAGTTGGTATGGCCATTTCACCATCTTCTTTAGATAAAGGTAGCTGAACTTCGTAGATCTTTGGAAATTTAACTAAAACTATTCAAAACAACTACTTGAGAAAGTATCCAAATTATTTTGAAGTATACCGAAAGGACAAGTGGAAAATAAGATTTGTTATCTTTTTCATCCTCCTCGGCTACTGTTTTCCGGATGTGTTTTAGATTATTGGGCTGAAGAGCAAGCTTCCTTGAGGAACTGCTTCTGAGTAGCGATTTATTAATTTCTTCTGAAATGATTTTGAGTTATGTTTCTTTTATTGGATTCCATAGTGGAATGCGACAGAGTATGTTGCTTTTTCTTTGATGCTTTCAGAGTTGTTATGGAGGCATCCCTTCGGCCAAGTGGAAAGCATATTTAAAAGCAAACATGGAAATGTGTGCTTTGGGGTGATTGTGGATTCTTCATCTCCTGAGGGGGACGAGCAGCTGTACCCTCAGGTTGCCCCTTCTCCTGCCTTGAAGGCTGAACTAATTTCCCAGAAGACTAGAAATAGATTGATGTAAGGGTGTGCAGCCTGGGGGTCAAACCATAGGCTAACTGGCTCTTCCAGTTGTTGATGTTTTTGTTAAAGTTTCCAGTGATCTTGATGCCTCATGTTGAGTAAGAGATCCAAGAATGTAGCCAGGTCGCTGGACTGAAACCAACTATACAAATTCTGAAGCTCTGCTGGGCTCAAACCAAGAAACACAGGTGGTCTTACCGAGTCGCTTCAATCTTAGCCCAGCCTTAGAATAGCAGCAAGTACCTGGGTGTGTTTATTATTCTCCAACAAATATTTTTCCATTTATTTCATTTTTAAAACAACCAAAGACAAAGCTTATTCAGCTGTAAAAATGAATTTATGTCTTGATTCAGTTGATTTTTCTTTTGTATTTTTCTCAGTTAAAGGGAAAAGGGAAAGTGGTAGGGAGCAGCAATAATTTATACAAGGGCATCAATTAGGGAGTCCTTCAGTGTAACTTGACATTTTTTAGGGGTAAGAATCTCCTGACTTGTTCAATTATTTCTGGACTTTTCTACAAAGACCCTCTGAATGTTTGTTTCCACAGAGATCTTGACAAACACTAAAGACCCATCAGCTGGAGTGAATTCCCTCGGTGAAATCACTATTCTCTGCCAAGAATCAAAGGTCATCCCAGTGGAGTGCCGTCTTCGTGTTCAGCCGCTACGGAGTGTCTGGAACAGAGTGAGAACAAAAATTATCCTCATTCGGTGCCCCTTGACTCTTTTGGGAAGAATCCCAACAAAACTGCCACTGGGAATTCAGAAAGCACATTTGGAGACTGGGAAAGGGCCAGGCTAAACAGAAGAGAATGGCAATTTAGAGTCAATAAGATAAAGGAAATAAATGACTCAAAGAAGAGTTTTAAGCCAATATTTACACCCATATTGCCATATTTACAGCTTAAACACTATGCACTGAACGTGCAGGAAGTAAGTTTTTATGGATCTCTTAATGAATGTTAAGTCAATAGTATCCCAAACAATGGGCCCCAGTGAACTTTCTTATGAAGGCCATACAGTGACTTATTCAAATGGAGTCAGAGTCAGGTTGAGCTCGGCAATGTACAGTTTTAGAAAAAAAGCAGTTTTCCACCAGGCAGTGTGGCTCACGCCTGTAATCCCAGCACTTTGGGAGGCTGAGGTGGTTGGATCACTTGAAGTAGGGAGTTCGAGACCAGCCTGGCCAACATGATAAAACCCTGTCTCTACTAAAATACAAAAAAAATTTAGCCAGGTGTGGTGGCAGGTGCCTGTAATCCCAGCTACTTTGGAGGCTGAGGCAGGGGAATTGCTTGAATCCGGGAGGTGGAGGTTGCAGTGAGCCAAGATCATGCCGCTGTACTCCAGCCTGGGTGACAGAGCAAGATTCCCTCTCAGAAAAAAAAAAAAAAAAAGCAGTTTTCAAAGTAGGCATTTCTAATATGATAGATGGCCTCTTAGATGTGTCTATTATTTAAGGGAACCATGACATAGAATTAGAAGTCTGCTATACTGTCTGACTCTAACTATCTGTACAGCAGATGTTATTGTAACAGAGGCAATGGTCAAAGATGCTACCATCACCACTATCATAAGGGAACAATCATGCAGACAAAGCTAATGAAAGGGCTAATTAGCAAATTAATATGTGCAATTGTGAGTCCATGACAACCAGGCAACTGAACAGTAAAATGGATTTTATCAATTGGTTGGTGCCATGGAGTCAGTAACTGCCTTTTTAAAACCGGTAAAACCAGTTTTTTCTTTTCCTTCTTTTTATGGGGGAGGGAAGAGGATCTTAGAGACGTCAGACCCATATAGGCTGATTGGCAGGTCCAGATGAATGATCAATAAGGCAGAAACACTCTGATATGTAAAACACAGGCCCAAGGAAAATACCACAGAGCTCTTTGATCTTGATGATATGCTCAGACAAATTTCTGGAAACTTCTATTTATTTTCGAGGGGTGCCCCATTGTTCAGCATCCTCTGGTTGCATTTACAAGTGTAATAGAAAATGACAGCCCTGCTATCCTTTCTTAAAATGTCAAAGACCACGTAAAACAAACCTCATTCACAGACATCCCCCACTTTTAAACATCATGCCAGGTAACCAGCATGACAGAGCAGACCTCATATTTTGAGAGTATTCATTCTTGGAAATTCTGACTTTGTAAAAAAAAAAATCGTTCTGATTAAAAAAAAAACAGAGAATAGTATTCTAATTGATGGCTCATATACAAAATTAATAGACAATTATTGCACCAACTGACAGTCCAATAGAGCAGACATCCAGTTTTCTATCTGTAAAGACACAAAACTCATTATCACACAATTTAGATGGAAATATAAGTAAAGAGAAAACTTTTTTTTAATAGTCACTAGCACTTTCTTAAAAAGTAAAATCACGTAATTGTTCTGGCAGATGTTACTGTAAAGTTGTAGAGGTCAAGCCATTGGAGATAAACTTTGGTTCCAATTCTGCCTATTGGGGCTATGCAGGCCACAGATGTAGAAATCAACTTCTTTGAACCTCAGTGTACTCTAGCAAAATGGGCATAGTACTGGTCTCCCAAGGTTGTGGTAACAATGAAATACTTGTACATATGAACTTAGGTAGCACCTTGCCTTGTCACTTACATGAACTATATCTGAATAACTGTTTCTTACTATCATGGAGTGCAGTGGCGTGATCTCAGCTCACTGCAACCTCCGCCTCCGGGGTTCAAGCGATTCTCCTGCCTCGGCCTCCTGAGTAGCTGCATCTTAGAGACTTCTATTGTTCGAAACCTGTGGTGGGTTTCCAAACATGCACACTCATCATAGGACACGAGTGAAAACAAGGGATTAATAATAAACATCATAATACAATTATGAAACAAGTTTTGACCTCACGGGCTCCCTAAAAGAGTCTCAGCATCCCTGGCTCAGGGTTTCCCAGATCACTTTTTGAAAAGTACCAGACTAGGGAAAGCATTTGAACCTGTTGGCCAAGGAGAAGCCCTAACAGAAGTAATATGGTGAAAACGGAAGAGGAAGTTGAGTCCTCCTTCACTGAGTATTCTCCCCAAAATCTTCAGACAAAATGTGTCATGGTGTGCAGATGCCAAATAAGACGTGATTGCTGAGGAAAGACAAAATAAAATGCATGGTGATGATTCCCAGGAAAATCAGACAAGTTGGCAGTCAAGAATAGATATTTTTCCCCTTTAGGCGCTAACTCTTTATTATTATTATTATTATTAATCTTACTTTAAGTTCCAGGATACATGAGCAGAACGTCCAGGTTTGTTACTCAGGTATACAAGTGACATTGTGGTTTGCTGCACCTATTGACCCGTCCTCTAAGTTCCCTCTCCTTGCCCCAACCCCCAACAGGCCCAGGTGTGTATTTTCCCCTCCTTGTGTCCATGTGTTCTCATTGTTCAACTCCTACTTATGAGTGAGAATATGCAGTGTTTGGTTTTGTGTTCCTGTGTTAGTTTGCTGAGGATGATGGTGTCCAGCTTCATCAATGTCCCTGCAAAGGACATGATCTCATTCCTTTTTATGACTGCATAGTATTCCATGGTATATATGTGCCACATTTTCTTTATCCAGTCTATCATTGATGGGCATTTGGGTTGGTTCCATGACATTGCTATCATAAATAGTGCTGCAATAAACATATGTGTGCATGTGTCTTCATAGTAGAATAATTTATATCCCTTTGGGTATATACTCAGTTATGGGATTGCTGGGTCAAATGGTATTTCTGGTTCTAGATACTTGAGGAATTGCCACACTGTCTTCCACAATGATTGAACTAATTTACATCCGCACTAACAGTGTAAAAGCATTCCTATTTCTCCACAGCCTCGCTAGCATCTATTGTTTCTTGACTTTTTAATAATTGCCATTCTGACTGGCATGAGATGGTATCTCGTTACGGTTTTGATTTGCATTTCTCTAATGATCAGTGATGTTGAGCTTCTTTTTCACGTTTGTTGGCCGCGTAAATGTCTTCTTTTGAGAAGTGTCTGTTCATATCCTTTGCCCACTTTTTGATGGAGTTGTTTGTCTTTTTTCTTGTAAATTTGTTTAAGTTCCTTGTAAATTCTGAATATTAGACCTTTGTCAAATGGGTAGATTGCAAAAATTTTCTTCCATTCTATAGGTTGCCTGTTCACTCTAATGATAGTTTCTTATTCTGTGCAGAAGCTCTTTAGTTTAATGAGATTCCATTTGTCAATTTTGGCTTTTGTTGCAATTGCTTTTGATGTTTTCCTCGTGAAGCCTTTGTAGCTCCTTTTTTTTTTTTTTTTCTTTTTGAGATGAAGTCTTGCTCTGTCACTCAGGCTGGAGTGCAATGGTGTGATCTCGGCTCACTGCAAGCTCCGCCTCCCAGGTTCATGCCATTCTCCTGCCTCAGCCTTCTGAGCAGCTGGGGTCATAGGCGCCTGCCACCACACCTGGCTAATTTTTTGTATTTTTAGTAGAGACAGGGTTTCGCCACGTTAGCCAGGATAGTCTCAATCTCCTGACCTCATGATCTGCCTGCCTCCGCCTCCCAAAGTGCTGAGATTACAGGTGTGAGCCACCACGCCCTGCCGTAGCTCCTTATTTTTGATATTTAAATTTTTGTTTTTAGCTTTTTATATCACCTTTTAAAAGTCAATGCTCTTTGAAAACTCACTCCTGTTAAAATTATTATTTGAGTGATATACTTCTGATCATAGATGACCTGATTTAGGGAAAGCTATTTACTCCCCACACTGTAGGTGAAAGAAGTTGAATGAGAGGTGACCTCTGACATGGAGATGAATGAGCTGACCAGGGTGATCTGTAAAGGGCTTGTGTGAGCTGTGCTGAGAGTGGAGGCTGGAGCCAGGGGTGGGGGGCTCTGAGGGACAAAGGGGATTCAAGAAGAGTGTGCACCAGGGAAAGAGGACCGGATTAGCACAGCAGAGTGTAAGAGAAGCAGGGGTCTCTGCTATATGTGTAATAGGCCAGAAATAATGTGTACAGGTTAGAGGGGCTTATCCTGGGGAAGCAGAAGTGTCCATCGCAAGGATAAAATTAAACATGGATCCAACATTGTGTTGTAGGTGCACAGACCCTCAGTTCTCTGTTAAGGGCTGCAAATTATTTATTCAAATGTGTTTATTCCAAATTAAGCAAGCATGTTGCTATGGTGGCGATGCTATGACAATTTGAAACTCCAAAAATGTAAGGAAAATCTTAATTCTTTATTTGAATCCTGATTTCAATCATCCTTATTTCAATCCTGAGAACATCTTTATTTCAATCATGAGAATTTAGGAAAAAAATGACTTTTAGAAATCTCAACTTTTTTAACAGGTCACAGAATGAAAATCAATGGAAAAAATCTGACTTGGTTTATGCAGAAGATTGAAACTGGACCCCTTCCTTACATCATACACAAAAATTAACTGAAGATAGTTGGGTGTGGTGGCTCACACCTGCAATCCCAGCATTCTGGGAGGCCAAGGCAGGTGGATTGCTTGAGTCCAGGAGTTTGAGACCAGTCTGGGCAACATAGTGAAACCTTGTCTCTACTAAAATTACAAAAATTAACCGGGCATTGTGGTGTGCACCTATAGTCCCATCGCTTTGGGAGGCTGAAGTGGGAGAATCACCTGATTCTGGGAGGTTGAGGCTGCAGTAAGCTGAGATTGTGCCGCTGCACTCCAGCCTGTGAAACCAGAGAAAGACTCTGTCTCAAAATAAAAAAAATTAACTGCAGATGGAGTGAAGACTCAAAAGTAAAATTCAAAACTACAAAAGCTCTGGAAGACAACCTAGGCAACACCATTCTGGACATGTGTATTAGTCCATTTTCACGCTGCTGACAAAGACATACGCGAGACTGGGGGAAAAAAGAGGTTTAATTGGACTTACAGTTCCACATGGCTGGGGAGGCAAATCATGGCAGGAGAGGAACGGCACTTCTTACATCGCGGCAGCAAGAGAAAATGACAAAGAAGCAAAAGCGAAAACCCCTGCTAAACTCATCAGATTTCGTGAGGCTTATTCACTGTCATGAGAATAGCATAGGAAAGACTGACCCGCATGTTTCGATTACCTCCCCCAGGTCCCTCCCACAACACGTGGGAATTCTGGGAGATATAATTTAAGTTGAGATTTGAATGGGGACACAGCCAAACCACATCAACATAGGCACAGGCAAAGATGTCATGAGGAAAATGTCAAAAGCAATTGCAGCAAAAGCAAAAATTGACACATGAGATCTGATTAAACTAAAAAGCTTCTGCCCAGCAAAGGAAACTATCAACAGGGTGAATAGACAGCCTACAACATGAAAGAAAATTTTTGCAAATTATGCATCTGACAAAGGTCTAATATCCAAAACCTATAAGGAATTCAAACAAATGCATAAGCAAAAAACAAACGACCCCATTAAAAAGTGGGCAAAGGACATGAACATTTTCAAAAGAAGATATACACATGATCAACAAGCATATGAAAAAATATTCAACATCACTAATCATTAGAGGAATGCAAATCAAAACTTCAATGAGATACCATCTCACACCAGTCAGAATCGCTGTGATTAAAACGTCAAAAAATAATAGACGCTGAAGAGATTGTGAAGAAAAGGAGCACTTATACTTTGCTGGTGGGAATGTAACTTAGTTCAGCCATAGTGGAAAGAAGTTTGGCAATTTCTCAAAGAACTTCAACAGAATTACCATTTAACCCAGCAACACCATTACTGACTATATACCCAAAGGATATAAATTGATCTACCATAAAGACACATGTGAATGTTCATCACAACACTATTCACAATAGCAAAGACATGGAATCAACCTAAATGCCCATCAATGTAGACTGGATAGAGAAAATACGATACATATACACCATGGAATACTATGCAGCTATAAAAGGAATGAGATTATGTCTTTTGAGGGACCATGATTGGAGCTGAGCCCATTATCCTTAGCAAACTAACACAGGAACAGAAAGCCACATACAGCATATTCTCACTTAAATGTAGTAGCTAAATGATGAGAACACATGGACACATAGAGGGGAACAACACACGTTGGGGCCTACTGGAGGGTGGAGGGTGGGAGCAGGGAGAGGATCAGGAAAAATAACTAATGGGTACTAAGTTAAATACTTGGGTGATGAAATAATCTGTACAGCAAACCCCCATGACACAAGTTTACCTGTGTAACAAACCTGCACATGTACCCTTGAACTTAAAATAAAAGTTAAAACAAATCTGGCTTGGTATATAATTCACAGCCTCATAAATTACATTCAACATTGTAGTTTCTTAATTTTTAAGCACAATTTGTACTCAATATGTTAAATCCAAATAGTGTTTCTTAAAAAAGGAAAACTATTACTATCATATTATCATTCTAAGAAGAATGCAAATGAGTAACCAATAAAAATAAAGTATATGAAAGTATATAATCAATTTTCATATAAGACTATAGCCATAATATTGCTTGATCAGGGATTCAGTCTTCTGTTAACTTGTAAAGTTATTTTTCAATACAAAGTATTGAAGTGTTATTAAAATCTTTTACTTTTTGTTTGGATTTTTTTCCTCTTACATACAGATAATAGTTTTCCCACTCTTATTTTTCTTTAAACAACAGAATATTCCAAAATTATGTTTTGTCAATATAAGTTCTACATGATGTTTGTAGATATTCCCCAAAAAGATTTAATCGTTAAAGAATTTTGGAAAACCATGAACACAACAAAGAAGTTTCTTTATGATATTACTTTCACAAGCCTTTGCTATGACACTGTTCATCAAGAAATTCCGAGAAGGTCATTTTTCCAAGATGACTTAGCTTGAAAAACTTAACTTCATAGGGGCTCTACCAACAGCTCTTAGAACTAATATTCTGAACGAAAGCACTGAAATAAATGTTTCTTTGAACTGATGAGCAAAATATCTGGATTTGTACATAATATTTTTGCAAAGCTATTGGGTTCAAATTTCTGGAGGAGCCTCCTTTAGGATTAAGGAAAACCAAGATGAAACATCAATAAGGCAGATCTGTCACCTTCATATTTTACTGCTTATCAAAATGAAGCTCAACAAGGCTTAAGTTAGAATAACTGAAGTAGGAGTATGTCATAGGAGAAATTGCATTCCTTCTGCTCTTCCATGCCCAGGGTGATAAAGAATTGCTAAGAAGAGCTTCTGCTTCTGTAAAAGAGAATGCTCTTGTTGTGGTGTGTATGTGTAGCTCTTATCCTATATATATATAGATAAGTAATGCTTTGTTCGTGATTGCCCACACGATTTTCTCATTTGGTTTTGCTGAGGCTAATGCATGTACAGTAGGATTTTCTTATTTTTAAAATTATAAAAATATTTAAGATTGACACATAATAATTGTACATATTTATGGGGAATAGCATGATGTTCTGATATGTGTATACACTGTATAATGAGCAAATCAGGGTAATTACCATATCCATCACCTTAAATATTTATCATTTCTTCGTGATAAGAACATTTTAAAACCTCTCTTCTAGCTATTTTGAAATACATAACAATATTACTGTTAATTCTAGTCATCATCCTACTATGCAATAGAACAGTAAAACTTATATCTGACTAGAGTTTTGCACCCAATCTTTCTCTATCCCACTTTTCCGCTTCCCTCCCCATCCTCTGGTAACCATTATTTCACTCTTACTTCTGTAAGAACACCTTTTTAGATTCCACATGTGAGTGAGATCATGTGGTGTTTGTCTTTCTCTGCCTGGCTTATTTCACCTGGCACAATATGCTCCAGGTTCATCTATATTGCTGTAAAAGACAGGATTCCATTCTTTTTTATGGCTAAATAGTATTCCGTTGTGTATATATGCCACATTTTCATTATCCATGCTGTGCAGTGTTGACTGTCAACACTGTCAGTTTTTTGCACAAAGTGGGGGAGGAATTGTGCAGTTAATGGAATGGGGGAGATGGCTTGTCCTCCACCTTCTCCAGAATTAGGGCTTCATTAATTTGTTTAAAATATTTCAAATCTCCAGAATTGAGGCATATCTACAGTAAAATGTAAATACAGGAACACTTTTCAAGGAGAAATATTCAGGATTCATTGATTGTTTTTCTTTTCCATCAATATGCTGCCATTCTCCTTTATTGACACAGATACTCAAGAATCGGCTATGCAGTCATCCCTTAGTGTCTGTAGGGAATTGGTTCCTGGGCACTCCCCAGCCCACCATAGATACCAAAATCTGTGGATGCTCAAGTCCTATATATAAAATGGCACGCAGTATTTGCATATAAGCTATGCACATCCTCCTATATACTCTAAATCATCTCTAGATTACTTATGATACTTGATTACTTATGATTACTTATGATACAATGTAGATGTTAAGTAAACAGTTGTTATACGGTATGTTTTCATTTGTATTGTTTTTATCGTTGTTTGTTACTTTTTCTTGTTTTTTTTTTTTTTTTTTTTTTTTTTAATATTCTTAATCCACAGCAGACTGAATCCATAGATGTGGAAACCATGGATACAGAGGGCCAAGTGCACTTTGTTTATCCTAAATTAAACTGTTCCTAAATTGGTTTTTTTTTTTTTTTTTTTTTTTTTGGAGACTGAGCTTCGCTCTTGTTGCCCAGGCTGGAGTGCAGTGGCGTGATCTCGGCTCACCGCAACCTCCACCTCCTGGATTCAAGAGATTCTTCTGCCTCAGCCTTCCTGAGTAGCTGAGATTACAGGCCTATGCCATCATGCCTGGCTGTTTTTGTAGTTTTAGTAGAGACGGGGTTTCTCCATGTTGGTCAGGCTGGTCTCGAACTCCTGACCTCAGATGATCCACCCTCCCTTGACCACCAAAGTGCTGGGATTACAGGCGTGAGCCACTGCGCCCGGCCCCTAAATTTTAAGTGCCCCTCAATGCAAAAACACATTGTCACCCATAAGCTTATTTCAAAAAAAAAAAAAAAGTAAACCTGAATAGAATGAAGCCTCAGAAAATTCAGAGACCAGGAAAAAAAAATAGCTGGAGTTACCTTAGAGGGATTAAATCATCAAAATCCAGTCTACAGGAAACTTCACAGGCCAAATCACTTGATTTCTTCAAATTGCAAAAAGCAAAAATGGGGAGAGGGAGCTATAAATTGAGAGCCCTCAAAGATACTTATTTTTAAATAGTTCACATACTGAACTGTTGTGTAGAAGGATGCACATTTAGGGGATAAACCATGAAGAAAAGGGAGGAAGTGATGACTGTCAACGTCTGGACAGTTGTTGCTTTTAGGGAGGAGGTAAGGGCTGTCACTGGCACAGGACACAGAGGCAGTACTACCAAAGCATTTTGGCAAAGGTCTGTTGTTCCTAATTTTAAATGGGCTTAGCTAGAAAGGAACATGTATTAAACATAAAAAGCACTACAGGGAGTTTATAATTTCACCGTCATTGTATCTCCTGGTAGTTTCTGAACTATCACACAACCCCAGGTTCTCTGGAGTCCTTCATGCCTACTGTAGAAGGGCACAAATTCCTTATCACACTTCAACAGCTGTCTGTGCACATTTGGTCAAAAGTATCAGAGAACATCAACTCCTCAAAAAGTAGGAGCATGGGAGAGGGAGGAAGGTTTAAGCCTAAACCTAATTTCCCAGTTCAGACAGTTGTTGGCACTAAAGGGCTCCTATTTTCTTTCAACAGAGATAGCATTTGGTTTTTCATATTTATATTCCTATATACTTATGTGTACAATGCAAGCTTTGTTGTGCTGTATCTGGCCAGTGTTTTCATCCCTTTACAACAGGCAGTAACTGTAACTGTGCATAATGTACCTGACAGTGAAGGTGGCTGGCTATTGGAGTCTCCTGTTGGGCAACATTTGTGCTGGCACAACCATGGTATTTGTCTTTCTTCCTGTCCCTCCAAACTTTCTTGATTTAATGACAGTCTTATGTTTCATTTGTTTTCTCTGATCCAACGTGTTTATATGAGGGCAGCTCTAGAGTACATAAAAGTCCGTTGCAGGGTGGTAATTATTGACCATGGTTTTACACAGCACCTCATGTGGTAAGAAGATAAATGCATAATCACCCAGTAATAAGAAAAGCTCTGACTGAAGGACCGAAGGACGTTGTCATTTTACTCCACCCTCTGTGAGTCAGCGAAATGGATTGAATTATAAACCAGAAACCAGCACTTCAATCTGATGAAACTCATCCTATAGAGGAAAGTGTCACTACATGTTGGCAGTTTGTAAAATGTGATGATCTGCCCTAATCCATTGGAACTGACATGTCCTTAATAATAGCAACATTCTTTGTAAATTAAATAGCTATTATTTTTTTAAACCTGTCAGGATATGCTTATGCAGTTGACGCACGTGTGATCATAGGCATGTTCACTGTGTCTAAAAGTCAGAAAAATAGAATCCATTTTGGAATTTGTAAAATTAAGCCAGTATCTTGGTCTCTCAAGGCATGAACCAAAACTGAGCTGAAAACCCTGGGTTGATTTTCCACATATGAATAAACAGAGTCTGGATGGTCGCATATGTCCCAAGGTCATTGTGCAACAGTAATTAATGATTAATAATCATGTAGTAAACATTCATTGAGCACCTATTCTGTCCTAAACACAGTGGTAGGCAAGGTCGCAGCAGAGAAATGACAAGAATCATTCTCATCTGTTTCCACTTCTCCACTGCTTGTTTAACCCTTGCTAGTCAGCAACCTGGTGCTCTGGCTTCCTTCTTTTCTCTCCTGTGAGGAGGTCTCCTGCTTCGGTGGGGAGATGACTTTCTGTGTTCCCTGTGCCTTCAAGGCTGCCCTTGCAAAGGACACTTCTCCCACAGAGAAACAAGTGACATATGGTTTATGTTGGTGGCTTAGCTGAAAGGGAACATATTTTCAGCATAGTGCTGCCACCCTTTAAAAAAAATTTCTTGTAACCTCCACAAACCTCAGGAGAAATTCCCTAGAATTATTTTAGAGTACATGAACAATTCTTTTGCAAAGTTATTTCATGACTTGAAGATTATAACAGGTAAGGATTGCAACACGAAGTCATGCAAGACAGGCTTAAAATAATTTGAAATTTTCTGACGTGTCTTACAAATAAACCACTGTGAGAGTCATCTTAAATTCAGGCTTTATCTTGAACACATCAGCTTATAACCTGGGTAATGATGTGTCTGAAGCAGACAGGATATGGCAAACTGGGAAGCCAAAGGTTTAATCAGGGGGCTTACTATCAGCAGATCTCACTTAATGGACTGTTATCAAGGTGTTGCTGAAGATTGCAAATATTAAGCCCGAAACACCCGATGGTTGCTGCTTTGTTTATAATATTTGAATGAGAACAGCAAATGAAGAGTATAAGTTGGAGCTATTGTACATGTAGGCTGTGCCTTGCACAAGGGCACCCAGTGGAGAAGATAGCAGGCTGGGGCTAAAATCCCATGTGCACCTTGCTCACTGGGCCATACACCCTGAGGTGAGGCTACACTGACTCTGAGGGGTGCCTTTTGTGTGTTTGTATAAAGGTGCTATATGGGTGGCGTTGGCACGAGCACTATTGTCTTCCCAAGATGGATTTTTGGAAACTGCTGACATGGCTAAGATAGAGGAAGGACTGTCTTACTGCTAGTGGAAGAACTAACTCCAGCTAGGATATATGTTCTTTCCCAGAACAAGCTGGGCACGCTCCAATGATTCCAAGTTACCAGGCAATTCTGGGAGTGGAAGAGCATTGTTGCTCCACCCACCTTCTTTTCCTGGAGAATTGTCAAGATCTAGGATTTCCCCAGAGCTAGAATAATTACTGAGCAGAGTCCAGCCCTGCTGAGAAATTGCAGAATTGCAGAGTAAATTTCCCCTGAAGGCCATGTCTCCTGCATCCTGCCACCTGCATCTGGGTTGTAGTTTAAAAGTCTTGTCCAAGAGGATTGCTAAAATATAAATGTCCAGACTGACAGCTGCTCTCTGCATAGTGTGAACACATTAGCTTATAAGAAATCCTAGGTTTCCAGTGTTTACCATCACATACCACTTCCATGGAATTAAGTTGGGTCTCACTAATGTGTGCAATGTTCCATATCCTAATGAAATCCTCTTTTGCATATGTACATGATATGAGAGTGTAACAGCTCAGAAATTACCACAATGCTCCACTCTACATTTCCTAGCTTAAACACACACACACACACACACACCCCAACCACTATTAGTAACAGTAACATTAAGTGGAGGAAGCTATCAAGATATAAATAAGGAGGGCCAGGCACGGTGGCTCACGCCTGTAATCCCAGAACTTTGGGAGGCCAAGGCGGGTAGATCATGAGATCAAGAGATCGAGACCATACTGGCCAACATGGTGAAAACCTGTCTCTACTAACAATACAAAAATTAGCTGTGTGTGGTGGCGCATGCCTGTAGTCCCAGCTACTCAGGAGACTTAGGCAGGAAGATTGCTTGAACCTGGGAGATGGAGTTCCCAGTGGTTGCACTGAGCTGAGATCACACCACTGCACTCCAGCCTGGCAGCAGAGCAAGACTCCATCTCAAAAAAAAAAAAAGAAAAAGAAAAAGATATAGATAAAGAAACATACAAAACACTTTTTTTTTTGAGAGAAAGAGCCCAAGCAAATGGGTGTTAAAATTCTACTTCTATCACTGCACTCCATTTAAAAGCTGAAGGCATCAAGAGTTGACATTGCTCATGGCACATCAAGGGAAAATTCAGAAAAGGAAGTATCTATTCACTCATTACCCAAATGTAAATTATATGTGCTCTTGAAGCATGCTCTTTATTTAATTTTAATGCATTTTAAATTTTAATATGAATTACTCTACATGAATCACCCTTTTTGTTTTCAATGCCATTAGCACACAAAAATTGAGGAAGGGATTCTATTTTCTGATAATTCAAACTATTTTATGAGGTGCAGCACATGATATTGTGTCTTCCATAGAGAAGGAACTCAGTATTTGTTGAAACAATTTCAATGTGATATGTTAGCTATGATCTAATGTGAGTAGGTAATGACTTCCCATATTCTTTTTATTTTCTGCAGCTAAAAAGGATTCTTCTATTCCCATTCATATTTTTAAAAGTCTTTGGTTCTCAGTAAAACCAAGGCATAATTTTTTAAAGAGTATCTTGACATCACTCTCAGACTTATGCAATCAAAGAGATTCAAAGTCAATATTGTGAAGATGACCATGTTGCCAAAAGCAATCTACAGATTCAATGCAATTCCCATCAAAATATCATCACAATTCTTCACAGAACTAGAAAAAACAATCCTAAAATTCATATGGAATCAAAAAAGAGCCCTCATAGCCAAAGCAAAACTAAGCAAAAAGAACAAATCTGGAGGCATCACATTTCCCGACCTCAAACTATACAATAAGGCTGTAGTTACCAGACAGTATGGTACTGGTATAAAAAATAGGCACATAGACCAGTGGAACAGAACAGAGAACCCCTAAATAAAGCCAAATACTTACAGTCAACTGGCCTTCGGCAAAGCAAACAAAAACATAAACTGGAGAAAAGACACTTATTCAACAAATGGTCCTGAGATAATTGGCAAGCTACATGTAGAAGAATGAAACTGGATCCTCATCTCTCACCTTATACAAAAATCAACTCAAGATGGATCAAAGACTTAAATCTAAGGCCTGAAACCATAAAAATTCTAGAAGATAACATCAGAAAAATTCTTCTAGATATTGGCTTAGGCAAAAAGTCTATGACCAAGAACCCAAAAGCAAATACAACAAAACAGATACATAGATGGTACCTAGTTAAACTAAAAAGCTTTTGCACAGCAAAAGAAATAATCAGCAGAGTTCACAGATAACCCACAGAGTGGGAGAAAATATTTGCAAATACTGCACTTGACAAAAGAGTAATATCAAGAATCTACAAGGAGCTCAAACAAGTTAGCAAGAAAAAAACAAATAATCCCATCAAAAGTGGGCTAAGGACATGAATAGACAATTCTCAAAAGAAGATACACAAATGGCCAGTAAACATGTGAAAAAAATGCTAAAACTCACTAGGTATCAGGGAAATACAAATTAAAACCACAATGAGCTACCACCTTACTCCTATAAGAATGACCATAATTTAAAAATTAAAAAATAATAGATATTGGCGTGGTTGTGGTGAAAAGGGGACACTTTTACACTGCTAGTGGGAATGTAAACTAGTACAACCACTGTGGAAAACAGTATAAAGATTCCTTAAAGAACTGAAAGTAGAACTACCATTTGATACAGTAATCCCACTACTGGGTATCTACCCAGAGGAAAATAAGTCATTATATGAAAAAGACACTTGCACACACACGTTTATAGCAGCACAATTAGCAATTGCAAAAATATGGAACCAGCCTAAATGCCTATCAACCAACAAGTGGATAAAGAGAATGTGGTATATATAGACCATGGAATGCACTCAGACATAAAGAAGGGATGAAATAATGACATTCGCAGCAACCTGGATGGAGTTGAAGACCATTATTCTAAGTGAAGTAACTCAGGAATGGAAAACCAAACATCATATGTTCTCACTTCTAAGTGAGAGCTAAGCTATGAGGATGCAAAGGCATAAGAATGATATAATGAACTGTGGAGACTCAGGGAAGGGTGGGAGGGGGCAAGGGATAAAACACTACATAATGAATACAGTGTATACTGCTTGGGCAATAAGTGCACCAAAATCTCAGAAATCACCACTGAAACACTTATCGATGTAACCGAAAACAACCTGTTCCCCAAAATTATTGAATTAAAAATAAAAAAATTTTAAAAATACTAAATTATTTTCCAGGTTTTTTTGTTTGTTTGTTTGTTTGGTTTTTTTTTTTTTTTTTTTTTTTTGAGACAGAGTCTTGCTTTGTCCCCCAGGCTAGACTAGAGTGCAATGGTGCCATCTCAGCTTGCTGTAACCTCCGTCTCCCAGGCTCAAGTGATTCTCCTGCCTCAGCCTCCTGAGTAGCTGGGATTAAAGACATGCGCCACCACGCCTGGCTAATTTTTTGTATTTTTAGTAGAGACAGGGTTTCCTCATGTTGGTCAGGCTGGTCTTGAACTCCTGACCTCGTGATCCGCCCACCTTGGCCTCCCAAAGTGCTGAGATTACAGGCATGAGCCACTGCACCAGGTGTAAATCATTTTCTTATCCTGTAAAGGCACTCTATAAGGTCTGACTCTTTTTTCACTCGAATAAATCCAGTGATTTGAAAAACCTATTTGATGTGTGAATACATTAAATTAGTGGCCTAGAGATAGTAGGAGACAAACATTATATTTTTAAAAAACTAGTCACGCACTGGCGGCTCATGCGTATAATCCCAGGACGTTGGGAGGCTGAGGTAGTAGGATGCCTTGAGGCCAGGAGTTTGAGACCAGCCCTGAAAACATAGCAAGACTCCATCTCTATAAAAAATTTTAAAATTAGCTAGGCATTGGTGGCTTGAGCCTGTGGTCCCAGCTATTTGGGAGACTGAAATGGGAAGACTGCTTGAGCTCAGGAATTTGAGGTTGCAGTGAGCTATGAATGTGCTGCTGCACTTAAGGCTAGGTGATGGAGTGAGACACTGTTTCAATAAATAAATAAATAAATATTTTTTAAAAACCAGACAGACACAAATACTTGGGTCATGATTTGATGTACTTTTGACTTTGAGAAGGAGAAACAACAAACATACACCTAACTCTGATGCAAGTTGGAATGTGATAAACACCAGACAAGAAGTTCTAAAATTGAAACAGAAAGTCAGAAAGCAAGGCTGAGGCTAGAGGGAGTATTTTATGGAGAAGACTGTGGAAGATGGCATGAACAAAGGCAGAGTAGTGGATGGCTTAGAGTCATTGGGATAAGTACAGCATATTTGATGGCTTATAGTCATTGGGATAGGGACAGTGTGGTCAATGGCTTATAGTCATTGGGATAGGTACAGTGTGGTCTCCTTTGATTAGAGGAGAAGACACATGAAGGGAGAAGTTTGATGATCAAGCTTCAGGATAGGCTGGAACCAGGGTGTAAAAGGCCTTGAATACTGGATATGGGCAGTGGCATCATGCAAAACGTTAAATTACCAGGTATTGGGGTGAGGGAGAAGGGGAGCTAGATTTGCAGAGTTCACTGATTTTAATTCCTTTTTTTTTTTTTTTTTTTGGACGGAGTTTTGCTCTTGTTGCCCAGGCTGGAGTGCAGTGGCGCGATCTCGGCTCACTGCAACCTCTACCTCCTGGGTTCAAGTAATTCTCTTGCCTCAGCCTCCCAGGTAGCTGGGATTATAGGTGCCCGCCACCACGCCTGACTAATTTTTTGTATTTTTAGTTGAGATGGGGTTTCACCATGTTGGGCATGTTGGTCTTGTACTCCTGACCTCAGGTGATCCACCCGCCTCTGCCTCCCAGTATGTTGGGATTACAGGTGTGAACCACCGCGCCCGGCCGAGTTCACTGATTTTCTAATCTCACAGGAGCCCACTGAACATGAAATTGGGAAGCGATGCTAACAAGCAGCTCTTGGGAGCTGATACAAGTCAGCTCCAGCACACCAGCACATAGGTGTGGAAGCTATGAGAAGGATGAGCTTGCAGAGGGAGAGGACAGTATAAAGAAAACAAACAAACAACAGACAATAAGACCAAGCCAGAGCCTGTGGATTGCCAGTGTTTAAGCATAGTGAAGGCAATGTGGAGTCAGACAAGGGTAGAGGAGCTAGAAATTCGGAAAGCAGATCAGGATAAGCAAGTGTCACGGAAGCTAAAGGAGAGAGAACGCCAAGATTGAAAACATATTGCTCGATTTGAAAGATAAAAGAAAATTGGGGATTTTAGGAGAATAGCTTTAGGAAAATGGTAGGGATAGATGTTAGGACGTAGAGGATTAAGAGTTGGGTCAATGTTAATAAGCTGACATTTATTAACAACCACCATTGGGCCATATTCAAACAATTCCACTATCTAAAGGAAAAACTGTACAGGGAATTTAAATAAATATACAAATTAGTCCAAAACAAGTGAAATTAAAAATTCCACAGCAAAGATTTTTGGCACACACTCTCTACAACTTAGTTGGTTTGGGATGCTGCAGTGTCTTTCACATTTTCCTCCATTTCTTGACTTTGTCCATTCAACGAAAGCCTCCTCAAAACTTATCTGTGAGCCATTAGGTGGGACATGTGATGCCAATTTTTGGTGTAATCTCACACTGAAAATAATTTTTAAGTTATAAAATCCAGGAAGTCCATCTAACTCTCATAAGACCCTCATATTTAACCATCCATCCCTCTCCTGCTACTATTCTGAGACTTTCGCAGCTGCTTTTCTCTCTAAAAGCAAAAGTGCAAGAAGTTCTGCTTTCAAGAGTTCTCCACGTGCTTTGGGCCACAGAGAATCCATACATATCCAGCTTCTTTTTAAGCCCTTTGTCTAGAAACCATAAAGTTGATTGACAAACTAAGACACTTCAGAAAGCGGAATAGTGTGTAGTAGTCATTACCCTGGGACCAGATGCTCTCCCTATGAGAAGGGTGACCAGATCACATACAGAACAGCCAGTTACACTTGAATTTCAGGTAAAGAATGGATGACATTTTGGCATAGATATGGCCCATGAAGTATGTGGGATATGATTATAAGTATTCCCATGGAGTATTTGCTGCCTATCTTGAAACTGGGTGTCCTGTCTGTTTGTTTGCTAAATCTGTCAACCCTGCCCATTTACATGAGCAACACACTGTCTATACCCAGGGCAGCAAAACTGTTCTGACCCAAAACTTGCTGCATAATTTGCAGGATCCAGTGAAAAATTAAAATGTGGGCTTTTCCTGTTCAAAAATTATTACAAATTTGAAGATGATGACAGCAGAGTACTAAATCAAGAATGGGGCCTTTCTAGGTTGGGGGTACAGGTCACAAGCCCATAAGGCTGGCCCTGTTCTTACCATTGATATGCTGCTATATTTTACTGAAGTAAAAATTTAAAATATCTCATTTTCCATGTATAAAATAAATAGGTAGAAACCAGCATGCCTCAGACTTAAGATTTCGATGAAATATTTTGAGTGTAACCTCATTTGGAGTGGATCTTTTTTTTTTTTTTTTTGAGAGGGAGTCTCGCTCTGTCGCCAAGCTGGAGTGCAGTGGCGCGATCTCTGCTCACTGCAACCTCTGCCTGCCAGGTTCAAGCGATTATTCTGCCTCAGCCTCCCAAGTAGCTGGGATGACAGGCATCCACCACCATGCCCAGCTAATTTTTGCATTTTTAGTAGGGACGGGGTTTCACCATGTTGGCCAGGAAGGCCTCGATCTCTTGACTTTGTGATCCACCTGCCTCGACCTCCCAAAGTGCTGGGATTACAGGCGTGAGCCACCGTGCCCGGCCTTGGAGTGGATCTTGGTTATAGGATATCCAAGATCAGGGATCACATTGGATTTACCCAGTGCCTTGTACAGTGCTCGACACATTAAATCATTTAATAAATATGTTAAATGACTGTATTATGGATATGCATATAGTATAACAAGTATGGTATCTATTTACCCTAAAGTGACATTTAAAATTAAATGAAGGACACGCTTTAAGGGCAATTATAACTTTCATTTCAGTACTAAGAGATCAGATGGCAAAATTGCCCCTTAATATCCTGTATACTACATGATATGCGTGTCTGTATACTATGTAACATGTGTGTAGATATAATGTTATGCGTGCACCTGGCTTCTCCAGTTGGTGAATATTTTCTTCTTTTTTTTTTCAGATGAAGCCTCACTCTGTCACTCAGGGTGGAGTGCAATGGCATGATGGCATGATCTCAGCTCACTGCAACCTCTGCCTCCTGGGTTCTAGCAACACTCCTGCCTCGGCCTCCTGAGTAGCTGGGATTATAGGCACATGCCACCACGCCTGGCTAATTTTTGTATTTTTAGTAGAGACAGGGTTTCACCACGTTGGCCAGGCTGATCTTTTACTCCTGACCTCGTGATCCGCCAACCTCGGCCTCCCAAAGTGCTAGGATTACAGGTGTGAGCCACTGTGCCAGGCCAATATATTCTCTTTCTACCCACATCCTGATGCTCTGAGCTTGCCTACCAGTCATAGATAGGTCCTGACTTCCTGCAGCTTCTCTTCACTCGATATCTCTGAGAAGCCTTAAAAGTACTTACTCAGGAATCGAGTGTCCCTTAGGCCATCCTGTTGGTGTAAGTCAAGTCTACTTGTCCTAGGAGTCCCAGAAGGGAAGCTTATGATGGAAGCTCCAGTGCCAGAGGCCATGTGTGGCCATCACTCCACCACCATCCTGTGGTCACACTGTCGCTTTTGACTATGGTGTCACTGCTGCCATTCTCCTCTGGCCCAATGGTTCTCGTATTGTCTGTGACCAGGTCTTTCACAGCAGGCTCCCACACCACAGTGGTTTGGGTCCCAGTGGCACACTCATTGACATCTAGCAGATCACTCAGGGGCTCCCGGGATGAGGGGCATTGGGTCAAAGACGACCACACACAGGACTGGGACCCTCTGGCATTAAGTATGAGAGTCAGGCGATGCTCTCTGTTTACTCCCAGTGTTCCATGTTTCCCTCCCTGGAAGGCAAGAGGCATTGTTTCACACACATCAGTCTAAACCTGAACCCTGTAACAATTCAAGACCTTTCCCAGGGAATCTTGAGCCCCAGGCAAATCAAAGATACATTGGGCTTCTGCTTCTGTGGCCCTGAGTAACCTGTGGTGGTTAGTTACTGAGCCTTAGTTGCCCAGTACACATGAGGGACATCTAGATGTGGAGGCATCCATATTTCTAATGCTGCAGGGACAGTGAAAGGAGTTCTCAGCTGGCATTGTAGCCAACATGAGCTAATATCTGTATTAAATATGTAACTTCCAGAAGCTTCTTTTTTTGGTACCATGCTAACTTGCCCTTGTTTATATTACATAATTTTCCTTAAATTTTTTTTTACTAAGTAACTTTTTCATTTTCAAATATTTTCATGTGAAAATAATGATCTCCGGTGAAACTAGGTGGGCATGATCTCTTATTCTCCAGTCCAGCCAAATCAGGGAGGTACTCAGGCATGAACTCAAGTACAGGCAATTTGTCTTCTGAAATATGATTTATAAACCCTTCAAACACTATAAACCCATTTTAATGAATTGTTTCTTATTTATACAATGCACTTAAAAATTTATCATTAACATTCCATGGAGTCAACATCAGCTTGAGATGGCACCCAAATCACCCTTTTCTGGTATAAATACACAATATATTAAGTTTTATACTGTATAGTTTTAGGTTTTCTTGAGTCTATATATTAATACTATATATGGTTTTATTTTTTCTAAATATGGACTAAATGGAATGATTGCAATAATAAGTTACTAACTGCTCACCCGTAATGTCAATGGTAAAACGTGATTTTCATGGTGCGCTAGGGTGTATGTTTTCTGGTGAGAAAGTTGTATCTAAGAAATGACCTAGAGCTTAGTTGCTTATTTCCAAACTAGATATACCTCAGCAGATGATACACAAGATGACATAGCGGGTCACTTTTCAAGACTGCATCATGAATTTCAAATCTACCACATGAGTTTAAGACCATACATTTGTCTTAGTGAGATGTTCATGTTATTTTGTAAAAGAAAAAAAGGGCTTTGGCATTCTCAAGCTTAAGGCAGCAGAACGTGGTAGAAATAATACTGGTTTGGAACTTGAGTACTCCTGAGAACTAATCCCCAGCAACTACTAACTGTGTTAACTCACTGATCTCCCTGAATCTCTGTTTACTCTTGTGTAAAGTCAAATGTTATTAGGATCAAAGGAGCTAATGCAGAACCCATGGCTCTGGGAACAAGAACATGTGCTGATGGCTGAATAATCAACTTTTCTTCAAACATACTTAAAAGTATTTTCTTCCTATAAGTGTTACTCCACCCTTCCTTATTGGCTGTTAATTATTTCTTCCTAGCCAAGCCATAAACTTTTGGGGCCAGCTCAAGAATACACATGGAGGCCCATATACCATATGTCTAGATGTTTACAAGTTATAAATCAGCCTAATACACTGCTAAATTGAATATATACTGTCTTCTAATTTGACAAATCTACATTTGCAATAGCCTGGAGGGCCAGTATGAATTTGGCATTCTCAGACTCTTTGCATGATGTGGTGGGTGGGGAGAGCTGGCTGCAGCCTCTGGCCCTTGGTCTGTCAGTTTTCTTCTCCAGTTCCCAGCTCCCACCCACGCCATGAAGATCTGCAGGCATTTCCCCCAGTTCACTCTTCCCTGCTTCTTCCACATGTCCCATAAACAGCTATCTCTTGACCATAAATTGAGCCTACCAAGATGAAAACCAGAGAATGGGCACACCCACCCCTCAGGAGAACAGACTAGGGAAAGAGCCACACAGGTCCTGGGTGCAGATAGGGCCACGGAGACAGATAATTATGGGATCCCAGATACCCGGAGTATGGTCTGGATGTGAGGCTGGCGTGGACCAGGCTCCTAGTGGATGTGTTCTTCTGGTTCCATGGACTTTTCATTCTATAGGAAAGGGAAAAGTTGGAGGAAGGCCAAGGTCAGTTCCTTCAAAGCACAGAGCTCAGGGCTGGGACCGTCTTTTCTATATCTAAAGGCAGTGCTTTCCAGATCGACTGTGGGCCTGCACGTATGTGTATGTGTGTGTGTGTGTGTGTGTGTGTGTGTGTGTGTGTGTGTGTATGTGTGTGTATGTGTGTGTATGCTTGTGTGTGGAACACCTCCAAAGGACAAGGTATAGCAAAAGCTATTCTAATCTTCTAACATCAAGTAATATTTATTCTTCTTCCTCCAGCTGCCTCTTAAATGCAGGGGAATTCTATCATCACCTGCTTTTATTATCTTGTTCCGTATTCTTGCTGGATGATTTCATCTATATCCAAGGGTTTAATCATTCTCTATACTCCAGTGATTCCAAACTCTCCACCTCTCACCTCTTTCCTGAGCTTTATACTTACTACTGGATACCTTTGCCTGGATACACAAACGGCCCAGGAAACTACATGTTGAAAACTCAAGTCGTCCTCTCCCTCCGGTTTTTCCTATCCCAATCTGCTCCTCCAGGGCTTCCCTTCTCTCATCCAGTGCTCCATCACCTAATTCACCAATTGCCCTGGCCATAACCCTAGAGTCATTTTTGATTATTTTCTTGACCACATCTCCTCTCCAATTTATCCCCCAGTTTCATGGATTCCAGCTTGTTAGCATTCCTCCAAGCTCTCAGCTCTACTCCTTTTTCAGGGGTCTTATCATTTTTTTGCCTAGATTCCCACGGCTTTCCTTTTCCCCAATCTTTCTTTTACATTCCAATGAGAGTATTCATTTATAAATACTAAGTAGTTGTAAAAGATTGAGGAAGCTTTCTATGTATTGACAGGGGAAAATCTTCAAGATCTATTATTAAGTAGAGAAAAAAGCAAAGTGTAGAACTTGTAGTAGAGTATGTTATGTTTTATGTAAGAAAAAAGGGAAATGAGAAATATATTTATATTTTTGCATTTTTATGCAACTAATGAAAGTGGCTATCTGTTTATTAGGGGCATTTGAGATGAATGTTTTGGGGCAGGAATGAATATGAGATAATTTATTATATGCCTTTTTGATTGTTTTGATTTTTGAAAATGTGAATAATAAATTCAAAAACTGAAATTTCAAAAACTAATCAAAAATTTAAAACATATAAAAAACTATTATATATTAATAATTATTACAAAATTATTACACATTATAGTATATAATATATAACCATAAAACACTTAAGAGTGAAGATGCATATCTAGTCCTGCCATTGCTTTGCTTACAATGTTTCTTAAGTCCACTATTACCTTCAGTACCAAGTGAACACTATTTAGAATGACAGAAATCTTTCCAGGATATGGCCTTTCTCCACTTCTCAGCCACATCACCCCAAATACTAATATATTTCATGTTATTAGAATCAAAGAAGCCCATAGCCATATTGAACGCTATGATTATTCACGTCACATATTATGGTCTGAAATGCCCAAGTGTTTCCACTATTTGGAATTTCCATTTTGCCCAGCTCAGTCTGCCTGCTCACACCAACTGAGTCTTTAAGACTTGGTTCGAAACTTCTTTCCTCTAAGTTGAATTAAGCAGTTCTTTTCTCTACTGCTTTATCACTCTGTAGCTTTCTTTCTAATTGCACTCACCTCTCTGTACCGTAATTATTGACTTACATAACTTGATCTAGACTGTGCACTCATTAAAGATGAAAACTATCATATATTCCTCTTTGTGTCTGCAGCATACAGTGTATAGTCCGCACAGGACTGGATAAATGAATCTATAGATGGAAAAATATATGAAAGAATAAATGAGTGAGTGAGTGAATGAATGGGGAAGAGTATTTACAATGCATTCATCTCCCTTACAGGTGCCTTCCATGCCCCCGATCAAGAACATGAGAGAGTGTTACTCTTTTGCACCTGGTTGTTCAGTGCACCTGACTCACAGAGTCTTGATTTTGGTGCAGCTTCTCCACCTAATCTATGTTGTTGCCAATTCCTCATATCTAAATCAGATTTATCCTTTGAAAGTGAGTTCCAAGTGTTTTCTTTCCTGACCTGAGTAGTTTAGCTTTATATTTCATTCCCCTTCAGCTTTCTGAGAAAGGGTCAATTTCTCAAATGATCTTTCCAAATATTCTCTGGAGAAATTTCTGTTGAGGGAGATTACAAAACTCCAACCTTGGTGTTAAGGTTCAGCCTTGGATGAGAAGACAGAAGAATGAAAAAAAATACAGTGTGGGTTTTCTTCATAAATAACTCTCATGTGTAATGATCAAACACAGTATCTCATTCTCTACCTAAAGCTGCCAAAAAGAAGAGGAGGGCAAATCATCATTTTGGGAATTGAGAGTTCAATTATTCCATAGTTCACAGAACAAGTATCCATCTAAAATTGAGAATTATTTTTTAAGTTTTAAGAATGTATGTTTAAAACTTACTTTTGGAACAAACTTTTTTGGAAAGATATGATGATCTCGCCAAATAATACCAAAAGACTAATTTTGATTCACAAAATCTAAAGTAAAAGAGATCAATAACTAATCTTTTAGGCCAGGTTCTAAGTATCCTAGATTCATAAAGAATAGGCAGGTTAATTTGGAACTTCAAGCAGAATCCAGCCCTGTCATTCGCTTCACAGACAGCAGATCCCTGATGTGAGGCTGCCCAGAGGACCCCATGAAGATGGTTGCTGCTTTGATCTTGGGGTGGAAAGAACCCAAGGAACAAAACCCTGGGCCACTGGCTTGTTTCTCCAAGGATCTGGTTTTATTGGATGAAATTTTCTGTGTTGACGCTATTTCCCTGAAGTGGCCTCTGGGCTCATCGATACCACAAGTTCATAAATACTTGAATATTAAAAGGAATTCTGCTCATGGACTGGACTGAGAAAAATTATCTTCTTGGACCCAACTACTTGAACTCAACTGCTTATTTTTAGCATTTTAGGTGAAGTCTCATGCTTTGTCTACTACTGTTCTGTTGAGAAGTAAAGACATTTGATTAGGCCGTGTTTCCAGTACTGTTTAAAACTGAATTAGAGAATGTGCACTCTGAAAGATGTGTTAGTTTTAGGATTTCCAACGTGTGGCTAAAGCACCCCGAAATTAAATAACTTGTCCAAGGCCAGTAAGTGTTATAACCTTAGAGTTTTGTACGAAGATTTCTGCACTCATTAATGTTGCATCACACACACACACACACACACACACACACACACACACACACACTATATTATACACAGTAGGGATATAGTTTGTTGCCTATTATAAGTTGAGCACAAAATGCTAACTTTATGTTTTTAAATGTCATAGTCCTCAGGAATGTGAAACCCATAGAAAATTTAAGCTTCTATTTTTCTAAAGACTAAAGGATCGTTTAAATAAAGATGTCAGTACCCATGAAAGGTATCAGATAAACAGATAAATAGATGCTCTATTTATTCAATTTATGCACAGAATATCTGTTCAGTTCCTGTTGGCACAGGTCTTTCTGGTAAAGTCAGGGGACTTGAGGCATTTCAGTACTCTGTTGGGAGGATAATATGTGTTTCAATAAAGGAGCTTTCTTTGGGGAGATTTGAACTAAGAAATTAATTCATTTTCAGTAGGATTACTAAGTAGATCTTCTTGGAGCACAGAAGTTTTAATGACAGCTATGACAATACCTTACGTATGACAAGCCTGCTTGTTGCATAACCTTCATGTTTTGCCAACATGGCCTCACCCCTCTCATCTCACATCCTTGGACAGGCACTGAGGTATATCTGTCTGCGTGATTTTTCCTGTGTATACCTTCTTCCGTACTTCAATAAAGTTGGTCTAAGTATTAAACATGGATTTCAATCTGTGATTTATTGATAATTCATCTAGTAGTCCATTATAAACCTCATCTGTAATACTATTTTGGGCCATCTCTTGAGTGGATCCCATAAGAAAACATTTGTTAGCTTTTAACTCTCCAGCAACTTCTGTCAGGTTTGGGCTCCCTGTCCTTGGCTGTGATGTTGCTGCTGCAGGCCAGGATAGCATGGATCAGAAGAGGTGTAAATCTGACAGCCAGAAGTCAAGAGAAAAGGGAAATATACAACCATAATAGGTTTGTTTTGAGGAAAAACAGGAATAGTCATAATGAGTCCCCAAAAGGACATTTACTTAGAAGCAGATTTGAAACCTGGCATGTAGGGAGAGTTCTAGAGTTAAATATAACTTCATCGCACGATCAAAGTATGGATTTATGAGTCCGTTTTGAGAATTACATGAAAAGATTTTCATAAAACACTTATTAAAATATAGAATTATTAGTGTTCTCTATGCATTCCATCGAAGTATTTAGTTCACATACTGTGGTTCTGCAGCATTCTCGTACATAAATACAAAATAAACATACATCTACGCACATTAAGAAGGCATTATTGGTGCTTTATCATAGAAATTTTCTAGTCTTGTTAATATTCAAAAACCTTCTTTTCAACCTTGTGATTATGGGATGATCTTCCATTTAAACTAAAATTGCATCTATGAGGCTCAAGCTATTCTTAAAAATATGATACTGTTCACATAATGTGAGAAGCCTTCATTTAGGACTGAGGACAAAAAACAAGGGGAGAACTTCTTGTAGCAAAAAAATCAAGCAATGTAACAATCTAAGGTAACCTTTTCTCAGTGGTTATCACCACGAGCATTGGTCTGCCCAAGTCCCGAGCATTCTGAAATGAGGAGAAAGGTTGCCAGTGCTCCTAAATGGGAACCTTGCAGAGAAGAGAGTTGGACTAGGAATTGTGAATATCAACCAGCTTTTTGGTGAGCAGCCAATAGCCTTCTTGTTGGAAATGCCCAAGTCTTTCCCAAACCATTTGGCTCACCTCCTGACGTAATTGCATCTGTAAAAGAAATATTTAAATAGGCTGGAGTGATAGTAATGGACGGATTTCAATTACCAGGGCGCATACTGGATTACTTTAAGTGGCATAAATTGGCTGTAAGGCAAACTCACGAATCAGGCTCAGCATAGCTTTCCAATGCAGTATTCTCTCTGAAGGTACCACTATGTGCTCTTAGGTAATGTAAAACAAAGGTTAGGAGTCAGGATGTAATTGGAGCAGATATTCTACTGGGAAACATACAGTATAATTTCGAATGTGGAGTAAGGCCAAAATGGTTGAGCATGCTGAAATAATGATCAAGGGGCTCTAGGTAAGTTTGAAATGATGTAAATAATTTTAAAAATTCATGGAAATGTATATTGAGAAATATTTGGAGAAACCAATTAAAAGCGGTTGGAAAGTTTTAGAGCAAAATATAATATCTTGCGTATCCAGCCAATACAAAGAATTAGAAACTTTGCATTTAAATACTTAAGCAAAATAGAATAGAGCTTAGCACTAAATGTAGTGATACATGTTTTACTGAATAGCTCTCACATCATTGGCTGTGTGTATGCGAAGTCTCCTTATTTGAGTGCTAAGGGATTTAGCTGGATCTGTTTCCAGTCATCAGGATAGCTGGCGCTGTGCAGTTTAGACAACATACTTCTCTTTCCTGGGACTTTACACACTGTCCTCTCCTTTGTATCTTGCCTCTTTGCTTTCTTCTCACACGGATACTCTCCTATTGCGTCTCCTAAACTCACCAGTCCTTCTCCTTCTCCTCCTTCTCCTTTCTAAAACCTTACCTCTGTCCCAAGACTGGCTTCCTCTATGAAAACACCACTTTCTTTTGGCTTACCAGCCAAGGCCTCCCCAGCTGGACTGGCATCTTCCAGACTTTTCCTTATTTCCTTTTTCAAGTTGCCTTATGTTGTACCTACTAAGCTCTTCTGCTACTTGGTCAAGTTGGCCAGGTAACATACACATATTTTATATATGTTTTTTTTTTAAAGTGTCAATCAAGACGACTGCAACCGCCTATACCAGGAAAATAACAATAATTAAAATAAAATGTGATAATGGTACAAAAGTAGGCATATGTGTTGATAGTAAAAGAGGCCAGAAAGGGAACTAGTGAATTTTGAACCATCTTATAGCTAACATTTACAGATCACTTACTGTTTGCCTAACACTAAACTCACTCCTTTCATCCTCTCTGTGACCTGATGGGAATATCATTAGAGGTGAAGGTGCTAAAAGTTGAAGTAATTTTCCCAGACTAGCTTCATCATCCAGAGCTGGAACTAATATTAGATCCAAGCCACTGGGCTCTAGAGCTATATCTTAACCTTTACACTCTACTGCATCTGAAAAATGAAGTTTAATAAAACAGTTGGGAAAGTTATTATTAACTAATAAGCACTTTAGGTATAATTAGCTTTTTGGTATTTTATACCCTAAACTTAAATGAACTAGGAAAAGTGTTACACACTTTTTAAGCCATGGAAAAACACTGGAAACCACAATATAGAATTCATTTCAACTCTGTTAGGAATGATAATTTTCTAACTATTGAACAATAGAAAATGCCATTATCCTCAGCAAACTAACCCGGCAAGAGAAAACCAAATATGGCACGTTCTCACTTATATGTAGTAGCTAAATGATAAGAACACATGGACACATAGAGGGGAACGACACACACTGGGGTCTATGGTAGGGTGGAGGGTGGGAAGACGGAGAGGATCAGGAGAAATAACTAATGGGTACTAGGCTTAATACCTGGATGATGAAATAATCTGTACCCCAAACCCCCATGACACAAGTTTACCTGTGTAACACACTTGCACGTGTACCCTTAAACTCAAAATAAAAGTTAAAAAAAGAAAAAAAGTTACAAGATCACACATTTGTCTATAATTTATCCTTTATACTATTGACTTTTAAACTTTGTTACTATTAAAAACAATAAAACACAACTTTAAAAAGCCAACAGAACAGGAAAGTATTTGTGATAAATATGATTAATGAATTAATACTTCTAATATATAAAATACTGTAATGTTTACAAAAATGCAAAGGTCTCAATCAGCTAAACTGGCAAAAAAGTTTCACACAAGAGAAAACACAAATAACAATAAATAAATTTGTGCTGGTCAGGCCACATTCAGAGTGTTAAAATTATTTAAACTAATTTTGTTATAAAAGCAATATAGAACAGTTAAACATGCTACAAAAACCTACAATGAAGAGACTTGAAAATTTTTCAGAGGAGGAATGAGTGGTGAGGTTACTGAGCAAAGAGGAGCTGGGGGCCTTGGAGAGGAGCAAGCGATGATGCTGAATGATATGTCCAGGTCTGGCTCATGGGGTTGCCTGGCCTGGAGCTTGGAAGAAGGCTGGGAAACTAGAACGAGGCTTATGGCAATAGACCTCAAACTTTGAGGTGTATCAAAATCGTCTGGGAGGTGCATCAAAATCACCTGAGAGCTTAACACCTGGATCGCTAGACCCCACTCCCACAGTTTCTTATTCAGTCAGTTTGGAGCAAGGCGATTGCCCATATTTCTAAGAGGTTCTCCAATGATGCCAGTGTTGCCAGTCTGGGACTCGCACTTTGAAAACTGCTGGCTTACAGAATCATCTGCAGACGTAACAACTGAAGTGTAATAAAAACAATGGAGCAAAGGAAGGGTGGTGGGAGAGATGAGGCAGGGATAAGGAAAGAGGAAAGGATTGAGAGAGACAGACAGGCAGAGAGGAATATAGGGCAAAGTGCTATTCCTCAAAATTTATCATGGCCATTCCCACACCCTGGCCCTGTTTTGTTCCCTTCCCTTCACTGTCAATCATTCTGAATGACTAGTAATCTGCTACAGCTTCTCCCTCTTCCACCTTCACCTCTAACTAGTCCACATTCCTTATCTCCTGCCTTCACCTCTTCACTGCAATTACTCTTTCAAGTCATCGAATCTGCAGATCTGCTGTCAGCTCTGTATCCTTGACACAACAGCAGTGTTTGATAGTTCTGTCCACTTGCTTCTTCCTTGTTTTTCGTGACATACACTAACCTGGTTATATTTCTGAATAGTGAGCACTGAATTGCATTTTTTTTGCAAAAGGCAAAGTAGACTTTACTGTATCAAGTAGAGTGAATGATCCTAATTACCAAGGGAAGAAAAGGTCCATTTCTATATAATAGGTGCAAAAAGGAATATGTTTGGAACTCAGGGTCTTCTCAGAGGCAATCATTAGCACTTTTGATCATTCAGGGGTAAAAGGTAATAGAAGAGAACAGCAACCCAGCAGAGGCAGGAGCACCAATAGCTCAGACTCTTTAGGAAAGAAAGGAAAGATCATCCTACCAAGTAAAGAAGCAAAGAACCAAGAGACACCGAAGTGCTGGCCGATGACAATGGGAGCCTGAACTGGGTCACCAAAGAGGCAACTGAATGGCTTCATGACCAGTTGCACAAACAAGGACTAGAGTTGCTATGCACAGGTTCTTCTGCACTTTATGTATATATTTGCATATATTAAGTTTATTTCCACCGCTGTGCCACACCCACTGCATTATACAAGATGTGTTTTGTTGGAACTATTAAGTTTTGTCTTTCAGTTACAAGAAGTCAAAGGCAAGTGTGACTAGACCCAAGACAAGCCAGTACCTCCCAGAAATGGAGAATGTTACTGAGGAGATTCTTTTGTCTTTTTTTTTTCAGACAGAGTTTCACTCTTGTTGCCCAGGCTGGAGTGTAACGGTGTGATCTCGGCTTACCGCAGCCTCCACCTCCCAGGTTCAAGCGATCCTCCTGCCTCAGCCTCCCAAGTACCTGGGATTACAGGTGCCCACCACCAGGCCGGCTGATTTTTTGTATTTTTAGTAGAGACAGGGTTTCACCATGTTGGCCAGGTTGGGCTCGAACTCCTGACTTCATATGATCCACTCACTCTTGGCCCCCCAAAGTCCTGGGATTACAGGTGTGAGCCACCATGTCTGGCCCTCTTTTTCTTCCTTTATTGGAACAAATTTTAGTTTCTTCTCAAAAAGCCCTTCCTTGACTACTCCATCTAAAGTAGATCCTTATGTATAATACCTATGTGAATTGCCTGTTTGTTTTGTCCATTCTAAGCCTCATCAAAACTTGTAATGGTTTTCCTTCTTTAGCTGTTTATTATTCTTTATTTGACTATCCCACCAATAGGGAAGCTTCAGAAACAGTGCCTGTGTCAAATGTACATATTCACATGTAGCACAGTGCCTGACACACAGTAGGTAACTAATACTGTGGATCGAATGAATAAATTGGCACTAGTAGGAATGGTGGGCAAGAGGCTAGTTCAGAAGGGTTTCGGGTCCCTCAGTTCTCTACACAGCAGCCTCTTAAATATGATTGGAAAACCAAATGCTTCAAAGTCACAATAGCAGTTTGGAGTAAAGCTTTTAGAATAAATTCTTCTAAGGTTCTCCAGAATCCATTTGTGTTGTACCAGAGGACATAGTATATTCTACCTCATTTGATCAATGAAGACAGTAACATTCTATTTTTGTCATTTAATACATATTTATTGGGTATCTGTGGTTTGCCATGCACTGGGCACACTGCAGTGAACAAGCTTGACAAAGCCTTGTGCTTATGAAGCCAACATTGTAGTGGGGAGGATGCAGGCAAAATATTGATCAACAAAGAAATAAATGGGATAATTACAGCTAGTGAAATGTGCTCTTAAAAAATTAAAACAAATTGCTATAGTGGACAGTGCCCACAAAGTTTCTCTAACTTTGTGTTAGGGAAATCAGGAAGGTTTCTCCAAGGAGGTGATTTTTGAGCTGAGATCTGAATAGTACAAAGAAACAAATCAGGTGAAAACAAAGCCTTCCAGCAACAAGGAGGTCAGTGTGGCCAGTGAAGGGGACATGGAAAGTGATGGGGACAGAAGGATATACAGAACCATGTCACATGGGGCCTTGAAGGCTGATATAGTCTGGATGTTTTATCTTCTCCAAATCTCATGTTGAAATTTGATCTCCAGTGTTGGAGTTGGGGCCTAATGGCAGGTGTTTGGGTCATGGTGGCGGATCCTTCATGAATGACTTGTTGCTGTTCTTGCAGTAATGAGTTCTCATTCTATGTGTTCATGTAAGAGCTGGTTGTTTAAAAGAGCCTCATACCCCTTCCCTTTCTCTCTTGCTCCCTCTCCTGCCATGTGCCATGCTGGCTCCCCTTCACCTTCCACCATGACTGGAAGCTCCCTGAGGCCTCACCAGATGCAGATTCCTGTATTTCCTGTACAACCTGCAGAACTGTGAGTCAAAATAAAACTCTTTTTTTATAAATTACCCAGTCTCAGGTATTCCTTTTTAGCAATGCAAATGAACTAATGCAGAGGCCATGGTAACATGTTTGGAATGTAGTCTTAATACGATTTTTAAAAATCTACTGGAGAATTTTAAACAGTAAGTGATATGGTCTATTTTACATTTTAGCATAATCGTTCCATAAAGATGTTAAAGATGGTTGATTGCTCATGTGTGTTTTTTCTTCCTCTTATTCCAAAGACTGTGCTGAAATAAGAGCAAAGGAATAAAAAAAGGCATAAACCTTTAAGAACGATGAGGGAGGTGAGGAGATAGTAGGAGCTATCATGTATTTTTTTGAAAATGGAAATAGATGGACAGAGGAATGAAGAGTGAGCCAATTCTTACTGTCCAAGACTTGAAGGCATGAGGTATCATGCAGAGCAGGATGGGTGAGCGTCTGAAAATAGGGATTGGATGACAGTTTGTACATGAAACTGTTAGTCTCCAGATGCCTGTGCCCATCAGGCATTGAGATGAAGTCCTCTATGGCAAGAAAATGAGCATGTATTCTATGGAGCATTTGGCTTTAAGTGGCTAGGGAACCAGGGCACATGGTAGAATGAAGGGTGGGTGTGTGCAGCTTGGGGATGAAAACAGAAGTTTAATCAAGAGCTTTCACACTGAGTAGGGAAATTCCCAGACCCCATATACCTGCCTGTTGTGTGAATATTGGTCCATACTCCACAGGAAAGAGACTTGGGGAAATTCTGCTCAGATGAAACTGAAAAGTCCCAGAGAGCACATTTTTACATAATTCCCAGACTGTGTGGCTTACAGTGAAGCCACCACTTGGCCAGTCTTGATTGTGGACTAGATCTGGTTTCCAAGCACCATTCAATGTAAACAAGGAGATAAGAATCATCAGACATTTGAGAGAAACCTCCAATATAAAAAAGAGAGCTCAAAGCAAATAGAAAAAAACTTCTAAGGGAAACAGAAATAAACCAAAGAACAACATAATAATTTGTAAAAATTGTTAATACCATTAGAGAGATAGGATATTGCATACCTAATACAAGATCAGGAAACTGTAAGAAAGGAACCGAAAAAGAAAGAAAGTAGTGATGAAATAAGAAGTACAAGAAAGGTGATAGACGAGGTCAGGAGATCGAGACCATCCTGGCTAACACAATGAAACCCCGTCTCCACTAAAAATACAAAAAAAATTAGCCGGGCGTGGTGGCGGCGCCTGTAGTCCCAGCTACTCGGGAGGCTGAGGCAGGAGAATGGCGGGAACCCGGGAGGCGGAGCTTGCAGTGAGCCGAGATCGCACCACTGCACTCCAGCCTGGGCGACAGAGCGAGACTCTGCCTGAAAAAAAAAAAAAAAAAAAAAGAAAGGTGATAGAAAATAATGTTGAAGAAATCTTTCAAAAAGTTTAACAAAAAACAAAATGATCACGAAAAGAAGAAAAAAGACAAGACTTGTAGGACCAGAGTTTTTAACATTTAATTCATTTATTACAGAGAACTAAGAGAGAAAAAGATAGTACGAAAAAAATTATACAAGAACATTTCCCCCATTAGAGGATGTGAATCTTCAGATTGAATAGTTTTACAGAATTTCCAAGAGAATGAATACAAAAGACCCATGCAAGACACACCATAATGAAATATAAGAGCATCATGAGAGGCTTTTAGAAACTTTCAGATAGGAAAAGATGGGTTACGAAGGAATAAGATTTAACATACCATTTGACTTGCCAATACTAATGTCACTGAGAAAAGGAAATGAGGAATGCTTACAAAGTACCAAGGAAAATATTTTCTGCCTAGGATTTTATGCCCAGCCAAATTATCTCAAGTTTAAGGGTAAATTAAAATTATTTTCAGACATTTAAGTCATCATATGAGGACCCAAAAAATTACGTCCACAAACGAAACACAAAAATACGTAAAAAAGGAAACTACTTAGCTCTGGAGTGAAAAACTAACAATTTAAATGAACAAAATAAGTCTCTGATAAATTATTTAGTAATAAAATAGTAACATTATTCTGAAATAAATAGAGAAGGGGGGAAGGGTGGTATAAGAGAGCTAAGTCTTCACCAACCATAAAAGGCAGCCAATGAATAATACTGAAAATTCATAAATCAAGAAATAGTATTTTATTCATATTATTTAGCAATGTGTAAGTAAACACCAGAAGAAACATGAAAATAAAGGGAAGTGAGTTGTTTTTCAATACTTCACATAGTGTACGTTCATGTATCATAGTTTTTCAATACATCATATATTTTCAAATTTTGCATACATATCACTTTCACCAAAAAGAAACAAAACTTGAGACAAAAGTTTCTTGTTGCAGGGAGGACACTAGATTGCAGGGAGACAAGAATAGAAATAGGTAGTGATTTTTGCAGTTCAGCTGAGAGATGGCAGTGGCTTGGATCAAGTGGTAGTGGTAGAGAGAGAAAGAAGTGGACAGATTCAGAGCATGGTATGGAGTTGACATAATTTACTGAAGTATTGGCTGTGAGTATGAGGAAAAGAGAATCTTCAAGAGTGACATATAGGATATTAGATGGTGGTACCACTTGTGAAGATAAATATGCCTAAATAAAATCTGAGTTGGGAAATCATCAATCAAGATTTCTATTTAGTACGTGTTAAGTTTGACATTCCCATCAAAGACGGGTGTCAGGGAAAGAGTTTGATGGTGTCGTGGGTTGAACCGTACCCCTCTTGCCTGTCCCAAAAGATGTTGCAGACCTAATCTCCTGAAATAGGGTCTTTGCAGTTGATGAAGTTAAGATGTGGTTTTTAGGGTGGGCCCTAGTATATGAATGTGTCCTTGTACAAAGGTAACATTTGGGCAGAGGTAGACACACAAAGAAGGAATTGGAAGTGAAGACACAGGGAAAACACGATCTACAAGCCACGGAATGCCCGAAGCTGTAAGAAGACAGCAAAGAGGAATGGGCTAGATTGTGCCTCACAGCCCTTGGAAGGAACCAACCTTGCCAACACCTTAATTTCAGACTCCTGACCTTCAGAATTGTGAAACAATAAATTTTACATCGTTTAAGCTACTTGGTTTGTGGTACTTTGCCAAGGCAGCCCCATGAAACCAGTACAGGATAGAGATACATGTGGAGATGTCAGAAGAGGAAACAGTGGAGTTATACATTTTGGAATCTCATGCATGTAAGTTGCATTTAGAGCCATGTGACTGGAGGAAATCACCTCAGTAGTGAGAAAAGAAGAAGAGGATAAGGTTCAGGAATCAGAATGGAGACTAGAAAACTCCCATGTTTAGAGACTTAGTAGAGGGGGCAAACTCACCAAAGGAGAATGGGAGAACGATGGCCAGAGAGGTGGAAAGAAACTGGGAGAGTATGGCATCATGGTGATCAACAAAGTAAGGCTTTTTTTTTAAAAAAAAAAAAAAAAAAAAAAAGAAGGAGTGGATAGCTGCCAAGAAGATAAGCAAGATGATAAGCAAGATGAAGTGAAGAGGGCTGGCTGCTTTTGGAAACGTGAGACTCCTTATTGACTTGAGAACCCCACATTCTTCTGTTCCAAAGGGGCTCAAGATAGAATTGCAGGAGAAGGAGGTGAGGACCATAATATATAGAAAGCTCATAAGATGATTTGTTCTGAAGGAGATCAGAAAACCAAGTGAGAGCTAGAAGAAGATATGGGTCCAAGAGGCAGTTTTAAAAGATGGAGGACACTGATGTTGGATGTGTTACCAAAACACCAGGGGTTTGGTCTAGGTCTTGCTGCTCGCTGCATGGAAAACCAGTCACTGAGACGACCAAGGAAGAAGGCTTTAATTGGGTGCTGCAGTCAAAGAAATAGGAACTCAGTCTCAAATCCATCTCCCTGACTGACTAAAACTATAGCAGGCAAGAAATATAGCAATGTGTAAGAAAACAGGAACTAGGAAGGGACAAGGAGGCATCTGGTGCCCTGACCTGATGAGTTTCAGTTCTTTAATACTTTTTTTGAGAGGCCTGAAGGTCCTTTCCTGAGAAAGAACTCAGATAAAACAAACGCAGTCCTAAGTGAGCCAAAATCCTCAGTAAAAGAAGGTAAGTGATCAGGGGAGGTTCGTAACAACATCAAAAAGAAAAGGGGGGTGTGTTGTCTGGTGTCATGAAAGTCAGAAGGGTGAGGGCTTTTGAAGGAAGAAGGAAAATAAAATGACTTAAAACCACCACTCTGGTCCAGTTTCAGGCTTTTGGGTACCAAGATGAATGAGGATAAACAGCCTCCTCCTTAGAAGGTTGCAGAGATCACTGTGACCTGTGCACAGAACCCCTCAGTTCTACTGGCCCCTCCCAGGGTGGCTATGGGCCTTCTACATTTCTCATTTTTACTGCCATCGCCCCAGGTATTTTGTAGTTTATTTATTTTCTTTTCATTAAGGGTGCTCTCCAAAATGTATGTTTCAGGACTCCAAAAACCCTGGATTCACCCTTACTTGAAGGGCTGGATGGGGTGGGAGTGCTGATAGTTTCAATAACTTACACTTACAGTCAAGAGAGCTTTCAGAGGAAAGGTTGACAAGTAGGGAATTTGCCAATGGTGCATAGTGAGATTTAGAATCTACTAAAAAGACAGAGTCAACTTCCCAGAGGACATATATTCTGCAGAAAAAAAGTTGGAACCCAGATCTTTGAGACTCCCCTTTGGAACTTCTGTTTTGAAGCAAGGCATGCCACCTCTGTCACTTCTTTTGAGAATGGCACTTCCCTGGCCCACCAGTTGAATGGCTTGATTCAAAAAGATAAAAATAAACCATTGATAGTTTCATGTCTTGGTGTATGCAAAGATTTTTTTTTTTTTTTTTTTTTTTTTTTTTTTTTTTACGTAGGGCAAAGTGCTAATTTAAAGGGGAACAATAATAAAATTGATCTACATTAAAATTAATAACTGCTCATCAAAAGACACCATTTAGGAGAGTAAAAAAGCATGCCACAGACTGGGAGAAGATACTCCTTGCAATATTATGCTGACAAAGGACTTGTATGAAGAACAGAAAAAAACTGCAATCAAAATATGATTTTTGTTGAGTTTCATTCCAGTCCTTGCCTGATACATATGTTTTCATTTTATTACTGTGTTTCTGCTTTGTTTCACAGAAACAGGATCACTCTGTACATGTTGGTTTGTACCCTTTCTCTCCCCCGCCTCTGTTTAGTTGTGTATTACAAATAATTGGATCTTAGCACTGTAAGACACAGATGATATCCTTTAGTCTAAACATTTCTTGCAGGGTCCTGGAGCAGCAAAGTGACTTGTCCAGGCTTGTGTAATTGAATGATACCAGGGGAGCACTGTGTCCTGGCCCTCGTCCACTCTCCTCATCCAGGGAGAGAAAGTCTTATAGAGGGCCCGAGTTTATCCTTTGCTCTCCCTCTGGGTTGTACCCAGTTGGGTGCCAACCTTTAGAAAAAAATATTTGTAAAGGTAGGTTCCATGATTTCCTTTACTAGCTCATTTTTGGGGGTGTCCAGATTCCTGTAGGGAGGAAATTTTGATGAATTATAATATTCCTGTGTCCCCAGGATAAAAAGGAAAAACTCTTCAGGAGCAAGAAGGAAGAGAAACATTCACTGCTAAGAAGGGCTCAGGTTGCAAACTCCTCTTGCTTATTTATTGAGGTTAAAAGTTAAACTGGATTAGGACAATCATATTTTTCTGACACATTGAATTGCTTCTTAAGAAAACATATTTAGCTTTTTTTTTTTTTTCATGAATCATTTCAGTCGAAGAGCCAGGAGTTCAGTTCATATGCTGGGTAGAAGCACTGAAGGCCCCTTTGTGAAGGACTTAGCTAGCTTACATGTATTTATTTGGCTCATTTTGTTTTTCTCCCTGGGTTAAATTTTGACTTAAATATTTGTATGTGGAGCAGGAGGTAAGGCAGTCAGGCTCATTTTTGTGATTTTCCACAGATAAAATTAGCACTAAATTTATGGGCATAGTGGCATTGTTCTGCAAGCTGTGGCCTGGAAGGTTTTCGTGTGGTTGTCACCATTTCCTTCTCTCCCAGTTTCCTCCAACTGTGCTTTCTCTTGGTTCCCAAGAACTGGCTCACTTTGTGCTGGTGAGTGAGATGAAATAGGGCTGAGAAGCAAATCAAGAGCTGCCCACCTTCAGAAAAGCAACATCCTGATACTAAGAAATCTCCCCCACAAATAGAGTGCCAGTCTGCAAAGCCTCTTCATGCCATGACATATGTGACCCCTCATTCCAAGTGATCATTCTGTCTGCAGAGGTCCACACAGCCACCGGATGTAGGGATTTCCCATTGACTTTGTCAATGTCTGGAAGTTTCAAGTACAGAGCACATTTTCCATTTAGATTTTCATTAGAATTTAAGTAAGGCTGGTTTTTGATCCATGGATTACATTTCACATCCACCTATCGAAAATGGCCAGAAATTACTTACCAGGACATCTTCTCCTTTATAATGGGAAAATGAAGGGGGGCAGGAAAATTCCTTTATTGTTTTCTCTTGATTATAATAATTTAGAAAATGTAGACAAATATAAAGGAGAAAGTACAAATTTTTTGTAATCTCACCACTGAAAAATAATGTTGATATAATTTTGGTTTGTATTTTTTTAAAAAATGAGATCCTACTATAAATATTCTCTCTGTGACTAGCTTTTTCAGTTACATGTATATTGGTCTTTTTGTATGTCAATAAAAATAAATTTGCATTCTTACCAAATGAAGGATATTCCATATATAAATGTACCATTTGTATTTAATTAATTCAGCATTGGTTGACAGTTGGACTCTTCCCAGTTTTCACCAAGTGGTCAATCCTTGTGGTGAAAATCTTTATCATATCCTGTGCTCTCTTCCACCCATTACTGAGAAATAATTCTTAGGAGGGGAATTTCCATGTCAAATGATTTGTATGCCGCTAAGGCTTTTAATACATGTTACCGTATTTCTTTATAGGAAATTTGCACTGACTTAGACTGTCACCAACAAATGCACAGAAGTGACTTGTTGCCTTCATCTTCATCAGTTGTAGGCATGATCACTCTAAAAACCCTTTCTTAGTCTACTGGGTGAAAGTGCTCTATCCCGTTATTATATATTAATTTGAATTTATTTATCAGTGAGATAGAATATCTTATTTTCTACTTGGCTGTGTTATGATGTAAATTCTCTTTTCAAGTCTTTGTCATTTTTTTTCTATGGGAGATGATTTTAAAAATTGATTTGTGAGAACTCATGTATTAATTGTAGTAATCTTTTGTCTATCAAGTATTTTACATATTCTGTTTCTAGTTTTGTGAATAGTTTAGTGGGTTTTGCGCTACAGAAAATGTCATTCGCATGTAGTTAAATCTAAAATGTTTTTCATAATGATTTCTGCCTTTGGGTGCCATGCTCAGAAATTCTTCTAAACCAGTTTTTTAAAGTAAATACACAAATAGGCACAAGCCTCCTTGTGAACATGAATAGATTAGTGACAGAAGGGTCTTCAGATTACTAGAAGGCTTCAGGCTGAACGTTTTTTAAATATAGAATTTACAGAAGTTTTTACTCATGGAAATTTACTGATGGTAAGTCTATGAAAGACAAATCTGTGATTCACAATTATGGATTTGTAACTGTGATTATAATTATAATTTGTAATTTGTGATTATAATTTCTTAGGAATTATTATATTTAAAATAATCTTTGCTCTAGCATTGGCATTGAAAGCCATCTATTCTTTCTATCAGTCTTTATTTATGCCAAGATATCCATTTTGTTTTTCCTGTGAGTAATAAGTTCAATAGAGGTAAAGTTGAGTAAATAAATAATATTGAGAAGCACAATGCTTACAGTTCTATTTAAAGTGGTATAGTGTCATCATAACAAAAATTAGTACATTTATACTTCATAAACTAATGATGTTCAAATTATCTTAAGTATTATTTTCATAACTTACTAGGGTTACAAAAAGTAATAGATATGATTTTCCTTACAAGCTACAATTAATCCAGAAATCTCAGTTTTTAACCAGCAGAAGGCATAATCACAGTTTATCTCTTTCTTGAAAATATTATAAATGATGTAGTTAATTGAGAAGAAGAGGGGAGAATAGAGGAGAGAAGAGACATAATAAGACAGACAGGAAGAACAGTAGAGACACTGGTATTTTCCATGTGGCCTCATTCTTTAATTCTATGCAATGAATTCATCTCCAGGGTACAGGACATCAGCATTCAAAATGTTCAAAATGAGCTAGGTGTTAAACTCTGACAGCAATTCTGAAAAAATTTGCATAATATTTAGATTAAAAAAATCGTTTTAGGCCAGGCGCAGTGGCTCACGCCTTTAATCTCAGCATTTTGCAAGGCCAAGGCAGGTGGATCACCTGAGGTCAGGAGTTCGAGACCAGCCTGGCAAACGTGGAGAAATCTCGTCTCTACTAAAAATACAAAAATTAGCTGGGCACAGTGGCAGGTGCCTGTAATCCCAGCTACTTGGAAGGCTGAGGTAGGAGAATCATTTGAACCTGGGAGGCAGAGGTTGCAGTGAGCCGAGATTACACCATTGCACTCCAGCCTGGGCAACAGAGTGAGAGTCCATCTCAAAAAAAAAAATCATTTTCTAGTCAACCAAAATAAGATCCTTTTATCTTCCTTATCAGTTTTGGAAGGAGCTTCCAAACCATCGAGGGCACAGCGTAAGTACACTTGATGTCAGAGTTATCCATCCTGCCCTGACCATCCATTACTGCCCGCCAGCGACCCTGCCCATCAGTGATTATGCCTACCCCTGCCCTTACCCACCAGTGATCCTGCCCATTAGTGACTGCCCACCAGTGACTCTGCCCACCAGTGACCCTGCCCAGCAGTGACTGCCCACCAGTGACCCTGCCCACCAGTGGCCCAGCACAGGTTTCCATTTGCTTTGGTCGTCTTTCAGTCCTGCAAATCTTTCTTCCTTTCTCTCTTTTGCTGTATTATGATCCATTAATAAAATTCCACTAGAAAATTTCCTGTGAAAACATTTCATAGTTTCGGTGCCAATCTGTGTAATTTATTCAGCTTGCAGATAAAATATTCAGTATCTTCTGCTACATTGCATATAACCTGGGTTCCAAGTCAGAGGCATATTAAAATTGTGATTATAATTATAATTTGTAATTTGTGATTATAATTTCTTAGGAATTATTAGATTTAAAATAATCTTTGCTCTAGGAAAAATTAAGTGTAAAATGCTGTATGTAGGATGAATGTATTTATTATCCAAACTTAGAAAGTGAAGGGATGGAAAGGACTATCAATAAGTAAGCCAAAATAACAGAAATAAACCGGAAGTGTCCCAGGCAAGCTAGGGCATAGGATTCCCTTGTTTGGAAAAATATTTTAAAATACCATGTGTGGATATTGTCATCACTGAGTACAAACTGCTTCTGAGATTGCCTGTTTGAATGGATCCATTTTAAAGGCTCTGATATCTTAAGGAAGGAGGAGATAATAGATGCTATATGCAACTCTATTATCTGGCGATCTTTCATTGAATTATAGGCTTCCTAAGACATCATCATTTCTTTTACCTTTTTTTTTCAAAATATTAAGGAATAAGCAACTTAAGAAAATGGCAGATGTGTAGAAAGATACCTCCACTGTAAAGGCTTTTAAAGTCTGTGTTTATGCTTTCTTCAATTGTGTGTTTGCTTATTATTTATGATTGTGAAATATTTGTAAGTATTTGGATGTTGACTCACTGAATTAGAATGTAGTTTGTATATGGTAAATACAAAAAGCAGTAATAACTACAGAGCACTATTAATAAGCAGAAATAATAATAGTTATTCCACATATATTATCTTTAATCTTTATAAAAACCTTGTAATGTACCATTAGCCCCATTGTATAGAGAAGAAAGTGAGGTTCCCTAGCTTGATGAAGGCCCCAAAGTTGAGACTAAACAGGCCAAAACCCACGATCTTCACTACACGTTGTCTTTTTCTTAAGAAATACCTTGAGATTGTCCTTGTCTAATGTGCATCTTCATCTCAAATTTTTTCTGGAATGATTAAAGACCTATAATTACAGTATAATATTATGTACCTTTCCTAGCAAAAATAAATCTGTTATTTATGTTGTCTGTGGAGTGGATTTCCTAGTCTACCTGCTATACCAGCTTTACCAACATGTTTAACCAAACAAAATTATAACAGCCTTCTACAACTGATGGTTGTATGCCAGAGACAGGAGTGACATTATTTACTTAATTGCAGCAGTTTTGGAGGTTATAGTGGACTAAAATGAATAGTTTTTTTCCTAAAACACACTGCATCTCTGCTCGTTCCATTTCCCATAATGGCTATCTGACTTGGGAGCCAGTGTCACCCACTTCTTACATATTCTGGTCTACTGTACCTCACAGCCACAGCATCTTCCCAAGCCCTATTTAGATAACAAGTAGTAACAGGCCCTTGATGACTGTGGAAATTGTTCATAGGAACACAGGTCTAATGAGTGGTAATGACACACGGGTGAGCATAAACATCATGCCACTGATTTTACGTAACAACAATAACCTCACTCACGAAACCTGCCTCAGTGTGTTTGTATCCAGGAGGCAAGCCAAATCAGTCTCCTACAAGATCTGAGGTCCAGGAATATTGGGAACAGTGGTGCTGAAAATCCTGGCAACCGTTATCTCTATTCCCATCAAGACGGACCTATAATCCACCTGCTACTACATTCAAGAGTCACTCTGAAGTAAAGGGGTATGTTCTTGGCTTTAAAGCATTTGCAATCTACCTGAAAGCAAAAGTGACCTTTTTCCAGTTGCTTTCTTTCCACATCCTATGAAATTTAGCATGCTGGATTGAAGCATTTCTTAGAATGGGTTCCAGTTGTATTTCTCTTTCTAATTTGATCTTCTCCTCTGCCTATCACATCAAACATATCAATATTCTCCTGATCCTAAAAAACAAAACAAAACAATCAAAAATCATAATAAAAATTTCACATTCCTTTAACAATGCCTCCACTCAAATTCTTGCCTTATATCCAGCTTTCTATTTTCAGTTTTACAGACGGGGTCGTGCTCTAACCTCGAATGCCTGGGTTCAAGTGATCCTCCCACCTTAGCCTCCGGAATAGTTGGAACTATAGGCATGAGCCACCACACCTGACCTTCAGCTTTTTATTGATGTTGTCATACATTTTTAATACTTCCTCTTTTATTTAAAAATAGTTTTAAGGAATTTTTACTTTATTATGGAACAACCCCAGCCTTTTAGAAAATGTGCAAGTATAGTATAGAGGACTTTTTCTCCCAGAACTACTTGAGAGTAAATTACCAACATTACCCTTAAATATTTATTATTTGGGAAAGAGACCTCAATGATGTTTCATCTTCGTCTTTCTCAGTGTAAGAAACCACACTGCTGTATTCATAGCTCTGCATTTGGAACTGTCGAGCCCTAGGTGTGTATATCTTAACTTTACTAGGCAATGCCCAAGTGTTCTCCAAAGTGACTCTCAGACTTCCTGAAACAGTCTTGTGGCCTCCACTTTTCTCATCAACAAATCTTTCTTAAACTCCAAATCGTGGCCTGTGTTCCTGCCCCTGTACAGGAAGGGTCCCTGTGAAGATCATATCAGACTCCTTACTGTCCACAATAAAGTGCTCTTATTGTCTATCCTCATCCTCCTTGTTTTTTTTTTTATAGTACTTGACATTTTTATTACCATCCCGTACTTTTTGAAACTCTGTTCTTTTAATTAGTTTCATTCACTTGTCTGTTCAATTAATGAATAAAAATGCTATTGGTTGAACACCTGTTATGATTCAAGCATTGTATATTCAATGGTGAATAAAACAGAGAAACTCTCTGCTTTTTGGAACTAACATCAAACTGAATTAATTTTCCTAAACCACAGATCAGATCATGTTATCAAATACTTTTAATACCTTCTTCTAACTTAAGAAAAATCCTTTATAATCCTTCATTCTGCATCCTCCTAAAATGATAATATCCTACCAGCCTTGCCCTCTGTTACTATCATACCTGACATCAATGAATTCTAAACAGTGGGCCAAGACCTCTGCCTGGGAGAACCAACTTAGTATGACAATGGAGCCATGAATCAATGTATATCTCAGTAGTAGACTGACTAAGTAATAGGCCTTGTACATCTAATCTCGATATTGTTCAAATGTATATAGATGTTGCTGTAAATTTATTCCAAAGTGAATTCAGAGTAACTTTGGAAGTCATACATTGATTTCTATGAAATACTGCTGAAAGTATGATATCATTTCGGGGTGGGGTGGAATGCAAACCTTTTTGATATTTACAAGTGGACCTAAGTTATAAAGTCTTAATTCTAACAAATCTGGACTTCCTTCTTCTTCTTTCTTTCTTTCGTTTGTTTAATTTTATTATTAATTAATTAATTAATTTATTTATTTATTTTTTACAGAGTCTTGCTCTGTCACCCAGGCTGGAGTGCAGTGGTGCGATCTCGGCTCACTGCAAACTCTGCCTCCTGGGTTCAAGCAATTCTCCTGCCTCAGCCTCCCAGGTAGCTGGGATTACAGGCATGCGCCACCTCACCTGGCCAATTTTTGTATTTTTAGTAGAGACAGGGTTTCCCCATGTTGGCTAGACTGGTCTCGAACTCCTGACCTCAAGTGATCCACCCGCCTTGGCCTCCCAAAGTGCTGGGATTATAGGCATGAACCACGGCACCTTGCCCAAATGTGGACATTATTTTCCCCCTCACTATCCTGCCTCTAAGACTCTGTTAAAGCTGATTATTCTGTGATGTTAGCTTCACCTGCAAGAATCCTGTCCAAGGTTCAGTTTTTATTTCAGAAATATCCTCCTCCAAAGTGTCCATTCATGTTGTAATCTCTTCCCGTACTATCCTTCCCCATGGTTGTCCCAGTCCTATGTGTAAAAGACTATGTTTTCCTTGTCTTTCTATCCCCTGAAACACCTAGCATAGTGCTGGCACATACGAGCAGAAAAATTATTGTAAAATCGACATAAAGATTGTCCATGAATAATCATCATCAACAAGTGTATAACATAATTACAGTCACCTATATTACAGCCAATAAAAGTTAAGTAATATATTTCAAGTAATGTTTACTTTATTGGAAAAAATGCGTAAATTCATTATTAGGATACGTTAGGGCTTTTAGAACTCTAGAATTCACTCTGCTTTTAAATTATTTTCAGCCCTTACACCTAATGCAGAAGAAGGGAAGGTGAATTATGTCATGCTTATTCCAGATGGAAAATAAATTTCCTTTTCCAGATTATTAATAAAATAATATTCTTCCCCCAAACAATGTTGCCTGATTAACATATTTCTATGAAGGGCTAATCTGTGAAAGTTGAGGCAGGAGCTCAGACTTGGCACTGTGTTGTAACAGAAATCTTGTTATTTACTGTACAACTTTGATAGATCTTTAAGTTATTATCAGGGACAAAGACCCTAACACGTTCATCTCTGTATTCTCTACTCCTGGAGAAGCCACACAGCTTCGCAGAGAATATGTGTTTAAAGCATCTATTAGGGGAATACACACATGAATCTGCTAGAGGAAAAGCCCTTCCTGACCTGGATGTTGGGTCTAGTTAAGTAAAACAGACCCCTGTGAAATAATGACTTACAGTCAAGGCCTAATAGGTAAGACAGGCCTTCATTTCTACTTATCTAAGAGAGAAGCATGTGGCTTTTCTTCTGTCTTGTTAAAAGTATCTGATAAATCTTTTCTCTATTCACAGAGAATTGTAACGAATTTTTATCAAACAAAGATACATACCTTTGTTGTGTAACCAGCATTCATTCAAATTATCCAGCACTTTCAGATCTGTTATGGTTATGAAGGTGTACATCTGAGAATAGAAAACTGCAAAGCAATCCTTGGAAAGTGGTATGGTCTGAATGTGTGTGTACCCCCCAGAATTCATATGTTGAAACCTAATCACCAATGTGATGGCATTAGGAGGCGGGACCTTTGGGAGGTGATTAGGTCACGTGGGTAGAGACCTCATGAATGGGATGAGTACCCTGCTAAGGGGCTGAAAGGACTGGAGTTCTCCCCTTTCCACCTTGTGAGGACACAGTGGGAGGGTACCATGTATGAAGCAGGAGATGGTGGCTCACCAGACCCAGATCTGCTAGAGTTTTGTCTTGGACTTCTCAGTTTTTAGAACTGTGAGACAAAATTTCTGTTGTTTATAAAGTACTCAATTCATGATATTTTGTTATAGCAACCCAAACAGACTAAGACGGAGACCTTCCAGAATTTCTGAATATTATTTTGGTCTGTATATATAGATCAAGGAAAACCGGTAAAGGGAAGTTCAGAAATTGATTTTTTTTCTTGCTTTTTATGATTCATGTATGTTAGAAGATAGGTTCTTATCAGTTAACATTCAGCAGATCACTTCTCTGTCAGTTTAGAGAATAGTAATTGTGACTTTAACTGGCAAATCATCTCAAAATTGTAAGTGATACTTCTTCAGAAAGAACAAGCTCTTCTTGTCACAGTGCTAATAGTGTACTGAAGTAACATCATGAGGCCCAAATAAGAGACGCTTTTCATGGCAGGGTGTAGAAAGGCAAGGACTGATGTTCCTGACGCAACTGTGATCCTGATTCAAGGCAGCTTGGTGGACACATGATTAGCCCCACTTCCCATAGCGGAGCTAGGAGCAGGATTTAGGGAACCTAGAAGAGAGAGATGGGACTACTGTCAGAATGACGGCCATACAGATTTGGAAATGAACACCTCATGGCAGTAGGATTAGGAAATATTCCTTAAGGTCAATTGATTCTATCATCAGACAAGCTATTTTTAAAAGTGTTTTTTAAAACCTCCATATAGTCTTACTGGGGCGCGGTGCTTATTTCTTCCTTCCTTTATCTTGGCAGAACATCCCTATAATAGATTTCCTACAAGGAAGTGCCAAATTCTAATATCAAACAGTTATACTCGGAGCAAATAAAATTATTCCACATTCCCCTTTGCAGACCAATCATTGTTACTATAACCCATTATATTTGTAAGAATGTACCCAATTTCTTGATCACTTGTACGCATTTGAACATACACATACACACACACACACACACACACACACACACACGTATGTATTTTGAGATATGGACTCGTTTTGTTGCCCAGGCTGAAGTGCAGTGGCGTGGTCATGGCTCACTGTAGCTTCTGCCTCCCGGGATCAGGTGATCCTCCCACCTCAGAACCCAAGTAGCTGAAACTACAGGCACTTGCCACCACACTCAACCATGTTTTTTATATTTTGTAGAGACGGGGGTCTCCCTGTGTTGCCCAGGCTGCTCTTGAACTCTTTGAGCTGAAGCAATCCTCCCTCCTCAGTCTCCCAAAGTGCTGAAATGACAGGTGTGAGCCATCGCACCTGGCCTAAACCTACATTTTGAAAGATCTTCATTTAGTAAAAATCCAACCAAAGGAGTGAGTAAAGCGTGACAGTAAATGAGACAACAAATAGACACACTTCAAAGGTTACTAGACCTTAACAGAAATGAGAATATTTCAAGACAGAGCTCTCTTCCTGCAGCTCCTAAATCTAAGTGTGGGCTGGGAGGGGCAGGAGAGGCAGGAGGCCGCAAGGTGTCCTTGTCCTGGAGTAGAGAGGATCCATTTTAGGGTTAATTACAATGGTTGAGAAGATGCCCTGAGAGGAAGGTGATCTTTTGAGTCATCAGAATTTAAAGTCCAGCTTAACAGTTGCTCACATACTGAGAAACAAACACGGAGGATGGGCAGTCCTCAGCCACCGGTGTGAACTGTCAGCATCCTGAACTGGTCATTATCCATCTACCAGATCTTCAGACCTCTCTGAAATTGTTACCTATCATTGAACTCTAATTCTAGGAGGTTGCTTGAGTTTTCTTTACTAGTTGGGGGGAAAAAAGCAAGGAGGACCTATTCTTCTTCAGTTTCATCTTAAAATGCACTTCACACTGAATAATCCAGAGAGTTAAATGGCATTTGCTGTCGTGAGTTTTCTAGTTTTTGCTCACAGCAAAATTAACAAAAACATTCAGACTTGCATGTGATATCAATTCAGCAATATCAATGCTTTCCAGCCCCTTTGGAAGGACAAAAATACTGACTACAAAGATGCTGCTTTCTCTCTTCTCATCTTTTTTTTTTTTAAATGCATTCAGAATGTCCATGGCATTTATTATTATTACTACTATTGTATGAGAAATGAACCATACTCACTAAAGAAAGATCCAATGATGTGCTGAAGTGGTAAGATAATTCTCTTTAGATTTTATCCTACGTTGCCAAAGCCCCCAAACTCCAAAGCATAATAGTGACAGTATTAATGGTTTCAAAGAATTGGCAAGTTTTAAGAGATTGGTGTAAGACTCATGGGTATTTTAATGACAAATCATCATTTATTTAAATCCAAGTAAATATCATCTACTAACCTGTATCAGAACAAGACATTAATACTTTGTTTGATTCTTTAGGCAAAATCACATTAAACTTAAGTAATCCCTCCCAGGGATTGTGCTGAAACACCTGTTTTCTTAAGCAGCATGTCCTCCGTGAGAAATAAATTCAAAGTAAATAAATAGGACACGAGACCATTTTATAATTTCTGCCAAGGTAAAATCAAAAAATACATCCAAAGTTAAGCCCAGTGAAAACAGAAATATGTGACAGGTTTGTCGACTAATAACCCTGTGTTGTTAATTCAGGTTATCTCTATATAAAGCTGTTTGATTGAGTCTCATCTTATAAAATATGTGTAACCGAGTTGATGCCAAAACCTACTTCATAATGTACTCCACTTTCTTTTAATCTTGCTAGCAATTCAGACAGAAAATATACTTTAAACATATCAATATTATGTTTATTTTTAGCTTATTCATTTATAGAATGTCAGAGCAAATTAATATGGACCCAGAAAAGGCTAAATTTTAAGATGGGCATTTTTAAGAACTAATATGTTTTACTTTCAAAAGAGTACCCCATGTGTGTGCCTTAAGGATCTTAGTGTGTTTAGACTGTGTATTTCCTAACTATTTTTTGAACAAAGATCTGATGAACTCCCCTACATATGTCAATACTCAACTCATAGCAAAGGCATTTTAGAATTCTTCTCTATCCTCCTATTTCCTTTTGCCCTAATCTTTAAGTCACAGCAGGTGCCATACCATATATATTATTACTTGGAGATTCTTTAACTCCTCTCCAGAATGTCATATCTGGATGTTTATACTTTTGTGTATGACCCTGTATTAGTCTGTTCTCACCCTGCTAATAAAAAGGAAAGAGGTTTAATTGACTCACAGTTCAGCATGGCTGGGGAGGCATCAGGAAACTTACAGTCATGGAGGAAGGGTATGCAAACATGTCCTTTTTCACATGACGGCAGGAAGGAGAAGTGCCAAGCAAAAGGAGAAAAGCCCCTTATAAAATCATCAGATCTCATGAGAACTCACTCACTATCATGAGAACAGCATGGAGGAAACTGCCCCCGTGATTCAATTACCTCCCACAGGGTCTCTCCTATGACACATGGGGATTATGGCAACTACAATTCAAGATGAGACTTGGGTGGGGACATAGCCAAATATCAGTCAGTCCCCTAATGCCTTTCAGTGGACACATGAATAAACAAATTAATACCTGCATTATATAAGGGCCTAGAATTGAATCATTTTAAAATCACATGAATAGTGAAACAAATATAAAATTTTTGTAGCATCTACTAAAATTTAGTGACTATTAAATAGAGATACACATTTTCATAGACAAGAAGCTTCCTTGCTGCTTATAGCCCTTTCAAAAAGCCAAAAAAGAAATCAAAATAATAACAGAAATGTTATGGGGTCATCAGATTGATTAATCTGGCTTAAAATGTAAAAAACACACACACACAACAAAACTAGCCAGAACAAGAAAAATACTTTTGTCCTAACAATTTCAAATGCTTGATATCATTCACGTTCTGAGATGCACATCTTTGGTGATGGCTTGTTTGTTTTTGATAGTGAAAATGTGTTGCTGTAACAAAACCGTAAAAGGCTGTGTGAGATGGAATCTGGAGAATCCAAAGGTATTTAAAATAAATATTTCTGCCCTTATTTCCACCCCTGACTTTAGGAATTTTGAAAACAGATGTCTTCTATCAAAGATAGTAGCAGATTTTTTTTCTTCTTTAACTTGGCAGGGACATTTGCATTTTCTATACTCTCAATTCCCTAATAGGGAAGGAGTTTGTTTTTGGTTTTTTCTCTTGCATTTTTCCTGATTTAGAGCTGTACCCTGAGGGATACAGATAGTATGGCGCACTGGTTAAGCTTGGTGATGGGTTTTATAGTTCAGCAGTACTAAGTTCAAATCCCAGATTACATAATAATAAAAGCTCCTGTTTGTGGAGAGCTTATGAGGTGTCCAGCTTTGGTATAATAATTTTTGCATGAATTATTTCAATATCATTTGATTTTTCACAACTTAATAGATATTATTATACAAATTTATAGACAAGAAAACTGATATTTAAAGTATTAAGAAAATTTACCGAAGGGATTCAGCTAGTAAGTGGAAAGATGGGATTTGAATCCAGGTCTGCTTAATTCCAGAACCATGTTTTATCCACTACACTCTAACCACCTACTAATTGTGACCTTGGACATGCTCCTGCACGTCTCTGCATCTTGTATTATTGTAGGGATGAATTAATATTTGTAAAACATTTAGGACGCAGTGCCTGATATAAAGTAAGCTTCAATAAATCATAACCTCAAAATGGTTGTTTGCCTTGTCTGTTAGACAATTAGAAAAAATTATATTTTATATTTATTCACATATTTATATTTCACATATCCTTCATTCCATCCTGTAATTCTAAATTTCCATCTAGTATTATTTCTCTTTAGCCTGAAATGCTCATTCCTTTACCCTTTCTTATAGGACGGATTTGCTCACAGCAGATTATCTCCACTTTTGCCTATCTGAGATTTTCTTTATTTTCTCTTCACTTTTTTGAAGGTTATCATTTGAAGGTTATATTTTGATTTGCTCACAGCAGATTATCTCCACTTTTGCCTATCTGAGATTTTCTTTATTTTCTCTTCACTTTTTTGAAGGTTATCATTTGAAGGTTATATTTTGAATGTAGAATTCTAAGTTCATGGGTTTCTTTTCTTTTTTTTTTTTTTAATTTTAGAGTTTGGTGATGCCAATCCATTACTTTCCACCCTCCTTTTTTCTGATAACAAGTCAAATGTATTATTGTTCCTCTACATGTAATATTGTCTCTGGCTGTTTTTAAAACTACATATTTGGCTGGGTACAGTGGCTCATACCTGTAATCCCAGCACTTTGGGAGGCCAAGGAAGGAGGATCACTTGAGCCCAGGAGTTTGAAGACCATTTTGGGAAGCATAGGGAGCTCCCATCTCCACAAAAAATAAAAAATTAGCTGGGTGTGATGGCATATGCCTATAGTCCCAGCTACTTGAAAGGCTGAGATGGGAAGATCACTTGAGCCCGGGAGTTGGAGGCTACAGTGAGCTGTAATTGTGCCACCACACTCCAGCCTGGGTAACTGAGTGAGACCCAATCTCTAAAAAAAAAGAAAAGACTTTTTCTTTGGTTTTCAGTAAATGTGTCTAGTTGTGTAATTTATCCTATTTAGGGTTTGCTATGCTTTTTGAATCTGTGTGTTGATATTCTTCATCAAATTTGGCAAAATGTTGTCCAATATTCCCTCTTTTTTTTTCTGTTATCTCTCTCTTCTCTCCTTCTGGGACTTTAAGTATATGTGTGTTTGACCACTTGATACTTTCACATAATTTGTTAAAGTTCTGTTCAATTTTTCTCAATTGTTTTGCTTTCTGTGCTCCAGTTTTAATAATTCCTACTGACCTGTTTTCACCTTTACTGATCCTCTACTTTGTGTTGTCCAACCTGCTACTGATCTTAACAATGCTTTTGAAACTTCAGATACTGTATTTTTAAATTCTAGGGGTATCATCTGTTTCTCTTTTAGAGTTTCCATCTGTCTCCTGAATCTACCTGTCTCATCATTTATTTTTCCTGAAGATCCTTTAACAGTATTTATTGTAGTCATTTTAAAGCCCTTGGCTACCAATTTCACGTGAGAGATCTGTAGGTCTGTTTCCATTGATTCATCTTTTTCTTGGTCATAGGTCACATTTTTATATTGTGTTTTGTTTTGGTTTTCGGGGTTTTTGTATGTTTAGTGATTTTTTTTTTTTTTTTGAGACAGAGTCTCACTTTGTCATCCAGGCTAGAGTGCAGTGGCATGATCTCAGCTCACTGCAACCTCTGCCTTCCCGGTTCAAGCGATTCTTCTGCCTCAGTCTCCCTAGTAGCTGGGATTACAGGTGCGCATCACCATGCCCATCCAATTTTTTGTATTTTTAGTAGAGACGGGGTTTCACTATGTTGACCAGGCTGGTCTTGATCTTCTGACCTCAAGTGATCTGCCCACCTCAGCCTCCCAAAGTGCTGGGATTACAGGCATGAGCCACTGTGCCCGGCCCATGTTTAATTATTTTCTAAAAGAAATTTACAGTGGGCATTGTGCATGATGATACATTACAGAGATTCTGTGCTCTGCAGTTTCCTCAGAAGAGTAAGGAGGCTTTATTTTTAGCAGGCAGTTAAAACACTAGTGGATTACCTTGATGCTTTCACTGTTTGGTTTTAGTTTGGGGCTTTGTTCAGGTGAATCTATTTCTGTTTTGATCTTTGTTTTGGGATGCGATTCTTATTCCTAAGGTGTGGCCATTCTGGGTTTTAATGGAAAGTCCAGGATGTTCACCAAGCCCTGTTAACTTACTAAGACTTCAATGCCAAATTCTGTTAACCCAGACTAGGCAGATGTTGAAATCTCGCCCAGCTACTTCAGCCTTTGAGCATTTGATTCCCACTTAAGACATTCTTTTCAACTGGCATTTCAGAATATCGCTAAAAATATGAAGGATCATTTTGTGCAGATTTCAGGATCTGCTCCCTTTGGTGACTGCTTCATTTATAGAATTTCTTCCCTCAATTTTCAGGTACTCTGGCAGCCCTGAACTCTGACTTTTGAGCTTCTCAGCGCAGAAGGATTTCTATTCTCTGACAGAGCTCTAGACCCCATATGCTGCACGGACTGGGGATTTCCCTAAAAAGAAATGCCAGAACAAATATATATGTATTACTCAACTTGTTTTGATTATTTCAAGGATCATATCACCTTCATTTTCTGCCTGCTTTTGGTTGCTCTTTGGTAACTCAAGCGGTTGCGTTTTATATTTTGTACAGAGTTGACCATTGTTAATGGCAGGAAATTATTCTAGTATATGCTACTTGCTATAACCAAAAGCCAGCAATGTGTGTTTTTAATAAATTATGTTATAAATGTTAATTGTCTTTTTATCAGTGAGACACTATGAATGTTAAATTTTTGGCATAGGACCACATCTGACATAGAAAGCGCTTTCAAATTATAAGCCCATCATCATTAGAGGAATGAGTTAGAGCTTATCAGAAGGACAACTAAAGAGGAGACAACCACAGAAGAGAACGTTGCAGTACACACAAAGCCCTGCAGCAGCCTGAACTCATGATAACCTGCTGTCATTTGCACAGCATCCACTGCAGCTGTGAAGTCCTTGTAGCCAGATGTTGCCTCTGAAAAAGTCATTGTAAAGTTCATAAACTCAAAGCAAAGACTTCCAGTCTCTATGTGGTGTAGCTAACAGACTAAGGCTTAGCCAGATACAGAAATCAAAGAAATAGATAATGTTAGATAGATAATGTGAGTCTCGACCTACTGTGGCTAACAGACTAAGGCCTCAGCAGATAGAGAAATCCAAGAAAAACACAAGACTTATGACATTTCAAAATAATTTTCTACATTGGAATAAACAAGTCTCATTGGCGACAGATCATGTTCATACGCTTCTACTTCAGAAGCACGTAGAAAATTGTGTTGCATAATGTGCTCATGTAAAATGTGTGGTACAGCACCTACTTATGGCTCCTATCTAGTGTTTTAGACACTGGTTGCTTTTATTTTTATTTTATTTTATTTTATTTTTTTATTTTTTTTTTTTTGAGACGGAGTCTCACTCTGTCACCCAGGCTGGAGTGCAGTGGCGCGATCTCGGCTCACTGCAAGCTCCGCCTCCCGGGTTCACGCCATTCTCCCGCCTCAGCCTCCGAGTAGCTGGGACTACAGGCGCCCACCACCGCGCCCGGCTAGTTTTTTGTATTTTTAGTAGAGACAGGGTTTCACCATGTTAGCCAGGATGGTCTCGATCTCCTGACCTCGTGATCCACCCGCCTCGGCCTCCCAAAGTGCTGGGATTACAGGCTTGAGCCACCGCGCCCGGCCTATTTCATTTTATTTTATTAAGAAGGAGACTCGTTCTGTTGCCCAGGCTGGAGTGCAGTGGCTCGATCTCAGCTCACTGCAACCTCCGCCTCCCGGATTCAAGCAATTATCCTGTCTCAGCCTCCTGAGTATCTGGGACCGCAGGAGCACGCCACCACGCCCAGCTAATTTTTCTATTTTTAGTAGAGACTGGGTTTCACCATATTGGTCAGGCTGGTCTGGAACTCCTGACCTCAGGTGATCCACCCACCGGGGCCACCCAAAGTGCTGGGATTACAGGCCTGAGCCACCGTGCCTGGCCTCTGGTAGCTTTTAAATACAACTATGGGCCGGGTGCAGTGGCTCAGGTCTGTAATCCCAGCACTTTGGGAGAATAACATGAGCAGATCATTTGAGTTCAGGAGTTGGAGACCAGCCTGGGCAACATGGTGAAACCCCATTTCCACAAAAAAATTTAAAAAATTAGCCAGGTATGGTGGCATGTGTCTGTGGCCCAGCTACTCGGGGGACTGAGGTGGGAGGATTGTTTGAGCCTGGAAGGTGAAGGCTGCAGTGAGCCTAGATCACACTACTGCTCTCCAGCCTGGGTGACAAAGTGAGACCTGTCTCAAAAAAATAAACAAATTATAAATAAATAAATAAATAAAGCTATGAAAATACATACAAAAGCACAGCTGGAAAAAAATCAACAAATATTTATTGTTGAAATATTTGAAAGAAATATCATGAAATATTTAAGAAATATTTGAAATATCATGAAAGAACCTCCATAGAGTACCTAAATATTGGCTTTGTTCTAAAAATTATAAATGCAATAGAAACTCTGTGAAGAATCCTGGACAGATAAACGTTCTAGAAAGCACAGCAAATTAAACTAGAATTTGAAAAGTGAAAGTAGAAACTATAGAAAAGTTGGATAGCATCCAGATACAGGGATAAACATAACCAAAAAATCTAGGCAATAAAACATATGATGGAGATGAGAGCAGGTCAGTTTAATTATGGTGGTGAATACATGGTAGAATATGAGATTGAGTTAATAGTATCGGGTAAGGTGAGGATAGAGCAAGTCAAATGCTATGGGGGAGGAGTTTGATCCTGCCAACATGACATTTTCCAAGTCTAGAAAATAGTAAAGGGAAAATGGTACACTTTAAGAAATACCTTTAATGGAAAGGCATATTTGCTATTATGATATCACACATTCAATTTTACTTCGTATTGCTTCTGAAATTTTTTTAATAAAAAAGAGAAAACACAAGACACACTCAAGCAGCAGAGAAAAATGTCCGAGACAGATTTTGCACTCAGTGGAAGTTCAGTTACTGTGATAATTATGGAGATAATTATTATAATGAAATATGAAGGGAAAGCCCTTTTGCACAGCCTGGCTTCATGCATTCACCCCTTTAGGAGCATATTTCTACTCTAGTATAGTCAGATAGTTTTAAAAGCAATTTTATGCCATACATACTGAAATTGACATAAAAGAGACATTTATTTTGTGCTCTGAATCATACAAATTCTCCTTTCATTCATTCAGGTATTCAGTCAGCCATTTATTATTAACTGACTGTCTACAATGTGCCAGACATCATTTTAGACACTGGGGCTACCATGGCAAACAATTTGATGATTTTCTTCCTCCATGGAGTCTACTTTTGGGCTTGATCCTTACCTACTCTCTCTCCTTCTTTGGGGTCACAGCCTTCCTGCCCGCTCTCCTTCCTTCAGATTGATGGACAGTCTACTCTATTTTAGTTTGAAACCTCAGTTTCCCTGTCTTCTCTCTCCTTTCCTTCTTAGTTTCATGAGATCTTGAAGAACTTCTGGTGTAAAATCTAGCTTTGAGAATTGCTTCTTTTATATCCCAGCCTGCATACAGAACAATCCCAAGTCAGCCTCAGCCTCCTAAATGGGACCCAAGCCCAAGACCTTGGTAGGTATTTGGGAACATAGCTGGAAATTAACCTATTTCACTTTGAACAAACTAGTGAAGATGTTGCTGAATAGATTCAGTTTCAAGATGTAACAAGGGTTTCTTATTGGTATGCATAATATAAAGCCTCACATACTTTTTCCTCAGTCTATTAATCAAGTGTCTCCTCTTTTATGTTCTCTCTTTTGTTGAAATAAAGCAACAACCATAGCTCCATCATGTAACTCTTTCATTTTGTTACTCTTTCACAGGAGGACACATAATGTTAAATCCTAATGTTCTCTGTCGCAAGAAGAATTAAACCATATCTTGAGGCTGAATTATTTTTTATGTGGTATGAATGACGCTAACTCAATATAGATCTCAAAGCAGTAGAACCTATCATCAGTGCTTTGGTCTCCTAGTATTTGGGTACGTCAGCAACTCCATATGCATGGAGTTGAGAGAAGCTATGAGGCAGTTGAGGCCAGTGCTGAAAGCAGAGCCGGTGACCCAGAACTTATAAACCCTGTGCATTGATATTAATAGCTTGATTTCTAGAAATCAGTTTTATCTGAGGCCAGCTGTACTAATAGCCATAGTTCTAAACATCTTAGTACCTCTTCTATGGCCTTCCAGGCATATTTATAAAATGAATTCATGTGGTGTTCATTGACAGGTATTTAGCCTATTTAGCAGATTTTATATTACTAGTAGCAAAGAAGTTCTCATGGCAAAAAGACCCCTGCATATAACTATGCCAACTTGGTTCAGAAAATCTTAATAAGGTCTATAAAAATATTCTCAGTAATAACAGACATGCCAACAAAAAGATTTACGAGAATGAGCAATTACACTTTACTTTCATTCTCTCTCTCTCTTTTTTTTTTTTTTTTTTTCCCAAAAAACGGATGGCTTCTACTATAAATCAAGAACAAATTCCAGGATAAAATGTCTATGAGTGGAACAGTTAACACAATGGCTCTGTAATTTCCTTATGCATTTTTTTTTTTTTCCTTGAGATAGGGTCTTGCTCTTTCACCCAGGCTGGAGTGCAGTGGCACGATCTTGGCTCACTGCAATCTCAACTTCCCAGGCTCAAGCGATCCTTCCCACCTCAGCCTCCAAGGAGCTGGGACTACAGGCACATACACCATACCAGGCTAATTTTTGTATTTTTTTTTAGAGATAGGGTTTTGCCATGCTGCCCAGTGATATGGTTTGGCTGTGTTCCCACCCAAATCTCACCTTGAATTGTAATAATCTCCACGTTTCAAGGTCAGGACCAGGTGGAGATAACTGAATCATGGAGGCGGTTTCCTCCATGCTGTTCTTGTGACAGTGAGTGAGTTCTCATGAGATCTGATGGTTTGATAAGGGGCTCCCCCTTCGCTTGGCACCCATTCTTTCTCCTGCTGCCCTGTAAAGAGGTGCCTTTGCCGTGATCGTAAGTTTCCTGAGTCCTCGCCAGCCATGTGGAACTGTGACTCAGTTAAACCTCTTTTCTTTATAAATTACCCAGTCGCAGGTGTTTCTTCATGGCAGCGTAAGAACAGACTAATACACCCAGGCTGGTTGATTTAAGTCCAGATGGTGACGTGGTAAATTTATTATTCAGAAAAGACAGTAGAAGATGACGGAAGAGCCCCCGCTATAAAAAGTTACCAGAACTTTCAACCGCTTATTTTCCAATTTCAGAGCCCACGCTACCTCAACTGTGCCTTACTGCCATGACTGAGGCCACAAGACATGGCATCCTCAAACTGGGGACTATATTTCCAGGCTTCTGAAGAACTCACTAGAACAATCTAATTCATAAAATATTCCATAGCTGTGATAAGTGTGAGTCCAGTGGAATTAAAATGAGAATTTAGATATATAAGTATAGTAGACACGTTGGGTTATCTGAGGGGTCCTTCTCTGGAATTCCCTTATCCCCACCACTAGTCACAGGGGCAGGTTCCTAACAGTCTTTAGACATTGTGACAAGGCCCAATAGGCTCCAGTCTTATCAGTCCAGTGTTAATCAGCTAAGCCAAGCAACATCCCTTTCTTGGCAATTTTGAGGGTGGCCGAAGAAATTTCAACTTCAGTTTGTGCTGGTGAAGGAAAATATAAACACTGAGGCCATATTTTCTGCCACATAGATCAGGGGCTGAGGAAATAGCCTGGAAAGATGGAGAGGAGAAAGAAAGGGAAATACATGGAAAAGGAGAAGCAGAGGATTGGCAGTGAAATGGTAGAAAGTAGGGGGCTTGGAGGAGGTTTCCCATGATGCCTGTTTCTGTTGAATGACTACTCTGTTAGATTGATGCTCCTATGTGTTTCTCTAATTCCCTCAGACCCCTTAGGGTGTCATGGATTTCCTAGTATCCATATAATAAATCCTCTTTTTAAAACTTCAGCTCTCTCTAGTTGATTTACATTATTTGAGCCCCAAAGTCTATATAATACAAGAAGAAAAATTAATCCTAAAACATAATTTCTAAGACATTTAAAGTAGACGTTCATTAGCTGTGTCCATTTTTCCTATTCATATCCTGCCCATGCATGGGGATTTCATGTCCTGGACTTGTATTAACAAGTCCTGGCTTCTGCCCTTTGTGTCTAACCACCAAAATCCAGGTCAAAATGCAGGTATTCCAGGAAACCATCACATCTTCACCAAGCCCCTTATGATTTCTTCATAAGTCTCTTCCTAACATCTCTCCACAGCCCTAAGAACACACTACATTATTCTTCATGTGTTTAAATGTTGCCTTACAATCATTCTTAAAATGCTTTGTTTGATTATGTTTTTTTTCTCCAGAGAGACAATGAATTATTTGACAAAAGGGATAAAATATTTTATTTAAAAAAAGAGTCAGAAAGGAAATATTTTACTGATTTACTTTAAGTAGTCCCTGTACTATGAATTGCATACCATAGGTGCCCCATAAATATGTTAACGGCCTCTAGCACATTGTGAATTGGTCATGAAAATCCCAATTTTCTAATACTCGAAGTGAATATTTGAAAACCACTGACTTAAAGAAAACAAGATAGTGATGATGTCTGGAAAGGGCAAAATGTTAACCATCCAAAGTTTACCTATGATGCATTACTTCACTAATAGATCTCCATTTTTCAAAGAGAAGCAGTGTCAGAGTTCTAATGCAAATTCTTTTATGCATAATATATCTGGGTGACTAACCCCAGAGGTCCTTCCTTCTAAATGAGGGCAAGCAAAGGGCAGTTCTCCTGTGAGTCCAATGCCTTGGATTAGATTTCCCAGGCCTAGCTCATCAATAGATACAGGAGATGATAAACATTTTAAAAAGAACACATGCTTGCAGGGAAAACACCAAACTGTCAAGAAAACGACACATTAAAACCTTTGAAAAAGTGTTTGTAAAAAGTGCAGGGGGAAAATTTTTAGATTCTAATCTAAAATCTATAATATGTCATTTAAAAAAATTACTCCTTTTCTAATGAGACTATTTTTTAATGGTAGAGGTACCCCAAGACATTTTTAAATTCATTGGCAATTGGGGAATAATACAAATTGCATGTACAAGAAATTTTAATATTTTCAGAGGGCCAGGAGGAAGCTATTGTACAAAGCTGACATACATAGAAATTTTCTTTAATGAGTCTCAAATTTTATACTGTCACATGCCCTGAAGCTGCTGGGATGGGAACATTTTTGTAAATCTAAAATAAATAACTGGAGTAGATTTGTTACTCACAGAAAAACACAGCATGTTTACATGAATACCTCTTCTACTTGATTCCTTTGACCTGAGAACTTGAGTAAAACTCTGAAAAAGCTGCCAAGTTCCAAAACTGGGAATGGGCCCAGCCTGGCATGATTTTTATTCTCTTCCTCTAGCTGGACACAGTATCTTAAGTGGACAGGGTTAAAAAATACACAATTCAATTTGTTTATTATTTTTCTTTAAGTTCTGGCATACATGTGCAGAATGTGGAGGTTTGTTACATAGGTATACATGTGCCATGGTGGTTTGCTGCACTTACCAACCTGTCATCTAGGTTTGAAGCCCCGCTTGCCTTAGGTATTTGTCCTAATGCTCTCTCTCCCCTTGCCTCCCACCCCCCGACAGGCCCCGGTGTATGATGTTCCCCTCCCTGTGTGCATGTGTTCTCATGTTCAACTCCCACTTATGAGTGAGAACATGTGTATGCCATTCAATTTTTACCAAGCAATATTTGTGCTACTTTTGAGACTGCATATATACAAAGAATAACAAATAATTTTGTTTTAGTCATTGGTTAGATGTGAAAAGATTTTCACAACAGTCTTCTTGTTTTGTTTTGTTTTCCTATTTCCCTATCTCTGCCTTCTCAAATCTAGTATTCCATGGATTTTTATCCTGTGGTGCTCTTTGCCCCAGTGTATTTCGTACTCAAATCAGCATCTGCTTAAACCTGCAGACCAGCAGTCTTCCCCTAGCCATGGCCTTGATAGATGACATCTCTGGTTATCTCCCGGGTCAAAGGACCTTTGGTGACTTGTCAAGTTAGGAAAAGCCAGTAGGAAGCAGGGAAGAGTATCACCAGAGAAAGGGCAGAAGAAAAACCAGCAGAGGAGCTGTGCTCTTGGGGGGTCTATCTGTCAGGGGAGCAGCCATACCTACCCATTTACTGTGGCCACCATGAGACCCTCCAGGCTTTTCTTCTCTTTTCTGGAGTCTGACCCAAGTACTGGTCATTTTATCCACTGATGTTTTATTGGCTCCTTCTTCCAGTCTTATCTCAAGGCATTTGGTTTCAGGACCACAGAAATTAGACATGCTTGCTGTCTGACTCAGAGGGTATGTGACCATTTTTTTAAAATCTCAATTCATTACTCTTCCCAAATTATAGACCTCTTGGTTAACTGGATATTTATCAGAAAGCTTGCTTGGCTCTTGCTAGACTGACCATAAACTGGGATTTCTCCAGTCAGAGTTTCATATAAGCAGCCATCAAACTCTAGGCAAAACCATTCTACTATAGTCTACCCACTCTTAGCCAACTTGTGGAAAAATCTCTCAGAGACACTTGATGTCCTTTCAAGAATAAAGCCCTAGTCAACTGAACTCTCCTCTCCCTTTCTTTTGACTTTCCTTATTTTAACCTGTCTTATCAGAAAGTTGTGAGAAATTACACATTTCTTGTAATATTCCTTTGGCTTGGGGTCACAGAAAGATACAGCAGTGAAGATAAAAACATTAGAACTTAAAACAACCAAAAAAGCAAATTATAATTTTAGCTAAACGTCTATTTTCCTTTTTGATTTCTCCTTAGAGTGACCCGTATCACAGCATTATCTTATTTGAAGTATTTTTTTCCTCATTGGTTTTATGGTTTCCACATTATGTGAATGACCTGCCATTTTTTGTGTGTGTTAAAAAAATGAAAATTTTATCTACAAATTTACTCTTTTAATATATTTTTGACCTTATCATGCCTTTAATTATTTTTTTCCCACATGGCACATTACATTTTTTGTAACAGGAAGAAATAACTTTCAGATGCAGGGAGCTCTTGGAATGAAAGTTTGAGTTTCTTAGAAATTCAAATAATCTTGACTTTTGGATGCAAACAAAACATAGGGACTTGCAAATGTTTGTGACTGCTAATAGAAATGCGTCCTTTCATCCAAGGGATTTTTCAGTATTTAAAAAAAGCTGGTGAGAATGCAAAATGGTACAGCCACTTTGGAAGAAAGTTTGGCAGTTTTTCAGAAAACTAAACACATTCAAATCATCTGGCAATTTTGCTTTTTAATATTTACCCAAATGAATTGAAAACTTATGTCCCCACAAAAACCTGCACACAAATATTGATAGCAAGTTTATTCATTATTGCCAAAACCTGGAAGCAGCTAAGATGTCCTTCAATAGATGAATGGATAAAAAAAATCTGTGTTACCTCCAGACAATGAAATATTATTCCTGAAATGAGAAATAAGAATCAAAATGAATGGTCTATCAAGCCACAAAAAGACATGGAGGAAAAAATACATAGTGCCAAGTAAAAAAAAAGGCCAGTCTAAATGCCTACATACTATATGATTCCACCTATATGATATTGTGGAAAAGGCAAAAGTATAGAGACATAGATCAGCAGCTGCCAAGAATTCTGAGAGAAGAAAGGCAGGATGAATAGGTGGAGCACGGGGGTGTTTTAGGGCAGTGAAACCATTCTGATTGATACTGTAATGGTGGATGTATGTCCTATATTAGTCGAAACCCATAGAATTTACACTCAAAAGACTGAACCTTAATGTAAACTACAGATTTAGTAAGAATAACATATCAACATTGGCTCTTCAATGCAACAAATGTACCACACTAATGCGAAAATATTAATACTATTGTTGCAGGGCAAACCACCAAATTGGGGCTCAGCCCAGGAAACCAAGTGCATTTTTGGCTTCATGTAGGAAAAAATTCAAGAGCAAGCAGACAGAGTAAAGTGAAAGCAAGTTTGTCAGGAAAGCAAAGGAATTAAAGGGCGGCTACCCACAGGCAGAGTAGCCCTAAGGGCTGCTGGTTGAGTATTTTTATGGTTATTCTTTGATCATATGCTAAACAAGGAGTAGATTATTCACAAGTTTTCTGGGAAAGGAGTGAGGTATTTCCCCATTGCAGAGGATTTCTTTCCATTTTAGACCATACAGGGCAACTTCTGGGAGTTTCTGTGGCATTTGTAAACTGTCACGGTGCTGGTGGGAGTTTCCTTTAGCATTCTCATGTATTATAATTAGCATGTAGCAGCAGCAAGGGTACCCGTCGCCATCTTGGTTTTGGCAGGTTTTGTTTGGCTTCTGTGTGGCATTCTGTTTTATCAGCAAGATCTTGTGACATGTGTTTTGGGAAACTAGTCTTGCAAACTCCTATCTCATCAGGAGAAATTGTCGGGGATGAGGATGGGGCAAGGCAGGGAATATGTGGGATCTCTTCATATTTTCTGCTCAATTTTTCTGTAAACCCTAAACTCCTCTTTTACAAAGTCTATTAATTTAAAGCAAAAATGAACTTGCTTCTTCTCAATTATTACAGAGTAAGAAAGTCTCAATGGCTTTCAAAGCTACTTTTGGTAACTTCATGGTCCTTTAGTAGGCTGGCAGGCAGAAGGAACATGTAGCACAAGGTGCATTTTGTGTGCCAGCCTCTATGCCAGGTGCTTTCCATGCATGATCTCAGTGGAGCCCTGGAAGGTGGTTATTATATGAAGCATTGAGGTTTAGAAAGATTAAATCATTTGTCCAAGGCCATGGTGCCTGGAAATGGCGAGCTAAGTCTCAAATCAGGTCTTTCTGGTTGAAGGAAGAAAGGAGGCAAGTCCCCTTTCACTCTCGCGGCTGGGGCAGGGTGCAATGAAGTGGTAAAGAGAAGCTTTTCACTACCCTTCAAGGAGCCCACTCTAGTTGTTACAGGAAAGGGGTCCCGATCCAGACCCTAAGATAGGGTTCTTGGATACCATGCAAAAAATAATTCAGGGTGAGTCCATAACTGAAAGCAAGTTTATTAGGAGGGTAAAAGAATACAAGAATGCCTTCTCCATAGACAGAGAAGCCCTGAGGGCTTCTGGCTGCCCATTTTTATGGTTATTTCTTGATGATATGCTAAACAAGGGGTGGATTATTCATGCCTCCCCTTTTTAGACTATATAGGGTAACTTCCTGATGTTGCCATAGCATTTGTAAACTGTCATGGCATTGGCGCGAGTGTAGCAGTGAGGATGACCAGAGGTCACTCTCGTGGCCATCTTGGTTTTGGTGGGTTTTGGCTTCTTTATTGCAAGCTGTTTTATCAGCAAGGCCTTTATGACCTGTATCCTGTGCCAACCTCCTATTACATCCTGTGACTTAGAATACTTTAACCATCTGGGAATACAGCCCAGTAGGTTTCAGCCTCATTTTACCCAGCCCATTCAAGATGGAGTTGCTCTGGTTCACATGCCTCTGACACAGTTAGAACTCCATGGGCTCCAGAAACCATGCCAAAGCAAAGCCCATGACTACCCTGTGTCCATCCCAAGATTTTCCTGCTGTGTTGGGCACAGCAGGGAGTCTCTCCCTGAGGTGACCAGGAGTTCCTGAGTCAGAGGGAAAACACAACAGGAGAAGAATGGCTGTGTAGACGGTCTGCATAGTTGATCTGGTACTAATATATCTTTCAGAAGACACTTGCAATGTCCTTTATGATCCTCTCAGGATATTTTTATTACAATTATGGGCAACAGCCCATGAAAGATATGCCACAGTTCTCAATTTACCCAAGCAACCACCATACTCTTTTCTTTACTTCTGTTCTTACATAAAAAAAAAAAAAAAAGTTTCAGGGCTTACATATTACCTTTGCTAATCTTGAAAGAGAAGGAAAACCTGCAGAATCAAAAGCTCAAATAGCTCACTTTAAAAGCACTTGAGAACAAGAGAAAGTTTTATGTGATTACATTAATAGCAGTGACAAATGCATGTAAAACACTTAACCGTGGTCTGTGATGCAAAGAAAACCCATTTAGGTGTCATTCATCTTTTTCACATTAGTACAATGAGTACTCTCTGCTTTCTCTTCTCAGGCAACACTTGAATTAGAATGCTGCATTTTCCAGAAGCAAGACTTCTAACTTTTCTTTCTAGCACACCCTTCTGTAGAAATGGTTTAACCTCTGAAGCCCAAAAATATGAAAACGAGATCTTTTTTTCCATCTAATTCCATCTTCCTAAAATTTTTTTGGAAACACCTTGTCTTTGAAGGGACCTAATTTTTCTTTACCGATTGGCTATCTCTCATATTTTTCTTTTAAAGAAAATAAAGTATGCAAAAGACCAGGCATGGTGACTTACACTTGTAATCCCAGCATTTTGGGAGGCCGATGCGGGAGGATCGTTTGAGTCCAGGAGTTTGAGACCTGCCTGGGCAACATAGTGAGACCCCCTCTCTACAAAAAAGTTGGGAGATGTGTGATGTGTGATGGCACGTGCCTGTAGTCCCAGCTACTTGGGAGGCTAAGGTGGGAGGATCTTTTGAGCCCAGGAGCTCAAGGCTGCAGAGATCCGTGATTGCACCACCACATTCCAGCCTGGGCAATAGAGTGAGACCCTCTCTAAAAAAAAAAAAAAAGCAAAAAAGCACAATAAACTATACCCACTGGTAAGGTAAGGTATTTCCTAACTCAGAATCATGAAGAATAGAAAAGAAGCAGGGAGATGACAAAGAAGAAAACAGTGACGACGTGTGGAGAAAAGGTGGAAGGGTGCGGGGAAGAGATGGCGAGGAGACAAGTGAGGAAGAAACGGAGGTATTAGAAATGGCTGCTCTGAACATGCATCAACCCAGCTTCCCACAGCCATGGCGGCCGCACAGCATGAAAACTTCCAGAAACTTTCGCAATTCTTCCTCTCCACTCCTCCTAACTGCCAAATTCTCCCCACTCCCCAGTCAAGTTTTACAGGTGAGAGAAACTGTATGATGTGTGAAAAAAAAGATTTTATGAAGACTCAGATGACCCACCTCTAACTAACCGTGAGCTTGCCAGGTCATTCGGCTCTTCCAATCTTCTATTTCCACACTAGAAATAGCAGGGAGTTGGGCCTGAAGATCCCACAATCCCTTTCATCCCTGACTTATTTGAAAACTCAGACTCGGAGAAGTTACTTGTGCAAAGGCACATAGCTAGCTAGGGGCAGGGCCAGGCTGGATCTAGGGGCTCCTGGGGAATCATAAGGTTTTTATAGCTTCCTTTAGGTGGAGTGGATTGTGCAGAAATTTATTCCGTGGACTAACACAGGCACCCAACTTACTGAACCACCCTGTGTTCCCCCAAACCTCCTTACAATTTTGGTTTTTGTTTTTACATTTTTCCTGGAAGGTCAAGTCAGCCTGTACAAGAAACCCAGCAGTAGTGGCTGTCTCATTTTCACTGTGAAAGTGGAAGCTTGGAGAAGAGCAGCCTGTTTACTAATGAGAGCAGTGAGGTCGTACCTCACTAGAGAGGAAAGAGGACATCAGGCAGGTAAGAGCTTCAGAGGGTCTGGGTGGAGAATCAGTGCCAGTCTCCTCACACCAACCTCATCCCTTCCCCCACAGTTGCACACTGGAACTGGGTGGACAGGAGGTCCAGTGTTGGCTGTCCCTCCTCTCTGCCCTTCAAATAAACATTTAAAGACTCCCAGAGGGATTTCTTGCAAACTTGAGTTTCTGATGTGGAAGGAAATGTTTCCAGATATTTTTTAAAAATCACAACAAGCTCCAACATCACACAAAGGAAAAGAAAATAGTTAGATTTACAGCTTTGAAGGAATATTAAATAAGAGACAGAATTTTGGTTATGCCAGATATGAATGCCAGTACTATAGGAAAGAACCTCATAAAACATATCAAGCCCAGGCAAAAATAAAACAAGCAAAAATAGACTATCATTTGAACTATAGCAGGCCCATAAATTCAGCTCCAAAATTACAGCCAACACACATACCATATTGTACAACTGAGCCCGCAAAAGAGGAAATTAACAATAAACCAAAAAGTTTTTAAAAATAACATGTTGAAGTAAAGAAAAAATGCAAAGCTACAAAAGTCATAATAAGTAACTTTCTTGGAAAAAACACCAATGAAGTATCTGATTTTCCTTTTTAAAGATTCTGGATTGCAGAGAGCATCTGAGATCGTGGATGAGTCAATATGGGTGGGTAGGTTCAGCGTGTTTGACAAATAAGTTTTGCTCCTCACCAGGACATTTGGATGATACATAAATAGAAACCTTCTTTTCATCTTGAGAAGCATAAGGAAGTGCTTTCTCAGAGTGAATATTTTCCTCAAATCTCTTGGAAAATAGAAAGAACATTTATTTCCATGTTTCTTGTATCTAGCAAACTCTATTGACCTTAGGTTGAACTTGAAAACATTGTTCTAGTACAGTCTCTCTGTCAATTCCCAACTTGTCTTTCTTTACCATCTCTCCATGGTCTTAGAAACACCATCTCCTGCAGTACCTCTCTATTTATTTATTTGAGGCAGAGTTTCACTCTTGTTGCCCAGGCTGGAGTGCAATGGTGCGATCTCGGCTCACTGCAACCTCCGCCTCCTGGGTTCAAGTGATTCTCTTGCCTTAGCCTCCCAAGTAACTGAGATTACAGGCATGCGCCACCACCCCTGGCTAATTTTATATTTTTAGTAGAGATGGAGTTTCACCATGTTGGGCAGGCTGGTCTCGAACTCCTGACCTCAGGTGATCCACTCGCCTTGGCCTCCCAAAATGCTGGAATTAGAGGTGTGAGCCACTACGCCCGACCCTCCCACTTTAAAGAATGCTTTTTTGTTTGCTGGAAGGTTGGGTAGAATCCCCTCCAGTGCTAATGCCAGTGTGTGAAGTTGAGCACAGGTCACCAGCGTCTGCCCCAGCCTCCCAGCAAACCTCCCTGACTACAGGGGGCTTTTGTGCAGGGCGATAAGCTACGGTGCTGCATGCTGGGACAACAAATTGAAGGTCACCATTGACACACCCTTGTAAAATCAAGGTGTTCTTTTTACTTGCTTGCACCTGTAGCTCACACCTTCCAGGACCTGGGGAGAACAGAGAATCTTTCATGCAACTTGCGCGAGAACCAGGCCCCACTCCAGCGTTCACTGTGCCAGGCTGCTGTGTTTCTGGAATGCTGAGCTACGTTCACATCCATTTCCACCCTCTCTAGAAAGCAGCAGCAGGGCAGCTCCCAGGCTGGGCTGCTCCCAGGCTTGGCCTCCTGTTGCCAAGGCCTGAAGTTTGTGGTGTAAGAGGTGGGTTATGTTTTCAGAAGGTGATACTCTGCTCCCCTGTTGCCGCCTGCTTCTTACCGGTAGTGTTCGAAATTTAAAATTCAAATTTGTCATTCACATCTGGTGTTATTAGACCTGTTTATTTCAATAGGGAGTAGGAGAGATGACTATACATAGGCCCTACAGAGTGAAAGGAATCGTACGAAGGAAACAGATCAGGTGCTTGTGTTTTTTGGTTTATTCGTTTCTTGGCTGCAATTCTCTTTGAGTCTCTCTTACTTAGTCTCTGACCCACAGTTGGAGCTAGAATACAGATCACTATCCTTAGAAGGAAACTGAATAATTAAAGGTCATCTAATACATCGTCATTCTTTTATATAACCTCCAAGGGAAAGCCACTTAGGGTTAACAATACCATATGGTTCGGTTTTGTAAAAGTAGAATTATCATCGTAATCCTAGAATGTCATGCTTTCTACTCAGCATAGACCCGATGCTCATTCTTAAATAATTGCCGTTAAGTTAATTTGCTAGGGTATGTACTAGGGTGGACATTCTAAGGCATTCTGTTCCTTCAAAGAGCTGATGTTTGAAAATCCCAACTGTTTGTACTTATCTTAATTGCCAAATATATGATATATGTTTAATTGCTATATATATATATTTCCCCTTATAACACATTCTGCCTTCAAAAAACTCAGACTTCTCTCTGTTTTCTTTTAGATCAAATCTCAAATATAAGAGGCAATAGCGTTTCACTGTTATTCACTTATCAAATGTAATTCCATGAATATGGTATGGAACATAGGAATTCACGGGATTCTGTGTGGCAGTCCTTTCTTGACTGCCTTTGGAAATACTGGGAAAAGGCAGAGATACGCAAATGCATATTTATCCTATTGGGGAATGTCTGATTGAATTGAGTCGTAGCATTTCTCCATTTTTGGGCAGGGAGCATGGGCTGAACAAGGGGGAAGCTGGGAATTTAAGCTAGCCTAACTCTGGCTTGGGCTATCTAAAGGAAAAATGCTTGATTTTAGATTATCTGATGCTTTGTGTCTAAAGAGTTTCCCAACATTTTTCACATGAGGTTTACTCAGAAAATAAAAATATTTATACCACAAACTGGGGTCAACTTAATCGTATTTGGAAGATAGTTGAGGATCTTCTGTGCTGCAAGTGACTTGCTCAAGAGCTTGGCCCATCTCTGGCCTCATCTGGCTGCCCAAGGATGGGAAACATCCTTATCTTGGAGTGCACCAGTTGGAATCCAAACCCCAGTTTAGCTGCCCTGGAAAGTGGGATTGCAAAGCAGACAGGATTTGTCTTTTCTCCCCCATCTTGATCAATTTCATTCAATACATGAGTATTTAATAAAACTCTAAAACATGATGTCACTGGGCTCTTAATTGTCCTGCATGAAATGATCAGAGCTGTTCAAGACATGAAAAACAAATCTGCCAGTTGCATATCTGAGACTGTTCTTTATCTTTACCTTCAATTACTTTATCTGTATTCTGGCTATCTGCATATCTTGTCCAGTCTTGCCACCATCAAGAAATTACTCCTTTCTTGGCCCCGTTGAAACTTTTATTCTCTATCAATTAAAAATAGTTCAGGTTAAGAGGTATTTAACTCCATCTATTTAAAAGAGTTTGTCATCATAAGTCAATCTTTAATTATTGGAACACACAGTAACATAGCAGGCATTTTTTATTTCCTCACAAAATCGCTGGGACTTTCTCTCCTTAATTATGTCATTTTTCAAGGAGCAGATATAGGGAAGCCATTTTTCTTGCCAAAGAATCCCATGAGCTACCCTCCTCTTCCTTCTTGGAATCTTTCCCTTTCTTCCCAAGTTCAGAGAGAAAAGAGCCATCAATTTGGAAGAGTGCGTACTAGCAAAGGTAGCTGAATTTTAGAAACTTAAATCTGACTTTCATGAGAAGTGCTTCTTTTATCTTGTTCTCAATTGTCTTGAGAGATTTACTTTTGGTTTGTAAACATCAAGCTCAGGCATGGTGGCTCACACCTGTAATCCCAGAACTTTGGGAAGCTGAGGCAGGAGGAAGACCTGAAGCCAGGAGTTCAAGACCAGCCTGGGAAACATAGTGAGATCCCGTCTCTACAATAATTAAAAAAATTTAAAAAATAAGAAATAAAAACGTTAAATTGCCTGAAACTTCAGCTCCATGTTTCAGAAGAGAAACAATGATCATAATATCATGAAGACAAAACCAGTTTACCTCCTGTTTCAGCTTGATTGATTTCAGCTTGATGCTTGATTGCCCACTGATATCATAGTAGCCTAGAAGCAGTGTGGTGAGGGGAGCCGCACCATCCAACAGAAAAACCAGACTTAGAATCTGGAAGACAAGTTTGAATCCCGATTTGGCCACTTCCTAGATGGGTGATTTTGTTTTGATTACTGAAGCTCTGACTTGTCTCTGCTTCTTCATTTGTAAAATGGGCACTTTTTTGGTGTGTTTATAGTAACTTCATTCTTAAAACCAGAAACAACCCAAATGTCCTTCCACTGATAGAAAGAGAAGCTTGAGTACATCCATATAAAGGACTACTACTCAGCAACAAACATGAAAGAACTACTGATAGAATAACACAGATGGATCTCAGTTTCATTATACGAAAGAAGCCAGACTCCAAACCTGCATATTCTGCTGATTCCACTCAAATGATATCCTGGGATAAGCAACGGCACAGGAATCGAGAACATACCAGTGAGTCCCATGGATTGGAAGCATGGGGAGGGTTTGATACCAAAGGGACAATATGATGGAATGTTTTTGGGTGATAGAATATTTATACATTCTATTTATACATTCTGATTGTGATGGTTATACAACTGTGTGCAATTATAAAAGACCATAAAACTACATGACAAAAAAAGTGAAGTTTACTGTATGAACATTAAAAAATATATTTGAATATGATAAATCAATTGGATTTTAAAATCATCTGTGTGTTGCTTCTTTTAAGGAAACTCTGTGTCAATTAGAATCTACAGTCATTCCTTGGTATCCATGGGGGTTGGTTTCAGGACCCTCCATGGATGCTAAAATCCATAAATGCTCAAGTTTCTTTTTTTTTTTTTTTTTTTTTTGAGACGGAGTCTCACGCTGTTGCCCAGGCTGGAGTGCAGTGGCGCGATCTCGGCTCACTGCAAGCTCCGCCTCCTGGGTTCACGCCATTCTCCTGCCTCAGCCTCCTGAGTAGCTAGGACTACAGGCGCCCGCCACCGCGCCCGGCTAATTTTTTTTTGTATTTTTAGTAGAGACGGGGTTTCACTGTGGTCTCGATCTCCTGACCTTGTGATCCACCCGCCTCAGCCTCCCAAAGTGCTGGGATTACAGGCTTGAGCCACCGCGCCCAGCCTCAAGTTTCTTATATAGTATTTGGTATGTATGATAGTATATATACTAAAATACTATACTATTTAGTGTACTATTTGTATTTCATGTATATATATGTATATATAATGTTATAGTATTTGCATATAACCTAAACATATCACCCTATGTACTTTAAATCATCTCTAGATTACTTGTGATACCTAATATAATGCCTACACATCATTTCATTCATGTAACTTCACACAGTACTTGGCATGCGACAAATTCAAGTTTTGCTTCTTGGAACTTTGTGGGACTTTTAAAAAATCTCACTGCTTGATATTTATTCAAAGGAATGGAAAATGGTATATTGAAGATATAGTTGCACTCCCATGTTTATTGCAGTACTAGTCACAATAGAATAGTTTATATGGAATCAATTTAGGTGTCCTACAGCAGGTGAATGGATAAATAAAATGTGTCACATATATACAATGGAATACTATTCAGCCATAAAAAAGAAAAAAAGTAATTTGAGGCAACGTAGGTGAGCCTGGAGGACACATGTTAAGTGAAATAAGTGAGGCACAGAAAGATAAGTACCACATGTTCTCACTCATATGTGGGAGCTAAAAAATTTGAGCTCATAGAAGGAGGAAGTAAAATTACGGTTATTTGAAGCTGGGAAGAATAGGGGCATGGAGAGAATGGGGAAAAGTTGGTTAGCTGATACAACATTACAGCTAGATAGGAGGAATAAGCCTTAGTGTTCTGTAGCAGTATAGGGTGACTATAGTTAATAATATATTGAATATTTTCAAATAGCTAGAAGAGACAATTTCAAAGGTTTTTAACACAAAGAAATGATAAACTTATGAGGCAATAGATATGCTAATTACTCTGATTTGATCATCACACGTTGTATACATGTGTTGAAATATTATTCTGTATCTCTAAATTAAATGAGCTATTAACCCTAGCTCAAAGAGGTTGATGTGCAAATGAAATGAGACATAAAAGTGTCTGAGCACACAGAATTCCATCTATAAGTGGTAGTCTGAAATTAAATGGATGATGCTATACTGTAGTTTATCTAGGTATTTCTTAAGCCACCACTCTGCTACAGGGTTTTGGATTTTAATTAAGTGAATCAAGGGTAACTATCACTTTCCACCTCAGCCTTAGGGGTAGAAAAAGGATAAAGTAGGACTCACTTCTACATTTAGTCTTGCCCTAAATTTGTAATATCAAGCCAAGCTTCATTGGGAAGCCAAGAACTCAACCCCTTCAGGGCTAATTCCACCACCCTGGAGACCTGCTGTCTCAGAAGCAAAGCCCTGGTCAAGACTGATCTTGAGGATGTCTTCCTCTGTATCAGGACCCAATCTCCATACCTGCTGCACATTAGAATTTCATATGGAACTTGAAAAATACTGAGAGCAAGGCTATAGCCCCAGAGATTTTGATTTAATGGTCTAGGTTAGGACCTGGGCAATAGTAATTTTTTAAACTGTCTCCAGTGATTTCAGTGTGCAGCCAGAGCTGAAAACCACTGCTCTAGATATTGCAGATCTAAGTGACCTGGAGACATTAGAGCTCAAGGTTGTAGTTGGAGGCATCTGATGGCCTGATACTGAAGAACCCTCCCTTTCTCAGATGCTTCAAGCATTGAGTCAAGAGCAAGAGAAAAGGGATTGCAGTGATAATCTCACTTCCAAAAAGAAGAAAATTAGCAAAGTAAGCTTCACCCCGGGCAAATCCTGGGCGATGCTAAAGAGCCCTTTTCTTGCCTGCCTGTGGGTTCCAATTTTCCAAGTAGCACTTGAATAACAGAACACTGCAGATTTTTTACAATGTAGTTCCAGAAGCCTCATTTAAGCTGATATCATTATGGACTTTTAAATCTCCTGCCTGCATTTAGTTCCTTGGTTTCTAAATTAAGAAGTACTTAGAATGTAATGACTTACTTAGATTGCTTGTTCTCTAATGGTGGTTACAGAGCTGTGCTCTTAAACCACTGCACGCAGAGGATATTTTGATCAAGTCACAGCCAATTGTCTTAAAAAGCCAAAGTCAGAAAGAGCAATGTGAAAGCATTCAAATGATGGGAATAGAACAAAGATTTCTTCATTTCCAGTCTTCTTTATCAGTTGAATCACATAATAACAGTCAGACAGGGCTACTCCTCTCTTTTGAAATAGTGACATGTATATGTCTTTTCCCCCTTCTCTTACAGATGAGGATCTCTGACCAGTTGTAATGACCATATTTCTTTTCTGCCTCACCCAATGAAACCCTTTTTGCCTAATAAAATCCAATTTATTTATTTATTTTTTTGAGACGGAGTCTCGCTCTGTCACCAGGCTGGAGTGCAGTGGTGCAATTTCAGCTCACTGCAAACTCTGACTCCCTGGTTAAAGCAATTCTCCTGCCTCAGCCTCCTCAGTAGCTGGGATTACAGGCACGCGCCACCATGCCCAGCTAGTTTTTGTATTTTTAGTAGAGACGGGGTTTCACCATGTTGGCCAGGATGGTCTCGATATCCTGACCTCGTGACCTCCTCCCACCTTGGCCTTCCAAAGTGCTGGGATTACAGGTGTGAGCCACTGCACCCAGCCAAATCCAATTTCTACTTTCATTCTTGTCTGTTCGCACCTCCAAATAAACTGAAGATCTTTTTGCTAGAATGGTCCCCACATTCCTTTCTAGTGAGCAAAGCCTCAAACTGAGTAAATGGTAATCTTAAGCATCTTAACAGAGCAGAAGCAATATCTCCCCTGTCATTGCTAAATAATTAGGAGCTACATTAAGAATTATATAAAAACTACAATTTCATGGAAAAATAAATATTTCTGACTTAGGCATCTGCACAAGTAGGGGATTCATTTAACCATCTGATCCCAAATCAAAGTTAAAGGACTTCTCTGTCCTTATACTACTTCCCCACTGAAAGATGTTAATATTTATCATCAGGGAGAAAATTGATAACTCATTGATATGGTTTGGCTCTCTGTTCCCACCCAAATCTCATCTCAAATTGTAATCCCCACATGTCAAGGGAGGGAGGTGATCGGATCATGGGCGCAGTTTCCCCCATGCTCTTCTTATGACAGTGAGTGGGTTCTCACAAGGTCTCATGGTTTTATGTGTTTGACAGTTCCTCCTTCACACACTCTCTCTCCTGCCACCTTGCGAAGAAGGTGCCTGCTTCACCTTCCACCATGATTGTAAGTTTCCTGAGGCCTCCCTAGCCATGCAGAACTGTGAGTCAATTAAACCTCTTTCCTTTATAAATTACCCAGTCGTGAGTATTTCTTTATGGCAGTGTGAAAACAGACTAATACACCCATTGGGGTCTGATATAAGCAGAATGAATTTTATTACCTTCAATTAATTTGGGCAGGAAAGCATAAGTGATAGTCATGAAAATAACCTCCTACTAAATCAGAATCTGTTTCTAATCCTACTGACAGGAGAGCTAAAGAAAAAAAATAAATTTTTAGTATCTAACTTGCAGATGAAGGCTGTCATAGGAGCCACGGGTGTTAGTCCCATAGAGGAGACTGCTTCAGAAAGTGAGCTCCCAAGATTAATGACTGGTTCACTTTGTATAGTGGGTTCCTTTATTCCACAATTATTTGTTGAGTGCTAGGCACTTCTTAGACACAGAACAATGAGTTTATTGGAAGTGTAATATCTCGTTAGGCAAGTGTGGTGACGCTGGTAAGCAAATCAGCCAGATCTGTTTGGGCTTAGTGTATCCTGAATTTAAAATGACCTCTGCATCCTTGGTTCCATGGCACTCTTAAAACGTATTTGAAAGTTTCTTGGAAAAAATATCCATTTATTACAATTCTTTTAATTTTCTATCTGTAGTTACTGGTTACTTCAGTGATATTGTTTCTTCTTTTGATATTAACTCTCAATTATATTTGCTACAGGCTTGTCAATATGTGGTAGTGTCCATCAATATAAAAACTAGCTGTTTATACAGATTATTGTTATATATCGTAAAGCATCTATTATTCAGTGAAAAAGTAAGGTGTATAACAATATGCATATTGTATTATTTTTTGGGTGATCGGTATATTTATGGGAATGTGGGTGAATTGAGGGACTAAAGAAAGAAGTTCACTTTTATTCCCACTTTCTTTGCCATTAACATTCTTTGTCATGATTCACTTTAGTAATAATTTTAAAGTTCCTGGTTTTTCATTAATTAGAGTGACTCAAGACCAATGTCCAGACAGGACTCAGTACACTGAGGGCCTGTTTTTACTTTTATTTGCTTATTTATTTATTTATTTATTTATTTTTGAGACAGAGTCTCACTCTGTCGCCCAGGTTGGAGTGCAGTGGTGCGATCTTGGCTCACTACAACCTCCGCCTCCTGAATTCGAGCGATTCTCCTGCCTCGGCCTCCTGAGTAGCCGATATTACAGGCATGCGTCACCACCCCAGGCTAATTTTTATATCTTTTAGTAGAGACAGGGTTTCACCATATTGGCTAGGCTGGTCTCGAACTCCTGACCTCACGATCCGCCTGCCTCGGCCTCCCACAGTGCTGGGATTACAGGGGTGAGCCAGCGCGCCTGACCTTATTTTATTTATTTATTTATTTATTTATTTATTATTATTATTTTTATTTTTTTTTTTTCTGAGACGGACTCTTGCTCTGTCACCCCGGCTGGAGTGCAGTGGTATGAGCTCAGCTCACAACAACCTCCGCCTACTGGGTTCAAGTGATTCCCCTGCCTCAGCGTCCCGAGTAGCTGGGATTACAGGCACACGCTGCCACTCCCGGCTAATTTTTTGTATTTTAGTAAAGACGAGGCTTCACCATGTTGGAAGGCCTGTTTTTAAAGCCCAGTGGTCTCAACTCTGCAGGCTTAGGCTTCAGTTCTACTGAACTTGATTGTGCTTTTGATAACTGGCAGTGTGTCATCAGGGTGGATTGCCAGAACACTTAGGGGAAGTCACTTGATCAACTTGTCCTTGGCACAATGGCCATTCTGAAAATAGACATACTGAAGTGAAATGAGTTATACTAAAAACTTTTTCCAAACGTTCAGTTAACTGGAGTGTTGTATGTTGTGTTTGAAAAACATTTTTTAAAATGTAGAATTGTTTTACATTAAAGTGATAACCCCTGCCTGAATGAAAGTATTTAGTGTTGACTCACGTATATGATCTGGCGTGCCCTTCTGGACTGAAATCCCTTTTCCCCATCCATTTGGGGATTTCTATGTGCTCAGGGCATACGCCAAAGCAGGAAAGATCCCTGTGTCTGGAAGAGAAAAGATGACCAGGGAACATTGAGACAAATTTGCTCACAAAAATATACCCTCCATGCAAAACCAGAAAAACATTTTGTGGCAAATGTGACACAGATAGCATTACCTTGTTAATTGTAAGATAAGCTTTTGCAGACTCACTCGGCATACACCAAGATAAATAGGCAAGGTCTATAAACCAACGGTTCTCAAATGAGGAAATATGGTTCATTCATTCACTAATGTAATGCAATTTTTATTAAGCCCTTGATACAGGAGTATAGCATATTTGTCATGAGTTCCCTAACTGAGACTAACCCATGTTGGAAACCAGGAGGAGAGAGAGAAACCTCACCTACTACACATTAGGAGCCTCCACCATGACTCCTAGTCTTGTGACTACAAAGAGCATTATTTGATAGAAGACAAATGGATTTGCTAGGAGTACTGGCAATACCTTCCCACCACACAGGAATAGCATGTGCTATGCTTGCTTGGTTTGTAGCCTTCAGACACAGCTAGACTCACTGTAACTACCAACAATATGCAACACCAAGTTATGCCTGGTACTATGCTTGAATCTCTGGGCTTCACTTCTGGCATGCACCATTTCCATGAGCCTCACATTCCTGTTTATCCCCTTCTTACTTTCTGCCAGCTGGTTACTATTCAGTAATTTAGGACATAGAGTTTTATAATTTACGACGTAATTCAGGACAGGATCTGGCAAGTTATTGGATGCGGCCTATGGGTGGGAAAAAGGGAATAGTGAATGACTCCTGGGTTTTTCATGTGAGCACCTGTGGGATTGTAGTGCCCGTAACAAAAACAGGAAAACCAGAGGAGAGTATGAGAAGGAGAGGAGCTCAGTTCTGAACATGTTGAGTTTGAGATATCTGTGAGATATCAAAGAAGGGATGTCCACAAGGGTTTGGTTTCTACTCATCTGGTGTTTTTAGATGCAATCAACATAAAGATGGGAATCAAGCCATTCATGGGTGTGGATGAGACTGTTTAAGACTTGTTTGTGGTATGACGCGATTTAGTGGGCCCAGGCTAGAGTCCTGTGTAACCCCAATTTTTTAGGAGTGGGTCAAGGAGGAAGAGCTAATAAAACGGCCACAAACGCAGAAGGAAAACTGGGACAGTGCCTTTGTATGAAGCTGATCCCTTTCCCTGGAGTAACCTCCCTCTCTTCTTTGCGTGGTGAAATACAGCTAATCCTTCAGCATCTCAAATGTCCCTTTGGTGCAGCAAACGTTTTCGATGCACTCTCTACTTCCCCAAGAGCCGTAAAAACCCCATTGCTCTCTTTTCTCTGCTTCTACAGCACTTCAAAAAAGCCAAAAATGAAATTGTGAATGTGGCTGTTGAAGACCTCTCCCACCTCCACCCCTATAATTTTCTGAGCTGATACATAGCAAGGACATGGCAGGTGATTCTAATTTATTTCCGTTTCCTAACACCAAGAAGCACATACAAAATGGCCAGTAAGTGTTGAGTTAATATTGTTTGCCTGACTTTGAAAACTTTGTTCCTCATTCTGACAAAGATTTAGGCCTAGTAGGACACGTTATTCAGAAAAGGCTTTAAAATGGAATCATTTCTTGTACAACATTGCAAGTTAATTAGTTTATTATTCATGCCACACCTACTTCCAAAAAGAATTTGAGATAGCTTGCAATGAGTCACTTGAATAATTACATCTTTAGAAACATAATGAAAGCATCGTGCAATGGAAAAAGGTGATAACATTATCTGATAAGGGAAGCCAAAGAAAGTTGCTGCAATTGAGATTACAATACAGTCTTATACTTCTTAGCAGAGAAGTTGATATGTTCTTTTTGAATAGCTCATGTACTTTTGAGGGACTTTGTGTAGGTGGAGAACAATGCATAGGCATATTACCTAGACTAGCTAAAATTCTGCTGGGCTTCATTACAATCCTCAAACTCTTTATTTGCCATGTTGTGTATAATTTACTTAAAAGTGGCCTGTGAATTAAAACAACAAAAAAACAATTCTCTCACTTGCAAGAAAAACTAAACAGATCTTCTCTGCAGAATGAGGATTCTTTTTTAAGGTAAAAATATTTCAAGCTCTCTTATAATTGTACTTTTAGAATATGTTGCTTGAGAACATATGACAAAAAAAAAACCTACCATAAATTTAGTAACCCTTAAATGTTTTCTATTTATTAAAACATAAAACTAACTGAATATATTTTTAGGAGATGGCACAGGTATTTGCATAACATTACTTGTTTAGTACAGAGACATTGCTTGGTAAACACATGGGTTTGAAATGTTTTCTTGTATTGGCTCCAAGAGTCTTCTGACCAGAGAATGAGAGCACCCGGTCCAGGGTAGTGGTTTTCAAAGTTATTATTGTAATTAGTTGGTTTGTTTAGTTGTAATTGACTGTGTACCTTTTTGTTCAAAGAACTCAGGCTCTGAAGATCAACAAATCACATTTCTGATAAGGTTGGAACTGGAGTCAACATGAATGGGTGTCCAGAAAAGACCTTATTTAAGAACTTATTATCATCCAACCAAAATTATACTAAAGAGAAAATATCATTAAAAATCATCAGTTTGCCTGCATGATGATGAGTAGCTTGGCAATTAATGTTAGCTTCAGCATACTCATTTAAAGATCCATAACTTTAAAATATGCACTGTCTTTATTTTTATGTCTCCAAAATTGCAAATTTCCTCTAAGAATTTTCCCAAAGTCCTAGAAGATTCTTTAGATTATAGCTTAGTCAAATATGCAGACTTTGAGGGGAAAATGATAGTCTGTAATTGCTTTATCAAATCAGATGGAGTTCAGATTTTTCAAACTCCTATCAAAAGAAAGAGAACTTTGAGGTGAATTTGTTCTTCAAGTTTTTGAGTTCCACCTGTTACTACTGCATCACAAAGCGTACACTGTAATTTTATTCTATGATAGAATTTCCGTCTTCTTAATGTTTCTGTAATTCAAAAAGATAATTTTGATTAATAATTTATTTAAATAACCTTCATTTCATAATGTTCATAAAATGAATATAAAAATATCTCTCTTTTCTTAATTGTTTTTAGTTCTGGGGTACATGTGCAGGACGTGCAGGTTTGTTACATAGGTAAATGTGTGCCATGGTGGTTTGCTGTACCTACCAACCCATCACCTATGTGTTAAGCCCAGTATGCATTAGCTATTTTTCTTAATACTCTCCTTCCCACAACTCCACCACCCTGACAGGCCCCAGTGTGTGTTGTTACCCTCCCTGTGTCTATATGTTCTCCTTGCTCAGCTCCTACTTATAAGGGAGAAGATGCAGTGTTTGGTTTTCTGTTAGTTTGCTTAGGATAATGGCTTCCAGCTTCATCCATGTTCCTTCAAAGGATGTGGTCTCATTCCTTTTTATGGCTGTATAGTATTCCATAGTGCATATGTACCACATTTTCTTTATGCAGTCTATCATAGATGGGCGTTTGGGTTGATTCCATGTCTTTGCTATTGTAAATAGTCCTGCAACGAACATATGCATGCATGTGTCTTTGTAATAGAATGATTTATATTCCTTTGGGTTTATATACTAGTGAATTCTGTCACATTATAGTGATAAATGATATTCATCTGTAGATTGATAAACTGATTGGGAAAAAAGCCATCTTTATCCGTTTCAAAAGGAGTTGTGTTTTCAACAAACTTTACTCTTTATATTAAAAAAAGAATATCTCTCAGTGTGTCTTAAACATATAACACATACATACCCCCATATCATAGTTAAAATCACCTACGTGAAAGAATGAGATTATCCTCCCTTCACAAGCCAGCATTTCTGAATCAGCACTCAATATCATTGTGGGATATCTCCCATCTCATGGATTATCTGTTCTGTGATTTGACATAGATCCTGGGCCCTGGGAATTTGCTACTGACTCAAACTCCTTGAGGGCAAAGACAGCTTCCTGCTAATCCTGTTATATCTGGCAGCATACAGCACAGTCCAAGTCTGCAGAATTTAATTCAATTAAATGTAGATCCCTATGTAAGTATGAAAGAGGGTGGGTGACTTCTTGTTGTCCTCTCCACCCTTCTAAACCTATCCCCACATCTCCCTTCCACCCACCCAACTCTACCCTCAGTCATCATGAACTCAGATTAGTTCCCAGCATGCTTCTCCCTGAAATTGCCTTTAGCATTTTACAAATGCTATTCCCTTTGATTGGAATGTCCTTCCTCACCTTTCACCTAGCTAGGTCATACTCATTTTTCAGGTCTATGCTTTTTTGCCTTCTCTTTGGGGACACTTCATAACTCCCCACATTTGGATTAAATATCCTTCAAAATGTGCTCCTGTAGCAACGGTGGCATAGCTTTCATCAAACACTGTTGCAATTGAATTATCCCCACTAGATTGTAAATTTGAGGTGGCAGGCAGAGTATGTTATTTTATTCACCTGTATATCCTCAGGATCTTGATACACTGAGTGATTTACACTTAGTAAACGCTCAATAAATACTTGCATAGGTAAAGAAATGAATCAATAACATTCAATAGCCAGGAACCCTATCTCAAGAATCCTTTCTGCCAGCAACTCCTCAGCACTTATGACTTCATTGGCACAGAAGTACTGTTTCAGGTAAAGCCCCGTAACTGTGTTTATAAGACAAACAGCTGAAGTTGCTCATGAAGCCAGAGAATCAAAGTTTGCATCTGTGTTCACATTACACTAGCCTATGTAGACAAGGATGGCACTTAAGCTTCTTGCCTTCAGCTGAAGCAAGCCAACCTGGTTTTTCTCGTTTAGTTTCTACTTTGTCAACTGGTATCACTTTGGATAAGGGAATGTGATCTCTTTATTTTCATTCATCCAACAAATATTGATTAACGGTCTCCTGTAAAAAAAAAAAAAAAAAAAAAAAAAAAAAATCTGTGGACTTGCCACTTAGCCACTCAGCCACTCAAGAACCAGAATTCTGCTGAAGCATGCCAACATCTCAGCACTTATGAGCCAACAAATGCCAGGCAGAGAATGGGTAAAGGGAAAACCCTTACAAACCATTCTGAGAGTGCTCTTCAAGTTATAAATATGTATTGGCAAAACCCTTTGATCAAATCTCAACATGTGCCTTTCCTCATAGTAAGAAATCATCTCCACCCTCTCTTAAAAAACAGATGAAGGCACACTTAGAGCCATCTGGAAGAAGATGCTGGTTGATTAGGGTTCAATCTCTCTCCTTAGAGAACAGCTTACACAAAATTACACTGAATAGAGTTTCAGAATCAAGCTGCTTTTCCCTTTTCCTTTTACAATATGTACTTTACCAAATGCATAGTGATCTCTCTTAAGAGATTTTCTCTTTTATTTCCTAGTCCCTTTCTGACAGAAATTCTTTTCTTTGCAGAGAAATAAGGCTTTTCTTTCATTGCCTCTATTCCCTTGATGACATGAAATATTCAATCACAACCAATTTACAGATAATGTGCTAGTTTCTTGTGTGTGTTTGTCAGTTTCGTCACCTGTGCCAGATTGTCAAATGCATGCCCTAGATAACGTTGCTACCTTAGTCAACAAGTCTGATCGTGCTTCTAAATGGAAATGTTCTGGAAATTTTCCTCTCGGCTTCTTTTTTTTTATTCCCTTGCCTGTAACCTACTGGATGACTCTGAAGTGGATTTTCTTTGCCCGGCCAGTGCCTCCTGCTCTTTAGTCACTTTATTTAGAGAGTTAACTCTGTTGTTAGCTCTTCATTCAATAAGTCTGTGAACAAGTTGTCAAATTAACTTCCCAAGTCACAATAGGTCATGAGCCAGGAAATGCAGAAGGGATGAAACAAATCTTCCATCCGCAGGGCAGAAACGGATATGGAGGGTCTTCAACTCAGTGGCTTGCTTCTGATCTTCACAGTGGCAGGCCAATGAGCCAAAGCTCTTAAGATGGCCCCTGCTTTCCCCTATAAAGGCAAGAAAAAGTCCAAATCATATGAAATGCTGCAAAGAGTCTAGCCATTTAGTTTTGCAGTGCTGTTGGGTAAAACAGCTTAATAAAATTTTACTTGGTTGGAATAATTTTGGTTTTGGTGAGAGGAGAGATTGGCCAAGAGAAAGAATTTAGTCCTGGCTTTGTTGATCTCATCAATATTAGTGACCTAAATTACCTTGCTACTAATAAAGTGAAACATAAGAGGCAAGGCAGCTGCAGATGAAAGATTTCTAATCTCCAGATCTCTACCTATACATGTACACAGCCAGACTCTCATTTTTTCTCTTAGTCAACAGCAGGAGCTATGTGGGTGTGCTTGTTGCCTCTCCCCTGTAGATTGACAACCACAACAAAACAGTTGGCGTGTCCCTAGATTGTGGCATGAAGGTGGGTTGTAATTTCTATGATCCAGTAATGATCAGTCAATGAGAAACAGATGCAGTTGTGACCAGAGTTAGAGGCAGAAGTTCTGGGTTCTGGGATCTCCATGAAAGGCTGACTTCATAAGCATGCAACCAGGGGCAGTTCCACAGGGCATGTGATTAAAAGCCCCCTGTGCTTGGTTTGATCCTCTGCTATTGCCCTCTTGATATTTTTAATAATTTTTGAACAAGGGGCCCCACATTTTCATTTTGTGCTGGGCCTAGAAAATTATGTATCCAGTCCTGTCTCCAAGATGTATTATTGAGTATTAAAAAACAGGGCAGAAAAATGTGTATAGGATATGTAAAAAAATAGAGTTCTATGCTTAAATTACCACCCTCCCCGCCACACGCACACACACACACACACACACACACACACACACCTATGTATGCATTGAAAGGCAATTTTGTGTAGCAGTTAAGAATAGACTCTGGGCTGGGCACCATGGCTCACGCCATCCCAACACTTTGGGAGGTTGAAGTGGGAGAATCGCTTGAGCCCAGGCATTCAGGACCAGCTTGGGCAATATAGCAAGACCCTATCTATTAAAAAATTAAAAATTAGTTGGGCATGGTGGTGTGTGCCTGTAGTCTAGGTGCTCGGGGATTGCTTGAGCTCAGGAGCTTCAGGCTGCAGTGAGCTGTGATTGAGATACTTGTACTCCAGTCTGGGCAACAGAGCAAGACCCTATGTCTAAAAAAAAAGGATAGAGTCTGCAGCTGGATTGTCTGGGTTTGAAACTTACCTTAGGAAAATTACTATACATTTTGATGCCTCGGTGTCCTCATCTGAAAAATGGGGTGAAAATAATACCTATAAAAAACCTAAAAAATAAAAAAATAGTACCTATCTCATAGGGTTACTGTGAATTATCTATTATGTTGTTGTTACTAATTTTGGTTATGTTAGTATTATTTAATTAGATTATCTCTGGAAGGCTATATGATAAACTAGTAAAAGTGGTTCTCTGGAGATAGGGACTAGACTAGAGAACAGGAGTACATTAAGCAAAAGTTGATTTTTATAAGATGCAAATTCACACAATTTTAAGGTCCCCCTTTTAAAAAAATACAAATTATAAATAAATATAAAGCAAACATTTATTTAGAAAGAAAACATTTTAGTGCTGACAAATACTACAAAATAGCCCAGAAAAAAATGAAATATTATTCTTATTTATTAATGCACTAACCTCTAAAACTCCTTTCCCTCACATTTTTGCTGCATAATCTTTGATTGCCCCATCATGTGACATTAATTGTATAATATCCTTTTCTATTGTGAGAATAGAAAGATAATTCAGTTTTTTGGCCAGGTGCAGTGGCTCACGCCTGTAATCCCACCACTTTGGGAGGTCGAAGTTGGCAGATCACCCAGTCAGGAGTTTGAGACCAGCCTGGCCAAAATGGTGAAACTGTGTCTCTACTAAAAATACAAAAATTAGCTGGGCATGGTGGTGGGCACCTGTAATCCCCAGCTACTCAGGAGTCAGAGATAGGAGAATTGCTTGAGCTCAGGAGACAGAGTTTGCAGTGAGCAGAGATTGCACCACCGCACTCCAATTTGGGCAACAGAGTGAGACTCCACCTTAAAAAAAAGAGAGAGAGAAAGAAAGAAAGATAATTGAGTTTTTCTCTGTCTATATAAAATGTTCAGAACAGGTGGAGGAAGTTCCCTTCTATTCCTTGTTTGCTTAGAGTTTGTATTGTGAATGGGCATTTGTCTTGTCAAATGCTTTGGCTGAATCTACTGAGATGATCATGTGGATTTTCCCTTTATTCTACTAATATGATGTATTACATTGATTCATTTTCAGGTGGTCTACTAACTTTGTCTTCTTTGGTAAAGCTGGATTTCTGCTACCTAGATTTTAAGCTGGTAGAATTACTACCATGGTTTATGACATTTTTATATGTATTCCTTTTTATATGTTGCTGGGTTTGGTTTGCTAATATTTTGTTAAAGATTTTTCTATCTATATTCTTGAGGAACACTGTTGTGTAGTTTTTGTTTCATGATGTATTTGGATAACACTAACCTCATAGAATGAGTTGCGAAGTGTTCCCACGTCCTCTATTGTCTGAGTAAATTTGAATAGGAATGTTATTATTTCTTCCTTAAATATTTGAGAAAATTCACCATTCTAGGTGATTTTGATGTAGGGGTTCTTAAGCACAGAGGGGCTGGCTCTTGGGGGCAGGAAGCTACAAGCCTACCTGGTATTATTTTTTTCTGTGTGTTTGTGCTCCACCTCAAAAAGAGAGAATGAAAGAAATATTTGTTTACTGCGCCTCCACCCATACTTGCTGATGTCTCTAAGACTTTGACATATATTATTTGTATTTTACTGTGAGCGAATTTTAGATGTTGTCTTATAGGGGCAGGTTTTGATAGGAAGAAAGTATGAGCACACTAGGCCACTGCAACTGAGATGTTTCCAAGGAAAGAAGGGTCATAGAACTGGGAGGACAAACGACGATTTCTTCATTTTACTCATAAATAGTCGTGTCAGGCAGAGTCAGAAAGCAACCTGTTTACCTTTTGTGAAACTATGGGCAAATCATGGCAGTAATTTAGCCAGCTTAAAATCCAACTAGTGGATCAGCAGGATCTGAAGTTTGGGACCAGTTATTAAGACTGAACCTAAAAAACAGGTTGAAAGCCACCACTGGACAAGGACTCTTTTCAGATTTCACCAGGTCAGGGATATTAATATTTTCTGCCAAATCTGTCCACAGATATTACTATGAACAGCAATCACTGAGGTCTTCTGACCTTTGAGATGTAAATAAAATGCAACTTGACCATAATCCAGGTGAATTTAGTGAGTTTGGAGCCTCTGAATTTTTCTGTCTTTCTTTCTAGAGCAAAGGTAAACAAAGTTTTTCTGTAAAAGGCCAGATGGCAAATATTTTCAGCTTTGTAGGCCATACAGTCTCTGTCACAACCACTCCGTTCTGCCATTGCAATGCAAAGCAGCTAGAGGAAACATGTAAAGAGATGAGTGTGTTTGTATTGCAGTAACACTTTATTTCTAGAAGTAGATGGTGGGCCAGGTTTGGCCCCCAGGTATAGTTTTCAGAAGATGAAGATGGTTCACTACTACTTGCTGTCTTAGTCCATTCAGGCTGCTATAACAAAATACCACATACTGGGTATTTCTGTAAACAATAAATTTCTATAAATAATATAAATTTATTTCTCACAGTTCTGGAGGCTGGGAAGTCCAATATCGAGGTACCTGTAGAATCAATGTCTGATGAGGGCCTGTTTCTTGGTTCATATGGTATCTTCTTGCTGCATTCTTACCTAGAAGAAGGGATGAGGCAACCCTCTGGGACCTCTTTTTTTTTTTTTTTGAGATGCAGTCTTGCTCTGTTGCCCAGGCAATGGCGCAATCTTGGCTCACCGCAAACTCTGCCTCCCGGGTTCAAGCGATTCTTCTGTCTCAGCCTCCCAAGTATCTGGGATTATGGGTGTGCACCACCATGCCTGGCTAATTTTTGTAGTTTTAATAGATATGGGATTTCACAATATTGGCCAAGCTGGTCTCAAACTCCTGACCTCATGATCCACCTGCCTTGGCCTCCCAAAGTGCTGGGATTACCAGCATGAGCCAACTCAGCTAGGTGGGACCTCTTTTATAAGAGCCCTAATCCCATTCAATGACAGCTCTGCTCTCACAATCTAATCACTTCCCAATGGCCGCACCACCTAATATCATCACATTGGTGATTAGATTTCAACATATGAAATTTGGGGGAATTCAGATCATAGCACCTGCATGTCTCTGGTTCTTAGCCCTTGCTTCTGCTGAATTATTTCAGTTTATTGGACATTTTATCATCCTGTGAATCTCTCCCTGTTCCACAGGTTTTAAGGCTAAAAACGGAGCCCAGGCAGCCTGCTTGGAAGCTTATTTACACTGAGATCCACTCAGGCACCTATGTCTAACCATGAGATGTATCCCTTTTTGGTAACTTGCTTGGCATACTCCACACTGTTATATAATTCTCAGCTGACTCACTCTTTGCAGTGTGGAAAACAGGTTGTACCACCTTGTGCTAAAGGAAGCAGGAATGAAACTGATGTCTTCTCAGCAAATTCTTGGAGTGGGGGGAGACAGATTGGGTTCCATATATTACTCTATAAACTAATAGTTGTCAAGCTAGTACTACAGATTAGGCTGGTCTGCTATCAAGTTGTCTTCTCTAACTGAAAAAGTATGGGTTACTCTAACACTTGGAATGCAAAAAATGTCACATTTCCCCATTGTGCTAAATTATATTAAATATAGCTTGAGCTTTTTATTTTTCAAGATTGATGAGAACTTCAAACTTAGTGATTTTCAGGACCCTCATTTTCTGCCTTGGGCTAAGGACCTCAAGATTTGAGGGGTACAGGATGATGGAGGACAGCAGCATCATTCCTCAATCTCTATTTACTTGTGGCTGCCACAGCCCATGTTTCAATGGCTTGTTCACAGATGGACTGCTCTCGGGCAGTTCCAATTTTTCCAGCCACACGTGACTTAGAGACCCTCATCTGAGCTTCCTAGGTCACAGGACATCGTTCTTAGTCCTTTCAGCAATAAGGGGCTACATTTTAATGGCGCTGACCTATGTTACTTGTGCACCCTAAGCCTCTTTTTCTTCTCAGTTGAAGAGTCAAACCAATTTCCCAGTAACCTGGTTGTTCCCTTACCAAATTTTAAATCAGCAGGTCTCCAAAGCCTTTCTTTTTCAGGTGATCCAGTTTATTTTTATTTCTTTATTTTTAATTTATTTTTAGAGATGTGGTCTTTGTCACCCAGGCTGGAGTGCAGTGGCAAGATCATAGCTCACTGTAACCTCCAAATCCTGGGCTCAAGCAATCCTCCCACCTCAGCCTCCTGAGTAGCTAGGACTGTAGGTGTTCACCACCATGCCCAGCTGATTTTTAAATATTTTGTAGAGGCAGAGTCTCACTATGTTGCCCAGGATGGTCTCAAACTCCTGGCCTCAAACCATCCTCCTCTCAACTTCCCAAAGTGTTCACACAACTGCACCTGGCCTCCGGCAATCCAGTCTAATATTCTTGTTGGGCCCAGAATTTTAAAGGTAGAAATTGTTTGTCTCACGTAGTGATTTGTTTTAATTAAACTTCAATACCTTTAGACTGGACATGTAATCTCCAGTTGGCCATCCCCACCGCTCTCTATTATCTTACTCCAACTTGAGGGGAGGTGGAAGAATTATTTTAGTTTCTTCCTTAAGAGTTTACAGTAGTAAGAAATAATACAATTTGATTTCTCTATAGTGTATTTTACTACATAAATTTTTCAACAAACCACTGTGTTATAGAATCTATTTATTCTAGCCCACTGGTTCTCAAGGAGTGGCCCATGAATCAGAAGTTTTAGTATCTCCTGGGAACTTGTTAGACATGCCAGCGCCCACCTCAAATCTACTGAAATAAAATCCTGGGTGTGGGCTCCGCAATCTGCATTTCAAAGAGCCCTCTAGGAGATTCAGATGCATGTGCAAGTTGAAGAACTCCTGTTCTAGAATGTCATATGCTTTGAGTATAATAATCCATAGAGAAAAATCTGTCATTTAGAACTATTGGTAACTCCTCAGATAAGTCCTTAGCTCTCTGTATTTTTCCTTCCATACTCTCTTGGAGTGCATATTCTCTCAAAATTTTAATTGATGCCCTCTTGTGGTTATGAGAATTCCCATGTACATCACTATATCCCAGATCTATTATTTTCTGTTTTTTTATTATTATTATTTTAAAATCACTTTTATTCCAGGAAAACTCAAATTTAAAATTCTGACATTATTGGAAACTACATTCGTCATTTGTCCCCCATAGCAATTTATCTTCCCTCTTTTCCTCTTTATCATCAGTGGGGAAAGGTAAGCTGAATGAGTCACTTATCTCAGGTGAAAAATTTAAGGGGGTAATAAAAAATGTCAATAATCAAGACAAATAATATTTTAATGAAACTTTTTAAAGTTAAGATTAATGCAAGAAAATCCACGATGAGTAAAAATAATTTTTTTAAAAAATAGAACTAGTAACCTTGCTATGCTAAGTCATATTGGAGCTTGAGGCAAACGGAAAAAAATCAGTAGTACTGATCCTGCCTTTATTGAAAATTTTGGTAGTTTTTATCATGAATATTTTTGCATATATTTTATCTTAAAAAATATTGCATTAAAAGATTATCTATCCTGATTGTTGTGTTATTTGGTGCTGACTTAAGTTTTGTGCCCAAGACAAGTCCTCACCAAATCACTGAAGGTTGGAGCATCAGTTTTTCCTGTGCCTTGCATACAAATACAGCTCTTTCAGGCAGGTGCCTGTTACTCTTCTCTGTATAAGAAATCTCTGCTGATTACAGATGGAGCCAGCAGGCACGAAAGAAAGTTGATTGCATTCAATGATTTGAGAGATACTCAAAGATCACCTGACCCATTAAACTAATTTCCCTCTCCATTAGGTTATAATGGCAAAGTTGATAATTTGGTTCAAGAAGAAACAAAACACATATTGGTTTCAAAGGGAATACAAGGGAAAATCTTGGATGTCATAGGTCTCTCTTATATTGGTTCATAAAGTGATTGAGCTCCTGGAGAATAAGTTCCTAAGGAAGAGGAATGCTGAAATATTAATAGAAGGTAGGAGTTCAGGAGAAGACAGGGACCACTACTTGTCCAGAGCTGATGCTTATCTGCACATCGTCTGTTTAGCAACTGCACACTTAGTGTATACTAAACAATCTTAGACTTGCTCACAGGCTGCTTTGTAATTAGTCTCTGGATGAATCACATGTGTATATTTATCTTCTCCAATTAGATGGTGATTTTAATTTCAGAAATCATGTGTCCTCTCTTTTTTTGAATCCTATTCTTTGAAGAGGATTTTCTTAAGGAGCCATTCCAGAAACTTTGTCTGAGTTACATCTGACTTCATTCATTCAGTCTTTTGTTTATTCTGTTCACACACAGTACACTTGAGACCAAATAGAATGGAGTAGATATTGAATTAAGTAACTAAGCATTAAAAAGAATTAAAAGCCCAGTTTCCTTCAGTGTTTATTAATTGCTGAGAGCTACATGGAGATAATTTCTATTCTCCAGGAGCTTCTAAAGCAGCAAGTGGATGCCTCCAATACAGATATACATGAATAGCACACATAAAATAACTCAAAACTTTAAATCTATGTATCAAAGCAAATTGACAGTTAAATCACATTCTTAAGGCATAGCAATATTTGTTTCATATATTTCCAAACCTAATGTTGCATGCCCCTACAGCCAAACTCATGAGTCTTTGAAAATTCAAACAGTCTGAGTACAAATTCACTTTTCACGCAAAAATTCCAAAACCCAGCCCACAAATGTGCCCTTCATAAATCACCAAATAGTTTCTTCAGTTGTAATACTATATGAATTAAAATTGTCAAGACGGTTTTCCTTTTATAGCAGTTGATTCAGTATCTTTTAAAGTCCTCAAAGCTGTCAGATTTCTACAGCTTGAACTTCAATAAATAAACTTACGCTTTTCTTTGTATTTAGAGGTTTACAAGAGACTTTCAAGCTCTGACATGTTTAGAAAATTACCTTAGTAGGTTGAGATTTGATTACTATGGTAACTTAACAAGACAGAGGTCTTAAGAGTAATTTCCTCTGTGACTTTCAGAAGAATTTACCATTTATGACTTGAGAGCACTGTCTTATATAAAAACTTATATTTTGGGAGATTATCTTTCAACAGAACATGTATCTCTCTCTATTTTTTATATTCTGGAATGCACTTACAAGTGTATTGGACAGAAAGAGTATCTTTTGGAACATTTTTGCAGTGATGAAAAGTTGTTCCGCTTTTGTAGCGCTTCGTGCCGTGAAGTCAGTGAATATGCCAATCCATGCTGCCTGGTTCAGCAACAGGCGAGAAGGAAACTCCAACTCCGTGATGACTTATTTGTATTGAGCTGATGAGCAGCAGTGTGAGATGCCAATAAATGAGGGAAGAAAGTAATTCCCATGTCAACAGGGGTCCCAGGGATTTACCAAAAGAGTCACCTCTATAAACATCTTCCAGAGGATAATGCCCATTTCCTAAGTTCACTGGGATTTGAGGACTCACCACTCTGGTATAGAGACCACCTCGCTGCAGTTGACCTCCAAACCTGTGAGGTACCGGAGAAGAGACAGGTAGAGGAAGAACAGGATATTTGTTTTTATGTCTCCTGGCTACAGAAGACTCAGAAAAGTGTACCTGGATGTCCAACACAAGGGAGGGCTCATAATGGTATTATACACCCAGTTTTCATTACTGTGAAGGCCATGACCAGATGGGAGGAAGGTACCTTCTGATGACATTACTGTCCTAGAGAACATTTGAGTAAATAAAAGGAAGATGCCACGGTCTTCAGAATCGTTTTGTACTATAGTATATATAATAAATCATGAAGCAAGTTAGAGTGGTGTGAAGTTAAGAGGAACTTTTTATTTTGAAAGATTTAAAATGATCACCAAGCATTATCACAGTAGAAAAGGGAGAGAAAAATTAACATATGTATATTAATTGTATAATCTATTATGTGATATAATAATATGTATGTGTGTGCATGTTTGTGGGTGTTTTGCTTTGTTCTCAGCTGTTTCTCTGACTGTTGTCCTTTTGGGATTTATCTGCTCCCACAATACCTGCTGAGGATGAGTCAATCCTCTTTCAGTTGGATATAATTTGTAGCCACATTATCCCATCTAATAGGAGCAAAAAGCAACCAGAAAGATTTCCTGAGAGGAATTGCTGGCACATGCAAATGGGAAACTGCTCATTTTAATTTTGGTTGTCATGACGTTTCTGCAATTACCTCATTGACCTGAATCATCACACTTCTTTACACTGTTTTCAGCCTCATTGTCTGGAAAATACAGACTTGTTTTCTTATTTGGATAGCCTAAGGAAAAACCATGAGCAAGTCTGGATGTTATGGTTCTCCCAAGTGTTGCATATATGCAGAAAATATCATTTGAAGCTTTAACCTACAAGAGTATAATTGAATGCTAGTCAAACATTCACTGGGTTTGTTTCTTTGTCAAAGAGTCAACCCTGGCTGATATCTTCATTTTGTAAATTGAGAAAGATATACCTATAAATGACAAATGTGGAGGGTACCAAGCACATAAGGCTAAGAGAAAAAAATATAAATATATTCATGTGAAACCTTCTGGAAAGCATGGAGACAAACACTTGTATGTTCTATAAAGTAATCTGTCCTCATTTCTCCAGATAGAGGCTTAAAAAATGCTATTCATTATCTTCACTGTAGCTGAGACAATTTGATTAATAATAGCTATAATTGTTTATCAAAACATAAAGAAGAAAAAGAATAGTCAAATCTTTGCCATCACTATACAGCAATTTGTCCTTAGGAAGACATTCAGTATATTTTCTAGCTCTTTTTAATGATAAATAGGAAAGATTTTGGTAGACATTAGACGAATAGATGAACCAATTACTGACACATAAATATATGAGAAACAAATTAAAAATATAAAACTTGTTCTCACAGGAAGAGACAAGGCATGATTTTTAGTAATAAAGAAAGAAATAATTAGTCTTGATTGATATCTACAAGCTCAACTCATTTTATAAAATTAGCCTGTGGGGTGGTACTAATAGGAAAATAAATGAAATCAATAATTACAGTAATAATTATCTGCTTACATTAAAATGCCTATGAAAAAAACTTTAAATTTCTTTTCTCCTCAGCTGGTCTCCAGCCTGCACGGGTAATGAACAGAGTTTACCAAACTCGTTGCTGGTGAAAATTGGACAAGCAGAACCTTGGTTCCTTTTCACTATGTCCAACCTATAAAAAAATTCAAGGCTGGTCTTTCCCAGAAGTGGTGAGGGTACATTGTGTGTTTGAGATCAGATGGTCAGGTGTGTGGCCTTTGTGAATAGGCCTGTTCTGCTAATATTTACCAAGGACCACAAGTTCCTGTAGCTAGAAGATCTAGGAGCTAGTCTATTGTTTGAACAAACTGAAGCTTTCTTTGGAAAATCTTGGCAATGAGAAGTGCATTTGCGTATTTATGCATAAGAACTGTCACACATTTTTCTCTCTGAAGAAAATAAGTCTTTAATTTCCTATTGAACTTCTTCAATTGACAGAATTTTTTTTTTATGCAGCAGCTTCATGCATAAAACATGAGGCAGAAACAGACTACCAGTACTATATGGAAATCTTCTGAAAGGAAGATCTTTTTGGTTAGAGTCATTTACAATGGAAACAAAAAAAATGATCTTACTGAAAGCAGTGCTATATGAAGTGGATGGCTAAAATAATTTTCAAGTTTCATCTCCTTATAGAGTCCAGATAATGTGGTAGTAAATTGAAACTGGCGCATGTTGATACTTTTAGAAATAGGTTTGCAACCCAATTTTGACAATAGTTTTTTCATAGCATTTCCTTGTGTGATATTTTCCAAATATTGGAGGATACTAGAAAACTCATCATAGAGATATACAACCTACATTATCTTATTTGCATGACTTTTAGTAGCTTCTATTCAGCTCCCAGGATATATAATTCCCTACCCTGTGTTGTTACTTCAACAATACCTTAAAGCATATCCTTGTTCATATGGCGATGCCATTGGAGGAAGGCACCTAGCTTATCAGAGCATTCTATCCTCAGCCTGGAATCTGGAGAGCTATGAAACCCCTCTATTTTTACAAATTTCTCTCCATTTGAATTTACTGGCCACAGCCTGGTTTCTAGATTCCAAATTTCTCTCTCAAAGCTTTGAGACTGAGTCAAGTCAGAAAGCCTACAGTAACACAGCAGATCCTCTTAGCCTAATACATTTGTCAGAAATTCTGAATGCCACTTACTTCCCATACTCCTCATTCCCATAGTTGTTTTGAGCCTAGCCTGAAACCACATTTTGAGAGTGATCTGAAGATCTTCAAATAAACCTATATCCTCCAAATGGACCTAAGTTTTCTGAGCAGGTCTTGGCTAGTAACAGTATGAGAACTCTCTGGAAGCAAAACAAAACAAAATAAATGCAATACTTTGCCAGCTAATTAGCTTTCTGGTTGCCGATAGGGAATTTTTCATTTCCATGCATTCCTTTTCTCTAACACGTTATGCTACTCTGGTGTTAGTTCAGTCATAATATAGCAAAAGATATATGTGTGTTCTTAGCTTATCTGTGTATATATTTTCTTTCTGCCTGAGTCAATCAAGCATTTATTTTTAGTACCTTCTATTGCTAAGCACTCTGTAAGGTGCTATGGGTTACATAAAGAGTCAGAAGAGTCCATTCTTAGTTTCAGGTTTACAGTTCGGTTGAAAAGAACAAATTAATGGAAGCCAAAAAAGCAATGTATTGTTACATTATCAAGTATGAAGTTTAGCATGATAGAAGTTCACTGAATAATGAAAAGATAAGATAGAGTTCAGTTGGGGAACATTCAATGAATAAAGTAATGCCAGAGCTGTTTATTGAAGGATGGTCTTTTTTGTTTTTTGGGTTTTTTTATGGAGTCTTGCTCTGTTGCCCAGGCTGTAGTGCAGCAGCGCAGTCTCGGCTCACTGCAAACTCTGACTCCTGGGTTCAAGCAATTCTTCTGCCTCAGCCTCCCGAGTAGCTGGGAATACAGGTTCATGCCACCATGCCCGGCTAATTTTTGTATTTTTAGTAGAGATGGGGTTTCACCATATTGGCCAGGCTGGTCTCACTCTCCTGACCTCATCATCAGCCCACCTTGGCCTCCCAAAGTGCCGGGATTGTAGACATGAGACACGGCACCCGGCCAAAGGGTGGTCTTGATAAGGCATATTTATAGATGCGAAAGACAAGTCATATTTTCCCCCAGACATAATTGTCTGTCTTAACCATGTAATTTCCTTCCAATGCAACACGTTATTCCAGATATAAAATGGTCACTTGAAAGAGAATCAGTCTTTTCCTCAGTTTTTCTGGAATGTAAGTGCAGTTCTTTTTCTTTAAGGCTAGAGACTTGGTATATTAAATGTACTAAACTTTCTTTTTAATGTTAAGTAGAGTGAGATTTTGAGGATGTAATCTAACTAACTGTATCCAATACCAAGTAACTTACTGCACCAAGTTTTAAATACCATGATGAAAACAATATATATTTCTAATTAATTATAACAAAATACACTACCTTTAAAAGTATATTAAGCTTCCCAGGAATCTAAAGATGCAGGAAGATAGTTACAATATAGTTCAAATTTAGTTTGCCCCACAGGGTCCATCATGAACACACTATGCCTATGTGTTAATGTATGCTAAGTTTGGTAAAGCCATGGCCACCTTCCTATGGCCAGAAACCAATCTTTTGCAGAGGAGTGGCCCCCAAACAAGCCCAAATGCCTGGCTTCCCAAAGTTTTTTCATGACTATACAGTCCCATAAAATGTTGCTAAGGATATTACAGTGTCACAGAGCTTTAGAGTTTGGAGGAGCCATAGAGATCATCATTCAGCTCTCGAAATTACAGTGAAGAAAGCACAGCTTCATGGAAGTGCCATCTCTTTTCTGCTTTGCTGTAGACTGATCATACTGGACCCTCTTCTGGACCTCCTTCTCAACGGTAGGCATCCTAACACATGGACTGCTTCTGAATCCTTCCACGGTATGGCAGGACTACTGGAATCTTGGGAGCCTTTTTTGTGCCTGATGACAACGAATAGAATGTACACCACAGGGTTTCCAGATGATCAACCAGCGAGGGAGCTGTTTAAGCAAATGTATGAATGAAGGTGGCCATGGTTGGTGTGAGGCCAGGGGAACACCCTGCTTTAGTCTCATTGTATGTGAAATTCAGTCCTTTGATGAAAATGTTAAAATCTGAATGCATATAGATAGGGGGAAAACTATTATTTAAGAGCTGCAAGCTGTGTTCTACCTCTAGCTCAAATTTATGTAGCAAACTGGGAGAAATCCCATAATCTGCATTTTTTTGTTATGGAAAAGGTAAGGCAGAAGTTCAACCGTAGTTTTTAAGGGGAAACTTAAATAAGTGAGATAAATTAGATTCAAATGTTTTAAACTAAGAAGTGAAATTCTCTGTTTGTTCATGTAAATGGAGGTATGTTTTAGCAGTTGCTACCTAGGAGCCAATGTTTCCTTTCTCTGGGTGGAATTAGATTCTTCTTGCATGTTTATTATTCAGTGGCCTTGAAGAGTGATTTTTTATTTGAGGTTCTCTTCACCATCCCCGGGAAAGTTGGAGCCATTTCAGCGAGAACTTGATGTTTACCTTATCCTGGAAGAGAAAAAAAAATGTTGTGGTATGCAACCTATACTGAAAGATTGCTGTCTATTTAAAGCTAAATAAGGCAGATTTGGGTAAATATGTTAAGGTTGTAGTGCTATATATGGATGACGCCATAGGACCAGACCATATCTCTGAAGATGGAAGTTGTGGTTTCCCCTGAAAGTAGAGTGATCCACTGCCCATCGCCCTGGGAAGACGCGAATCTTCAGACTGCAAGTAAAACCTTGGGATTGTGGGGTTTTGACCGTTAGGTTTGGGAGAGAGTGTGGGGAGTCTTTTCTCTTTCTGAAGCTTCATGGAAACCAAATAAAGCAGATATGCTAGAGGGCACACCTGTTGAAGAGCGATTGCCATCCTCCTCCAGACACCAGACTGGAAGACAGACAGAGAAGTATTATTTAGGGACTCTGAAGAATGTTGTCCTGAACTTGGGGCTGGGAGGACTCTCCAGAGTAACTTGAGAGGACATCCACTGTAGCTTCTAATGTATTCTGCATGTGGATAGTCCCTTCAGTTTTCTATTAACTTTCAACAAAGCCTGATTAGAAGTTACCACCTGGTCTCTTTGCTTGAGGGAAAGAGCAGTGTCCTCTTTTAGAGGCCACGGGGCTGGTGGCATTGGTAGTCATCAGGAGAGGATAGCTGTGTCTGGTCCAGAACACACGTGACAGGGGTTCTCAGTACAAAGGCAGCAAAGTGCAGTGTGATGAGCAAATGCATGAACAAGCCTGAACAAATGTGTGAGAACCATTATTTCCTCCCAGAAAATAGCTCAAAGATGCTTGGAAGTTCCCTAATTCATGGAAAACAAGTACATGGGACTCGAGCTATTACTGTGGGAGCTTTACAAGGAAATATAACCTTATTTTATATTCATACATAGCTGATGCTTGAACATTTAATTATACGTATTTGTGTAACAGGTACCAGAGACTGTTGCCTTCTGTTTTACCAAACATAGTAAATCATCATGTAACAGATCATTTTCCAGAATCTCACAGGTTTTTTTTTTACATTAAATAAGGATAGGGTGACTACTGGGCAGTCTTTACCAAGGGCAAGAGTATAATGGGAATCTTTTGCAACCTGACCAAAGCTAGCTCCTCACCATACCTCACCAGAGAGGAGTCTGATAAACTCTGGACTTTCTGACTAAAGTCTGAAATTATGGACTTTTGTTCACCTCTTGAGATGGCCTGGCATGGGTAGACCAAAGTGGGCAAACAGGATATCAATAGCTTCAAAAAGAAACAGAAAAGAAGAATGGGCTATGTGGGGATGGTGGCCATTGCTCTATGACAGACGAAGGCTGTTTTGGAAAACAAAAATGTGGCGCTTGAAAGTTGCCTTAGGATCCAGCTATCCTGGCATATTGTTGTGGTTTGGGAACAAAGCTGAACATTTGAACATGGGACACTCTTTGGTTTAGGTATGAGGGTGTCCTTGCAGGATGGACATGCTTTCATGGCATGGTGCAAAGCTAGTTTTAACAATGATTTTCAGTGAGTGCAAAAAACAGCTGTAGTAAAGGATTAAACTCCTTTCCCTAGGGAATTGATAAGTCTTGAGATTCTTAAACTTAAATTCAAGTGTAACAAGGGTCTGTATGTGTGTGGGAGAGGAATGCTTTCCAGGGGAGGTTTCAAAAGTGAGATACTAGACTTCCCACTAATATGTCACGTGGGTGCTCACTGGAAATATAAAGAATATGACTGCTTTGTACCCTTGCATTAATGAATCAGTACATGCCTATTGCGTTTGTTAAATTATAGAGAAATTACAATGTTATATTGTGTAGGGCAATCCCAAATCACAATATATACTGTAATTTTTTTATGTTTATTAATTTAAATGAGAGATCCAGGGAACACATCCTAAAAACCACAAAGATAATTTGTTCTCTTTTGGGAAGTCTATGACAGGAAGTCACAGCACAGAAATTCTCTTGCACAGCTGACTGCAGAGTAATTCTGAAATATCCCCTTTTCACTAAGTTCAGTGGACGCCTGAAAGCATATAATATAAATGCTGGGTAGTCTATCAACCTGTGGCTTCTCATTATATATGTGATTGTGTGTCCGGAATTGGTGGGTTCTTGGTCTCACTGACTTCAAGAACGAAGCCGTGGACCCTCGCGGTGAGTGTTAGAGTTGGTTTTTTTTGTTTGTTTGTTTTTGAGGCTGGAGTGCAGTGGCAGGAGCTCAGCTCACTGCTAGCTCCAACTTCCGGGTTTACACCATTTTCCTGCCTCGGCTCCCGAGTAGCTGGGACTACATGCGTCCGCCACCTCACCCGCTAGCTTTTTGTATTTTTTAGTAGAGACGGGGTTTCACTGTGTTAGCCAGGATGGTCTCGATCTCATGATCCGCCCATCTTGTCCTCCCAAAGTGCTGGGATTACAGGCTTGAGCCATGGCGCCCAGCCGAGTGTTACAGTTCTTAAAGATGGTGTGTCCGGAGTTTGTTCCCTCAGACGTTCGGATGTCTCTGGGGCTTCTTCCTTCCGGTGGGTTCGTGGTCTCGCTGTCAAAGGTGTAGCTGCAGACTTTCGTGGTGAGTATCACAGCTCTTAAAGGCAGCACGTCTGGAGTCGTTCCTTCCTCCCTGTGGGTTCACGGCCTCACTTGTTTCAGGAGTAAAACTGCAGACTGCAGACCTTCGCAGTGAGTGTTAGACTGTTACAGCTCATAATGGCAGGCAGCGTGGACCCAAAGAGTGAGCAACAGCAAGATTTATCCCAAAGGGCGAAAAAACAAAGTTTTCAGCGGGCAAAAGGACCCAAGTAAGTTGCCACTGAGTCTTCAGACAACCTGCTTTTATTCCCTTATCTGGCCCCACCCACATCCTGTTGATTGGTCCATTTTACAGAGCTGATTGGTCCACTTTACAGAGAGCTGATTGGTCCGTTTTGACAGAGTGCTGATTGGTGCGTTTACAATCCTTGAGCTAGACACAGAGTCACAGAGGGCCAGTTTTCCAAGTCTCCACTAGGTTAGCTAGATACAGAGTACCAATTGGTGTATTCACAAACCTTGAGCTAGACACAGTGTTGATTGGTGTATTTACAAACCCTGAGCTAGACACAGAGTGCTGATTGGTGTATTTACAAACCCCGAAGTAGATATAAAAGTTCTCCAAGTCACCATCCAGTTCAGGAGTCCAGCTGGCTTCACCCAGTGGATCCTGCACAGGGGCTACAGAGGGAGCTGCCTGCCCCTGCCGAGCGGCGCCTGCACTCCTAAGCCCTTGGGCTGTGGACGGGACCGGACGCCACGAAGCAGGCGGCGGCGCCCGTTGGGGAGGCTCAGGCTGCGCGGGAGCCCACTGCAGAGGGGGAGCTCAGACATAGCGGGCTGCAGGTCTGGAGTCCTGCCCCGCGGGGAAGCAGGAGACGCCCAGCGAGAATTTGAGTGCGGCGCGGGCGGGCCGCTACTGCTGGGGGATCCGGCGGAACCTCCGCAGCTGCTGGCCTGGGTGCTAAGCCCCTCACTGCCCTGGGCGGGCGGTGCCGGCAGGCTGCTCCGTGTGCTGGCCCGCCGAGCCCGCGCCCGCCTGAACTCACACTGGCTGGCTAGTGCAGCCCCGGTTCCCGCCCGCGCCTCTCACTCCACATCTCCCCTCAAGCAAAGGGAGGCGGCTCTGGCCTCAGCCAGCCCAGAGAGGGGTTCCCACGGTGCCGTGGCGGGCTGAAGGGCTCCTCAAGCGCCCCCAGAGTGGAAGCTGAGGCCGGAGGCCGAGGAGGCGCTTAGAGTGAGGGCTGCTAGCACATTGTCACCTCTCAATTCAGTATGTTAACTTGCATTATATAACTTCGCGATTTACAAAGCACTTTCACGTATGCTATTTGTGCCTCACAGTAACACTGATCAGTATGTAGAGCTGTGATTATTAACCACATTTAATACTTGAGGACACTGGGCCCAAAAATAAATTATATAACCATAAATAAGGACAAGAGGGTCTAAATTTAAAGAATAGATACTTGTTGCAAAAAGAAAAGGAATAGCTTTGCAGTGATCAAAGTTAACATCACCAATGAGGACACATGTCAACATCATGTACCTCCTGATCTTATGCTCTAAGAAGACTACAGCATCACTTCTATAGGATTCTTGCCAGAAATACATAAACTGAATCATGAGAAAACATTAGACAAACCCAAATTGAAAGGCATTCATTCTATCAAATAATTGGCCAGTACTGTCTAGGTCGATTTTGTGCTGCTATAACAGAATACTTGAGATTAGGTAATTTATAATGAACAGAAATTTATTTCTCATGGTTCTGGAGGCTGGGAAGTCCAAAATTGAAGGGACAGCATCTGGTGAGGGCCTTCTTGCTACATTACCCTGTGGCAGAAGGCAGAAGGGAAAGAGATCTCCTCAGTGAGAGAGCAAGAGGAGGCCAAATTTGCTTTTATAATTGATCCACTCCCAGAATGAAAACACTAATCCATTCATGAGGGCAGAGTCCTTGTGATCTAATCACCTCTTATTAGTGTCCCACCTCCCAACACTGTTGCATTAGGGATTAAGTTTCCACACAGGAATTTTGGAGGACACATTCAAATCATAGCAAGTACTATTAGAAAATGTCAAAACCGTAAAAGACAAAGAAAGAATGAAGAACAGTTGCTGGTTTAGGAGCAACTAAGGAACTGTAGGAGTTTAGGAGACTAAGGAATCGTAACCACTAAATGCAATTTGGGAATTTGGATCCTGGGCCTGAAAAAGAACATTAGTGGCACAACTAGTAAAATCTGAATAAGAACTATAAATTAGTTACTAACATTATTGTCAAGGTTAATTTCATGATTTTGCTAATTGTGCTATGGCTATGTAAGATGTTAAAACTTGAGAAAGTTATGAGAAGGGTATACAGGAATTCTCTGTACTGTTTATACAACTTTTTTGTAAGTCCAAAATAATTTCAAAACAAAAGTTAAAATAAAAAACAGGCGTTCTAGTATAGCCACGCCAATTTTTATCTCCAATGACAATGTACATAAGCTTCAAAACTCAATGTTAATCAAAATAAATAGTCCATTAATCTAAATACTGGACTCATAAATGATCCTATGGGGCCCTTCTATGTTTTACCATGGAATACTGTGGAATTATGGGGAGAAATAGAACATAGTGGTAAAGACTTTAGGCCTTGGATTTGGATAGATCGGTTTTAAATACCAGCCCTGCCATTTTGCACCTATGTGAACCTCAGTTTCTCTATGTAAAAAATTGGAATGCATAGCAATATCATAAGATTGTTGAGGTAAGATTAAAAGGTGTCAATGCATGCTAAAGCCTGAACACAATGCTAGGTACAGGTCCCAGCTTTTGAACTATAATTGAATTTAAATAAAAGGGTGAGAAGAGAATGCCGTGGGCCAGTTGCCACTTTTTGTCAGAATGGCTACTTGGTTTAATATTTCATCAGCTTAAATAGGCATGTTTACTAACAAGCCGCTCATACATGCTTACTACTGATAATACAGAAGGGAAATAATGTCATTTAGACACATTTTCCATGGATATTTTGAAAATAACTGAATTGCAGCTGAAAGCTTGCCATGGAAAAGATCTCAGCTGCCACCCCTGCTGCATCTGGAGTCACTTGGGTACTGTCACCAGGAGAAAGTGGAAAAAAGGATCTCTGCTCACAGCTTCAGTGCCCATGACAGAGAGCTGGGAAGAAACCATGATTGCTCCCAGAGTACAGCAAAGCCTGCTCTGAGTGGGTGGACAGGGCTTTATAAAACTTGGAAAGGCTCTTCAAAGAACAATTAAAAACAATCTCCCGTAGTGGGAGGTGAATCTGGCTGGGAAGCTCCTGCTTGCTTTCCCCAGGGTAGAATTCCCAGGCTTCTGGATCCTGGTGGAGTGCCCTTGGCAGTGGACAGCAAATCATGTTCTCTTTTCACTTTCCTGGGGTTCAGAGTGGTGGTTTTGAGTACACGAAGTGAAGAACATCTGGCTCTCCTGAAGCTGAAAGAGATCTGAAGTCAGCAGGTGGGGGTTGGAGGTTTATGAAAATAGTAGGGTGAAGTTCATTTTGTGGACAACTCTTGGCCCTGGGTGTTATTTATTTCAAATTTTATACTGCTGAGCTCCTGTGGACTTATTACAGATCAATTCATAAACAAACACACACTAAGTTGTGTCCTGGGGATAAATGATGAGTTTATGTGACTTTGGGGTTGCGTGTTAGAGGTAAGAGGGGAGCCACAGCTGAGGACTCAGTGTAATAAACTGGAATTCCAGGCTACACCCCTATGTGGGCAAAAGACTTGAAGAAGAAATGTCCATGAACTATGCACAAGTTTTAAGGCACTGAACTCATATATTTCACATTTCTAAAAGGAATTACTGTGAATTAAAGGCAAAAACACATCCCACGGAGCAGCCAGCTCTAAGAGTGCATGAATAGGTGTGATAAATATTTTTGGAGAACTGATCTGATCTATAAAATCACTTTAATATGTATTTAATATTTCTAGTAATAATGATCCAAAATCATTTATGCAATCATCTCACAAATACCTATGTGTCAGAATGACATATAAGCCAAGATTTTAAATAATTTATGCTAAATATATTTCAATGATTTTATAGTTTTTCCTTCATAAGAAAGATTCTTATGATGTAATAAGCATCAAGAGACCCCTTTCCCAACTCAAAACGGATCGCTTTATGGTAGTTCTCTGTGCACATAGACGGTTAATCTGTGTGCGTTTGAAGTGGTGGAAACTCAGTAAATGAAAGGATGAGTAATCACGACGGTTATGTGTGGCAGCCCTGTCTGAGCAGAGCAGTAACAAGGGAGGCTTCACAGTTCCAAATTACACATGAAACAAAAGGATGTTCATTTCTCATGATGAAGTCAATTTCCATGAGATCCTGGGAAGAAAAGTCCTCATCCAAGAGAAAGAATGTTAGCAATTCCAAGAGATCATTTAGCCTAGAAGTCCAGAGTCTTTTTGCAACACAAAATGTCACAGGTAGGCAAAGATATAATTGAAAGAGAAGAATGAAGGGAAAATGAAGGAACAATTTGATCGGAGAGGGAGAGACTCAGACAGAAGACAGAGATTAAAACTGAGAGAATTCCCACAGAAGGACACAGAGCTTCCCCCGCCTCAGCCTTTCTCTGAATGTGACTCAGTAGTGCTCAAGGCATAAGCCGTTCTCCTTGCTTCATGCCCCCCTCATCCTCAACACAGGTTCCTGCACAGACAGAATGGCTGGAAGCTCTGGATAGAACACGATTCCAAGATTTCCCTATCCTAAAGTCAGGGAACAACCACTCTGTGAAACAGACTCTAGAAGAACAGCAATCGGATGCCTTTGTTGTCTGTAAAGTAACCAATGGGCAATGGATTGTAACTGAGTTGCTGATGGGATCATCATGTTTCTCAATCCAATCAATAGAACTCTTCATTGTATTGTGATCTACTCACTATAGGGTAGTTGTGATTTTGGTAACTAATAATAATAGTAATTGGATAGTTCAGAATGTTTTTGTGTAATTTGCTAGCATTTATTCAGTCTAGACCATGTGAAAAGAAGCACTCTATCTGAAAAAAAAAAAACAGTTATTTCAATCATTACAAGGGCGAATTTGGTACTTAGGACAAAGAATCTCTCACTCTCTCTCTCTATCTCTCCATCCGTCCATCCATTCATCCATCCATCCATCCATCCACACATACATCATCTTCACATCCTATGTATTAATTGTACTCATCTTCTCAATTCTGTACTCATTTCTGTGTCTCAGTTCAGACCTTATTCACCTTTTTATTTTGGAGAATTTTAATAGTTTCCTGAAGGGTTTTCCTGCCTTTATTCTTGCATACCACTAATTGATTATCCACACTTCAGCCGGAGTGATTGTTTTAAAATTCAAATCTGACTAAACTACTTCTGTACTTAAAATTCATTAGTGACTTCTCATTGCTTAATCACCCTTGATGTTCTTAGGTGTCTAAGGCCTGATGGAACCGTCCTCTGCCTGGCATGTTCTTCTGCCTACCACCACAGTCTATGGTCAGCTCAGTGTAGAAGTAGTGAATGAATAGCTTGAATAAAAGATCCCCACAAGCTTTTCTCATGTCTGAAAAGATAGTCTCAAATGGCTTTAGCGTTGATATTTCCCTTGCCTTCATCAGCATACACTCTGATTGTGTTGAATTTTGTGATTATTGGATGTTCCCTTGATAGCCTTATATCTTATTTCTACTGGCTGTTGAGGGCTCATGTGTTGATTTCACATCATATCTGGTGTTTGTTCCCATTGAGTAAAGAAGTCTGCTTCATGTTCTAACAAAAAATGGAAAGATTTAACATCATATTGCCAGAATCTGAGGATCTCTAGTAATAGCATATGCCATTAATTTCAGTGTTTGATAACTTCAAAAATATGGAAAATTCCCACTCCCTACTTTTTTGCAGGATTCACAACTCTGCCAATTTTGTAGTTCATCAGGATGTTGACAAGTTAAATTTTGAGCTGTGAGGGAAAAAATCTTCACATCTTTAGTTAGAAGCTTTATAAAGAGCAAAGCATTCAAATAAGCTAGTGTGGCCGCGAGGCAGGCAAAACACGGGATTCCATTTCCAGCTTTTCCAGGAACAAGCGGTATGATCAGGGGCAAATCCCTCAACCTTTTTGGGACTCAGTTTTCTCATTTGTTAAACAAAAGCCTTGGCGGATGACTAAAATTACTCCCAGCACTAAAACAAAACACAACAACAAACAAAAACTTTGACAATTTTATTTCAAATTCCTACCCAAATTGGTGACTATAGAATATTTCCTTCATGGGGAGGGGAAATAAAAATAGGCATTTATATTTTTCAAAACTAAGTGATTCTTCTTTAGAGCCATTAGCCCTTCATTTCCTACAAATCAAGTTATTTCCTACAAATCAAGTTAACTACCATTTTAAAGTAGTTACTGAAAAATTAAAGGAATTTTTTTTTTCTTCCTACCAACTGATGCTTCAGGTAACACCATTTCACTAATGCTGACAGTATAAAGTACAGCCTGGGAGAAAGTCTTCAGCTTCCTTGAAAAGGAAAAACATCTTTCCCTTGGAGTAAGAAATATTCTAGCGCATTTACTGCTCTCAAGTTAGTATACAAAGATGAATGTTTTAAAAAGTGTAACTAGCTAGTGGCTGACTCTGATGAACAAGGAGTCAGGACCAGCATGAGCGAGGAAGGAGAGAGAGTTTATGTTGAAGGTGATCTAAAGCAGTGATTTCTCTATGGAGGGCCTTATCATGTCACTTCCACATTCTAGATCCTCAACACCTCCCCAGAAAAATGCAGGATTCTTCTCTTTCCTTTCAGATATATAACAGATGTATAATGTTTAGACTATAACCAAACAGAAACCATAGTCAGCATGTCAGCCGCAACCAAATCGGAAACTGTGACGTGATCTGGGTGACTGTATTTTCTGATTAAAACACAAATAGTAAGTTGATAATGGAAATATATCCGTGAAAAAATCCATATTTGGAAATTGACACATAAAACGTATATACACACACACACACGTGTGTGTGTCTATTACATACATATATAATTATAAATTAGAAAATACTCAGAAGTGAAATATTTGAAAATATGATATCAAGTATATGATATAAAAAATATATCAAAATATAATACCACATATGAAGATTTGTGGGTAGCAAAGCAGTAATGTAAGTTTTCACTTTAAATGTTATTTTAGGATAGAAATTAATGAGTTACATGGACAACACAAGAAATCAGAAAAAATACAGCTGAAAAAAAAAAAAAAAAAGAGAAGAGATAAAAGACCTAAAATTACTGAGAAAATATTTAATGCCTTAGAGAGAAACACAAAAATCAATAGCTTATTCTTTGAAAAGCTAATAAAATAGACAAATCTTTGGTAGGATTTCTCAAGGGAAAGAAACAACAATATTAGAAATAAAACGGGAGGGCATATCTGCAGACGTAGCCTAAATAGAAAGTAATGAGAATATACTCTCAATAATTTTGTGCTAATAAATCTGCATACTTGAGGGAATGTATAATTTTCTAGAAAAAAATAACTTATCAGAACTGACTCTTGAATATAATACAACTGAATAGTAACCTCTTAACACACATTTATATACATGTAAATCCTAAGCACTGCCCAGACTATTTCACAAATTCTACCAAACATTCATGAATCAGATCATTCCTATCATCTCCAACTGCTCTGGGAACACTAAAAGAGAGAAAGCTCCCTAATCCTTTGTTATATGTTCATGTAAAGCTTGATCCCTAAATCAGAAAAGTATAATATGAGACAGGAAAATTATATATCCATCTCCTTTGTCCTCATAAATATAAACTTCCTTTTAGACAGAGTAAGCAAAACTTAACAATGCATTTATTTAAATACATTTACCACATTACAGATTAAAAGAAGAAAAATCGTATGATTACTCAAATGGATTCAGAAAAAGCAGGTAAAATTGAGCAACTTCTGATTTGATAAATACTCTTAGCAAACTAGGAATAAGAATGATTTACTTATCTTCATAATGAGTGTCTTTCAAAAAACCTATAACAAACTACACATTACAAGAGAAATTTAAAACAATCACTTAAAATATGAAAATACAAGGGAAGAAGATGCCCATTATCCTGACTTAAACTGGAGTCTCACTCAGTACAAGACATAAGTAAAATAAAATAAAATAAAATAAAATAAAATAGAAAAATAAAAGGAGAAAAATCTGTCATTATTATTGATGATGATTATAAACATAGAGAATGTAAGAGAATCTGCAGAAAACTAGAACCCTCAGAGAGGTTGTGTGATACATGATAATTATTCAAAAAGCAATAATTTGCCTCTACACTATCCGAAAGGAGAAAATGTAGTTTTAAAAATGTAATATTAACTACAGCAAAAAATATAACGTACTTGAGAATAAATCGAACAACAGTGCAGCACAAGACCTTTTTAGAAAAAATATTAAAATATTGAAAGATATTAAAGAGGCTCTAACTACATGGAAAGACATTACTGTATCCAGAGGTAAGAAGAATCAATAATAAATGATGTCAATTCTCTCGTAATGCAGGCACAACATTATGCAAAGGTTGACCCGTGATATGATTCATTACATTACAACCAGTGCACCAGACACTTACATTGTTCTATTCTATATTTAAAATAATATAAATAAGAGCCAAGTTAAGTTGTGTTTGTTTTTAGTTATCAAAAAATTGAGGACCTTTTTTTTCTCACTAATCGATGCTGCTAGTGACATCATTTCACAAACATTGACAATATGATGTATAGCCTGAAGATAATAGGCAATATTTTTAGGAAGTTTTCATTGGGGGATTTTTTTTGAGACAAGGAAGAGTATTATTGTTGTTCAAATAGCATTATAAAGCATTCTTTCCTTTCACTCATTCTCCTACTCTGATCTGTTCGTTGAGTGCTCACTCTGCCTCTGCTCTCAGTCAGGCAGAAAAAAATACGTTTCATTTTGCTATGTTGCATAGTCCCTAAAATTTATTCACTAAAATGAATAAAGTGAATAAAGCTTATTCTCTAAAGTCACTAAAGATTATTCACTCCTCTACGTGAGGCTGGATTTCTACCTGGTGAGGAGCAGAAGAGGTTCTAGCCAAGCATGGTCCATCTTAGCTTCAACTCCATTAGTCTAGAGAACCCTGTCCCATTCCCGGAGCTTCACAAGTAAAGCCACGGCTCAAGGCTAAGATGACAACAGGGCATAGATAGGTTTCCTTGACTACTGGAATCAAGCTTTTCTGCTTGGCACATAGACATAGGTGAGAAGCAGCACTCTTGCACAGAACTGGAACTTGTCTCCTTATTAGGCCCATAACTAGTGCTGTCAATTGGCTGTGGCAACAACAGACTTGGGATCTTAGAATCCAACACTAGAAAGAGTGTTGTGAGCATTTTACTCTGTCTCATTGAAGCTTCTGTCTTCCACTTCTAAACATTTTTTTGTCCTTTTTTTCCTCCGTTAACTTCCCTTTTCCCCTCGTTCTCATCTGTGTAGTATCTTTCCTGTCATTTTCACTCTATTTCATTATTTTCTTTTTTTCTCACTTCTCTCTCCTTCTTATCCTTATGTACTCTTTTTCTCTACTTCTTCAGCCACTCCATTTCCCCCAGTTTCTGGGTATATTCCCATACTTATACCAATTTCCATAGGTTCTCCTTCTCTCTGACCCTATTCCGTAGCCTTCTAACATTCATTCTTCTAAAACTTTTCTACTGATCATCTCATGCAACATGTAGGCCATCACTTTAACAAAGAGAAATAGCAACATTCCCAGTGCGGCAGATGCATGTTAATAGAACAGAAACATCATCCAGATGAAGAGTCTTTGCTCCATTTACCTCCAAGCCTCCTCTTCTCTTGGCAAATGTGTTTCTTTCTTTTCTTTTTTTGTGTAGGCAGAAAACATTTCAGATAATACCCCAGAGATTATTTATCGTGAATTAGCCCAATTCAGTTTTTACTGCTGTGTTTTTTATTGTTTTGTAGTTAAATATTGGCTTAGCCATGAATCCAGAAACTCTCACTGGAGCTCTATATCCAAGTTATTTTATCAATAAGACTATTACACAAATAACTGAATATTCATATGTGCTTATGAAAATTAGAATTACTTATGTGAGCCTCAAGAAATTAAAAAAATGATTAATCTATTGATTTCAGAGGGAAACAACGTCCGGGCTGATCAGTTTGGAGAATCATTTTCATCTTTGCGTCCTCAGTACCTGCCACGGTTCCTCGCACCCAATTGAATTTCAGTAAGTGCTTGTTAGAGTGAATATTGGTTTTCATCCAATGTGTCCTCCTGGGATCCCTAAATACATAACCAAAGGGGTTTCATATGACTACATATTTTCCACTCCTACAACGAAAAACAAAATTTGCTTGTAAAAGATTAACATGACTGAATTATTTCTTGGTATTTGCAAGCCACTTGCTAGTTTTTATGAACTGGCTATTCATCTTGAAAGCTCTACGGAAAAGGGATCTTTAGAAATGTACTGATGCAAAACCCAAGGAAGAAAAATGTGCATCGATCCTAACAAGGAACAGTTTTCCCCTGAGTTTAAAACAGATATGGGAGCCAATAAATTTTTGAGTCAATAAATTTTTAAGCCAATAATTTTAAGCCAATAAATTTAAAACTTAGGGAAAATCATCCTTTAATCTAGGTTTTCTAAGAAAGAATATGAACAAATGGTATGAGCAGAAAAAAAAAAAAAAAAAAAGTACTGAAATTACCTCAAGTGACCTCAAGAGGTCTTTGGGTTTCACAGTTCACTTGGCCCCCCAGCTTTCTCCCAGTTTTCCTCTAGAAAACCAAAGACATAGCAACTTAATAGCAAAGTCCAGTGCTAGATTACCCAGTGGACACTGTTAACCCATGTTGGCAGCACCAGCAAAACAGAAACACAAAAATTATTTTTTAAAAATCGATATTTCAAAAAGAATTTTAAGATAGGCACCCCAGAAACTAAAATCCTCTTGGTCACCTTTTTCTCTTATAGTTTAGAAATATTTTAAAATTCTGAATTATAGATAGCAGGGTTTGAGGAAGCCTCAGTAGGTGATGATATAGGGTCTGTAAAAGACCAACCCAGGCAGGATTTAGTTATAAAGTTTGGCAATTTGCTTGATTCTTGGCTAAAGTTTTTACACCTTTTGAGCAATCATACACATATGCAAAAATAATAACTCTATAAAGAGACCAATCAAAACAGCCATAAGTATTCATCTAACCCATATTGAATACCACACATAATCATTACAGCACAGTTAAAAGTATTTCTTGCTCGTAAAGATGCTCAGGACCATTTCTGACCCTTAGTTCTCTCGTCCCCACCCTGCCACTATCAAGCTAAGACTGGAGATTTGTTAGCTAATACTAATCTGAGTTTCTCACTGGATGAGGATGGTAAGGAGGAAGGGAGCAGCACAGAGTCAGGAAGAACAATGGACTTAGGTGTGAGACAGATCTCACTTTAAGTCCTGGCTCTCTTACTAGCGGTGTAATCCTAGGGAAGTTTCTTAAGTCCCTGATCTTAAAATAGAGGCAATAATACCTACCTCATAGAACTGGTGGGAAGATTAAAGAGATAAAATATATGAAGACCTACAAAATATGGGAAAGCTGCCTCAGTACAAGAAGTAGGTATTCAATCAATGGTAGCTGCTGCCACACAGTCATTACAACTCAGTTTCCTAGATTAGAAATTATTCATTTATTCATGTAATATCTATTGTGCACATATCATTAGCCAAGTACTCTGTTAGGTGTTGAAATGGGTTATAGATTGTTCCTGATGTGGGGGAAAAGGTGATATGGAAACTGGAATTGAGAAAAAGATATGGAATGTAATAGGAAGTTGCTCTGAATTCCTTGACAGAGAGGGCCAGATATTCCTGCTTCTCCAGTCTTAGCTTGATAGTGGCAGGGTGGGGAGGAGAGAGCTAAGGGTCAGAAATGGTCATGAACATATGAAAAAAATCAAAGGATCTGTAAAGTTGGTGAACCTACGACAAGGCAGAATTAAAAGAGGTATTTCCATTTCATGCACAGTTTCCCTATTTTGAACTTCTCTTGCAAGGAGTTTGCTCTATTCATTTAGTTGCTAAAGCCTGGCCTCTTCTAAGGTTGCTTGGACCTCATCTCCAAACAAAATGTATAGGGGAGAGAAATTGAAGTAGTTCTCACCTCTTCCTACAGCAGAAGAAAGTCTACAAGTTTTATTTTTTCCCTTCTCTGTCTCCATTATGAGATAACTCTACTCAAAAGAGTCCAGTTGAAATCAAGAAGTATATGCCTACCTGTAATACAGCCAGAAATATGACCCATTAAAGTTTTTTTTAACATTTGTAATCAAATGCCACAAGAAACTATAGACTGTGCCAGCCATTACAACCTTACTGCGAATGTGTTTATTTCTCCACTTTCTCCTTAATTCTTAGCCAATAGTTGAGGGAATGAAAGGTTTTCCAGAGATGATGGGTTTTAATTCTCCCATGAGAAACCTGAAAGCTCTAGTTATCTCAGTGTGGAAGGCAGAATAATGGCCCTCAAAGATATCCACATCCTTATCCTTGGAAACTGTGAATATGTTAGCTTACATGATAAGAGTGACTTTGCAGATGTGATTAAGTTAAAGATCTTGAAATGATGAGATTATCCTGGATTATGCAGGAGGACTCAATCTAATCACTTGAACAGCTTTTCTCAACTGTGATCAAAGGAAGAGGTTCAGCTATGGAAGGAGGGTCAAGGAGATGCTAGATTACTGACCTTGAACATGGAGGAATGGACCCATGAGCCAAGGAACAGGTGGAGCCTCTAAAAGCTGGAAAAGGTGAAAAAACAGATTCTCCCTAGAGCCTCCAGAATGGCTGCAGCTATGTCAACACCTGGATTCTACCCCAGTAAGACCTACTTTGGAATTCTGGAACTGTGAAGTAATATGTTCGTGTTGTTTTAAGCCAATAAATTTATGGTAACCTGTTACAGTAGCAATAGAAAACTAAGGCACAGGGGGACAAGAAAGTGAGAACTTTAGGTGAGGAGGGAGGAAAGAGAAATTCAAGTCAGAGCAGTGGGAAGGTGAGTGGAGACAACCTCCATCCCTCGTCCGGAGACTATACAGTAGAATCACCATGCTGCTGCTATGGACAAAATTAGAAGCTGGGCATTAAAATATAATATGTCATGTTCACATGCTTGCTTACTTTCTAAAAACTTGATATTGCATTCCAGGGCATTTCTTCACTAAAGATCTCTCTTCTTATTGTGTATCACTATTTCTGGTTTATTACTTTCCTAGAAGTTCTCATGAGATATCACCATTTTAATTCTTTTCTGGATTATTTTAAATAATTTCTTTTATATTAGAATACAAGCTCCCTTATTCTGCATTAGACTGCAAGGTCCAAGACCCAAAGAACTACGTGTGTCCCTTCATCATTGTATTTCTAATATGGCAGAAGGAATGGGGAGGGGGGACTTCCCATCTGTCTTCTGAGCCTGCTATCTGGATACTCCAGGCCGCTACTGTCCTCTTAGCTCACACAGACTACCATGTTAGTCTAAGGAAGATGGGTGTGGACAAAAAAGGAAGTTTGTCCTTAAGTATTTCAAGATCAAGAAATTGATTTAGTTACAGCAGCTAAATCATTTATTAAAGTTCATTTTGTTTTATTCTTTGGGTTAACCTTTCAGATATGTGTACCATCACGTGTACTTTTAATATGACTGTGGAACAATTTCGAGAATCAAAACACCAAAATAGTCACCATACAAGGTGAGAATATATCTGGTTTCATTCAATGAATCAACTTGATATACAAAGTTCTTGAAAATTTTAAGGAAATTGATCCTAAGGGAAACCAAAGGCCAGTAGATTGGACCAGCCAAAGGTCATATATAAAAAGACTGGGTGGAGTTGGAAAACAATCTGGGACTCATGATTTTTAGTTTAGAAGCTTTTTTTTTTTTTTGCCTTGTTTTCCTTAAGCATCTTCTTTCCCAGCAGGCCCATCTGAAAGTGAGCGTGACCCAGATAAATCCTATTTTTTCGAAGCCTCTTCCTCGACTCCTCCAAAAAATATGTTTATATTCATGAAATCAGGTGAAAATATTTGTGAGCCTCAGTTCTTATAATCACCACTTAGTCAAGTGGAGAGGTGGGAAGAGCTCCTCCCTCATCTGCTGCCCATCCCAACACAACCTGGAGCACGTGCCAGAAGGCGCCGCCCAGTGTTGCCCAAGAGGCCCATGTTTAGTCCTTTAAAAGATGCCCAAGAGTCAGACCCACCCACAGGAATCAGGTTTATTGCCCTTTCCTTCTCATCTCTTCTCTCCATTTCCTCCCTGTCTTCTTACTGAAATCTCATGATAGCCCTTAGACTGTGGTTGTGGTCTCACCCCTAATTCAGCTCTTGGCCTTGCTCTGTTCTAATATCCAGAAACCAGTTCTGGCCTTCCTGCATTACTTCACCTCTTGCTTCCTAGACAGGGCTTGATATTCATCTCTGGCTTCCCAGCCAAGGATGAGTTTGCTCCAAGTTTTAGTCTTATTAACTCAGCATGTGACAGGCTCCCTGTGCCTGGGACATCTCTCTGTTTTCTTATTTTTCTTTGTGTTTTCACCTCCAGTGATAATTAATGGATGGGGTACTCATAATAGAATTCTCCTCTTTGTTTTTGTTTTTTTTTTTCCTTTTAAAAATGTTTTCTTCTTAGAAACTGGAAATAAAATGGAGGTGACTGAGGGCTACAGGGAGGGAGAAAAAGGGAGTTGTTATTTAATGAGTATGGAGTTCAGATTTGTAAGCTCTGGAGAACTGCAAAACTATAGTTGACCCTTGAACAACATGGAGGTTAGGGATGCCAACTTCCCCTCCCCACTCAGTGCAGTCGAAAATCCACGTATGACTCTCCAAAAACTTAACTACTCTCCAAAAACTTAACTACTAATAGCCTACTGTTGACTGGAGGCCTTACTGATAAACAGTTGGTTAATATGTATTTTGCATGCTATATGTATTAGATACTGTATTCTTACAATAAAACGTAGAGACAGAAAATGTTATTAAGAAAATCATAAGAAAGAGAAAATGTATTTGCTATTCACTAATTGGAGGTGGATCACCCTAAAGGTGTCATCCTCATCATCTTCATGTTGAGTAGGTGAAGTAGGAGGAGGAAGAGGAAGGGTTGGGCTTGTTGTCTCAAGAATGGCAGAGGTGGAAGAAGTGGAGGAGGTGAAAGGAGAGACAGGAGAGCCAAAGCACATTTGGTGTAACTTTTTTTTTTTTTTTTTTTGAGACAGAGTCTCGCTCTGTCGCCCAGGCTGGAGTGCAGTGGCTCGATCTCGGCTCACTGCAACCTCCGCCTCCTGGATTCAATCAGTTCTCCTGCCTCAGCCTCCCAAGTAGCTGGGACTACAGGCACATACCACCATGCCCAGGTAAGTTTTTTTGTATTTTTGGTAGAGACGGGGTTTCCCCGTGTTAGCCAGGATGGTCTCGATCTCCTGACCTCATGATCCGCCCGCCTCGGCCTCCCAAAGTACTGGGATTACAGGCATGAGCCACCGTGCTCAGCCCACTTGGTATAACTTTTGTTGAAAAAAAACTCGTGTATAAGTGGACCCACACAGTTTCAAACCTGTGTTGTTCAAGGGTAAATTATATATTCACAACAATGTGAATATACTTAACACTACTGAACTGTACAGTTAGAAATAGTTGAATTTTATGTTGCGTGTATGTTTTATCACAGTTTTCTTTAAAAATACTTTTTACAGATGTTTTCTTCTAGAGCTCTGCTCTTTATGCTTTTGAGTGTTGAATTGGGCACCAAATTTAATCAAATGCTTATTCACCTGGATTATTTTAGAAATAAAACCTACCAAATGGACCTATCTTTGGTATTTCTGAAATCATTATTTCTCACTTTACAAACTTGATCCCAAAAATATGGAAGTATACATTCCATGAATAATAGTTAAGCATCAACTAAACACTGCTGAACCCTGGCAGAAATTCAAAGATGAATTGCACACAAGCCATTACTTAGAGAAGTTTATACTCTTAAAAAATAATAGCAACAATAGAGCTGCTCTTCATTATGATTACTCTGTGCCAGGAGCCAAACTATATGCTTTGTATACATTATTTTAAAAACTCTTTTAACAGCCAAATTAAGTAGGTAATTTTTCTCCAATTCTACAGTCTTTTAGTAGAGATGATATATACCTACTTGGAATGCAAACACAGGATTAAGCTCTATTGAAAACGAGACTAATGTATATTAATGTCTGTGTGCCAAGTAGGATGCTGAGAAATCTTACAGATGACATTTTATCTCCATTTTACAGATAAAAAAATTGAGGCTCAGCCAGGTTAAGAGAATTGCCAAAGCCCACTTAGGTAATAAGACACAGAGATGGAATATGAAACTGGCGTCTGGCTGATCCTCAAGGCTGCATGAATCTTTCTGCCACACCATGCAACCTTCCTATACAGCAATAATACAAGTTAGAAAATGGTTAAGTGTGTTAGGAATTCTATATGAAATAATGAGGAGATAAGAGAAGCGATTTACCTCTAGCTGGAGTTGGTGAAGAAAGGAAAGTAATCTAAAAAAAGAAAAAATATAAGAAGCAGAATGAGGAATGTAAGTTTGTGTATGGTAAACAAGCAGTCGAGCTGGTTGGAATCTTCCAGGCAAGAAGCAGAGCAACAGGAGATCAGACTGAAAAGCCACACAAGCCAGGTGCTGTGGCTCACGCCTGTAATCCCAACACTTTGGGAGGCCGAGAAGTGCGGATCACGAGGTCAAGAGATGGAGACTATCCTGGCCAACATGATGAAACCCATTCTCTACTAAAAATACAAATACTAGCTGGGCGTGGTGGTGGGTGCCTGCAATCCCAGTTACTCGGGAGGCTGAGGCAGGAGAATCGTTTGAACCCGGGAGGCAGAGCTTGCAATGAGCCGAGATCGCGCCTCTGCACTCCAGCCTGGGCAACAGAGCGAGACTCCATCTCCAAAAAAAAAAAGCCACACAAAAGCCTGGGCCTGTGGGATCCTGATGTTAGTCTAAGGGGTCTGAACTTCAATATCCACATGGTGGAGAACCACTGAGATTTTTCATGCAGAGAAATTACAGGACTAAAACCTGTGCTTTAGGTATATTCATCTAGCAAAAGTGTCTAAAATGAACTGGGGAGGGGTTAAGAGAATGTGGAAAAAACATAATGAACTGGGGAGGGCTTAAGAGAATGTAGAAAAAAAATAGCTAAACTTCTTCTCTCTCCTCAATTCTATCTATTTTAGGTTAACATTGGCCTTACATTGAAAACATGTCCTCAAAAAAATCAAGGATTTAATAGCGCATTTGCCTGAAACCATTTGTTTTTATGTAAATTAAATATAATTTTTTTTAACCTTTCCCCCCAAAAGTCTGTAGGTTTAAAATATAATTTGACATTCCTTTTCCAGAGAGCAATCCAATTTGGCTTTTGTTGTTTCTAGTCAGATATTGTATGATTTTATTTTTATTGAAAGCCTTTAGAATGGCTCACAGATGTTGCAGCTAGAATAGATCCTCTGGAACTATTTGGTTTGAGAAAATCTCTGTTGCCATGGATTAAATTAATAGGAGATCTCTTGTTTAAAATTTAAGGATATTTTCATATTTAGGAAATAATATTCCCTTAAATTTATATAAGGCAGTCATGGTGACAAGTTACATTTGGAATGCTAACCAGGGGTCTGCATTTTTTCACTTTAAGTGAAAAAATTATATTTTTTCTAAACCACTGCGCCCTTAGATCTCCAGCAGTAGACAGCATGTTTATTTTGTTTATCCCAGTATTTTATTTGATGTTTATCCCCTTTCTTGCATCACATCAATTAACATTCTGAAAAACTAGTGTTTGCAAAAGACACTTTTAGACAGCCACTATAGATCATTTTCACTCCTTCTATCCCCTAGCCACTAATAAAATTCATCTCCTTGTGTAATTGGACCTAAGAGCATGTCTAGAGTCAGGCTGCCCGAATTCATTTCCTAACTTCACCACTTACCAGTCATGAGATGTGAGCAAGTTGCACAATCTCTCCACTCAGTTTTTAGATCTTTGAAATGCTTCCTTCTTAAAGGATAGTAAGGATTACATGAAATAATGCATGGAACACACTTAATACATACAGTGCCTGAAACATAGCACCCACTTAATAAATGTTCACTTTTATTGCTATTATTGTTACCTCTAAAATGTGTCTCAAACATTTGCTATTTCCTAATGCCTTTGACACTTCCATAGTTTAGGTACTCATCATTTCTTTCCTGGACCATAAATAATAGAAATTTACACTTAGCTTGGTTCTTTATAAATTTATGAAATGTTTTCTTGTATATTATCCAATTAACCTAATAAGTATTTAATTTATTCTAATCACAGACTCTCTACTTTGCAATTCATTCCCCCCACTGCCATTTAATTCTTTTAAAATACAAATCTAATGATGCCATTCTTATGCTCAAAAACCCTTAATGATCCTCCATTATGTGTGTAATGAAGGAAAGTAACAACTCCACCTCATGGTAGATACACCCCTGACTTCACACTTCACCACATAGTTTTAGAATCTGGCCACACTGCACCAGTCCTCGAGTTTAGCATAAACAGTGAACTTTCAGATCACCTGCCTTGACTGTTTTGTTTTGCCTTGAATACACTTCCTTCCTTCTTCTACTTGTTAGAAATCCTATTTGTTCTTTAAGTTTTGCTTAAAATTTCATCTACTCTATGACATATTTCTCAATTCTATATTGCTCATTCTTTTCTTTATTCTACTATATATATGTATATATGCTGCGTATATATACTGCACATATATATAACTCATATATTTATGCTACATCTCACAGAACTAATTATCCAGAGACTCTTATCTATGTTAAAATGTGAGCTCAATGAGAGGAAATGTCTTATTTGTTCTTTTATACTTTACAAACCAAACACAATATCCTTACAAATATTAGGTGCCCATATAAGCATTTATTGACTAAATTTGCCTATGTAGAAGGCTTCTTACCATTCATTAGTGTATATCGTATCTTAAGCAAATATTACACTTACAGTAGTCATATGGTTGATAATTCTCTTCTTGCCAAAAGTTTCCACTCTTTACAAAAGAAATAAAAACGAGATGCCATTAATAGGGATGTGAGCCAGTATCTTTAAGTAAAAACACAGTCACATGGAACTTTTGCAAAACACGCCTACAACACACACCTGCATCCACCAACCTACCCAGGATTCTGATTTCTTGAGATATTACCATGTTTTCCTTGGGATTCTCTTGGAATAAATATAAAGGCCAATTAATATACTGGCGCTATAAGCATATTGTATCTTCATTTTTCCAATGAAGACTACCTGGTTGGCTCTCGGAGAGGTGATCTAATCTATAGTCTCACTCCCTAATCTAAGTTCACTTTCAGGTCAGATGTCCCTAGTTTGTTTCTGATTCAATGATCTCATCTCCTTCAAGGGAGCTACTCATCCTTCAAAGGACTGCTATTGAAAAATCACACTGGCGACTTACCTACTCCAGAGGAAATTTTCCAGCTCTGAAGTACAGTATTCCCTCTGTGTATTATTCTCCACAACTTCTTCCCTGGCTCTTGATTGGTCTTGGAAATACTGTCTAGGAGTAGGAGGAATAACTCTTTCCTAAACCTTCCATTTTCCTACAAGTGCATTTAATTAATCTGTTTCCCAAAGAAGTTTAAAGCTTATGCTTGAAAGCATATTTTCAGTATTTTTCTTACTTTATGACTGCCATGGGACTTATGTATCAGATTTAATTAGGAGACATCTATGGGGCATAAAAAGCTCAGGGCCAGTGTTGTCCATCACATTCTCTTTGTTTATCCTAATCTTCACCAAGTCACATTTATTATGCACAATCTAATGCACTGGACTCCTAGCCATTACTGCTTCCCGTGACTTGGATAGTTGGATTCCATCTTGTCGGTTAATAATAAACTATTATCTATCCCTGTTATACCTCTGCCAAGAGCTTTTCTCCAGAAATTACTTTATAGTTATTATCTAATCTTTACAAAACCATGGAGGAAGTTTTCCCATCTAACAGACGGTAAATGATTAAGGAGCAGACAGTTACAGAGCAAGGTGACATGGCAATTAAGTGATGGAATAATACTGAGTGTTCCCAATGTTAATTTTCCATGGTTTAATCTGCAAACCTCACAATATTATCTGAGTTTAAGTTTGTGTAGAATGGCCTCACTTTCCATACAAATCATTAACTGGTATTAAAAAAATGAAAAGATGCATAGGAATGTATAGAAGAGAGTTAAAATGTAGTCTTTAGAGGGTTATGTGCTGATTTCATTATTGTTGTTCACCAACTCTGGCTGGGATTCACATATTTATTGAAACAATCATTTGATTACAAAAGCAGTTACAACCACAGGAATAATTACATACATAAAGTTATTATGACATTATTTAGAAATTTTGTAAATTACCAAAATAATTTTGAAGGACCTATTTTACCTTTTCTAAGTTAAGAAATGTTTTAACAATATTTTCCTACAATGTTTGTATTCATTTTAGTAGTATACTCTATCTTTTATTAATAAAAATAATTTGTTATTGAGTAGCAATTAGATGGAAGAAGTGAGAAAAATGCCTGAAATCTCAGGATATTTTCACATTTCTGATGGCTATTAATCATATTAATGCTTTGCACATAAGTAATAAGTGTATAGATAGTAAGCACTCAAATGTTTTACTTAAATAAATTTTTTCAGATTCGGCATGCTGTTTTTTCTAAAAGTTTAAAGAGCCTAAAATTACCTTGTATCTTAGAGTTTATAATAATTTTATCCCTTCACATTCTACAAGTATTTTTCAACTTTGAATACTTGATTAGATATTGGAGCATATGCCCACCAGAATATAAGTCCCACAGTAGAATGCAACCCCTGTGAACAAAGGGATTTGGTCATTCATGATGGATACCCAGTATCTAAAAATGCGCCTAGATGATAGTAGGTGCTCAACAAATATTTGCTCTCTGGAGGGAGACAGGGATACAAAGGTGAATATAATTATTTCTCTAGCTTCTAGGGTGCCTGAGGACTCTGGAGATGGATCTACTATTGCTATTCAAGAGCAAACCAATTTTCAAAATAAATATTTCAGTTCTTTCAAACCAACAAAATTTTGGTGTATGCAGTCATCTGATAATCGTGCATATGATTTTATTATGTAAACACACATGATGAAGATAGGAAAAGGTTCTGCCTTCTCATGCATTTTCACCCCCTGTCATTCTTGCGTCTCTGGAGCTTCCCACTCAGCATGGCAAACAGCCACAGTACAATAAGGTCATTCATTGCTCATCTCTGACTGTCCAAATAGATTTTTGTTTTTTTTTTAAAGAAAACTCACTGTTAGGAAAATACATTTGAAAGTCAGTCATTGCCAAGAAAGATAAACTTTTCTAAACTTTCTTAGCTCCTGCATATCAAAACAACAGCTAGCCTGGCTGACCTGACTACAGAGTGTGCTGTGACCTTTGCTCACCAAGAACCCTGTTGTCTTCTTTTCTCTGGATCCACAGAGAAACTCCATTCTCAGCCTTCCTTGAGGTCAGGTGTGACCCTGTAGTGCTATGTGCCACTTTCAGGCCATGTTCAAAAATGTGTCGCGTATGTTCCCTCCTTCTTCCACATGTCTGGGATGAAGGAAACCCCTGGGATGACCTTAGAAGTTACAGGTTGAGTCCCTGAATGGCTACATGGAACTTAATAAAAAATATGGCCGCTTATTTTCCAAGATGGCTGCCATCAGTTCCTTTCTTACCTATAGGCACATGCCATTCCCCATCAGAAGATGGAGTCTACTCCTCCCCTCCCTTTAAATTTAGACTGACTTCATTGACCTGATTGTTCAATAAATGAAGTACCATTGTGATGCTACCTTAAAACTTCCATCTAGGCTTCTTGGAATCTAGGCACTCTACTATTAGGAAGTCTACAGAGCCCTGTTAAGAGGCTTCTGAAAACCAGTATCACCTTGCCCATCCATATAGGTAAGTTGTCCTGGAAGGACATCCTCCAGTCCCAGTTGAGCTTCCCCATCTGAGATCATACAGAGCAGAGAAGAACTGTGCAATAGAGCCTTTTCTGAATACCAAATCCACAAAATTCTGAAATATAATAAAAATAAGTATTATTTTGAGCTGCTAAGTTTGGGGTAATTTATTATGTATTGGTAGAAAGCTGAAACACTACCTTAGCTCCACCCTAAGACCACTCTGGAATGTATATGTGTTTAAGACATAATCTATTATTTTGAGCCTAGATGTTTAGGTGTAATTGCCATTACAGAAAGATGGAGAGGTATCCTTTTCTAGCACAAGTATTGTGAGAAAAGAAAAATGGAGAGAGTGAGAAGAAACAGAGTGAGATGCAAACTGTCCTAGCCTTTCCTCTCTGGATTGAAAGTTCAAGAAGTGATGAAAAGCACTTGAAATACACTAAGGAAAACAAGAGGGCAGGAAAGCTTCTGTCAAACTTTCCATTAGGATCTGAGAGGAAATCCCCTTGTAGACTATCTGTTGCAATCTTGGGGTACAGTGTAGTATTGCTTATAAGAAGAGAATTTGCACACACACACCACAGCATTGAGTCATAAGTGGAATTTATAGAGCCCTGGAGTTCTCCTGGAGTCCTTGGAGTGGGGTGGCACACAGTTGGCTGAGAGTTGGGATGAAGAACTTTGGCTGGAGTGGCCCTGGTGGGGCAGAGTTGCTAATGTCATGAGCTGGAGAGTTGACAAGGACAAATTTGGAGTCACAACCATATCCATAAAGCAGGTAAGAGGAGCCACATCTTGATAGAGTGTGGCTAGGCCCTGTCAAGCTGAGAAACCAGTCCGCAAGCTACACAAGCATCAGACCCCAACAGCAGACACCCGGACTGTGCAGGGACATGAGGCCAGGACTAATTAGGCAACACTTGTCCCCACTCCAGACATAGCCCAGAGCAACTGGGGACCCAGGCTCCCCTCCGCCACCACGAGGTTGCTGGAGCCACACTTCCCTCTGTGTCCCAACACTGTCCTTAAGAGGAGCAGAAGAGAGAAGCTCAGGAAAAAAAAAGTCAATACTTTGGTCCAAATGAGACTGAGAATTTGTCTAAAGAGACTTTAAGTTATTTGATCTGAATTGGGCTGTGTTATTATGCCACTACCTAGCTTTGTGGAGACTTAGGAAGGAAAACAGATCTGTTAAAGGAAAAAATAAAGAGAGCCCATTTTTTTTCCTACATATTGGAGTGTATAGTTCGAGTATATTTGTGACCCCATTGAAAATATTAGGTTGGTGCAAAAGTAATTGCGACTTTTGCCATTAAGAAATCACGGCCGGGCGCAGGGACTCATGCCTGTAATCCCAGCACTTTGGGAGGCCAAGGTGGGCAGATCACGAGGTCAGGAGATCGAGACCACAGTGAAACCCTGTCTCCACTAAAAATACAAAAAAATTAAAAATTTGGTGAGCGCCTGTAGTCCCAGCTACTTGGGAGGCTGAGGCAGGAGAATGGCATGAACCCGGGAGGCAGAGCTTGCAGTGAGCCGAGATCGCCCCATTGCACTCCAGCCTGGGCGACAGAGCAAGACTCCGTCTCAAAAAAAATCGCAATTACTTTTGCACCAACCTAATATATAGTCATTTTTACTTTCTAAATAAGTACATCAAATAATGAACATCAGAATTATATCCACGACACAGAAGACATTGAACCTCTTTTCAAGCTCAGGCAAGCGAGGTTTTCTATAGACCCTGCTGCCTCCTATCCCATATTCTATATTTATTATCCTGCTTGTGACTTAGACCTCAGATATAAACCTTGAACTTAGTTTTGGGATCTAACTATAACTGTAATAGGGGAGGGAGATAAAGAGTAAATGGTGCTTTCAAATGATTTAACAGAGTCACATAAATCTGAACAGCAAATATTTTCTATGTATTTACACACACAGAGGCAAACCCTGCAGAGTACACGTGTGCGGGTGCACAAAGTTGTGTCATTAGATGTAAAGAATTTATTTTGCATACCTGTCCTGTGGAGTGATGGGTACCTGGAGAATTTTGTTAGGCCTAGGGTACTTGCTGTTCCTGTGCCCTATGGAGGAATGTCTGAAGAGGATTGTGATTTGTTTGCCAAATACTCACCTGGCGTCCACCACTTCTAGGAGGAAGTGAAGGGCTCTACACTGCCTTGCCCTTGCTGGGACACCTTTGGGGAATCTAAAAGTTCACCCTGAGCTAAAAGAGCATTAGAGGATCTATGATTTCCCTATAAGATTAATGAATGAGTGTTAAATAGCTGTTAAAAGTGTGATATCTTGCAGTACCATGTAGATTAGTTTCCCCAACTAACTTTATAGGACTTGTAGACATTCTGTCTAAGAATTATATGGTCCTGGTGGGTTCAACAGAGTAAGAGTGACTCTGTTTATGTGGGGCTGGAGCAAAGAGGGATCCAGCAGTTCTTGGCTGTATGAGGAAGTGAGAACAGTGGCAACCCTCCGAAGATTTGGCTATAGGGAAGCAGTATTTTTTTTTTTTTTTTTTTTTGAGACGGAGTCTCGCTCTGTCACCCAGTCTGGAGTGCAATGGTACGATCTCGGCTCACTGCAAGCTCTGCCTCCTGGGTTCACGCCATTCTCCTGCCTCAGCCTCCCGAGTAGCTGGGACTACAGGCACCCGCCACCACACCCGGCTAATTTTTTGTATTTTTAGTAGAGATGCGGTTTCACCGTGGTCTCAATCTCCTGACCTCATGATCTGCCTGCCTTGGCCTCCCAAAGTGCTGGGATTACAGGCGTAGGGAAGCACTATTACCAACCATTACTTGAAGGAGCCCACACGGAAGGGAGCAGCGATCACAGGTGCTGTAAGGGGGCACCAGTGAAGCGACTAAAGAGAATCACAGAAAGGCAACCCCTACAGAGGATTCTTCCCTACAGTTCTCTTTCAGAGTGAGTTCCTCTTAATAAAAAGAAAGTCGGGCCAGGCATAGTGGCCCACACCTGTAATCCCAACACTTGGGGAGGCGGAGGTGGGTGGATCACCTGAGGTCAGGAGTTCGAGACAAGCCTGGCCAAAATGGTGAAACCCTGTCTCTACTAAAAATACAAATATTACCCGGGTGTGCTGGCATATGCCTGTAATCCCAGCTACTCAGGAGGCTGAGGCAGGAGAATCGCTTGAACCTGGGAGGTGGAGGTTGCAATGAGCCAAGATTGTGCCACTGCACTCCAGCCTGGGTGACAGAGCAAGACTCCATTTCAAAAAAAAAAAAAAAAAGAGAAAAGAAAATCAATCCACTTTTTCTACTTAACAACAGTATGGGGGAAAAGGGAAGTTTCTTATCAAAAAGTAGTGGACATGGACACTTAGAAACTCCAAATTGAAGTTTCTGTCAACACAGAGACTCTGCCCACAGCTTCGCAGCCTTGGGAGTGAACTGAAGGAAAGAGTATTACAGAAATATAAGGGGATGAGCGGTAAGTGACTGTTCTCGCAACCTTATATTAAAATCAACAGAACTTCAGTTGATAGTCCGTTTCTTCTCCATTTAAGGTACAAACTGGGAAACTGTTGAATTTGAAGGCCTTATTTTGAACACATGGCTTGCATCTGTGGAAAGATTTTGTAATATTATCACTCCTGGGAGAAGCAGGCACCCAATCTTTTTAAGAAGCCCCAACAATCATGAAAAAAGAGACCAGGATATAAGAGAGGCATATTTAGGTGATCGGTTGGGTCTTGCTGTATTTCTTAGGTTTAAAAAGGTATGAAATTTATCTGCTAGAAGTACTCTCTGTGTCTCTGATCTTTGTTCTTAGGTATAACCATAACTCTTCAATTACACTGAACTGCTGCTCTCTAATTTATTCATTTTGGTATTCTTTCCCATAAACACTTTAAATGTTAAGTCAGTCAGGCTCCCAAATTCTCTTGTCAGATACATGTTTTTCCAACGCTATTTCACTTACAACTCTCTAAGAAGATGGCATCTCCATACTAAGCACAAATGTACTTTTGTTACTTGATATAGGCAGACAAACCACTTGGCAAGTCTGTCTCAATTTTTTTTTTTTTTGTATTTAATATTTTTTGATCCAGTAGATCAGTTTTAGAATGACAACTTGATTTAAGAAAGGATCTAGGAACAAAAGCAAAGTTACTTTTGTAGTGTTTTAATCTCAGAGTAAGCAAAGAATCAAAATCAGATCTGGAAGATTTCTTTATTTCTATTTCAGCAGCTTTTCTATCAAACAAAACCCTATCCATATTTTTTACAAAGAATAAAGAAACTGGAAACAGCAGCTCTTTTGGAGTATGATGCTGGGATTTGTTGAGTGGCTGGATTCTATGATTATATTGGTTCTTAAGCTCCAGAGGACAGTGACCTTCAGAGTCCATTGCCGAAGGCAAATGTTCTCTAGAAGGGTCCTTTAAAAAAGAGCAAGTAAGCAGATTCAGTCACTTTTTAATGCAACTTCCTTTTGACCTTTCCCTTGGCAAACACATCAGCAAATTACATGTAGAATGGAAATGTGCTTGATCCGGTCAAATGACTTCCATTGATATTTTACTCCTCAATGTTTAAGGGAGAAATTGAGAGCATTGCTTATTTTTTCTGATTACATATGGTAACAAGACTATATAATATGGTTGCACCATAGAGAAGGACAGGTTTGATAGCTAACTAGAAAGGCACTTTTAGGATCCATTGAAAACAAAAAGGGGTTTTCTGGCCCAGACAGGAAAGTAGATGGAAAAATAGAGGGCAAAAATATGGAGAGTGATTGTGAAAAGACTTGTTTCCTTGCACTCTGGGAACTTTACAGACTTTGGTCTTTCATGGGAAGTAGACTACATAGGCAAGAGCAATCTATGCCTTCATAAAAGATAAAAAAATGAAACTACCACTGGGTTAAACTGACAAGACAGGAGAAAGGACCAGACCAGTGAAGAAAAGAGAGCTGACAAAACAGGAGCTTAAAGGAGATTCCCAGTCACTTCTAAGACTTAGTGAATGCAGTTTGATCTTAGGAAACTAAAGTCGTGTGTTTGTTTGAAAAAAACAAATTAAATGGCTTCAAGAAGAGTGAATACATTTTACAGACAGATTTCTCAGGAATTCCCAGTGTCTATGTGTAAACCTGTCCATGAGTGTGGCTGTATCAAAAAGAGATGAATGACCAATGAAAGTACATACATCGAAAAAGAGATTAATGACAGAAATAGTAAGCAAAGCAAAATTTTAAACAAATTAATTTATTTGCTACAACATTTATTGATTCCCTATTATTTGCTCATTAAAAGCACTTGGGACTCAAAACAAATTTGCTCTTTCAGGTAATTTATATTCTTATGGGGAAAGACAGACAATTGACCACAGTAAATAAAATATATAATATGTAAGTTGATGAGAAGTGCTGTGGAGAAAAGCAAAGAAGTTAGAAAAGTTCTCAATGATAAAATTATATTTGAGCTCAGACTTGAAGGAGGTAAGGGAACAAAGCCTGGGGATAAAAGGAGGTAAAATATTCGAGGCAGACAAAAGAAGAAGCATAAAGGCCCTGAGGTAGGGAAAGGTTTGGCACATTCAAACATGTTCAGAGTAAAATAGATGAGATAAGATGTAGAAGTGAGATTTTTCAAAAGGTACCTAGGAATCACATTATGCTGGATCTTGTAGGTTGTGTATGTCAGTTATCTATTTCTTCATCACAAGAAATGGGCCCCCAAGCCTAGTGGCAATAACAACCGTTTATTTTGTTTACAAAATCTGCAATTTAAGCCGGGATTGGTGGAAAGAGCTTATCTTTGCTCCACATGGCATCACATGGAGCAGCTTGACTAGGGACTGGAGCATCCGCTTAAATGATAGCTTAGTCACATCCTGGCAAGGTAGTGCTGGCTGTGATCTGTGATCTTGGCCAAAACTATGGGTTATAGACCTCATTTCTACTCTTTATTATCTCTTTCTGGGTATCTTGGGCTTCCTCACAGATTGGTGGCTAGTTTCCAAGTGTGAGCTTCCCAAGAGAGCAAGGAGGAAATGCACGGCACCTGTGACCTAGCCTTGGACGTCACAGAGCATCACTTTCGATATACTCTACTGATCAAGTCCGCCTAAAGGTCTGTGCAGGTTCAATGGGAAGAGACATAGACCCCATTTCTTGATGAGGAAATGACAAAACTCTAGAAAAGTATACGAGGTAAAAGATATTATGTTCCTATCTTTGGAAAATACAATCTGTAACACCATAATAACAGCTTTGAAATTTACTTTGAGTGAAATGAGTGCCCATTGTAGTGTTGTCAGCAGAGGAGTGACTTAAATTTTCAATAGATTGTTCAGTCTTTTTATTGAAAATAGATTGTAGAGAGCAAGGGTTGAAACAGGTTCAACAGTAAAGAGGCTGTTGTTATAATGAGGTGAGATGTGAAAGTAACTTGGACCAGAGTTGTAACAGTGGGGATGGTGAGAAGTGGGGAGACTTTGAATATATTTTGAAGGTAGAGTCAACAGGATTTGCGGAGAGATTAGGAGTGGGGTATGTGAGAAAGAGAGGAGTCACGTATAACTCCTTGACTCCCCTTCAGAGAGGATATCCCCTCCCTGCTATAAATGACTAGTTTTTATTAGATGCTGTCACCATAAACAAATTCAAAAATGAATTAAATACCAAAATAAAACCTGATTGAATGCAGCAGAAAGTTCCCAATGCAGCCATGATTTAGGGATCCGAGATGTCAAAGGGAAGGGAAACACATGAAAGCGAGCCAAACATCTCATGCTACTTTTTCCTTTGAGTCATTTGCCAGTTTATGAATGGGGCATGTCTGAGAGATCAGAGGCTGAGCAGAAACATGAGGCTAACTGGCAAAGAAGCTGGTCAAAGTTATCAGGAATCTCAAGGGGCTAAAGAGACAAAAACTGGAGTTCAAGGCTGTCAACATAGTCAAGAATAGAGGGAACAAGATCCCAGACAGCAGAGTGAAAAAAAAGGTACACCGAAAAAGTGAGCTAAACATTTGGTGATGCTTTTACTTTTAGGAAGACAGTTTCCAAAAGGCCTAGATGCTGAGAAGAAAAAGACAAAAGTGACTGAGAGGCTAAGAAGTTAAGGAGAGCTTTTAAAAGTCATAATATTCATGAAGTCTAGAGCTTGCTAAGGATGAGAGACCTTGATAAACATCCTAGACTTGCAGTAAATACCTAGTACGGCTAGGAGTAAGAGAAAACCTGAAACAGATTAGCATCCCCCAAAATTACAACTCAGCATAGAATCACCTTGATACCAAACTAAATTAGAACGATCTGCTTCTATTCTAACTGCCTGCCAGAAGCAGAAATACATTTTCCACATATCATGCAGAGCCTCTACAATTTTTCATAAATAATATTTATAATGTAATCAATAGTTTTCAGCTCCAGGTATACTAAAAGACGGGATAAGAAAAAAACAGGCAATATAAATAGACGTACAGGTGATCAAGATTAAATTGATCAAAATAGACTTAAAAACACCTGGGTTTAGTACATTCCAGATAATTGATGATAAAGTAAAAATTTCAGCAGAGGACTGAAAGCCATGAACAAAGTAGAAAATCTGGAATTAAAATGCAACAAATTTAACAAAGAACTTCAAATATATGTTTAATAGAATACTAAATAGAGATAAAGAAGAATTAGTGAACTAAAAGACAAATCAGGGGAAAATGACCAGAAAGAGAGAGAGAGAATATAGCAAAGAATGTAAGAGACATAGTATATGTGGTCAAAGGGTCTAAACTGTATGTCATTAGATTCCTAGGGGGAGAAGAATGAGAAAAGGAGATATTATAGCAAAAATGATGGTGTTAAGTTTTCTAAAACTGATAAAAACCCTCAAGCCACTGATTCAAGAAGTACTATGAGTTCAAAAGGAACATAAAGAAAACTACAGAGTCACAACACAGTAAAACTACTGAAACAAAACAAAACAAAACAACAGTAAGAAAATGTTGGAAAAATAGCCAGAGATGGCCAGGTGTGGTGGCTCATGCCTGTAATCCTAGCACTTTGGGAGGCCAAGGTGGGCAGATCACCTGAGGCCAGGAGTTCCAGACCAGCCTGACCAACATGGTGAAACCCCATCTCTACTAAAAATACAAAAAAAAATTACCTGGGCATGGTGGCGTGCACCTGTAGTCCCAGCTACTCAGGAGGCTGAGGCAGAAGAATCTCTTGAACCTGGGAGGCAGAGTTGCAGTGAGCCGAGATCGTGCCACTGCACTCCAGCCTGGGTGTCAGAGAGACACTCCATCTCAAAAAAAAAAAAAAAAAAAAAAAAAAAAAAAACCAGAGATAAAGAAAACAATAGCTATAAATAAGTTACCTTAGACAATAAAATTGTATCTGATTTTTCAATGGAAACAATGCAAGCTAGAAGACAATGGAATGACATCTTTGCTAAAACAAAATAACTGCCTACCTAGAATTCTATACTTAGGGAAACTATTCTTTAAAAATAACAAAGGTGAAATAAAGATAGTTTCAGACAAACTAAAGTGATGTCATATTAACTATTAAACCCATATTTCCCCCAATCAAAATTCCTCAGTGCTATAATAGTAATTGTAACCACTGTACAATATTTATGGGAGATTGAGAAGTAGATTATTTGTGTTGAGAACATGTCTATTTTCATTCTTTTGTTTCATAACGTCCTGTGTCATGGAAGCCTTGAATTCCAGTGCCCATTACTGCTTCTGCTGCCAGTGGCTCCCATTTGTGTTCTCTCCTGTGACATCAGATTCCATGCAGAAATGGGGTAAATGGCCATGTCCAAATAATTGTTCTTTACTTTGTCCCTGAGCCTTTAAGTAGCAATGCTAGTGTCCAGACTCATAAGGAGTTTTACAAAAGTAGCTCCCTCAAAATCTAACTCTATGCTTCCTTCTGGTGGAGCTTAGGGATAGTCTAAAAGAGCCAGGATAGGGTCAGATGGCACTACTTCTACTCCTTTTACTCTCTTGCCTACAGATACTTGTGTACTCATGAGCTCCTATTTCTCCAGCTCAATCAAAGTTATTTTAACAGTAAAAACCAATATGCAAAGAAGAGGAGGAGAGATGGAGCCATCAAGCCCTCCTGGGCTCGGAATATGTGTGTGTGTATGCATACACAGGTGCATGTAGTGTTGCAATGTAGGATTAAGCTGTACAATGTTCTGTAATCTCCATTTTTCCATTCACTATATCATGAACATCTTCCAAATCACCATATAGTTTTGTATAACACACATTTTGATGACTGAATAGTAATGTATTCTCCACAATTTGTATTTCAAATCTTTACTGACGGACACATGTTATTTATAGTTTTGATCATTAGAAACATAGCTTTAATAAACATTCATATCTCTTTGCACCCTTTTCTGGTTATTCCTTAGGACAGGTTTCTAGAAGGCTATTTCTGTGTCACAAATATGTTCGTTTTATAGATTTTAAAATAAATTTCAGGAATACAAGGACATGAACAGACATTTCTCAGAAGAATAAAAATATGTGGCCAAGAAATACATGAAAAAATGTTCAACATTACTAATCATCAGATAAATGCAAATTTAAACCGTAGTGAGATACCATGTTACACCAGTCAGAATAACTATCATTAAAAAGTGAAAAGAAAACAGATGTTGGTGACGATGCAGAGAAAAGGGAACACATATCCACTGTTGGTGGGAATGTAAATTAGTTCAACCTCTATGGAAAACAGCATGGAGATTTCTCAAAGAAATAAAAATGGAACTGCCATTCAATCCAGCAATCCCATTACTGGTTATCTACCCAGAGAAAAAGAAGTCAAATTTAAAAAGACACCTGCACTTGTATGTTCATTGCAGCACTATTCACAACAGCAGTCATGGAACCAACCTAAGTGTCCATCATCAGTTGACTGGATAAAGAAAATGTGGTGTATATACACCATAGAATACTACAAAGCTCTAACAAGAATGAAATCATGTCTTTTGCAGCAAGATGGATGTAGCTTAGGCCATTATCCTAAGTGAATCAACACAGAAACAGAAAACCAAATAGTGTACATTCTCACTTACAAGTGGGAGCTAAACAATGGGTACACAAAGCCATAAAGATGAAAATAATAGACACTAGGGACTCCAAAAGGGGAAAGGGTGTGAGGAGGGTGGGGACTGAAAATTTACGTATTGGTACAATGTTCACTATTTGGGTGAGGGGTACACTATAAACCCAGTCTCCACCAGTATTCAGTATACTCATGTAGCAAACATGCACATGTATCCCCCAATCTAAAATAAAATAAAACTTAAATATATATAGATGAAAAAAGAAATATTCACAAGTAAAACTATATTTATTTATATTTCTATAAATGATATATGAGAGTGCTATGTTTTATTCTATTCACCAGCACAGGTTATTATCATATTCTGATCTTTGCTAATTTAGATACAAAATACTATTTAATTGTTATCCCAATTTATATCTCTTTGATTACTAATATAGCCATTCTTTTCATACTATATTTGGTTACCTTACTCAAGTTTCCCTATAACTAGAAAATCTTAGATGATCCCAAAGTTTTGTGGATTACCCACTGATTATTACTGGCACAAAAGGAAGCTCTTTGCTGGGCGCGGTGGCTCACGCCTGTAATCCCAGCACTTTGGGAGGCCGAGGCGAGCAGATCACGAGGTCAGGAGATCCAGATCATCCTGGCTAATATGGTGAAACCCCATCTCTACTAAAAATACAAAAAATTAGCCGGAGTGGTGGCAGGCAATTGTAGTCCCAGCTAGTCGGGAGGCTGAGGCAGGGGAATTGCTTGAACCCGGGAAGCGGAGCTTGCAAGTGAACCGAGATCGAGTCACTGCACTCCAGACTGGGCGACAGAGCAAGACTCTGTCTCAAAAAAAAAAAAAAAAAAAAAAAAAGGAAGCTCTTCATTGTGTATCTGACCTCTTTTCTGAGCTCAGTTATTAGATCTAGTTATTTTCGGTTGACTCTCTTGGGTTTTCCAGGTAGTGAATTTTACCCTCTGCAAGGAATGGTAGTTTAGTATCACTAAGAGATATACCTTTTATTTCTTTTGCTTACTTTTTTTCATTGGGTGTTCCTCCAAAAAAATATTGAAAAATGATAAGCAGGATTATATTGCTAGTTTCTTTATTTTTAAACATTCAAATAATAATGTTGGCTTTGATTTGTGATAAAAATGCTTTGTCAGATAATATAAACATCTTTCTATCTCTAGTTTACTGAGAGATTTATAATAAAGTGTTTAATTTTTATCAAAGGCACTTTTAACATTATTATAATAAAGTATGTTTTGTTTCTTTTGTTCTATCAATGTGGTAAATTACATATTAGATTTCCTAATGTTAAGCTATCACTGCATTTCTAAACTAAAGGGTGTTTTTTCAAAATCTAATATTCTTTTCAGTGCTTTGGTGAACTTGCTAATTGTTCTTGATTTTCTATCCTAGAATCTTATTTCTTCTTGTCACCTTTGTCAAATTTTAGTAACAGGTTATGCTAGCCACAAGTAATAAATATACTTTAATGTCCAGAGTTTTATATGCTATATAATAGCTTCATTAGCATAAACATAGTTTATTATAAAATGATTTTCTAAAAAATTATCATAAGGCCTATGGGGGACGCAGAAAAAGGGAGTAATATTTTGACAACTTTGTTTATTTCTTTTGTGACTATTTGTTGCTTCATTATTGTTTTAACTTCTTCCTTTTTCTCTATTTTTAAAATGTATATATTTCCTAGAAAAATTATATATTTCATCAAGTTTTTCCATGTACATTAGCAAAGAATTACGAATAATATTCTCTGATAATTTTTTTATTATTGGCCTATAGTTATAACATTTAAATTTTTACTATGTTTTTCTCGACTAAAAGAGCCAGATTTTGTCTGTACTTTTCCCTGAAACTGATCTTAGATTATTATAAATCCTATTTATTTCTATTTTTTAATTTATTATTTTCTACTTTGACATTTATGAATTCTCCCTGCTTTCTTTGGGTTTATTTTGTTGCTATTTTCTAGCTTCTTGAGTTAAAATTTTAATTTACTTGATTTTATTCTTTCTTGTTTATCAAATAAGGTCTTTGAATTTCTGAATGTGTATGTCTTGGCTGTGCCCTCTAAGCATCCATCTTTTATACAGGAATTTATACACACACAAGCACAAGTGCTAGTTTCAGTTTTTGGGAAATGTATCTAAAAGCCCATATTCAAAAGAGATGAATGTGCAAGTGTGAGAAATTTGAGAATTATGGTGAAATGTCCATTAGCTATAACTGACTGGAATCATTTGGTTGGATTTTTGTGCTATTTTTTTTCCCTTTTAAAAGCAAATTGTATGGGAAAGAAACCCTCAAGTAGCTTATGCAATATAATTTTTGAATCTTCAAGGGGATTACTTGGGTCAATACATTATTGATTCTAAACTTCCATGCCTTTTTCAGTTTTTTATAATGATCAATCATGTTCAGAAGGATATTCTGAGGCACTGCAAGATTATCATCAGAAGTTACATTACTATACTAGTGTTAGGGAATATTACTAGTACTATTTACTATACTAGTGTTAGGAAATATTATAAATATTTATAAAATATTATATAAGGATTGGAGGAATATCTACAAGGATTTTGACAAAGAGAAGTTTCTATTCAATTCTTGACAAAACACTTCATTCTCTGACATTTAAATTAAACCTGGTTATATAGTGATTATTATATATCGATAATAATAATGCTTACATTTACTTACAATGAGTCAGTTAGTATTCTACCACTTTTTGTGTATTTTCTTATTCTTTAAGACAACCTCATGAAAAAGGCAGTGATGAAGAGACGAGGCCCAGTGGTTAGGTCACATGGCCACTCGGGGACTCAGACCCAAACTGCCCCCAGAACCCATGTTCTAAATTTTTTTTTTTTCTTTGAGGTGGAGTCTCACCCTGTCACCCAAGCTGGAGTGCAATGGCATGATCTTGGCTCACTGCAACCTCCGCCTCCTGGTTCAAGCGATTCTGCTGCCTCAGCCTCCCGAGTAGCTGGGACTACAGGCATGCGCTACCAGGCCCAGCTAATTTTTTTTTTTTTTTTTTTTTTTTTTTTTTTTTTGTATTTTTAGTAGAGACAGGGTTTCACCGTGTTGGTCAGCCTGGTCTCAAACTGCTGACCTCAAATGATCCACCCGCCTTGGCCTCCCAAAGTGCTGGTATTACAGGCATGAACCACCATGCCCGGCCTCTTAATTCTTTATGACAGTACCTAGTAATGGGTTGAAAAATGTGAGACCACAAAACCACAAGAGAAATGCCCTGTGTGAATTTACCTGTGGCAGGGATGAGGCAGGATAATGAGACCCAGCAATGTGGCAGCATAACTCTTTGTAAAGCTAACCCACCAGTGTGGGTGACACAATGACTCCCCAGCTCAGAGACACAATCCCTTAAAGAAGATCTGTGAGGACCCCCTGCCATCGCAGGGAGGGATGATGTCCATTCTAGCATTTACATGAACACCTGGACTGTTTCTAGATTATCTTCCAAATCATGTGTAAATTTTCCATCAATGAAATCTAACTTATAGGAGGTACAATGCCCCAGTATGATGCCACACCCAAAAGGAGTATGTGGTTTTATTTGTCTGTGACATCAGTGTTGGGAACCAGGTGCAATGTCCCTCACAGATCACAAGATGTGCCCTCAAACTAGGCCACCCTGAAAGTATGTTTTCTTTTACTTCCATACATTCTTTCCAATTTGGCATGGGATGGGAACTTTGGGTTTGCTTCTGGGGCATCCTTTGTTTTTAAAACAGCTAATATTCATTTCCTCATTTTCTTTGGCAAAAAATAAAACAACAACAATAGTAATAACACTTGGCACTAACAATGAGAACCTTGGGAAAGATTAAAAGTGGCAACTACAGTAATGAAGCTACTCCACTGGGTAGCTGCATTTAAGGGAACACTCAAAAGATTCACTTAAAAACACCAATATGTATATATATCACATTTTCTTTATTCTTTCATCTTGTGGGGGAGGTGGGCAGGTAGGAATGGCTAACAGGTTAAAAAAAACAGAAAGAATGAACAAGACCTCATATTTGATAGCATAACAGGGTAACTATAGTCAATATCTTAATTGTACATTTTAAAACAACTAGCAAGAGATAAATGCTTGAAGAGATGGATACCCCATTCTCCATGATGTGATTATTAATACTTAGTATTAGATAACATAATAGGGTGACTACAGTCCAAATAATTTAATTGTACCTTTAAAAATAACTAAAGGAGTGTAATCAGATGGTAACACAAAGGATAGGTACTTGAGGGGATGGATACCCCCCATTTCCCATGCTGTATTACACATTGCATGTCTGCTTCAAAACATCTCATGTACCCCAAAAATATATACACCTACTATATGCCCACAAAAATGTTTAAAAATTAACCAAAACCAAAACCAAACACCAGTATGTATACAACCTCAAACTTTTCTATTTTCATACATTTATTAAGAGTTTGCCATACCTTGGTAAAAATTAGACAAAAGATGATAACCTTATTTTGACTCTTATTCTGGATGAACTGTTAGGTATTTCACAGCACAGGCCTTTCTTTGCAGGAACCAGTGTCTGTCACTTTTAACGCACTTTGAACCTTCTCTGCCAAGCACTTATGAGTTTCTCTTAGTTCTTGAACTTGCACAGTCACGCAATGTCTTCTTTAAAAAGGAAAAATAAAAGAGCTTGAATAAAACAAACAGTTGATATTGATCTAAGCTAACTACAAAGGAAAGTAATTAAAGGACAGATCATTATTTCTCTGATGCAATTTTTAATCGCCCCCGCAATATATTCTCCACCCTGATTAAACCGCTACATTGAGAGATTTCAACTATTGTGTTCGAGGTTTCATGCAGTATAGTTCACTTGAATCACCTCATGAAAGTGATCAAGGCAGGCTTATTGGGTTGTCATGAGCCTTTTTTTTTTTTTTAAATCCCTGGCAAATAACTTCAATAACAAGAAAGAGTTTACAGAGATGTAGTTGTATCAACAAGAAATTAGTTTCCATTGACTGTTATTCCAATTGTGTCTTATATTTACTTCACTGAATTCACATGAGAGGAAACAAAGTCTTCAAATTTAAACTGTATCTTTATAGAAGCTTTCCTACATTCTCTCTCTATGTATAAAACACCTGGTATATCAAACATGCTATATATGAATCAAAGAGAATAGTTTGAGTTCTTGTGAAAAGGAAGTTAATTTCGTTCCAGTATGGTCAGTCTTCAGAACATATTCCTCATTTAAGAAAAGCAGAATAAAATATATATAAATTACTGTTTTATTACATTAATTTGCTATTTATTGCCTTTTCCTCTAAATATTGAGCTACTCATAATTTTATAACAACACTAGATGTTGTAATAGAGCATTTTGTCTTTAGCATGATTTCACCTCTCCTTCATGTGAAAGTCTTTTCTATTTTTATTACTAAATTATTTCATTCCGATTCTATTCTCTGTGCTATTCATTGTTTTTTGTATATGTTATGCCTCCCACTTAGATTGCAATCTCCTTGCATAAAAGGGAAGGTAGCTTTCCTTCTTCGCATTTTTACCATCTGACTCAATCCTGTAAATGCAGTGGATAAAGAAGAAATGTTTCTCAATTATGATTTGGAATTTGTTTAATAAAAATTATTTTTAAGTGAGAAAATATTAATGTGACACACGTAAAATAGTAAAACCAAGAGGATCAATAATATTTGTGAAGCATGTATGATATACCACCTGCTATATATACTTTACATAATATAACCCTTGAGGTAGTTATTAGTTCCATTTTTCAAATATGGAAATGAAGACTCAGTGAGGTGAGGTTCAGGAACTTGGCCAGTGCCAAACAGTTTAAGAGCTGCAGAGCCAGGTGTTAGGTCTGGCTGACTCTAAAGCATGACCTCCCTCCATTATGCTGTAATGCCTTTCATGAAAACATTAAAACACCACCTTTAATTAAAAACAGATCTTGGATGGGCACAGTGGCTCACATCGCTGTGGGAGGCCAAGGCACTTTGGGAGGTCAAGGCAGGAGGATAGTTTAAGCCCAGGAGTTTGAAACCAGCCCTGGCAACATAGTGAGACCCCATCTCTACAAAAAAATTTAAAAATTAACCAGGTGTGGTGGTGTGCACCTGTAGTCCCAACTACTTGGGAGGTTAAGGTGGAAGTGTCGCTTGAGCCTGGGAGATCAAGGCTGCAGTGAGCCATGATTACACCACTGCATTCCACCCTGGATGACAGAACAAGACCCTGTCTCAAAAACAAACAACAACAACAAAAACAGATCTCCATATTGTGCAAAGTCAAGTGTGCAATATGAACTGTTAAAGAATAGATTTTAAAACCTGAGAGAAAATAAATGTCTGAACCCAAATCAGAGAATGTAAATGAGCGACAACTCAATGAGGAGAGGAAATTCCCAGCAAAGAGATTGTGACAGCACGAGAAAAAAAAAGATGAGGGTCTGTAAAGGAACTGATAGGATGTCACTATGTGGGTAAAAAGGTAGGGAGAGGAGAAAAGATATATATGGATATGCATAAAATATTTCTGGAAGCATCCATAAGAAATATTGGTTGCTCCCAAATAGTGACATTGAGTTGAGAGAGATTGAGAAATAGGAAGGAGGTTTTTCACTACATACTCTTTTTTACGTGTTGAATTTTATAAGATCCAAGTTAAAAATAAAAATAAAATGCTGGGTTACCTATGGTTACTCACACCTGGAATCCCAGCACTTTGGGAGGCTGAGATGGGAGGATTTCTTGAGGCCAGGAATTCAAGACCAGTCTGGTCAACCAAATGAGACTCCATCTCAAAAAAACAATATAAAAACATAAGATGCAAATGAAGAGACTAACATGGCTCTATAAGTATCTCTTGAACACAGAACTAAAAGGTATAACAGTAATAGTAATAACAAGTTTTTGTATATATGTGAAATACATAATTTATAAGGTGTTCTTGCATGTATTATGTAATTTAATCATAATTTCATAATGGCTTTCCTTATAAGATGGGATATGATTTAGCTTTATTTGACAAAGAAACTTAGATTAAGCCACTTGACCCAGGTCGCATGGGTAGTAGATGGCACTCGAATGCTTTGACTCCAATCAAGTTCAGTACTTCCATCATACAAAAGAGGGCAGGAGAGAAAAATCATCCAGAAACACACGAAGAGCACCCTTACCCTGTTAGAATAGGGTGGACAGAGTAAAGCCCATATTAAGATAAAGCTAACAAAAATGCAAAAGACTGCAAATTTAAATATAGTCAGTACAAGAACAAGAATTTCCTACAGCCCACTTCCTGTGAAAGATGACAGAGAGAAGATGAACTTGGCCACATTCTAATTTGCTTTTATCATCTCTGTCGACATGATTGGCTGGAAAGAAGGAAGACACTTGAGAAAAACAACTGAAGCCTGAGATTAGTTAAGGGATAAAAAGAGAGTACATAATTACTCTAATGAGCTTGAATCTCATTACCCATAGAGATTACATTCTGGATACAAAATGAGCTTGTGTTAGTGATCTATAGAGGACAAGGGAGGTGCTGAAAGACTGAATATATGTACATCTCCAATTTTTAAAGGAATGAAGAAAACAAATCTTGCAAACCACATGCCATAAACTGGGTTTACTATTGGCTGTAGACACAATTCTAGACAGGATTAACAAAGAAATCACTTAGAAACCCTTTAAAGTGCCCTAGTCACAGAATGAAATCAATGTTTTAATTAGATTATATATTGGTTTGCTTGGGCTGCCAAAATAAAATACCACAGATTTGGTGATTTAAACCACAAAAACTTATTTTGTTGTAATTCTGGAGTCTAGAAGTCTGAAACCAAGGTGTTAGCAGAGTTGACTTTTTCTGAGGCCTCTCTCTTGGCCTACAGATGGCTGTCTTTTCCCCATGTCTTCACATGGCCTTCACTTTGTACCTGTGTTTAAATTTCCTCTTCTTGTTAGGACACCCATTATATTGGCTTAACCTACCTTAATGACTTCATTTTAACTTAATTACCTCCTTAAATACTATCTCCAAGGTCAGTTACATTCTGAGGCACTGGGGAGTTAGGACTTTAATACAGGAATTTTGGAAGGTTACAATTCAGCCCATAACAGATTTCTTTTTATTTTTAATGATGATACAGCTGAAAAGAGAAAAACAAAATACCATTTTTTTTTTAACTAAGATGGATGGTTGGTGTGTTAGAATCAAATGGAGTATTCTTCCAAATTATATTCCCTGTTTCTATCCCACACATAGAGATTCAGATTATTCAGTATTCTTCCCCAAAATCCTTGATACATAAATATGTGATCACCTTTGAAAACAGCTAGTAAAGAAGAGGTGAGGATGTGATTTCTTGATCCTCAAACTTCAGCGCAGGGATAGTGGTGACAGAGACCAAATGTCTGAGATGTACCTGCAGGCAAGAAAGGAAGGCCCCTGAACCATCTAGGGCTGGGAAGAAGCCACAGGACATAATAACAGAAAGTCCTGATAGGGCCTTTAATGACTGGAGCTGTACAGTAAATAGATAGGAGTCTTCTTAAGGTAATGAGTTCAATACAGAGCATGAATGGAGTTGTAGGGGGATTTGTGTCGAGGATAAAGTGTTGGTTTAGATTCTACTACCAATCTATTGATTCTATCATTTATGATTCTCTTATCATTGAGATAAATTAAATATAGAGAGATTAGTTATCTTAAAGGATAGGTCCAAGTTCAGAGATTACACCTGAGATTGTACATTGATAGAAGCCTATTTTATACAACCACATACTGAATAAGGATGTTTTAGTCAACAATGGACTGCCCATATTAATACAATGGTGGTCCCACAAGATAATAATAGAGCTGAAAAATTCCTATTGTCTAGTGGCATTGGAGCAGTAAAATCATTGCACAATTACTTTTTATAAATTTAGTGTAGCCTAAGTGTACAGTGTTTATAAAGTCTACAGTAGTGGACAGTAATGTTCTAAGCCTTCACATTCACTCACCACTTACTCACTGACTCTCCCAGAGCAACTCCTAGTCTCACAAGCTCCATTCATGGTAAGTGCCCTATATAGGTGTACCACTTTTTATCTTTAATATTATTTTTTTTGCTATACCTTTTCTATGTTTAGATACAAAAACACTCAACATTGCACCACAGTTTTCTACAGTATTCAGTATAGTTATATGCTATGCAAGTTTGTAGCCTAGGGGCCATAGGCTATATCACATAACCTAGGTATGTAGTAGACTATATCATCTAGGTTTTTGTAAGTACACTCTCCAATGTTTGCACAATGACAAAATCTCCAAACAACACATTTCTCAGAAGGTATCCCCATTGTTGAGTGACTCATGACTGTATTTGCATAACTCTTTACTGTATCCAAAGTGCTTCACAAACCGTATATCCAATATTAACATAATCTCCTTTAGTTATTCACTGGTCAAATCATTCCAATCTAGTTTCCATTTCCACTACTCTACTGAACTGTTTTTAATAAGCAACCCTCTATTTTCTACATAAAATAATGATTTTCATTTTTATCTCACCAGACCCAAACTCTTTCCATTCCTATCTTCCACAACGGCACACATTTCTAATGATATTCCCATTTATCTGACAATTGGTTTTGATTTCCTATTGCCATTGCAGGATTTTGAGCCTTAAAAAGTTGGGGCTTCTTGGGGTTTTGTCCTTTTTCCTGTTTAATTCTTAAGCTCCATATTCCCTTTGAACAATCACATCTAAATCCACAGCCTCAACCAACTGGTTACCAACATTTCCCAAATATCTCCAGCCAAGTCATTGTTTTTGACCTCCAAACCAGTTTTTCCAACTGTGTATGGAATATCTTTCACTTGGACATCCCAGAGGATTTTTGCATCTGCATGGGCAAAATGGAGTAAATCTAGCCTCCTAGTTTCCCTTTTGCTCCTCTCCGCGTTCATAATGTTGTCGGATTACAACATTGTTTTCCAACTTCCAGGCCATTCACATGGAGGTTGTTCCGGATTCTCTCTATTTCACACTCATAATCAGTCACCAAGTCCTGTCATTTCGTAATCATCTCTTGAACCTGTTCCCTTTTGCTACTTCCTCTGTTATTGCCCTATCTCCAGTATTTATCATCTCTTGCTATACTAGCGCAATAACCCACTGCAGTCATAGATTTCATCAGTCCAACCTCCACATCACAGCCCAAGGTGTCTTTCAGAAACACAAACCTATGGCGCCACTACCCTGTCACTATTGCTCATCATTGTCTTTGGGATTAACAAAGAAGCTTTACACCGGCATGGAGTATATTCTGGGACATTTCTACCTTGCTAGCCTTCTCACTCAGCCCTCCTACCTTGACACCACATTTTATCTAGCAAGTCAGCTTATCTTGGATAGCTCTGGTCTTACATCATACTCTACCACATCCCTGTGCACATACTGCCCCTTCTCTTCATCATTTTTCTCATTTTCTCTTCTACTTAGCTCAGACATCACTTCCTTTCTGACATCTTTACTAGCTGTTTTTCCCACCTGAAAAATTAGGAATCTCTTCCATGCTTCATGAACCTCCCACAGATTTCTGTGTTTGTCCTTTCATTCTGTATTTTAATAGTCCCTGTATTTATCCCTTTCAAAGATGTAGGCGCTTTAGGAAGTTATCACATACCAATCCTCTTTATAACTCAGCAACTTACACAATGCCTGAGTTATGGTGGATTGCAAATATTTGTTGAATTATTAAAATATGTTCTGCATAGAAAAAAATACTATCCATTTTTTTTTTTTTTTTTTGAGATGGTGTCTCACTCTTGTTGCCCAGGCTGGAATGCAATGGCACAATCTCGGCTCACCGCAACCTTGACCTCCCGGGTTCAAGCAATTCTCCCGCCTCAGCCTCTCGACTAGCTGGGATTACAGGCATGCGCTACCACGACTGGCTAATTTTTTGTATTTTTAGTAAAGATGGGGTTTCTCAATGTTGGTCAGGCTGGTCTTGAACTCCCGACCTCAGGTGATCTGCCCTCCTCGGCCTCCCAAAGCCGGCCCACAATTTTTTTTTAAATGTGCTCTCACTCTGTCGCATAGACTGGAGCACAGTGGCTTGATCTGTACTCACTGCAACCTTCGCCTTCTGGGTTAAAGCAATTTTCCTGCCTCAGCCTCCCGAGTAGCTGGGATCATAGGCACATGCCACCACACCCACCTAATTTTTGTATTGTTACTAGAGATGGGATTTCACCATGTCAGCCAGGCTGGTCTTGAACTCCTGGCCTCAAGTGATTCACCCATCTCAGCCTCCCAAAGTGCTGGGATGTATAAAAACTGATTGATTCCCATTGCAGAGTGTGAAAGGAGTTCATATATCTTTGACAGGCATGCCTGAATTTCCTGAGATGAGTGGCTTCTTAACATTTTGGTATTGCTCTTGCCCGCTACTACTGCCATGACTTTAGTAGCAAAAAAAGCAGGCGAGGCTTGGGGAGGCACTCTGACCTTTAATCATCACCTGGGTTATACTCAATGCCTGACTACATAGATACCCCAACCTCCACTCTCACTGACTTTCACAAGGGATAATGAAGAGGATTTTTTTAAAGGGGGTATGGTGGGTGGGGAACAAATTTATAAAAGGAGGTAGAGAGAGCTCTGTAGAGAGGTTCAAGATCAGCAAACAGGCAGCAGAAGTTCAGCTCTCTAGAGAAGAAGGGAAGCATCACACACCACACCTCCCAGTTGCAAGGGGAGCTCAAAAAATATTTCACAAAACTCTTGTCACAAATCCAGAAATGCACCAGAAGGGAGACACTGCACCTCAACCTAGCTGGGCAAGAAATTCAGAGACAGAATGTGGCATATCTCCCCCCAAAGTGGGTTGTGATATTAAAGGAAATTGCCAAACAGGTAACCCAAGGCAGGCTGAATGCCTGTCGGAAAGCAGCAGGAACAAGTTCACGCATGGACACTCTGAACACCACAATGGTTGGCAGCCCAAAATCAAGTCTGGCAAACTAAGCCCTGTGGGGCAAATATAACCCAAGGCCTATTGCTGAATAGCCTGGGAGTGAAAATGATTTTTGTTTTAAAAATATATGTATTTAAATGATGAACATGGAATAGAGACCATATGACTGCAAAACCACATTTGCTATCTGGCCTTTTGCAGAAAATCTTTGCCAACCCCTGTACAGACTCTCTCTGTATAGCTAAGTCTTATATCACACCCAGATCCATAGTAGTTTACAGAAATGCACTCACTGGGATGAGATTGTTTTTTAAAATGTTGAAATTATTATGGCCAACTTGGATTTCTCCATGTGAAAGATTAAAGAGTAGACTTTATTATCTTGCTTCTAAGGATACTCTTTCTCTGAAGCGAGTCTCTAGTGTGGAGAAAGCATAGGACAAGAAGTCAGGAGATCTGACTTCCAGTGACAGCATCAAGATTGATTGAGGATATTAGGCAGCTCACTTAACATCACTGTATTCTAATTTCCTAATCTACCAAACAGGGATAATGTCTACCTTACTCTCCTCACATGGTGGTTGTGAAGATATCATGAGATGACAGATACAGTATGCTTGCAAAGCTGAAAGGGAAATACAAAAAGAGATATTATGAATAATGACATCATCAACCCTTAATTATGGCTACTTTGGGGGAAGATGAAAGACATGTATAAATTAAGTCATTAGTAGAACTTTCTACTTATTTTTATCTCTTTCCTCATTAAATCTTTAATAACACAAGTGTCAGGATAGATTGAGTTTAAAGTTTTCATCCTTTAATTTGGTAAGTGTATGTTTTGTTGAGTGCGTATTTTGTGCTCAGCACCTGTGGGAGGAGTGAAAATTAACAATGAATGGCTCCAATACAGTCATGAAACTTAGAGGAGGGAAGAAGTGAGAAGCCTAGAAATTTTAAAAGAAAAAATTAAACAAACCCCAAAAACCCACTTTATTATCAACCTCACTATCAAAACCTATTTCTTGAAAGCTGGTTAAAATAGTTTCTATTTAGAATTGAAATCAAAGTTAACCTCCTTGGCAACACCACAAACTCAGATATACTCTGACTTACTCTTTTCTATATCAGAGGCAACACTATTTTTCTCTCTTTCTTTCCCTTTCCTTTTTCTGAGCATACAGAAATACTGCTTTTCCCAGTGTTCCTTACAGTTAGGTAGGGACATGTGACTAGACCTGGATAATGAGCTTAATCCTGAGGCACCTGAGTCACTTCCAAGCCAGAGGATAAAAGAAAGATGTAAGTTTTTCTCTCGTCCTGCTCTGCTTATCATAGAAGCTCCATATCAGGATGGCAGAGCTCAACCTAGTACTGGTACAAAAACAGACTCATAGACCAATGGAACAGAATAGAGAACCCAGAAATAAGGCTACACACCTACAAGTATCTGATCTTCAACAAACCTGACAAAAACAGGTGATGGGAAAAATATTCCCTTTCAATAAATGGTGCTGGGAGAACTGGGTAGTCATATGCAGAAGATTGAAACTGGACCCCTTCCTCACACCATATATAAAAATTAACTCAAGATGGATTAAAGACTTAGTGAAATTCAAAACTATGAAAACCCTGGAAGACAACCTAGGCAATACTATTCAAGATATAGGCACTGGCAAAGATTTCATGATGAAGACACCAAAAGCAACTGCAACAAAAGTAAAAATTGACAAATGAGATCTAATTAAACTACAGAACTTATGCATAGCAAAAGAAACTATCAAGAGAGTAAAAAGACAGCTTACAGAATGGGAGAAAATATTTGCAAACTACACATCCAGCAAAGGTCTAATATCCAGAATTTATAAGGAACTTAAATAAACTTAAAGGATGAGGCAAAAAAAAAAAAAAAAAAAAACCTCATAAAAAAAGTGGGAAAAGGACATGAACAGACACTTTTCAAAAGAAGACATACATGCAGCCAAAAATCATACAAAAAAAAACTCTACATCACTGATTAGAGAAATGCAAATCAAAACCACCATGAGATACCATCTAACACTAGTCAGAATGACTATTACTAAAAAGTCAAACAACAAACAAACAAAAACACATGCTGGTGAGGTTATGGAGAAAAAGGAATGCTTTTACAGTGTTGTTGGGAGTGTATATTATTCAGCCATTGTGGAAGACAGTGTGGTGATGTCTCAAAAACCTGAAGACAGAAATACCATTTGACCTAGCAATCCCATTACTAGGCAAATACCAAAAGGAATATACACCACTTTGTTATAAAGACACATTAATGCACATGTTCATTGCAACACTATTCACAATAGCAAATATGGAACCAACCTAAATGTCCATCAGTAATAGACTGGAACAGAAAATGTGATACATAAAGGCCATGGAATACTATGTAGCCATTAAAAAGAATGAGATCGTGTCCTTTCCAGGGACATGGATGAAGCTGAAGGCCATTATCCTTAGCAAACTAACACAGGAATAGAAAACCACATACTGCATATTCTCACTTATAAGTGAGAGCTAAATGATGAGAGCACATGGACACATAGAAAGGAACAACACACACTGGGGCCTATCGGAGCCTGGAGAGTGGGAGGAGGGAGAAGATCAGGAAAAATAACTAATGGGTACTAGGCCTAATACGTGACTGATGAAATACTCTACACAACAAACCCCCATGACCCAAGTTTACCCATGTAACAAACCTGCACTTGTACCCCTGAACTTAAGATAAATGCTTTTTTAAAAAAAGGTGGCAGAGCTATGAGATAGAAGCAGCCTGGATCCCTGAGCCATTATTCGAAGGGAGCCATCTTGAGGAGATGGAAGCATCTCCTTTGTATGAAGATTTTTTTTTTTTTTTTTTGCAATAAGCCACTGAGATTTCAATATTTATTTGTTGTGCAGCCTTATCTATCTTTTTCCGACTAGTACATTTTCCCTCCAAGCTGGGTATCATCATCAATAGTATTCTTCATTGAAATACTCAACTCTACATTTTAAACAACTCTTACTGTTATTACTGAGATACAGGAAGTTCAATTCTTCCACATTTTTATTTCTGTATGCTTTGGATTTCTGTCTACACTGTTATCCTTAACACTAGATCCAATAAATCACAATTATTTATAGGTTATGACATATTCATTGACTATATAGAGTCCTCAGTCTCTTCTGATATGTGTGTGTGTATATATAGTCATCAAATATGCTGTAACCCACAAATAATTTACACATACACACACACACAATACAGATACATGTATCATATCTTAGAGCCTTAATTATTCTCTTTGCCTAAAATGTTTTCTTCCTAGATTCCTCCTTGGCCAGCTCCCTTATCTTCTTTAACTCTTTCCTTATGTCTCACCTTCTTAGTGAGGCCTATCCTGATAATCCTAGCACAACTTACATACACACACACACACACACACACACACACACACACACACACTACATATTCCTTGTAACTCTGTTTTCACCTTCTAAAAATTTTATTTTCCTGTAGCAAATCTTACCTTTTTTTCTAAATTTTACATGCTACACAATTTTAAAAAATTGTTTCCATTAAATATATTGTTCTGTTAGAAATAGTTACTAAATATATAATATTATTAATACTAATTTTATAAATGATTCCAGCATGGAAAAGTTCCAGTTCCTATTACAGGAAGAATTATAAACATAGACACCACAGTTCAAAGGCACCAAGAATATGTAACTTCTTTATGCCTATAGTTACAGTATAATTTTCCCCAGGCTGCTGTACAGCAAGGGGAAGCTTAAATTCAAGGAGTGCCTCAGTCCCTTCTGATAGAGACAGTCAGTTGTGGGTAACTCAGCTTAACCTTCCAGAGGCCTGCTGACTCCTTGGCTCCTTCTCAAGCCAGTGCTGGCTGAACAGGGAGACATGCCTGGCAGCAGAGGATGAATGCGTGGGATCTCTACATGTAAGTGTTGGGTCATCCTCTGGGTTCTCTGGCCTGGGCAGCACGTGTTGTATTTTTCCTGACTGCTGGGTGCCCTGTTGGCATCCACTGTTGAAGTCTTCAGAAGAGAAACTTGGAGTCTGTTCACTTGTCTTGATCGGGGCCTGGTCCCTTAGTCATATGGCCCCCACTTTGGCCCTACATGAGTAGACCCATCTCTATGAATCACATTTATACTCTCCATAGATCGTCTAGATCGTCTGTCAGTACCACGGCTCGGAGAAACAGGGGTCACTTTTATCCATGTCGTGGAGGTATTTTGGCAGGGTTGCTAGCAAGGAAGGAATTCCAGGTCTGTGCCACCCCATCCAGCAGAAGAGGGAGGCTCTGAAGTGCTGGTCCCAGTCCTCTCTCTGACTAACTATGCCATATCAGATTTTTTGCTCTCACATGGCCACTCCACATAGATGGATGCATTGGGGTTCCCCTCTGAAACTAGTTCCTTCAAGAATTCCAACTGGGAAGCAAGGTGAAAACCTCATTGCTTTTGGCATTCTCATTCTAACACAAACCCCTAGGTGTCAAGCAGCCTATGAGATGGCACCCAGTGATCTCTACCTTCCGATAAGCATACTCTTGTGTAATTCTCTCCCCTTGAATATGGGCTGGACCTAGTGACTTGCTTCTAATGAATAGAATATACCAAAAGTGATAAAATGTCATTTCTGAGATTAGGTTTACAAAAAGATTGTAGCTTCTATCTTTCTTGTTTTCTCCTGTTCTCTCACTAGCTTGCTCCAATGGAAATCAGTTTCCATGTTGTGAACTGCTGTATAGAAAGGCCTAGATGCTTAGAAACAGGGCAGCTTCTGGCCAACCACCTGCAAGGAACAGAGGCCCTCAGCCTAACTGCCATGAGGGCCTGAATCCTGCTGATCGCTGTGTAAGTCAGCTTGGAAGTGGATCCCCCTCCATCGAGCCTTCAGATGAGCCTTCAGCCTTGACCAACACCTTGATGGCAGCCTGTGAGAGACCCTGAGCAGAGGGCTCAGCTAGGGAATGCTCAGATTCCTAACCTGCAGAAGTAAAAGTCACTAAGTTTAGATAACTAATACACATACAAGATTTTGGCCCTGAGTGGGAGGCATTGGTATCTGACTACTTATTTCTCTATCTCATCCTACTTTTTCTCACTCACTCATTGGAGAGAGAGTGTGGAGTTTTCACTTCCTCTTCCTGAGAGCTCAGAACTCCTTTCATGTTAAACCCTCCACAGGTAGGAAGAAAAGCCTCTCCACATCATGGCAGAGACTGTATGGTTCTTGATATATGGGAAAAACACTAGGAACTGGGGAATGCTGGTGGGCGGGGACAGGAGAAGAGTATTGTTTGAGGTATTATCTTTATTATACCACAAAAGATGAAAAGATGCCTTAGAGTAAATACGAATCTGCTCATGACTATATTCTAGAGTGGTAATGTAGTTCTGCCCGTAGAGGAACTGTGAGCCAAATTTTCTGACACAGAAAAGTATTTATTAATTATTTATGTAATTATGTGTTGATACTTTCAATGTGTCAAGCAATAAGGTACTGTGGATCAAATAACGAGATCCTGTTCATTCCATCAAAGAGTTCATAATCTAGTGGACAAACAACTAGGCAGTTACATTGTGGTGTGATATATAAAAGCTCTAATATGACCAGGGATGAGTAGCACACAGAGGCATAGCTAATTCAATCTTGGAGCCCAGAAGGACTTCCTGGAGGAGGTGATGTCTGAGACTGAAGGAATAGTGGGAATTGGCTCCATAAGGCTATAGGGAGAGTGTGCCAGGCCACAGAGGAACCCACGCAAAGTCCAGAGGGTTGTAGAATGTGTGACAAGTGAAAAGCAAGAGATTCAGCAAATGAAGATGTGCAGAGATAGAAAATGTTGAGAGATAAGCTAGAAAATTCAGCCAGAAAATTCTTAGGAAAAGCTCTATACGCTATGATAAGGAGTTGAAGCTCTATTTTGAACAACATAAAAGTCTATGAAGAATTTTCAGTAATTTACATCAAGTGTAAATATAAATATGTAAATGTAAATGTAAAATTCAAGTATAAAAAACTTAATGTATAAGCATATTATCCTGATCTGGGGGGAGGTGGCATGGATGATAGGGGATGGAGAAGATGTTCTGAAAGAAAGTCTCCAAAAATCAAACCAAAAAGAGAATTGGTGGGTTTGATTACATCAAAATTAAAGATTTGTGATTAATAAAGAATCCTATAGGCAAAGTTAATAAGGAGTCAGAGATATCTTTAAAAATAAAGAAAGATTATGTCTAGAACATATAAAGAACTCCTGAAAATTAGCAGGAAATACACAGGGAATCCAACTCTTAAAAGGGAAAAAAAGGTAAAAATGGGAGATTCAGAGAAAAGAACACTGAATGACTTAACCTCACTAGTGACTGGAGAATTCTGCTTTAAAACAACTATGAGATACTCCTCTTCACAGTCAGATGGGCATAATTTGGAAGGTTGAATAATATCAGGTTGTAAGCATTTGCAGGGAAATGGAAATTTTCAGCCACTGCTGGTGAGACTGTGGGCTGGTGCTGCTATACTGCAGAGCAGAATGCCAGGATTCAGTGAGATTAAATACTCTAACACCCTGTGATACAGCTGGGGGATTAGACTTCTGGTACATGTCCCAGAGAATCCTGCATAAGTTCATGAAAGATGCAGGTAAGAATGTTGATTGCAATATGTGGTGTTTGTGGTAGCAAAAAGTTGGAAGTAACCTCGATGTCCGTCACTAGGGACACGCATGCATATAATGTCATATTTGCTGTTGGTGGAATACGTAGTGGTGAGAAGAAACTAAATGGACAACTATTAACATGAAAGGTCACAAAAATAAAACACTGATTGAAATAATTGTGAAACAGAATAAAGTTTACAGCACAGCTCCATTTATTTTCATTTTAAATCATCAATTGTACAAACACAACACAGCATTTTCAAGGAGGCACATTTATCTAAACAAAAGATAAGAAAAGAGGAATGAAAGGACATATGTTTAAATATAATCAAAAGTTGCTATCAATAGAGATGGAAAATAATGGGAGGAGGATGAAGGTAGAAAATAATAATTAATAATAAAATAAAATAAAACTGCTGAGTTTTTATGCTCCTAAAAAATACACGTCAAAATATGACATCATCGTCATACCTCAGTATCCAAGGGGGATTGGTTCCAGTACTCCCTTGGATACCAAAATCCATGGATGCTCAAGTCCCTTATCTAAAATATTGCATCATTTGCATATAACCTGCACACATCCTTCCATATACTTTAAATCAACTCTGGATTACTTATAATACAGAATACAACATAAATGCTATGTAAATAGTTGATATACTACGTTTTTACTTGTAGTATTTTTTATTATATCATTATTTTTTTGCTGATTTTGTTTATTTCAAATATAGTATTTCAGTCTGCAGTTGGTTGAACTTGCAGATGCAGAACCCCCAGATATGGAGTCTGACTATATTTGTACATAGTGTTATTGCAGATGTAATTAGTTAAGATGAGGCCATCCTGGAGGGGGGGGGGGGCCCTTAACCCAGTATGCCCAGTGTTCTTTTTTTTTTTTTAATTTAAATTTATTTATTTATTATTATTATTATACTTTAAGGTCTAGGGTACATGTGCATAACGTGCAGGTTTGTTACATATGTATACTTGTGCCATGTTGGTGTGCTGCACCCATCAACTCGTCAGCACCCATCAACTCGTCATTTAAATCAGGTATAACTCCCAATGCAATCCCTCCCCCCTTCCCCCTCCCCATGATAGGCCCCGGTATGTGATGTTCCCCTTCCCGAGTCCAAGTGATCTCATTGTTCAGTTCCCACCTATGAGTGAGAACATGCGGTGTTTGGTTTTCTGTTCTTGTGATAGTTTGCTAAGAATGATGATTTCCAGCTGCATCCATGTCCCTACAAAGGACACAAACTCATCCTTTTTTATGGCTGCATAGTATTCCATGGTGTATATGTGCCACATTTTCTTAATCCAGTCTGTCACTGATGGACATCTGGGTTGATTCCAAGTCTTTGCTATTGTGAATAGTACCGCAATAAACATACGTGTGCATGTGTCTTTATAGCAGCATGATTTATAATCCTTTGGGTATATACCCAGTAATGGGATGGCTGGGTCATATGGTACATCTAGTTCTAGATCCTTGAGGAATCGCCATACTGTTTTCCATAATGGTTGAACTAGTTTACAATCCCACCAACAGTGTAAAAGTGTTCCTATTTCTCCACATCCTCTCCAGCATCTGTTGTTTCCTGACTTTTTAATGATTGCCATTCTAACTGGTGTGAGATGGTATCTCATTGTGGTTTTGATTTGCATTTCTCTGATATGCCCAGTGTTCTTATAAGAAAAAGAGAGGGGATGTAGATACAGCCACACACCGGGAGGATGATAAAGATGCAGGGAGAACACCACGTGACAACATGGAATGGTCTTGTAGAGTGACCACTACATTTGTGTCAAGCAATGAGTTAGGCACTATGGATCAAATAACAACACCCCGTTCATTCCCTCAAAGAGTTTATAATCTAGTGGTCGAAAAGGACAAACAGGCAGTTACATTGTCGTGTGATATATAAAAGCTCTAGTATAATAATCCTGGACAAGATAAAGAATGCCCAGGATTGCTAGCAACTGCCAGAAACTAGGAGGAGGCAGAGAAGAAACTTCACCTAGAGTCTTCAGAGAGAGTTTCACCCTGCTGACACCTTGCTATCCAGTTTCCAGCCTCTAGAACTGTGAGGCAGTATATTTCATTATTTAAGCCACTCAATTTGTGGTATTTGTTGTGGCAGCCCTGGAAGACTCATCCTAAACCAAAAAAGATCTTGTTTAAATTCATGGTCATGCGCTGATGAATATGTGCCTTAGTTCCTAGAATAAATGAAGAAAGGGTAATGGAATTCTTTTTTATTTTGGAAATGGGAGATGTCTTAGTTCAGGCTGCTCTAACAAAGTACCATTGACTGGGTGGCTTAAACCACAACCATTTATTTCTCACAGTTCTGGAGACTGGGAGTTGAAGATCAGGCTACCAGCTGGGTACGATTCATGCCCAGTTTTCCATGCAGACTCTTGACTTTCTTATGTATCCTCGCATTGTGAAAAGAAGGTGAGCTAGCGTTGGCCTTTTCTTATGAGGGCACTAATCCCATTTGGGAGGGCTCCACCCTCATGACCTAATTACCCTCCAAAAACCCCTCCTTCAAATACCATCACACTGGGCATTAGATTTCAACGTATGAATTCAGGGGGACTAACACAGTCAGATTTCAACATATGAATTTGGGGGGACTAACAAGGGATGATCTTCACACCCATAGGAGAAGCCTTGTAAGACTTGTACTGTGTAGCATTGTTCTTTGCAAATTACATTATGCAGGCTATGGCTTGATTTATGCCACCTCTGTGGTTGTGTCAGAGCAGCTGTCATAGAAAAGGACTCCTCCTGTATTTCTGCTGAACTTGCTCAGAGTATGAGTAGAAAAATATTTAGACAAGCTTGTGTAAATTGTTTCTGCAAGAGGTTCTTAGGTCCTTATCAATAACATATAGCAAGAATGGATATTTTAAATTAGGATGTGGAACAAAAACACTGCAACTGGTCCCAAAACATCAGTTAACTGTTGGCACCTAAGGAAAGGTAAGCGAGCATCTCTGATTATTCCCTTAAATCTGATTTATTCCTAAAAAGAATGGGAACAAATTGCCCTAGGGCAGATGGTCTGAGCATCTTCTTTAAAGTGAGTATGAATTTCAATTAGGAAGCAGAGGGTGCTGCTCCAAGGCTGAGTTGCTTGTACCTGTTAATACCCGCAGCGGCCCTCTCTGACCTGCTTACAACCTCTTGCACAGCCTTTCAGATACAAGGCCTTAGCCACATTAGAAAGAGCCCTGAGACACTCTTTAAAACAGCTGCTCTCAACTTAGATGCTCCTAAGACTCACCTGGGTGATGGCTAAACTGCTGATTCCCCAGGCTCATTTCCTACCCTCACCCCAAGAGATTCTCATTCAGGAGCTAAGTTGGGGCCCAAAATTTTTAATTAAAATCATAATTTTTTAATTAAAATCAGGTGATTCTCATGTAGGTTCTCTAACAATACTTCAAGAAAGAGTTATCCAGACTCTCCAACTCTACGGTACCTACAATTCATGCCCAGTGTCTTGTTAAAATGCAGGTTTTGATTCTCTGTAGGTCTAGGGTGGGACTTGATTTCTAGCATGTCTAAGAGGTTCCCAGGTGATGCGGACCCCCATGGTCCACTCACAACACTAAAGGTGGGAAGCTTTTAAAATCTGGTGCCCCGAAGGCACTGCAGACCAGTTGATTCAGGAACCATGGGAGTGGCACCCAGCATCAGTATGTGTTTAAACCTCCACAGGTGATTCCAATCCACAGCTCGGCATGAGGCCTCCAGCAGCTCCAGTGGCCACTTTCAGGTGGCAATGGTAGCTTCTAACTCACGGACTCTCTCTAGGCACAGATAAGCAGTAACTAATATCTCAAAAGAAGAGATGACTGACTTCAAAGAAGTGAAATTTAAGGAAAATAAAGCCTTGGTATGACTATGATATTTTCAATTTAACAAAATCATTGTTACAATTGTTTACTTCTATCTGCCTCCAAGGGCACTTGAATTACCCTTAAATGTATTATTTCCTACGAATTAAAAACTATTGTGGGTAGGCCTTATTATGTTTTTGTCATTGTAAATCAGAATTTATTCTGATATGTTTTTCCTTTGAGTCTAGATTTACTACTGGTTTCTACACTGCTGGGTAGTGGTTCAATGACATAGATGGACAGTCTCTGTGTCCTGTAGGTTAATGATGATTGGAATGTGAAGAACATCCACCTGGACACTCACATACCCAGCACAATTACCCTCCAATTTCCTTCAAATTTCTCCTACCGAGTGCTGCTGTGTGGTCAGGAACGACCTCATATATTCTGAGTGTTTGTTCTGCCCCAACCTGAAACTCAGGTTCCAAATCTTTTTGTTCCTTTCACCAAATGCTTGATTAACAAGGAAATAATTTATGTATTTAAATTCTGATTTCTATAGCCCTCACCTGCTTTTGTGGCAGCTTCAAAGAAGGAGTCTTCTGAGACATTTGCTTACAGGAATCAAACTTCTTTTCTTCTATATCTGATTATTAAAGGGGATAAAATATATGAACAGTGCTTTGGAAACTGTATTGTGCTTGGTCCTCTTACTGTTGACATTAGTAGGGTTTAGGAGAAGTCTTCTGAGATAAACAGGAGTAGCATTTTGTCAGATAATGAAAACACTGAACTGAAACAAGGAATCATTTAAAAATGATGAAACCTATCAAAATGTTATACTTTAATATAAAATAGTTGTAGGCAGAGCCGATATTTGGCCAGCGTGCACCGGCACGGCTATATAATTGCTTAACTTTGAGTATCTTTTCTGATGGGGCAGCATTTGTTCTGCTTGGTCACTGTCAAAACCTTACCAGTTAATAGAGTATTTGGATAGAATCCCACCATATTCATCAATCTTTTGACATAGGATCAAGATCCTGTTTTCAGAATGGATCTTCTGATAGCAATTCTGAATCGTTCTTCCATAAACCACAGCCATAATATATTATCCTTAATTTCTAGTGTCAGTTTTTTTATTGCTCAGTGAGAATTAAAAATAACTTACTATACATAATGAAGACTTCCACACGTTTATATATATTGCCCTTAAATGTATTATATATATAATATATAATATATTATATAATATAACATATTTAATATTTATTATATTATATATTTAATATATTATATATGATATATTAAATATATATGATATATTAAATATATATCATACATAATATATTAAATATATATATATATATTTTCTTTCGAGACAAAGTCTCACTCTGTCACCCAGGCTGGAGTGTACTGGCACCATCTCAGCTCACTGCAACCTCTGCCTCCTTGGTTCGAACAATTCTTGTGCCTCAGCCTCCTGAGTAGCTGAGATTACAGGCACCTGCCACCACATCTGGCTAATTTTTTGTGGTTTTAGTAGAGAAGGGGTTTCACTATGTTGGCCAGGCTGGTTTGGAACCCCAACCTCAGGTGATCCACCCACCTCAGCCTCCCAAAGTGCTGAGATTACAGGTGTGAGCCACTGTGCCCATTCCCACTTAATCTTTTAGAATATTTCACCTACACCTCATTTAATGGCAATTTTTAAATCTCACCAAAATGAGTCTTAATAAGCATTCAATCTAATTGTGAAAGAATCAACAACAGCATACTCATATTTATATTCTATGGGCTTACACAGTATCTAATTGAATTATGTAATTATAAGAACTAGCACAACTGTCTTGAAATATATGAAAACAAACACAACTGATCCTGATAAGCATAATTCAAGTGGTGGGAGCGGAAGTTTACTGGCATTTAGACTACAATTTAACCTGCTAGCACTAAGGGTTTAATCTACCTGGGGCACTTTTTTATTAAGTAGAAATACATGAAAATGCCGGTTATTCTGGCATTTCTTGACCCACAAAACCAGCAATTTAATATGATTCAGCCAGTATGTTTTACAGGGTGATGACAAGCTGGTCTGGTGACTTAGTTAAGTGCAGGTCATCTGAGGCTGCTCCTATTATAATATTCAAAGAACAGAGCTGTTTTTCAACGTTGTGCTTCCTCTTTAAGTGTTTTGAACCGCACTTATTAATGGTGCTTATTCTTCTGCCAAGCATTTCACAAAAAATTTTCCTGTAATCTCAAAAAAAGTCCCCTCAACCCCACCAAAAATGCTATGGTTGAATAAGCTTGGGAAACACTATACACCATAGCCATCTAGGAGATTCACGATGATCATTAGCATGTTAAAGGCTCTGAGAAGTCCTGTAGGAAAGGCCTTTGTTTAACTTTGTTTACCTTAGGGTTTCATAATTTATTTCACAAAAGTAGGCCGTTTCATGTAACATCTAATCCTGAAGAGCTAATGTTTAATGAAACAACCCCACTTTGGTAAACACTACTCAACCAGCATTAAGGAAAGTATTATTCAGACTTTGTAGTGGATTAAACAAATATCATCTTAATATCTGTTAGAAACAGCACAATTTGTGCAGGTGTCCAAAGCACTATACAAATTTCATTTAGTGGTAATGTTCCCCCCTTGTACAAATAGAAAAACAAAGGTACAAAGAGGCAGTAGGTTGCTTGCCAGAATACACACAAAATTGAGACAAACTGGAACCAAGGCCCACAAGTCCTAACAGTGATTTCTAATCTGTGTTTACAAACAGAACCAAATTGCAAATTGTAGCCACTGGCCACTTCTAACTATTGAAGAGCTAAGGCAAAAAGTATACTCCTTGAGCCAGAAATAGGCAATAAGCCTGGGGAATTCTAGGAGAAGGTAACGTTGACTTAGCTATTTGATTGCTGGTAACTTTCATCAGTTATTGAGAGCAGGGACTCTTAAAATTTCCAACAGCTACAGGGATTCAAGGATTGACTGTCTTAGCTCAAAAGCTTCTTGCAAAAAAACATGACATGAATATATGACTCTCTATTGGAAGATTCCGACCTTGAGAGAATGAATCTCAGTCATTTCTAAAGTTAAATAGATTTATGTGTTCTAAAGCTTGTTAGAGTAATGGGTGTTTCCCAGCATTTTAGAATTGCATGCTACGTGACATGCTAATAACGTTTAGAGCGTGCCTGCCCTTTCCCTCTGCCGGGGTGGGGGGTGTGGAGTGCTGATGTGAGACTTAAGAATCAGATTTATAGACATCTTTGTTCCATAAGTGTTATCTTTGAATACACTCCCACACCACAGGGCCTCGTTGCCTCTGTCACAAACAATATCTGTTATTTCAGAACACTGCAATGCTTACCTCAGGGCCAAGCGAGAGCTGTCAAATAAAGATGAAGAGCCTTTTGGCAAAAAAAAAAAAAAAAAAAAAAAAAAAAAAAAAAAAGTGCTCTTAAAATGTTTACCTTCTCATACCTAATGGTTTTAGATCATATCTTATTAGCCTAGGAGACCATTATATAAAGTACAATTAAGATCTCCTTGACATTTTCTAGGAGTTCCAATTCAACTTTCCTAATAGCTATAACTTCATTACTTTCTTTTTTTAAAAATTTAATGCCACACAGTGTTGGAAATGCAGTTTACAATCATGTGGACTACCCAGGGTGCACTTGCAGTAATTACACAGAATGTCAACAGCCTCTCAAGCTGGGCCCTGCATTGATTGCTTTTTGTGACATTCTCATTTGGGCAACTTGCTGGAATTACTCTTCTACCTGCAGGCTCCTTCCTCTCCAAGGCTGTGCAGAAAGTGTTCTCCAAACTTTTGGTTTGATCCCTTCTATTGAGTTTTATAGTACCCAGATTATAGGAGAAATTTGAGCTAGGCATAAGAATAGAATAATTGTTCCCATAGCCAGTATCCCACCCAGACAGTCAGCAACTTTTGTTTTTTGTTTTTGTGTTTTTGTTTTTGTTTTTTTTTTTTTTTTGAGACAGTCTTACTCGATTACCCAGGCTGGAGTGCAGCTTCGTGATCCCGGTTCACTGCAACGTCCTCCTTCCCAGTTCAAGCTATTCTCATGCCTCAGTCTCCCAAGTAGCTGGGATTACAGGCACGCACCACCATGACTGGCTAATTTGTGTTTTTAGTAGCGATGGGGTTTCACCATGTTAGCCAGGCTAGTCTCTAATTCCTGACCTCAAGTGATCCACCTGCCTTGGCCTCCCAAAGTGCTGGGATTACAGGCATCAACTTTTGTTCAAGAAACATCTATTGAGCATCTGTTATATTCAGCCCTGTTCCAGGCAGTAAAGACACCAAGCTGAATAAAGCTCTCTCTTGCTGTCGTTTGCATGTGTTGAAGTAGGAGGGTTCAGAAACATCTTTCCACACATGGAAGGATTTCTGCATAGAAAAGATGTCCCATAAGAGTTGAAACTTGAACCATAAAGTTCTATGCCACACCCTTTTTCCTTTACGTCTTTTCCTCTGTGGCCTCATGCTATCCAGACCTCCCATTATCAATAGGCTTAATGTGGTTCACTATTTGGTAAATAAGCAAGAGCTAATATTTATGGAGTTCCCACTGTCTACCAGCTCTGTTATAGCCTCTTTTATATGCCAATTCATTTGATCCTCACGATAAATCTATATAGCAGATATTATTATTATCTCCATTTTGAGATGTGAGGAAACTGAGGCACAGACAGATTAAGTGTCACACACCTAATGAGTGGAGAATCTGAAGTCTGAACCTTGATTATTTACAGTCAAAGACCCTGCCACTGCTCTGCCATTAGCAGGGAAGTTCCAATAAGGAATTGTGATGGCAAATTAAACAACATAGTCCCCAGAATACAATTAATACATGTCATAAAACCAGGATCGCTGAAAATAAACAGGGTCTGGACAGAAATACAACAAAGACTTTTCTCTTAGCTGTTTCTGCTTAAGTACTTACGGCACCAGTTCTTCTGAATTGAGGAATAGGGGCTGAAACAAGAATAGCCCTGTTTGTGATCTACAAATTGTTTTAAACATACTAATGCTTACGTTAGCTGCTTAGTGTAGCTATGTTGATAACATAGGAATGGGGCATTCAGTTGAACTAACTGATTTTGTTCTATTTATAAAGTCCTGAAATAAAGGGACGTTTTTCCAGTATTATGAAAGTAGAAGCCTGAGCAGGTAAGGTAATATCTGCTGCCAGGGCTGTGCTGTGTGAAGTGGGCAGATGAGGAAAGTCACACCTCTTACAGAACCCAATTAAATCAGACTCCTCCATTTTATATGTATGACATATTATTTTGATAATAAATTAAAAGCAGGAAGCCAAAAGAGAGTTCAAATTACATTATGCTCCCAGCATACTAAGGGAGGATCCACCTTTGGGAATGCCTGAAGCAGTTATTTCTGAGACACTCATTACATTTCAGGCAATTTGGAATCTGGAAAGAAGAAGTCAATAAGCAGACAGGTTAACTGCTAGATCTAGTTAGCACTAGATCTCAAAAAGTGCTAAACCAGACATGGAGAAGTGTTATACCATTGATCACTGAGATGCCCTTCCTGTTACTCAAGAAGCACAGTCATTCTCAAAGCCAGGATTGCTGGGGTGAGGTTTTTCTCTTTACAGTATCGATCATGTTTTTCACTTGCTTGACGGGTTAAAGAACAGGCTTGGTCCTGTCACTAGATGTCTTCAGGGTTAAATGGGAAAGAATTGTAAAATGGTTACGCTTATTTGAACAGGTTTCTATTTCATTTTCATTGTCTGTGAATAAAATTTATTGTATGCCATTTATGTTCCTTTCAAGCTACTTAATTATCTTTTTTTTTTTTTTTCTGACTGTAAGTCCATTTGATACTGGCTGAAATAAGCTCCGACTTTTATTTCTGATTTTCTTGACCACTGAATTAGTTTTGGTCATGCTTTCAATATCGTCATGCTGCAAGTTATTGGTTATAAAACTTTTGTATATTGGTATAATTGTGTTGACTAAAAACTTAAGAATGCTCTATTAATATATTTGAAAGAGTATAATATACAGAGAGCAGATGAAATATGTTTGAGATGTTTATTTTTTGCCATATATTTATATGAGAGGCTTTTCTCTGTGTTTCATTATACTACCTATAGCTGGCTCTACAATCTTAAAACTATGCTGAACACTGAGCTTATAAAGTTTTAGTGCAACCTCCTAAACTTTTTGTAAATTAATAGTATGTGGATATATTTGTGGTATTAAAAAGAATGGCATTGGGGGATCCTATGGATGAAAAAAAATACTGTCCTCAAGTATTCATTCAGATGAGAGGGATTAACTGAGACTAAGTTGTTACCTTTTACTCCTGAGTGAACTATAGAGTATGAAGGACAACTAAACAGATAAAATAATGATAAGAAAATATGTCAGCATAAATGAGTGCTATAATAGTGTTCATGGTGAGACTATGACAATAAATCGGTACAAGTTTCTCAAAAGAAACAGATTGCATGTCAAAAGTTACACATTTTTTTGGTCAAAACTTGTTGATCTATACAATTAAGAGCTGTGCATTTTACTATATGCCAAATAGTTTTTAAAAACTTTATGCATGATTTAGAAACTTGTGAAATGATGGCTAGAAGCACATTGGTGAGCATTTTAGTAACACTTTATAATTTTTATTTATTTAAAGTAATGTCTAGTAAAATGGACTACTGAATGCAAGTTGTTTGACTCTTAACACATGGACAGATGTGTCACTCCCCTAAAACTTCCTCATTCTATCCATCCCTTGTCACGCTTCCCCCATACCTTTAATCCTTGTAAATCACAGATCTCTTCTCTGTTTTCATAGTTTTGTCTTTTGGAAAATATTATGTAAATGAAACCACACTATATGTAACCTTTTGAGACTCATTTCTTTCACTCAGCATAAGATTAATGCATGCTTCTCTGTGTTTCTATAATTTATTCCTTCTCTAAACTTTTATTTTAAGTTCAGGGGTACAAGTGCACTTTTGTTACATGGGTAAACTTGTGTCATGGGGGTTTGTTGTACAGATTATTTCATCACCCATGTATTGAGTCTAGTACCTATTAGTTGTTTTTCTTTACCCTCTCCCTTTTCCCACCTTCTATCCCCCAAAGGCCCCCCCAAGTGTGTTTTATTCCCCTCTGTGTGTCCATGTGTTCTCATTGTTTAGCTCCCTCTTATAAGTGAGAACATGCAACATTTGGTTTTCTGTTCCTCTGTTAGTTTGCTAAGGTTAATGGCCTCCAGCTCCATCTACGTCCCTGCAAAGGACGCGATTGCATTCTTTTTTATGGCTGCATAGTAATCCATGGTGTATATGTACCACATTTTCTGTATCCAGTCTATCAGTGATGGGCATTTATGTTGATTCCATGTCTCTGCTATTGGGAATAGTGCATATTCCTTTATATTGCCATGTAGTAGACCATTGTGTAGATGTACAATTCATTTATCTATTCAGTCATTTATGGACATTTCAATTTTTTATAGTTTGAGGCAGTTGTGAATAGAAAAAATACACTCATTAGTTTACTGATATTTGTGTGACCATGAGATCTTTATTTATTTAGGTTAAATATCTGGGAGTGAGATTGCTGTGTCATATGTAAGTGCATGTTTAATTTTATAAGAAACTTCAAACTGTTTTCCAGAGTGGCTGTGCCATTTTGCACTCCCACTAGTTCAGTTTTTCTTTATCCTTGCCAGCATTTGATATTATCAGTGTTTTTTAAAAAGTCATTTTAGTCATTCTAATAGATATGTAGAGGTAGCTCATGATGCTTCAATTAGTGTTTCTCTAATGATAATGATGTTGATCATTATAAAGGATTCTGAAGGTTAGCATTCTTACATGCTAACAAGCTAGCCTAGCAGTTTCACAAATGCTGACAAAAGACATGAGACTCCTGGGTCAGAGATGAAGGAGGGTGATTATGCACAGTAGTACCAGGAGCTAGAATAGCTGTATTTGTCTCAGTTCTCTAAGCCTCATTTCTACTGGGTGCCAGAAGAGGATCAGGTGACACCTGTATATGCAGTTGATTGAATTATAAGAGAGTAACCCTGAACTTAGAGAACCCAAATATTTATAATGGGCGACAACCTGCTTACCCCTACTGTGAAGGGGGACACCGTATTTGTCATCCAAGGCTGTTTGCTACACAAACATCCTGAAAAAATGGAAACAAAGGCCACCAGTGCCTCTGGTTCAATGCTGGGGGATAGTGGAGAACAAGATTCTTGTTCTCATGGGAAGAGATTACAATATAAAAGAAGAACTGGGGAGGAGAGGTCCTGGAGAAAGTTTGCCAATAGAATATTGTTAAATAACCAAGTGTGAAGTGGTGCAGAGTGGCCAGGGCTAGGGCAGTCAAGATGGAGAAGACCAGATGTGTGTGACATGGAGGCACTGAAACAGAGAAATAGGATTCATGACATTAACTAAAGAGGAGAGAAAAGAAAGCGCCACTCCCAAGCTGCAAGTTTGTTTTAAATAAAGTTTTATTTATAAAGTTATTTTAAACTTTATTTTTTAATTTTTTATTTTGATCTTTTTATTTTGATTGATTGATTGATTTTTTGAGATGGAGTTTCGCTTTTGTTGCCCAGGCTGGAGTGCAGTGGCGCAATCTCGGCTCACTGCAACCTCCACCTTCCAAATTCAAGTGATTTTCCTGCCTCAGCCTACCGAGCAGCTGGGATTACAGGCATGAGCCACCATGCCCAGCTAATTTTTGTATTTTAGTAGAGACGGGATTTCATCATGTCAGCCAGGCTGGTCTCGAACTCCTGACTTCAGGTGATCCACTTGCCTTGGTCTTCCAAAGTCCTGGGATTACAGGTGTGAGCCACCGCACCTGGCCTAAGTTTTTATTTTTAAGTAAAATAATTTTTACAAAATAAAGGTTTTTCAGTCATGCTATGCATTCAAAATTGGTACTAAATAAAGTCATACAAATTTGATGTTAGCTGTGTATTCAAACAAAAGGTATTCTGCAGTTCTATCTCAAATGTTAAACTGCTCAATCTGTGACTTTGAAGAAATCACTTCTTTTTTTCCGTTGTATTTCCACATGCAAAATTGAGGCAAAAATGTGTGTTTCTATTCCTTTCACAGGAAGATTGTAGCTCAGTCAGGTAAGGGCAGCAAACTTTTAGCGCTAAGTGAAAGTTTCTCTTTTGGCATATTATGAGAATCTTTAAAATGAGAAGTATTTGCTTTTTGTAAAAATGTCAATGTTTCCAGCTGGAATTAATCCTCAAAAGTACAGCACATGGTGCTGCGGCATTGGCTCCAAAAATATGGTGGAAAAAGGAGTGAGTTTATGAAGGATGGGAAGAAACCTATTTCTCTTTAAAAACAGTGGCAATGACAATGCTTTTGCCCTTGAAAAATAAGCATTGTTTTACATGATTCTCAAAGCAATATTCTGTTTAGCTAGGGGTTTTTGTTCATCTCATTTTAGGAAATTGAGTCTCTAAGGGCTACCCAAGGTTACACATACTGGCAACCTACAGAGCTAGATTTTTAACTAGGTTTTCCTTTCAAAAGGCAGGCTTGCTTTCTCTCTCTCTCTCTCTCTCTCTCTCTCTCTCTCTCTCTTTCTTTCTCTTTCTTTATTTTGAGACGGAGTCTCGCTCTGTCACCCAGGCTGGAATGCAATGGCGCCATCTCAGCTCACTGCAGCCTCTGCTGCCCAGGTTCAATCGATTCTCCTGCCTCAGCCTCCCGAGTAGCTGGGACTACAGGCACACGCCACCACACCCGGCTAATTTTTTGTATTTTAGTAGAGACGGGGTTTCACTGTGTTGCCCAAGCTGGTCGTGAACCTCTGAGCTCAGGCAATCCGGCCGCCTTGGCCTCCCAAAGTGCTGGGATTACAGGCATGAGCCACCACGCCTGGTCCAAAAGGCTTTCTAGTCCACCATAAATGCCTCCCTGCACACAAAAGGGGCCACGTTGTCCCTTGTAGACCTCAAAGGAGAGCCAAGTTGTCCGCCTCCTGAAGTGTACACATTACTGTTCTGTACACATGACTGTTCTGTTGTATTTTGTAGTCTCTGTTTTGCTCTTTGGAACATCTCTTTGATATTCCTGTGGGATCTCTCCACTGCATTCTACTTTATGTAATAATCTGTTCAATAAAGTAATTTTTCAAAGGAGACAACATTGCCACAGGTGATCTGGAGGCTCCTGGAGGACCTCAGCGACTCAGGTCCAGTCCAAGAAGGGCCACATATCAGGCTGAAGAAGGATGGATCCACATGCTTAGAGGAGATTGAGAAATGCAGGTTCATTTGAGCCCATCTTACCCTTCTGTTCCAATGAGTTTCAAGAACCAGGATCCCCGAGAAATCTTGTCAGCTTGGCTAACCTCTATTTGAGAATAATTTTCCAGGGAAAGGATCATCATACTGCTTCTTTGCAAAGAATGTCATGCTAGAAGACAATTCTTCTCATGACTGCAAGTCTGTTTAAATTCTTACTTTGGGCCAGGTACTTTGCATTGTATGTTACCTTATTTCACCCTCCCAAACACTCAGACAGATATTTTTCTCTTTCCATAGAGCAGAAAATGGAGACTCAGAGAGGTAAAGCATTCTTGCCAAGCTGCTAAGTGTTCTTGCCAAAGTGTGAGCATGAATCCACCTGGTTCCAGAGCCTACCTTCCTTCCGCCATACCATATTGTCTCACTTCAGCTGTTACAGAATGGGCCTGCCAGGTTAGCAGTGTCAAGATAAGGGATAATTCTGTCTTTTGGTCCTGACATTTCCAGCATGACCTGCCTGGCTTCCCTGTTCTTAAGTGCCCAACTTATTCTCCTGGACTCTAGAAGAACCTGATCCTGAAAGGCATGAACATCTTAGACAAGTCTCGGCAAGCCGGCACCCCGGGATGCTCTGCGGGTGAATAACCCTGCTCCCTGGACAGGAAGAGGACCCTGGGACTGTGCTAAAATGGAATCTGATTTTCACAGGCGGATGCTTGGGGTTTCAAAGGCTTGTCCAACCTCTGGTGAAACGCCTCTTCTAGACTCCATTGTATTTATAAGTACAGAAAATTCTGAATGCCCACAGTGGTTTCACCTATGCTCAATCAGTTGTTCCTCCTTTTTGCTACCTGAAAACCACTATTTCCTTCTCTCCTGCTCTGGGTCCCTGCAGAGACGTGCATTGACCACATCAGTTACGCTGCCAATGCCTCCAGAAGTCTCCCTCACTGCTGCCTGCTGATTACGTCCACACCACAGCGACTGCTGCCCAAAATGACTACCCCAAAGCTACTAATGTACAGGGCACTGATTTGTCTGGAAGGCTGGCTCCATCTTCCAGAGCTCCCAGCAAAGTCTTTCGCCCTTGCCCATGCTGCTGGAACAAAGCTACCACTTTGCACTCTTAATATCCAGGCAAATTTTAGTGAATTTCCCGCACTTTCTTTCTTTTTTTCTTCTGTTATTTATATTCCCACACCAGGCCTTTTGGCCAAGGACTTCTTAGGAGCTAAGCCAAATATCCAAGTGGCAGATATGGCGTGGTTCTCACAATCTCTTCTCCCTCTCCAACCTCAGACCTGTGTCCTCAAGTCATCCTCTGGCACTTGGGATGAGTCTTTTCATAGGCTCCCCTTGGTCCTTCACTCAACCTTAAAGGACTCACCTCTCTTATCTTGCAAAGATGTCCAGATCGGCTGGTTCCTAAGTGCACACAACATCCCTGGATATAGAAATATGTATGTATACCCTCACGAAGTTAATTACATTTCATATTTCTGTTAGACAGTCAATAACATTCTCAATATGCTTGTTTCCAATATCTTTGAATAATAATAGTTAATACGTATTTATCTCCTGCTATATACCAGGCACTGTAGTGTTTTACGACATCATCTCATTCAATACTCTCAATATTCCCAGGTGGGAGGTGCTTCTGTTGTCTTCATTTTACAGATGAAGAAACAGATGCCTCAAGACACTAAATACCTACCGGAGATCACACAGTGAGGGTTACAGAGCTGTTTCTAACTCCAGCTGTCTGTCTCCAAAGCCTATAGGGTGCAGCACAGTCCTCTTTCATGACACTGGAAGGATGCCTATTATTATGGCTATGCGTGAAGTCTGCAAGAGAATCTTCTAGATTGTTTAATTTTAAAAAAAATATTGCCTTTAAATGGGCATCATTGTGTCTAATTACGTTTTTTCTAAGCTCAGCTTAGTCTGTCTTGACTTACGTCCTTTTTCTGAATAACATTTTGTTAAAGAAAATATTTCATAAGGAAGCTCACACGGTAACATTCTAAAAGATGTGGTCTTTCCAGGCTTTTCTATCCAACTTGCCCCCATTTTTATTAAATATGCTGGAAAAACTTCTTTGGATTAAAATTGCCCTTTTAAAAATCACAGACAAATCTGGGCAAATAGTAAAGCATCATTTCTCTTTCAATTACAGTAGAAACTTCAAGACAACTAGAACTGATTTGCTCAGGAGCCCTGTGGGGGGACATTCATTGTGGGATTCAAAGGGGACTGCTGCCCCCTTTAACCTGAGCCGGGAACAGGAAGTGCCACAGCTCCACTGCCCAGTTCTGCAAATCTTCTGGCTTGTTGTTTGGCGCTGGGTGTGTGTTAATCATTCACCTCAAGGATTTCTTAAAGAGTATTTATTCCCAAAATAGAGATGTGGAAGTCAGCCTATACCACTGGGCAATAATTCCATCTCCTGTAACTTTCCCATAGGAGTAAATCTAATCAATGTCACTGTTGTTGAAATTATAAAAGTGAACCAACTACAGAGTGGAATTTCCCCCCAACCGCTCCCTCCCTCTTGTTTTCATGTACTTTGTAACCTGAGGAGAAGTTTCCATGAGGAAGCAGAGTTTATGTTGAAGTTAGTGAGTGATGTATGGGAGATCTCAAACACAGAAGCTGCCTTTAGACGTTAAAAAAGAATAAAACTCTGTTGTGCCCACGATGGACTTGTGCAAGTAGAATGCTCAATGTTTTCCTTTGCAGAAACATTGATCCCCTTACAGGAGGATCTTACAAGATATCCACTGTGCTCCATTCTCACGTCCCCATGGTTGTAGAGCTGCCTAAATAACATTGCCCAGGAGGGATTTTTATTCCTTGGCAATGATGCTCATTCATGATTGTGTGGCCAGCACATTTTGCTTTACTTGGGAAAAGATTTCCTAATGTAGTGATGCCTGCCTAAATATAAGCTGTCTTTGCACACATGAAACTAAGTGGAGAATTGACTTAATTATCTAGTAACTCTGGTTAGTGCTTCAATTTAGAAAGAAAAGTGAGTAGGCTTTTCTTTAGTTTTTCAACAGTAATTTCTCAAAAGCCAAGAAACTTCACATTTGTAGTTATGCCTAGGATGAAAGTTGTTGAAGCTTCTATTCTTGATTCCATCTTTGTTCATGATTGCTTGTTTTTTATCTTTTCCATCTCAACTGTATTCTGAAAATTAGTATAATCATGTGAACATTTCTGAACCACAACATTTAATAGAATTGAATCAAGAACAAAAAAGTTTCACCTAGCAGTTTTTTGACACTTGACAGATGATGTTTACATTTATTTACTGTCTGACAAAATTATCTGAAACGTAACTCAAGGTTTAATTTTCACAATGAAGGGGTTGACAGCAGTGTCCTCATTCAACCCTCAGGCTCAGCCCTTTCCTCTCAGTGGACCTCAGTGGCACTGAATCAGGTTAATCAGAATCCTTGAGGCAGAACATAGCGCCTCTTTGGTCATTCATTCATTTATGTAGGGGCGTTGTTTTTTGTTTTTTGTTTTTTTTTTTTTTTTGAGACAGAGCTTCACTCTTGTTGCACAGGCTGGAGTGCAGTGGCGGATCTCAGCTCACTGCAACCTCCGCCTCCCAGGATCAAGAAATTCTCCTGCCTCAGCCTCCCAAGTAACTGGGATTATAGGCATGCACCACCACCCCGGGCTAAATTTGTATTTTTAGTAGAGATGGAGTTTCTCCATGTTGATCCGGCTGGCCTAGATCTCCTGACCTCAGGTGATTCACCCACCTCGGCCTCCCAAAGTGCTGGGATTGCAGGCATGAGCTACTGTGCCTGGCCATAGGTATCTACTTTTCACAATTCAGTAAGCACCTGTAAATTCACCATCCAACCTGAAGGCTAGGACCTTGACAATAATTTCCATCTAGCTACATAGCCATTCCCCTTCCAATCTTTCTGTTTCCCCATCCAAGGTAGCCACCATTTTGATTCACAGGTCTCTGGTTCCCTTACTTCTTTCGAATATAGTTTCTTCCTTTGAATATAGCTCATCTATATGTATTCCTCAAAGTAAATATTTTTAGTTTAGATGCTTTTACTTAGGAACACCTATTATTTCACCAAAAGAATACCTATTATAAAAAGGGTCTGTGCTATATGTAATATTCTGTCTTTTCTTCCTCCATTTAATAAAACTTTTAAAGATTCATCTAATTTTTTAAAAAGATTTAATTTTGAGGGTCTTGCTTTGGGTACTGGCTCTCGAACTCACAGGATGCATTGAATTCCATTTAATCTTTATCTCTGGAGTCAAATTGGTTCCAAATTGAGGAGAAATTTTGATCATAAACACAGTCTACTTCTCTAGAGATCCCCGCATCCATTACACCTGGGATATTTTCTTTCTCTTATGTACAAGGTAGATTTGCATAAAGGGGATTGGGGGGCTGCTAAGGTGGGATATTGAGTCCCTTGTTTGTCTTGAGTAGGCATCATATGCTGGATTCAGTCTCTGACACAGGAAAATATTGTCTGAACGAATAGGTAAAGGCTAAAATCATCTAGAGCAACAATGGCTAATTTGTTTAATTTGTTAGATTTTGCCTGTTGGCATTTTTATTCTCAGGAGAATGGTTGTGTTGTTAAGCAGTGGCTGTTGTTCCCTTTGGGAACTATTAATTCTGTGGCAATGCTAGAAATAGTACTAGCTAACAGTTATAGGTGCTCCAATGTTTCTGGCCCAGTGCTATGTGCTGTATGTGTAATCACTCATTGCATCCTTCCCACAACCACACAAAGCTGAAGTAAGTGCTATGGTTACCTTCATTTACAGATGAGAAGTTTGAGTCACAGAGAGGCACTTAAAGTTCTGAATGCATGCTGAATTTGGTCAATGGAGATGGTGGACCAGAAGAAAAAGGAAACTAACATATATTCAGGTCCTAGAACATGCTTAGAACATTATACAGTGTTTAAACAAAAAGAATACCTAAAGGAAGGAATCTAACTCTAAACAGGACCAATAGGGTCCTGAGAAATCAAATTATTCGCTAAAAATACTGAGCTGAAAAATGAAAGTAACAGGGAGAAATCCAGGATTCCTCAGAATCCGTTCATCTGAGATCAATGAGGGACCCAATTAACAGCCCCCAGTACCCTGTGTGTAATTTCACGTTAACCATAAAGAGAAGAATGAAGTCTCTGGTGTAATGGATTTCGTCTTTATTCAAAATTGCTTATTTTTTATCTTTTCCATTTCAATTGTATTACGAAAATTAATATAATCATGTGAATATTTCTGAACCACATCATTCAATAGAATTGAATCAAGAATAAAAACATTTCACCTAGCAGTTTTTGACATTTGACAGATAATGTTTACATTTATTAACTTTCTGAGAGAATTAACTGAAATAAATAAATCTGACTCAAGATGTAATTTTGAGGGTCTTGCTTTGGGTTCGTGGGGGTGGGCGTCCAGGAGTTGTTCTTGATTTTTACAGCAGACGATGTCTACAATCATACATTTCTCTTCTGTTTGAACCAAATTGTCTATAAAGTTTAACTAAGATTTGTATTAGTTTCCTAGGCTGCTGTAATAAGGTATCACAAGCCAGATGGCTTAAACAACAGAAGTTTACAGTTTCACAATTCTAGAGTATGGAAGTCCAAAATCAAGGCGTCAAGAGTTAGCTTCCCTGTGAGGGAAAGATCTCTTAAAGGCCTTTCCCCTTGGCTTGTAGATGGCCATCTTCTCCTTATTGTTTCTCCCGATGCATGTCTATTTCTGTGTCCAGGTTTCCCCTTTTTATAAGAACACCAGTTATATTGGACCAGAGCTCATTCTAATGGCCTCATTTTAACTTGATTCCCTCTGTAAAAACCCAATCTGTAAATAAAGTCACATTTCCAGGTACTGGGTGTTAAGACTCCAACATGTCTTTTTGCGGGCAGGGTCACAATTCAACCCACAACAGAATTTAATTTAGACTCTTCAGAAATGAGATGTCATGGGGCCCAGGATTCTGGATGCTTATAAAGTATTTTGCTTGGCATTTAATCCTGATGATCACGCTTGGTTGAGAACCAACCTTGGGCTGTGAATGAAAACAAGAAAAATCAACACAGAATGTGCCTGACTCTAGATAGTGTAGCTTGTAATACTGTTGTAATACTGACTGTCTCTCCTGGATGAGAGGTACACTGCATCTCTCCTACATGTGAGACTCCAGGAAGGAAAAGGACAGCTTGCCACGTATCCCCCTCCCAAGTTCCTATCCCCACTGACTGTGGGCGACATCCCTCCACACTCTGGAGCAGTGCTGGAGTGAGTTTGTATTATAATCAAAGGAGTTCTGCTGGTCTGCTGCTTAAGTAGGAAGGTCTGAATTGGTTTCTCTCCTATTCCTGAGATCCCACACTGTAACAACTAGTTTCCAAACTGCTTATGTTTACCTTTTGAACAGGATATGCTGCACTTCCTCTTTTCTTAGAATGTTTTGCCTTCACATTTTACCTAGTTGGCATGTAAGATAAATGTAATTTTTAAATGTTGTTTCTAAACAACTGCAAAAAAATTACAAAGAATATTTTTATATATGTCTAGTGCATACATGTGAAACTTTAGCAGTGTGAGGTGTGTGCCCGTGTGGGATCATTGGGTGGGAGATTATGTGCATGTTCAGTAACACATGTGTCAAGAAGTTCTTCAAAGTGCTTGTGCCAATTTAAACTTCCCGAAGAACTATCTGAGAGTACCACTGTTCTACATTTTTAATAATATTTAATAATCTTTAAATGTTACCAAAAGTTAAATTTTTAAATTCATATGAGTATTAATTATGTATCTTAATATGTATTTCCTTAAGTATTCATAAAGTTGAGAACGTTTTCATGCTATTAGCCAGTGGTTTTCCTCTTTTGTAAAGTGCTTATTCATACCCTTCACTCATATACCCATGGTATTGTTTGCTTTTTTGGTGTTATTTTATAGATGTTATTTGTAAGTTCTGAATACTAATTCTATAGCAATTAAATATCTAGCATATATATTTTTACAGTGTAGTTTGTACACTCTCTTTGTTTGTGATTTCTATTACATTGTCGTGTTAATGTAACAAAATAGAGAAAAAGAATTTTGATATTCATCTGATCTGCTGATGTGGGACATGAGGACAGAGGCAGACTCCAGGAGACACCTTTAGTACAGAGATATTCAGGTGCAGATTTATCTGAAATTATTTTCAATGTTCAAGGACATGTGTTTTGTGTAATAAGATTCTGAAAGCTCATAAGGAAAAAGATAACAAAGATCTTTGACGCCAAGGTGGTGGTAAATGTTGCATTGTTATCTCAGCTGATAACACTCTTGATGCTTATTATGGGATGTAGGCTATAATGGCAAGGGAGTGAGCAACTGAGTAAATCAGAAAATGCTAAAATGATTTGGAGATTATTTTTTGCACACATACGTATGCCCACTTGTGCTTTTAGGAAGGAGAGAGGAGGAGACCAGGACAGTGATAGAGATAAGAGAAACCCTTTAGATGTATTTCCAGGAGATTCATGGCCTGCTGTTAGAATGCACAAAGGTATAATTAAGTTAAAAAAAATCTGCTAAGAATCTGCAACCCGGGAGGATCTCTGTTTATTTTTACTCCAGGACCCAAGGAGCCATAGTTTTTTGTTTGTTTTGTTTTTGTTTTTGTTTGAGATGGAGTCTCGCTTTGTCACCAGGCTGGAGTGCAGTGGCGCGATCTTGGCTTACTGCAACCTCCACCTCCCGGGTTCAAGTGATTCTCCTGCCTCAGCCTCCCGAGTACCTGGGACTACAGGCACACGCCACCATGCCCAGCTAATTTTTGTATTTTTAGTAGAGATGGGGTTTCCGTGTGTTAGCCCGGATGGTCTTGATCTCTTAACCTCGTGATCCGCCTGCCTTGGCCTCCCAAAGTGCTGGGATTACAGGCGTGAGCCACTGCTCCTGGCCAGAGCCATAATTATGAAAGGTGGGGAATTTCCTAGCAGTGGGATCACAGACATAGATTCCTAAATCCCACAAGTCTGACCTCTCTGAGTAACTGGGGTTCACTTTCCTGGACCAGGTGTCCTGTGTGGAGACCCATCTCTCCCTGGTGATGAACAGGAAAAATCCTCTTTGCTTTTACCTGTGGGCCACTCCTGATGCAGAGCGGTGAGGCTCTACCTTTGAATGTCCTCAATGAAAAACCATGTCAAAACACAACCCAGTAACCTTCATATTCGTGTGAGAGATCAACAGTCTTGGGTGTGTTGATACTTCACAATCTCAGAGTTCCTTTTAACCCATTCATAATGTTGCTGCCAATATGGATTGTGCCTGTATGACTTTTGCTTTATGAATCTTGGATTATAAGGCCTGCTGACTGCCTTAGGAGATACAGAAATAGGTTGAGATTTAGAGGCAAAAGCTCACAGACCAAGCGCTAAAAACCACAGGATTCAATTGATCAGATGTTAGTGTCCCTATTACTCTCATTCTTCCATCTTCCGACCATCCATGGCTGTCAGTCGTCACCCGAAGATACAACCCAGTAGATTCCAATTGGCCAAGAACCAGCCCGTGCTTCTTTTTCGTCTCCAGGTCTTTCCACTTTTATTAAGGCAGTTCATTTTAGAGTCTAACTTTTCAAAATTGACTTAGAGAAGGCAATATGCAGGTTTTAGTCTTTCAGTTGTTTGTTTTAATGCAATTAACTAAAATAAGTACTTCTTTTTTTTATATAAAATACATGTCAACACATAGTTTCCTGTTCAAAAAATGGTTTCTGTAGCTATATAGGTATAGGTATAATTATTATTGTTTTCTAATACTAATGTAACCATCTTATAAAACATTTGAAAACACTCTGTAGAGTGTGAATGGATTCAGAAAGAGGCATACTGTTCTACTTTCTTTATCAACAAGGTAAAAATGTTTTCCTATTTACCCAAGTTTCCAGCTTTTGATAGCTTTTTCTATCTTCCTATCTATTGAATTTCCCCAGAATCTCTGATAAGGCATAAGAGTATATAAAAGAGCCATGAGGTATAGAAAAAATGCAGCAATGAGAAATAGTGATGTGTAACTAGCAGTATGCTAAATTGTGAGGATTTTTGTGATGTATTTCTGTAACTGTAATATGTTTATCCATCTTGTTTCCTTACACACATTCTAAGGAAGTTAAGAACTGTAATTTATTATGCATTAAGAAAATTGCCCATTGTGCGTACAAAAAGAATGTACATGCATTTTCTTGTGTACGTTTTTATCTAACCAATAGAAAAGAACCTAATTTTGAAGGGGATTATATAATTTACAAATAAACTGTATATTAGATTTCCCTAAGGGGTATTTTTGAAAACAAACACTGCTCCACTACAGATCCAGGCACACAGCCCTGAAGCTACATTAAAAAAAATTCAGTCTTGGCATAAGTTGTGATGAGCTGTAAATATTGAAAAAAAGTAAAATTTTCAAATATGCTAAATGTAGGAAAAGCATCACTACATTCATATGTAAGGAGAATATGTAAGGTGTTAGGAAAAGAATTAATATGCTCTTTTGAATGTCTTTGAATCAGGAATTGAAGTGGATTATGAATAATCCAGAATATTTACCTAGCAAAGGCAAAAAAGTTTTAGACCCACAGATATCCTTATATTTGGGATCAAATAATGCCCTGCTGATTATACAATGATACCCAGCGCATCTCGTCGCTCAAAGGATCAACACAAGGTTCAAAGAAGTCATATCAAGTATATGTTTTTAGAAATTGTGAAATCTAATAAAGCCTGAATTCATTACAGCCTGAATTAGTTACATACTAAAAGTGAGAATAAATTTATAAAACAGTTTATATGTTTTTATGTTCTGGATGCAATTCACACTTCTATATTCACAACCAATACAGTGATAGGATCTTAAGGTTGTAGATGGATACTGTGAAACCTGTCTCCCCTGACTCCTGCACATGATTCCTAAATCGGGTTCCAATAACATTGATTTGTAAACTATTTCCATAGTCCACTAGTGGCAAATCTGGCATCATTTGCTTTTTAGTGCTGTCTTTAAAGACATACAGGAGCAAGACACCTCTATGAAATGAGTTGCTACAAGAAGGAAATTTGGAGCTTGAAGAAAAGAAAGGTCTCCAGAAACTATAGCACAGGCAAGACTGAAATTGTTTTAAAAATAGCTCATTCTTAAAAATTTAATCTCAACTCTGCTTGTGAAATGCTCCTTGGAGCAGCAGAACAAGTAAAAGTCCAGTAAGACCACAAAGGTTCCAGGGAACACCACCAGGAAACTCCAGTGATAATGCCAAGCTTGTTGAACCTTGGCAACTCCCGTGAAGGAGATCCTGGTCTACAGGAAGCTCTACACGTACAATGAGATGGGCTTCACAGCATCTCTTACTCTTCTTGGGGTCCACTGTGGCTTCTAAACTAAGGGTGCACCTGAAGTAAGTTCTATGTGTATCGTGATAGGGATTAATTTAAAATAAACTCCAGAAGCATTAAAACAACCAGCACAGATGGTTTGTCAATATCCCTGTGAATATCTGATTTTAAAGATTCAATTTCTTTTCTATGTTTACAGGCCAATTTTTAAATCTCAACTCTTCTATTTAAAAAAAAAAAAATAGCAGGTTTCCTACCTTTGGCATGCAGCATGTTTCTGATTACCTTTTAGTGGGCATGTGCTTAGACATCAAAATTCATTCTATGTGCAGAGCTTCCTGTAGATTGGGATCTCCTTCGCAGAAATGCTGTGTCTCTCCAGGGATGCAGCACACAGGAAGGAGAAGTCACCCACTCCCTATATACATCGCTAATCAGGACTTCAGTAAAATACTGTGTTCACCCTGAGGTCCCATAAATAAGATATAGCTTCAAAGAATGTATAGTCAGCCATTTAAGAAAAAGAATCCCAGTGAATAAAACCTAGCTTTGTAGCTATTACCTACTGTGGAAGCCTGAAGAAAAATTAAGGATATAAATTATTTTTGATGTTATTCTCTGTTTACTGAGATAAATATGAGAGGATAATTAAGTCAATGCAATGTAAATAGTAATGGGAGGAAGAATAAGTAAGACTTGGAAATAATATATTTTGTTTAATAGTCATGAAACTCAGGGCTTTCAGTCAAAAAGCCATATTTTTGGAGACTATTTAAGAAATAGCTGCGCCGGGCGCAGTGGCTCATGCCTGTAATCCCAGCACTTTGGGAGGCTGAGACAGGCAGATCACAAGGTCAGGAGATCAAGACCATCCTGGCTAACATGGTGAAATCCCATCTCTACTAAAAATACAAAAAATAAAAAATAGCCAGGCATGCTGGCGGGCACCTGTAGTCCCAGCTACTCGGGAGGCTGAGGCAGGAGAGTGGCGTGAACCCGGGAGGCGCTTGCAGTGAGCTGAGAGATTGCACCACTGCACTCCAGCCTGGGTGACAGAGCAAGACTCCATCTCAAAAAAAAAAAAAAAAAAAAAAAAAGAAAAGAAAGAAATAGCTGCTCAGCTGACTTTATGGATGCTTTTCATACACTTATGATCTAAGGAAGAGGATAGACGAGATGACCAGAAGTTATTTCCAACCCTGTATGACAAGTAAGGTTTAGGTAGAGGTAAAATTTATAAGAAAACATTGTGGAAAATATAAACTTACACAAATGTCCAGCTGGCCCTGGTAACACTCATTAGTATGTTAAATATAAAACAAAATCATGCCTTACTATTGCTGATTTATTTTAATGGGACTATTCATGGATGATATATTACCGTAGAAGGTTACAATGGCCTGCTTTGCATGCAAAATTTAATACACTGTACATTGTCTAGGGAAAATCCAACCACAGTCAATCTTACCTGATTTTCATGTTGACGTTATCGTGTAAGTGGGTACACTGCACCTGCATATTTGAAATGAAGAGGGTTTGCCAAAAGAATCAGTGGATAACTGAACATGCTTTGAACTTTGAGATTGAAAATGTTTTGAATTGTAGTGTTGCTTCTTTTTTTGAAGACTCACATATTCAAGCCAAATCTTAGTGTCACTATTCATTCAACAAGTATTTATTGATATTTACTGTGTAGCAAACACTATTTGTAGTGCTGGAGATTCAATGGTGAACAAACCAGAAAAAAAAAAATCCTTATTTTAGACTTATAGCTTAATTGGGAACTTGAAAAATTGTGTGAGAAAATACACCCAATAAATAAGTAAACTAATAACATTTAATAACATTTTAGAATGAAGGAAATAAACAAGGAGATTTGATAGAGAACAGTTGGGTGGGATTGAGGTAGATGGAGTCAGAGGTTACCAGATAATATGGTTATGTCTGGCCTAGACCAGAAATCAGAAGGGGTAGATTTTCACCCAACTTCTGCCACCAATCCAGCTGACTGGCCTTGGAAAAGGGACAGCTGTAGACTGAGATGGTCATTTAGACTACGTAATTCCAGGAGCTTTTTACAGCCTATGGTAGGCAGAATGGACCCTCTAAAGTAGCAGTCCCCAATCTTTTTGGCACCAAGGACCAGTTTCATAGGAGACAGTTTTTCCACGGACCAGGAGAGGAGGAATGGTTTCAAGATGATTCAAACACATTCCATTTTTTGTGTACTTTATTTCTATTACTATCACACTGCAACATATAATGAAATAATTATACAACTCGTCACAATGTAGAATCAGTGGTAGCCCTGAGCTTATTTTCCTGCAACTAGATGGTCGCCTCTGTGGGTGATAGGAGACAGTGACAGATCATCAGATATTAGATTCTCATAAGGAGCACACAACCTAGATGCCTCGCATGCACAGTTCACAACAGGGTTCACGCTCCTATGAGAATCTAATGCCAGGGCAGATCTGACAGGAGGTGGAGCTCAGGCAGCAACACTCACTTACCTGCCACCTACTGTGTGGCCAAGTTCCTCTTTTGTTTTTGGAGGCAGGGTCTTGCTCTGTCACTCAGGCTGGAGTGCAGTGGTGCAATCTCAGCTGGCTACAACCTCCAACCCCCTGGGCTCAAGTGGTCCTCCCACCTCAGCCTCCCCTGTAGGTGGGACCACAGGGACGTGCCACCACCCAGCTATAAATAAAGTGGCATGCCACCACCCAGCTGTAAATAAAGCACACAATAAATGTAATGTGCTTTTTTGTATTTTTAGTAGAGACAGGGTTTGGCCATGTTGCCCAGGCTGATCTCAAACTGCTGAGCTCAAGCGATCCACCTGCCTTGGTCTCCCAAAGTACCAGAATTACAGGCATGAGCCACTATGCCTGGCTGCTGCCCGGTTCCTAACAGGCCAAGGACCGGTACCAGTCCTTGGTCAAGGGTTGGGGACCCTTCCTCTAAAGACTTCACATTCTAATCCTCAAAACCTGTGAATGTATTATGTTACATGGCAGAAGCAACTTTGCAGATCTGAGAACGGGGTGATTGTTCTGGATTACCTAATCTAATCATGTGTCCTTAAAAGCAGAAAATGTTCTCTTCTGATTGCAGAAGAGAGATGCAGCAGAGAAATGCCACAGAAAGGGGAGCTGGAGAGAATCAAAGCATGAGAGGAATTCAACCTGCTGTCGCTGGAACGGGTCCAGATGGAACGCGTGAGAAGAAACGTGCGTAGCATCTAGGAGCAAAGACTTGCCCCTGGCTGACAGCTAGTAAGGAAGTGGGAACCTCAGTGCTGCAGCCTCAAAGAATTGACTTTAACCCACAGCCTGAGTGTGCTTGGAAGCAGATGCATTCACAGATCTTCCAGAAGGGAATAGAGCCCCGTTGACACCTTGATTTTAACCGTATGAGATCCTAAGCAGGGAATCCAGATATGACGTGCTGTGAGATAATACATGAGCATTGTTTTAAGCTGCTAAATTTGTGGTGATTTCCTATGACAGCAATTTAAAAAACTGATACAAAGCTAGTAACCCAAATCCTGTAGTCTTCCATCCTTCGCAATTTCCTACTGGCACCTCCAAGCACTCAGCAATTCCAAACAATTTTTATCTCCAAAGCGTGGATTGACCCCATCCTCTCATCTCCCCAGAATTCTACTTTATCTATCATCTGGACCATCCCAAACTATACCCCCGTTTTGTTCTGACTTTTGACTCTCAATCTGTTCTCCAAACCGTAGCCAATTATTTACTTTAAATATATATATATAATCATGACATTTCTTTGCACACAATCTTTCAGTGTTTCCACATAAGCAACAGATTCCAGTTCAGCCGCACTTTAATGCAAAGACATCCATGACACAGATCCTATCTCCCTGTCCAGCCTTTTATAGTACTCTCTGCCTTTCTCTTTATGGGCCTACATGGAGAACTGTAACTTCCCTTCAGTACCACTCCTAGACCCAGGCATGCAGGGTATCTGTGCTGAGCTTAGATCTTCAGAGGCCTCAGCTCTGGTGCTGCCTGGTCTTCCCACAGGTGAGGAATCTATGTAGCTGAGCAGAAATCACCTGTAGCCCAAGTTTCCTTCTTGTGGACTGTGCCTCAGATGTTTGGTATCCCGATTTCCCTGGACAAAGGGCCCAAAACCCTTCCCAAAGCTGGCATGGGTTAATTTTCTGAGTTTATGTTCTGAAGGATAGCACCTGCCTCCGGGGAGGGGTGAGGTAGGCTGGGAGGCAAATGTGAGCAGTGTTGCCAAAAAGAAGGGGGTGGACTGTGATACCAGGGGTAAGAAAACAGGAAGATGGGTGTCAGTCTGTTTAGGGGGTCCTATCACAAAATACCACAGACCGGGTGACTTAAATCACAGAAATTTATTTCTAACAGTTCTGGAGATTGCTAAGACCTAGATCAAGGTGCCAGCAGATCCGGTGTCTGGTGAGAACTTTCTTCCTGGTTTCCTCACACGGTGATGTGGGTTGGGGAGGTGGGCAGAATACGAAAATAAGGGTGTTAATCCTATCGTAAGGGTTCTACCCTCATGACCCAATTACCTCCCAGAGACCCCATCCCAGATACCATTATACTAAGAATTAGTTTCTGCATATGAATTTTGGAGGGACTCAAACTTTCAGCCCATAGCAGTGGACCACGGGTTAAGGGCTGTCTCTCCTTACCATCACATTTCTAGCCTGGAATTCCAGTAAGTTCCGTAATCCCAAATTAGAACCCAGCCTTCCAGGATGTTAGGAAGATATATTTGTCAAAGTAGGAGCATAAAACTTGTTTTACGTAGCAGGTGGTTATCTTGATTTATAGCATCTAACTATTTAGATGTAAGATATGCTACCTCCATTTGCACTTTTACCGGTCTCCACAGATGGTGGGGGTATGTCTCCCCCACATACCATGTCTTCTTGTTGTTTCTTCCTGTTCTTCTCGCTTTGTGAAAAGGTCTGCCCACCATTCTTCACCTGGCCAACTCTCTCACATGGCTCAGGACTCAGGTTAGTGGCAGCCTCCTCCAGGAAGCCTTCAATGATTCTCCAGTGCCCCCTCCATTTAACATGCATGTATGTGAAATTATTAAAACACTCCTACACTGTAAGACAAAGAACAGAGACAACATGTTATCCATTTTGTTTCACTACCATGGTGTCTGGTGCATGGTGTGAGTTTAATTAAAGTTTATTGAACTGAATACTGAAAGCAAATGGTAAATGCTTCATTCAGAATATATTCAACAAGTATTTAAGGAATAATAGCACAAAGTGAAGAAGAAAATTACTGGGGGTGGGAGAGGACAGATGTGGCAGATTCCTTGTTCCAGGTCACACAATAGTAATAATCATTGCCATTTCTCGAACACTAACCGTTTGCCAGAAACAGCACTAAGTATTTCACATGGGTTACATTTAATCCTGCCAACCCCAAGAGGAAGAAACTATTATTATCTTCATTTTATAAATGAGAAAACTGAGGTTTACATAGGTTAAGCGATTTGCCTAAAGACTCAAAGCCAGAAAGGGCTCCAAAGCCTCTGCTTTGACTATGGGAGCATGCTGCTTCCTGACACCTCCCATGCACGAAAAAGGGAGCTAGACCCATTGTCCTTTTCTTTTTTTGGAGAAGATACAAATGGTAATTCTCAAGGGCCTGAGAAAATGTTAGTTGAAAGTTAATTGCATGTGCTTGAGAAATAAATGTGGGAACATCTGAAATGTGTAAATAACAATACGATTGCAAAGTAAGAAGGACCACTTGGATTACAATAAGGAAACGATAATGTCCTCTGTGGACAGTGAGCTGGGGGTGTGTCCCAAAGGAAGTTGGGAGGTCTTGTCTGGAGGCCCTCGTTGCAGTGGACTGGAAAGTTCTTAACACAGGATGTGAGAAGGGAATGTATGGGGGCTGAATTGGTCTTCAAATCCAAAATGTAATACCAACACACGTTTTACATTAAAATATTTAAAGATATAAATTGTTCTTCCCAACAGTTTCTCATTTAAAAGAGGAGTTGCAGCATTTCCTCAAATGTTATTTAAGGCCGTTTTCCATGCCACCTAATTGGACTGAATTATTATTTTTTAAGTTGAATTCAGGAAAGCAACTCTTTTGCCATTTGTTAAAACTACATTCAAGCCAAATAAGCAGTAAGATTATAGCAGGAAAAAAAGAAACAAACCTCACCCACAAACTCTTTTGTACAAGAAATTTCTCTGTTTTCTTATGACTGAACTTTATTTTCATTTCCTATTTGGCCAAATGGTTGGAAATTTGATCTCAGTCAAGACAATGTGGTCTCCTACCCCCACATTCAGCTACTCCTTCCTTTCCTCGGGATTAGGTCTAAATATAGGGTGGCTTACGTAGTGTGGAGGCATGGGCAGAGGCTGAAGGGATGGCTGGCATCCACACCTGTAGGACTTACAGTGATTGTTGTAGGCCTCAGCTGCCTCCCTCCTCAGCCACAGCCTCAGCCTCCTTCTGGCTCCTCTGCTTTTGTGCCATGTCCATACTTCTTGGGTGCGTGACATCATTCCATTGCTTCTGTGCCAAAGAGTAGGACTGAGAACTTGATGAAGCTGTCTGGGGCCGTCTGCCCAGCCCTGCTTCTGCTCCCTGCCATGAAGGCTGGGGATGCTGAAGGCTCCCCCTGTCTCCAAGGGATGGGGACTCGGATCCTCTTTGCTCCTGGACCTTCCAACTTCATCCGGAGTTCCATGGTGCCCTCTCACGCTAGGTGTTTGGCTAAGAAGCAGCAGGTCACTGGCTCCCTTCTCAGAAACCAACAGTGTCTAAATTCTCCATCTGCCTTTTGAACTTCTCCTTCTTCATCCCAGATAATCTTTCTCCAGCTTGAGGCAGGAAGCCTTGCTCTTATATCATCAGGCATCGTTTCAAATCTCTTGTTTCATTCCAGGATCTAAGCTTATGAAACACCAAAGTCAGGAATAGACTCCTTTGACTTTGCAATTTTTTCTCTCCCTTGACAGCATGTATAAAAAATTCCTTGCCTTGGCTAAAGGGGCATCCATGGGGTGGAAGAAAGGGGATACAATAAAACTTATAAAACACTGCCACTACCATAGCTCAGAGAAAAGCACCAGATGAGGAATCAGGAGACTGGGAGTTTGCCATGTGATCATGTTACAGTAGGCAGCTAGTCAGACATGAGCAGGACAGAAGAGCCTCCCCCGACCCCACCAGGAACGTCAGGCAACCATCAGGAGATGGCCAGGAGGTTTTTAAAATTATCTCTCTAAAATCATAATGGGTTGCAGCCAGCGCCATGAAAAGACCGTCTCCCAATAGATAGAAAACACCGGAAGCTGGTGATCAGCAGCTTCCCGATAAGATCTCGGGAGTTGGGCAGGTGGACTCAAGCATGCACACTAAGAGGTGTCCACTCACCCAACTGAGGCAAAATGGCCTCAGAGCTTAACTGGTATATGATGGTATTTAAATGGTATATTAACTGGTATACTTCCTTTAGGAACACTGGACTGGTAAGGGAAAACGCCTGAAGTGAGCCTGCATACAACTTCACTAAACACACTGCACACACAGGCCCTCCCAAGCACCAGCAGGCCACTGCACATGCGGACAGCCAAGGGGAAGAATCAGGAGAGAAGGGCTGCAACCCCCTCAGGAAGCATGCCAATGTGTAAAACCCCAAGTCAAAGGTCAAACTGTGCCCTTGATCTCTCAAGTCTGCCACTTGGCCCTCTTCCAAGTATATATATTTTTTCGCTCTTGCTCTAAAGCTTTTTAATAAACTTCTCCTCGACCGGGCGCGGTGGCTCAAGCCTGTAATCCCAGCACTTTGGGAGGCTGAGAGGGGTGGATCACAAGGTCAGGAGATCGAGACCATCCTGGCTAACATGGCGAAACCCCATCTCTACTAAAAAATACAAAAAACTAGCCGGGCGAGGTGACGGGCGCCTGTAGTCCCAGCTACTCGGGAGGCTGAGGCAGGAGAATGGCGTGAACCGGGAGGCGGAGCTTGCAGTGAGCTGAGATCCGACCACTGCACTCCAGCCTGGGCAACAGAGCAAGACTCCGTCTCAAAACAAAACAAAACAAAACAAACTTCTCCTCCTGCCCTAAAATTTGCCTCAGTCTCTCACTCTGCTTTCTGCACTTCGGTTAAATTATTTCTTCTGAGGAGGCAAGAACTGAGGTTGCTGTAGACCCATACGGATTTGCCACCGCTAGCAATCATCGCCAAGTCATTTCCTCTCAGGAACTTGGTTTCTTCATCTATATGATATAAGAGTAGGCATTTTCCATCTTTTTTTTTTTTTGGCTCTAGAAATACTACTTTATCTGATTTCTAAAGAAGATTTCCACTAGCTCTGGTGACTCTGAAACTCTGTGATCATATACGCATGAGAAATAACATGGGGCACCATGATTTACTCTCCACTCCACGCATTTACGGATCACAAAAATAAGATCCCTTGTAACCAAGTTCAGAATTATTTAATTGAGGTTAAGATCTAATTTTCATAGCTCCAAAAGTCATATATGTAATGAATATGTCTCATGTCATTTAAAAGGTGTTCTCTAAAATTTGTGACTTGAAATATATAGGATTCTTATCACTCTCTTTTAATGTGTTCTAATTAGTAATAATATTTCTTATTTACTTTATGGATTTTTTAGTTTTGTTGTTATTAGAACTGAGGAAAAAAAATTGACAAGGTTAATGAGTAGCTGATAGAGAGGTGTTTTACAAAATAATTAAAATTATATTCTTACAAAAATTTGTAGAGTAGCTTATTTTTAGAAATTGTGGGCTGTTTTAAATAAGGTTTTCAATTTTAAAAATAAATGACTTATAACAAAACTTCAGGCAAAGTCAAGTGTTCTTTTGACAATTTATTCCAAAATTCAGAGAAATAAACACTCACTAAATAACATAATAGAAGAATAATGTCTGACTTCAAGGTCACCAGGAGAAGTAGAAATGAAGTTACAAATATCACACAATGCTTTAAATCAGTGTGGCAGAAGGTCTATTTATGTCACCTGCTGGCTCCCTTGTTATTATTTTTTTCTTGCTAACATAGTTGATATGTTATATATAGCATACATGCTATAAAACACCAAGCCCATGTTTTCAGTTTTCAGACAGTATAAAGAGAAAATTCAAATGAGAATCTAATTTCAGCTTTGAGGCCAGTTACTCTTGTGACTTTGAGGAAGTCCTTTAACTCTGTTTGTATTGAGTTTAAGAAAGGTGACTTCTAAGAGTTCTGCCAGCCTTAAAATTATTTGATTCTGTACATTTTTTCCTTAGCTCTAAAATAGGGGCAATAATATTGGTACTATCTCACAGTGTTGATAGGAGAATTAAGTTCTTTTATTCAATAGAGTCTGTAATTTTGCATTTGTGTAATTATTTGCTTAATACCTACCACCCCAGCAGGCTGTCAGCTCCATGGGGATAGGGAGAGTGTCTGTCTGACGCACTGCTCTATTTCTAGTACCTAGCACAGTGCCAGGCGCTGGTGAATGAGAATAATCAACCTAAGTATTCATTTATAGGGCATTGAAAACCGGCGAGCCTCGACCCAGCTTCCTCTGAAAAAAGTTATAGAAACGTGGCCATGTTTTGTATCAACCATTAATAAAAACCCAAACTCTTTTTCTCAAAGAGAAATAGCATAAGTTAGTACTCCAAGTATGGCCCACAGAAAAGCCACAACAGCGTCAACTGAGATCTGCTCAGAAATGCAGGTTGGGCGCCCTGGTTCATACCTGTCATCCTAGCACATTGGGAGGCTGAGGCAGGAGGATCGCTTGAGCTGAGGAGTGTAAGACCAGCCTGGGCAACACAGTGAGGCCTCATCTCTACTTAAAAAAAAAATTAGCTGGATGTGGTGGTGCATGTCTGTATTCCCAGCTACTCAGAAGGCTGAGGAGGGAGGATCACTTGAGGCTGGGAGGTCAAGGCTGCAGTCAGCCATGATTACTCCACTGCACTCCAGTCTGGGCGACAGAGTAAGACCCTGTTTCAAAAACAAAAACAAAAATAAATGTAAATTGTCTTTTCCTATCTCAGAAGTACTAAAAGAAACTCTGGGGGTGGGGCTAGCACTCTGTGTAAATGTTTACAAGCCCTCTCAGTGATTATGATGTGCACTCAAGTTTTTGAACCACTGTCTCGAACAATCTACTTATCTTCTTTGCATACATATTATTTTACTTCTCTCAGTCCCAAATTAAGTTCTCTAGCTTCAGCTTAGAAAATAATAACAATTACATCAACAACAACAATAATAATAGCTAATACTTTTTGAGTACCTTCCTAGGCTCCAGGCCTTGATTATAATGTGTAAGTCCCACACAAACTTATTGGGGTAACAAACATTATTCTTTCTATTTTATATATTACAAAACCAAGATTTTATTAAATTTTCCCATGGTCAATAAACTAGTGCTTCAAATCTCAGTAGCCTGGTACTACAGCTGGGCTTTTAACTACTACATAATACAGATTCTATGCTCAGCTCCTGGCTGAAGTTCTACCTGCTCCTTTATATTTTGAATCCCAGCTATATAATGAGGGGCACGTGTGAGCAAGTCTACAAAGCTGACCTGACTGCATTCATGTGAAGAGTGAAACACCTTCCCAGAATATGAGCCATTTGATGTCATGCCTGACATCAAAGTCAGATTTTTCGTTAAGAATTATCTTTGGATCTTTTCTCATGAAAAGATGAAATTGTTTAGTGTTGTCTATATAAACTTCAGTGAGTGCCAAAAACTGATTATTTTCAGTTTGGCAGACTTAATACTAATCAGTCATTTCTGGAAACACTCAGACAATAGTATCTATTGTTTCTCGAGATTTATTTTCTCCTTCATCAACCTCAAAAGAGAACTTAGAAAATGGAAGAAAGGAGTAAGTTGAGATGGGATGCAAAAGGAGAGGGGGAAGCGAAGAATGTGTGAGAGGAGAAGAAAAAAAGTCAGAGATTGATGTTTTATCCTGCCTTCCATCATTGGTGTAGGAAGTGTCACTGTGAGGAATCAGGAGTAGGGAGGTAGGCTGAGAACTACCTGGTCAGGGTATCATGGCAATGAGTGAAGCAGAGTGTGAAGGTTGCCTGAAACTGTATGTGTGGACCTAGGGACAACTTAGGACTTACCTACTATACCTGGTGTAGGAAATCAGAGGCTAAATCAGGTGCATGTGCCTAGCATGACTGATAATGAAAAAGAATCAATGAAGGCAGCAGACAGATTGTGGTCAGAGGTCAGAGGCAACAGCTAATAGAGCTCCTAAAGAGAAGTTGTGCTAAGGGAGTTGGCTGCCATGGGCTTTCAAAGAAGGCTGTCCTGGGGACTTGCCTTTTCAACACCAGTCAAGGTGGTTTCTTTTAGGGGCCCAGCCACCAGCAGTGAGAAAGCAACTACTATTGACTGAGTGCCTACCATGCCAGGCAGTTTGCTACTCATTTTATGGGCACCAATCCAGTTGAACTTCCCAAAACATCTAGAAAGTGGTATTATATTCCCCATTTTACACAAGAGGACACCAAAGTACCACAATATTAATTAACTTGTCTAAGAGCATCAATTGGTAAGTAGCAGAGCCATTCAACTTTTTCTGGTTGTTTTTGTTTTTTTCTATTGGACTCTACCTCTTAGAATGGTGGGAGGGAGAAAGGAGAAGAGAGAATTTTAGGAAACAGTGCCAGCTATTAAGGCTAAATGGGAAACCCTTGAGTGAAACTGGACTTCTCCCCAGTTATTTGAGTTATTGCTCTTTCAAGTTATATTTTTGGGAGCTTGATTAGGTCCCTGGTTGAAGTAATCAAAAAAGTAGCCCATGAATTCAAAACATTAGGCTTCATCAGTATATATGAGGGAATCCTCTTTTGTTTATAAAACTGATCAGTGTTTCCCAAGATCAGTCTTGGGGTAAAAATGAGACTATACGGTTGGTATAAATAACTCTTGGCTATGTACAGTGGATCACAACTGTAATCCCAGCACTTTGGGAGGCCGAAGCAGGCAGATCACTTGAGGTCAGGAGTTCAAGACCAGCCTGGCAACTTAGCAAAATCCCATCTCTACTAAAAATACAAAAATTAGCTGGGTGTGGTGGCATGCCCCTGTAATCCCAGCTACTCGGGAGGCTGAGGTAGGAGAATCACTTGAACCTGGGAGGCAGAGGTTGCAGTAGCATCACTGCACTCTAGCCTGGGTGACAGAGAGAGACTCTGTCTCAAAAACAAACAAAAAAACAAAAAAACTTTTGACTGTCATACTATTCATGTACTGTTATAAGCCTTACTTTAGTTTGAATGTTTGTCCTCTAAATCTCATGTTGAAATTTGATCCCCAGTGTTGGAGGTGGGGCCTGGTGGGAGGGGTTTGGGTCATGAGGGTGGATGCCTCATTAATGTCTTGGTGATGTTCTCATGGCAATGAGTTCTCACTTTATTGGTTCACATGAGCTGGTTGTTCAAAAGGGCCTGGCAACTTCCTCCTCTCTCTCTTCCTCTCTTATCATGTGATCTCTGTACGTACCAGCTTCCCTTTGCCTTCTACCATGAATGGAAGCAGCCTGAGGGCCTCACAAGAAGCCAAGCAGATGCCGGCGCCATGCTTCTTGTACAGCCTGTGGAACTATGAGCCAAATAAACCTCTTTTTAAATAAATTGCCCAGCCACAGGTATTCCTTTATAGCAACACAGATGGACTAAGACAAGCTTCCTCAAAGCCACCTCCAATAATTTTAAGGACCCTACAAGGGTGTCTCATAGGAATTAACAAGTCTTCTCAGCTAGGATATGGCATCTCCCATTTTCTCCCTTTCATGCTTCTGGCAATGTCAGTTGCTGGGTCCTCTCAGCACTACTACTAGCAGAGTTGTTTGAAGCTATTTCATTGTTCTTCACTTTGCCCGCTACCCCTAAACTCAGCAGAGACTCAGCTTTACCCCAATAATAGAAGGAAAGGCTAGAATCACATCCTCTGTCAGAATTAGGGAACAATGAAATCAAAGAAAATAAACAGTAACAACTAACAGGAAGCAAAATTAAAAAGCACATGTTTGCTTCCAGTGTCCAAGACCAAGTTGGTCTGGGCTGGGCAGGAGCAGAAGTCTTGACTAGACTTCTAAATGGGAGGAAGAGAAGACCCCAACAGAGAGGAAGCCAGAATGAAAGCCAGATCATAAGAGCCTGCACCCTCACAGAAGTGAGCAGGCCTGGCCCTCACCTGGAAGGAATAGAGACAAGAAGGATGTCTGGATGTGTTTGGCAATGCTTGTCCCTTAGAAGATATATTCTACTCAATGCCTTGTGATTAGGCAGATCCAAACCAAAATTTCTCCTCTATAGATGTAGAATATAGGAAGGAAGAAGGCAGAGATGACTTCCATTTCTCGGAGTCAAAATACATGTTCCCAACTTCAAGTAAGATCAATGAAGAATATCCATGGAAAAACGAAAGGTAAAGAAATTGGGACAAACATAAAACTTACCTCCAGTATTTTCTGTTATCTTCTAACTGTTCTCTGTATTCAAAAAATTACTATGCTAGACTCCTGTATCAGGAAAAGTTGTCAGCTAAGAAAGCTCTGATTTTGAGTAAAAATGTATGCCCTGAGGGGAACGGATGGGATTCAAGATATATATAACGTACCAGAAAAAACATATAACAAGTCTCCAGCTCACTCCACCCCATTGCTCTTCCACTAAATACTGAGTGGAGGGAAGGAGTCAAATTGGAAAGGAAAGGAGAAAAATTTAGATGCTGGTTGGTCCCTGAAAAGGACCTGAGTTCTATCCCATTCCACTTATGAGGCACACGAGGAATGACAGAGACTTCAGAAGGATTTTGGAAAACCTAGAAAAGAGACCTGAGCTCCATTTTATAGGTTTTCTCCAGAAGATGTCTCTGAACTCTAGAAATGGCTTCCTCCTGTGTGTGGGCAGTTAGGGTCTTAGCTTCACTGTACCCCATACCCCACCATGGCTTGGAAGAAGTTGCTTGGTTCCAGGAACAGCACACATGTGCCTCTCTGGGCCAGTGGAAGAGAGGACCCTGCGGAAAGGGGCCTGTGTAGGCCAATGATAAGAGAACCAGAGGGAACAATTGATACCTCAGGGAATATAACCTTCAATAGATGATCAATACTCAGTCCTCATTTTACTCAAATTGCCGACATCATTGATTACAGCTTGGCATTTTCTTCTTCTTCCTTCTTTCTTCTTTCTTCTTCTCTCTCTTTTTTTTAGATGGAGTCTTGCTCTGTCATCCAGGCTGGAGTGCAGTGGTGTGGTCTTAGTTCACTGCAACTTCTGCCTGCCGGGTTCAAGCAATTCTCCCACCTCAGCCTCCTGAATAATTGGGACTACAGGGTGTGAGCCACCACACCTGTCAAATGTTTTGTATTTTTGGTAGAGATGGGGTTTCACTATGTTGGCCAGGCTGGTCTCGAACTCCTGACCTCAGGTGATCCGCCCGCCTCAGCCTCCCAAAGTGCTGGGATTATAGGTGTGAGACACCACGCCCAGCCCCTTTCTTCTTTGAGGTACTTTCTTTACCGGGTTTCTAGCTCTCCACATGTTCTGGTTCTCCTCATACTTCCCTGATCTCATCTTCTCAGTCTGAAAAGGTTCTCAGTCATGAAAACTTCCCCTTCTCTTCTATCTAGAAAGCCCCAGGACTCAGTCTTCCCCTTTCTTCTCTTGTCTAGCTGGATATCTACACTTATTCTTATGTACTCAGCCATTCGTACGGCTCAAATGTCACCATATCAGAGAGGGCTCTGTAAACTCACCTATCTGAAATAGTAGCCCCTGCCTGAATTCCCCTGTCTCCATACACTCTGAGCTATTTTTCTTTTCATTCATACATACACATTTAATTTTGTGGGCACATGGTAGATATATATATTTATGGATTACATGAGATATTTTGATACACGCAAGCAATGCATAATAATCACATTAGGGTAAATAGGGTATCCATCCTCTCAAGCATTTATCCTTTATTACACACAATCCATTTATACTATTTTAGTTATTTTAAAATGTACAATTATTTTTGACTGCAGTCACCCTGTTGCGCTAGCAAACACTAGGTCTTATCATTCTAACTACTTTTAGTACCCACTAACCATCCCCACATCCCCTACACTCCTACTATTTTTTCCCAGCCTCTGATAATCATCCTTCTACTCTTTATCTCCATGAGTTCAATTGTTTCAATTCTTAGATTCCATAAGCAAGAATATGCAATGTTTGTCTTTCTGTGCCTGGCTTACTTCACTTAACATAATGACCTCCAGGTCCATCCATGTTGTTGCAGATGGCAGGATCTCATTCTTTTTTATGGCTGAATAGTACTCCATTGTGTATATAGTGAGCTATTTTTCTTCATAGCATTTCTTACCACCTAATAGCATGTACATATATATTTACGTGTGTGTGTGTGTGTGTATATATATATATATATATGTTTCTGTGAAAGCACAAATTTTGTTTATCGCTATAGATCAGGACCTAAAATGGTGCCTGTCACATTATAAGTGCTTAATGAATATTTCTTGAGTGAATAAATGAAGGAATTATGTCAGAGGACCCAAACCCTTCTCCTCTGAATTCTGGAAAAAAAAAGATGGAATCCAAGATAGACTACAACTGATTTCCCACTATTCCTGGTAAAAAGGAACTTATATTAGAATTAAAACCAAGAAAGATCTCTGGCAAATGTGAGGTTGTGGCTTTCTAATCACAAAGAAAATTAAAGCTTAGTTGAGAGACATTTCTATAATACCGAATACTTCCCAACTTTTTGCTTTTTAAGTTCTAATAACCTATTCCCAAAAGCTTTCATCTGAATAGTGGCTAATTCTAAAATAAAACTGGGTAGTGGGAGGAAGGAGGAATCCCATAGAGACTTGTCGATTTTCTGATGAAGATACATAGTTTGAAAAATGCTTAATGATTTTTGAGACGTCTTGCTACACTGCCTGAGGACAGTGGTTTCAGTGTTGTAAGATATCAGGTTAAAAAAAAAGGCACAATTAAAATATTTCAAAGTGTACAAGAAAGAAAAGAAAAAGAAATAGATGCTGGTTTTATAAAAATAAAATTAGCCTGTAATCTCAGCAATTTGGGAGGCTGAGGCAGAGCTTGAGCCCAGGAGTTCAAGACCAGCCTGAGCAACATAGTGGGATATCATCTCTCCAAAAATAAAAAAAAGCCGGACATGGCGGCACACACTTGTAATTTAGGTACGTGGGAGGACAAGGCTGAGGCAGGAGAACCACTTAAGCCTGGAAGGCTGCAATGAGCTATGATTGCACCACTGCACTCCAGACTGGGCAACAGAGTGACACCCTATTTCAGAAAACAAAAGAAGAAGAAAATTATTATGGCACTGAACAAGAAGTTTCATATAATGGAGAATTACTTCCTTTATGAAATGGTTTTAAGAAGAAAAAAGGAAAAAAGCATCATCGGTACTAGTCTGTTATTGCACTACTATAAAGAAATACCTAAGACTGGGTAATTTATAAATAGGTTTAATTGGCTTATGGTTCTGTAGGCTGTACAGGAAACACAATGCTGGCATCTGCTTGGCTTCTGGGGAGGCCTCAGGAAACTTACAATCATGGTGGAAGGTGAAGGGGGAGTTACCACTTCACATGGCCATAGCAGAAAGAAGAGAGGGAGGGGACAGGTGCTATACACTTTTAAACCAGATATCATGAGAATTCACTCACCATCATGAGAACAGCACCAAGGGGATGGTGCTAAACCACTCATGAAGGATCCACCCCCCATGATTCAATCACCTCCCACTAGGATCCAACTCCAACAGAGGATTGCAATTGAACATGAGATTTGGGTGAGGACACAGATCCAAATCATATCAGCATCAAAAGAAGGTGGAAGTAAGAATAAATAAAGTCCATATATGGGTAAAGTTTTAATATACAATATCTTATTTAATTTTAGCATGATGATAAAAGAATAAAGAAGAAATGTACATCTTCACATAATAGGTATTTATTCATCATCTACTCAGGCTCAACAGTGGGGCCAGTGCTGAGGAAACTGAGGTGCCCTCAGAGGGGTAACAGTCTCACTGGGAAGGCAGACAGGTCCACAGATAATGACAATATAATGTTGGGCATATATATTTATGTATGTGTGTGTGTATGCACACAGTCAGTAGTATCCACCCAGCCTTGGGAAGAAATTGATCTTCAACTTACCAGCAGAAGCTTCCCTGAAGTTAGAATACCTGGGGACAAGGAGAAGTAGCCCAACAAGAAAGGGGTGGTTAACATATTAGGCTGTGGATGGAGAAAAGTGGTTCACAGTACTCAACTTGGCACAAAGGCCCTTTGACAAGAGAAAGTAAATTATTTGGTAGCAGAAATGTCAGTAGAGGAGCAGGCTCCTGGCCAGTCTGACACCACAGCTGAATTTCTCCTGCTGGCTGCCTGACTGCCTTCCACACCCTCAGTTGCTCTGTTTGATGACCAACGGGAAAAAGAGGGACATGTCCAGTCTTCTGACATGAGTATTGTTGGGGTTGGCGGGGTGATGGGTTACAAAAAGACAGAAGGAATTAGTAGGAACAGATAGATATTGGTTGTACAATCTATTCTGGATTCCTGGGGACTGGATGTGACATGTGACTTCAAGGGATGGAGGTTTAGGGGAAATCATGGGGCCCACCTAAATAAGAAAGGTAGTATGGATACTTACCATGGGTCAAGCCAGGAAGTGCTTTTGTTAGGCAAACTGAGGTTTTCTATGCAGAGGGCCTAAAGCTGCGGTAGTGTGGGAATATTAGATACTCTCAGTGGGTGTGGCATCCCCCCTCTCAGAGTGGGAAATGTAGGAGTGGACACAGTTGCCCACTCAGCTCCCGACTCTGGGCTTCCTGGATCCTCCTCCAAACCATTCTGAGAGTAATGCCTGGGAAACCTGCAGAAAGGGACCCTTTCATGGACATCCCCTCTTTGTATCTTGGGCAGGTTATGTCACTATGCAATAATGTTTAAATATACATGGATGTGTATTTGAATGGCTGCGACTCACAAGATTAAGAATCAGTTAAATCTAAGCAAGTTCATCACAATGAGGGACAATAATATTGCAACTGGAATAATGGAGGAAGTATATAGTTCCTGGGAGTCCACGTTAAAGGGGAGGAAGACACAAAGAGAATTGGGAAAATAGAAACAAACCAATGGAAACCTAATGGGGGGGGGAATTGGGAGTTACAATAGAAAATAGCGCATGTGTCTGGGCCCTATTACATGTGTGTAATCAGACTTGTAATGCCAGCACTTTAGGAGGCTGAAGGAGAGGGAATGCTTGAGTCCAGAAGTTCGAGACCATCCTAGGCAACATAGCAAGACCCCATCTCTACAAAAATTAGCCGGGCATGGTCATGCACTCCTATAATCCTAACTACTCAGGAGGACTGCTGGAGCCCAGGAATTTGAGGCTGCAGTGAGCTATGATCACACCACTGCAATCCAGACTGGGTGACAGAGTAAGACCCTATCTATAAAAAAAGAAAAGAAAGTAGGGCAAGTCCATCAAGCCTTTTCTGCCACCATATGTCCACCAGGACATGTTTTATGGCCCTATAGAGTGAGAGGCAAACAGAAGCAAGTTTTTGTGCTTACAATAGAAGAAGGAGGATTTGGAATGATGTATATAGAATTGTTTTATAGTTTAATGAGCCTCTCTTTCAGCTTTGAGGAAATAATGACAATTGTGTAGTGATAGCGGAGAAGATTTTTTCATGCATAAGAGCAAGATGTGAAAAAACATACTAACTACCCTACTTCTCTGCCTTTGCTCTTTGAAACCCTTATCTCCAGGCAAAACCCCTCTCCTGAATCCATACCCACAGAACCAGCCATGACCAGAGACTTCCATCTGGATGTCACACAGCATGATACAATCCATAATCATCTCATTATTTTCTTGCTCACCCTTATAGCTCTTTTACTGTGTTTCCTCCCAGAAAATACCACGATTACCTAGTTGTGTAGGCTGGAAATACAAAAACCATCACTGTCCGACCTGTTCAATCACCACAGCCAGTCAACATTCAAGCGCTTTTCAACAGTCATTTAATGCTTATACCAGACCTAGAGAGTTTATCATTTTATACCTATTTTAAACATGAAAAAATTGAGGTTGAGAAAGGTTCAAGGTTCAAGTTACATAAGTAAGGATGGCTAAGCTAGTTATGATAAATGAATCACAGCCAAAAAAAAAAGAAGTCCTGTAAATGACTTGCAAAGCCCTCTAAGAAACAGCCCCTGGACACCACTCGTAGCTTGTCTCCTATGTCTTTCACCCTCCTCCTCCCTGTTCTAGAGTCTAACCATTTTGCTGGTCCAGTGAATTACACTGAAGCTCATGGCTTGGTACCTGCCAGCTCCTCTTCCCAGAAATGTCTCCTTGCTATATCCCCGAGGCTGTTCACTCATCATTTCTTGTTTGTGTCACTACATTAAAAACACACACTCTAAATGTCCTCCCTAAAAGAGAGGCTCCTACCTGGTGCTCCTAAATGTATTACTGTCCAGAGCACTCATTACCCTCTAACATCGATGCTGAGCACAGAATCATGTCTACTTTGTATCTCTAGTACCTAGAACATTCATTGCTATGGAGTTTACATTTTATAAATATTTGACAAATGTGTATTCATCCTAGCAAATGCCTCCTAGCTCCATCCTGTCTTCTCCATTCCCACTGTTCTACCTTGGCTCAGGTCATCTCAGCTTACCAGTTTCGGGTTACTCAAATTCAATATTCATTCTTACCTAAGCTTTACACTATGCCAAAGTTACCTTCCTATTACACACATGTCATTCATTTGCTTCTTCAGAGACCTTCAAAAGCTTCCACTGCCTATGGTAAAATCTGCATTTTGTACTGTAGAACTCTTAGTCCTTTATCACTTTGCCTTCACTGCCTTTACAAAAAATTCCCACCAGTAATATCTTGTGTTCTAGACACATCAAGCAGCTCACCAGTCTCTGCAAATATCACAGATGTTGAGATTTTTCACATTCTCTACCTACTAAAATTCCTCAAAAACCAGGACATATGTTACCACCAGAAGAAGGATTTACAGGATAGTACTTGAAGAAAAGGAAGGAAAGAAAAAGCGTAAGTGTCCTGATCTAGGACAACTAAAAACTAGTCCGATGATGTGAGGATTGCAAAAACAATATAGAAGAGGAAATAGGACGCAGACTAGGAACACAGCGACCATGAGAGTAGTGATGTTGAAAGAAAGCAGTGTTCAGCCGGGCATGGTGACTCACACCCAGCACTTTGGGAGGCTGAGGAGGGCAGATCACCTGAGGTCAGGAGTTCGAGACCATCCGGACCAACATGGAGAAACCCCATCTACTAAAAATACAAAATTAGCCAGGCGTGGTTGTGCATGCCTATATTCCCAGCTACTCAGGAGGCTGAGGCAGGAGAATCACTTGAACTCGGGAGGCGGATGTTGCGGTGAGCCGAGATTGCGCCATTGCACTCTAGCCTGGGATGGAGTGAGACTCTGTGTAAAAATAAAAATAAAAATAGAAAAGAAAGAAAGCAGTGTTCATTGGCTGGAAACTTTGTAGCTGCATTTGGTATTAGAATAATTACTTATTTTTTCCACCTTGTTTCAAAAGGTTTAATGTTTATAATAATAGCTGTAGTTTATTGAGTGGAACGTATTCTGGTTCAGGTACTAAGCTAAAATGCTTTGCATGCATTAACTTATTTAATATTCACAACCCAATGGGGAAGGTCATACAATCTTTCAGTAGAGAAGAGTGAAGTTTCAATGACTCACTCAACAGTACAACATGTAATGAAAAAATTAGTTTCTTGACTCAAGAAAATCTGAATCCATGTCTCATGCTCTTTTTTTTCTCATACCACCTGACATTCTTGAAATTTGGAGGAGTGTCCTGAATAGTTCCTTTTCCTCCCTTTCTTTTCTGGCAAGGCCATCACATCTATGGCTACACATGTTTAAATTACTATGCTATACTACTAGTGTACTAGTACTATAGTAATATAGTAAACATACTTACTAGTATGTTTTAAATTACTATACTATACTATATTACAAAGTATAGAGCCTTAAAGCCAGGCAGGTACCAGTTTTTACAATGACTATCTATGATTTTCTCCTTTTAAACACTCCTTTCTTCACTCAGAGTTGGTTTTAGTTCTCCTCTGTTAGCAAAAAAAAAAAAAAAAGGAAATATCTGCTCTTCAGCACTGTATTCATAATACTTAACCTTTAAAGCAAAAACTCTGAAATATATACCTAGTAAAATGATTTACATGTAGGAGACGGAATATAATGAGGCCATTAGGTGAATGAAGCTTTGGTGTCAATATGCCTGTGTTCAAATCCCAGCTGTGCTATGTACTTGCTTTGAGACACAAACCAATTTCCTTTACCTTTCTAAGCCTCAGTTTCCTCCTCTACAAATTGGCACCATAATAGCATTTATCTTACAGGGCTGTAGGGATAAGTGGCAGCTATTGGTACAGGTAGTAATAATAGTAATATTGGCAATACTACTTGTAAAACAAATGAAGTAGGGAGTTCATCTGGAAACTCCTTTCCTTCACTAACATTCAGACATTTCTGACTATGCTTGGTGAACTGATGATGTTATCTTAAGGAATTTATAGAAGGAAAAAGCTCACAAGAAAGGAATGAGTCAGGTGGATGAGTGTATTTGTCCATTAATGTTGCTATAAAGAAATATCCGGGGCCGAGTAATTTATAAAGAAAAGAGGTTTCTTTTGGTTCACATTTCTGTAGGCTGTATGAGAAGCATGGTGCCAGCATCTGCTTGTGGTGAGGACATCAGGAAGCTTACAGTCATGATGGAAGGCAAAGGGGGAGCTGATGTGTCACATGGTGAGAGGGAGCAAGGGAGAGAGGGAGGAGGTAGCAGGCTTTTGTAAACAACCAGGCCACGTGTGAACTGGTAGAGTGAGAGCTCACTCATTATCATGAGGAGGGCACCAAACCATTCATAAGGAATCCACATCCATGACACAAACACCTCCCAGGAGGTCCCATCTCCAACTTTGGGGATCACATTTTGACATGAGATTTAGAGGGGACAAACCTCCAAACTATATCAACAAGTCTTAATCATTGGATGGGGCAACCTGAAGATGAGTTTGTTATAAACTTAGACTTATCTTGAGTCAGTGTTCCTCACAACTTTCAATCTATAGCCAATGAAATTGTGATTGGTGGGAGTGGTAGGCTATATGAAAAATCTAAAAGAGAGTGTGTTTTCAAAATACTATGAGACACTGAGGCATGAGCAGTACTAGTAGCCAAGAGTAATGGCAAAAGGGAAGAATGGATTTCTCCCAGCAGTGCTATAACACACTATGTAACTTTAGTGCCTCAAAGACTCCACTGCATCAGTGGTAAAGGAGCTAGTGGTAGCAAAAAAATCAAATACTCATGAGGAGAGCAGCATCTGGCAGATCTAGGGCACCCACTGAGCAGAGAGGAGACTGGTGCAAAAAGAAAATATCTTTAAGTAGGAGGCAACTGAGAACAATGAGGTACTCTTTGGAGACTCTTAGAGATGGACTCTGAGGACTTTGCAGGAAGCTGGAGATCCTCAAATAGTGGGAGTATGACTGGTGAAATGTTATTGGATAATAGCCAGGGAAACCTAGTCTAGCAAACTTCATGTAAAAGAACCTAAGCTAGCCCAGATGGTGGCGATTGTGAAGAAAAAAAAAAAAAAGCCACAAATTCCTTCTCATCCATTTGTAATATGACTTGCAGCTCCTCCCATCAGAGATGGAGTTTATTTTTTTCACTGCTTAAGCCTGGACTTGGCCATGTTACCCGCTTTGGCCAGTGGCACATTAGCAAACGTAATGAAGGGGCTTGAAAAGTACTTACAATGGAAATAGTCCACTTCTGTTAATCTTGGAAACCCTGCAACAACCACCATGTGAAAGAGCCTAGACTAGCTCAGTTGCTAGCCCCTGCCAATAACCAACAGGGAACCAAATTGTGAGTGAGGATGCTGGCTGCCAGCTGACTACAAAAGCATTACTGAGCCCAGCCACCACTAACTGCAACAGAGATGAGCTGTCGTAGCTGAACTCAGCCCAGCACAAATTGCTGACCCACTGAATTGTGAGCTAAATAAGGGTTGTTGTTTTAAATCACTAACTTTGGGGTAATATTGACATCTATCTACCCATCCATTTCTTATTTACCTTTTTCTCCAAAAGAATATGAGGTGGTTTATAGCAAAGGACTGAACACTCAGTAAAGTTAATCTCATAGAAATAGTAAAAGATAGAGAAAGCATATATGTTAGTCCCAAGGTCTATGTGATTTCTGTCGATTGGTATTATATTTAACTCTGAACTTCCTGGAACCTAAAAACAAAAAAAAAAGTAAACTATCTATATATGAGTTACATAAAGACAAGTCAACCATAAAGTTCTAGTTACTATGCTGTGTTAGCTAAGTAGGCTGCTATAACTATGTACTATAGGCTGGGGCTTAAATAATTTATTTCTAACAGTTCTGGGGGCTGGAAGTCTGAGAAGGGGTGCCAGCATGGTCAGTTTCTGGTGAGGACCCTCTTTCTGGTTGTAGACCACCAACTTCTCATATTCTCACATGGTGGAAAGCGAGATTAGCTTCCAAAGGCTCCACATCTGTTACTACCATTGTATGGAGTGGTCTCACTCTGTCACCCAGGCTGAAGTGCAGTGGCGCCATCATGGCTCACTGCAGCCTGGACCACCTGGGCTCAAGCGATCCTCCCACCTCAGCTTCCTGAGTAGCAGGGACTATAGATGTGCACCACCACGCCCAGCTAATTCTTGAAATATTTTGTAGAGATGAGGTCTCACTAAGTTGCCCAGGCTGTTCTCAAACTCCTGGCCTCAAGTAATTCTCTCACCTCAGCCTCCCAAAGTGCTGGGATTAAAGGGGTGAGCCACCATGCCCAGCCAACATATGATTTTTAAGAGACACAAATATTCAGTCCATAACATATGGTAAGCACTTTATACACATTGCTCATTATTACAGCTCTGTGAATTAGACATTATTATTCCTATTTTATGGATAAGGAAACTGAAGACAAGATATTTCTCTACTCAGCTAATACCTGGGGAACTAAAATTTGATTTGAGGACTGTTTAAATTTCTGGTTCTAAAATCCATGCCCTTTCCAACTCAAGACAACTATTCTCTAAAATTTTATATAGGGGACAATAAAAATACCCTGAATATCTTAAACGCCTCTTCTCTTCATACAATTCACTGCTGCACTGTATGAAGTTAAGGATTTCAACATTTCCTACATAAAGTGTGGGGCTCACCCTATAACCAATTTATCTCAGTACAGTCTTATCCCTTCCTACCTATCTTCTAAACTTCTTCAGAAATGACCTTTGTATAATTAAAATACATATAATTGTGCCTAGCTCCTGAATAAAATTTTTCAATGACTCCCTATTATCTTGAAGATCACATACCTCTATCCATGTCTGGATTCTCATTTCCCACTACTCACCACTAGGCTTTCCTTATTCTTCAGCCACACTGATCCACTTAACCATCCTTGAATAGTTACCATTAGTGTGCCTTCATGCTCTGCATTCCAAATTCCCTTTATCATTCCTCACTGTCTGCCCCCTCTCAATCTTCCCACTTAATACTGCTTCTTCAAGAGAGTTCAAACATGCCCGAACTTCCCAGGCTGATTAAGGTCACCCATGGCACCCTTAATGTGCTTCTATGAAAACTCATACTATATATCACAGCATACTGTCTTACATAAGAGTGCGTTTTATTCATCAACTTGTCCCTAGCACTTAACTCAGTGCCTGGCATAGAGTACTCAATAGATATTTGTTAAGAGAAAAAATATCTGTCTTCAACAACAGTATTCCCACAAATGCGCAGTCTCCATACAGCTGATTCGAAGAACAACCTCAATCCCTCTGAAAAGTCTGGGCCTAATTACATTAAATATAGAAGTGATCCTATGATCTCAGATATACAGCCTTTCAAGATCAAATACAAAAAGAATAGACTTTAGAACACCTGGGTGGATAGAAGGAAGGATTGATTTATTCCTCAAAAGCTTTCAGAGGAAGGAAAAGAGGGTTGGAGGGAGAAAGGGAGGGAAGATGGATTCCTTTCAGCTTTGAGCACTTCCTCTGAACTGGTAAAGCCACCTTCGCCCCTTCAAGATTATCACGCTCCTCCACCCTACCCTGCAACGCTGAAAACCTGCCTCTTCTGCTAGGGCCACTCTCCTACGCAATTCCAACGCCACACTTTCCATTTAGAGTCACAACCCCTAGTGAGGTGCCATAGAGAATTGTGGAAGACGTACAATTAAAGGGGAGAACAAACAATTCTGGGAGAGATAGGGAATTGTGGGAAAGAATGGAGCCTTGTTGGAGAAAGCAGAGAATTCTGGGAAAAGCAAAGAGAATTGTGGGAGACCATGGAGGTTCACTGGATTATGGAGGATTGTGGGAGGGCACAGAGAATTGTGGGAGGGCATGGAGGGCTGCAAGAGCAGGGAGGGTTGTAGAAGGGCAGAGAAGGCTGTGGGAGAGCACTGAGGATGGTGGGAGAAAACTGGATTATGGAAGAGAACGAGATTGTGGGAGAGCACAGGATTGTGGGAGAAAACAGAATTGTGGGTCAGGGCAGAATACTGTGAGATAGTGAATTGTGGGAAAGAAGGTACAGTGAGATAGAGAATTCACCCTGTGCTCTTCCACCTGCTTTTTCTATTGGGTCTGCCCCTGTCAGGTCTGGCTGCGCCCTCACGGTCTGGCAGAGCCCTGCCCCTCTCTCCGAGGACACACCATGTTTGCTTCTTCGTGACCACGCCCTCTCCTGCCCGACAACGCCTCTCTTGCTGGAGCCACATTCCCGGTTATCGATGGGCCTACTGCTGCACTCCATCACAGTCGCTTAGAATTGTGGGAGAGTCATGGAATTATGGGAGGGAACAGAGGCTTCTGGGATACTGTGGAAGAAGCAGGGACTTTTTGGAGAGACAAAGAAGTGTGGCAGACACATAAGTCAATGGCCCTCTGTGCTTGGTGTGGTTCCTCCTGCGGAAGCCATATCTGGTCCGTTATAACTACACCCCTGTGTTCCGTCTGGGCCACGATCCCTCAAAGCCACCCATCCCTCTCCAATCTGGCTTGGGCCATGACTTCACTAAATCCCTGCGCCTCTTCATGGCAACGCCCTGAAACCAGGCCCTTTGACTCCACAGAGCCACGCTTTTCCTGGCAGGGCCACAACTGCCCACACCACTATGCCCCTCTTTTCCAGGCCAAACCTCTGTACTCTGCCTTGGCCCCACCATTACCACCAGGACAAAGCTGCTTTTGTTTTCCTTGTTACTCCTTACCTCCCATTGCACTCTAGTGGCCAGACTGGGGCCTCTGAGCTCAGCTGTGGGCAGTGTCCTGCTCCTAGAGCCACGCTCTCTGTGCTCTGTCATAACCACGCCTTCTCTGACAGGCCACACCTCTGGGATTAGAGGCCGCCTCCACCACTCCCCTACCCGCTGGGAGGGGGCAAATGTGCTTTGGCTTTAGCATGTCCCCTTCAGGCACCCTGCATTTCTCTCCCTCCAAGGTCTCTTCCCTGACTGGCCCTTATGCTCTTCCATGTCACGCCTGTCCCCACAGCTATGCCCTATTCACTCTGATTGCTTTTCTAAAACGACCACGGCCACTCCCTAATTTCTGCCTCGAGTCTCTCACCTGGGCCATCCCCTTCCCTCTGCTCAGACCTCGCCCAGGCACTTCACTTGCCACTTGCAATCGGCAATGACCACGCCTACCCTGTCCCAGAAATAAGCTGGGGGCTGTATTTCTCTCCTCCTCTGCTACATGTGGACCACGCCCCATTTTCGGAAACCCAGGATGTGGGATTTGGGAGATTGGGGTTAAACCCGCCCTGCCCCTAGAGTTTGGCTCCAGTGGCATTTGTAAAAAATGAGGCTTATGGAGCCAGGATCCTCATTGAAAAAAAACTTTCTTTAGGGTTTCTCCCAGCTCCAAACGCCCCTACTTGAAGGGTGACCCAGTGATTCAGTGAGGAAACAACTGGTGGATGAGTCGTTGAAACATGCTCCTTCCAGCCAATGTTCATGTCTGATTTTCTTCCAGCCAGGTTTCATGTCCTCAAACCCAACCTTTGGGCTGTGATCCTTCTATCTCCTCAGCAGACCTTAAATCTATGCACCTGAATGGAGAAAGAACAGCCCTCTACTTCCTATTGTCTCCTCCCAATGACCTTTCCTAAGCACCCAGTTCCCTCTTGCTATCCAGGGACTGACAAGACACCACTGCACTTAGAGCAATCCTCTGGTTGGCAGCCCTCTGCTCTGAAAGTACTCTGCTATTCTTATTCCTTCCATTGACAACTCTTGAGTTCACAAGAAAAAGGTGAAGAGGTTATAACTAGCTCTCTTCCGTGTTCAGAAATCTCTGAATAGACCTTCCTGGGGAGAGGACACTTTCCATTAGCCACTCAGTTATTCATTCAAAATCATATTTATCAAGTACTGTGCAAGTTCTGGGGACAAATAAGAGAAGCTTCAAGAAGCTTTTGGCCTGAAGTTGCTGACTTGCGTTTTTGGTATGGTTTTGTTTTGTTTTCTTTTGTTTTTGTTTGTTTGTTTGTTTTGAGACAGAGTCTCGCTCTGTTGCCCAGGCTGGAGTGCATGGTGCAATCTCAGCTCACTGCACGTCTACCTCCCTGGTTCAAGCGATTCTCATGCCTCAGCCTCCCAGGTAGCTGGGATTACAGGTGCACGCCGCCACGCCCAGCTAATTTTTGTGTTTTTAGTAGAGAGGGGGTTTCATCATGTTGGCCAGGATGGTCTCAATATCCTGACCTCAAGTGATCTGCCTGCCTTGGCCTTCCAAAGTGCTAGGATTATAGGCATGAGCCACCGCGACTGGCTGCCCACTTGCATTTTGATAGAAGAAGAAATGCCTAGAAAGTTAAGATGTGGTAAGGGGTTTATAGGTGGGAAAGGACTTGGTAATCACAGGTTTTCTTGATCCAATTAGGGATATTTTTGGATAACAAACATAGGAAGCCACTTTTATAGTACTTACTACAGTCCTTTACACAAACACTTCTCAATCTTTACTGAATGTAAGAAAGAAAAGGAGGCACAAGCAGCTTTCAACTTTGATAAAGAACCCATTAGTTGTGAAGTCTGTCACAAGTGTATTGGCAGCAAAAGTTCCAAAAATTGAAAACAAATTACTTTAAAAATAAATGAAAGTGGATTCAAGATTATTACCACTATTATAATGATGCTTTCAATCATTTGCTTTGTTAATCAGAGACAGGAAGGGGTATAATTTCAGGCTATGCATGGGAATTGAACTGGATACTGTCATGGAAGAATATCATAAAGGCGAATCTCATCCATCACGTGCATTCAGGTAGGAAAAAACTTGAGAATTCTGTCTTAGACGATCTTCTCTATCATTTCTCTTGTTCAGGTATTTAACAGGACTATATGGATAATCACTGGAAGTTGCTGTCTCTGAAAAGGGTGTTTTATACTGAGGCTGGTTCCACATGCTCTGGGAAGTGGAAGACCACGTAAAAAGTTAATATTCTACCTTCAAGCTAAGAAGGTAGATTTGCACTCACTTTGCATATTAGTTTTCTAGGGCTACATAACAAGATCTTGCAAACTTCGTGGCTCAGAACGACACAATTTATTATTTCATGGTGTCTGTGGGTCTGCAGTCTGGATATGGCTTACCTGGGTCCTCTACTCAGGGACTCCACAGGCTGAAATGAAGGTGTCAGCCAGGGCTGTAATATTATTAGAGGCTCAGGATTCTCTTCCAAACTCACTGGCATTATTCAGGACCTTATGGTTTTAGTACTGAGGCATTTAGCTACCAGAACCCCCTTCCCACACTGCTCCCTGCCACGTGGCCATCTCCACAACGTGACAGTTTGCTTCTTTAAGGCCAATAGAAAAATCTCTCTGACTTATTTTAAGAGCTCACCTAGTAAGATCATGCCCTGCCAGGCTAATCTCTCTAATTTACAGTCAACTGACTGAATTATATCTGAAAAATTCCTTCACGGTAGTGCCTAGATTATTGTTTGGACTGTATAACTGGGATAATGTGTATATACCAGTGGTAAGAAATCCTTAGGGCCATTTTGAGAATTCTGCCTTCCACATTTGAGATGGAAAACATTTTCCTATTTTAATATTTGTCGCTACTGTGTTGCTACTGAAATTCTTGAGAATCTAAGAACTGACTTTCACAATATTTATTTTTGGGGTAAAAATTATCTTTACAAAACTAGTACAGAGAATAGTTACCTCTTCTTGGTCACTTGGATATACTGAAAATCAAAGGAACTTTTGTGTCGTTAATAGATGTTCTATCATAGTAAAACTGGAAAGTCATGTGGGAAAATAAGACTGGTTAGATGCAAGAAATGTAGATCATGAAAGAGACTCCACAAGTAGAGGTCAAGGTACCATTCATTAAGAAAAGATTTTGTTGAATAGCCAGTCACCTGGATTAAATTAAGTCCATTTCCTTGGATACAGGCGCCTGGACTCTGACAACCAATTTGTTGTAGAATCCCTCTGTGCCTTTTCAGTAACCCACAGAAAATTTGGTATTCAATACTTTGAGTCCACAAATCCATTAAAAAAATAAGAATGCACATTACTCTCTGGGAGGTCTGTTTGTTCTAATGTGCAAAGAATAAAATAATTATCTCACACAATGCTGCAGGTGTAGCATGTAAGTGCAACTTCAATAACTGTGTGTGCAACTGATAATAGGTCTCCAGTGAAAGAACAGTTTTAGATCTCCCTTTTCTCACAGTTTCTTTTCTTGTAAAGTAGCTGATGCCAAAATGAGCTCAATTGCTCATTTTTGGGGGGCCTTCAAATGCTGCAGTCATATTATCGGGCCTTTTGTTTACTATATTCTATCCATAAGCTGCTGGCTGCTCTATTCAGAGAGCTCAAACCTTTGTGTCTGCCCTTGGGAATAGATGCATGGCCTCAGTTTCGAGTCAGGAAGTGCAGTTTCTCATCTTGACTCTGCCTCTGACTTACACTCAATTGCTTTGTTTCCGTTTTTAAATGCCAATAAAGCTGAAAATGTCAGTACTATTCCAAACATAAATTTGTTTTTGTCCACGAGTAATTGTGAAGTCATTGTATAAGGAACTATGAGGTCTAGTTGAGTAGTGTTATTCAAAGATGCATCTGTGCGTCTGATGTTGTGAGACATACAGAAATGGATTCCTTTGCAAACGATTATCTTGTCAATAGTTTATAAAATGCCAGCTGTTCAAGTAAAAAACAAAACAAAACAAACTTGGCTCTGGACTTGAAAAAAATTAAAAACAGAAGGTTAATTTTAAAAATGAAAACAATTTTATTGGGTTAACGAACACATAAACTGAAAAACAATAAAATTAATGAAAAACACTTGAGTTCTAGAAACACTGTTGCTAACTGTCTTACTGCTTCTCCCCACCCCTCAGCAGAAGACGTGCTGAGAAAATGGACCACCCTAGACAGAATCTCTTCATTCTCACTTCCCAAACCTTCACTGCACACTTACCTCCAGGTGCTCCATGAATAGCTATTTGAATGAATGAATGCAGTTCCCTATTTTTTTTTGACTCTTTGACACTTGTCAAGTAGAAGAAATGCTCTCCTCTTGCTGAATTAAATCTTCTGGAGACTAAATCTTCCACCTGTGCTTTGGCTGCGTTCTCCAAAGCAGTTCTTGTGTCCTCCCACATCAGGAACCTGGCTTCATCAGTCAGTCCTTCTCTTGTATAACTTCTACCTCTCTTGGCTCTCTCCATTTTTCCATTAACATGTAACATGCTTCAGCTCTCTTTTCTCTGATTTATGTGTGTCTGTGTATACACATATACATAAATACTTAGTACACATCCACACATGTCACAATTTATTTAGACATTTCCTTGTTATAACCATTTTGTTTGCTTGCTCTTACAAACATTTCCTTGTCTTCTTGCACACATGTGTGATAGTTTCTCCAGGGCATCAGTCCTCAAGGGTTCTAGCCCAGACCTATTAAAATAGAATTTCCAGAGCTGTTTCTTAAAGCCTCACAGGTAATTCTAATGAGCAGCTTCAGATGAGAGCTACAGCTCTAGGGTAAGTGAGAAGTAGAATATATGGGTAAGAGGCTGTGTATATTTTGAGCTTTGTTAGATGTTGCACAATTACTCCCCAATAGTTATACCTATTTCTTCTCCATAGTAAGAAGGATTTTTGTTTTCAGCTTACTTAATACCATGTGGTATTGTCAGACTTTTTTTTTTTTTTTTATTCTTCCCAATCCAGGTGTAAACTTGTGTTTTATATTGTTTTGATTCTGATTTACCCCCAATTACTGGTGAAGAACAATGTCTTTTAATATATATTTTTTCATTCTGTTTTTTTTCCTCTGTAAATTGCCTGTTCACACATCTTGCCTATTTTTCTGTTGGTGTGTTTGTCTTTTTCTTATTGATTTATAGGTGATGTTTAAAATATGTCTATCTAATAATTTGTCTATATGTAGAAAATATATTTTCCCCATCTATTGTTAGTATTTTACATTTATGGATTCTTCAGTGAAACTATTTGTATTCAGTTTCCAAGTCTACTATTTGTGATTAATTTTTCATTTTTTTAGAACTGGAATTGACTATTATTAGGCTTTTTTTCTTTCATGTAGATTTCAGTACCAATTTATGAAGTCTAGTGAGAATAGTATGTTGGGACTCTGCAGTTGCATTGAGTTGGTAGACTAATTGGCATCTTTAAGCTATTGAGTCTTCCCTTTTTTGAAAATGGGGGTATCTTTCCATTTACGTAAGTCTTCATTCATATCTTTCAGTAATGTTCTTAAACTTCTTCATAACGATCCTTAACATCATTTTAATATCCTTTTAAAATTTATTCCTTGCTATCTATTTAGAGCTTTTATTGCTATTGTAAATTGGATCTTTCCATTATGATTTTTACTTGGTTATTACTGATGTCAAAAAAGAATATTGATTTTTACATGTTGGTACTTATCAAGTAATCTTATAAAGTTGTATTGACTCTGGAATGTCTTGGCTTTTTATGTATACAATTTTATTGACTGCAAATGAGAATTTTGTTTTTTTACTTTTCTAATCCTTATATCTCATGTCTTATTCTTGTTTGTTAACTGTTTAACTGTTTGGAATGTTGAATAGAACAGTGTGTAAGGACACTGTGATGTGTCACCCAGATCCCCCTTTAAGGACAGGCTTGTTGCCCCAGCTGCTGGGAGCACCATCAGCAGACAGTCTTCAGCTCATATCCCCTTTTAGGGATTGCCTTCGCTGCAGAGAGCCACTTCGTGCAAGGTTACACCTTTCCTGAGCTCGCCACATCAATGATGAAAGATCTTGGCCCAGCTTTGGGACAACTCCAAAGAGCCATTCTAACTCCATATCTCCCTTGGGTTGGCTGAAGCTGTTGTTGGACCTACTTTACAGTTCAACTTTTCCCTTGCCCAATCCTGCTTCCTTCTTTTTTTTTTTTTTTTTTTTTTTTGAGATGGAGTCTGGCTCTGTCGCCCAAGCTGGAGTGCAGTGGCTGGATCTCAGCTCACTGCAAGCTCCGCCTCCCGGGTTTACGCCATTCTCCTGCCTCAGTCTCCGGAGTAGCTGGGACTACAGGCGCCCGCCACCTCGCCCGGCTAGTTTTTTTGTATTTTTTAGTAGAGACGGGGTTTCACTGTGTTCGCCAGGATGGTCTCGATCTCCTGACCTCGTGATCCGCCCGTCTCGGCCTCCTAAAGTGCTGGGATTACAGGCTTGAGCCACCGCGCCCGGCCCCTGCTTCCTTGGTGTTGATGCAAGGACACTTCTTAATAAATCCTCTGCAAGCAAACTCCATTTCAGGGCCTGCTTCCTAGAGGACCAACTGTGATGTAACAACTGCAGACATCTTTGAGCTTTGTAGAGAATGCCTTGCTAGCAATCAGAGTTTGGGATCCAAGCAAGATGATGTTCATCTGTTTTATTTACTAATGTACTACATGTACATATAAAGGGAAAAAAATACATTGAAGGGATATAGAATCACTTAGAAAGAAAGGGAAAGTCAGAGATATAGGCTTGTAAGAAAAAAATCAAGGGAGACTTGAAAGTCATGGCCATAGCCAAACTCAAATATCTGGCATGGACACTGCTGCTGCAATAAGCATCTCCTTGTACCACTGCCACTGAACACCACGTCGTGCTACCTCCCCTGCTGAAAGGAATCCTCTACTGTCCTTTTTGATTCATCTCATTTTCTTCAGAATCAAAATCCAGAAGGGAATGGCATGGTGGTCCTAATCCTGGCAGCCAGGGCATGGATCTTTTCAGCTGTGGAAGTGGAAGAGGGGCTCTGTCCCTCCCCAGGATTTTTGAAATCAAGAGCTTCTCAAATAACAAGAAAAGTTGAAAAGCTGGGCAGCAAAAAATATGAAAAATATCCATTGCAGCTTCTAAAATTTTACTTATAGGCTGCTTTGTGCTGGTAAACACTTAGCAATTGGTACTCCAGAAGAAAGAAGCATTGATGTGTAGCATTTGCCAATTTCTGGGGTGAAAATAATCCTGCCGTGGCTAATTTCAAGCTACCAGTGTGATGTTTCTTCACACAGAATTGGTAAGATATGAAATCTGTCCTCTCATAAGCCATCATGAGCTGGCTCCTGAACACCACTGCAATAGTATAATGATTGTTAGAAGTTCTAGTTATTTTTTCTAAAAAACATGAAAAAAAAATAAAAAAGAAATCCCACATTCCCCTTAAGTCACAGCCTGTCACTGCTGATGGACACGGAAAGATTCTCTATACCTGCAAGCTGCACGACCTCAAATCATTCATCCCTCACCTCTACTTTAAGTCCATCCAGTTCAATATGTATTATCCAATTAGGATATGGTGGCCAGATTTCCTGAACAATTTCCTGTACTTAAATTGTGTTCTGCAACATTCTCTACCATGAACTTCTGTTGTCCTTCATGAAACTCCTCCGTTAGCACCTGCAACACTCCATTCTCCTGTGTTCTGATTCTCTACCTGGTCCTTCTTGGTCTCTTTTATGAATATCCAATTTTCTGGACCTCCCCATGAATGCTGGGATTCTCCACAGATCTTTCTTGGCCTCTTTCACACTCAACATCACTATCTATAAAATAGACTCTTCATTCTAAATTTCCAGCCCTGTTCTTTACATTGAAGTTCAGATTTATATAAGTAGTTCAAACTGCTTGTGGAAAATTTTGCCTGCAAGTCTCCTAGACATTTCAAACATGTCATGCTTAAAATGGAACCGACTGTCTTCCACCCAGCTTACTCCCTTGCTCCATCCCCACCCTTTCCTCTCACCCCAGCCAAAAACTTTTACTCCTTCTGTGTTTCTTATAAAAGCCAGAAACATATGAGCAATCTTCAAGTCCTATCTTTCTTTAACTCACAGAAAATTATTACCTAGTCTTATAGATTCTTCCATTTGCAATGCCATGGTTTAAGATGAAACCACCATTTACTTAAAAAATGTAATATCTTCCTTATTGGCTTTCTTGCCCCTCTACAAGTTACTGACTCCAAGACCCAAGTGTTCTTTTCAAAGTCACTTCTGATATTACCACCTTTCTACTAAAAATATTTCAATGATACCCAATAGTTCTTAGGAAGAAAAAATACTTTACCAAGACATTCATGGTTTATGTTGCTCTTTATGATTTACCCCTGAGCATTCATTGCCAATTCTAGCTTCCTACTGTATAGCAGTAAAGTGGTTTTAGGAATTGGCCCTTGCTTCAGAGGCAGCTCCTGCTTAGTCCAGACAATCATGTTATGCCCCTTGTCAATGATTGATTTGGGAAACTTGGGCTGAGACAACGCTGAACATTTGCCTGGTGACATTTACTGGTAGAGCTGTGGATGTGGTATCTAAGTTGAGCCAATCTAAGACCGAAGTGAGGAAGCTTATTCCATGAATAAGAGCATTCTCTCTTTTCATGTTGAGGTAAACAACAACAACAAAAATGTAGCCTTGAGTATTCTTGGCCACCACCTTAATAAGTTAAAATTGATGCTGTGGAAGGCAAAGCCGAATGACAGGAGAAACCAGTCAAGACTGAACACGTCATGACTTACCTTATTTTTTAAAACTGATTTGAAATTATTCTGAACATTATCAGGCTCCTCATGATACAGTTTTATCTTCCTCTCTCCTTATTTGGCCTCTTGCTCTCAAAGTGTTGTCTGGGGAGCAGCAGCATGGATCATCAAGGAATTGGTTAGAAACACAGACCTCAGGCCCACCCTAGACCTACTGAATCAGAATCTGCATTCTAATAAGATCCCTAGGTGATCATATGCACATAAGAGTTTGAGAAGCAGCATTTGACTGGGGGGATTCTTAAAATTGTGGTTCCCAGACCAGCAGCATCAGCATCACCTGGAAATTCATTAGGAATACAAATGCTTAGGCCCCACCCAAGACCTGCTAAATCAGAACCTCTGGGAGTAGGGTCCAGCAATCTACATTTTGATGACTCTGTGATTTGTCCTCCAATACTGTGCATAGGATTTGCATTTTTAGTTGATGCTGATATTAGCTGTTCCTAGGCTGTTCTTTGGTAACTACTGCCCTACACTGCTGGTTCCTAAAGTTGACAGCGTATTAAAGTCAGCCAGAGAGCTTTAGAAATGACTGATATCTGCATCACACCTCTAGATAATTCTGACGTGATATGGATTACGACCTGGGCACTGGAGAGTTTTCAGAGCTCCTCAGATTATTCTAATTTTCTCAAATTTAAGGCCATTGATCCATACTCTAATCATTACTAAATTACTTTGGCTGTTTCTCTACAGCTATAGAGCTTTCAGTCTTTTTCTAGACCAATCCATTTGTTTTTCTCCTCTCACCTTTCCCATCCCTTGACTGATCTGTATTTGCCTTTGATGAGTCAGTGCAGGAGTCACCTATTTCCAATATTTTTCCCTGTTGGCCAAACTTCGATTAAATACCCGTCACCTCCATCACCTACTTATGTGATATACAAGGCTGTTCTCAGATTGTATGCTGCTTTATTTATTAGCAACTGCTTTCCTCACAGAGTTACAGGTGTTTTTTTTTTTTGTTGTTGTTGTTGTTGTTAGTGTGGTAAGTCAGTCATATACACTATTTCATTTCTTGTGTCTAAACAAGACCTGCTTTAAAAAAAATGGTACTCAGTAAATATTTGTTGAATAAATGCATTATGACAGAAATTATGTCTTCTACTTCTTGATTGTCCTTCTGTCTGATAGATATATTAGCTTCTTAAAAAAATACTTGCCTGGTGCCATGAAGTACATCCAGATACTCAGGAGGCTGAGGCAGGAGGATTCTTGAACCCAGGAGTTCAGAGCCCACTTGGGCAACATAGTGAGACCCATCTCTATTTTTAAAAAAATAAATATCTAACCTTTCATAGTTGTTCTCAAAGGAATTCCTTTAATTTTAATCCACCAAATAAAACTGGAAAATGCTATGTATGTAGGAAATTACAACCAGGTAAACTTAGTTAATGCCATTGATTTACTACTGGGTAAGAACAACACATTGTATAAATTGAGCCATTTTTCACTGGGGCTAGAATGTGGATTTGACTAAGATTGGATTACTAAGATGACTATATATAGCATCAGTGTGATTAAGAGCCTGGTTTTGGGAGTAGACAATTCTGCTTTGCCACTCACTCATCGTGTGTCTCTAGGTAGCTGCTCGACTTCTTTGAACCTCAACATTATTACCTCTAAGATCCATGTTGTAATGTCTTCCTTACAGGGATATGTAAGGCTTAGATGAGACAATGCTTATCAGGCAAGTAGCACCATATGTGGGATGTGTAAGTGTCCCATGTGTGGAATCAAGAGCTATTAGGGTATTTCCAAATTCTGCTTAGACTTTATCTCCATCTTTAGTAAAGTTTAAGTAGGTACAGTTTACCGTCATCTTTGCTGATCTAAGTCTTTTAAAAAATATAAGCATGGGAGCCTTTGCACTTTTTATTTAACTCCTGATTATCCAGGGGCAAAACCAGAAACTGTCTCTAGACCTACTCCCTCCCTGCCACCCACACAAACCTCTGCTCTTACAGCTATTAGTTTCATTTCTTTTTCCAGAACAATAGCTACTTTCCAAAGTAATGAAAACCCCGTAAAGATGGCCGAAAGGAACAGAAGGTTCAGAGGGCTAATCTGTGGATAACTGGCTCATACGCAGCAAATTATTGATCTTAATTGAGAGTTTCAAGGATGCAGGCCTCCATAGCAGATGCCAAGCTGAGCAATAGGAAAGAAATCACACAGTTTCCCTGGAGGTTGAGTTGTAGCCCAAAGCTATAAAATATAGCCCTTTGTGTGCTGAATGCTGAACCAGGACACATTAAGACAAGAAATGTTTATTTATAGGCATCAATAAAGTGAAAGCATAAGCCATATGAACAGAATTGGGCTGGTCAAGGACAGCTAATTCCTGCAAATACCTTGTTACTCATTGAATGTAAATGATCTACTTCTGCATTTTATCATGTTTACACAGTGATATTTTGTGGTGGCTGCTTCCAGGTTTATGTGTGTTTTTAATCTGGGAAAGTCCAGGGTTTATTCAACTCTTATGGTGAATGAAAGGTCATTGGTAAAAAATCAGGAACCAATCTAAACGGAAAAGATAGCAAGTTTGGTCAAATGTGTATTAACTTATTTCAATAGTTTCTTTAGAAATCTATCATCTTGACACAAGAAATGGCTTCTTACATGGCAAGTAAAAGATCAGAATTGTTTTGGCTATTCAAGGTCTCTCGTGGTTTTATATGAATTTAGGATTGTTTTTCCCATTTTTGTGAAAAATTTGATTGGAATTTTGATAGGGATTGCACTGAATCTGTAGATCACTTTGGGTAGTGTGGACATTTTTGCAATATTAATTCTTCCAATCCATGAACACAAAACATCTTTCCATTTGTGTTTTATTCCGTTTCTTTCATCAGTGTTTTAGAGTTTTCAGTCTATCACTTCCTTTGTTAAATTTGTCAATTAAGAATAGCAGATATTTTGATTAAATAAGCATCAACAACACCCCCAAATGGTGCCTTCTGCTCTCATTCGAGTCACAGAGGGTACTTTTGCATAGAGGTGCCAGGTGAAAGGGAGTAAAGTGAGAGAGAAACAAGCAGAACTCCAAACTGTAGGTACCATATTTTATTTAAATGATCTCTTGGCCAATGAAGTAGTTACTGTGCATTATCCACATTTTACAGATAAAGAACCAGAGAATCAACAAGCCTGACTTATTGACCTAAGACTAACACAGTAAGCCACAGGGTGGGCCACTAAACCTTGGTGTATTAGCCTAGTTGAATTCTGAGCTTCCCTCTAAGTAATAATATTTTTATGTTTCTTTAGAAGAAAAAATGTTGTGTGTGTAAGAGTGTGTGTTTTCTTTCTTTACTATTATAATTTTTTGAGATGGAGTTTCACTCTTGTTGCCCAGGCTGGAGTGCAGTGGCATGATCTCGGCTCACTGCAAACTCCGCCTCCTGGTTTCAAGCGATTCTCCTGCGTCAGCCTCCTTAGTGGCTGGGATTACAGGCATGCACCACCACACCCGTAAAAATTTTGTATTTTTAGTAGAGACGGGGTTTCTCCATGTTGGTTAGGCTGGTCTCGAACTCCCAACCTCAGGTGATCTGCCCACCTTGGCCTCCCAAAATGCTTGGATTACAGGCGTGAGCCACCATGCCTGGCTGTGTTTTCTTTATTTATTGTACAACTCAACACCTGTAATAGATGAGTTCTTTAGCATATAGTGGTTAACACATGGGCTTGAGTGCTAGGCCTGCCTACTGGTCATGTGACCTTTGACAAATATGTTTAACTTTTGGACACTAGTTTCCTTATCTGTAAGCAGGAATAATATTGGTAGCAGGATTGTTAAGCAGATAAAAGTAATTATAATAAGGTAAAGCTCAAAGCATAGTGCTTGGTATATGATAAATGCCTCCAAAATGTTGGCTCTTGTTTTTAAGTGCATTTGTCACTTAAGGCTTTGGGTAAGGTGCATATAAAGGATACAAAGATGAAAAAGACAAGATTATTCTTCTTGAGGAAACTGGCCAGAAAAGAGAGGGGCATAGAGGTTTTAGGTGTGACATAGCAGTTTTATTTAATATAGGAAGAGATATTTTGGGGGAGGAGGACTGGATTTTTGTATACCAAATAAATGTGTGTTTTACATTCATGAAAAGTAATCATTTGCTATGAAATTTCTACACTGTGAAAATTCACCCTACTGAATTCCAGGTCAATAATATTATTACACCTAACATTATGTTCAAGGACAGGGAGAAAAAGGTCTCTTCCCAAATGACAGAGTGGTTTAGGAAGTTGCAAAGGATACGGAGTGAATTTATTCAGAATATAATCTGTTTTTTCAATCAACATATCTAATGTAAATATTCCTGGCAAGGCATTAGCAATTTTTAAAAGGTTTTATTTATTCTTCTGCTGCCTTGATCTGTTCTCAACCACACCCCAGAGGGACAATGAATCCTCCTAGAGGAAAGAACAGTTTGCAGAAAAAAACTAAAAACATAACCAAAAAAAAAAAAAAAAAAAACCCAAGTATTCTACAATTCTCATAACTTGTGCTTTTGCATTTCTAGTGTTTTCCCCATTAGTTCTTCTTTTTTTTTTTTTAATTGGCATTTGATAGTGGTTTCCTGATAGCAAACTGAGTAGTGAAAACTAAATAAGTTGATTTGCCCAGAACCGTGAAACAAAATACACCAATTTTATTAATACAATTTGTAGGAAATTTCTTTTATAAACATATTTCATCTAGCTATTTCATCTGGGTATTAGATGGAATAGTCCATCTGAGTATTAGATTGTATAGACTCTTGTGAAAACATGTGTGTTTTGAAAATTCTACTCAACTAGGAATTGCTTATTGAACAACAAGACCTTTACTTCTCAGGCAAAATATTCCAGGGCAAAACTAAATATTAGGTAAAGATTAGTTTCCAGGACTCTTATCCTTCTTTTATATACCTTCACCAACTTCTCCCTCTACCTCTTGCCACTCCTATAATGCCCAATTTCCACAACTAACCACAAACAGGAGGTCAGTGTTTTTCACTGTCTTCGTTCTCTTAGTCCAAACTTGCTCTTCCAAATACATTTACAGATATGTTCATACTAAGGTGTGATGTTTGCCCTTTGAGGCTTATTTAGTACATGATAAGAAGCCTTAGGCAAATGCATGAAGTCTAACGTGTAATTTCAAACATGAACTGAACAAATAGAATATGTATTTACTGAGGAGAAGGGCTACAGGGGCATTTTTAGCTGTCCCCCAAATAAACTGGCTATTAATATGTGTTGCTGAAGCCAGGTACTGCCTCATACTTAAGTAGGTCTCATCTTTGTCCTAGCGTCATAGAGACCATACTAACAAGCACAAATATCACATTCACTTTCCAGGAGATGGAAGGGGAGATGGCCCGAAATGCCTTGTAAAGCAATGGTATTTATACAAGGGTCTTTGCTTTAGGTCTGATGGAGAACTTGGGAGTCAAGGTCAGTTGCTCTGAGAAAGATAGAGGGACTGAGTCACCATGCACCTGCTCCTTCACCCCAGCTCATGAAACAGACAAGTTACTCCCGCAGTCTTGGGGAGGAAGCATGGAGGGGCAGAGAGTGGGAGGAATGAATCCTCCTAAACTTATCCTCCTGGCAGAGTAAAATTCTTTCTCTCTATGACCAAGAGCAGGCAGGAATGATAACAAGCCCTTTCTGAAGGCCGCCTTTGTGCCAGGCTCCACACTGAGCTCCTCTGTGTGCTTCATGCATGTTACCCCGTGCATGTCTCACAACACCCGGGGAGGCAGTGTTTTTACCCCATGTGTTAAGATACGTCTTCTCCAGCAAGGCATTTGCAGGCATCACTCTGCTAGTCAGTGAATAACCAATGTCTAAAACCACTTCCACCTGGTCTTAGAGTGAATGATCTTTCCACCGCACTAACACTTTAAATATCGGACTTCAAGCTTCTGTAAACAAAGACGAAGGTTGTAGCTCTACCAGTATATTTCAGCAAAAGTTTCTTTCTTAAACTTCCATCCTAAAAATGCTCACGGTTACCACATTCTGCCTAGTTCATTTGGTACACCTGTAGAAGAATCCATTTTCAATTTTGGTGGAAAGTCTTATTTTTTTTTCTCCCTCATGGAGTCGAAAATGCCATCCTCACATTACTTACTGTTAACTGACTGAGGCCACTCTCAATCTTCTATACTTTTTCCTCAAACACACATATCTGTGAACTGATGCCAATAGGCCAGTGACATTTTGTAAAATCTAAGGCAGAGAAAGTTCACATCCAGTGCATTCTAGAGAAGGGGAAGTATAAGAAATCTAATGGAGGAGCCCTTCTTTAGTTGATAAGGAAGTGAAGAGATGCCAAACACTAGTGGCTGCATGGAGCTTTATGGAGCGGTTAACCTTGAGACTTACCTGTAGGTAAAGATAAAACTGCAACTTCTAGTTAACAGATTTATTGAGCTTTACAAATACTTTGGTTTCACTCATTGTGCTTTTATCTACTTCTGGACTTTATTACTGTTTTCTGTCCAGCTATAGTCTTTATATACACAGACTGCCAGAGATTAAACAGTGAAAAGAAGTCAAAAGGTTTCCTTTGTCGTCTTGCACGTCCTTAAGGTTTTAATAGAGAGGCACACCTTCCACTGATTAGAAATTCACAGAAGATACCACCCCCTCCCCCAAATGAATGACAAGCATTTTATGAATCACAATCCTCAGATAAGGGACAAGAAAACGTCACCACAGTGGCTCCCCAAGGTTTTGGTGAAAAATAACTTGCCCACATTTAGCAGTTCATTACACATACACAACATCCAAGTAAATACTTCATGTGATATAGCCAGTATATTTGTGGATAAATACATCACAGTTAAACATCATACAAAAGAGACTATTGTTTTGGATGTATGTGAATAAAGACACAGCCACATCCGTGTAGAAGATGAAGCAAAAATAAAAATAAAAAAGGAAATGCCAACATTTTTTCAGGCCCCATCTGTGCTGAGTGATTCTAATATTACAGAATCCTTCACAAAAGACAGGAAATGACAATCTTAAAGTAAAAATACATGAATATTGAAAGCAGAAAGGAGACACCAATGAATGGTGTGAGGAGGTGGCCTGTTCACACTTGCCCTAGCTATGAGGAAGTATTGCATAAAGTCATTCCTTCTTGCTCCGCTAGTGCTGACTGTCACAGGCGCAAGTTACCAATCCACATGAATGCTACGACTTCAGAAAAAACATTTCTGACTAGAAAATCAAGTTTCTCATTTACAGTTCTACCTACTCAGCAAGAGCGACAGGCAATTTTTTTTTTTTTTTTTTTTTTTACTGAAAGAAAACTATTTTCTGATTGCAGTGAATTCTGTATACCAGCTGCCATTCCAACTTTCAAAATTCTTTATCATATGTTTCTAAAATCTAACCCATAATCAAATAATCGAATGAAAGCCATTTAGAAATAGAGACTTATATGTGAGGTATGGTATCAATTCAGCACTTTCCTAATGTAAATTTGTCCTAAGGATTTTATTCTGAAAGATGTAAAAGTGTTAAAGTCAAATAAATGAAATGTGTTTTTTTCCTTTAATTGGGATAAGACTTTGTGGACTGAAATAATGAGATAGTAATCTGGTGTTAATCAGTGTGGTCACTGGCAGAGAGTTAGATCAGAAACATTCAGACAAAATAAAGGATTTTCATACTTAGTCATAAAGTGTACAGATAGGGAAATTCCAGTGAAAGGTTATAATTTGATAATTTGATAAGCCTCCCACTGATAATAATTTTGACATGTGACTATATTTTAAACGATCAATTATTTTATTATGCTCATTTAAGGAAACAATATGTTTGTGTGGGTGCCTCTAAAATATAATATAGTTTTCAAAAAATTTACTAGAACATTCACTTTTAGAAATAAAAATATCACTAACTCTGTATTGCCAAAATAATAAAGTCCAAATTCCATAATTTAGGTTTATTTTATTTTATTATTTTATTTTATTTTATTTTATTTTGAGACAGGGTCTTGCTTTGTGGTCCAGGCTGGAATGTAGTGCTGCGATCATAACTCACTGCAGCCTCGAACTCTTGGGCTCAAATGCTCTTTTCACCTTAGCCTCTCAAACAGCTGGGACTGCAGGCCGGCACCACCACACCCAGCTAATTTTCTTTTTAGTTTTTGTAGAGATGGGGGTCTCAACATGTTGCCCCGACTGGTCTTGAACTCCTGGGCTCAAGCAATCCTCCTGCCTTGGCCTCTCAAAGTGCTGGGATTACAGGCATGAGCCAGCACACCTGGCCAGAATTTAGCCTTTAGATCTCTGCAATCTAATTAGAAAGTATACTTCCAACTTTATTGTTTCTATTCTCCTTATTAAATCTTATCTATTATTTGGATCATTTATGTAGCTATCAAATATTTTTTGAGTGATTAATACATGTCAGGGTCTGTGGATTCGAAGATGAATAAGGCACAATTTCTACTTTCAAACAGCTCACAATCTAGCAAAGAAGATAACTACTTAGCGTCTTACAAGGGCAATATTTGTGGTGTGTTTAAGGGCCAAGAGGAAATGCTGATCACTTTTTGGCTAGATGGATAATGGATTCAGGGAAGATTTCACAGGGAAGGTAAAGATTAATTTAGAATTCACCAGGTAGACACACAGAAAAGGGTGTTCAAGGCAAGGGAACAGCACGTGCTGAGGCATAAGAGTTTGAGACAGGAACGTGGGTTTGTTCAAATACAGATGTTTGACCATTGCTGGAACACAGAGGACAGGGATTTGCCATCTTCCAAATGCTGGTCATCCATTCATTCTCTTTTCATGGCTTATTCTGCTGTTTCTCCAGATCAAAGTGGACACTGTTGGTTGCTTATGGGAACCTAATGTCTTTGACAGGACCTGGGACCAGGATTTCTTAACCTCAGCACTATTGACACTTTGGGCAGAGGAATTAGTTGTTGTGGGGGACTGTCTTGGGCATTGCAGGATGTTTAGAAGCAGTATGGGATTCTACTCACTTCATTAAATTAGTGTCTCCATTGAGAACTCTGATATTATACAACTTCAACCACCTGAGAAAGTAACTCCTACATGAAATTTCATAATTGTTTCCTTTAATCACAGGACTACTTCTAATTAAATACAGAAATACTTGTGAATAAAAATCATAGGGTTAATATTTGTGTGTGAGGAATTTATGCAGATACTTTATACACTTGTAATAACTAAGAGCACTTGGGCTGTTAGAAGCTAATCTTGTGAATTTAATTTAAAATACATAATTAAGCAATGATTTACATTTTTAACATTTTAGGTTGAAATCTTACAAAATATACCTGGAAAATTGGAACATTTAGGAGAATTTAAGAATCACCATATTTAAAATTTAATAGATTTATAAAATGATTTAATTACTGGGGCTGCTTGTTGTTAATTTGTTAAACTTCTTAAAAGAGAAAGCAAATAGATATTTACTAATTCAGTTTTTAATGTTGATGGGAATCTAATTGTTATGAACCCTTATAAACTAATACTGTATTTGCTAGATTTGTAAATATAATATTTGTAAGTTGAAGTAAAAGGTTAAGGAAGAACTAGGCTTTGGATGTTTTACTTCAGTAATTATGTATTTATCTTTTTTTCTTTTTTCTATTTTCTTGAGACAATCTTGCTCTGTTGCCCAGGCTGGAGTTCTGGGATTACAGGCATGAGCTTCCCAAAGTGCTGGGATTACAGGCATGAGTCACCATGTCTGGGCCTCTTATTATTATTGTTTTTTTCACTTTTTAAATAGATAGGTCTTGCTTTGTCACCCACGCTGGAGTGCAGTGGCACCATCATAGCTTACTGAAGCTTCAAACCCTTGGGCTCAAGTGATTCTCCCAGCTCAGTCTTCTGAGTAGCTGGGACTACAGTCACGTGCCACCACGCCCAGCTAATTTTAAATTTTTTTTGTGGAGACAGGGTCTTGCTATATTTCTCAGGCTGGTCTTGAACTCTTGGTCTTAGGCAGTTCTCTTGCCTCAGCCTCCCAAAGTGCTGGGGTTACAGGTGTGAGCCACCAAGCCTGGCCCTATATTTATCTTAAAAAGAAAACAAAAAACAAAAAACAAACAAACAACGCAACTTCCACAAAATCTTTTTGGATGAAGGACGTAATAAAACCTTAAGGACAAAACAAAACCCACACAGGACAAGGTACTTTTAATGGGAATCAAACTTGACACTACCAGTGATGGGACAAACTGGTATCATGTCTCTCCTGAGGCAATGCACTAAGGAAAGCACATCTTCCATGTCGTGTTCCTGTTACAAAATAAATGCTTAATCTGTATCTAAGCATGAGGATACAAACAAATCTAAATTGAAAGATACCTTCAAAGCAATTGGCCTGGATTTTTTAAAATTGTCATTATTATGAAAGTCCACCATTACACAAAAACCAAGAAACTAAAAGATAAACAGAGAGAACAGGAAAAAAGGGAGGGAGGCTAACGACTGTGATTCTTGTTTGGATCTAGATCCAAAAACAAAAAGTCTAGAGAGGACATTATTGAGACATTTTCACAACACTGATGCAAAAAATGTCATTGTTTTTAGATGACAGATATCAAACTATTCAGGGGAGAAGTCTAAAGATGTCCACAATTTGCACGTGAACAAAAAATGTGTATATACAGTGCACTGTGAATCTAGCTGCTGGGTATAGGGACGTTCACTGTCCTATTTTTGAACTTTTCTGTACGTGTTTCATTTTTCAAAATAAAAAATTGAAAACAAAAACCCCAACTCACATTGGACCCCACTTTTCACCCTCATGAAGCTCATGAGCTCAGAAATTGACCCCGATTTTCGGCACAGGGCAACTGGCCTGGTCTAAGGGTTTTCTAGCCAAGGACTGGCTCAGTAATGTGCTTATTTCTGAATTTGGATCAACAAAATTAGAAGAGAGGTTAGCTACGGGTTTTCGTCCTGTCTCCACTCCTGGGAGAGCTTTTGGGAGCGAGTCTGTCTCTTCCTTTTTCATGCTTGTACCCAAGTGTGAGACCTGATAATTTAGGAAGCTGCCAGAGGAAAATGGTTGACAAAATTCAGGGATGCAGAGTAGGAACCACTGGACCCATCAACCCTGAAGAGACTGTGCTACTGCTGGCCTTCTAATTATGGGAATCAATCAATTCCCTTGTTGTTTAAGCCAGTTGAAGTACTTGCAGCCAAACACATAATCTAATCTGATCCCTAAACTGAAGCTGCCTTCACACTCAAGTGCTACACCCTTCATGAAGCTGACCTAATATCTCCATTCCAAACTGTAAGTTTTTATGAGGAGTTGCTTTTGTCTGGCAAAATATTTTGGTGGGTCATGTAGAGAAGAAGGCAAGACTATGAGGTCAGGAAGATGGACAGTAGCCTCAGTAACCATGGACAGATGGATATATTAGGCAGGGCTCTCCAGAGATATTAAACCAATAGGGTATGTGTTTATACATACACTGAGAGATTATTTGCTCATGTGGCTGTGGAAGCTTGTCAAGTCCAAAATCGGATGCGGTAGGCTGACAGGCTGGAGACTAAGGGAAGAGTTGCAAGTTCAAGCCCAAGGGCAGTCTGCTGACAGAATTCCTTGTTGCCCAAGGGAGGTCACGCTGTTCTGATAAGGCCTTCACCTGATTGGATGAGGCCCACCCACATTATGGCGGGTCATCTGCTTTATTCGAAGTTCACCTATTTAAATGTTAATCTCATCCAAAAAACACCTTCACAGACACATCCAGAATAATGTCCAACCAAATATCTTGGCACTGTGGCCCAGCCAATTTGACACATAAAATTAACCATTTCAATAGAGGATCTGCTCAATGTGAGATGGAGTACACCTGGACTTGCCTTGGGAGCAGGTAGGCAGGAGGAGAGGAGAGAGACCACTCCACCGGAGGCTTTCAAAGTTTATTTTTTACATTGTGCCCTGTCACATGCATGCTAATGGACAATGAACTGAAACAAAAGCTCTTCTTCATCTTCTCTTCCTTCCTGCTTCATTCCATTCTATTTCATCCCATCTTATATATCTCATTCCATTCTTTTAATTTTTGAAAATGCTCACTTTCACTCACTACATGGATTTCATTGCCATTAATGGGTCACAAAACTGCAGTTTGCAAACTGAATATACAATTCACATGTGTGTTGGCACATGTGCAAATCAAAGAAGAGGCTGACAGCATGGACAACAGAGATAGCACACGTCACACCTTGAAATGATCCATAAACCAAGAGAATGAGGTGATTGTGATCATGCAAACACCTCTGCCTCTCTTTCTCCAGTGTTGCACACACTCTCAAAATTCACAGAAATCTTCCAGAGGGCATATTAGGGATCTGAATATCTACATACAATGTGTATTTCAGGGGACACAGGGGCTGACTGATTACCTGTGTTACAGAGCTATTCTCTCTACCCTTAAAATTCCATCACGCTTTAGCCAGTTCTGGTGGTGCTTATCCATTTATAGTTCATACTAGGGAAATTGTGCATATATCTATCTCCCTAATTGGATACAATAACTTACTTTGGGTGAGGGACTATGTCTTAGGTACAAAGCTTTGTGCCACACATCAATTAGATATTTTCACAGAGTAATAACTCAAACGTGTTTTCCTTATTTTATGCACATAATAATTGCTATCAGTAACCATAAGAACATAGATTTATGAGTGGTTGAATAGAATACATAGACTTTATGTAATTTCTTAACCATCTCCTCCGTGTTTTAGACATATCAAATATAATTTGAACGCTTAGTTGGATAATGCATAATATTGGTATATATAATACAAAAGAGTCAATATCAGTGTTCAAATGACTGGATTCATTTATGCTGAACAAATTTCAAAACAATAGCTCCAAATCAGCCAGGAAAGGTGAAGTAGGGTACACAGGCCCTAATTCAGCAACAGAATGCACTGGCCACACTGACACAAGCTTTCAGGGCCCTGGGGATGATCAATAATGTTTAACCCTCCAGGGCCACGTCTACCTCATGACCTGGCCATGGCCAAGTTTAAGAGGGCATAGTAGCCAGAGGCAGCGGCAAGGCCCCCCTTGAGACGCTGGAACCAACTTGAGTCTTTGGTACAGACTGAAAGCTCTGAGGGACTGGGGTATAACAGCACTCATGGCACAGGCCTTCTGTGCTTTGCAATCCTCTTCAAGATAACGGATTGCAATCTGTGCAATACAATACTTACTGCAGCTACAATAAGAGAAAAGGGGGCTATTCTGATGACTATATACCTATTTAAACAATTCTGGGGCTCTCCTGAGTAAATGTTTTTTAGCACATACTGCTGATGTCATCATGTCCTCATAAAACTGGATTTTTCTCTCTCATACACTACAAACACACAAGCACACTCTTAACGTGGTGAAACTATAAAAGAAAAAAGATCATGTAAAAGTTGTTCCTGTACAAGGAAAATGTAATTTATTTCAGAAATAGACAATCACTTAAGTGTATGAGCTGTGTAGGCGTTCATTGGTGAATTTAGACTAAACAGGAAGTGATGTAAATTATAGTTATTACACTGCTGGGAGAGAAATATATTAAATCCAGACAGCACACGAACAAAGCACAAGAAGCTCATTGTGTTGAAGGAAACCACGCACTTTGGTGGGAAGACAATGCACTATATACTATGAAAACCCTCCATGGCCACTGGGACCAAAATAATTTTTTAGGGAGCATGATTTTGTTCTAGCACTGAAATATTTTTTTCTTTTCTGATAAAGCCCCAACGTATTCTAAGCTGAAATACATCGCTGCTCCTGTACTTTTAACTATTTCATGTGTTTTTTTGGTAGACTTTAAACTGGGGAGAATAAGAAACAATGAAACCATTAGATTAGAAATCATGGCTATGGCAAAACAGCTAGAGTAAAGGTAAAACATGAGATAGTGATTATCTATCACCTGTGTAATTCCAGCCATCATTGAAGTATCCAAGAATCATCCTGGTAGAGGAAATATCAACAAATTACCCTGAGAGAAAAATAACATCATGTGATCTAGTCCATGAAATCTGTCTCATTGGTGTATGTGTATGACAAAGCCTCCTGGGGTGAGCTGAAAAATAAATGAAAAACAAAGCTGGAGAGCTGGTTTGGCTGCTTGTATAGCCTACAAAGAACAGTCAGAAAATCAGGCCAAAGATATATAAACTTAATGTCCAATTCACCATTTGGTTACAAAGTCATATCCAAAATGAAGTAAATGAATGGATTCATTTTAGCCTTGCAAGTATTACTACGTTTCAAAACAGAGTAGAACAAGATAGACTTTTTATTGGCCCTTGCCTTAACTGAATATTTCTAAAATGGCACAACTAAAATCTTTACAAGAAAATTAGTAAACATGTACTTAATGGCTTATGGCCTCACTTTTCAAAGAATCGTATAATCTTCTAGACAGTGATTTATTCTGTAAGGCTGGTGTCGAACTCACCAGGAGGTGAGGCTCTCACCGAGAGAGGAAATGACTCCCACAAGATCCTTTCCTAGTGCTCAAAGCAGGGCCAGCTTGGGGAGCGTCAACACAACCGTATGCTAAGCCTCCCAACTGATGGCAAAAGAGGAGGCTTCAGTGGGAATGGGGTGGGCCTGGCGGCCCCCATGGCTCCCTCCAGTTCCCCTGAATACAGTAGAACAACTTCACAGAACTCAGCGTTCATTTGGAAGTAGGTTCAAGTCAGTCATAAAGCGAACCAATATCAATTTTCGTCTCTGATTTGTATGAGTTATTAAACTACACTCTGGTCTGCTGAGTATGAAATGAAGGACAGTATTTCTGTTGGGTTTATTTATATTGGTACATATATAATCAAAGGTATTTGTTGAATGTTTTATGATAGTCATTGCTATTCTCTCTTCCACCTTAATCTCTGCTCCCCACCACCCATCCTTTCTCCATCTCTATAATACACTCATATCTTTTTAGTGACTAAGGACACTGATCCTGGAACCAGATTGACTGGGCAAGTCACCAACTCTCAGTGCCTCACTTTTTCATTGGTAAAATTTGGTTAATAATAATAGAACTCAGGATTTTTGCAATGAATAAAAGGGAACAAATAGAATGCTTAGAACATTGCCTTGCATCTGGGAAGTACTCAAATATTATTTTAAAAATTACTATCTATCATCTATCACCATTCTATGTAATTATTAGTAGTATTTAATACCATTCCCTTTGTAGAATGGAATTTTTCTAGTTCTCTGATTAAAAGACACTAGTAAGATACTTAAACAGATTTTCAAGTGGTTATTTGAGCAATTATTTAAAGATATTCTACTCATTAATGGTCTTATTTTCAAAAGCCTTTATAACCCAGTTTTCTTAAAAATCTACAGCAATCAGCTAACTGTAGCAGGTGTTAGATGAATCATTCTATACTTAAATGATACATAAAGTGGGAAGAAATTACAATCTCCAAGGATTCAATTCTGGACTCTGAAAGATGCATTTTTCATATCACTTTATATTTCTGGACTACTTTTTAATTTTATATTCATTAAAATATTAAGCTAGCAATCCCTACTTAGGTGCTGGGTGTTATGAAATAAAAACGTTGCTTTTTTAGAATAGACTCTATTTTGTTCTGTGTTTTAAATTACTATACACAAATGGTAAAACTTTTCATAACAAAGGTTTAATTAGAATGGTTAATAACTATGATTTCCAAAGCGTCTGAGTCAGTTAGGGAGTTTTGTTCCATACAAAATGCTTTATTTAACCTTCATGCCTTCATTCAGATAATTATACAAATGCATACAGTTAAAGGTTTAAACTCTATTTCAGTTCACAGCTCAATTCATAGGAAAGTTGAATACAGAAAAGCAATGCACCAACAGAATATGTCTGAGACACCATTAAAAAACAATAACACTTGTTCATTTAAATCTCTGAGAATAGACTGGAATAATCATCCTCTGAGAGAATCTCATTAGGAGGGTCTCCCTTTACATTATCATAGGGCAAAAAAAAATCACCATTTTACAGTAAAAGGAAAAAAGCTCTGAGTATATTTACAATACATACACTATACATAAATACAAGAACAACACTTACATAATATTAATAAACTTATAACAGGGGTTGCCTAAACACTACAGAGTATATAAATGCAGAGGAAACTATTGGGAAATTAGGTCTTTAGATAAACTGGAGAAATAAATTCATTTGCAATTAAAATTCTGAACAGAAAACCAAATAAAGATTTAAGAACTCAACACATTTGCTTGCCAGCATCATGAGGGGGCTTTATCCTTTAATGTGTAGGACCTCCTCTGGGCACTCTTAACTCTCTGGGGTCACAGACCCAACAGTCTTTTGTAAAATTACATCCACAAAGCAAATCAGATGCAGCCCATCTATTCGATTTGCTGTTCAGAGGCTTCAAGCCTAGAATAACTCTTTTGTAAACTAAAGGATGTTTTTGTTATTTTTACACGGAAAGATCTTGTGATCCAATTACCACGTATAATGAGTTAAACGTCAAGGAAAAAAAAAAGATGCCTGCTGGATTTGGCCAAAGATGATATTTTTCTTTATTCCCATGTATTTTTTTTCAAATATGACTGAGAGATTTATTCAAAAGAACATGACGTTAGAATTGACCCCCACACACCAAGAACAACGTCTAGACTACTACTAATTATAACTAAGTCATTTTAAGTGGCAGGTGGGTATCTTAAAGGTGGTCTGTTCTCATCATTTCACAACACAAAGTTCTGAGTACATTCTTCTATGGACAAACATGAATTTGCTGGTTTCTCTTTTTTTAAATGAGCATGTTATGATACACATAATTGCATTATGATGCAGGATGACATAATACATAAGACGATGTTTTCAAGCTGGTTTTATAAGTACTTATCTCACATCCACAGAGAGTTGGTTTGCCATGTGATGCAATGTGTCCCACAAAGACATGAACAAAACAATACAGTCACTATCCCACAGGGGGACAGTGATTTTTCAAAATGAAGTTTTAAACACAACAAATCGTGGACAGACACGTCGATAGGAAAGAGCCTTGAATATAGGCACCAGTGCCCCAGTTCAACAATATCCATCCAATGTAATAAAGTTTGAGGAAAAAAATATACACTATAGTCTGGATGTAATTACAAAATTCTGCCATGGGAAAACTAGAACACATTTTTTTTTTTTTTTTTTTTTTTGCCATATCTTTGGAGCATGAAATTAGCAGAAAGGGAAGATGTTGGCATGTCCCTAGAATATCTTACTTTTTGATTGCTTGGACACTTTTATCACTAGATTTGGATCCAAATTCTATCCTCCTATTGACCCTTACTTCTCAACAAAAATGAATCTCTGTGAAAGTCTTGGTGAACCTGCTTTGGAAGAAGACGCAATAATTCACACAAGGAGTCCATTCATTGGTTCTTGCCTTGCACAAAGGGTGGACTCTTGTCTTAAACACTTCAAATTTCTAGAGATGAAATCCAGAAAGAAAAAGTACTGAGGCGACTGTTTCCACTATTCATCTCTTTTCAATTCACTTCAAGCTGTGGTTTTTGTTGTGGAGAAATTATTGCTTGTGAAACCCAATTAACTGAGAAGAGCCCCAGTCTGCAGCAGGTTGTGCACATGGAACACTTGCTCTGAGCATGGAAGAGAATTTGTTTATACAACTTTTATCTCTTTCCCCAGCCAAGTAACAGGGAGAAAGATCATAATTCAGGAGATTCATTTTCAGAAACAGAAACACTATGAGAAATGACATTCTCTTAATGTTTTCTAAGTCCATTAGTACTTCCATGAATCAATACTGTCAGAGACCTTGTTCTACACAGAAAAGTGCGAGGAATTTCATTTCTCTGATGTTGGACAGCTTCTTACATAAAATTCAATTAAACTAACAACAATACTATAAACAAATTATTTATAAGACTATTTAAAACATTCCAACGCAGAGCTGTTAAGTGAGAACTCTGAAAAAGAATTATCCATTATCTCTCCTTTATCATAATCTGCATGTTTGATTGCCACCCCATTACCAACTGCAAGAGTGGGCTCTGATATTAATAACTAGTTGCATGGGGGTGAAAATTTCAAATGCATCTGAAGCAGATTCTAGAATGTCTATATTGGTGGAAAGGCATACAAAGAGTTGAGGAACTGAGAAAGTGTACTCAGGCTAAAATGCTACTAAGTATTTGAATGATTTTGGAGCTCCAGGCCAGACATTTATGAGAAAAATGACAAGTTCAGGGAGACAACTGGTTGCTATTGTTTGTTTGTAATGATCCTTCATGCATGACTTTCCAGGAGAGGCCTGATTTCAAATATTCAGTACCATTGTTAAGTCATGTGTTGTATCATGTCCCGATATTTCACTTGAAAAATATGATGACTACTCATGCATGTTGTCCGTAATAAAATTACTGAGAGTCAGGAATCTGGGAAGGTGGTTTCGGGAAACCCACGCGCAGTGTGGTGGAGTGGAAAAGACACAGGCAGACCTCCAGGTCACAGACAGACGGTTTCACTTTCCTACTCTGCCATTTACTATTTCTCCATCCACAAACAACTAAGCCACACTTCCCATGCCTTCGTTTCCCATGCATAAAGTGTAGAAATGTTGTACAGGTTGGAGATAACGTATCTAAAAATTGCCTAGCCTATCGCTTGGCACATAGTGTTTAATAAAGAATAGCTATTATTTTCATCGTTTGCTGAATGTGTAACCTTTCACGGTACTTCAGTTTTTTTCAGACAACACATGGAAAGAAGCCCAGTCAGAAGACTTGACTTCAGTGAGATTAAGGAACCCGGCAGCTTTCCTTTGACACTCAATTGGTTATTTTACCCCCTCATCCTGGTACATTTCCTTCTCCCTCTTCTTTCTAACATTGGGAGGAGAAAACAGTGGATGTTTTTTGAGGCCTGTGGTCTGAGTTCATCGTGGAAGTCTAAAGCCTGAATGTTTAATCACAGTCCTACTTTTAAAATTGCCCTTACCCGATGTGTGACTCTCCATGAGTATAATTTTACTGATAGCCTCAGTAGCTTGTTTGGGTGAATTTGTGCTCTGAGATGGCAGGGTTGGAGAATTTCCAGGGTTCATGGTCTATTCACATGAGTCTCATTGCATATTTCTATCCATGACTCCACTTTTAGCAGTACAGTAATTACAGGAAAGAAACCTGTGAGCTTCTGAATGTATATCTGGTAATTTTTAGGACTAACTTCAAAATTGGTTAAAGGCTAGGCTTACTAAGTGTCAGTAGTACTTCAACAGACTTTTTGGTGAGAAATGATTCTGCCAATATTCCTTCCAAAATGATTCTTAGATGATAATAGAAAATATTAGGGGAAAGGGGAATGAAGAAATGTAAAGATGAATTTGTGCGTTTGGTATGACTGGATAAAATGAACAAGCAAACAAATATCCTTCAGTCTTTTGCTCTAAATAAATTGGTGTTTTTAACTGAGCAAAACTTTTTGAACCATACATACTGTTTCATAAGTTTGGGGCAAATGACAGTCAACTTTTTATCCAGAAATTTTAACTACCATATGCAATAGTGTTCATTGAAGATAAATTTAATGTTCAGATTTGTGTTCTTATATTCTGCAAGTTAGAAAGATCAAATTAAGAAATGTTAATGTAAACAAGATTAAGTATATTTGAAAGATATAAATGCTTTTTTTGTGGGCATGTGAACAGATTTGATTTACTATGTGCATGTATTTACTCTCTCTGTGTGTGTGTATGTGTGTGTGCATTCACATGTGCAGGAAAAAACCCAGTCTTATTAAGAATTATTGCTGTGTAAAAGTATAGGAATATCTCATTGGTCATAATGTTTACTGACAGGCACTTTCAGCATTTAATTTATTTCTGAAAATGGGCATTAGCTTATTTCTATTGCGAGTATAGATTCATTTAACCTGTGGCCATATCCATAGCACTTAATCTTGTCAACATGTAGTTATACCTAAAAGCAGTCTCCCTGGAATAAAACAAGAATAAACACCTGTATGATTGTTTCATCAAGAACCACTCTATTGAGGAGGGAGATAACTTAGAAAAGAGAACAACTGTGAGATGCTCCTCTTTAGTACAAGCAAAATCCTGTGCAGCTGTTTTGTCCTTTTCAGGAAAAGACATTACTAGTTTGGAATCGGTTGTCTGCAACTTAAAATGACTTCATTATATTTTAAACCATCCTGGCTAAACCATGACAAGTGGCCACTCTATTTTGAACAGAACACGAAGAACATGCTCTGACAAAGTTGGACAGAGTTCCCACGGCAATATTGCTCACTGTGTGTAAGATATACAAGGCATATCTGAACAAGATTTTTCTTTTTATTGTGATGAAAACTAGAAGCTCTTTTTCCCAACATACTTCATCAAACTATTTACAACCTCTGTAAAATTTGTGAGTTTGAAAATACTTTTTCCACTATCACATAGGTTACGAATACAGTAAAATATCTTCACTCTATTTTTTAAAGATGCAGTATCCTTCTATTTCATTTTCTTATGAAAATCTGGATTTCTATTGCAATTGCTCAGTAATTAGCATATTTAAAGTATCAATGGACATGGGTTACTAAACAGACATTACTCTATAATGAAACTGTGAAAATATAGCAATTTTTATGTACATTTCTTAACTATAAAATGCAGGCAGAGTCATATATAGTATTATAAGCCGGTTTCCTAATAAGGTAAGTAACTCACATTTCTAGACAGCATGGATTATTACAAATTCTTTTTAAAAAAAGTTCTTTGTTGATATTTGTTAGCCCACTGGCTGCTGCATATACAGTTGTGTACACACATGTGCATGTGTTGGCGCTGTCTGTACAGCTTAAGTGGAAGGCAGTGTGGGGATGAGTAGAAATGTCATACGGAAGACATGACTTACCAAACCCCTTTCTAAACTAAAGCCAAAACAAACTGAAGAGACTTTTTTAATGGGATGCACTACCTCAGAAAAACTAAAGGGAGAGATTTGGCCAGTGATGTTTTCTACTAGAATACATTTACCTGCTAAGTTTACAGGCAACACTGAAGAGCAAAATCTGAGACTGGATTATGAACTATGAATATTAAGGCTTTCTGGGCCTATTATGATTCCTAAGAGTTACCTCACATTCAGTCCCTTATACGCAGACTGTAACATGGATGCTGGTATTCTTAACACTGCTTAATTTCTGTCAATCCTCACTATAAATGTTAAGACACCGTTAGAACAACATCATGGCTACATTTCTAAGCAGTCATAACAACATAACAAAGGCGTATTAATACATTTGAAGGCCTCACCTCACCAGATTGATTCAGTTGCAGCTTTGGTAAGTATAATAAATCAAGTACAGAATAAGGAATACTGCATCTTTATCCATATAAATGTTATCATTCTAATGAACTGATTTCAAAGTGCAGAATTATGTTTAAAACACAAATGGCAATTTAAAGTTAAAAAGAATTGTAAAAAATGAACGCAATCTTTGCATAAACTATTCCAAATTTGAACCATAATGAAAATGGCCTCTTTAATCACCTGGAACTGGCATTTGTAAACACTGTAGCATTTTGTAAGTTCTTCTCCTGACAATCATCTTCCTTTTGCCCACTTAAGCTTTCAAGTGAATGAAAAGTGCTCATTTTTTTAAAAAGTGTGGTTTATGTTGCTGTTACTCAACTGCTTTTGAAAACAAATGTCCTATAGTGTTTTGGAGAAATGATGCCAGGCAGAAGTATAATCTTTATGGTAAAGTCATTAGAAATCTCAGTCTAACTGCCTTAATAGAACTTAAGACAAGTTATCAAGCAGGCTTCTCAGAGTCCACACACAATTGACAGAATGAGGGCAGAGGTGGATGCAGAAGCATGAATCTTTTTCCAAACAACTTAAGATCAGAGCAGGAAAAGGGATTCTTAAAACCTCAAAGGCTGAACGTCATAACTTTTCAAATACTGTAACTCCCTTGAAATCAATCCCTATACTGCAAACAGAAAATCAGGTCTACTGCAGCTGCTTAAGCTGTTAACGGCTCTATGTGTATAAGTTCCCAACCGTGCACATATCCCCAGCTGCAAACTGAACAGCTTCAAATTTAAAATCAAAGAATGCTTCTAGTTATGGAACAACTGATAAGTCCTTTAGGATTCTACTGCTTTTCTGTTGCTCACGATGCACTGTGCTTTTTGAAAGAGGCTAGAAATGGACATGAGATGAAATGGAGGCTTTTCTATGACTGAAGACATTCCATTTCTTTCTGTCCCAAACCACTTTTTCCTTTCCATGGGGAAATACTTTTAGAGAATTTGCCATATCTCAAGACAAGCCCCAAAGAAGTTTTAGTTCCTGAGGCTAGACCAGGGACTCATCCACTTAATTGTGCTTAGATCCCTTCTTAGAAGTACTGATATGTCAAAAGGTGAAAATGATGGAATGCTGACAGGTTTTATCAGTTAACTTACCATCTCAGTCTGGTTTCCACTTTCAGAGGATAAGGAAAAATGTTCCCTTCCCCAAATCCATCCTATGTTATTAGAAAAGTGCAACTCATTTAGTTCTGTGCTAAATTTAAACCAAGCTGTCACTCAGGAAGCTTACCCTGCCTGTCAGTTTTATGAATTCTAAAAACCAAGTCTACCTGTAATACTCTCAAGACATCTTTCAGCAGAGAAAAGAACTGGCTTTTTTTATGAGAGCAAGCAGGACTAAATGCAAATCTACACTTCCCTTGAGGGATGCACCGACTACTTGCCAACTAGGTGCTGGTACTAGTGCCAGGGGATTCATGGCTGTGTTTATCCCTCTCTGTGTTCTCTGTCACTGACTAGTAACCAGCGCTGGGATGCATCAAGAGACCTTTTTCTATTCTGAATGGTCACAGGCAATGTGAAGTAGGAGTTGCATATAGTACAAAAAAAACTTTCCAGGTGGTAAAAAACCCACTGGTTGATGAGTAGTAGATTGTGTAGCTCAAGATGCTATTTATCACTAGAACTGCAGCCCTTGTTGGAGGGAAATTGCCTGATGAATTTTTGAGACCTGGCAGACAATATAGAGCACATATTTGTGAAGCCATAATTTGACCTGAAAATCATTACACTGTTGCTTAATGTTTTAAAAAATTCCTTTGAATACCATCCAACACAAATTGTCCTTGTTTCAATGTTCATAGTTCTCGCTTCATCAGAATAAGATTATCTGAATTAGAAGATGATCCTAAAAAGGATAATTCTGTAACCGGAAATTATTTCAGAATGTCCAGACATTTAAAAATGAGCTAGTAATATTGTGAGGTTAATATGTGCAATTCCCAAAATCAAGTGTTTGTAATTAAAATATATTGCAAAGGTCTTTGTTGGAGACCTTTTATATCTAAGCTATAAAAAATTCTAGCAACAACAACAATAACAACAACAAAAATCTCACCAAGCCCCTCAGCCACAGAAAGCTGGAAAAAAGCCCAGCTTGTAGTGGGGACACAATATGGTAATTTTTCTGAAAGAATGCTTGTTGGTGATGTATTGCTTGTTTACTGTGTATTTTGCTAGTTGCAAAAAGGTTCATAATTTTAGGGGCTGATGGAACTAACACCTTCCTCTCATCCTCCGCACAGGATGAGTGGGTTCAATATCCCTGCAGATGCCAATGCAGGACACCTGGGTCCTGATACAGTTTAGAAAATGAAATCTGTATAGAAGAACCTATTGGAGAGTCACTTATCCTTGGCTCTCCAAGAGAGGAAACTAGCACCATGTCGGGCTTTCTATGGGAAGCATTCTCTGTCCACTGATTCAGTTCCAAGGAGAACTGACCCATTAACCGAAGAGTTAATTCCCGGCTATGCCTCCCTTGCCTTTCTAGTCACCAAATAACTGTTTTCAAACAAGAAAAGGGGAGCATAATCTTTAATTGTGGTACTCAACCAAGCTGGACAACAAACAGCAGAAAGATTACCTCAGTGCTGTAAATGGAACCAAGACATCTAAAATGCTGGGGTGTTTTTTACAATCCCTTTAGTAAGTATGAAAATTGGTAACGTGAGTCCTCAGTGAAGTTATTGTAGGAAAGTCCTTTTATTCATTATTGCTTTTCTCCTCAAGAGGCGCATTATTTCCATCTCTGCTTTGTCTGATTTTTCATGTTCACTGACTTTGCCTGGGCAGCCCCACCTCTTACCTTGGTGCCAGTGTGTCTAAGGAAGTTTTTTTCCCCCTGGTTCCTTGTAATCCAATACTAGGGGCAGGAAGAGATGATGCCTAGGTGACAGAACACTGCAATTTGAAGTGGGGCAGTAGTTTTTTAGACAGGCTCTTCCTATTCAACTACAGAACACCTCTGTGCCAGTCCATGCCAGGGCAGAGACCGGGACGAGACTTCAACTGCCCCTCTGCTCGAACAGATGAACAAAACAGAATCAAAACAAAACAAAAACAATCAACGACAAACAAATGAAAGATTCAATGTTGGTTTTCTTCAGGGCATGGCAGAATGACAAGTTGCGAGTGATATCTAGTGGCCGCCATCGCGATTGCAAAGGGCTGCCTGAGTGCCCTTTCTTTGCAGGTAATGGGACCTCTCCATCTGCTTCTTCGTTTCTACTTTCATGCTGCTTGCTGGTAACAGATTGGATGTGTGTTCTAGCTTACTCAGATCGTAACTAAAATTTCTGTAAAAAGGGGTTAAGGGGTGGGATGACGGGAGATTCATCCAAATTTAAAAGGTCTTGCTCTAGCCATCAATTTGTGGTAGGTGACCTTTAAGGTATCAATAACAAAATGTCTGACAGCTCAGAAAATGTACAAGCTACAAACATCTTTAAATGGCAGAGGACACAGCACGGAAAACAATGCCTGTCTCTTCAACATTTATGTCACTGAGCTCCCAGGCCCGCGTAAAGACGGTTCTCGTGTAGTCAGGATGGGGGTTACCTTCAGACCAAAAGAAGGGTGCCTTCTTTTTCCTCCTCTGGTTTCAGACATCGTGGGATGGTGATGCCCTTTTGTGTTAACACTGTGAAGGGGATTCAGCCCTGCTGAATTGGGTGCCGCTAAGAGATCCAGCTCTTACGCTCAGCTGGACAGGTAGCATTCCTCACACCAGCATATGCCTCCGGCGGTGCAGGGCCAAATGATCTGACCGGGAAAAGCTGCGATCACAGTCCGCGCACTTGAATGGCTTCACTCCCGTGTGTTTGCGGTAATGCCTCGTCAGTTCATCCGAACGAGCGAACTTCCAGGTGCAGCCTTCCCAGGTACACTTGTAGGGTTTCTCTCCTGGAAGAAACAAAGGAACACAAGCTTTGGTGCTCCATCCATCCCTTTACCATAATAACCAGGCCGGTACTCGATTTTGGCAAACTTGTGTTCTCAATGAATTTTTCAGTTGGTAAATCTTTGTCGGGAAACCTTACCATCCCACCAGCGGGCTGGGTCAGACAGGTGAGGGTTTCAACCTCGTCTTGCCTGCTGTGACACCTGGCAAGCTAGTTAACACTGGTGTCCTCCTTTATGACTTTGCCATCAACATATCAAAAGGCATGGATTAACTGCCACTGGATATATCACCACTAGTAGACTAAAAAGAAATCATTAAAGCTTTACCCAGTTTGATTTAATTTTAAGGCTGAAAGTCACAAAGAATTCTTATGGTCAATCAGTTATGCTTTGTTTCAACATCCCCCCACCACTCTTCCCTCCAACAACTGTATATCACTTAGATGGCTTAAGGCAATTTTAAAACACAATGTCCAAGAATGTACACAAAATTTTACTGAACAATAATGTACTCTACTACCCCCAGATATCAGGTATTAAGCACATATTGCTCATAGACACCTACTTTTTGCTTGTTCTTTGGGGGAAAATCCTAGATGCCTTAATAGAGTAAAGTTTAAATACATTTTTCAGGACTTAAGAATCAGGGTAAGCCCTGAGAAATCATCACGTTGGTCCTAGAGCTAAAATTCACAGAGAAAAGCTGTCTGAAGAAGTATGTAATTTGACCGGGTCCCTCAGTCAACTTGTAAGGACAGTAAAATATGCAAAGGCTGTGCTGGGAAAAGATACACTAGCCATTGTCCAAATGAGCTCCCAGTGGGAGTGGGACAATAGTTGACCCAGGTGTGCTGTTTTCCTGGCTCTCATTCAGAATGGGAGGCCTGTCCTCATGCGACCCCACAAACACTGATCTCTTCTGCCCCTTACACCCAACTGTCTACAATGTGCTTCTTGGCCACACGTGGCCTCTGGTGAAAAGAGTCTAAAATAGGGAAGGGAGCTATCTGCTGTTCCCCATGCATGAAGCTACAAAGTGAGTATTGTTGACACCACTTTACAGATGAGAAAACTGAGGTTTAAGGTAGTAACGTTACTCAAAGTCAGTAAAAAGATTGCATGGCTCTCAATCCAGCGCTTTTCACTATTTTACAGTGGAATGGATAATTCTTACCCCATCTAAATGTTGTCACATCCTCAGACAGAGTTAGTGTCACTTTCTTAGGTGACACTAGGTACTCTGAAATTATTCACTTCCTATTTCTATGACATCACCTATCACAATATACCATAAAGATTTCATTTAGGTGCCCTTCTCTACCAGTTTCCGAATACTTGGAGATCTGGGACTACTCTGCCTCCACTATTTCACTATTGCGGGAGCCTAGAATAGCTGCCAAGCAAGTACTTGAATGTGTTAATAAAACTGCAACATACACACACAAATACACACACATAGGAACATATATGGGAAACTATAGGACCTTGTAAATGAGATGTGCAGGTAATGCCTACGTGGGAAAACTAGACCAAACTGGACCCAACATTTTTCATTCAACTGTTAAATCAATGCTGTCTATGTGGATTCTTACAGGATCAAGCAGCCCTTTCAGAAGAGAGTGAATAGTTCAGGCCTGTTAAATCTAGAAATACTGATGCACTAATTGTGGCCCCAGGTTGCTCTAGGTTTTTCTGAAAGGGCTCCTTTTAAGAAAAAGCCTACTGCCTGGATTGACACCAAACCTCAACTTCTGATTCACTGTGGTTGTCCCATGGAGACAAAACTGTATTTGCATATGTGTACCGACCAAAGTTTGACAGAAATTAAACAAAAATTGGCAAAACTCCTAACTTAAAAAGATTGGGCGCGGTGGCTCAAGCCTGTAATCCCAGCACTTTGGGAGGCCGAGACGGGCGGATCACGAGGTCAGGAGATCGAGACCATCCTGGCTAACATGGTGAAACCCCGTCTCTACTAAAAAATACAAAAAAAACTAGCCGGGCGCGGTGGCGGGCGCCTGTAGTCCCAGCTACTCGGGAGGCTGAGGCAGGAGAATGGCGTAAACCCGGGAGGCGGAGCTTGCAGTGAGCTGAGATCCGGCCACTGCACTCCGGAAGCCTGGGAGACAGAGCGAAACTCCGCCTCAAAAAAAAAAAAAAAAAAAAAAAAAAAAAAAAAAAAAAAAGATTGGAGGTCTACTATATAGTATGTATTATTACCTACATGCTTTTATGTGTTACATGTCATGTCTACATGTTTTTGAAATTTATACTATGAGCATGGATTCTAATAAGCTGACCTAGATATAATTCATCTTTTCAAAAATACATCCATCTTTGGTACACTGAGCTGAGCTAGTTCTATGTTGGTCACTGACAGCCATTTCTTAGCTATTTCCTGTGTTGCTATGGAACCAGCTAGAGAGAGTGGAAGGCCTAGAAAGAAAACAATAAAATTTCATCTTCACTGGAGATGAGCATTGCTCAGTTGTGTAGTAGGAGGATGTGTTTCTCTCTGGGTCAGGAAGTGGCACATGGGATTAGATAAACTGGCTGGGCGTGGTTGTTTACGGCAGTAATCCCAGCACTTTGGGAGGCCGAGGTGGGAGAATCACTTCAGGCCAGGAGTTCAAGATCAGCCTGGGCAACAAAGTGACATCCTGTCTCTACAGAAATTTATTTATTTTTTTAATAAGCCAGGTTCAGTGGCATGTACCTGTAGTTCCAGCTACTGGGGAGGCTGAGGCAGAAGAATTGCTTGAGTCCAGGCCACAGTGAGCTATGACTCTGTTACTGCCCTCCAGTCTGGGTGGCAGAGTACAACCCCGAAAGAAAGAAAGAAAGAAAGAGAGGGAAGACAGAAAAGAGAGAGGAAAGCGGAAGGGGAAGGAGGAGGGGAGGGGGAAAGAAAAGAAAAGATAAGCTGCTGGATCCTGCCCTGGACATTCCAGATAGTGGAGGAAGGGGCTCTGTAACAGGGGTGCACCTGGGGAGGGGCGGTAGACAAGAATTTTCAGGTTTATCTTAACAAGGATGTGAGAGGCTGGTACCAAGGTAGAGACGATTTATACCTCAGGTACTGTCTAGCTTTTTTTGTACTTCCAATTTAGTCACTTAAAATTCTCCAGTTTTTTCCTTAAAATGATACCATACTTTTATTTTCATGTTGGCTATTTAATAATGGTAGTTATGCCCTTTCCACTTGAAAATCTAGAGCAGGGGTTAGTAAGCTGTGGTCTGCACTTTTACAATTTTAAAGATTGAAAAAACAATTGGAATATTTTATGCATAAAAATTATATACAATTTAAATTTTAGTGTCCATAAATAAGTTTTTATCAGAGCACAGCCACATTTATTTATTTACACATCATTCTGGCTGTTTTCTAGAGATGGAAGAGTTGAGTAGTTGTAACATATAATGTACGGTCTTCAATGCCTAAGACCTTTACTATCCAGTCCTCTATGGAAAGGGTTTGCCAACCCCTGATTATAAGAGATGGCCATCTCTGCTTTTGGTAAGCTTCATGAATATGTTAGCTTGTTGAACTGGGGTTATATATTACACACTGGGAGTTTGAAATGGGTAGGTGAGGGAATGTTTTAGTTACAGTTCAATCACTTAATCTCAAATTAGGATCCCTGATTCAAATTCTAACAGTCCTCTCAGTAATAAACACACATGATATTTCAAAAACTTCAAATTGATTTCTGGGCAACAGGAAATGAGTGACCCTGTTAAAAGACTCGCCCACTGAGGACAGTGGCTCAGGCCTATAATCCCAGCTACTTGGGAAGCTGAGGCAGGAAGATCCCACTTGAGGCCAGGAGTTCGAGACCATCCTAGGCAATACAGTGAGACCCCTGTCCCTGCAATCTCTAAAAAGAATAAAAATAAAAAAACGTAGCCAGGTGCAGTGGCTCATACCTGCAGCCCCAGCGATTTGGGAAGCTGAGGTGAAAGACTGCTTGAGACCAAGACTTCCAGTCTACAGATGAGCTATGATCATGCAACTGCACTCCAGCCTGTGTGACCGAGCAAGACCCCGCCTCCAAATTATAAAAATAAATAATTTTAAAAAATGAAAATTACAAAAAAAATTGAAAAAGGCTCACTCAACTCAATCAGACCTAAAAATACCCTCAGAATCTTCTGCTCATAAATAAAGTACAATAACCTCACCTATGAAGGTGAAAGTCACATGGCCTGAAGTTCAGGAGTGCCTCTCTATACTTCACCTGGTAACCAAAAGTAAGGTTTCTACATAATGATGGCGCCCCGCCTCATCTCCAGCTCCTTTAAATACAGTTGTGTTAAAATAGCCACTGGGAACACGAATGAGTTACCCTCCTATTGAGTCTGGGAAGTGGAGTTACAACATGAGAAGGATCAGAAAGTAGAAGCTGAGATGTTTGGAATTGTTTCTAAGGTGGCTATTTTAAAGGCAGAAGCAGCAGGGAAAATAGCACCTGGTAGAGCAAGGGTTTGTCTGAGCCCACAAATGTAGAGTGGGGAAACTGTGCAAGTGAAGTATGATCAAGTGTACTAAACAATCATGAAAAGCAACGGAAGAGGCCTCAGAAATACAAGAGGCAGATACTTCCCTACTCCATGAATAAAATCAATAAAAATGATATATAAATTATAAGCTAGGCCAGATGCAGTGTTTCATGGCAGTAAACCCAGCACTTAGGGAGGCTGAGGTGAGAGGATCGATTGCTTGAGGCCAGGAGTTCAAGACCAGTCTGGGAAATATAACAAAACCTTATCTCTATCAAATAAATAAATCAGCTGGGTGTAGTGGCACACATCTCTAGTCCCAAATACTTGGGAGGCTGAGGCACGAGAATCCCTTGAACCCAGGAGGCGGAGATTGCAGTGAGCTGAAATCGTGCTACTGCACTCTAGCCTGGGTGACAGAGCAAGATTCTGTCTCAAAAAAAATAAAAATAAAAATAAAAAAATTAAAAAAAAATAAATAATATAAATTAAAAAGAAAAAATAATAAAAAAATAAAAATTTATAAGCTACTTGGGGCTAAGTAACTAATGAAGACATATAATAAGGAATGCAAACCTTCCCTATGGGGGGAGGGGGAAGAAAGTATACCAGAAAACAGCAAATTTAATTATCTAAGTGATAAAATTATCCTTATAAAAACATGTACTTTTATGATCCCCCCACAAATGTTATGCATAATATTCTTTGCTCCCATTGCCCCATTAATGAAACTGGAATTTAAGCATTCTCTCACCATGCTTGAAAAAAAAAGAAAACAAGATCTTCAACTCTCTCCTCAAAATTAGAGGCTGATATATGGGGGTAGGGGAAGAGAAGATGGCTACTGTGCCCAGCCAGAGAGCTCAAGAGAGACCTATGTTTTCATTATACGCACCCAGTGCCTAGTATTTCATTAAAAAAAAAAAAAAAAAAGGAAAGAAAGTCTGTAAGTGCTCTCCTTAGACTAGTCAAATTTTAGAAATGGATACCAAAAATTTGAGTAGCTACTGAATTGTGTTTTAACGGCACACTGTATCTTATGCTTGTGCTTTGAAGCAATTTAAAGCGCACAATCTTATAAACACATTAAGAAAGCAGAAACTAACTTCATGATGAGAGTAAAAAACTAATTAGAATGATAATTAAGTCTGTAAGATATCCAGTAGTATGTGTAAATGAGCCCTGAAAGGATATAATAAAGAACAGAATTGTCCTTTTTGTCTTCTTTCCTTTAAAAACTTGTTAGAAAATAGAAAGCTGAATTTAATTTTAAAAAAGTCAGCAGCAGGGACAGAATGGTGAATTTTCCATGAAAATGTTCCTATGGAAAGAGTTGGCTGGGACAATAAATGGAATCAGACCCCTACCAGGGCCTGGGCTGCTGCTGCACCCAGGCGACTCTGCATCAGGTTGACAATGGTGATCAGAAACTTGATTTCTATTAATTTCTTTAGAAATAATGCATTTCCCTTAAATTCATTTAAATTAGAATTCCTCCAATTACGTGAATTCTGCAACACATATAAGAGGAATGTGCTAATGTGTTATTCAAAACTGTTTTCTCTGGAAATAAGCTAAAAATAAAAATAGCCTACCTACCTTCTTTGCTCCTTTTGTCCAACTCACGAGTACACAGTTAATCCCTTTTGACAAGAGTCTTTAAAAATGTGTTTAATATTTTTCTGAATAATCTAAAGTTTTGACTTCACTTTGATTTGATCATCTTTGATTTTGGTTTCTTGTATTCAATCTATGAAATAGCAAACTTACAGAAAAAGGTATTGTGCATTTATTTGCCAATAAATCTTAATAATTTTTTCTTAAGTTGAGACATTACATTTTTGATGTAAAGAGAAAAATCAAAGAACACTAGTTGGGTAGCAGGTGTCTAGCTGGGTGATCCCATGCCAGTGCTTGGTGTATAGTTCATTAACTTCTAGGTCTTCAATTCTGAAGGGATGGTCTCTATGTCCCATGATAAATCCTTAGGCTGTTTCCAGCTTTTGTATTTTTTAAAAAAGAATATGACCATTTTCAGCACAATCTGTGCTTCTCCAGTTCTGTGAAAAACCTGGACTAAACTAGAAAAATTTCTGAAAAAGAAACAAGTTAACCAACACTAATAAGAAGCGCATCTATTTTTTAAAGTGAAATAGTCCTCTAAATGTTAAAAAAACACAATATACCAAAAAAAAAAAAAAAAAAAAAGGGTGAGGGAGGTGTGGTTGTTATTGTTCATCCTAAAAACTCTTTAACTCCAGTGCGGAGTTCATGTTAAATACAACTACGTATGCATATGCAGCATATAAAAATGTAGGTATTATATAAATAGAATAAGTGTTCTGGGAAAATAAAAACTCACATCAGGTTTTTTTTTTTTTCCTTGAAATAACTAACTGATTTGTTATGAAAACGACTGTCTCTTTCAATTTTGGTTAAAGAAAAGGATTAAGAGTCACTAAGTGCATTTCCATGACATTTACCCAGCAGAAGGCAGAATAAAGTCTAAAGAAAACACCAGGTATTGAATGAATTCCCAAAACCCACCAAACAAAAATAACTTTTTCAGGTACCTCCCATTTCGCCATCTGAAATGCTGAAAGGTAAATGTGTACTGAGACAAAAGACAGGTGCCCTTTCATATTAAAATGACATGTGAGCAACGCACATAAGAGGAATGTGCAGTTCGAAAAAGCCTGTGTTAAACAAAACACCCATGTTCTCATCAGCCTCTCTATTATTTTCTCAAGCAACTGAAAAGGAACACCTTTTGCAACAGGAAGCACAGGCATTTTCTTAGGTTCAGAAGTGCATTTCTGAAACGTGTCCCTGTTTAACTTTTATAAAGTTACGGGGCCCCAGACACTGACAAATGAGCTTCATTACATTCAAGGCTCAACGTATTTGCTGTGACAATCTGTTTCACTTGAGGAATGGTATTTGCATATGAGGAAAAAAACCAGAATCAAGATTCCTATCTTGTCTTCTGGTTTCTGTTACATTAGTTCATGAAAGTTCACAGAATTTAGATCTGGAAGGAAATTAGGTACTTTCAAGACGAGGAAACTGAAACCTAGAGGCCAGGAAAGAGCTGAGATTACAAGGCTCCTGACTTGTCTACAGATAGACCAGGCGGCTATACCTCTTCATAGGTTAAGGCAGCATAAAATACCACAGGTTTTGAAATCTGAAAGAGCACACAGCCATATGCAGGCTTAGTCACCTATATGAAATCGATCCAAGGCCAAAAAATTAAGCTTTCTGAAAGCTTCCCAGTTTCCTCATCTGTAAAATAGGAATACCATTTACTCCTACAGCACTGTTGTGAAACTCAAAAATACACACACTACATACCTGGCAAATAATACCCACTCAATAAAGGATATTTTATATTTACAAAATTCAAGGTATATCTGTTTTTATAAAGAAATATAAATAATATAAAGTTAAAAATAGATCCTGTTTGCTGTTTCTTCAGCAATTAATTATGGTTTTGGGGTACGTGGACGCCAATCCTTATGCTGATTTTCTTAACATTTTAAACTATAAAGCTACTTTATAGGCCAAGCAGACCAATCTATTATATAATATCCATTTGGTCCTGTCAATTCAATCAAATAAGTAATCAATATGCCAGTCTCCATTCTACTGAATTGCCTGGATTGAATTAATTTACTATCTTTTTCATTAGGTATTATGAAGACCAAGTGGGTTCCTTCTTTCCTCCTCTAAATAATACTGCATATTCTCTAATAAGTATCGTTGATAAAAATTATATTTGCTAAAGCATATTGTACTTTCCATGTATCATATTTTGCTCTAAGAGCTTTATGGATGTTACCTCATTTAATTTGGACAACTTCTTAATGAAGTCGTTGCAATAACTAACGCCACTTCACCCAGTGTCATCACCCAGTTAGCATGTGTCTCAATTACCACTCACCCTGCCTCTCAACATTTTAAATTAGTGCTGTCATAAACCAGGATATCTGGTCAGAACTGGGCATGGAGACTGCAAATGTGAGCTACTACTCACAGGACAGGCAATGGTATTAACAAAAACAGGCTAGCCCTTCTCACTCAGAAATCCAATATAAATGAACTAAAATATCCCACAATAAAAGTGAACTTCAGTGTAAGTAAAAAGTTCAAGGTCAAAAGACAATATTTTATTTGGCTGTTCTGAGTTTCCATTTCTATGTAGTGACCTTTCTTTTCCTATGTGACTGGTTACTTTTTCCTCTGTTTCTTTTGCAGAGACCTCTTCCTTTACCTGTCACATCAATGTTTCCCAAGATTTTGACTTAACTTCTAACCTGGCAGATGTTCCTCTCGGCTCATACGGCTTCCAATACAACCTATAAGGGAAAGGCTCCTAAGCAGCTATACCTCAGTCTCTCTCCTAAGTGCCAGAGAGGGAGACAGGACATTTCCAATTGGCGGTCTGAAAGCATCTTCAACATGACCAAACCTTCCTCAGCATTTACCACCTAAACATGTTCCTCTTCCAGTTTTGCTCTCTGGAAAAATGATAACTCCATCTACTCAGTTACCAAATCATCAGTGTCTCCAGTTGGAGAGATTTCTTGGACTCTTCCCTCTGTGTGATTCCCCCTGCCTGCCCTGCTCTAATAATTACATCTGTCAGTTCTGCCTTCCAAAATCTATCCAGCAGCCTTCCCAGTTTATCCCCACAGTGGCGGTCTACCTTGCTTTAGGTCCTTTCCACCTTTTACCAAGACCAGTTTCTAATGATTCTGTTTCTCCGTCTTGCCTCCTAGGCACACCAATTTATTGTCCATGCTGTAGAGAAAGAAAACTTTTTGAAAGATAATCTGATCATGCCACTTGTTGGTCCCACAGTACCCTGAGACACTCTCTTCCCACCACACTGTGATTGAAGGTTTTCCTCTCTGTCTCACTCAGCAGTGCCACACTGAGGATGGCTTTGAGCCTTCTCACCACTGTATCCCCAGGGACTAACACATTAGTGCTGTGTGCTAATAAAGACTTACTGATCAAACGAGTGAAACTACTTTAATTTAAATACTTTGTTCTTTTAAAAACAGAACATAGGAGAGTCAACAAAAGAGTAATCTATTTTTGTGAGACAAAGAGAATATACTGTTTACATTCTATCTATTCTATAATGTTTTCTTGTCTAATGAATTAGAATACATACTTTTGAAAAGAAAAATATATTTGTGAGGTATCATTTAATACTAGTGCCACTTGCAGTTCTAGTCTGCAAACAAATATTTTGTTTTAAACCTCTAAAATTAGTAACATGTGACTGAGCCTTGCATTTTGTTGCTCAAATGAGCATTATTTTAACACTTAAAATATATTTCTTACAATTCTATTATTCTTGGTTATGGAGATTTTAAATTGAATTATCACGAGCATTATGAATCAACATTTTATTTATTTATTTATTTATTTATTTATTTTTGAGATGGGAGTCTTGCTCTGTCACCTAGGCTGGAGCGCAGTGGAATGATCTCAGCTCACTGCAACCTCTGCCTCCCAGGTTGAAGCGAGTCTCTTGCCTCAGACTCCCGAGTAGCTGGTACTACAGGGGCATGCCACCACGCCCAGATAATTTTTGTAATTTTAGTAGAGATGGATTTTGCTATGTTGGCCAGGCTGTTCTAGAAGTCCTGACCTCAGGTGATCCTCCCACCTCAGCCTCCCAAAGTGCTGGGATTACAGGTGTAAGCCAATGTGCCCAACCCTATTTTTACATATTCTTTAATGATGAATTTATATTCTATCAAAATACAATTTCTTATTGTCTTTAATAATTCCATTAAAACCACAAATTTTATATTAGTAGCAGTTAATTTTACCATTTAGGATAAGATGACCAACACTCAAATCCAGTTATCCTTAGGCAGAACGAGAGAAAGTAGAAAGACTGAAGACACTATATTCCATACCTTTTATATAACCCAGCTTTGATGGATGTACGGATAAAATAAAGCCAGAAGCAAAGGAAGGAGAATGATGTCACGAAGACACTATAAAGATCCCATGGAGGCCGAGCGCGGTGGCTCACGTCTGTAATCCCAGCACTTTGGGAGGCCAAGGCAGGTGAATCACGAAGTCATGAGATCGAGACCATCCTGTCCAACATGGTGAAACCCCATCTCTACTAAAAATACAAAAATTAGCAAGCACCTGTAGTCCCAGCCACTTGGGAGGCTGAGGCAGGAGAATCGCTTGAACCCAGGAGGTGGAGGTTGCAGTGAGCCGAGATCATGCCACTGTACTCCTCCAGCTTGGCGACAGAGTGAGACTCCATCTCAGGAAAAAAAAAACCCAAAAAATCCCATGGCATATTTAACTTTGTACCGTCATTGATAATTTATGTGCGAACATAAACAGAATTATGAAACGCAACTCATTTAGTAATTTATTTATTTAAATGAGGTAATAATGGATAGGTTTAGAAGTCTTTTCTAAACATAGGAAAAAAGATCAACTTATTTTTTCAAATAAAAATAATAATTGATAGGTTTGGAAGTCTTTTCTAAATATAGGAAAAAAGATCAACTTATTTTTTAAATAAAAATAAGGTAAAACTTAAAACAAAATTTGATCAACTATGTACAGAATGGTTGCCTACATTCCAATCATTGTAAATCTTAAGCATATGTCTCTAAACAGTAACTCTCCGTGATAGGTTAAAATGACTCCCTTCCCCATTAACGAAAATAAGTGCTACACCTGCAAAACATTTTGTTACCAATCCAAATTTTTTGTTTTCCTTGTTGGAGGTGGCAATGAAACATGCTTGCCTGCATAGGCAGGTGATGCTTGCTGCATCCCCCCAGTCAGGACGAATGACCCCTTCAGTGCTGCTGTAGCAACTGGCATAGAGCTCACTCGGGGCTTTCCTAGTACGTATTATTTTACATGCTGGATATGTGTGAATGAGGCCGTCTCTCCCACCAGATTTAGGACTCCTTGCTGTCTTCATTTGTACATGACACCATTACATTCAAAGAGCTGTGTGCCAAACGAGCACTCCAGAGCAGTCTATTTAATTTTATTTAATGATTAATGCTTTTGGCCCACATCTTCTCACTGGCTTCTAACAAAATTTTAGTAGATTACGGAGAGAGACCAGTCTATGTTAATTAAAGCCTTAAAAACAGATTAAAGTCTCTTGCTCTCTCATTACTTTACCATCCCTGAAGGGTCGATGCTGAACGGGTAGGTACTGCTGGGTAGACATGCATAGGAACATGGTTCCAGTGAAGAGAGAAGGCTCGTAGGTTATCAGCAAACTAGTCTGAGACCAGATGTAAGGACAAGCATAGGCTTGAGAGAAACCAGAGTTTCAACCCCAGCTCTACTGCTTTCCTAATACCTGCCCGTGTTCACGTGCCCTAATCTTGCTCCTTTCCAGGGAGACGTGTGATGAGAATATGTAAGGCACTAGAAGAGCTATGTTTGTGTTCAAAGGTAAAAAAGAAAACCTGAGAATAATTCACACGAGTAGTTTGTCTAAGTTCACCAGTCAGTTAGAGGCCAAAGACAGATTGAAACTTTTGTCTCTGGACTTCAAGTTTGGTGATATTTCTATTATATTTTCTTATATCTCAGCAGTTACCAATATAGCTCATATTCACGAGCTATTTGATCAGGACTTACAAACAACTTATAGGGAGAGGATTTTTTCCTTGAAAAATGTCAGTGTGCTCTTAAATGATTTATTATCTTGGCATCACTAAGCCCTATGCTTTATCTAACAAGGAACCTAGATGGGGGGGGGTTCTGAAATGGAGCTTTATGTGGAATGAGTTATTTAATTAATGAATACAGATGTGAAGTCATGAACAGCAGCACTCACTCATCTGAAGTTAAGACCTAGCAACCACAAGCACCTGCGAACAAAAGGCCACCAGGATGCACAGCTGTCACAAAGCCCCTGATTTTCTTTGTAGGAATATCCTCAAACCACTTCAGAATCTCATCCAGTAAATGAAGATGAAGATTCAAATTAGAAGCGAGAAATACAGGAATAGCAGCAAGAAATGATGAGACAAGTAAGAAAGTGAGAAAGGACAGAATCTGCAATCATTTAGGATCACTGTGTGGAGGGGCGTGTATACATATGCGTATGTGCATTCCAAATACGTAATCAAATATAATTAATGGAATAAATATGTTATACTATTTGATATTAATTACAGAGGCTTCATTCATCAATAGAAAAATTATGAAATAATGTGTGGTTTCATAAAGGTTCAGAAGAACATACTCTGGAAACTATTAAATCATAATTGCTTAATATTTTTAAGTGTCTATATGAATAAACTTCCTTTATGTACAAAATTCAGATATGAATAATTCCTAAGAAACGTGACTACCTTAAGTTTACTAATTTTTAAGGTCATAGGTATATGGTTTTCATACGACTTAAAATGAGTATTCTACGGGATTACTTACAGGGCCCCACAAATTTATTAGAGAACAGTATGTCAATTGGGGATAGAAAATATTTCCAGATTCATTTGAAACAGACTATTTTTACATATTGCAATTCCTTTGCAAAAAAATCTGATTTTATCTTTGTTTTGCCTTTTTAAAACTTCATCATTAAATTGTAATATTCTGCAGAACACTGATAATGTCAGTGTCATTGTTCCATTTTAATGTCATGTCATATATACCGTGAGAGTTCTAGTTTCTTCTTTTCAGACCCTCTGCTAGACTAGACCCAACATCTGGTTCTGGTGCGCCATCTAGTGGCTGCAGGAATCACTGATGCCTGAATGCTACTTGCTTGTACTGCATTGTAGAAATTACTAGATCATTTATTTTTTAGAAAATAGTGAGAATTCTAAATAGCAAAACCAAATTCACAAAATTATTTTCTTCTAAAATTCAAATGCAAATCAGTTAGTAAGCAATAGAATTCTTAATGTGAGGGAATCCATAGTGCATAATTGTTTTGTACAGCACATATTTAAATGACCATATTAATTTAAATGGCAGTGCATGCTCATTTAAGTACTAATATTTATTTTTGAATATGAATATTTTAAAAAATACTCTGTAAACTGCTTCATGCACAGAGACCCACAATTGAGACAGTGGATATAATTTACCTGCTGACAATAATGTGTATATGACGGCTAAGGTACAGTTTTTCCTTTTTAACATGCCTTAAATGATTAAGCACAAGCAGGTCATTAAAAAATACTTGGTCACATCTTCATGTTATTATCTAAACTGTACATTCATGAAAATATATTTATTTTTAATTTAGAAAGGCACTCCTCAGCATTTCTTTTACTACTCTAAATTCTTTGCTAATATCTAGAAAATGTTCCTCTTTCAAATACCTACAAATATGTGTAAGTTACTAAGTTGTAAATAAAAAGATGACTTATTAGGTACTTACATGGTACAAAAAGATCAAGCATTAAAGGCAAAATTAACTATCTCAAAGGAAGTTTCTCACTGATACTTACTCCCCTCCCATAGCGTGCATGGCTCTCATAAGTCAACTGTTATAATCTCAAATTCCAAATTAATTGTGTTGGTCACACACAAGTAACTTACTCAATATGCCTGAAGCAAAGGTAAGGCTAAGAAGATACTTACTAAGAGCATGCAAACCAACCTGATTCCCTAGAGAACTAGTTTTGATTTCATTTTGAACGCTGTTATAAAATCTTATACATAATTATAAATCAGAAGTCAGGATGGGCTCATTCTGAACTAGTTACAGAAAATCAACAGAATTTCACTTTCTTTCTTTTTAAAAATAATGTTATTTGACTGATAATAGTTCAAGGAAGCCATGCCTGCACATAGTAACTATCTCTCTGCTAAGTGGATGAATGGATTTGACATATCTTGGTTTTGGGCAGGTATTTCACATGGACATTAGATGTAACTGTGAGGCAGAGAAATGTGAGCTGGAAACAGGAGAGCTAGGTGGATTTTGGCTACTGTTTAAAGAACTAAGACCTATTTGAATGGAGACCTCTCGGATCATGTCTTTGGGTTTTTTCCTTGAACGCATCCCATTCAATACATTCATCAATTACCTGGCATAGATGAAGAAGCTGAAACAGACAGCAAAAATAATAAAAGCAAAGTGGGTGGGGAGAACTTTCAAGTCGTTTCAGTTTATTAGAATAATGGGCCCAAATCAAGAAAATGAATATAAAATAATTATTTCTTAGACTTGAAAAAGTATGTACAACCCTCAGAATAATGATTCTGTCCTGTATTTCCAGCCTGTGCCTCAACACTTTCAGTGATAGGGAACACACTACTTACAAGCAAAGCCATCATTAAGGGATGGCTCCAACCATACATAAAACATTGCATGCTTAGGTTTAAAAGAAATCTATTTTAGATACAAGGGTTAGACAAGATACAGTTGTCAGCAGTTTTTGATTTAGATAACCTAGTAGAGAGAGTAAACTGCTAAAAAACTTAACACCATTTTTGCATATACAGGCATATCTTATTTTCCTGCACTTCACTTTATTGCATTTCGAAGATATTGTGTGTGTGTTTGTGTGTTGTGTGTGTGTTTACAAATTAAAGTTTTGTGGCAATCCTAGTCGAGCAAGTCTACCGGTGCCATTTTCCCAACAGCATGTGCTCACTTTGCATCTTTGTGTCACACTTGGGTAACTGTCGCAGTATTTCAAACTTTTAAATTATTAGTATATTTTTTATGGTGATCTGTGATCAGTGACTTTTGATGTTTCTACTGTAATTGTTTTGGGGTTCCATGAACTGTACCCAAGATGGCGAACTCAATAGATAAATGTTGTGTGTGTTGTGACTTCATTACTGACCAGCTGCTACCCCATCTCACTCCTTCTTTGAGCCCCCCTATTCCTTGAGACACAACAATATTGAAATCAGGCCAGTTAGTAACCCTACAATAACCTCTAAGTGTTCAAGTGAAAGGAAAAGTCATACATCTTTCACTTTAAATCAAAAGCTATAAATGATTATGCTTAGCGAGTCAGGCACGTTGGAAGCTGAGACGGGCTGGAAGCTAGGCTTCTTGAGCCAGTTAGCCAAGTTGTGAAAGCAAAGGAAAAGTTCCAGAAGGAAATTAAAATGTTATTCCAGCTAACACACAAATGATAAGAAAGCAAAAACAGTTTTATTGCTGATTTGGAGAAAGTTTGAGTGGTCTGGATAGAAGATCAAACCAGTTACAATATCCCCCAAAGCTAAAGCTTAATCCAGAGCAAGGGCTTAACTCTTCAATTCTTCAAAGCTGAGAGACGTAAGAAAGCTGCAGAAGGAAAGCTGGAAGCTAGCAGAGGTTGGTTCATGAGGTTTAAGGACAGAAGCTGTCTCCATAACATATAAGTGCAAGTTGTAGCACCAAGTGCTGGTGTAGAAGCTGTAGCAAGTTATCCAGAAGATCAAGCTAAGATCACTGATGAAGGTAGCCATACTAACCTACAGATTTTCAGTGTAGATGATATACCCTCCTCTTGAAAGATGTCATGTAGGACTTTCCGAGCCAGAGACAAGAAGTCAATGCCTAGCTTTAAAGCTTCAAAGGACACACTGACCCTTGTTAGGGACTAATGGAGCTAGTAACGTTCAGCTGAAGCCAAGGCTCATATACTATTCTGAAAATCCTAGGGCCCTTAAAGAATTATGCTAAATCAAATGCTAAATCTGCTTACGCTGTATAAATGTAACAACAAAGCTTGGATTTTACAGCATGGTTTACTGAATGTTTTAAGCCCACTGTTGAGGCCTACTGCTCAGAAAAAAAGATGCCTTGAAAAATATTACTGCTCATTGACAATGCACCTGGTCACCCTAGAGCTCTGATGAGATGTACAAGGAGATGGATGTTGTTTTCCTGCCTGCTAACACAACATGCATAGCCCATGGATCAAGGAGTCACTATGACTTTTAAGTCTTATCATTTAAGAAATACATTTCATAAGACTATAGCTCCATAGCTAGTGATTCCCGTTGTGAATCCGGGCAAATTAAATTTAAAAACCCCTGGAGAGGATTCACCATTCTAGATGCCATTATGAACATTTGTGATTCATGATAAGTCAAAAATCAACATGAATTGGAATGTGGAAGTAGTTGATTCAATCCTCATTGATGACTTTGAGGGATTCAAGGCTTCCAAGGAGGAAGGAATTGCAGATGTGGTAGAAACAGCAGGAGAATTAGAATTAGAATTAGAATTAGAAGGGGAGCCAGGTGCGGTGGCTCATGCCTGTAATCCCAGCGCTTTGGGAGGTTGAGGTGGGTGGATCACCTGAGGTCGGGAGTTCGAGACCAGCCTGACCAACACGGAGAAACTCTGTCTCTACTAAAAATACAAAATTAGCTAGGTGTGGTGGCACATGCCTGTAATCCCAGCTACTTAGGAGGCTGAGGCAGGAGAATTGCTTAAAACTGGGAGGCGGAGGCTGCAGTGAGCCGAGATTGTGCCATTGCACTCCAGCCTGGGCAATGAGAGGGAAACTCTGTTGCAAAAAAAAAAAAAAAAAAAAAAAAAAAAAAAAGAATTAGAAGTGGAGCCTGAAGATGTGACTGAATTCCTGCAATCTCATGATAAAACTTGAATGAATGAGGAACTGCTTCTTATGGATGAACAAAAAAAGTGATTCTTGAAATGGAATGTATTCCCAGTGAAGATGCTGTCAACACTGTTGAAATGACAATGAAGGATTTAGATTATATAAACTTAGTTGGTAAAGAAGCATCGGAAGATTGACTGCAATTTAGAAAGAAGTTCTATGGTGGGTAAAATGTTATGAAATAGCATCACATGCTACAGGGAAATCTTCTATGAAAGAAGAGTCCACCGATGTGGCAAACTTCATTGTTGTCTTAAGAAATTTCCACAGCCACTCCAACCTTTAGCAACTACCACCCTGATCAGTCAGCAGCCATCAACCCAGAGGCAAGACCCTCCACTAGCCAAAAGATTACGACTCTACAGGCTCAGATGACTTGTTAGTACTTGTTAGCAACAAAGTGCTTTTTAATTAAGATACGTACTTTTTTAAGACAATGCTATTGCACACTTGAGTACAGTGTAAACACAACTTTTAAATGTAATAGGGAAACCAAAAAATTGTGTGACTTGCTTTCTTGTGATACTTACTTCATTGGAGTGGTCTGGAACTGAACCCACAATATCTCTGAGGTACACCTGTATTAAGAGAAGTCCATTCACAGGATGTGTTCCCTCAATTTGTGGTATGAAAACTTAAAAAGACACAATGATCAGCTGGAGTGAACCTATGAAGACACAGCTGAGAAAACTGGAGGTGTTTGATCTGGAGAATTAAGATGTGAGTTGGTTCATGACAGTGTTGAGAGGAACACCGGGGCCAATGAGTGAAAATTATAGCATTATCATTAGAGTCATTCTGTTCAACCAGAAGATTCCAAGACCTAAACAGCACTGTAAGAGGCTACTGGACATTGTAAGAGAGAACTGTGCCTTCAGATTGTGTTGCAGAAGAATATGCGGCCACTCAGGGCACTTAAGGAGAGTTGGTTAAACTACTAATGTGGGAACAGTAGTCAATCAGAAGTGCAAAAAAGATAATAACAGCTACAACCATCTGGTTGTTAAGAACAAATTTTTAAAAATACACATAAGTATGCAGAAAACTGCATAGCAGTGACTAGCTCTCTGTGAAATATGACACGCAAGGGGTTCCCCTAATTAGGAAACACTAGACTGTAACATATAAAGTTCATTCTGACCCTTAGAGTCTGTGATTTCATTGTATTAATAGCCAAGCTAATGAATTCTGCTTCAGCATAGCATTCCAGGTTCAGATTGTTCTGAATGACAATGCATAAATGATGTCTCCTCTGCTCTCACGGTATATGTTAGAATCTGTAAAATGCAATCCTATACTGCATGGAGTTCAATCCTTTAATAGTACCTGATTAAAAATTTTCCTCTCTTTCACTGTTCATCACTTGGGTAAGAGAAGTAGAGGTGTCTGTGTGAAAATGAGGCTAATATGTATTCCAGAAAGCTCAAAGAGAATAGGGATAACTCAAAATATGTGATGAATCATTGTAGAAAGTCATTTTTTTAAAAACAGAAATGCTCCTATAAAGTCAGTAATATGGCCTAATCATACTTCCTGCCATGATCTGTCCTCACTATCTACTGGTAGGATGGAATATACTTTTTTTGTTGTTGTTGTTTTGAGATGGCATCTCACTCTGTCGCCCAGGCTGGAGAGCAGTGGTGTGATCTCGGCTCACTGCAAGCTCCGCCTCCCGGGTTCACACCATTCTCCTGCCTCAGCCTCCTGAGTAGCTGGGACTACAGGCGCCCGCCACCATGCCCGGCTAATTTTTTTTGTATTTTAGTAGAGACGGGGTTTCACCGTGTTAGCCAGGATGGTCTCGATCTCCTGACCTCGTGATCCACCCGTCTCGGCCTCCCAAAGTGCTAGGATTACAGGCGTGAGCCACTGCACCCGGCCAGGATGGAATATACTTATTCAATTTCCATGTCTTCACACTCATTCTTTGCCTTAATGATAAAGAAACTGACTTAAAAGTAGAGCCTCACAAACAGATAAAAACCTCTCGTTGGGAAGCTCAGAATCATAGAGAAGGAAGAATCTAGAATAAGTAGAATAGGGAGTCTGGGTACAGTGGCTCACACCTGTAATCCCAGAATTCTGAAAGGCCAAGGTGGAAGGACCACTTGAGCCCAGGAGTTTAAGACCAGCCTGGCTAACATAGTGAGACCCTGTCTCTAATTAAGTAGGAAAGGGAAAAGAATAGGGAGCAGAGAGGTAACATGGGCTAAACGGAAAAGGATGCTAATTTCAATTATTTTGATACCTAAGCTGTGAGGCAGTTTACAGAGTTCAGTTACTTTCACATGTCTGAGACGGGAATCTGTTACATGTGAAGCCTCCAGTCAGTGACAGACACTGTCAAGGAAAGACACTGGACTGGACTTGCTTGCTGTGAGCCATGTTTTACTGGGAATGTGTGCATGAGTTTCCCTGCTCTATCGGCTTCTTTGGGCTTCACACAGTCCAGTCACCACTCTTCTTAGAAGAGGTGGTGGAATTGTGGCGCCCTCTTCCAATCTTCAGTCTTTTGCCAGGGCCTTGCACTAGAAGCATCCAGGAGGAACTGGAAGCTCAGGAAGCCAGAGGATGCCACCTGAGGGACACAGAAGGCAGAGGATGGGGTGGGCAGGGGCTAAGTGCAGAGTCACCAGTTCATTTCCTAGATGGATAGGGGAACAGTGGCAAAGGCAGTGAGTCAATTATGGTATCAATTTCCTTTTCTGTAAACTGTCAATACTAAAACTCCTCTCCCTATATAAAAAAATACCAGTGCAAATCAAATGGAGTTATGCCTGAATATTTGTAAAAACTTCCCACAATGCTACGTATCTGTCATTTTTAATTTTCCAGTTGCTTACCTATTTGCTATTTGGGAGAGAGTTTTGAGGAGAGAAAAAAGCACCATCTAAAAGAATGGATAAAATACTAACTTTAAGAGAGAATAATTTTGTTCAGCTTCCTCTTTTATGTCCCACGCGGACATTTTTTAAAACTGATAGACTATATAATGATTAAGTGGTGATGCTGATTATGAGAAAGACTACTAAATCACTGTGTTCCCAGCATTCTAAAAGCTCAAATACTTCATTGGTTTCTCTAGTTTCTCTCTTTCTCGAGACAGAGAATACACTCCGCCTAGAAGGAGGGAACCGGATTTGAGAGGTACACAGGCTGAATGAGTACGAAAGGCTCCTGAGGTAACTGGCCGGCGCTTTATGGACTCCCAGTGGCTCACAGGTGAGAAGCCCTGCAGAGCGGTACCTGTATGTGTCCTCCGGTGAGCCTTCAGGTGAGAACTTTTTGTGTACACTTTGTTGCATCCCTCAAAATCACATCTGTGGATACGCCGTTTTCTGGAGTCTGGGGATTCAGACCGTCTCTGGCGTCTTGTGCTCTCAATACTAAATGGTGAAATTGAACTGGAAAAAGAAAAAGTGGAGTTACATGGTGAGATGCACAGCACCCCGTTTTGGTTCTAGTGGCATGGGAACATTGTCTCAGACACTACAGCTTCACAGACTCAAGGCCACACGACCATAGTTCTTGCTACCACGCTCTTGGGCAGATTTCACTTTTTGAATCCTAAAAGGCAGGCAGCGTGAGTTCTTTCTGGCAAAACACTCCAAGGGAGAGAAAGACATGCTTCAAACGACAATAATAAAAACTGAAAGCAAACGAAAGCAGTGGTCGGTGAGTATTTCCTCATGATCAGAAGAAACAATCTGGTAGGGGTAAATTACCATCTCACGGTTTTGAATTTCTGAATATCCTGATAGAGAAGATTATAAGAAGCCTTGCTACAGACAAATGAATGACAAAATGATACATTTAATAAGTCACAAGAAGGTCTGCACTGCATGTGACAACATAGAAACTCCTGTAAAATCACAAGGTACACTTCAAAACAAGTGAGGTCCGGCTGAAAGGAATGACATCAGTAACATGAATCATGACAAGTTATTTCTGTTTGGTGAAACGCACCTGACATTTAACTTTTCTAGTTGGAGTTGCTTTGTGGTGAGGAATAACATGCATTGTCTTTAAGGATTAGCTGTACCACCATTATAAAAAAAGTTTTAACTAAGAAATTTGGCCCTGACTTGCATGTTGTTTAATCTGAATGCCCCAGTAGAAAAACAGGATTAGTTTATAATGTCACGTAATTGATTAACATGTACTTTAAAAAATCTTAATCTCTTTCGATTGAGACAGAAATAATGACTCATCTCTTTTAGTTATCCATGACGTTCTTTAAAATTACAGTGACATACAATAAAAAAGCAGCCACTCATATTTCTACTCTACAAAATGTATTACAGTTAATATTTTGACATATTTTCTTCCAGCTTGTTCACATTTTGATGCTTTTAAAAATTAATTTTTATTGGTAAATCACCTCTTTTAAAAGTTGAACATTACTGATGAAGATCAATTCCCCTCTTGTTTTCCACCATGATCCTGGTCCTTTCTCCTCCTTCCAGGGAAAAGCCTCTATCCTGAGTTTTCTTTACCTCTTTCCAATTCTTTTAAATTCTGTTTACCTATTCACACCTGCATTTACAGACATTCTTTTTTTTTGTTTTTTAAGTCATATGAATAATATCATGCTGTTTATATCATTCTGCAAATTGTTTTATTCTTATTTTTTTATTCAACATTTAACATTTGAGATTCATCCGTGTTGATATAAATGCCATAATTCACTTATTTGAAGTGCTATATACTTATAACTTACCAATTTTAAGATCTATTTTTTAATATTTTAACCATCTCTAAAATCAGAATGCTTCTTACAATTGATGGCTTATTGTAGTTTTACTGGTGTAATCTTTTTTTATTAGTGGTACATAAAGTAATGGGGCATTTCACAGTTGATGACATTTCAACTTAGATCAGGGGTCAGTGAACTTTTTCTGTCAAGGGCTAGACAGTAAATATTTTATTTCAACACTGAGGGCCACACAGTCTTATGTTGTAACTAATCAATTCTACAACTGTATCATGAAAGCACCCATAGATTATATAAAAACAAATGAATGTGGTTATGTTCCAATAAAACTTTGTTTACAGAAACAGTGGGCTGGCCAGGCACAGTGGTTCAAGCCTGTAATCCCAGCACTTTGGGAAGCTGAGGCAGGAGAACCGCTTGAGTCCAAGAATCTGAGACCAACCTGGGCAAGAAGGAGAGACCCTATCTCTACAAAACAAATAAACAAACAAACCAAAAAACAGTGGGCTGTATTCTGTCCATGAGCTGTAGTTTGCCGACTATGCAGTTACATGAAATATGGTGGGAGTCCAGTGAATATTCATTGCCATTTCCCAAGTGATGGACACATAGACTACTTGTAATTTGCACTTTTATACTGCTCCAGTGAATTTTTTTCTGAAAGTCTCTTTCTGCACACATGTGTCTTAAGATTTCAGCGTACCTTCTCCCTTTTACTAATAAATTAGGCAAACAAAGCTTTATGTTGGCTAAGGTCAAATATAAACAATATTTATCTACCTGTGTCTCAAACAGTTTTATGCAAGATCTACATTAGTAGAATGAAAGAACACATGTTATGTATGGCCAAGCCACCTTTTTCAGCTTTCTTATCAATGTAGACTTGTGACTTTCCACATAATTGACTCACAGTTGCAGGGATTGGGGTCTATCGTGAAAGGAGTCAAAATAGTGTGGCTGGCCTGCCTCATGTAAGAATAGCTGTAGTTACTCCTGACAAGGTATATTTTTATCACTGGGTTTGATTCCCATGAACAAGTAAGGCTGTGTGGTGATAACAGAGCAACAGTAATTCATTTCTGGAATATGTAGTTATGAAAATAAATATTGATCTTGGCACTTCCTTTTTTTTCCTGAAAAAAAGGAAGTCATTCATAGTGTTGTACAATGTTTAACATCTTTTAAAAGTGAGAAAATGATAGAGTATTTGTTTTCTGCAAGTTATAAGTTAAAGTCTATAAGAACACTTTGTTTTGTATAATATTTTCTACACATGAATATATAGAAGTCTAAATGTAACTATGCATAAACACACAAACAGAGGCTTTTGCTGAGTTTCATTGATTTTTAGCTATTTATCTTGCTATCTGTATATAAGGAGAAAAGTAAAAAAATAAAAAAATTAAAAACCAACCAAAAAAACCCTGAAATCAGAATTCAGTCATAATGAATGTTTCTTTAGGGACCAATGAAGTAATCCTGCAACACAGCCCATCAACCACCAAACACACAGCAGGCAGGGAAACAAAAACAAAGGCTACAGAAGGCCATGAAATTGCTTCACTGTGAGTTTGTTTTGAATTTACATCAAAATGAAGACAGGTGGATTGTCTATAGGACCTCAGCCCTGGTTTTCCTCATTCTAAAGTGAAATGTGGGCCAGGTGCGGTGGCTCACGCCTGTAATCACAGCACGTAGTGAAGCCGACGCAGGTGGATCGCTTAGCTCAGGAGCTCAAGACCAGCCTGGGCAACATGGCGAAACCCCGTCTCTACCAAAACATACAAAAATTAGCCGGGCGTGGTGGCTCATGCCTGTAATCCCAGCACTTTGCGAAGCTGACGTAGGTAGATCCCTTGAGCTCAGGAGTTCAAGACCAGCCAGGGTAACACATGGTGAAACCCTGTCTCTACAAAAACATACAAAAATTAGCTGGGTGTGGTGGCATGTGCCTGTACTCCCAGCTGCTTGGGAGGTTGAGGTGAGAGGATTGCTTGAGCCGGGAAGGTAGAGGTTGCAGTGAGTCAAGATCACGCCACTGCATGCAAATCTGGGTGAAAAAGTGAGACCTATCTCAAAAAAAGAGTTAAGTGAAATGTTTTAGAACATTATGAAGAACAAATACCTAAAGGTATCTGTACAATAAAAATCATTTTTAAAAAGGATATATGCAATGAATAGTTGTGCCCAGTAAAGCTGTCTTTGAAATGACATTCAATGGGTCGATTTTCTCCTTGGTTTCCCTTTCTAAATGGCAGAGAGATCTTCACACGTCAAAGAATCCTAGCTAAGCTATGCCTTTCGGAACTGCTGATTTGATTTTTTTGTGGAAAGGTAGGAAGGTAAGTGAAGCTGAGGGAACAGCGAACCAGAAGTGCAGAAGGACATGAGGAACACAGGAAGGTGACAGGACAGTCCAAGCTCCTAGAGCGCTGCTGTTGTGCTGGGATCCCCAGCATAAATCCACAGTCAGCGGGCACGGCAAGTGGACGACAACCGTGGACTGCGGTTTGTCTGAGCCAAGTCCATGACTGGAAAGGTGACAGTCGAGTTGTTGGTACCAAATAATTTTGTATTTCCAGAACCTAGGACATTGTGGGCATTCAAAAAAAAATGTTGGCTAAATAGAATAAATAATGCATTATTAAGCCTGGTATTCCTAATTTTTAATTTTATAATTAATTTATTAATTCTTAATTGGTTAATTAATTCTTACTAGGATACTTTGATTCCAAGTCTTCAGACAATGAGCACTCAATTCCACACTACTACACTCATTTCCCCGAGTTTCTTTTTTTTTTTTTTGAGACAGGGTCTTGCTCTGTCACCTAGACTGGTGGCCTAGGTGGCACAGTCATAGCTCACTGTAATCTTGAACTCCTGGACTCTAGTGATCCTCCCCCTCAGTCTCCCGAGTAGCTAAGATTACAGGTACACGCAACCATGCCTGGCTAACTGTTTAATTTTTTGTAGAGATGGGGTTTTGTTATGTTGCCCAGGCTCCTGGCTTCAAGTAATTCTGCCTCAGTCTCCCCAAGTGCTGGGATTACAGACGTGTTCCACCATACCTGGCCAAGTTTCATATTTTCAATGCTACACAAAGTGGCTAGTGAATATCTGGGAATCTGGGTAACCATTAAAAATACATAGATATAAATGTCTCAATTATTTCCTCTAAGTTCAAGAGCAGTGTGTTCTAAAGTATTGCTTACAATTAAATTTCTCAGTGGGACGCCACTGATAAATGTGTAGGATGCTGGTGAATGAAATAACAAAAGTCTTTCTTTTGACCCTAATAGGCATTTCGATAAGTTGGAAAAAGTGAGGGAAAGACCCTTACTCCTGGCAATGTTATCTTGCCCCATCTCACTCGGGGGCTGCCCATAAGAAGGGGTGTTTGGTAATAGAACAGCTGGGTGTTTTCACTCTGCCTTACCTATGCTTTCTGAGCAACATGCCCTTTGTTCAGAAGGCACTCGAAGAATCCTCACAGGCATGCAACCTGACTTCTGCGCTTCAAAAACTGGCCTTATTTTAAAGAATAGGAATGTGCAAGTAACTACTGCACACACCAGTAGAGCATTCTTCCAATAATCTTTAGTAATAAGCTTGGTATGATGAAAATGGTTCAGGTAAAACACTTGTTACTGTGTTCCCAAATTCCATACCAAATACATCTGTACAGCCCCAAAGAATAATAACTAAAGGCCCACTTCTTTCCCCAGAAGGTTAGACCATTTAGAGTAGTGAATGAACGCCTGAGGGGGCCTCACTGGTACCACGTTGTAATAATTAGATCCAGAGAGAACAAATGAGTGAATCATGACTTTGGTTGCACAACAGTCCCACTTGGAATGGCAAGTTAAATTAGAATTAAATCCAGAGAGGCTCAAAAAATCACATCCAAGAACAGCTCTATTTAAATGGAAGGTGCCGCATGGCTGCCATGAAAGAAATTAGGGTTAACTGTAATCAGCCGGTAATAAAAGACCATTCGTCATGTGTGACCTTAGCATGATGAGATGTCCTTCACTGAAATTGGAGTTTTTACAGGAGTTAAAAAAAAAAATTAAAAAGGCCAGGACAATCTTTCAAGCCTGGAAAGAAGACATACACATCACAGATTTAAAAACCAGAGCAGAAGGAGCTTTAGTAAATTCACACACTCTATCGCAACAGAATTCCAAGGGGCACAGCTGAGGATAACAGCGGTATTTACAGAATGCTTACTGTGTGTCAGGCACTGACCTAAATGCCTTAACCTTCAGAGCAACCCTCTGAGGTTGACACTACTATCCCTGTACACTGTATCCCTCTTTTACAGATGAGGAAACTGAGGCACAAAGAGGTTAAGGCCAAGGCCAAGACAAAGTCTACGGCTACACCGAAACTCAGACCCGAGTGGCTGATTCCAGAACTTGATCTTAATTACAATGTTATGCTTATTCAGATGAAGATACAGGTATTACAAACCAACATATGATAAAATGGGAAAAAGCAACAAAATATCTGTAGCATTTAAATTTCCCCTTTAACCCAATTATATAAAACAACAGCACATATAAGTGTTACTGAATATAGCCTGCTATGATAAGACATATACTTTTCTCTGGAGAACTGTAAAAAGGTAAACCATTTTATAAGTACTGTCAGATGGGCTTTCAGTATACTTACTATCAATCTACCAAATAAAGTATTTTCTTTTCTCTCTTTTTATCTTTTTTTAAAAAGAGACAAGGACTCATTCTGTTGCCCAAGCTGCAGTGCAGTGGTATGGTCACAGCTCACTGGAGCCTCAAACTCCTGGGCTCAAACAATCCTTCTGCCTCACCTCCTGGGAGCTAGGACTACAGGCGCATGCTACCATGCCTAGTTAATTTTTTTTTTTTTTTTTTTGGGTAGAGTAAGGGTCTTGTTGTGTTGTCCTGGCCTGTCTTGAACTCCTGGCCTCAAGTGATCCTCCCACTTCAGCCTCCCAGAGTGTTGGGATTATAGGTATGAGCCACTATGCCTAGCCAGTACATATTTTGTTAAAGTTGTTATAAACTATATATTTACAAGGGAAATGTTTTTTAAAGGCTGAGTTTGGCAGTGGTATATGATAATATCTTCCTTGCCCATTAATGCCACAAAATTAGTCCCTTCCCTGTCATTCCACTTTATTTACAATTGTACCAAAAATAATTGAGTTGGTTGCATGATAGAATTACCTTAACGGAAATGAGAACATTCAGTTTACAAAGTATATTGTGTACTGTTTCTAAAGTTCAATATTATTTAAAATAAGACATTGAACATCACCTACAGAATTCTGAATTAACTTCTGCCACAAAATACATGTAGGTACAATGACTTCCTTGTTAGTGAATCAAACACCACCCTGGAAATGAATTATCAAGACCATAAGCAGAGCAAGAGTGGATGAGACTTTCAGTTAACCAGGATTTACATAAATCTCAGTAAAACAGATTCTATTCACATGAACAAGCCAGATATCTGCATTACTTTGTAGGCTTTCCCTTAACCAGCAGATGGCTCTCAGAGGCAGGAATCCTCATATGTATCTTCCATACTACAACAGACTCGTGCCTGTCAAACCATGTCAATGTCTCTCCTATGATATTAATTAGGGAAAAAGCGCTGTTTAGATACATTTACTACCAAATCCCTGCAGCTACATTCAGAGGTAGAGCAGATTCACTGGTGTCAAGTTCCTCTTTCACTCCTCTGTAGCATTTCACAGAAAACTACTTTTGAACAGATTGAAATTGTAAGATTAGTAGCTGCCACCCTTTTTAGAAGCCGTGACTGAGACACTATATCATGTTCTAATTTGGATTCAATAAAAATGTTTTCACAAAATGTATGAATCAAGAGAAATACATTTGCTAAAATGCGTCAAAAAGCTCAATCTTAGCATCTATTCAAACTAGAGTTTGGCAAGTTTTCCATATGAACAGAATATGTCTAAAATGCATACTTAATTACTGTTTTACTTTAATAAGCACAGTCTACTACTAAACTAATTAAAGGATAATGGTTTACAAAGGAGCCTTTTGGGGGCCCAGGGGTTGCCCTGGGGTTGGATTCACAGTATTTCATGATTTTACTTAAACATAACAGCAGCCAGTAAGTATTTTTCCACATCACTTTCTAGACCGTTAAAAAACTTAAAACTATTACAAGCTTTCTGTTCTTTTTGTTTCAACATATTTCAGCAAGCAAGATCATAAGCTCTATTAGGCAAAATGGTTAATCAAAGTAGAAAAAAATGAATCATTAACAGTTTGCTATGGTTGGCTTTATTATCAAACTTTTATGATGAAATTAGACTACAAGTTGAAAGAGGGCTATTGGCTAACAAAAAAATATCTATTTCAGATATAGTGTATCTATTCAAAATAGCTACTCTTTGGGGAATGTCTTATGCATTGCAAACACTTTACCCTATGAAATCAATTCATAATGTAGGATGAAACGAGGGTTCTGAAACAGGTATGGATTTCTGGATTATACTGGATGTACCCACTGAATGGAAGACACATAACATACTTAAATATTTAGAGGGATTTTCCCACAGCATTTCTTCAGAAAATATCACGGTTTAAATTATGTTTTATGCCAGAAGTTATAGCTTGGTGGATTACATAAACCTTAAAAAAAAAACTTTCTAGGTCAGAATAGGATTAATTATTTTAATCTGAATGCCTTAAGGTAAGCCCTGCCCTCCTCATTCTGGCACGGCCCCAACCCATGCCCAATTACTTATGAGAACAGCACTTTATCTTATCCATGTGGCTCTTGAACACATCTGATTTTGGGACTCTCTAGAATCATGCTAAATTTTAAAAATAAGTTATCCTTATTTGACTACAGTTAAACTTCAAGCTACTCAAGAGTGAAGAGTCTTACACGTGTCTATTTATGTGGCCAATGAACATGAAAAAAGCTCATCATCACTGGTCATTAGAGAAATGCAAATCAAAACCACAATGATACCATCTCATGCCAGTCAGAATGGTGATCATTAAAAAGTCAGGAAACAACAGATGCTGGAGAGGATGTGGAGAAATAGGAACACTTATACACTGTTGGTGGGAGTGTAAATTAGTTCAACCATTGTGGAAGACAGTGTGGTGATTCCTCAAGGATCTAGAACCAGAATTACCATTTGACCCAGCCATCCCATTACTGGGTATATATCCAAAGGATTATATATCATTCTACTATAAAGACACATGCACACGTATGTTTATTGCAGCACTATTCACAATAGCAAAGACTTGGAACCAACCCAAATGCCCACCAATGATAGACTGGATAAAGAAAATGTGGCACATATACACCATGGAATATTATGCAGCCATAAAAAAGGATGAGTTCATGTCCTTTCCAGGGACATGGATGAAGCTACAAACCATTATTCTCAGCAAACTAACACAGGAACAGAAAACCAAATACCTCATGTTCTCACTCATAAATGGGAGTTGAACAATGAGAACCCATGGACACAGGGAGGGGAACATCACACCTGGGGCCTGTAGGGGAGTGGCGGCTAGGGGAGGGAGAGCATTAGGACAAATACCTAATGCATGAGGGGCTTAAAACTTAGATGACGGGTTGATGGGTGCAGCAAACCACCATGGCCCCTGTATAACTATGTAACAAACCTGCACGTTCTGCACATGTGTCCCAGAATTAAAAAAAAACACAAAAAACAAAAAACAAAAAAGACTCTCATACACGTCTGTCTAGAAGCCATTGTTATACAAGGATGCCTGAATGGGTGATGGGAAAGGAAGGGAAGAAGGACGCTGGGAAGCTAACTATATACATAGGAACCTCACCATAACACTGCTCTAAGGCAGAACTGAATAGGAGGAGGTTAATATTTCTACTTTAGAAGGATCTTATTATAAAGCAGATTTACTAATAAGGTGGTACTGTGGATGTTCCTGGACAAAGAATGTAGCGAGATTCCATGTTTTAAAGATGAAAACATTTAAGATGTTTCAAAATACACAGCTCTAATGAGATACTATAATGCAACCACAAAATGAACTTTTGGGTTCGGCACGGTGGCTCATGCCTATAATCCCAGCACTTTGGGAGGCTGAGGCAGGCGGATCACCTGAGGTCAGGAGCTCGAGACTAGCCTGGCCAATGTGGTGATACCCTGTCTCTGCTAAATGTACAAAAATTAGCCAGGTGTGGTGGCAGATACCTGCAATCCCAGCTACTCGGGAACTGAGGCAGGAGACTTGCCTGAACCCAGGAGGCAGAGGTTGCAGTGAGCAGAGATTGAGCCACTTCACTCCAGACTGGGTGATAGAGTGAGCCTCCATACCCCCCAGTAAATAAATGAATAAATAAATAAATAAATAAACGTTTGATGTGACCATCAAAACAGGCCTACATCTATTTTATGCTGATCATTAACCAGATCTATGTTACACTAGAGATTTGTTTTATTAAAAAACACTGAAATTATATCATGTAACTATGTGGTACTTAAGCTAACATGAATTATTGAAAGTTTTTATTGCTTGCGTAGGATTATATAAATCAGACCAAACAGAAGTCATTGGTTCTGCCACATCGGCCAGGCTGGTCTCGAACTCAAGTCTCGAACTCAAGTTTTCCACTTGAGTTTGTGTTACCAAAATGACTGTCTGAGGCCACACGTAGGGAATTTTCTCATCATAAGATGTACAAGTATTTGAATTGTGGAGGAAAACAAAAATCTTCCCACCTGAAAAGATTATTCTTTCCTCAGTGAATTATCTTGACACCACTGACAAAACCAATTTACCATAATGTAAGGGTTGATTCCTGGACTCTTACTTCTATTCCATGGATTTGTCTATATATAATTATCCCAGTACCACAATGTCTTAATAATTTTATACCTTTAGGATCAATTTTTAAATTGGAAAACATTATTCCTCCAAATTTATTCTCCCCCTTCAGACTGTCTTCACACAAAATTTAGAATCATCTCATCAATTTCTTTCTTTCTTTTTTTTTTTTGAGATAGAGTCTCACTCTGTGGCCCAGGCTGTAGTGCAATGGTATGATCTCGGCTCACTGCAACCTCCACCTCCCGTGTTCAAGTGATTCTCCTGCTTCAGCCTCCCGAGTAGCTGGGATTACAGACGTGTGCCACCATGCCTGGCTAATTTTTGTATTTTAGTAGAGACAAGGCTTCATCATGTTGGCCAGGCTGGTTTCGAACTCCTGACCTCAGGTGATCCACCCGCCTCAGCCTCCCAAAGTGCTAGGATTACAGGCATGTGCCACTGTGGCCAACCATCATCAATTTCTGTAAAAGAAAACTCAGCTGGAATTTCGATGAAAACCAAATCATAGACTGCTGCCATCTTAACAACATTATGTCTTTCAAACCATGAATATAGGACATCTTTCCATTTAATTAAAAAAATTTTTTTAACCATGTTTTGTAGTTTTCAATGTTCAAGTCTTACATGTCTTTTGTTAAATATATTCATAGGTATTTTCTTCTTTTTCATGCTATTGTAAATGAAATTGTTTTCTTAATTTCATTTTTAGATTGTCCATTGTTAGTATACAGAAATACAATTAATATTTGTTTATTGATCTTGTGTCCTGTAACCTTGTTAATCTCATTTATTAGTTCTAATACTTTTTGGGAGGTGACCTTTAAGATTTCCTATATACAAGATCACGTCAACTACAAATAGAGATAGCTTTACTTCTTCCTTTCCAATCCACATTTCTTTTTTTTTAATTGCCTCGGCTAGAATGTTGAGTGAAAGTGGTGTGTATGGACATCCTTGTCTTGTTACTGATCTGAGGGTTAGGTGCTCAGTCTTCTATCATTCAGTATGTTAGATACGAGTTTTTCACAGAGGCACTCTATCAAGTTGAGGATACTGTGGTCTATTCCTGTGTGTGTACTGAGTGTTTTCATTACAAAAGGATGTTGGATTTTGTCAAATGCCTTTTCCGTGTCTATCGAGATAAATGTGGTTTTCCCTATTAATGTTGTGTATTATATTGATTTCCACATGTCAAATCAGCCTCGTTTCCAGGTTATGTCCCCCTTCTCATGGTATGTAATCCTTTTTATATGTTGCTGGACTCAGTTTGCTTGTAATTTGTTGAAGGCTTTTGAGTCTCCACTCACAAGGGATATTGGCATGTAGTTTTCTTGTGAGGTCTTTGTCTGGTTTTGGTATTAGGATAATGCTGGTATCAAAGAATAAGTTAGCAAGAGTTCTGGGCTCCTCATTAACCTTGAGCTTCATGGCACCATGTTTACACTAAGATCCATTCCTTACTATGTCGACTATTCCCATTTGCTGATATTTCTAACCTCAGTTTTGCCTCCTCACTTCGGCAGAGTTGCTCTTTATGATATTTTTATGCTATTAGCCCTGCTCTTACCTAGAACTTTTCATATCACTAAAGTTTCACGGCTATGATGTCCACTGAATGCACAGACCTGGTTCATCCCTATTCGCCTATGAAGAAGGATCAAATAAGAACTTTTCAAGTTTTAAAGTATGTGTTACTTACTTTCCTAGATTCACTTTTCTGCATTATTGGCAACACACTGTCTAAAGTTCTCAGGATTTGAGCATATTGCTAGGTCTTTCTGTTCAAATCTCAATGTGAACTGTACTGTTTACAATATTCCCAGTGTATACTGTAAAATATTGCATGGTGTAATAATGGCTTCTACAGCGCCATACATAAGCTTGTCAGAAAAATTACTTGACAGCAGGCAGGGTAGATAGTGTTATTGGCAATCTTACAGCTGAGAAATAGGTGAGGAAAGCAGAGCCTGGAGTGGTTAATTGCTAGGGAATGATAAACCTGAGAGCACTTGTCTCTATTCCTCTTCCTACATCACGTCTTTCCTAAGGAAAGATGAAAAATCTTAAAAATTTCAAGATGATAATGTTAAATCTCCTGTGCCATATTTATTGATGATTAAATACTACAAGCTCTGTTGGCTTTTTTTTTTTTTAACTTGGCTTTTTCCTGCTGAGAAAATCAGTAAGATGAGAGTTGTAGATTAGTAGCAGTCAGCTGTGTAGGTATTTTTCATCTTAACAGTAGTGACTCAATAAAAAAAAAAAAAACACAATTATTTTCTGTAAGTTCACCATAGGGAAGCAAGTGAACACGCAAAGGCATCCTTAGCAAGTTCATAATCTAGTAAAGTGTAGAACTTGGAAATCTCTCTACCTCAAATGCACGAAAAATGACTCAAATCTTTGCTCAAATCTATGACGTGTGGAAGTGTAAAGTCTCTTCCCTAGCGCCCTCCAGGATGTATGTATATTTCTGGGACTTCAGTTCTCAGAACCACCTTGGCCTCCAGCATCAAGTTAGCACCTTCTTCAAGAACACCTTCTTCAAGAACTACATAAACCCATCTGAGCATCTAGGAAGCCCTCTCGCCTACAGACAGATGTGGAGGGACTCCTGGAGCTTCACTCTCCTTGCCTGTTGCTCCTTCTATCTGGAAAATGCTCTTGGCTGCCTCTGTGCCGCTCACTGGTCCCATCCAGCCTCACACTCTTTGCATCTTGCCAGGGAGCTCTCTGCTACGTCTCTTCTCTGATTTCTCACTCCACCCCCATCTCAACTGTATGCAAAAGAAAAACAACAGCTACCTTCCCTTGGCCCAAGTATGATAGCTTTGCCTTCCAAAAACCTTGGGGGCAGGTTATATCCACGTCCCTGGCTAGGAAGTACGGGTAGGGCTCACGGCTCACAGCTTACCTCCAAGTCTTTCAGAGGGCACGTTTTCCACACCAAGAATTTTGTTCTGGAGGAATTCAGTGCCAGCTATTAAGATGATTAAAAACTCCTTCAACTTATTATATATGTAAATCATAATTATACAAGGCAAAAAACGATATGTGATAGAGGTGTAATGAAGTGTTACGGGAGTCAAGGGAGGGGGTGTCCGATTTCTGTTTGGAAAGATCAGGGCAAGCTTAACAGAGGACACCAACAAATGAGTCTTGAAGAATACTGGTATGTGGATGTGTCGGTGGTAAAGAGAAGGTGGAAGAGAGAATTTATGCTTATGGAGATAAAATAGCTCACAGTTAATCTTAATACCAAATTGTCTAACAAACAGGGTTCCTAATGGGCAGAAGAGGAAGATACAGGGCAGACAGGATGACCAGGGCCACGAATGATAGACTGAATGTTTCCTTACAAGAACTTCAATGTGTAGGCCCTGGAAGTGGCATGATTTTATTTTGTTTCGTTTTTTAGTTTTAGAAGGAAAATTCTGGCTTATGACAGTAAGCTTCCATGGTGAGAAAGTGATTAAAGTCAAGGCCTTTATCAATTACTGAGCCTACTGCCATCACTCAAGTAAGTGCAGTCTACCTGAACCAAGGCAGTGTCTTTAAATATGAATCAGAGGGTACCAATTCCAATGCATTTCAGAAGTAGAACGGTTAGTTCTTGGTAACTGACTGGATAATGGGGGATAAGGGAGAGAGGAGTGAATGGTGTCCCCAGCAGCTGGGCCTGGATGGCCAGGATAACGTCATTAGCCAAACTGGAGTCCACAGGAAAAGTGCCAAGATAAAAGCTAATGATTAAAATTAATCTATATATGAACAATAAATTTATGTTTAAATGACAACAGAGTAGCACTTTCTTTTCATTTGCTAGACAAGTAATAATTTTAAAAAAATAGTAGAAACTAGGTAATAAGAAAGTATTTCCAGAAATAACTTGAATGGATTTTATAAAAGAAAGCTCATAAAATAAACTTAGTGGTAATGGAATTTCATTAAATGTTGTCCAATGTGTAATTCTAAAGGCCAGGTACTTAGTAGAGGAAATTAGACCAAAAAAAAAAAAAAAAAGGCATAGTTTTTGTTTATTCAGTCGATTAACATTCATTAAATTATTTTAGGGATATTACTAAGTTTATAGTTGGCAGTTTACATACTTGATGACCTAGGTGATTGCTTTTTTGATTGTTTTTAATTATAGGAGTTTGTTTTTCAGGACCTCAAAGACATGCACTTAAGTGGAGGGAAGGACAAATGGATGAAACAAACAAGTTCTAAAGCACAAACTGTGGCCTTAGGCAGCCTGCTGAGTGTTTTACATACTAGAATAGCTTGAAAGAGTGAAGGGACTGAAAGATGTGAGTTCAGGACTATCAGAGGAAGAATCTTACCAATGCATTTTAAGCTATGTCTTAAAAAAATTTAACACCTTTCCTGAGCTTTGGTTTCTTTTCTTATAGAACAATAGTATCTATACTTTGTGGGGTTGTAGAAATAAAATACTTTGTGTAAGCAGGTAAATATTTGGGAAATGACTGCAGTAACTGCTGTTTCACTTTGGGTTAACTGTAATTATTAAACCTTTTTTTTTTTTTTTTTGAGAGGGAGTTTTGCTCTTGTTGCCCAGGTTGGAGTGCAGTGGCGCGATCTCAACTCACTGCAACCTCCGCCTCCTGGGTTCAAGCGATTCTACTGTCTCAGCCTCCTGAGTAGCTAGGATTACAGGCACCCACCACCACGCCTGGCTATTTTTTTGTGTGTGTGTGTTTTTAGCAGAGACGGGGTTTCACCATGTTGGCCAGGCTGGTCGCAAACTCCTGACCTCAGGTGATCCACCCGCCTCGGCCTCCCAAAGTGCTGGGATTACAGGTATGAGCCACCGCGCCCGGCCGTTTAACTCCATTTTACAGATGAGAAATCTGGGGTTCAGTCAAGTTAAGTAACTCACCCAAGAACACAGATATGAAGCAGTAAAAGCTGCCTTTTTGGTACTTGTTATTCCAAGTGCCTGAAACAGTGGCAGGCAGAGGAGTTGCTCAATAGATAGTTGCCTAATATTAAGGAAAAGCATCTCACATCACACATCTACATCTACCTCCTTCCCTCTTGACCTCTCAATGTTGGCGGTTCCCTGAGCTCAGTCTTCCGGCCATTTCTCCTTTCTGTTTCAACTCTTCCTTGAGTGATCTTGCTCATTCCCATGTTTCACATGCTGTGTTTCATGTATCTTTTTGTATGCCACTCAAATCTAATTCAAACGCCCCCTTCCCTGAGCTCCAGACTCATATCTTTTAGACCTTGCACTTGTGTGTCAAGCAGATAACTCTAACTTAACATGCTCAAAGCTGAACTAGTGATGCTTTTCCCCAAACCCACTCCTTTCCCAGTTTTCCCTATCTCATGAAATGGCCACTTCTCTCTTGGCAGTTCAGAACAAAAACAGGTGTCCCTCATGATTATTCTCCTCTATAGCTTATACAGGACCTATAGGCTCAACTTCCAAAACGTATCCCAAATTTGAATACTTCCCTCTTCACTGCCATACTCATCTCTTATCTGGCTACCTGCTATAGGATCTAACTGGAATCCCTGCTCCCACACCCTTACTCCTTCCCCCTAGTCTTTTATCTTTAATTGTAATCAAATACCATGAAATTTACCCCTTTAACCTTTTTTTTTTCTGAGACAGAGTCTCACTCTGTTGCCCAGGCTGGAGTGCAGGGGTGCGATTTCGGCTCACCACAACCTCCACCTCCCGAGTTCAAGCGATTCTCCTGCCTCAGCCTTCCGAGTAGCTGGGATTACAGGTGTGTGCCACCATGCCCAGCTAGTTTTTGTATTTTTAGTAGAGACAGGGTTTCACTCTGTTGGCCAGGATGGTCTCGATCTCCTGACCTAGTGATCTGCCCACCTCAGCCTCCCAAAGTGCTGAGATTACAGGCGTGAGCCACCGCGTCCGCCTTTAACCGTTTTTAAGTGTATAATTCAGTGGCACCAAGTACATTCACACTCTTGTGTAACCATCACCAAATTTATATGTACAACTTCTTCATCATCCTAACAGAAACTGTTTCCACTATATATTAACTCCCTGTCCCCTCCCTTCCTTTAGCCCTGGTAACCTCTACTATATTTTCTTTCCCTATGAATTTGCCTACTTTAGGTGCCTCATATAAGTACAATCATACAATATTTGTCTTTTTATGTCTGTCTGTCTTATTTTACTTAGCATAGTTTTCAAGGTTCATCCACATTGTAGCATGTATCAGAATTTCATTGCTTTCTAATGCTGACACACACACACACACACACACACATACTCATACACACACACTTTATCTTTATTCATGGATGACAGATTAACATCTGGGTTGTCTCTACCTTTTGGCTATTGTGAATAATGTCATTATGACCAGTATCTGTTTGAGTCCCCACTTCCAACTTTTTTATACCCAGAAATGGAATTGCTGGATTACTTGCAATTGTATGTTTACCTTTTTAAGGAATCACCAAACTGCTGTCCATGGCTGCTGCACCCTTTTACATTCCCACAAGAAAAGCACAAGGGTTCCAATTTTTCTACCCCCTCACTAACACTTGTTAGTTTCCTCTTTATTAATAACCATCCTAACAGCTGTGAAGTAGTCTCTCATAGTCTTCTTAATAAAACAAATAATGTCCTTTCAAAACCCCAGTGGTCTCCTATTTCACTTAGAACAAAGCTTAAAGCCTTTATCATCACCTATAGGCTCTCTAGGAACCCTGAGACCTCTTCGTTCTCTGTTGAGCTTCCTCTGCTCCAGCCACAATGGCCTCCTAACTGTTCTGGAACATGTCAAATCCATTTCAACTCAGTGCCTTCGCTCTTGCTATTCTTCTGCTTAGAACAGTTTCTCACCATTATCACATGGCTTTGGCCTAATTAATATCTCTGATCAAATGTCACTTCTTCAGAGATGTTCACATCTTTAGATGTCACATCTGAAGTTGTTCTTCAGAGAGGACATTCCTAGCACCCAATCTAGATAGCCTCTCCTGACCTTTGCACATATAGACAGAACAGCTTCTGTCTATTGCTTGCTTTGCTTCATATACCTTATTCTTCATAATCCATCTCTCTCAGCAGAATGTAAGTTCTATGTGGATGGCGGACTTTTTATTCATTTTTGTGTCCCAAATACCTAAAACAGTGCCAAGCAAATTTAAGTACTAATTATTAAAGGCAGGCAAGGTTATCTATTTATAGAGACTTGATAGTTTGAGATTTTTATGGTACAGAATCTTAATCTACTTATTTTTATAGCTTTCATAATAGATGGCAAAGATTCTTTGATATCTGAAAATATTTTTAAAATGTCTTTTCTTCCTTTTTTTGGGGAGGGAAGCATGATTTTGCTATTATCTATTGGTCAGTTAAGGAAAGAAACATCTACTGATATTCTGAATAATAGCAATAATATCATTGAGCATTTACTTGTGCCCTGCACTGTGCTATGAAGTTAATATAGATTATGTCTAATTTTCAGAAAATTATATAGGGTGTTTTCACTTTACAGATAAGAAAACTAAGGCTCACGAAGGGTACACTGCCCAAGATCACATAGCAAGTAAGTGGAAGGTCAGGAATTCCAACCAGGCACTGTCTGACTCCAAAGGTTATTGCTTATTCCACACACCATTTTGCAAGAAGTCATACTCAGCAGTTTAGAGGCCATAGAGAATTATATCCCACAATCTCTCCCTTAAGGACCATGCTGGCTGGGCATGGTGACTTACACCTGTAATCTCAGCATTTTGGGAGGCCAAGGCAGGAGGATCACTTGAGCCTGGTAGTTCAAGACCAGCCTGGGCAACATGGCAAGTTCTCACCTCTACAATTAACAACAACAACAACAACAACAAAAATAGCTAGGCATTGTGACACATGTCTGTGGTCCCAGCAACTTGGGAAACTGAGGCAGGAAGGTCATTTGAGCCCAGGGAATTCGAGGCTGCAGTGAGCTATGATTGTGCCACTGCACTCCAGTCTGGGTGACAGGGTGAGACCCTGTCTCAAAATAAAGGGAACATGCTGTTTAGTTAGTAGTATGACAAAGTACTGATCCACATGTAATTTAAAGGATATCGGTCAATACAACGGACAACAAAAGTTGGTGCCTCCATTATGTTCATGGTAATGAGAGGGATTTTGAGGAGGACGTCACCCCTAGGGGCTCTGGTGGTCAGGAAGTCATCCTGGAGGGAGTGGGACTTGAGCCAGGTCCTGTCAAGTGGGAATGAGCTGAGCGAGGCATGCGGGAGATGAAGAGGGTCACTCCAGCTGTGGGAACCACCTGAGCATTGGCCTAAAAACAAAAAGGAGTGAGCAGCATTTGGTCAAAAATGGGTAAAGTGATCTACTTGGAATTGACAGCTTACTTCTGGAGGAGCTGAGGAAAAGGAAGAACAGTAGCTCATCTTTATTGAGCACTTAGTAAATGATATCAAGCACTGTCTATCTGCTATATTAAGTATCATGTATTTAATTTGCAGAACAACTCTATGAGATTGATACTACTGAGTTACCCATGTAACATAAAAACTGAGTCTAAGGGAGAGTCAAGAGTGCACAGTGAGACATAAGGATGCATAGGCCAACTGGGTCAAGATTTTGAATGCTGCAACCAAGTACTTGTCTTTGCCCTGTATGCACTGATTTTCTTTTTCTTTCTTTCTCTTTCTTTTCTTTTCTTTCTTTCTCTTTCTTTCTTTCTTTTTCTTTCTCTCTCTTTCTTCTCTCTCTTTTTCTTTCTCTCCTCTTTCTTTCTCTTTCTTTCCCTCCCTCCCTCCGTCCCTCCCTTCCTTCCTTCCTTTTCTTTTTTTTCTCTTTTTTTTTTTACCTGCTTGAAGTTTTACCATGTTTTAATAATAATCAGTTGTACTACCCAGGTGTGACATTAAAATTCTACCAGCTCCTCTCTCACCTGTGCTATCCTGAATACCATGCATCTAAATATGCTTGCATCAAGATGAATCTCCTAGTCTCCACTCATTCTAGACTGTCACTCCTAAACCCTACTAATTGAAATTCCTTGGTTTATACCTGTAACTCACCTCTTGGTTCCTCCATTCAAGGACTTATCTCCCAGCCATCAAAATCCATATAATGTAATTCATTTGTAGAAAAAATGACTGTAGAGTTTGAGAACTGTTTCATAGATGAATGACATTAACTAAGGATATCTCTAGAAAGCCTGGAGTTTCTGTAAGTTATAAACTATTCATCTCAATTCAGAAAGTTAATTATCAACATAACAAATATTTGATTCTTCCAGCTACCTACATAAACTATAGTATTTGAAAACTGTCTGACTCCAAGAGTCAGTAAAATAATTCCTGTACTAGAAAAGTCACCATTTTATAATTTCTCCCCCATTACTTCTCATAATTCCCATAAAATTACCTAGTATCAGGTGATATGTGTCTGCATATTAAAGATCATATTGTCAAGCAGGAACTTTATATATCACCAAGCATTTGCTGTGCTTATGGAACAGGTAATGCACAAATGCACTCATGATGCATATTTTGGCTTCCAAATAACAACCCAGAGTTTGGTTGTCAGATGTGTTGCTGCCATGCAGGGTTAACGGGGCATGTTGTGGTCAAGTGTTCAAACATGTTTAACATCATCAGTGCAAGTTCAGGTTTATTCAAAGGGCAGGTAAGGTAGAGAAATGGAGTACTGATGCTCACTCTGAAAGAGAATGACCAAAACAAAACCCAGGAGAAAATTACATCCTAATAAATATACGCCAACATATATTATGGTTTCTAGCTTTTATTCAAAAAATTTAGAGCCATAAATGAAACATTTTCTTAATTTGCAGTTCTCTTCATTATATACTAACTTCAGAAATACATTGTGGTTCTGATGAAAAAGAGTACATACCAGTGGATTTCTGAGATTTCTCTCCCTACTTTCCAATCAATGCAATTTATTTTTTTCTCTTTCTTCTTTCTAGACTACCTGAGGGCAACTTCTGAGGCCTTGATTCAAAAAGCTAATGTGCTCAGAAACCTAACAAGTCACTATGGAGCTTAATGTATTAAATGTGTTATTGGCAATGCAGGGGAATTCTATTAATTTTATATTTTATATCCTGCCCTTTTTTCAGCTACAACTGTAACCTTTCTTTGAATCACAAATTAAAAAGAATTTTATCAGGAATCAGATTTATTTATTCTTCAAATTTACTTCACTAGTTACTAAGAGGTCTTTTCTTAACATTCTTCAAGGGTCCTTACAAATGAGTGTCAACAATAGGGAAGTGTTATTTTTGTGTAACCCTGGATAAGTCATTTAGCAACCCTGGATTCCAGTTTCTTCATCTGTAAAATAAGACAGTGGAACTAAATACTCTTTCTTGCCCTTTCAGATCCTATGATGCTGTGATTCTAGTATACTAAAATGTTTTAGACAAACACTGAAGTTAGATTTATCATAAAATACCTGTGAATCAGATATGAGGTTCATACTAATTAGAATTTAATTTTCCCTGATTACTAGGCAATTAAAATATACTTTAATATAGAACAGCAAGGTTCTGACATTTTCTATGCATGAATATTATGGATATGTGGAAATATATGAAACTGTCTCATTTAGGTATATCTAAAAGCTGATTTTCACAGCAAGAAGGTTAGCTAAAGAGTATGTACACTATCAATGAGAACTAATTAAACATTTTCTTCAGAAAAAAAATTCTCTCTGAGCCTTTCTGAAGAAGATCAGATTGGCCAATTGCACTCTGGCACTAATACGTGACTAAACCAACAACATCAAAATATGTGAACATTACATTCTGGCAGATGTGAGAAACAGCTTAATAATTAAAGTCAACATTGTTTAACTTCCTTCAATCCACTTCATTCAACACAGATATGTATATTTTTTTGAGATGGAGTCTTGTTCTGTCACCCAGGCTGGAGTGCAGTGGCACGATCTCAGCTCACTGCAACCTCCACCTCCAGGGTTCAAGCGATTCTCCTGCCTCAGTCTCCCAAGTAGCTGGGATTACCGGCACCCACCACCACACCCGGCTAATATATTTTTTTTTTTTTTTGTATTTTTAGTAGAGACAAGGTTTCACAATGTTGGTCAGGCTGGTCTCGAACTCCTGACGTCAGGTGATCCACTCCCCTCAGTTTCCCAAAGAGTTTGGATTACAAGAGTGAGCCACCATACCCGGCCCATCACATATTTCTAAGTCCTTACTCTACTGTTTTTTCCATGTGTTTTGTGAAAAATTGACAAGTCGTAAAAGACACTGTCTCTGATCTTTCGAATTTCAAATCTGGGTAAGTAAATATGTATTATGTTTGAGGAAAAACAACAATAACAAAAGTCATGCAAAACCCAAATATGAGTGACCATGAAGAAATTCAGATAGAATCTATACATGCTGAGGGATGTAACACGAGTGGTAAGATTACCCCAAAAAGGCTGTGTAGGTGAAGTGTTATAAAGAACAAAGACCATGATAAACATAGCTATAGTGATTTTCATACAACTTCCACTGATGACTGTTACTTCTGAAGTGTGAACTGCCAGCCATCTATTGAGGTTAAATGCCTGGTGCTGCAGTCAGATCACCAGGCCCCACCCATCTAACTGTGCCACTATGGACAAGTTACTTAGGGCCTCAATGCCTCAGTGTCCTTTCTATAAAATGGAATAAATAATGTACTTGGCTGGGCGCAGTGCCTCGCGCCTGTATTTCCAGCACTTTGGAAGGCCGAGGTGGGTGTATCACTTGAGGTCAGCAGTTTAAGACTAGTCTGGACAACATCATGAAACCCTGTCTCTACTAAAAATACAAAAATTAGCCAGATATGCTGGTGCATGGCTGTTATCCCACTACTCAGGAGGCTGAGGCAGGAGAATTGCTTGAACCCAGGAGGTGAAGGCTGCAAGTGAGCCAAGATTGTGCCACTACACTCCAGACTGCGTGACAGAGTGAGACTCTGTCTCAAATTAATAATAATAATAATAATAATAATAATAAATGTACTTGTCTTAAAGGGTGTGGAAAGGATTAAATGAGTTAACATGCAAAGCATTGGAAGCAGTGCCTGGTAAACACCTTAATAAATGTTTTCTTAATAAATGATTTCTCACTGTTCCACAATTCTGGGCTGGGAATATATTAAGGTATTGTTGTTTACCTCAAGGGAAATTGCAAAAGTGCTCAACTCAGTTTTTAAAAAATGTATGTCATATAGCTCATGTAAGATGTAGAAGTGAAGGCATAAAATCAATAAAAAATTAATGAGTTTTATATCTCCATAAAGGTTGGGAGTCATTGCTCTGGGCCAGAGGCTGGAGAAATGAACATGCCCATGTATGTCCTTTATTCCACTGCTGTTATCTGACATTCTGTAGTGACTCTTTGCAGCACTAGAGACTCCTTTTTTTTTCCTTCTAATTCTAGGGTAAGTTCACAACTGTTGGCCATCAATAGCTTCTGAATCGTTCTTGCATTTATATAGACATGATGATAAATAATCAGAGAAAATATTAAGTTAGCTTTGCCAATGATAAAAACATTTGTAAATTTATCTGGGTTTAGCACATTCTTGGATAATTTTATCTTTTAAACAAATTGTCTAATTTCCAACTCCAAATCACAATTTTTCCTTTTAGCACAAGCATATTAACTTCTGAGGTGTGTTAATTAAAAGAAAAAATGCAAAACTAGTAACATGCACAGGAATACACAGTCAACTATTTTGTCCAGAGTTGTTCTGCTGGGCTATAAGGGCAGAGCTCTTGTAGAATTATTCAGTTTTGTAGACTGTGTGACTAAAAACCTGTAACCTATCTACATGTTCTCAAAGTATAACAAGAAGCCTTCCCAGAAAGTCGTGAGAAGGCACTGGACCACTGTAGACAGTTGTGGGGTGCTATGGTCTGATGTTTGTGTCCTCCCAAAATTTCATACATTGAAACTGTCTCATTTAGGTGTATCTGAAAGCTGATTTTTTTTTTTTTTTTAATTTTTCACAGCAAGAACATGAGTTAAAAAATAAGGTGAAGGTATCAGGAGGTGAAGCCTCTGGGAGATGACTAGATCACAGGGGTGGAGCCCTCATGAGTATTAGTGCCCTTATGAAAGAGGCTTTAAAGAGCTGCCTTGCTCCTTCTACCATGTGAAGACACAGTAGGAGGGTGAGGTCCATGAAACAGAAAAACAGGCCCTTACTAGACACTGAATCTTTAGGTACCCTGATCTTGGACTTTGCAGCCTCCAGAACCATGACAAATAAATCTCTGTTACATGTAATCCACTCAGTCTATGGTATTTTGTTATAGTAGTTGAAAAAGACTAAGACACAGGGTAAATCTGCTTAAGCATTATCAGAGAAGATGATTTAGGAATAGGCATGTCATGGATCCTTTAGTTTATTTTTATTTTTTAAAAATAGAAATGGGGTCTCACTATGTTGACCAGGCTGGTCTTGAACTCCCAGCCTCAAATGATACTTCCATCTTGGCCTCTCGAGGTGCTGGGGTTACAGTTGTGAGCCACTGCACCTGGCCTGGTTTTTAAAAATGAGTTCAATTCTTGATTTATTTTTTCAAAGCAACTATTTAGACTTTCTTTGCCAAATGTTCTTTTATCTCAAGAAGCAGGAACAGGGAAAGCATTCTTCCAAACCCTCTAGGAGTCCTGGGGGGAAAGCATTTTGCGCTCTAACATATGTCTCAGTTTTGGAGCCTCTGTAGCATGTCAGTGTGTGGGCAGACTTGGGAAAGTGCAGCAAGAACAGCAGAGCAGTCTGCTCTGGCAGACAGTACCACTTATAGATGCAAAGCCCACCCAGTGCTAACGCAATTTACACACCCTGAAGAAAGTCCGAAAAATTCCAGGAGTAAAAGCAAAACATAAGACACAAAATGGGACACAGTCTCAAAGTGCTAAAGGCATTTTCACATAAAACTTTTTTTTTTAAGTTTATAATAACGCCTTTCATTTCTATAACATCGTTCTGCTGAAGAGTTAAATATCCTCTAAAGACATTTTATTGATTTTTAAAGTTCCAATTCATCCTGACAAAGCTCCCATGGAACAGAAGGAAATTTGCCTGCATCTTATAGGAGAGGAAACCCAAAACCCAATTAGATGAAACATGTCGATGTGATGAGGAAGCACGACTTAGAAAGCTCACATAAGCTCCGCTGTGGCAACCCATGATGCCGCCCCAATACAAGGAAGCCTGCCAGGGTTGGTCCCTGACCCCGGGAGAGCTGCACCAACAATGCTGTGAAGACCTACAAAAACTTTAGGTTGGTAAGGTATGGCTGTGGTTTCAAAGGCTTAGATGCTGGTTTCCTTGCTAGGTCAGAAACCTTGCACTCAGATTTACAAAGAATGACAGCACAGACTTCTACTGCAATCTGCCAGATCCCAACTATTCTTATAGCTCTTAGGCCAATAAGACATTCTCTCTGAATTCTATGAAAGTGTTTTTGAAACCAAGTACCATGGAACCTTCAGAGCTTCAGGGTCACTCATTTGAATTATTTAAATTTCAAGTACCTTAAGGCGAATCTAAGAGGATTACAACCCTCATCTTTGACTTCCCATCATGTTTATCAATAGCTCCTTTTGGAGCTATTGTTTTTGGAGGTTGCCTTTAACAAGTTACTGCTTTTATCTTTTAAAATATTCTATGTACAGTTAAGTTTTAAAAAATGTTGTTTTCAAAAAATCGCCAGAAAATTGTGAGACTCGTTGCTCATTTATCATTTCACAAATATTTATTGAGCACTTATGCGCAGAGTGTAGCACTAAGCTCAGGGGATGCAGTCACGAGTGAGGTAGGGACTCTCTCTACTTTCATCTGCTATGCATATAACAAAGATCACCACCTGACAAGAGACTTCCCATTCCTGCAGTCACTCACGTTGACCTTTCAGAGGAGGGTGGAAAGCCTACGGATAGGGTGAGTTTTAAGCCCAACCTGCTGAGGATTCTCTTGTTTTATGGTTGTTGAGCAGAGTCAACAAAGTCAATTTAATAAAATGTAGAATACTTAGAGATATACACAAAGGGGAAAAAATAGAAGCAAAGGGCAGTGCTTATTTATATTTTAGATTCTTATATTAGATTTGGAGAAGATGCTTGAATATTTAAGGTATCCTGTAGAACATACACATTTTTTCACTTAGGAAAGCAGAAAATTGTAAGAACTGAACCAAGTCTCTAAAATTACTTCCTAGTTTTACTTCAGTTAAACCTGAGCTCAAAAGATAGAGTGTATATAAATTTTAGTCTCTAGCTCGAGGATTACAAATAGTAATTTTCCTTTCATTGAACTTTTTGGTATTCAAATTTTGATAGTTAACAATAGTTAACAGTTATAGAGCAATTTAATGTTGGCTAGATACTATGTAAATACTTGACATGTGTCATTTTATTTAATTCTTCCAACATCTAAGATGATGGCATTATCATTCCCATTTTACATTCCCATTCTGCCCTGGCCCCTCCCAGATCTCATGTCCTTCTCACATTTCAAATGTATCATTTTATTTAATTCTTCTAACATCTAAGGTGACGGCATTATCATTCCCATTTTACACATGAGTAATATAGAGTTTAGGCAGATTAAGTAGATTAAGTTTGACGTTCTCTTTAAGATAGAGGTCACACAGTAGAAATGTTTAGTACATCAACCGCACAGTGCTGACAAGATGAAATGGTGGGACATATGCTTTTCAAATGAGAGCTCAAGATTACAACTTGCTCCTTCCTTTAAGAAAATATTACAGCCACAAGAGAAAATAATAAACTATCCCATGAAGGACTTGATATGGCTCAGCCTCCCACTGCTTAAAGGAAAGGCTGTTCTTCAGTTCTTTTATGTCACCCTCTCATTAAGTCAGGAAGAGCCATAGGTTTGTTTTCTCTTTGGGATTAAAAACAAAACAAAACAAAACAAAAAAGTGAGCCTTTAGTCTCATCCCTCTTGTAGTCTTTTCTCTTACATAAGAAAATCCTCCTTCCATTAGTTCTTCCACTTAAAGCAAGAGTTGCTGCAAAGGCAGCTGAAAGCAGCATGTAACATATCAGATGGACTGAGGACATCATGTTTATTTCACAGTAGATCCTCTTTCTTCAGCTCTGGGCTGCACTCTATTTCCAAACTTAGGCTTGGCATATGAGAAAACTGGGAGTGAGGAGTTAGGCATATTCATCTATGAATAACACAACTATTACATGTGCTAGGTGGTGTTATTATTACTCACTCTTACAGAATGTTGACAGAGGGATTTAACATTACTTCTCTCAGGATCAACTCTTCTTGTGTAGAGAGTGTAAAATTCTGCTGTCTGATCAGTGCTATCTTATATAAAATAACTATTGCTCTGAGATCCTGAAAGCACCATAGAATATGGCTTTGCCTTAAGACTTACTATACAATTACATAACAAGTTGAATGTACTAGAAATTAAGGCAGGGTGGGGGGAGTGCTAGAAAAAAATGTTCTCGCATTCATTAAAGTTATAAGGAAACTTCTTTCAAAATGGCTCCCGAAAGATATAGCATGCATATTAGAAAATATAGAAAACCTCCCGAAAGATATAGCATGCATATTACATTATATGTGTGGGTTTATGTGTATTTATGTAGAGTTGAAAAAGCTGATCCAAGAAGATTTTAACTCTGCTTTGGTATCAGCATGCTTCAGAACCACCAATAATTTCAGAAAAATCACCTTATTTTTAAAAGTTATGCTCATCAGTGAGAAGAACCAAAGTTGCGGTTTCTAAGGAAGTTATGCTTCCAGGAAAGAGAGAGAAATAAAATGACTAGGAAGTACATGGAGGGCTCTTACCATTTACTAATTCCCTGAGGCAGGATTCTACGTCGAGCATTCCAGATAGAAGAAACTAATGTACACCTTTAAAAAAGTTTTGAAAAGTACTTGCAAGAACTTTAGTGACCTCTCCTATTTATCTGGAAACTCTTCTTATGTAAGAAAAGTTCTACATCTACAAATATTTTTCCATACCTCAATCAGAACCAAATGCCAAGACCTATGGCATCTTTGAACTAAAGATAAATACCGCTGGTAAGTCTGCTTTCAAATTCTCCATCTACAAATAAGAATTCAAGTCTGACTTTGGGTAGCACGGATTGGATTAGGAGATTCACTGCTAAATTTGGAATGTGAAGATCTAGATGTGCCAGGGCTGTTGCAAAGTGGCTTTGTTCCATAGGACACATAACTGAATTTCTATTTTGGAACTTCAATTTCATCACTGACAAAATGGGGTCAATACTACCTATTGTGAATGTCCCAAGGGTTGGTTGTGAATTTCTCATGAGGGCATGGATGAAAGGGTGTTTTGAAAGGGTGAGTGTAGGTCTCCTGCAGGAGGGGTCTTTTCAAGACAGGCCTTTATAAACTCTTTTGGCACGTTGGTGGTAGGAGCAAAAAGCAGGTGACTGGGGCCTGTGTGACGGACATCCTGGAGCCTGGGTCAGCTACCCAGGGGGTAGTAATGTAGGGTTGTGGGGGGTGGCAGCAACAGCAAATGAAGCCAGAAAAAGCAACACAGGAAGAACTGCTATGGAACCCCAGGGCTGCAGGAGTAGGTAGGTAGACGCTGAAGAGCAACGCAGGGAAGGAAAGCCTGCTGCCAAGGATGAGCATGACAAAATGAGACTCAGCACTTGCGAAACCTGCATCAGGACATGAAAAAATAAAACTGCAAGGTGACGTATGGATGTCTATGCATAGGTGAGCATATGCGTGTCTCTACATATATTAGGGTTCATTAATTTCTGAGGGTGGCTAGTTGAGTTTACCTTTGATGAAGACTTGCGTGTCAGAAAAGAACTCAACATTCATGCATCCTGGTGTTAAATTCTGAGGCCATGGTTGCACTTTCTAGTTCTACAGAGCCTTCTAGCTTCAGCCAGCTGCACTCTTTAGACCAAGGCCTGCTAATGTAATCAGTCACTTTTATGAGTACCTAAACTTATAGCTGCTATGTACTTATTAAAATAACTTATTTATTCATTTATTGTTTATAAGAATTTGTGGTTAATGCATCCGTATCCTTTGTTTAAGCTATGGTTCATTACCACACATAACTGCAGGATGGGGTTATGTTTTATACATGTGCTCTTTAACCCCTGGGGACATAAGAGAACACATATTACAAATGCACATTCATTTAAAGCATATGTTTTAGGTAGGAAAGAGGGGACACTACTCTTATCCAATTGTAACTAAAATCATGATGTTGTGAAAGAGCTCACTATGAATGGAGTTGTGTCAGTAGCCTAGACGTAGGCTCTGGTTCTCCTCCTCCAGTGCATTAAATCATGTGGCATTTAGGTCACCTGGGATGAGGACTGAAGGGCATGCTCTAACCAGTACAACTGTAACCATGCATATTTATAAATACTAAAGGTAATTATTATCCTTAAAATATATCTAACAAAAGTCAACCCAGATTGTGACAATGACTGAATTTATATTTTATAAAAGTATCGGCCGGGCGCTGTGGCTCAAGCCTGTAATCCCAGCACTTTGGGAGGCCGAGGCGGGCGGATCACAAGGTCAGGAGATCGAGACCACAGTGAAACCCCGTCTCTACTAAAAATACAAAAAAATTAGCCGGGCGAGGTGGCGGGTGCCTGTAGTCCCAGCTACTCAAGAGGCTGAGGCAGGAGAATGGCGTGAACCCGGGAGGCGGAGCTTGCAGTGAGCCGAGATCGCGCCACTGCACTCCAGCCTGGGCGACAGCGTGAGACTCCGTCTCAAAAAAAAAAAAAAAGTATCACATGTGGTAATTACTGTGTTTCACATACTAGGCCAAAGTACTCAGTGTAAAAAGAAAAAGAAAATGCTCCTTTCTTAACACTTTTCATTGTTCTGCGCCTATATAATTTCTAGAATCAAAGGCCTCCAAATCAATTAATAATCACAAATTTTCCAAAGCTATGCATTATTTCAGATAACACCAAGCAAAAATAGCACCGAGATTCTAATTTCACCTAATGATATTTTCAAGATACCCACCAGTTTGAAAGCATGCAAGTCAAGGGTATGCCACTACATAACTGAATCAATAACTGTGGAAAAAGTTAAATGATGTATCATTTTTACATTTGAAGGATAGTAATGTTCAGCAAAATAGGTGGTACACACCGTCTGCACCAGGCAAAACGCTATCAGATGCTTTCAAACTAGTTTTCTGGACCCAGAGAGAAATCAGCATTCTAATGACATTTTACAACGGTGTGGCACCTGGCTGGTAAAGATCTACAAATGAAACCACCAAAAAAAATTGTGCAGCGCCACAATTAGAAGTGTGTATATGTACATGTGGGCAAACAGTGCAGGGACTATATTAATTCAATTATATTTTGGTTTCTGCATGTGGTAAAACACATTAAGAGAAGTATTAAAGAGGTAAAGCAATAGATATAGATGTATTTAAAACTTACAAATGAAATGAAACAAATATGAATTTTATTATCTCAAACAAGGCTAACTCCCAGGGCAAACACATGATGTAATATCTAAATATGTTAAACTGGTGAGGAATAGAAAGACCAACCTGTGACAAACAGGCAACCTGTGTCTTTATAAAACTCTATTAACACACAGCCGCAACATAACTTCACTAACTCATTCACAATAGCTTGAATTCTCTTCCAAAGGCAGAGCTCCTTTAGATACCTTTATATTCTTTATATATACCTTTATATTATATTCTCCTTTAGATACCTTTATATTCTTTATATTCTTCCAAAGACAGAGCTCCTTTTAGATACCTTTATATTAATTCTGAGCTTTACTATTATGTCAGACTTCCAATTAGCTCATTATTTTAATCACGCGAAGTTTGAAAAAAGTCTTAAAACATTCCATTTTATTTAAATTTTGTGTATCTTTCTAAAAAATTAAGAGTGATTTAATTATGGAGTTGAAACTAGAAGAATTAGGATATTTCAGTTTAAAGCCAGGTCCCTCTCTCCCTTCCTTTTTGTTTTTTGAAATGGAGTCTTGCTCTGTCACCCAGGCTGAAGTGCAATGGCACAATCTCGGCTCACTGCAACCTCTGCCTCTTTGGTTCAGGTGATTCTCCTGCCTCAGCCTCCCAAGTAGCTGAGATTACAGGCATGTACCACCACGACTGACTAAATTTTTTGTATTTTTAGTAGAGACAAGGTTTCACCATGTTGGTCAGGCTGGTCTCGAACTCCTGACCTCAAGTGATCCACCCGCCTCAGTCTCTCAAAGCACTGGGATTACAAGTGTGGGTCACTGCTCCTGGCCTTTTCTTTCTTTCTTCAAATATTTACTGTCTACTACGGGCCAGACCTTATGCTAGGTGCTGGAGATTTATAGTCTAAGAGAGGCATACATACTTCCTTACATGCACACAACTGAGGGCCATGACAAAAAGACATTGCAGGGATTCAGAGGAGGAATGAAGAATCCAGGCTGCCATCAGCAAAGAGGTGAGTGCTTTAGCTATGGAGAAGGCTGTTATCAAGGGAGAGTATGCAAAAGGATATGAAACTTTGAAGAACATGAACATTTAAAATGTAGGTAAAGGAAAAGGACTGAATGAGAAGGACGCAGTAGATATGTCAAGGTTAGCTTAGTTATATCATTGGGGAATTGAGTTAACCTAGCTCTCAAATTGTATTATCTATTAAAGGGTCAAAATACATTTTAGCTAGTAGATTACATAATTAATGTTAGCTATGTTATTAGTCATGGCCCTACATAAATGAGTCTTGCATCCCCTTATAATGATAGTCAACATGTATTTATTGAATTTGGTAAACACTGTTCTTTGAGCTTTATATGTAATACAGTGCATTTAATCCTCATGGTAACCATGAAACAGGTATTATTAGCAAGCCCCATTTTACAGATTAGGAACCAGAGACACAGAGATATAAAATAACTTGCTTGAGGTTACAGAGTTAATATATAGTAACTGAAGTAAGAAAATAGGCAGTCTGATTTATTGATCCCTACTCTACTCTTTCTCTTTTCATTTTAAAGATTAAGATAAAACCGTTTTTCAAGACATGTCACAGAATGGGTCTGAGAAATAAATAAAATGATATCGATGAACTGTGTGAAAACTGTGAAAAGCTTAAGAATATAGAATATTGAAAGGCGGTTCTAACAAAGTACAATGTCCAATTCTGGCAAAATCAGACTTCACTGTTTCCCCTGGAGGGAAGTGTTGAAAACGATGAATTTGTGGAGAATCACTTTGGAGACTCGCCTCTATCACCAGAGGATGAATTTTTTACCACCAATATAACCAGGCATGCCTGGGAGCAAATTACTGATTCTAGGGCCCATTTCTAATCCCGTATCAGATTCCTTTGTCACACAGAAGACAAAGTCAAACTGAAGTGATGTTTAAGTTTTAAGGGAGCTGATAATCAGAAGTTGGTATTTTAAGAAAAATAATATTATATATGATCCTTGTCTGTCCAGACCTTTAATCTGAATTAACAGTTATGGACTTAATGTCTGTGTCCCCCAAAATTCACATGTTGAAGCCTTAATCCTCAATGCAATGGTATCTGGAGATGGGGCCTTTGGGGATTAGGTTTAGATCAGGTCATGAGGGTGGTGGGGCCCTTAGGATGGGATTAGTGTACTTTTATAAGAAGAGAAACACAGATCAAAGTTCTTTTCTCTCTCCACTTTTTGAGGACATAGAGAAAAGGTGCACCCTGCCAACCAGGAAGAAAGCCTTCCCCAAGAACTGAATCAGCAGATGCCTTGCTATTGGACTTCCCAGCCTCCAGAACTGTGAGAAATAGTCCTGTGGCTTTAGCCACATAATCTATGGTATTTTTTTTTTTTTTTTTATGGCAGGCCAACCTATGCCAAATACATTTAAATTTTAGTATGTGGAGCTCTGGGAGAGATATTTTTGTTGTATTTTACCCCAGAGGAAATGACAGTGAAGAGTTTGATGATTTGTTTAATGCCAAAAGCCAATAGTAGGTAGGATTGAATCAGCATCCCTTGACTCCAAAGCTGTACTCTTTCCATTGAGTCGTTTGGACTCCTGTTCTTTATATTTATTCACCCCATGTCAGTTTTAAACGCCTTAAAAAAGTTACTAGAGAATAAAAGCCTGTACATTCAGTACTCCAGAGGCCACACTCCCTCTGTGGCCAATTAACACTAGATTTACTTTGATGGTTATTTCCTATAGAGTACCTGTGTTCAGTTTTTTTTTTATCATCAGAAGGGCCTTTTCAGTGTGTGTTCTAAGACCACGGGTCCTCAGCTTGCTACAATTCTGGGGGAGGCCCAGCTTCTCAACCTTCAGAAAGATAAGCGGTTTACCTCTTTATACCAACATGGATTGACACTTTGCACAGTGCCACTTAAAATTCAGTACCTGTTGATTCAGCTAAGAGATTAAAAAGAAAAAAAGATATTTATTCTTTGTTCATATGAAAATGTCGTATGCATTAATCCCATTAAACAACAGAGCCTGCATTTAAATCTCATTCTAAATCCTATTTCCAGAGTTTTAATGTATGAAGGTGTTTGTGTCTTCAAAGGTGTGACAATAAAAACTAAAAAACTGATCTTCATATTCATGAATATGCACAAGAGACAAAAAGCCATCAAATCAGTACAGCCAAAGGAAAAAGAATTAAAAAAAAAATAGCCACACAAAGCCCATCCGGGGGTGATGCTTTTTTATTGGACTAATTGCAAGGAAATATGAAAGGGTAAGCTTTTACTAATCAAGCTCTTTTCACTCAGCCAGGAAGAACTGCTAGGTACAGCAAGCAAAGAGACAGGGTGTTAATGTAAGCCTGATAATTAAATTCAGGATCAAGTGGATCAGAGGGAAGGCCACAAACGTAAAAATCAGGTGGAGGTAAGAATTAGAATCCCAATCTTTTATAATACTATATGGATTGTCGAAAGAAGAAGAGAAAGGAAACTTAGAACAGTTATCTTTTTCTTTTTAAAGTATCAATAAAAGTGGTTATATTTAAGAGAAAAGTGAACAGTGACAATAGTGCAGAGGTATTTTGCAGTATCCTGCCTTCTGTGACATAAAGCGCTTTCCTACATACTCATCTCCATTTATTTTCACATAATCCCTGTGAAAAAAAATAGGCAAGATCAGGCATAAGGGACTCAATCTTGCCCCAGATCACATGATTAGAGCGTGACAGAACACGTCTAAAATCTTAGCTTCTGAAATTCAGGTCAGTAGCCACCATTTTTCTTCAAACATTTTGTCAGGCATAACAATGATGAACAGAGAAAGGGCAGAAATGATGTAACCAGTGTTTAAAGATGTCTCTAATGGGAAAACATGTCTTGCTACCCTCTGAATTTGAGGATTTCTACTTTTCTGAAAATATTGAATAAGGAATGGGAAACAGCCATCAAAATGTGGAAAGGGAACCACCAAAGTCAGGAGGCGGAAGTTCTAAGTTCTAATCCCAGTTCCTGTGCAAATTTGGACAAAAGCATTCAAACTCTGGGCTTCAGTTTTCCTACCAATAGATGAGGATAGTGGAAGAGGTGTCTTCATTTCACTGATCAATATGCCTTGAGCCTGCTGCCCCGCGTGCTGTGCTCCGAGCCGGGAAAGGACAGCCTTCATACTGGAGGGCCTCAGTCTTGAGGAGAAGGTGGAAAGAACATTACACACAGGCCAACAAATACAATAAATCATGATAAAAGTGATGCTACGCTCCATGGGGTGACATCAGATCGGAGAGGAAGAAGAGGTTGATGGGTGGGGGGACTGCAGGGAAATCTTCACAGAAAAGCATTTTTCAATTTAAGTTCTGGGGTACATGTGCAGGACATGCAGCTTTGTTACATAGGTAAATGTGTACCATGGTGATTTGCTGCACCCATGAACCGATCACCTAGGTATTAAGCCCAGAATGCATTAGCTATTTTTTCCTGATGCAGAAGAACATTTTTTAAGCTGAGTTTTTGAGAATTAGTTTCCTTGGTGATCAAGGTGTTTTGGGAAATGTAACAAGTTCAGTGTGGCTGGGATTTAGGGTCCACGGGAAGATGGAAATAATTTATGAGAAGTGAGATGGAAAAGAGTTATGTGATACAAAGGGCCTCATATGTAGTGTTAAGGGCTTTGGACTTCTAAATCATGGCACACCACCACAGAGTTGTAAAGACTGGAGCAATCCCATTTGTATTTTACAATAATCACCATAGGCATGGCGATGACTGTATTTGGGGGAGGAGTAGAAAGAACTGAATCTAGAAGTCTGTGGTGTATACATGCTACATTTTCTTTATCCAGTCATCTGCTGATAGACACTTAGGTTGATTCCATGGCTTTATCATTGTGAATAGTGCTGTGATAAACAAATATGTGCAGGTATCGTTTTGATATAATGACTTCTTTTCCTTTGGGTAGATACCCATTAATGAGAACGCTGGATCAAACGGTAGTTGTATTTTTAGCTCTTTGAGAAATGTTCGTACTGTTTTCCATAGAGGTTGTACTAATTTACATTCCCACCAACAGTGCATAGGTGTTCCTTGTTCTCTGCATCCTTGCCAACATCTGTTTGTTGACTTTTTAATCACAGCCATTCTGACTGATGTAAGATGGAATCTAAAGAGACCTGTTAGGATCTTAGGGTAATGCTTCAGGCAAGAGATGATGAGGGGATGTGGGGTGAGGAAGAGCCAACACTGCCAAGAAATATTTAGGAGGAGGAATGCTGGACTCATTTGATCAAATAAATGTGGGTTATGACAGAGTTGGAGTCACCATAGGTTTCCAGCTTGGGTGATTTTGCAGATGAGGAATGAGAAGACTGAGGTTAGGGAATATGAACAAACAGAATAAACGGCTCTTCCAGTGCTAAAGTCTTCTTGTGGAAGAAAGACACCAGGGTACTTGGCGTTTTGGGAAAAGAGGTCCTCATATATTAAGATCTATTTATTCAGTTGAAGTCAGATATCTCACCGAGCAGTCCGGGGCTGGATGTCTACTGGGGGTAAGTGGCATCATTTGCAGTGGGCTGCTGACAGCATGTGCACGTGGGGTGAAGAAATTGGCTGAAACTTACAGGGTCCTTTGCAGCCTGAGGGCACACACAGGCAGCCTTAGATACATTGATACAGGTTCTGTCCAGTTTACCAGTGGATTTATTTTTTATTTTTTGAGACAGAGTGTCACTCTGCTGCCCAGGCTGGAGTGCTTACTGCAAACTCTGCCTCTTGGGTTCAAGCGATTCTCCTGCCTTGGCCTCCTAAGTAGCTGGGAGTACAGGCAAATGCCACTGCACCCAGCTAATTTTTGTATTTTTTGTAGAGATGGGATTTCGTCATGTTGGTCAGGCTGGTTTTGAACTCCTGAGCTCAAGGGATCCATCTGCATTGGCCTCCCGAAGTGCCGGGACTACAGGCATGAGCCATCATGCCCGGCCACCTATTGATATTTGTGGCTCATCCACTGTATAGTTTTACAGCCTCTAGTTGACGGTTTGCAGGCATTTTTACCTTCAGATTTTCTTCATCTCAAGAACTGTTCTGTCCCTTAACATCAAATAGACACACCCACACCACACACAGGCACCCCATGGTAACTATCATTTATATGCTGATGGCAGCTACATTTGCATCTACAGACTTGCCCTCTGCTCTAAATTCCCAACCACAACCACCAGTTGCTCACACTAAAATAGGTGTCATCCTTGATTCTTTTCTTCTCTTCACTTCCTTCCATAAGCAACTGCTGTTAACAGTTTTTGGAACACATCCTAGTTGCATCCACTTCTCTCCTTCTGTGGATACCGTTCTAGTTGAGGCTAGCATGCCTTTCTCCTCAGCCACAGCCTTGGCCTCCTCACTCATTCCCCTGTTCCCTTCCACACTTTTTTTTTGAGACGGAGTCTTGCTCTGTCACCTAGGTGTGGCACGATCTCAGCTCACTGTAACCTCTGCCTCCTAGGTTCAAGTGATTCTCCTGCCTCAGTCTCCCGAATAGCTGGGATTACAGGTGCCTGCCACCACACCTGGCTAATTTTTGTATTTTTTAGTAGAGGTGGGGTTTCACTGTATTGGCCAGGCTGGTCTCGAACTCCTGACTTTGTGATCCGCCCGCCTTGGCCTCCCCAAGTGCTGGGATTACAGGCGTAAGCCACCACACCTGGCCCCCTTCCACACTCTTACAGCCCTTTCTCTACTAAGCCTGAAGCATAAAACTCCATCCCTTCACTCTCCTGCTCAAAGCCATCCCGTGGCTCCCGTCACACCCAGACTATGGACTACTCGTTTCTGCTCCCACCGACCTCTCTGAGCTGAGGTTGTTTCACGCTCCCCATCATTCACTTTTTATTCCTTGAATGTCCATGTTTGTTCCCATCTGAAGGTTTTTGTGTGGGCTGTTTCTAGCACCTGGAATAATGTGTCCAGACCCTCACCCAGATGGCTCCTTCCTGTCATTCGGCTCCCAGATGCCAAGTCACCTCCTTTCAAGAGGCATTTTCTGGCCAACCCCCTCGGATTGCTTTCTAGTCATCTCTAATCATATCCTCATTACATTTTCATCAGAGCACTTATCACTACCAGATGCTAGCCAGTTGTCACTCTTGTTCCACTACACGGTACAAAGTGGGGGCCACGTCTGTCTTGTTAAATACTGTGCCCCAAGTACAGAAAGTGGCTGGATCATTGCAGGCACAATAATTTTACTGAAGAGGGAAAAAATGAATGAACACAAATATTCTGCAAAAGTGGTGATGCTACCAAGTGTTAAAAAAAAAAAAAAGTCAGTCTCTGGCAATTTCAAAAGAGGATCAGGTTTGTAAGTGACATAGAATTTAAATACTTAAATTGAGGATTAAAATTAAATACAGGCTAGGAGAAAATAAAAATGACAAGCAAGTAAAGGCCCACATGGAAGCTAGGCAGAGAAGAGGCTCGACTAATGCATTCTAAGGAAGCAGAAGGGTGTAAGATAAACAAGGAACACTCTGATTGCGATCCTCACTTTCTAAAAGGTGTTGCTTGAATCTTCTTGTATTTTTTGGAGCCCTTTTCTCCTTGAAAACCATCATCAATAGCATTCAATCAAGCCTCCCACTCAGGAGAGGAGAGAGGCAGACACGGAAACTCACACACATATTCTCTTCGTATTTTCTCACCTTTCTATGCCAATATGTTTTCCTTTAATGTTCCTGGAGGTACCCTTCACATAGAACACAATGTGAATAGTGCCCCCCGGGGTTGTGCAATATGGTTGTCCTGAAAAGAGAGAATAGCAAGCCAAATGTGGTGGCACCAAATTTCTGGCTACCCAGGCTTCTTTATTTGGGATAATTTTCCATTTAAAAAAATGTCCTGACAAATTTTTAAAATGTTAGGGCTACGTCTAATCAATTTCTAACACTCAAAATGAAAACAGGCCCAATTGCATATTGTTCTGGAGATTGGTGCTGCTTCATTTATTTTTAGGTCTTGGCATAACTTAGGAGAGTCCCAGGGTCCCTTCCTCTGACTGCTGTGCCTGGGACCCTCGCCTCTCATCACGCAGGCCTGTTCTGCTTCTTGCCCTCTCCTGGGAGAAAGGAAAAGAGCATCAGCCACATAATTTGATGAGATCTGTAGTTTAGTGGCGCTTCTGACAGTATATTTTAAAAAAGATAGCCAAGACTGTGAAAAACACATTCTCTATTAGCCATGGTAATGACAACTTCCAAATAATTGAGACTGTATTGTACAGGATGAAGACCTTCAATAACCTAAGTTCTTGTGACCAGTAACGAGGCTACTGCTGGCAAAAAATGCAAAAACCCACCCAGGTCACCAAAATCTCATGAGGAATATGGAAACACTACTAATGGGGAGTGAAGGGAGATGGAATAAATCTCGTCTCACCTAGAGGCAGAAACTAAGTCACCTGGCTGCATTTCAGTTTAGGATTACATTACATCAATGTCTACTCAAGAATCTTTGAGTATTCACAGCACATTATCAAAATTTACCAACTTTTACCTCTAGGTGGCAGCAACTTTCTTCTGTTCGTCACATGGCTGCCTTTAGCCTTTGTCTCCTACCTTTAATACAATTCCGTACTTCCTTGTCTTTCCCAAATAAATGCCTTATGGACTGTGCAGTTTGGGGAAGATTACTGTAAGTCACTTTCACTGTAAGAAATCAGTCCATTCTTCAGTTAAGCTACAAGGCTCTTCAAAGAGTACAAAATACTTCAGATCTAAAGTGAAAAATAATAGAAAGGTATACCCTTTTCTTTCTCCATACCTATAAACTGCAAACTCTCAGAAAAGCAGTATTTCTTTTTCTTTTCAGACCTCTGAGGAAAAAAGGCAATGAGTACAGGAATGAAAAAATAGATAGAATTGGAGAGATTTCTATTTTACAATAAATCAATTTAATCCTATGATATATCCATTTATGAGGCTATTCCAAATACATTATATGATGGAAGAGATTTAAAGGATCACAAAAACATGGTAAATACAGGTACATATTTATGTAATGTATTGAACTGTAGTCCTACCTAAATATACCCTCCAGCTCAGATTTCTAAACGTTAGATTTGGGAAAGGCTCGAGACCCGAAGGAAATTACAGCCTTGTGTACCCAATGCTGGGCATGTCAATGAATCTCCTAGGTGGTAGTAAGATATTCCTTTTACATAAAGTTGAAATTTGATTGTGGGTTAATACTCACGGTTGATAAAGCATTTTCTCTCTCTCTTTTTTTTTTTTTTAATTTCAATGGGTTTTTGGAGAACAGGTAGTGTTTGGCTACATAAATAAGTTATTTAGTGGTGATTTCTGAGATTTTGGTGCACCCATCACCCGAGCAGTGTACACTGTACCCAATGTGTAGTCTTATCCCTCACCCCCCTCCCACCCTTTCCCCCAAGTCCCCAAAGTCCATTCTATGATTCTTTTTTTTGTTTATTTTTTTGAGACGGAGTCTTGCTCTGTCGCCCAGGCTGGAGTGTGGTGGCACAATCTTGGCTCACCGCAAGCTCTGCCTCCTGGGTTCACGCCATTCTCCTGCCTCAGCCTCCCGAGTAGCTGGGACTACAGGCACCCGCCACCACACTCGGCTAATTTTTTTGTATTTTTAGTAGAGACGCGATTTCACCATGTCAGTCAGGATGGTCTCGAGCTCCTGACCTTGTGATCCGCCCACCTCGGCTTCCCAAAGTGCTGGGATTACAGGCTTGAGCCACTGCGCCCGGCCCATTCTATGATTCTTACGCTTTTGAGTCCTCATAGCTTAGCTACCACTTATGAGTGAGAACATAGGATGTTTGGTTTTCCACTCTTGTGTTACTTCACTTAGAATAATGGTCCCTTTATACATTCAGGTTGCTGCAAATGCTATTATTTCATTCCTTTTTATGGCTGAGTAGTCTTCCATACTGTATATATAAACCAGATTTTCTTTATTCACTTGTTGACTGACGGACATTTGGGCTGGTTGCATATTTTTGCAATTGCAAATTGTGAAGCACTTTCTTTCAAGGTGATGCTATGAAGAGTCTTACCTCTTGGGGATTCTTTCAAGACCTAATTTGAATAGTTTGGGTCAGATATCATTTATTTATTAAGATAAATATAAATATTATTTATCTTAAAGAGCCATAAAGACTAATTTAGTATAAGTGAGAAATTTATACCAGAACCCAGCTTGTAGACCAAAACTTTATACATTTCATAGGCAGTTCCTCTGTTTTCTGCCTATTGTATATGTGATATCACAATAACTATGTATGTTTGGTTTTAAGGGCTGCATTTTTAAATATGTGATCCCCAGTAGGGTTTTAGAGAAATGAAGGTTCAAAGTGATTAAGATCAACACTCCTAGGTTTCAAGGAGAATGGTGTCTATTTTGACTGAACATCCTGCATACGTTTTGGCTACTCAATAACTAAGAGTAAGACCAAAGAGAAAGGACCTAGTAACTAATGACAGAGTGCTTTCATTTTCTAAAATATAAGGCATTATGGCCTTGAAGGGAAAGTGTTAAAGCTTGTCATGGTAAAGCTACTACCCTTATGAGAACTTTCAGGTAATTTAACGGTATGGCAAATTGATGGTTTTAATTTATGAAGACCAGTCTTTCCCAACATTTTTTGGTACTAACACTTTTCCTTTGGGAAACTACTCCCACCTCATCTCATCTATGTAGGACTGTAACCAAGGGCTGGGCACCTAACCCAGGACCAATCATACTCTAGCTTCCTCTATTGGAATTACTGAGGAGGTGACATAGAGGAGCTAGAGCTGACCCCTCCCAGGCCTGTACCTGCTGATTAAATCTTGCTTCCTGGACCCTGGGTGCTATCCTGGCTCCTGTGTTTCCTGAGGCCCAGCTCCTCTGCTTTTCTTTTGTCTCCATATAACCTACCTTATGTACTGAAAAATCACCTTTTGCTTAAGGCAGTCAGATTCAGTTAGTTTTCATTACTTCCAACAAAAGAACCCCATCTATACAGCATACATTATTTAGGTGACGGATACTCTAAAAGCCCTGACTTCAACTCCACAATCTATGCATGTAACAAAATTATACTTGTATCTCATAAATTTATACAAAAAAAGAACTTCATCTGATAAAAGAGACTAAACTAAATGAATATTTAGACAGAGACAACGGCCACAAGTAGTCAGTGGATTTCAGCAGGGTCCTCAGCCCCCTAGCTATTGGTTAGCTGAGGGCTTATGTAAAATAGCTGTGATAAAACCTGTGTCATACTGAGTTGGTTTAAATCTTTTTTATAAATATGTTGCACGCTATCTATTGTTCTCTTAAAACTAATTAAAAGAAATATATATTATTAGGATACTGGTCTTACCATAGGCAAATCTAGTGCTATGCCAAGAAATGTAATAAATAGCTAGTTTTACGGAAATTACTAAGAAAATTTATGAAAATCTGGTGGTCAACTGAGAAAAATTACATTGAGGTGAGAATATGTTTGATTTTAAAATCGCTAGTTCACTGTCCATGTGTATACAGAGAAATCTCCATAGCTAGAAAGATGACATTGCAAATGTGACCAGCAGATGAAAACCAGAACAAAACTGCTGGCACGTGCAGCATTCCTGCAGGGAACCCCTTAAGATTTATTATCCTGAGCAGTATTTCCAGCATATGCATGAACACATTCAGATTTTTGATTGGGTTCCAATTTTAGTCATTATTCTTTCAAATGCATATTCAGAAGACAGTCATGGTTTATAATTGATAGCCAATTTTTTTAGCCTAAATACATCCACTGAAAAATACTATGAAAGATGAAGAAAGGATGTGGCTTCATTCTTTATATATGAAATACAATCCTTTTTCCTTTTAAGTTGATATGTTAATTAAACATGACTGGTACTGGTGCTATCACAGATATATATATATATTTTCATATTGAGACACAGTCTTTTTTCTGTATGAGTCATTTATGACTCCCCACATTCCCTTCTTCATGTTTCATTATGACATGACCATTATTTTAAGTTTTAACTTTTCTTTTTTTTTTTTTTAAGAGACAGGGGTTGGTCTTGTTGTGTTGCCTGGGCTGGTCTTGAACTCCAGGGCTCAAGGGATCCTCCTGCCTCCGTCTCTCAAGTCTCTGGGATTACAGGAACCAGCCTACTGCACCCATCTATTTTAAAGTTCTACATCTGAACAACTTTAAAAGGGAGAGTTTTGGGATGGAGAATAACCCACATCACACAATTTAAACCCCTATAAGTAGTAGTAGTTTAAGCAGCTTTGCTCGGGTAAATCATGATTTCAGACTGTGTGAATTTTAAATTTCCTCTGCTGTATAAAACCTCGCCGTAAGAACAAAAATAGACAACAATAGACTACAAACCCCAGAATTACAAAGTTGTCTGAACAATATTGCCTGTTCATGCTATAATTAGCTAGTATGTCGGAGATGTTTTATTACATGATAGCACCACACCTGGGTACAGTGCTGAGAAGATACCAAGAATCAACAAAGAGTACAATGACATGTCTTATGGGTTCACATGTTAGGTTTCCAGTACAGTATTAAAATGGTTCTGAGCTGCAGGTTGATAAACTATTCCCGGGTTTTTAATATGAAGATGTCTCAGAAGTGGTAAACTTTATGGCCTCAGCAGGATCTTATAGCTTTAATTCTCCTATAATTAGGGAAATAATTACAGAAAATTATCTACTTTAATTTTTTTTTTCCTTATATCATCTTTACTGTTACTAAAGAAATGCTAGAGACAAAATCAGCTGATACCAGCAGGAATACAGCGACTACTTTTATCATGAATCTTTCTTGCTGAAATTCTGGGTGATAGAGAAGTTAAGAAACTATTAGGCCTAAGTTCTTTCATACAGTCACTTTGGAAGACAGAACATAAGTCTAAAGTATATGCAACTGACCCCAAGCTAAATTTGAGGAGGTGAAGTCATTAAGGAAATTAATAGGTAATACCACATTATAACAAAGAAAAGATGGGAATTTGGAGGGATTTAAAATGTAACATCACCTGCAGGCACTTCTTTTTATTATAATTCAATACATATACAGAGAACTTGCAAGTAGGTTAACGATGACATCAACTATGGCCCATATTCCAAATCTCTTATCAAACTGTGGAGAGAGTATGCTTCCAAACCAAACCAAAGGTAACCTTCTGTGACTTATTTGCCAACATGCATGGCTTAAAAAGACCATGAAGGCGTTGCATTCTAGGAACTGGAATTTCCACATATTAAAGTCCATGCATAATATAATTTTTGCTCTGTAAGTCAAGAAGTAAGGCAGTGAAATACTCTTGTAATTAAAATAACAAAATCAATATTATCTATAAATAATGAGCATGCAAGGATCTGCAAGATGATGAGTAAACATTTGGGCAGGGAGTAAGTGCCACATACTGGTGTGAGGAGCAATGTCTTCATTCAGCTTCTCCTGTTTCTCCTTGCTCTCCCATCCCATCAATCTAATGGGAATTTCCCAGGCAAAAGCCTTCTGCTTAGCTTGTAACGAATTAAACATTCACATTTCTCTTGCTCTCCGCACAGGTGGACAACTGCCACGTCATGGAAAGACTACCGGATAGGCATGCAGAGGCCTGGATGAACAGGCACAGAGAAGCTTGGATTGATGCCTGGGTTTGGCATGTAACATTTTTGTCTTGGGGCCTATATTTGTAAGGTAAGGAGGTTGAACTGCACTTGATGATGCTTGCATTTCCTTTATAGCCTTGAAGTTGGTAATTTGGAAATGCTCTGTCCCTCCTCAAAAGGCTGTTCTACATTAGATTTCTGAGAGATTTCCAATATCAACAACTTCAGTGCCTTCCTTTGTTAAGGAAAAAGGTTTAAGCAAGAAAGAATGTTCTTATTTTTATGACAAAACTCTCCTAGTTATATCCCTCAAAAAGATTCCATGAAGTCATGTCTAACATTTGTAACTGTATGAATATAAATATTTAAGTTCACTGTAGCACCATAGATCCACACTAAAACATTAAAGTGTGAAAAGGTTCTTCCTGCCCTCCACAAAAATTTGTGACACAGAACTTTTTCACACCCAAATGTGAAATATGATTCACACCCAGAATGCATCATAATTTGCATAGAGACTTCATTAACACTGGAGCATTTTTGTGTATATAGCTACATAAAATCTTAGGCACATCAGTGATAAATAAATAATAATTGAGACTGGTAGTGGCAGCATCTAATTGGTTAGAGAAAACTACAAAATTACTTCAATTTTACTAACGACAATTCCTACATATATAGTTTTTTCAGAGAGTCTTGCTCCGTTGCCCAGGCTAGAATGCGGTGGCACAATATACCTCACTGTAGCCTTGAATTCCTGGGCTCAAGGTTCCTGCCTCGGCCTCCTGAGTAGCTAGGACTATAGATGCATACCTCACGCCTGGCTTATTTTAAAAAGTAAATAAAAAATAGTGAGCTGGAGTCTCACTATGTTGCTTGGCTGGTCTGAAACTCCTGGGCTCAGGTGATTCTTTAGCTTCAGTCTCCCAAAGTGCTGGGATCACAGGTGTGAGCCACCATATTTGGCCAATGATTACTATTAATAATGCTTTATTTCCTATGTTATCATATAAATGGCCCATAAAGTTTGCATTATGTGACTCCCACTACCACTGTTACATAACAGCCCTTGATACACGTTTTAGGTACACAGCACAATCACTACCATCACCATTATCAAGCAACGACACATGTCCAAGTCCTTTAAAACCTTAAAAATGGAGCAGGATAGAGTGAGAAGTGGAGAGGAAAAAAGCAAGTGATGGGCATATATAAATGTGCACGTCTTTAGAATATGAACATGGATTCTGGAAATTTCTGGAGCCTTAAGTCAACTTCAATAATTGGTTCACAGATATTTCCCACTAAACACCACCCTGTCCTATGCCAGCCTACACAGACATAGCAAAATGTAGCTTACAGATTTCTGTCATGTCTTTAGGAATAAAACAGCTGAATATGACCTGGAAACAGTTGCTGTCCTGTGGGTTTGATATCAGGATATAATCGTTTCAATTAAAAAGAACTGCCAAGAAGAAAAATCTATCTTCACATTCAACTCTCTAATAAGAAGTTTTCCACATTTGCCTCAAATGCAGAAAAACAGTTTTTTTCTGGCATTATCGTATGCAAGAAAGAGTGGCAAATATTCTAAAAATGGTTTATAACATGAAGGGTAGTAGAATATGCCACTTAAAAATTTGCCACTTCGGCATAAGAGTTATTATGAGCTACAGGCAATGAAAAAGGAGGAGACACAAGAAAAGGTCTCCGCTCTCCCTCCTTCTACCAGGAAGGGCAAGGCAATCACTGGAGACAACTCTCCTGTATCAGCCCAGAGACGGCATCAGAGGAATCTGCACAACACATCTCACTATCCCTATCTTCCATTAGTGTCTCCCATATATTTACCTTCCTATGATTTTACCCCCTGGAAGCTCAAAATCCTTTTGTCTTTTTCACGTCTCTAAAAAACTTTTTTTTTTTTTTGGATTAAGATGCTATACAAGTCCAAGCTCTAACCAACTTTCTGGGTTACTCATTCCCATGCGCATGTAAATACACATGTTAATAAACTTCTGTTCATTTTTCTTTGCTAATCTGTCTTTTACCAGTCTAATTTACACAGGGCCCCAGCCAATAACCTAAGATAGGTAGAAGGAAAAGAGGTTTTTACTTCCCTACCATCGTCATTGGAGAAAGGAAGGCATGCTCACCTCCATTTAGGGCCAAGGGTGAAGGAAAGAGGAGTGGTCTGATGAAATAGAGAATGAAATTCACATGGCTGAACCCCAAAGGCTTCATCAGTCTTCAAATCAGTAAATATTCCTAGTGCGTGGTGGTACTGAGGGGACAAACTTTCTGATGAACAGAGTTTATGTCTGGCCTGGCTTGCTACCTTTAATTAATTCAATAGTAAATGAGTTGTACAATGATCTGGTATTTGTTATTGGGGTGCTAATATACCCTGCATGAAGTTCTTATTGCCATTCTTTAATCCCTTGGAGTTAGCAGACAGTTATAGCAAGCCTGGCTCCACTCCAACATATGTTGCTGGACCTCTTAGGCCCTGGCACTCTCATCTCCTCCCTGGGTATGTGCAATATTACCACACTTTCAATTCCGGTGGATTTTGTTTGCCTTATACAGATATTCATTTTCTTCACCTTCAGGGGAAATGTTCCCACATGAATGAGGCCAGTGATGCCACCTCTCATAACAATATTATGCAGAAAATGCTAGTTAAAAGTTTAAATGACCTTAACTCGATAATAAACACTGGCTTGGGAGCTCAACAACAGCCATAGGCTTTCCCAACCTACTGATTTTCATACCTTACCTATACATACCTTAATAGTGTTAAGTTGGAGGCTTTTCTTCTTTTCCTGAACTTTAATTACTTATTTGATGAACACAATTTTTTAACTGATTGGGGTATTTTCTAAGTTACCTTCACAAAAATCACTGTTTCTCCTTCTTAAATACAGTGTTTCCAGGTTGAACCCAAGCCACAGCCCAGCTAGTGTTGAACTTGACATCTAATCCTACAAATTACCCAGCTGATAGATGGGGGAGAGCGACTATCACTTTCCCTTCGTCTTCATTGCCAACATGAGTCTTTAAACTTTCTGAATTTTCAGGGCCAGTATTTCACAAAGAAATAATAAGTGTTTATCACTTTACCAGAAGTAGAGGCTGGGTGATTCATGGGGCTTCTTCCTAACCAGGTGATTTATTTCCATATACTAGACTCACAGTATTTACCTAAGGAAGATTCAAGATAGTATATATCATAGAAATCTTAGCTAGCTCATGACCAAATAAAGTACACGTATTAAATCCATGTATGCTCCTACTAGAGTCAATTTGGAAATATCTCCAGGTCTTTCTATGCATGTATCAATCTATAAAGGAAACACTAGCTCAACCCTGCTTTTCTTACTAATTCTAGGTCTTTGCTCAAAAGCTTTCTTCTTTGGGATGGATTTTCTGACAGTCTTGTTCCTTCCTTTATATTTCACCCCCTCCCGAGTATGAACCCTCAAATTTGTCTTAAATAAAGCCACTAACTTCTCCTTCTAAACATTATATTATAAATATATCTCCTTAGAGCATTACCCATATTGTATATTATGTGCTTGTGTGATATCGTATATGTGTCTGTGTATGTGACATTACACACACACACACACACACACACACACACACACACACATATCTGCCCTGCAAGACAGGTAGGCATTTGAGGATAGAAACCATGTTTTATTTATCTTTCTAATCTAGTGCTTCTTACAGTGCCTGGAACTGTAAATAAATGTTGCTGAATAAATAAAAGTTGAATTTTCTCAAGGCTAGTAGTAAACATCACTTTTGTTTTTCATGGATTACTTCTCTGGAGATACAAGTGGTTTACACTTACTAAACAAATTACATGCTATGAATTATGCAGGAACATCATTACTTCAATACTTCAGAGAGGAAAAGTCAAGAAAAGAAACTGTTATTTACTTCATGTTTTACACTTAGCCATTGAGAACCAAGTTGCGGAAACTGGATCTCATACCTGACAATTCTGTAGTCTACCCATTAGCTTGTGGTGTGCGAAGTCAACAACAGACTGGATTTCTCCCTTTCCTTTTACGTAATGACCATTATATTATTATCCCCTTAGCTTTTCAAGCTGGACAGGGGATAATATGCTTTAGCAATGGTAAGAAACCAGGAAGGATGCCCCGGCTCTAAGGCAAGGTATAAGCAAATGACTGTATCCTCTGTGCCCCATTTTCCCCTCTGTGAAAAAGAAAAGCACAATATTTAACAACATCACCAAGCTATTGTGAGAATTAATTAGATTTAATGGGGGAAGGGAGGTGAGCTGATTAGGCATGATTCAAATTCAAAGTGTCATTATTCTGTGTCTAAAAATAATCTTGATTTAGGAATAAAATTAATTTGGAAGCTCAATCTTTGGTAATCATCTTGCCATACTTAAAAAAAAAGGCATAGTTTTAATCAAAATCTCATTCTAACTATAATTCAATGAAGTAAAATGGAGTTTCCATTCATCTTTGAAGTAATACAGCCATAGTTCATTTTTTTTTGTTTTTTTAATTTTTCTTTTTTTTGCTTAACAATACATTGTGTTAAAAGGTTAATTTTGTGGAAAGGAGTAATATAACCAAATACACATATTGAGCCTACATTTTTGTTGTTGCTGTTTCACATGAAATATTTGTGAAACACTTTAAATCGCTTCTCTAAAGAATCAATAATCAATGTTTTCTGGTTGAAATAACTTTTCAGGTTGTTTCTGCAAAATTCCATCTATATTTTTGTTCAAGAACCCATCAGTTAAAGAAGATCTTGGTACTCCTCAAATTAAAAAACAAAAAAACAAAAAAAACAAAAAATCCTGGATATTTAAGGCTACGGCAAGGAAAAAAAATCACTGAGGTTGTAATCCCCAAAACCAGTGTAACAGATTAATTAACTGTGAAAATCTTTGTGAGAAGTTGAAGTTGGCATCTGAGAAATAGCTGGGACTACATATCTTCGGAAAAAAAGGAAACATTCTTTAAAACAGGTAAGTGTTTATAATCTTAGGAACTTTAGGTCGTATCTGTTTTAAAAAAAGTTACACAGGGTTTTTGGTGAATGAAGAGTTTTGGCTGGAAAGGAACTCTATCCATATTTATTTCGAACTGTCCAGAGGAAAGGAAGACCGCATAGTCCAGTTAGCAGGAATGCACTCTGTATAGAGAAGTAGGAATTCTCTTAATTTTAACATAAGCCCTATTAACATTTCCCGTAAGACCTACAAATTCTCGTATTAGACTGTATACTCACCAAGGAAATTTTTGATTATTCATTCGATTTCCCCGGACCCTTGATACTGGGGACGGATGTACCCTGTAGACAGATGAGAATAATCCAGTTATTGAAAAAGCATATTCCCAATTGCAAATTTAAAAAATGGCATCTGTTTTATAAATAATCTCTTTTAGAATTGCTTAATACAAAATCCCCAGAACTTGATCCACTCTTAGTAAATGATGCAATTAAATTCCTATGCCTGCAAATCTGTGGTCCTTTTTTCCTTCTTAACCACTCTCAAGACAACAGGTCTGTCACAATGTTCGCTCTGAAGACTCCCAGAGGCAGGACTGATGCACTCATTCAGTCCAACAAAAGTTACTGAATACCTAACCCTTGCCAGGTACAAGAGTGGGTAAAAGTTATCTAAGGTATGGTGCCTGGGTTCAGTAAGCCCTCTTTGTACCTATTCCCATGAGGGTGGGCACAAAGAGGCGTCTAAGTCCCCCCTCTTTCATTCTACCATATTTAAAACTCTAGGACGCAAGACAACGTCATTCAAATATGCTGCGACAGAATCTGCGGGCACCGGGGAGGAAGGAAGGGTGAACAGGTACTCCTAGGAGGAGTTCATTCTGGAAGTGATGCGCTACCACTGGGCTTTGAAGAAAGTAAAGTCAGTTCAAAATTTTAGCCAGATAAAGGAGAAGTGAAGAATATACTGTTTTCCAAGCTTCCAGGGTTGGACTCATCCACTGGAAATAGCTTAAAGCTTCCGGAAACTGCTGTTATCTTCCAATCAAAGCCTAGCTAGTAAACCTCCGCCTCTTTGTGGGTCACTAACTGGCAAAACAATACGCCCTACTTCCGGCTGCCAGCTTCCTGTTATGGTCTATCTTTAGCCAGGATTTGTGAGATCTAAGCAGTCTTAGCTTATATTACCTTCACCCTTTATGCTTCATACATTGCTCTTATTTACAAGAAGAAAAATGGGGATTTAAAACTGGTCTTAAAGTCCAGTTTGTAAGAAACTCAGCTCTCTGTAGTTATTTAGTAAGTGAAAATCATTCCGAAACAGATAAAGAAGTTCCAGCCCCGCCTAAGGGCCAACTGCAGTCTTTCCCTAAACCCAGAGCCAGACTGCACTTTGCACTCGGAAGGCTTATTTCTTCCAACATCCCTTATTAACATTCTTTTCCTTACAATGCTTCTGAATGGCTGCTGCAGCTGAGCTGCTCAGCACAGATTTTCTGCTCGGCATGGGGGAGGGGGTGTTAATTATGCAGAAAGATGGAGAGAGGCCAGACAGCCCCTCTGGTGAACTGTCTCATTCAAGCACGGCCCACTTCCTGCTGTTTTGCAGCTACAAGGATCACCTGTTGGTCTTGGCGTCCAGCCAAACTGGGGCCTAGTGGAAATGACAGACTCAGCTAGAAATGAAAGCCAGTTCATAATCCAGTATCCCAAATTGGACAAAGAGGGGGGAAATGCAATAAAAGTACATAAAAATTGTACGAAAGGTAGCAAGCGTAATTTTTTTCTTTTATTCTTTTACTTTCTTACTTTCTGTCTGCTTGAAATACAATCCTTAAAATGGATATTTGAGCCAAAAAACTTCTCCCCGGTCAAAGCCCCCTGACCTAAGAGGAAGTGCAAGAAATTCTCCTGAACTTTCCCTATACCCTCACTGGGGTATCACAATCCTAACTATTTAAATAAAGTTTAATCAGCCCCAAATACTCACAGTTCTTTAATTTGTCCTCTATCCTTTAGACGTTTACTTTTTTTATATTGTCCCCTCCTTAACCCTAGGAGTACAAAGAAACTACTTCATGAAACTTCCACTGGGTGAAGTTTAATGACAGAAGTATTCTCTTATTGATGCTGTTTATTGCATACATTAGTGAAGAAAAAGAGGGTCTGTTTAATACATAATTACAACATTATCTAGGTATTTGTATCTTTTAGGAAAATTTCACTGATCCATAGATCAAATACTGTAAATGGAGAATTTCTATAATGGTTTAGCAGTCTCAGGAAAAGAATTCCTTAGGAAAGTCTTTGGAAAAGAAGTCCTGATTGTGTGTGTATGAACGAATAATTACAAGGTTTCCTAAATTAAAAAGGTAAATCAAGAAAGCTTTATTTTTGTCCTCAAAGGGAAGAAGTACACTGATAACTTGGCCCGTACTTCATCTGATAAAGTAAACCATAAGCCTTGCACTTCACCAACCCCCTAAATTTTATTTCTTCAAAAGGATATGGCATGTTTTTTTGAGCTCAGTCTTTAAACTGTGACACTTTTTGCCATCCTCTTTTGCCTTCTTTCCACATATAGAAGCCAGGCAGGTAGCAACGTCAAAACCTCAGTAGGAGAAACCACCACCTAATCTGCATGTCATGCATTATTCATGACCTCCTGATTCCTGCACCTGCATCTAGGCAGGAAGCTTGCAGGGAATGTTCATTATTCTTCCCTTAGCCTCACACAGGCTCGATTACTGCTAAGCCACTTTGTTCTGTAACTAAGGGTTTCAGGCCTTAGTACTAACTGCTGGATGTGGAAAGAAAAAACACCACGCTGAAGAAAAGGGCAATCTTGGTTGTTGTGTAACATGTATTGAATGTGCTCTTCTGAGACTGACAGTTTGTCAGGTGGAAATGCTCACATTTGGTGATTTACATTACATAGGGAACAGGGAAGCTATACCATTAGGGCCATGTGTACCAATTGTTCTATTTATACTCACTTACTCATCTGGAGCAGACAGCATGTTTATAATTTTACCCAGTGCAGAGCTTAATTTAGCTTTCTTGCTAAGCATATGAGAACTTTTTAGATGACTTAATACGAAAATGGCTCTTTCTTCTTTGGGTATAAGCACCAAAGAACCTAACCCTCAAAACCTTGCATCTTAATGACTACCATTTATAGCTAATCAAGAGAATACCATCACTCTGGTTTTCACTGTTTTCATAAACCTACCTGAATGGCACCCCCTGGTGACTGAAGGTGGGACGAAACACCTTGATCCCCAACACTAATCATCAGCCACTCATTAATTGCTGGGGAAGGATACTGGTCCCACTTTACGATCTGCACCACAGAAAAGCTGTGATAATGTAATGCAATCTTATCATCCCAAGTGGAATTAGGATGAAGTGGTTAAGAGTGAAAATTGTGTGACCAGCCTGCCTGACTGAATCCCAGCTTCACTGTTTACCAACTGTGTCATCTTTGGGCAAGTTACTTAACCTCTCTGGGCCTCAGTTTCCTCATCTGGGCAAATGGAGGTAATAATGGTGCCTATTACCTAGGGCTGCTACGTTTAAATCAGTTAACAGCTATAAAATCTTTAGAACGGTGCTCAGTACTTAGGAAGCAGTCAATACGTGTTAGCTATTATCACTAGCAGTGCTGATTAGACATGAAAGGATGGGAAGATAGAGGATAGAGCTGGACTATCCAGGTAATTCCAGGGGATTAAGATTACAAATCTGCTCTACAGAGCCTGCTGTCTTACCTACTATGCTTATACAACTTTACTAAAGATGAGGAAACAAACCAAGAAATAAACATGGACAGAGTAACACAAACCAAAAACTACGGCTTATAAGGTATGGCTTACTCTCAGGCAGCTCATTTTTCTGTTCTTTATTAGAAGATCTATCTTCTGTGTACTAAATTGCATAGTATTTAAGTTATGACCAATTCAAGAACAAGAGAGTAATCCTGGCAATGCAAATTTGCACCCGTTTACAGAGCCTTTACTATTTGCTTGACATTATGCTAAATAATTAAAACATAATATCTTAATTTATCCTCATGTCATTACTGTCCATATTTTACCTTTGAGAAAATAGGCTTAGAAGATTAGGTAACTTGCTGGGGTCACACAGGTAGTAAAGAGAGAAGTCAGGATTTAAACAAAGGTATGTCTGACCTGTCTGACATCATCCTACTCAGGACGATGTAAGATTATCATCTGATACTTATATATATTCCCTCCAGCCAGCCCAGAGGATGTAATAAGATGAATTAGCATCAGTGTCTTAAATAGGAAATTTTCCCTGTATTTAAGCCCAATTGAACATTTTATAATATAAGTAGATATAAAGTGGAAGGAATGGTTTTCTTGGACTAAATATGAAGCATGTGGGTACTTACAAGAAGTACAGTCATAATAATATACTTTATCTCTTTAACTGTTTATGAATGTTCCTTGTTATATTAGCACTATATTTAAATACATAATGGACAACACATGTAAATTTTAGAGGGCAGAAATTGATTCTAGCTATATCCATGCTTCCTCACATTCCATTTTCTCTAGAATCCAATGTAGTTGGTGTCCACACCCCTCTGATGAAACCACCCTCATCACAGCCATCAATAGTCTCCATGTTTTCTAATCTGATGGGAATTTTCGGTCCTCAACTTCTCAAATTCTCAGCAGCCACTGACATAACTTATCACTCCATCTTTGAACAGCTTCTTTACTCAGCAGCCAAGACATTCTTCTGGCTTTCCTTCTTTGTTTCTCCTTTGCTTGAATCTCCTCCTCTCATTCTTTCAAACTCTAAATGTTGGCATGGGCTAGTTGCCACTTTCCTATGACCTTTCCTCTGCACTATTTAAACTCACTCTGTAGCTAAAAGAGGCTCCAACATAGCTACCTTCATGACCTTCCCACCCATATCATCCTGACTCCCAAATGTCTACCTTCAGCCTTAGATCTTCTCTGAAAACCAGACCCAGGATTCTTAATATCAACCTTGCTCTGAAAAAAAAAAAAAAAAAGGTGTTCCTTCCGGTATCTTCTCAATTTCAAAAATGGCGGAATTATTCACTCAGTTGCTCAGGCCAAAAACCTTAGAATAACATGTGAGTCCACTTGTGCTCACACCCCATAAGTTAGAGAGGCTATTTCATACTGAGAAGAATGAAAATAAATGATTATTCCACAGACCAGTGAAATCTTTCTTGTAGGACATCACTCATCTAGCAAGATATTTTATTTCAAGATTATAAGAAATTATTATGTATAAATATGTTCTTTTTCTAAATCCATTTAGGTTATATAATCATGAACCTATATTTTAATTAGGTTAATGATTAAATTATCTATACATTGTGAAAAGCATTAAACATAATACATACTTTAACAACTCAGTTTACTACATTTGCTGAAGAAAAGATTAACCTAGAAATAATTCCACAATTACTAAATACCAGAATTTTCCTATGCAGAATTATATAAAAGACAATTTAAAAATATTTCTTGGTATTGCTTTCTTCTTACACTCAGTTATATTGAATACAAGTTCTCCTGATTATTCAGGTTACTCTAGATGTTATTTTAACATAAATACACTACCCATGACCAAATAAAAATATGAGTGTGACCAGTGTTTAAATTCAGTGGGCCCTTTTTATTGTCAGGTTTTCCTCAGGCCAATGATTAAATGACTATTAGAAATGCCATATATTTTTTAAAGGTTCTCCACCTGCCTTTATACTAAAATTTCTCTCATGAAAAGCCATTTACGTTACTTTTAGAAAAGTGGGCTGAACTTAAATACTATATGCAATTAATATGTGAATTTTTTTTTTTTGAGACTGAGTCTTGCTTTGTCACCCAGGCTGGAGTGCAGTGGCACCATCTTGGCTCACTGAAACCTCTGCCTCCCGGGCTCAAGCAATTCTCCTGCCTCAGCCTCCTGAGTAGCTGGGATTGCAGGCATGTGCTACCTGTAATGGCTAATTATTGTATTTTTAGTAGAGATGGGGTTTCACCATGTTGGCCAGGCTGGTCTCAAATTCCTGAACTGAAATGATCCTCCTGCCTCAGCCTCCCAAAGTGCTGGGATTACAGGCGTGAACCACCATGCCCAGCCAATATGTGAACTTTTTTTTGTTTTAACTGTTTACTATAACTCTTATTCTAATGCCATAGACACTGAAAGAGAGAAGTTAAACTGTGTTAAAAAATATAACATTTTGAAGGAAACATTTATTTCTGATATACACCAAGAGAATGAGGAATTCTAAAAAGAGCATTTGGTGTGCAATTATAATGTATTAATTAATCCTGGCCCTATCTCCCATCATCCCCACTTGCTCTCTCTGGGGCAGTGACACTAGATGTTCTCCTCTCTCCTTGCTAAGCTGATTAGCTGATGCTCAACTGTAAGATGCCCTCCCTAACCTTCAGGTCTTGGTCAACTTGCTCTGAATTCTCATGGCACGGAGTACTTAGCATGGGTTAACTCAAGGTTATATTTGTTAGTATGTTTAGTTTATTTAACCTGTCTCCCCAACTAGACAGCATATTCCAAGGGACACGGGAACTTTTCTCTTTTTGCTCACTGTCATATCTCCAGTACCTGTTACTGAAGTAGGCACTCAATAATTAGCTGTTGTATGATTGGCCTGATTTTCCTACTAAACTACAACTTCCAGGATGGATGCAATGACCATATCTGTCTAAGAAACTATTGCATCCTCAGAGCTTAGCATAGTGCATTGTCCACATATAATAAACATGTGGCACAGACGCATAAACATTTGTTAAACAATGAGTATAAAAAAATATAAAAATGTTTTAGGTTTAGAAATTTGAGCAATCTCAGTGAATTACTTACTGAAAACCTCCAGAGCACCTAAAGCATCAATAATTGAAAATTATTAATTCAATCCAACAAACTTCACTCAACAGTTACTATGTGCAAGGTCTTGCATTGTAAGCAAAATAGGATCCCTGCCCTCAAGCAGCTTACAGTCCAGTTGAGATAAACAGGTAGTAACTATTACAAAATAGGATAGGAAAATTCGAAGAGATTTCAAATTTCATAAAAGTAAAAACGGGGTTAGAATGAATTAAACTGTGAAATACCAGAGGTTTCCAGGAGGAAGAGACTTTTAGGCTAGGACAAAAAGAATAGGTACAATTTTCAGAGGCAAAATTGAACAATGGTAGGAAAGCACTCCAAGAAGAGGAGCTAAGTTACTCATCTAAGTATGAAAGTGAATTCAAGGTAGGAAGTGAATAATATGGCATGGCCAGAGGGGAAAGATTCTTGGAAGTATTTGCGGGAGATAAGCTTGATGTTAAGATGGGATTCAGATGCACATATCAATACATAAATGTCTAAGGAGTTGGGAACTGGGTCACAGAGCTGTGCAGCCATATCAGCCTTTCCTCTATTGCTCAGAGCCATATATACACCCTATCTTTTACTTAACCAACATTTATTGTACACCTATTACTCACTAATTCAAATATTAGTTGAATCTCTACTGTACCAGGCATTGTTCTAAGTTCTCAAGTGTGTTCCAGGCTCCTACGTGCTATGAAGTGTGTTAGGGGACAGGATACTACCAGGATTCAAACACAGTCCCCGACTTGAAGAAGCCAGCACTGCAAGTGAGCTTAGACAAATAATTGACCATGATGGTGCCATGTGATTAACAGCCACAGGGGAAGATAAACAGCCATGGGGCACCCGAATTAAGCTTTGGAATAAACATAGGAGTTTCCCTAGGACAATGAATGAGGTACACTTTAAAGGATACATTTCTCAGATGTGGAAAAGGAAAGGGGAATTCTGGAGATACAACAAAGCAACAAAGGGTGGAATCGTGTCCAATAGCAAAACCAAATTGGTGTAGACAACTAGAGGAAAGGGTTTAGTAAGCCTGGAGGGGCAGGAGATTACAGGTGTTGTGTGTTGTGGTAAATGGTCAACTCAAACAGAATTAAAGGACAGCCACCAAAGAATTTTAAGATTGGAACTGGCACAATCAGATTTGTATACCAGAAAAATCACCTTGGCAGCAGTACAGAGGGTGGCCTGAGGGCAATGCAAGGCACAGGAGGCCATGGGAGGACACCTGCAATAATGTCACAAAGCAGGATTCAGATGGACATAGCGGGAATGACGGTGGGTCAGGGGAGGAATGAGAAGAGGATGGACACAGATTAGGCATTATCTGCAGGACCTGGTCTAAGTATATGTGAGGTGTGGGCAAGTGAGGCAGAAGTAAGGTAACAATTTTTGGATGACATCCAGGCTTCTGATGTGGGTAATCAAAGAAGCCAATACACGGAATAAAGGAGGAGGATCATGTTTCTGGATTAAAAAAGACTACAAGTTTCTAACTGTCAGATGCACATACATATCTGGGGTTCACCAGAGAATTCTCAGAAGAGCCAGAGACCTGAGTATCCTTAGCATATGAATCATAGGTTAGCCCTGAGCTTCATGGAGGCAGTATTTAAGTGAGAAGACCACCAGACCAGGGCCAGGACCCCAGGGAACAGGACATCTTGATTGACTTTAAACCTCTCTTACCACTCATACAGAGAATACCAGGGATCTCACCGGATGGGAGGTTGGAGTTTCATGACTCAGTTCAGTCTCATATGATCTCATGACCAACATCAGGACAGAAAAGAAAGTGTCTCCACCCTTTCTTTGATGTCAGAAAGGCAAAAAACAATCTGCTTTTCCTTCAGTGTTGCTTTGAGCAGTCATTAACACCAATATCAATTCTGTTAAACAACCCAGAAACCCAGGAGTTACCCTGGTCTGAAGTCTTTCCATATCCACCAACAGGGATGCCTATGACACTATCTCCATTCTATCTGTGTTCTGTTTCCACAGCTACCCACCTATTTTAACCCATTCCTCTTTTTTACCACCTCCCCTAATCCCTTGGCAGCACTATAGCATCGTGATATTTTTCAGCTCCACTGTCCCTTTAATGGCTTTCCACTGCTTTTGAAGTTGACCCAAATCTCAATACGGCCCGAATGCCTATTGGTCAGCACTCCCCTCTCCAAGCTTCACGATGCTTCAACATCCCCTTCTGTTTCCTGTTTCTTGCTCTCAGCTCAGTATCTGTGCCCATGCTAGTCCTTTTACTCACAGCCCCCCTTACCAGCCCCACCTAGTTTACTCCTATCCCTTGCTCAGCTCCTCAGTTCAAATGTCACTTCTCTCTCTCCAACTCACCAAACCGGATCATGTCTCCATCTTACAGATTCTTATCATTCCCTGCATTGCCCTTCACAGCACTTATAAGGCTTGTAATTATATGGAGAGTGATTATTTGATAAAAAGTAAGAACTATTTCTCCTTAGCTCACCACTTTATGCCTAGTACCAGGCCGCATGTCCAGTACAAAGTAGGCACACATTACATACTGCTCTATAAATAAAAAGAGATGATGAGAACTCACAATAGTAGCCTTATTTTTCCTAAAGATGTGTTGCTGCAATAATCTGAAAAAATAAATGTCAATATATGTGTGTGTATATATATACAAACTATGTATATAAACATCAAAAAGATAAAGTACAAAATGTAAGAGAAGGTGAGTGAAAAATGATGTACCTTAAAGAAAAGCTTTGGCCCTACAGGAGATGTGGGTTCTTTGGACCCGCATCGGCCTACACCTGGAACCATCCCAAGCCAGAATGTCATGGCAGATCCATCCGTCACTTCCTCACTGCCAGAGAAATTAGTGGACACAGTGGAAAAACTGGTGAAATCCAAATGAGGTCAGTAGTTTTGTTAATTGTTGAACCAACGATAATTTATTGGTCTGAGTAATTATACTATAAGGATGTAAGACATTAACATTAGAAAAACTGGGTTAAAGGTATGTGTGAGCTCTGTAATAATTTTGCAACTTTTATATTCTAAAGTTATTTCAAAATAAAATAAGTTTCAAGTGCCAGGGCTTTGCTGGGATAATAATATAAGCAATACAGATCTATTAGAAATTATTTTTTCTACGTTTTATTTTGTGATATAGTTTTTCATTCAACAGTTATTATCAATAACACTCAACCTATACATGTTTACAAATATAAAGTATATGTGTGTCTGTGTGTGCATATATATGTACCTTCTCTCTTACTTTTTTTTTTTTTTTTTTTTTTTTTAAGATGGAGTTTTGCTCTGTACCCCAGGCTGGAATACAATGGCATGATCTCGGCTCACTGCAACCTCTGCCTCCTGGGTTCAGGTGATTCTCCTGCCTCAGCCTCCTGAGTAGCTGGGATTACAGGTATGTGCCACCATGCCCGGCTAATTTTTGTATTTTCAGTAGAGACAGGCTTTCGCCATGTTGACCAGGCTGGCCTCAAACTCCTGACCTCAGGTGATCCACCCACCTCAGCCTCCCAAAGTGTTAGGATTATAGGCATGAGCCACTGTGCCTGGCCTATCACTCTTTTTTTAAAGTAAAAACTCATTAATTCCACCTTTCATGGTTTTTTGCATGAACTGAGTACAGAATTACTAATAAATGGAATGCTGAAGAGTGGTAGAAAGAAAAGAGTAAAAGAAAAAGAGACAAAAGCGTTTTTAAAGGTTGATAAAATAATGCTATGGTAAATTTTGGGGAAATTTAGATTATGTGTACAGAGAAACACAACCTATATCACGGAACTGACATTCATCTAGGTTACACAGATCCCAAATTTTACTTTGACCTGAGATATCCTGATAATTGCTTCGACTTTCCACTTTCCTTTTCATGGATATAAATATATATTATTTTTCGCTGTTCAGTAAATGGTACATTAAGGTTCTAGTTCTTCATTACATGAACTGAAATAGTTTATTCAGTTGTTAGTGTGGATTGAGTTGGAGACATTTCATGAACTGGCAGACATTCTGATTGGTAGTTACTCTATTAGTCCCACTGGTAACACCATTTATTTGGTGAGCTCTGTTAAGAAAAAGTAATAAGTAGTTGAGGAATTACTTCAAATGCCTTTGCGATCTCTGGCTGCATTAATTTTGAGATGCCTCATTTAGGCTATAAAAAGAGGCAAAGTTAAAGTATGTAATACAGACATTTTGTCACCTCAAATTGGACCTATTACAATTTAGCATTCTCTCAAGAAGGTGTTATAGCTCACTAAACTGTATCATTTTTTCTTTGAATAGGACAAAATTTTACATCATTTGGTTCACAGGCATAATGCAAATGGCATAAACTAGCTTCTAAAGATGATAAGCCATCTCTAAGGAAAAAATATAGCTTACATTTTACTTTCAATAAAATTTCAAATGCTAGAAAACTTTCAATCTATTAATTAAATGTGACTATTATTATTTTAAATAATGTGTTAAAAAGAAACGGATTTATGTAGGTGTGTGTGTATTTAAGTCCCAATTTGTTTTTCTTTAAGTGGACACCAAATAAATCAAAAGGAACGGTGTCCAAGAGATGGATTCAGTACTGAATCACAGAGCAGTCTGATCCGTAAACAGCTGTAGTAGCCGTTTCCTCACTGCCAATACTGACAGCCAAGAAGCTTGGAGAACTTCAAGGCAAAGAAGCCAGGACCTGACCTACCAGCTTATACTGAGACACTTTATTTCAGGAGTTGGCATCTGAGTGTAAGAGCTGCCAAACACATAAATCAGTACCCACAGGGCTAAAAGGTACTTGTGGAGATTGGCAAGAAGCTTATAAAGTATCACATGCCAGCCCACCAATAGGACTGGACAAATAGCAATGCACCCACCATACAAGCACTTTCAAAATGCACTGGGACTCTCACATTTCATCAACATCATTTATACTAGTCACACTCAAATTCACCATTCTCCCCTCTGCCCTACTTCCAGCCATTGGTATTTGGTTTCCACTGCTTCATGTAGCACAAGCCAAAGAGGGTACAGAGTTTACCCTGCAGAAACACATATTGGTTATTACTGTATTAACAAAATAGCCAAATTAAAGCACATCTGGTTATTTTGGTTATTTTTGATATGAATCACTACATCATTGTTCTGGGTGTTTATGAAGCACTCTACCACTGTGATTGAAAAAAAATACATGAACAGGAAGGAACTGATTAAAATGGATCAGGCATTCCCACATTAAATGCACCTGCCAGTCAATTTAGGTAATATTAAAGAAATCTAAGATACAGCCTCTGATCTTAAAAAAAGACAACAGTCCAATTGGGGAAGTATACAATAGTTTCAGAAAGGTTAAACAACAACAGTGTAAGATTAAGAACACCCAATTCTGTAAACAGAAGAATAGTTGGAAGGCAGCAGATAACTAAACAGTAAAGAAATCATGGAAATATGATTACTTCAAGAGGTCAGAGGAGAGAAAAATTTCTTCCAGTGAATGGTATGAGATTTGGGCTGGGTCTCCTAAGATACAACTTTTGTGCAGGCATGGAGAGGCAGCCAGGTATACGAGTGAAGAAAGATGTACGTGCAAAAAGGAAGAGGGGACGATTGGTTGAGTGCATGGCTACCTTAGTGGGAAGAAGGAGTTCATGCTAAGGGAGTACATCCCAGAAAGCAGAATGTCCTTAATGACACAATCGATGTTTTGAGATTTTTCTCTCTTGAAAGTGGAAGATTTCACTTCAGATGAATAATGTACAAGGTAGTGTCATATAAGAATTCAATGGTGGCTGGGCGTGGTGGCTCACGCCTGTAATCCCAGCACTTTGGGAGGCTGAGGCAAGTGGATCACCTGAGGTTGGGAGTTCAAGACCAGCCTGACCAACACGGAGAAACCCTGTCTCTACTAAAAATAGAAAATTAGCCGGGTGTGGTGGCACATTCCAGTAATCCCAGCTACACAGGAGGCTGAGGCAGGAGAATCGCTTGAACCTGGTAGGTGGAGGTTGCAGTGAGCCAGTATTGCACCATTGGACTCCAGCCTGGGCAACAAGAATAAAACTCCGTCTCAAAAAAACAAAGAAAAAAAAATTCAATGGCAATGGGTGTGCAAAAGGCCTAGAAATGAAAAAGACTAATATCCAGGTAAACTTTCCCTTCCTCCTCTTTCTCTCCCTTACTCTGTCTTTTTTTTGAAGAAAACAGAAGGCCAGGCACGGTGGCTCATGCATGTAATCCCAGCATCTTGGGAGGCCGAGACAGGCAGATCACCTGAGGTCAGGAGTTAGAGACCAGCCTGGCCAACATGGTGAAACCCCATCTCTACGAAAAATACAAAACAGTTAGCTGGGCAGGGGTGGCGCATGCCTGTAATCTCAGCTTCTTGGGAGGCTGAGGCAGGAGAGTCATTTCAACTCGGGAGGCAGAGGTTTCACTGAGTCGAGATCATGCCACTGCACTCCAGCCTGGGTGAGAAGAGGGAAACTCCGTCTCAAAAAAAAAAAAGAAAAGAAAACAGAAGCCACACATTTGTATGTTAAGTCAAAGGAGCCAATGGAAAAGGAGAGGCTGAAAATGCTTGAGGGAAAAACTGAGTGACAAAGAATAGGCATGACAGTGTTCCATGACACTTGGCAGTTACACAAACACAAGTGCGTTCTTAAAGCAAGAGCTTCCATGAACTTTGTACTGTGCTAAGAGTTTCTTTTTTGTTTTTCTTGAGACAGGGTCTCCCTCTGTATGACTCCAGTCATACAGGCTGGAGTGCAGTGGCACAATCACGGCTCTGCAGCCTTGACCACTTAGGCTCAAGCAATCCCTCTGCCTCAGCCTCCCGAGTAGCTGGGACTACAGGCGCCTGCCACCATGCCCCACTAGTTATTTCATGTTTTGTAGACATGAGGCGAGTCTCCCTATGTTGCCGAGGCTAGTCTCGAACCCCTGGGCTCAAGTGGTCTGCCTGTCTCAGCCTCCCAACGTGCTGGGATTACAAGCATAAGCCACATCGCCTGGCCTGTGCTTAGAGTTTCACTAGAGAGCCTCACCAAACAACAGCCTGTCATGCAAGTATTATTCTCACTTTGCAAACAAGAAAGGCAAGCTTAGAGAGGTTATGTACCTAACCCAAGGGCACATATCAGGGTTGAAACCCAAGTCTAGGCCTGAGGGACTCCCATGCCACACTCTTAAACAACACCTTACTTTGTTTATTTTATGAGCAAAGACGCAGCTCTTTTAAAAAATGTTAAGTAGACATAAGCTAGAATGGTAGAATGTGTGGCAAATATTATAGTTTCATATTTACCAAACAGTGATGTTGCTTACAGTTGAGGATTATGTTTAGAAGTCATAGACTAGTCTGGGCTATTTAAATGACCATCTAATTTATTTACCAATACACAGCATATAATACACATATTAGTCTGCCTATATGTTGTATAATAAAAAACTAATTATCTGGTCTTTGCCCTGTTTTCTGACACAGAGCTCCTAAAACCTTTGGTATTTCTTAAGTGATTGGAGTATCTTTTGTCATTCATAATTAACCTCCTCTGACCATTCCTTGGTTTATGTTAATGAGATGACACATGGCAGACCCCCCCTAGACAGTTTCAGATTTTTAGCTCTTCACCAGTAACAGGGTTAAAAATTTCAGCCCCACCCTCCAACTTCTAGAAAAGGGAGAGAGGTGGCCGGGCATGGTGGCTCACACCTGTAATCCCAGCACTTTGGGAGTCCAAGGCGGGCGGATCATGAGGTCAGGAGATCGAGACCATCCTGGCTAACACGGTGAAACCCCGTTTCTACTAAAAATATAAAAAAATTAGTCGGGCGTGATGGTGGGCGCCTGTAGTCCCAGTTAGTCGTGAACCCTGAAGGCGGAGCTTGCAGTGAGCCGAGATGGCGCCACTGCACTCCAGCCTGGGTTACACAGCGAGACTCCGTCTCAAAAAACAAAAAAACAAAAAAAAAAGAAAGGGGAGAGAGGCCTGGAGAGTGAGCACAATCACCAGTGGGCAATGATTTGATCCCTCATGCCTATGGAATGAAATCTCAATAATATCCCCTAAAGGGCAGGGTTTGGAGAGCTGTCAGGTTGGTGAATACATCCATGTGCTGGGAGGATGGGGCACCTGGAGAGGACATGGAAACTAAGGGTTCCCCCTCATACCTTACTACGCATTTCTTCAATCTGGCTGCCCCTGAGTTGCATCCTTTATCAAAAACTGGTAATCATAAGTGAAATGCTTTCCTAAGTTCTGCAAGGCATTCTCACCAATTACTGAACTAGAGACAGGATTATGGGAATTTCCCAAGTTCTAGTTAGACAAAAGTGTGGGTAGCTTGGGGACCCCATTTGGAGCTGGCATCTGAAGTGCTAGCAGTCTTGAGGGACAGAGCCCTTGAGCTGTGGCATCTGTGCTAACTGCATAGCTAGCATTAGAATTTAATTGAATTGTTGGACACCTCCTTGGCATCAGGGAATTGGAGAATACATTTCATAAGGCTATGGGTGCCATAGATAGCTTCTGATGGATCTGAGCAAAGTTAATTGAAAACCTTCTGAGAAGGATTCACCATTAAGAACATACATAATTCATGAGAAAAGATCAAAATATCAACATTAACTGGAGTTTGGAAGTTGGTTCCAACCCTCATGGATGACTCAAGAGTTCAGTGGAGGAAGTAACTGTAGATGTGGTAAAAATAGCAAGAGAACTAGAGTTAAAAGTGGGGCCTGAAGATGTGATTGAATGGCTACAATTTCAGACTCCCACATCACACTCTTAAACAATATCCTACTTTGCTTATTTTATGAGCAAAGAAGCAACTCCTTCAAAAAATGTTAACTTAGATGAAGTCATTTCTTTTTTCTTTTTTTTTTTTTTTAAATTTCAGTAGTTTTTGGGAAACAGGTGGTGTTTGTTGGCATGGAAAAGTTCCATAATGGTGACTTCTAAGATTTTGGTGCACCTGTCACACGAGCAGTGTGCACTGTACCCAGTGTGTTGTCTTTTATCCCTTGTCACCCATCAACCGTCACCAAGTCTGTTATATCATTCTTATGCCTTTGCGTCCTCATAGCTTAGTACCCAAGGAATGGCTTTTTTTTTTTTTTTTTTTTTGAGACGTAGTTTCGCTCTTGTTGCCCAGGCTGGAGTGCAATGATGCGATCTCGGCTCACGGCAACCTCCGCCTCCCGAGTTCAAGCGATTCTCCTGCCTCAGCCTCTGGCATGTGTCACCACACCTGGCTAATTTTTGTATTTTCAGTAGAGACGGAGTTTCTCCATGTTAGTCAGGCTGGTCTCGACCTCTTGACCTCAGGTGATCCGCCCGCCTCAGCCTCCCAAAGTGCTGGGATTACAGGCGTGAGCCACCGCGCCTGGCTGGAATGGCTTCTTACGGACGAACAAAAAAAGCAGTTTGCGATGGAATGTACTCCTAGTGAAGCTGCTGTTTACATTGCTGAAATGACAACAAAGGATTTAGAAGATTACATAAACTTAGTGGATAAAGCTGTATCAGAGGATTGACTCCAATTTCAAAGGAAGTTCTACAGTGGGTAAAATGCTATCAAACAGCACCGCATGCTACGGAGAAATCTTTCATGAAAGGCAGTCTCCATGGATGCAGCAACCCTCTCTGTTGCCTTATTTCGAGAAATTGCCACAGCCACCCCAACCTTCAGCAGCCACCACACTGATCAGGCAGCCTTCAGAGGGTCATGTTTTTGCTGGTGGAGGGTCTTGCCTCCAGCAAAAAAAAAAAAAAAATACAACTCGCTGAAAGCTCAGATGATCATTAGCATTTTTTGACAATAACGTATTTTTATTAAAGCACATACACTGTTTAAGATACAATGTTATTGCACATTTCCTATAGTATAGTTTAAACAACTTTTATATGCACTGGGAAACCAAAAATTTGTGTGGTTTGCCTTATGATATTCCCTTTATTGCAACATTTGCTTCATTGCAGTGGTCTAGAACTGAACCCACAATATCTCTGAGGTACACCACTATTTTTTTTTTGTAACTTTTTTTTTGTTAGCGCTAATCTTTCTCCATCATTACAAAATGTAGATGGATGAATGGCTATAAAATAGATTTAACCTATATTTAAATCTACCAATCTCGATACCATCTTTTAAATAATCAAGACAAACTGAATTTACAAAATATGATTAGAGCAGTTTGCTTAAATTTGTAGTCCCTGATTGAATACAGATGTTATGCAAAATAGGCTAGGTCTGGAAATTACCCACAAATGCATCCTTATTATTTAGCTTTATTTTTGCTTTGACAAAAAAGAAAGCAAGTGTCTTTACAGAGTTCCTGAGATAGTTGTAGAAATAAGAATAAACCTACAGCCAAATAAAATAAAATAATTTCATACATGTCATCAACAACAATACACAAAGCATAGGCCTAAAAAACTGCCTATTAGCAAGCAGTAAAACAGAAATGCCACAATTAAAAAAAAGAAATGATAAAATTAAAATACGATAGAATCAACTGATGTTTTCACTCTTTCATTCTTGCCCTGGGAATTTAAGAAAGAAGGCAATACAATTTAATCATACAAAGGATTAACATTTCAATGTTTAAAAATAATAATTAATGAATCAGAACATGTTCTTAGTTTCTACTGTTTTCTAAGCCGGGTAACAGGCAGTAGTTTGGTATAAATGCATAAAATATTGCTCCCTCCATGAAGGACTTTCCAGGCTACAGAGTCAAATCAGCACAGAAACTTCATAGAAGGGCTACGTAGTAACATGGTTAAGAGTCTAGACTCTAGACCAGACTGGCGGGGTTCAAACCCAGGTTCTGCACTTACTGACTGTGTGGCTTACAGGTGAGAAATCTATTCTTCTATGCCTCAGGTTTCCTATCTTCATAATGGGGACAGTTCAAAACAATGCCTGCAGCACAGCATGTTCTGTCCAAGTCTCCGCTTGATGATCTTGTCCTTACTTACTGGAGTGTTATGCTGCAGTGTTGACATGTGTCCCTGGCTGTTCCATGTCTTGTGCCTAACTTTCTCCTAAAGTAAGAACAATAGCTAGTAGACTGTTTCTCTGGGTGCTAGCACTGACAGGCTAAATGCTAAGTGAGTATGATGAAGACTTGAAATACTCTTCATTTGAAATAAACAGCCAACTCCCAAACTGTACATAACTAGCGGAGTTTATCACAAAGAAATGTTTGAATGCTCAATTTTAGAATAAAAAGTAACCAGAGTGTCGCAACATGCTGTTAAATAACCAGACAAACTTAAATCACTGTAGCTGTAGTAGAGTGTGTTCTGTAAGAATCCCAGAGTAACCAGTATTTTGGAAATGCAATGTTGACCTGACCGTACTAATTATCTGCTGATTAGGAAGTATGACCCAGTGGTTGCCAAGTGACTTTAGTGTCTTGTTACTTTTGAGTCTGTGCATTTTCAAATTTGGTGTTGATTGTATCAGATGAGTGGCTGCTTTAGAAGTCAAAAGAGTTCTCTACTGTGTCTGGGGCTCTAATTTGTCAAGCTGTGTCCTAATTGTGGCTTGTGTTTACAAAGTGTCATCAACCTGAATGGGGTGAAACAGGACAGGCAGTTGGATTGATTTACCGCATTCTGTATGCAGAGCAGTGTTAAAGAGCAGAGACCTTGAAATTCCCATCCTCTTACATATGTAGCATCAGGCTACACACAGGCCTGCTCCTCTGCTGGAATCATTCCGCACCACACAAGACAAATCATGGATGGATTACATTATGGCTTTTTAAGGTAATGACCAATATAAGGGTTGAAGGGCTTAAATAAATACAAGCTTTAAAAAAGTATAAAATCCTGTCATTTGCAGCAACATGCATGGAACTGAGGTCATTATGTTAAGTGAAATAAGCCAGGCAGAGAAAGACAAATATCACATGTGCTCACTCATATGTGGGAGTTAAAAAGGTTGATCTCATGGAGGTTGGCAATAGAATGATGGTTACCAGAGGCTGGGAAGGGTGTGGGTAGACGGGAGGATGAAGAGATGTTCATTAATGGGTACAAACAAACATAAATTAAATAGAATAAGTTCTAGTGTTTGATATAGCACAGTAGGGTGACTAGAATAAAGAATAATTAACTGTATATTTCAGAATAACTAAAAGAAAAGGTTTAGAATGTTCCTGACACCAAGAAATGATAAATGTTTGAGATGATGGCTATCCTAAATACCCTGATTTGATCATTACATGCTATATGAATGTATCAGAATATCCCATGTACCCTATAAATATGTACAAGTATTATGCATGAATTAAAAAATTTTAAAAGCAATTTTCTATTTTACTAATGTGAATTACTGTGAAATGCCATTGTAGTCTCATGATGGCCTGTATAACCCCTTTCTACCTTGACCATGAATGACCCCAAGAGAATGCAATTTGGAAATATATTTGCACAATATTAAATTCAAATTATGCCTTCCTAGTCTTCCTAGTATCTTTTATAAATCATACCATCTTTGTGAACTTTAACATGACTGTAATGCCTGGCAAACCGGACACAGGTCTAACACAAACGCATCCTCAGAATGGGCTATCATGTTATATTTGCACAGGTATGCATATGCTCATGTTAAAACACCTCCAATGTCACAAGTCCACAGAATGCTGCTGAATGTACTTAAGACTCCCAAGAGCATTTTATAAATGCAAATTGTGTTTATTTCTGATAAGAAATGCCTGACTTATATCACCTCTGTTTATTAAGTCTCTTTCCCTGGCCCTCAGTTCTATATGGAAGAGACTCCCTTTAAATTAAAAGAAGGAAAAGAAGTCCGGTCTCTGTTGCTTCTTTCAGCGCTTAACATCTGCAGTGGGTGGCCTATATCTGACTGTAACTCTTATGCATCTCTTTCTTTCCATTCTGTCAACCATTATATCAACTATTTCTCTCCTTATATCAACTCTAGTTCAAAAACCATCAAAGGGGTTCTCAATGCCTACAGAATTAACCCTTCACTTAGAGACCCTCATGTTCTGTCCCTAACCCACTATTTCACATCACTTCTCTATAAACCTTTCTCTCCAGGCTTGTATTTTTGCTGTTGTTGTTTTCTTTCTGTGATCTAGTTTCTACCTCCATAACTCTAATACTGATTTTGATTCAGTATGAACTTACTTTAGTAATGGGCCTTGCTGACCCCTCACTCCGCACACACCAGACCTGAAACCTGCACTTCTGTTGGCCTCCATGTCACTGTGCTATCCCGTCTCCTCCTCCACTCCAGCATCTCTGACATTCTTCCCCATCTCCTTTTGTTTTTTTTTTTTTTTTTTTGAGACGGAACCTCGCTCTGTTGCCCAGGCTGGAGAGTGCAGTGGTGCAATCTCGGCTCACTGCAAGCTCCGCCTCCCGGGTTCACACCATTCTTCCATCTCAGCCTCGAGAGTAGCTGGGACTACAGGCACCCACCACCACACCCGGCTAATTTTTTGTTTTTGTATTTTTAGTAGAGACCGGGTTTCACTGTGTTAGCCAGGATGGTCTCAATGTCCTGACATTGTGATCCACCTGCCTTGGCCTCCCAAAGTGCTGGGATTACAGGTGTGAGCCACCGCGCCTGGCCTCCTCATCTCCTTCTTTAGCTCTTTCTTTACCTCTTCTACCTTGTCTGCACAGGCATTCATGAAGGTACATCATGCTGGTGTCTCCTAAAGTTACATTTTCATAGTAGGGGCTACTCCAGAGAAAGAGCTACTCCCTTGGGTATCTATATTTTCATTCAATAAATGATGTAATTATCTAATTTTTCTTTTCGTTTTTTTTAAAGACAGGTTCTTGCTTTGTCACGTAGGCTGGAGTACAGTGGCGAGATCACAGCTCACTGAAGCCTCAGCCTCCCAGGCTCAAGTGATCCTCCCACCTCAGACACCAAGTAGCTGGGACTACAGATGGTGCCACCACACCATGCTAATTTTTGTATTTTTTGTAAAGACAGGGTCTCCCTATGTTATCCAGGCTGGTCTTGAACTTCTGGACTCAAGCGATCCACTCACCTCAGTCTCCCAAAGTGCTGGGATTACAGGAATGGGCCACAAAGCCTGGCCTGTTTTATTTTCTAATGAAATGTCTTTTCACCTCACTGCAGGTAGCCTTCCACCCAAAGTTACATCTTCAGCTTTAATCTTGCCCAAATTTTAATTGTGCATTTCCAACTCCTTATGGGCTATGTTCACTTGTATATCCACTATTAATACAAACTCAACATATCTAAAACCAAACTTACACTACCAATTCTCTGCCCATTTTTTTTTTTTTTTTAGTAAAATGAGTATTTTGCAAGATAGTAGATTTCAGAGCCATGTAATCATTGTTGACTTCTCTCTCATCCTTTATAGTAAATAACATTTACAGAGTCATGCTCTGAGGTATCTCCACTATCCCTTATTTTTGACTGCTATTGCAGTCCCTCTAAAGGAGGTGGTTAGCATCTCGCATATAGCACACTAGTATCTGTTGGATGCCATGCATGCATCTCTGTTCCTGCCTATCCATTTGACACATTACTAACAGACGAGCCTTCTGGGCAGATAGTGGAAGCCAGCTCAGCATCCATTCCAGCCCCTTGTCTTTTGACATCTTAAATAAAAGAGCCTAGTAAGCTAAAACCTACATTTTCCAGAGGCCTTTGCAACTAAGCTTCTGTGTGCAAGCTAGCTTCCACCAAGCCAAAGCAAGGCAGAGGTGAGCAGCGTTAGGGAGCTGCCCGTGCAGAGAGGCTGGGTCTTCTGGCAAGCAGGAGACCATCCTGGCTAACACAGTGAAACCGCGGAGACGTAAGTCATTCTGGGGCAGCTGGGGAGAGGCTCTGGCATCCATCTCCAATTAGAGGTGCAACTGGTGAGCAGTGAGTGGCAGAGGTGTTTTGCTAGAAGCATCCTCTGGCTGCTCTGTTGGCATAATGACATTTAACTCCCTTTCATCATACATTGTTAACGTGGTGGATTCTATTATCAGCAACCAAGAATCCTAAAAACACTTCTCTAAACTTCTTTCATTATCTCAACTGTAGTTCAGCAACCATCAGAGGGGTTCTCAGTGTCTGCAGAATTAACCCTTAACTCCTTAACATGACATTAAAAACTCTCATGTTCTATCCCTAACCCACTAGTACTATTTCACATCATTTCTCCATAAACCTTTTCCCCAGGCTTGTATTTTGTTGTTGTTGTTATAGGGCTTCAGCTTACACTATCCCACTCATCAGAAATGCCTTTCTCTGCCACTGACATATAAATCCTGCCTATTTTTCAAAGCTCAGAACAAGGCCAGGTGTGGTGGTTCATGCCTGTAATCCCAACAGTTTGGGAGGCCGAGGTGGGAGGATTGCTTGAGCCCAGGAGTTCAAGACCAGCCTGGGCAACAGGGAGAAACCCCACCTCTACTACGCAAAAAAAAATGAAGAAAAAAAAATTTAGCCGAGCATGGTGACATGTACCTGTAGTTCCAGTGACTTGGGAGGCTGAGGTGTGAGGACTGCTTGAGCCCAGGAGGTCAAGGCTGCAGTGAGCTTTGATCACATCGCTATACTCTAGCTTGGGTGACGGACTGAAGGCCCTGTCTCAAAACAAACAGACACACACACACACAAAACAACAACAACAAAAAAAAACAAAGCAAGAACAAGCCCCATCTCTGCCATGAAGCCCTCCTGGACCACCTCAGTCAGAAGTGATTTTTCTCTCTCACCTCCTCTAAACAGATTTGTTAGAGTACATGTTTTGGACTTACAGCTTTGTTTTCTTGATAATTTCTTCTTTATATGATGGTAAGTTTTTTTTTTTTTTTTTTTTTTTTTTTTTTTTTGAGATGGAGTCTCGCTCTGTCGCCCGGGCTGGAGTGCAGTGGCCGGATCCCAGCTCACTGCAAGCTCCGCCTCCCGGGTTTACGCCATTCTCCTGCCTCAGCCTCCCGAGCAGCTGGGACTACAGGCACCCGCCACCTCGCACGGCTAGTTTTCTGTATGTTTTTTAGTAGAGACGGGGTTTCACCGTGTTAGCCAGGATGGTCTCTATCTCCTGACCTCGTGATCCGCCCGTCTCGGCCTCCCAAAGTGCTGGGATTACAGGCTTGAGCCACCGCGCCCGGCCCAATGGTAAGTTTTCTCTCTCTACTTTTCATTCTTGAAGAACTTAAATTGTAACATCTGTAACAACTACATATAGTTAATTTATGGAGCACCTACTTTTTTGCCAGGCACTGTTCCAGATACTCTTCAAGTCTCTCCCTGAAACAACCATGTGACAACGCTGAACACAACCCATCTTATGAATGATGGAACAAGTTCTAAGATGTTATATAGCTTGTCCCAGGTCATGTAGTTAGTCAGAGAGGCAGATTTGTACTCAAACCTAGCCAAGCTGTATTCTCTCCAGGGTAAAATATAGTCCCTTTCACAAAACAGGTCCTTAGTAGACACGTTATCCAATTATTGATTGAATAATCAGTAAGTTAATTTTTCAAATCACTATTGGTTGAGTTCTTGCTCTTTGCCACGTTCTCTACTAAGCACGTTACAAACGTTTCATTTAATCTTTATATGATGTAGACAGGTTGCTTGTGGAAACTAAGCAAATAAACTGCAATTTAGAGAAACGAAGTCACTTGAAAGACCACAAAGCTGGCACATGGCAGTTTGGAGACTGGAATCCAAGCATTTGGCTCCACAGCATATGTAGTGGGCAGTGGAGCAACCACTTCTGTTCTCGAAGATACAATGATTTGACTTGGAGACTATTTAACAAGATGATTCATAGAAAATATTTTATTTTTACGCAAAAAAATAGTACACAGTACTTTTTTTTTTTGTATTACAAGAGCCACAATGACTACTGTGACAACTTTAAAATTTCTAGTTTGCAGGAAGTAGAAATAACCAAATCTAAAAGGAAGTCAGGGAAAAGAGAGGGACAGGAAGGGTAAGAGAAACCTGGGGGAAAACAGTCTCAATAGACTGTATTTAATAAAAGTATTTTAGGTAATAAAAACAAACTTTATTTAATAAAAATAATTACTGATGAAACCTCTCACGGTTGTCTTATATAAAGTCTCCTTGCTCAATAAGACACTTTTCTTTACGACTTCTTTCCCTATTTGACTTACTTTTAATATGCAGCATTGTAGTTTGTTCATTATGTGTTGGGTTTTGTTATATATTTTCCCTAGTAAAATGATCATTTTGGAAAATTTGGCAAATGCAGACAATTATAATTCTTTCTGGAGTTCACAAAAGTTTATTTTAAATCAGTTTCAAAGCAATTGATCTGGAAGTTACAGTAGGGAATTTGAGGAGTTTGTTCTAGCTCAAGCCAAATGCATCATTTCTTTATAAGGATCTTTTTGTTCCTTTCTCGATATTATTTTTGTCATTCAGAAAATCAATGAAGATACAAAATGATGGCCTATAGAAAACAATAAATATACCTACATCTCAAATGCATGTAGGCAGCTATATTTTAAGACCAAACATTCAGTTCAATAATACAGGGTGGTTCATGGTGACTGCCAAGGGCTGTTCTGTAAAGGACGGATCAGTCCTGGGCATGTGAAACATCTTTGTGCCCATATATCAAACACACATCATGTTCCTTTTGTCTAAGTGCCTCCTTTCTATTTTTTTTAAGATGTTTGTTCCCTCCATTAAACTGCTTTTATCTCAGTTTGCACTTTTGTTTCAGAACATTTCAATTTTATACATTAAATTTCAAATTAAGTAAGTAGCTAGACGAATGGGACTCCTCTGCAATTTTCTTATAAAGTATGAAACTTGCACATACCCATTCTGCTAATTATGATACAAATAAAAATCATACTCTAGTGAAAAGTGATGAGTTTAAATGCCTTTCTAGTTCACCGTATGGTAAGTCTCAGCAAATTTTGCTGAGTTCATTCTAAAGAAAATTTCACACTTTGTGTACATTTCAAAATAGTTTGTTGCTATTTCTGAAAGCTATTCAGACTGTATTTTCTGCAAGTTGTAACAGTTTGAGTCATTAATAAAACTACTGAGAATGATTTTTTTTTCAGCTTCCTTTTATGAGTTAAGGGCACAAATGCTCTTGATAACATAGAACAGTTTCATAAATCATATCTCATAAATGGAAGGTTGGCAGACCCTTGATTTCTACAAATATTTTCGATTGTTGGTCTTGAAGTGAGGGTATGACTGCTGGATCATGGTGATACTCTACATCTCTGAAGTACTTTAGAGTCACAAAATACCTTCTCCATGTTATCTGGACTTCACAAAAGTCCTGCAGCAGGAAAAGAGGCATTAATTACTACATCTTCTTTCTGTAAATGAGTACCCTAAGTATTTTTGGGACTTGCTGGGTGCCATGGTAGTGCTAGTGAGACAGAAATCAGCACCAATTCTACACACATTTCTTTTTTCACCACCCTGAGAGAACTGGGAGCCAGAAAACGTTTTGGACATCATCTAGTCTGTTCCCACCTAAGCCCTAACCTGACCGAGGGTAAGACTATGCACAATTTACTCCAGCTCGCTAAGTGAGATTCTTGCCATGCAGGGACTAAGAACTGTGTTCTTCCCAAGTGTAATGGAAATAAAAAAGTTTCCAAGTTAGGGTTAGGTTTGGACTCTAGGCCCAAATACACTATCTCTAATCTTGCACAAGGTACTTGCACTTGTACAATTCTAGGTTCCTCATCTCTGAAGTGGAATCATTAATACCTATTTTGTGCAGTTGTAGGGATGAAAAACAGGTAAGGAATGTGGTGTGCCTGGCACATAATCACCACTGAGCACACAATATTTTATTCCCTTTTCCAATTCGCTGTTCAAATAACAGTACTTAGCTTTCAAATTTCAGGCCATAAACGAAAAACAATTCAGCAATTCATAGTAGCTTACAAAAATAGGCTGCAAATGTCTGTGTCTGACTTTCATAGGTAATCCTTAACTTACAAATGATGTTTGAATAGTCAAACTTTTCATTTTTTATTTTTATTAAAATACTAAAGCAAATAGTGAAACTTATTATTTTTATAATAATTTAATGTTTTAAAATATAAGTCAAAATCAACATCAGTTTGCTTTGGCCAATATATTTGTTACAATTTTATTTTTGTGCTTTCTTTAAAGAAAATTGTACTGTTTGGTGATTAGAATGCAAGTACTCCTTCTATTATCAAGTATTTTGTGAAGTGACTCCTGGTAACATGATTTTTGCAGCAATGAAAAGCCAATACTTTCTAGGGTGGTATTCAAAATAAAGTTATGCACATAGTTTTATCTTGCATTCTGTCTGCTGCATGCAGTGTAGGGCATGGTCCTGGGGGCTGACACTGCATAGAAAGCATTTTCTTAGAAAGCCACAGTGCATCATTTAGTACCAATTTCGCTAAGAAACCAAAGAACTCTCCAGCTAATACTAATGTTTCCCTCCTTACAGTCTAATGGGCAAGGAAGGAGCAGATACCCTTAGCTCCATTTTGCAGATGTAGGTACTGAGCCTGGTTGACTTGCAAACAGGGCCAGCCCAGCAGAAAGGTAGGATTCAAATTCAGGAGTAAGGGCTCTCAGCCTGGGCTTTCACTAAACCATGCTGTCTCTTCCACGAAAGTCCCCCCTATTCCTTCAGACAATAAAAATAACACATTGCCTTGGATGAAAATTTTTCTAGTCTGATCTTGACATTTTTGACAAAAAGGGGGAGTTGTCTCTTGGAAGACATGTTCTGCATTTTGAATTCACCAGAAATAAATTTTAAAAGAGTTCACTTTTATTATTTCCCAGATCCTAAACAGCTCTCTTCACTTTGTGTTTAAGTTATGTGAAAATTAAATGGATACAAACAAAATATGATAGAAATTAAAGTATATATAATCCAAAATTTTTATAGTCAGAGTAAAAATCTTTACTAGAGTTTACTAATACAAGTGTATATTCATGTGCCTATTCATATGTAGTGAAAGCTACAATTTATTGCTACATTATTATCTAATGATGTATTTGAAATTAGAGCATTTTTATAAAAATAAGAGATTCTGCAGCAGAATTTCAATGCAATTTGTCACATTTCCTCTTTAAACTGTCATTTTCTTTTCTGCCACATGAGCTGTTTGTCATTTGAAATAAGCTGTCAGGTTAAAAAAAAATATTGTCTTCTTTAGGGTGACATTTTGTGGCTGTTATCCTAGGGTAAAACCTTAGAAATGTGACTTTTAGGCATGTGTAAATGGCAGTAGGATCCGGTCTCTATTTATTATACAGAACCTTATGCTCTGCATATCTAGGTAGTAACAATTCTTGCATTATTTTTTCCTGTAGTATGATTTGTTTGCTTGGTTGTTATTTTTTCAATTATATTACAGCAGATACCATTTATAGAAATTACCCCCAAATTTCTTCTGAAATGGAAAAGGAATAAGGAAAGAAATACAATATTCAGTCCTATTGTCAGATCAAATGTCATGGCTATCGGTCTGGAATTATGAGCCTTGTGGACCAGAGAATACAATCATCAAAACAGGAATCTAGTTCATTGGCATCATGCTGTAGTACTCTCAAATTGATTCCTCACAACATGCTATTTGGTTGGCAGAATGTACTAAACACGGCGAAACCCCTGACCTAAATCAGCTATTTTCAACTGCTTTCACCTCCATGTTTATAGACATGTAGTTCCTACGTTTATATACATGGTCATATAGACACAGGCCAAGAGACACAAACCCAGATTAATGAAGGTCACTCGCCATGGCTATGGCACAGACAGTAGGTTAAGTGACATCTTCGGTAAATTAACTACAACTCTACTCTCCTCTCATCCAACCCAACGTACCGGTGAGTCCTAACCCACCAATGTATACTCACGTCTTAGAGGAAAGCTGCTAGTTCTAGAAGCAGACTTTTTACCATGAAATTGTGCACAGAATCTCAAAGTATAAAAAAGTTAATATTGATCTCTAGTTATAATAAATGTATTTTATAAATTAAAATCCTTATTATGAAACCAACATAAAAAGTTTGGTAAATCCTAAAATCTTATTTTTTGTGGTATCAATGGCAGCATCCAATTTATCTGTCTTGCATTTTGTTTCAATTAGAGAGTGCAAAAGAATCAAGATTTACTGAAATTCACAGTTTAAAAGCAAGAGTCTTTAGCAGGCCATTTTGCAATCTCAGAATCCTCTTCACTAGAATAATCTGGATTATCACAGGGTGGAAAAGTACTAAAACAATCTAAATTATTACTAGTTAGAAGGGAGTAAGGGAAGCTTCTGACTGCTCAAAACAGTCTATGTCATGATCTGTATGAAGGTCGCATGGGTGTATACAAATGTAAAAATTCACTGAGCTGTACACTTAAGATCTGTAAACCGAACAATGTACATGTCATGCCTTAATAATAACACAATTACCCAGAAGCTTGAAAAAAGTAATAAAAAATTTTTGCATCAAAGTTAACAAAAATTTCTAACGAAAGTTTATATTGTTTATCATTATAAACATTAAAAATTAGAACCAAAATGATTTGCTCTACATTATTGAGGCTGTACATGCAAAACATTCACTTATCATACAAGTGATTGCCAGGCTGTGGAGAGGGCACATGCTGAACACGTGTCTCACTCTGCCTGACGTTCAATTGAGTCTGGCACATGTGTGCTCTAGTAATGTACTCAACTGTGCAATTTTATGTGAGTGGACATCTGCAGACATGAATTTGAAAACAACTAGTACAAAGTGACAACCTTTCTACCCAATGGTATATAATAAAACGAGTGATAACAGGAAGCTGCAGCAACTACCATCTCTTGAGGTTTTATTATATTACAGGCATTGTGCTAAGTTCTTGCATTCAGCACCTCAAGGATCGCATTTACAGGAATTTTAAACACATCAGCAGAGACGGTAAGATGTGTATGCAATCTGCCCCCAAATAAGGTAATCTGATAGAACAAATTAACACAGTCATAGGCTCCAAGTTTGTAAAAATATTAGTAGGAAACTCTTTTACATGTGATTTTGATATAACTGCAATTTTAAACATAATTAAAATTCATTAAAATGATCCCCAAACACTTCTATAAGACCTAGACATCTATAGGTACCATTTTAGAAAGCACATTGAGGTCAATTTTCTGACACCAACTCTAATTCTCATTCTGAGAGTTTATAGTTGACAAACTCCTTTGTTAGCCCACAGTAACAGTTAATAAGCTTGGAGCTGCAAATGAATTTCCTGGATTAAGACTCCTTTCCAGTACAACTATTGTCTTCATGATTAATATTTTTCACATGTAAATTTCTTGATACTTTTTATTGTACCTCTTATAAATCCCATTATATTAAATCTTATTTAATAGTTTGATAACTGAAACTCTAAATTTCAAACTCTTACTTAAACTAACTGATTGTTAAAGAACCAACAGATACATGTGAATCGAACCTCGCTAAATCACAATATCCATATTCTCCTACTTAAGGTGAATGTGTCATTTCAGACAGAGTCATGGTGTGTCATGATAGCGAGTGAAAACACAAACCACACGACTAAATGACAAAGGACAACTGGTAGTCCCAAGAAGTTATATTTACACAGGAGGGCTCAGTTTTTTCAAGTATGTTGATAAATCACTAACTCATTCCATCATAGACTGAATAGGACCTAAGACCTAATTTAGTCCAAACTCCTTGTTTATTGGTTGCAGGAAAAAAAAAAGTCCACAAAGGTGAGGCAACACTTCCAGGTCCACTGCTCGGCGGTGAGGGGTTTATCAGCTCCTCAAGCCACCTTTGAAAATCTGATTCTTCAACACATGTTGGGATAGTCTTTTAAAAAGGTTACAGGCCGGGTGCCATAGCTCACGCCTATAATCCCAGCACTTTGGGAGGCCAAGGTGGGCGGATCACCTGAGGTCAGGAGTTCAAGACCAGCCTGGCCAACATGGCAAAATCCCATCTCTATTAAAAATACAAAAATTAGCCAGGTGTGATGGCATGAGCCTGTAGTCTTAGCTACTCAGGAGGCTGAGCTATGAGAATCACTTGAACCCAGGAGGCAGAGGTTGCAGTGAGTCAAGATTGTGCTACTGTACTCTAGCCTGGGCGACAGAGTGAGACCGTCTCAAAAGATAAAAATAAAATAATAAGGTTATGAATACATAATTATACATACCTGTGGGTATAGTTTAGTACAGAAAACATTTAACTTTTCTATATGGAGTCCTGACTTTATATATATTCCAGCTGAAACATAGTTCAACCCTGCCTGTTATCTGACAATATTCAATATATTTAAAAGACAACTTTGAAAATAGCCTTAAGTTCTCCTTCTCCTGATGAAGTAATGTCAAAAACTTAACTCTTCCCAGATGTCAGCGTTTCATTCTGATCTTTTCACCATCTTCAATTCCCCATATTCCTTCTTTAAAGAGTATTTTCCAGAATGGAAAGATCATGAAGGGATGTTTAAATTAACCTGTCCTTGTGCAAGGCTCAGCTTCTTTGTAAATAGCCCACAAAATAAAGAAGCCATTACATGAACAAACGGATCAGATTACTTATGGTTCTCTGTGCTCTGCACCACATGGGATATCTGACCCTAGTCTTAAAATGAAACAAGGAGTACAGATGTGTCTTTGTGCTCCCTGCCTCCCAGATAGAGCCAGGTTATCACTGTTCCGCTCTATCTCTTTATGACTGGTTTCAAAATCAACAAAGTCTGGATTTTACAAGCATGAGATTTGCTAAAAAGAAAGTTTTCATGATTTTTTTCTGGACAGAATTGGGACGACATATGAGACGATCCTGAATCTTATTTTTCCCCATGATAAAGATGGCTCTGTTTGATCCACACAGACCTTCCACACTGTCTGATTTTTGGCATATATTGAATGCTCAATAAATGTAAGCTTCCCTGTGAAAGAGAGCAGAAATTACTGTAATGCACACAAAAAATTTAAATTCACTGGAAATTCTCTTTGAATACAAACACCCTAGGTATAACGTACACCAAAGGAAATGTCTCTTGGCATGTTAAGGATGATATTCTCTACCTATCTCCTCCACAAACCTAGTGTGGTATCTTACATATGGAAAATGTTCAATACACATTGAATAAATGAAATATGAGAATGAAGTATGAGAATTTCCTTCTGGTGCTAGTGATGCCATTTTGTAGAACAATGCATTCACTGGAAGTTATATGGTGGGAATCTCTGGATCAATCAGTAATGTTTATTGGCAATTTTGATTTTACGATCCTAGTTTTATGCAATATGAACAAGTAACTAAATAATACCTGGGCACTTGACAAGTACAGAAATCTGAAAAGCACTTGAGAAACTCTTGCTTCTCCAAATGATAAGAGATGGAAGGCTAGAGAGCTATAAAATATGGAGATAGGACTGTTACAAAAGAAAAGCTCCTTGTTTTCTAATCGGGACAAACCAAGGCTCAACATATACTTTGGGTTTACAGTTTACAAGTGTTTATTCATAAACATTTTTAGAAGCTAACAGATCAAATGAAAGAAGGAGAATTTTGAAAGTTCATGTGGGTAAGAAGATAAAGATGACGTACCTAGAATAAAAGGTAAACAGAGAGGAGGAGATGAAAATAACTCTGGCATATACTGGGCTTTTAATAAGTACATTTTGATTGGGTCAGACTTCATATATTGATGCCTACATCAATCTATCCTGAGAATTATCAGATAAGCAAGCTTATTTTACAGACATACACAAAATCATGTTGTAATTAAGGAGTCTTCTCAAACGTAATTATTTGAGGGACTGTCTAAAATTTTCTCTTCACTCCAGATCGATTTCTAGTCTACAGAAATGACCTTCACTCCTCTGACTGTCATTCTTAGTTTTCTCATCTCCTTTACACATTTCTACACTTGCTTCCCCATGAATCTTAGGTTCCCATTCCATTAGCAATGACAATTCCTTCCTATTAACCTGCTATATATCCTGGCTTGCATGTCCTTTTCAGAACTAAACTAGATCTGTACTATCTCTAGTTCACTTTTTTCCCCTCAACTAAACAGGATTCTCACTTTTTATTCTTCTGGAACCTCAGAAGGATGGAACCCATTTTCTTAGTGTTTCTCTAAGCCTTCTCTCTCTCTCTCTGTCTCTGTCTCTCTCTCCCCGCCCCTGTGCTCTCTGTGTGTGTGCGCACGCACGTGTGTGTTTGTGCGTTATTAAATCTTCTTCCTTCATCTGTCTCCTTACTGCAGGCCTTCCTCCCAAACTGGGTCCTTGATATCTGTTCCTATGAATAGAACAAATCTTATAGAAAACTCTGTGGTAGTTTCTTCTAAAGATAAACACACATCTACCTTTGAGATGGCAATTCCCCTCTTCAGTATTTACCTAAGAGAAATAAAAACATATGTCCACAGAAAAGTTGCACACATAGACCTTCATCTAGCCTTGTAATAGTCTCAAACTGAAAACAATCTAAATGTCCATCAAGAAGTGAATGAATAAGTAAATTATGTTATATCCACACAATGGAATACTATTTAGCAATGCAACAACATGCAAGAATCTCAAAAACATGCAATGAAAGAAGGCTGAAACAAAAGAACACATAGCCTACGATTCCATACATGAAGATCTAGAACTAACTGGTGGTTAACAGGCATCAGAAAGTGGCTGTCTAGGGGTTTGGAGGAAGCAGTAGATTTATTGGACAGGGACACAAGGCATTTCTGGGCAATGGGAATGTTCAGATCTTATATGAGAGTATACAATTGTTAAATTCTTTGAACTGTACCTTTAAAATAAGTGTTTTATTGTATGTTAAAAATACCCTCAAAAAATAAAAATAAAATAACCTCAGGGATTGTCCTTCTGCCACTGACTTCCTGTCTATATTTCCCATCCTTCCTGATCAGTTCCAGTTCCAGATCTCCAAATACCAACAGAAGAGCTCCACTTGGATGTTTCATTATTGTACCAAACTCCTTCACCCACCTCTCTTAGCTACATTATTCAGTTCAAAGGCATAGCCACTCCTTCTTCCTTCATCTTATTCTTCAGAGTTTAGTTATCACCAAAACTGTCAATTCTTCCTTTAAACACAAATCATAAATCTTTTCTCTTCAAGACAGAATGCAGGGAAGAGCAATCTTAACATGTAGTGGAGGCTGGGCGCAGTGGCTCACGCCTATAATCCCAGCACTTTGGAGGCTGAGACAGGAGGATCACTTGAGGCCATGAGTTTGAGACCAGTCTGGACAACATAGCAAAACCCCATTTCCACAGAAATTTAAAAACTTGCCTGGGTATGGTGACACACACCTGTAATTCTAGTACTAGGGAGGCTCAGGCAGGATGATCCCTTGAACCCAGGAGTTTGAGGCTTTAATGAGCTATGATTGTGCCACTGCACTTGAGCCTGGGCAACAGGGCAAGATCCCGTCTCAAAAAAAAAAAAAGCAAAAAAAAAAAAAGCATTACATTTTTAAATCCTACCCTTAGGGTTACTGTTATTGTTACTTGCTCAAAAGCTGCCAATAGAGGCCTGGCGCAGGCCCAGAGTCAATCATATCTGAACTACTTCAATAACTTCTGATACATTCTTCTTCCTGATTTTTTTCTGGCATTTAACCAATCTATTACTCATTTTCATGACTAATAATTTACCATATAATCCCTTTAAACCATTAATATTGACTTTTAACATGCAGCAAGAATTTTGAAACCCCACATTTGTATCAAAGCAGAAGCCAACCAAAAAGCTTGGATAAAAATGTGGGGTTAAGACAACCAATGCTAAATCTCTTACCAAATAAATATATTTTTAAGCTGACAAAAACAAGCAATGGGGAAAAGACACCCTATTCAATGAATGGTGCCGGGCTATTCATGGCTAGCTACATGCAGAAGAGTGAAGCTTGACCCCTTCCTTACATGATACACAAAAATTAACTGAAGATGGATTAAACACTTAAACGTAAAGCCCCAAACTATAAAAACCTTGGAAGACAACCTAGGCAATACTATCCTGGACATAGGAATAAGCAAAGATTTAATGACAAAGACACCAAAACAATTGCAATAAAAGCAAAAATTGACAAGTGGGATTTAATTAAACCCAAGAGCTTCTGCACAGCAAAAGACTATCGACGGAGTAAAAAAAAAAAAAAACAAAAACAAAAACAAAAAAATCTACAGAATGGGAGAAAATATTTGCAAACTATGCATCTGACAAAAGTCTAATATTCAGCATCTATAAGGAACTTAAATTTACAAGAGAAAACCAAACAACACCATTAAAATGTGGGCAAAGGACATGAACAGACACTTCTCAAAAGAAGAGATGATGTCGCCAGCAAGCATATGGAAAAAAAGCTCAATATCACTGATCATTAGAGAAACGGAAATCAAAACCACAATGAAGAGCATCTCCCAACAGTCAGAATGGCAATCGTTAAAACATCAAAAGACAGATGCTGGTGAGTTTGCAGAGAAAAGGAACATTTTTACACTGTTGGTAGGAGTGTAAAATGGTTCAACCATTGTGGAAAGCAGTGTGGCCATTCCTCAAAGAGCTAAAAGCAGAACTACCATTGGATCCAGTAATCCCATTACTGGGTATATACCGAGAGGAATATAAATCATTCTACCATAAAGACACCTGCATGTGAATGTTCACTGAGCATTATTCACAATAGCAAAGACATGGACTCAACCTAAATGTCCATCAGTGACAGATTGGATAAAGAAAATGTGGCACATACACCCCATGGAATACTATGCAGCCATAAAAAGAACAAGATCCCGTCTTTTGCAGCACATGGATGGAGTTGGAGGTCATTATTCCCAGCAAACTAACACAGGAACAGAAAACCAAATAATGCATGTTCTCACTTATAAGTCGGAGTGAAATGAAGAGAACTTATGAACATAAAGAAGGAAACAATAGACACTGGGTCTACATGAAGGTCATGAAAGGGAGGAAGGAGACAAGCAAAACCGGTAACTGGTGGGTACTGGGCTTAATTCCTGGGTGATGAAATAATCTGTATAATGAACCCCCACGGCATGAGTTTACCTACATGACAAACCTTCACATGTACCCCTGAACCTAAAATAAAATGAAAAAAGAAATATATTTTTAAAAATCAGACTAATTTTTGTATGTAAAGGGATTACATATAATATTTTTAATCCAATAACTACGTGGGCTTTCATGAACAATTTCCAATTTTACTGGCTACTCTCTCATTATAGAATCTTCACTGGTTTGCTGACTTAACTTGGATAATAAGTCTCCTAAAAATTTAGTGAAAAATTAATATTTTCACCCTACAATGTAATGTACCCAATACAAGATGACAAAAAGATATTTTAACCTTTTGATTAAAAAAGAAGTCGTTTGCTTTCCCAATCAATTTTCTGATTTGCATTTTCCTATTATATATTAGAAAAAGTATCTCGTAATGTGCAATTGAAAATTAGTTTTATATTTGCCTTAGAAAACGGGTACTTCAACTACAAGATCAATTTCACCTTCTGCGTCACTTGTAACAGTGCTTACATATGCAAAACACAACAGAACATGGTGCAGAATTGAAGACCAAACACTTTCTGCTGAAAGGTCATGAAATTTTAGCTCTAAGATTTTATTTTCAATTATTTAGATAATAGTTTCAATTTTATATTTTAGTTATGTTTTGTCACTATTGTAGCCCATAGCTATGTAATTCCAGAAATCAGGGGGAAAGACACAATTGCTGATTATACTTTGTCATTTTCCACTACATGAGAGGTTAATCAATGTTAATTTGAGTTTATAGACTGAACATAACTATGTTTCAGAGATTTTGTGTATTCTCCTAGAATAAGCCTTTTGTGAAGCCCTGTATTTTAGAAACACTATTATACTTGGCAAAACAAAACAGCATTTCTGAGAGTGAAACCCTAGCGATAAGGATTTACATTACGAAATTAAGACAAAACAAATATAGCTGTTTTTATGGATTTTAAAAGTTAGGTCATTACATGAGTCTAGTGAGAAGAATTTATGAGAACCACCAGAATCATCTAGAAATTTTAATAAGAGAACATGACTAAAATTAGCTAAAATTTAGGAATTAGATTAGAAAAATGGGTACATCAGTTCATTTGAATTGCTTCTATAAGCAACAGTGTTTCTTTTCTAAAATATTAATACAGTAATCATCACTCTCCTAAAGCCTTCCTTCTGCTAGAAGGAAAATATTTCCTCACCCCACTGATGTTGGGCTTAGTATATGTGATTTCATTCACATTAATGAAGATGCAGAATTTTATCTAGAAATATTACATGACTTAGCCTAACATTAAAAATTAGGTTGACAAAATAATCATTTTAGCTAAGAATATCTAGTTACTTTTAAATTAGAGTTAAAGCATTAAATTAATGCATCCAGTTTTCTGTATTAGATTTGTTTTTCCATAAGTACAGATAAAATAATATTAATGATATATCAGATAGTTTTAAAACTTAACACTGGCAGGATTCTATTTTATTATAGAAGTAAAAGTTCAGAATTCCTTCCTTCACACCAGTAATTTTGCAGAAGAGCAATCAGGAATATTCTGAAAATGTGTTGGCACTCTTATTTATATTAACAGCATATGGTTTGGGATTCAACTTTTAGAATAAGCCATGATGCATGATGTATTAGATTTTACCCAGCTGACTACCCTTGGCTATGTGACTGTAAAGGAGATGGCAAAATATCATTGAAGATGGCCACGTGAAACATCAATGAGATAAGATTCACTCTTACCCAAGCTTTTTCTATCTATATCAGATTTTTCTATACAGCAGCAGGCTATTCCTGAGAATGTGTCCTTCACTTTTTTACTTTCATTTGATGCAGGTAAGTAAATGTACTCAATGAGTTTCAAGTGTGTTAAGAAAGCGATAAGTAAGGGAAAGTGATAAGTAAGGGAAAATTATGGTACAATGGCTATAACTCCTGGAAAGTAATAAAAAGAGAGAATGTCTTGAGCATTTGACTGGAAATAGAAGAGAATGTATCCTGGTGAATTGGGTTAATTTCAAATATATTACTCTATGGTTTTCTATCATGTGTACTCTCACTGGCTATATTAATAAATGAAATAGTGATGAATGGTTCTGGGAACTTGTAGTGAAACTTATTAATATTTCAACATTATCACCAAGTATCTATGTCAACACACATAAAAAATGCATGAGAAATGACTACCTACGCTCGCTAGTTACACCCATTAGAAAAATATCTATGAGAAGTATAAATGACACACATAAATTTGCAATGTGATTATACGTAGAACATACAGCAAGAAAAAAGCTTCAAGAAGATATCACGTAGTGAAGTATGTCAAAAAATGAAAGCAAATTAATTCTTGCAATCGGTTTGGAATACACTGTATGACCACATTAAATACCATTACATTTTTAAGTTATGAGTTCTTAGAAATAACTGACACTAAAAAAATTTCAACATAATTTAAAAGTAGGAAAAATAAATAGTCACTTTCAAACTGTAAGTGGCTCATCAATTCTATCCAAGGTATAATTTTGGAATCCCCTACTTAAAACACAGAAGTAAAAACAAAACCTTTAGTTTTCAAAAGTTTGTTCTATTTTTCAAATTGATGACCAAGAAGTAATAAATTCACTTTAGAATGAGGCATGGCAGTTTAAACAATAAATCAACACTCAACCCAATAGTTTCCAAGTTGTTAGGTAGGCTTAAAAAAAAAGTCTGTTTATACCTATATCAGAAGACATTCGATTTAGCAGGGGAGTGTCTGTCAAATTGATTGTTTAGCATTATGCGTAGAGTATAAAATGTCAACCATAAAAATGAGAGACATAAATCACTTTCAAAATAGCAACATCTGTGTAGTAGCTTTCATACACATCTTCTAATGATCAAGAAGATTCATGCATAAAAAAACATCAGGATAAATTGTCACTTGGCACTAAAGTTGCATCAACTTTTAGGGAAAAAAGTACTTAATGACTGCTAGAAGACACTAGTCATATATTAAAACTTTCCAGTGTAATAGTTATTTTTGACTCATCAGGAGATATTTAACACATTATTGAAGAGAAAAATAAGATGTTCTTCAAAAAATCACCTTTTAATTTTAATTTTTATTATTTTGTTTCTATAATTTCAACCTTTATTTCAGATTTACGGGCGACAATGTGCAGATGTGTTACCTGGGTATATTGTGTGATGCTGAGGTTTGGGGTACAATTGATCCCGGCACCCAACTAGTAAGCATAGTACCCAAGAGTTAATTTTCCAACCCTTGCCCTCCCACCCCCTCTAGTAGTTCCCAGTGTCTATTGTTGCCATCTTTATGTCCATGAGTACCCACTATGTAGCTCCAACTTATAAGTGAGAACATGTGGTATTTGTTTTTCTGTTTCTGGGTTAATTAGCTTAGGATAATGGCCTCCAGCTGCATCCATGTTGCTGCAGCAGACACAATTTCATTCTTTTTTATGGCTCCATAATATTCCATGGGATATACAGGTATGTACCAGCATAAAATCACTTTGAAGGAATAAACTGATTCAAACACAAATTGGTATGATAACCAATAGTAACATGTACACTAATATGGACATTTTATTGTTTTTGGTAAACAATTAAAATATTTCTCAGAACAAATATCTATATATGTATATAACTAGATTTCAAGAACCTATGCCTAAAAGAAGTACAAAGCAAACAAAGGTTTTGAAAGAAAAATTGGCTCTGCATGGTTTTTTGTTTGGTTGGTTGGTTTTGGTTAAGCAAGTATTTACAGATTCCTTTAAAAAAACAGAATTTTTATAACAACAAGAGGAAAAAGCAAGAGTAGATGAAGAGATTCAGGTCTGACTTCTCCCTAAGGATTTGATGCTAGACTATTCAGTTGGCCTCTATGAAGTTCAGTTTCTTCTGTAAGTTTAAGGAATTATAATGAATCTTCTTCAGTTGGTCAGTGAAACTGTTCATTTACTCATTGCAGAAAGCTCCCACCTCAGGGCCTCTGCACTTGTTATTCCTTCTGCCTGGAATGCTCTTCCTTTAGCTGTCCATGTGGTTTGACCTCCTACACTTTCAAGTCTCTCCTAAAATGTAATCTTATCAGAGTTCTTCTCCGAACACCGCTTATGAAATAGCAAACCCTGCCTACCACCTCCACACTGCCCAGTCCCCACATCCTTCCTGCTCCACCACCACAGCACTTACCTTCTCCAGGGACAGAAGAATCATATGCTTATTACAGAATCATATGCTTACTGTCTCTCTCCTCCCACCCCCTCCACTAGAATATTAAGCACCACGAGATCAGTGATTTTCGTCTATTTTATCCAATGTTTTTCTAGTGTTTAAAAGCAGTGTCTGATGGATACAGTACTAGCTCTGGAGATACAAAGAAGGCTAGGACATGTTATCTGCCCTCTGAGCAGCCCAACATACTGGAGAGTCACACACACACACACACACGCACGCATGCACAAACACGTGTACACATACATACACACGCGTTGTACCATAAATTCCTGTGTCCAATTTTGGAGGTTGTGGACACCTAAGTAACATTAGTCATCTCCAAGATGATGTAAATAGCACACTTTCGGGTGTACAGTCCTCAATCTGTATAACCATACCCAGTTTCCTTAAGACGAGTATCTGTAGAACACAAAGTTGATCATGCCATTTCCACTTAAAAACCACCAGTGGGTTGGGTTCGTATTGTCTAAAGAATAAACTCATCCTTCCTGATCCAATCCTGACCTACCTCTCCAAGCAGCTGCATCTCCATCTCGCCTCCTCACTCACTTGTGCACCAGTCATTATGACCTTATACACTCCTCCACATGCCAGTGCGCTTACCTTTTCCAATCAGAGTTACACGTCACCCCCTCTGTTCTCATGGTAGCACTTAATGTTTTTATCCCATTAGACTTTAGTTCATCCCATAAAGTTTGACTCTGAGCTCCTCAGGGTCAGAACTATGAGTCATTCATTCTGTATCTCCAGCATGTAACAAAGAGTTGAATAAATGAATTAATCACTCTTTGAAAGAATATATGACTTCGTGTTGGCAATTCATGAAACAATTCAAGTATTAAATGATTAGCCAAACTTCATTATGCTTTTTTTTTTTTTTAATTGAAGAGGGACCAACACAGTCCCACCACAGCAGATAAAAAGGAATATGTATGGGCATATGGTCTCCATCTGGCTCCTAAATACCCACGGACTGGGTTACTAAGTGGTCACTATTTTTAATTTTTTGAAGCTTAGAAGACTGGTGGACTGATAATGGCAAAGCATATACTTTAGGTTTTATCTACAGTCATTCACAATCAATCAAAGCTTTTTCTGACCTCCTTCAAAAAAGAGCAGCCTAACAGCATTTATCTCCCCTGGCAAGAATGAATGCCCCCTGATAGGCCCACCAGCAGCACCACAACAGGCACGATATTCAGTCACTAACAGAGAGCTGACTTCCACCTAAATACCTGAGTCAAAGAGTCTTTCTTTTGTAGTCGCTGAAGCGAGGATTTAAAGGTGTCTCAAAACTACTAGGCTTGTTAAATAAAAATGAAGCATCTTTTAATGTGCCAGGATTATGGGCAGCATCTAAGAGCAAAATTGAAATAATTTAACACTGAAATTAGAAACCAAATATGTGAGCTTTCTTGGGCTTTGTCTCAGAACACAATCAATGCAGCTGACTTAATTCTTGTCAGCGGAGAAGAGACATGGCCCAAACATTCTCAAGTCTTTCCATCAAAGGGTACAAAATAAGTTGACTCAGTACCCTTTTAACTCTCAGACTTTTTCCCAAGATTTTCTTTGAATATTAGTAATAGTAAAGTTTATTCAAAAGCACTCTAATATTTTACATTTCATTTCTTTACATTTCAATGTAATGTTGAGATTTATAGCTGAATTCTTTTTTTATGTATCAGAGAATGTATTTAATATAATTATTTCTCCCTAAACCAAATTATATTAAAGTAACAATGGATTTGAAGATCAGAAGTTTTAAAATTAATGTTGGGCGTGGTGGCTCATGCCTACAATCCCAACATTTTGGGAGACCAAGGCAGGAGGGTCACTTGAGCCCAGGAGTTCAACATCAGCCTGAGGAACATGGCGAAACTCTGTCTCTACTAAATATACAAAAATTAGCTGGCGTCATGGCACACACGTGTAGTCTCGGCTACTCGAAGTCTGAGGTGGGAGAAATGCTCGAGCCCAGGAGTTTGCAGTGATCTGAGATCACGCCACTGCACTGTAACCTGGGCGACAGAGGCACGGAAGGAAGGAAGGAAGGAAGGAAGGAAGGAAGGAAGGAAGGAAGGAAGGAAGGAAGGAAGGAAGGAGGGAAGGAGGGAAGGAGGGAAGGAGGGAAGGAGGGAAGGAGGGAAGGAGGGAAGGAGGGAAGGAGGGAAGGAGGGAGGGAGGGAGGGAGGGAGGGAGGGAGGGAGGGAAAAGGAAGCAAAAAGACTGCAATTGTTTTACACAACTTGTATGTGTATTGGTGTCCAAAGCTAAAAAATTCTGCTAATTTAATATAGTTAAGGCATAAAGTTTTTTTTCTTCTTTTTGAGATGGAGTCTTGCTCTGTTGTCCAGGCTGGAGTGCAGGGGCACGATCTTGGCTCACTGCAACCTCCACCTCCTGGATTCAAGTGATTCTTGTGCCTCAGCCTTCCCAGCAGCTGGAATTACAGGTGCCCACCACCAAGCCCAGCTAATTTTCATATTTTTGTAGAGATGAGGTTTCACCAGAGAAAGGCTGGTCTTCAACTACTGATCTCAAGTAATATACCGCCTTGGCCTCTCAAAATGTTGGGATTATAGGCATGACCCACTGTACCCTGCCATTTTTTTTCTCTTTTTCTTTTTTTTTTTTGAGACGGAGTCTCGCTCTTGTTGCCCAGGCTGGAGTGCATGATCTCGGCTCACTGAAACCTCCGCCTCTAGGGTCCAAGCGATTCTCCTGCCTCAGCCTCTTGAGTTGCTGCGATTATAGGCAGCTGCCGCCATGCCCGGCTAAGTTTTGTATTTTTAGTAGAGATGGGGTTTCACCATGTTGGCCAGGCTGGTTTCAAACTCCTGACTTCAGGTGATCCAACCACCTCGGCTTCCCAAAGTGCTGGAAGTACAGGCGTGAGCCACCGCGCCCAGCCCTTTCTTCCTTTTTTGAGGAGGGGTCCCACTGTGTTGCACAGGCTGGTCTTGAACTCCTGGGCTCAACTGATCCTCCTGTCTCAGCCTTGAGTAGCTGGAAACACAGGTGTGCGCCACAGCACCCAGCTGCTTTAGAGATTTTAAAGGCACAACATGAAAACACAGGAAGGGAGCTTCCCCTTCATAAAGGAATGTAGGTCTGTAGTTACACAACCTTGGGACTGAATATGAACTTGCAAAAAAAAAAAAAAAGAAAAAAAGAAAACCTCTGAGACGTCTGGGGAAACAAGAAACCTTTCCAGGCCTCCGTTTCTTTATCCGTAGGATACAGACAGTATCGTGGGGCAAATTACATGAAAATTACATGAGTTTTCATAGAATCTGCCAAAAAGTTGCCTCTCAGTAACAGTTCTTGTTTTCCCTTTATTCCTCATCTCTTCTACTATTCTCTACTGTGATTTAAAAGACCTTAACACCATCATACATGAGGAGATTAAGAAAAACAGGAGGGGTGTTAAGTAACTGTGTAAGGAGTTTAAAACAAGACAAATAAATAATAATTTTAAAAACCACCTTAGATTCTAACTTTCTTCGATTTTTTTTTTTTTTTTTTTTTAGTAGAGACGGGGTTTCACCATGTTAGCCAGGATGGTCTCGATCTCCTGACCTTGTGATCCGCCCATCTCGGCCTCCCAAAGTGCTGGGATTACAGGCTTGAGCCACCGCGCCCAGCCCTTTCTTCGATTGTTAAATACAGTTTTCTAAATTAAGAATCATGGCCAGGCATGGTGGCTCACACCTGTAATCCCAATGCTTTGGGAGGCCGAGGTGGGTGTGTCACCTGAGGCCAGGAGTTCGAGACTAACCTGGCCAACGTGGTAAAACCCCATCTACTAAAAATACAAAAATTAGCTGGGCGTGGTGGCTCATGCTTGTTAATCCCAGCTACTCGAGGGGCTGAGGCAGGAGAATTGCTTGAACCTAGGAGGCGGAGGTTGCAGTGAGCAGAGATCGTGCCATTGCAATCCAGCCTGGGTGATAAGATTGAAATTCCACCTCAAAAAAAACACAAAAAACAAAAAAACAAAACCAAAATCATAACATTCAAACTAGCAATAAGAGAAGTCTGAGGAAGCAACAGGATATCTAACTTGCTACCATATCTGTTCTTTCAAAGAGCATTTATGTGAAAAAGTACCAAAGATAAGACTACACATTTCCAGAAATTCGCTAGTTTTTCTTTAAGACAATGAGCACTTCATATAAGCCATATAATAATAAAAACAGGGAGAGAACGACAGGGAAGTGCTTTAATTAGCTTAAATGTAATTGACAATGAACCATTTAAAAAGAATACCCTTTCCACAGGTGCAGTTATCTGGGACGCTAACATCCCTGATTACCACCACTATCAACTGAGCACTATAATCAAAATCAGAGAGTAGACTACTACTCAGATACAGAGTAACTTAAACAGCAACATGCAATTCACCAGTTCTGAAAGGACTAATTCTGGGAAACAGGCATATCTCCTTAGCATCTTGTATCTTTTCCTCCACGTTTCACCCCATGCTTCCCCTCTTCAGTCTTACTGAAATTATACCCACATTCCTTAGCTTGTTCCTAGTAAAACAGAAATTCCTCCAGGGAGTGCTCTCTCTCAGATGTTATTAGCTGGAGTTTGGTGGAACTTGATTCTTCTACTTGCATCAATAAATGAACATTATGAATGTTTGGAATTAGAAAGAAGAAAAAGGGGAGCAAAAATCAGAGGCTTTAGATTTACCTATTTAAAAGACATCATTATTTTTTCTAGGATTAGAGTTAAATATAATCATTTGCTCTTATCATGTGCCTTTACCTCTCTTTCTCCAAACACTTATTTCATAATTATGTTTGTCAAGTTGTTAAGGGTAATGACCCTACCCTATTTTATCATCAAGGAGGGGGGAAAAAAGACCAAAACAAAACAGATGTTCTAAAATCTGCAGGAAATTGTCTTTGTCAGAATCACTGAATACATGATTTTTGACTTGGACGGTATCTATACAATTGAAATAGAAAAAATGCAGAGCCCGACTGTGGGTCTCTTTGTGGCTGCTTCTTCCAATTTATCTAAATTTACTGATCCTGAGTGGATAAATGAGTCAAGTTAATTAATGAAAATGGCTGAAATGATCAGTTCACGCATACAGTTTGTAGACTCACTACATAAATCTGTGCAAACAGAGGTTGATTCAGATTGCCGCTGTAGCCACTAAGCAGTGGTCTTTTTCATTTGAATGCAGGCATATTTGAATATTTGCAGTGGTGGATGGGGTGGGTAGATGCATCTTGCTTAACAATTTCTGCATATGAAATCAACGGGAACATTTTTTAAAGTTCATTTTAAAAACCAGTAAAACACACAACACCAGACATTTAAGAAAAATAATTTACTAGCTCAGTAATGTTCATGCTATATAAATACACTAATGTCAACAAAGTAAGGCACCAAATTAAAAACCTAAGCTTGAACAGTTATTGCATGAGGCAAGACTAGGAGCAAGAATGGGGAAGGAGACAAGAAGCATTTCAGTTAGAGATATTTACCTGTGGTTTAGCATCTTGTCAGAGGCCTACAGCAGAAAGGCTGGCCCAGGGCAAGGCGATTTCACCCTCTCTGGTGTCAATCTTCCTTCATATCCCTTTCCTTTCTCATTTTCCCCCTTCCCTTACCTGACACTCTACTGATGGCCAAGGAAGTAAGAGGCAAATGTTTGAATCCTTTTTAGACCATGGCTCCTTTGATCTTTAATTGTAAAGACAAATGTGAATTAGTTGCCCAGGGTTTCTAAAATGTGCTGCCTCTAATATATAGAAAACTTTTGATTTTATCACCTCCCTACCTGCAGCCATCCTTCTCAACCTAACTCTCTTAGAAAAGCTCTTCAAGTACAGGAAACAGAGATCCACAGATGTCCTCTGAATGTTTTCATTTTTTTACATGCTAATCTGATATTTTATCCTTTTGTTATTTAATACATTAAGTTTATTGATCATATTATAATGAAATGTTTGGGGATGTTTTTGTTGTTGTTGACAGCCTTTGAGTGTACAGAAGTCAAAAAAATACGAAAGACAAACAGAAAAAGAGGAAAGAGAAATTAATGGTGAAATAGTCATATTGATTAATTAATAAAGGATAAACTAACAGAAAAGCAGAAAGAGAAGTTCATAATTGTGCACACTGAAAGTTAACTTTGGGTAAACCTATGTAGAGAATTAAAAAATTTTTTATATTTAATAAAATTTTAAAATATATTGACTTCCCTCAACACTTGCCATTTGACCTATGTAAAGAATTTTTTCAAAAATCTGTAACTATTATATATTCATTTCAGAATAAAATTTTAATATATTACTATTAGTTTTCAAAGATTTATGTATCTACATTTAAGAGGTTTCTGCGGAACATTCTTTTTGCTTCATCACACACTTCCCAGTGTTTACACATGCACATTCAGTCTTGAATGATGACTCATTAACTATCAATGGGTCCTGGCATTCTAGGACTTCCCAGTTGTTAGCTCAGTGTATTCTTTACTAAATCGTTTAATGAAAACACTGACATGTATAATGAATCTGGCACCTCCCATGATACACATGCAACTTTTGTAATAATAATAAGACACGCATTTGCACAATTACATAAAATACTGCGACTTGAAAATGTGGAGGCTGGGCGCGGAGGCTCACGCCTGTAATCCTAGCACTTTGGGAGGCTGAGGCAAGCGGATCACTTAAGGTGAAGAGTTCGAGTCCAACTGGCTGACATGGTGAAACCCTGTCGCTACAAAAAACACAAAAATTAGCTGGGCATGGTGGCAGGCACCTTTAATCCTAGCTACTTGAGGGGCTGAGGCAGGAGAATCACTTGAACCTGGGAAGCGGAGGTTGTAGTGATCCAAGATGGTGCCACTGCACTCCAGCATGGGTGACAGAGCGAGAAGAAGAAGAAAAAAAACAAGCAAATCAGAAAGGTTATGTTGAAAATTAAGCTCCAGTTCCTGAGGTTTCTATTAAATAGTTACACATTTAAATATACTAATATATAATAAGCACATACTATTAAAAGCACAAAAATAGTTATATTTAAGAAGTCAGTATAATTATTTGCTATATAAGCCCTAAATGGAGTAAATATACTTTTTAATTTTATTTTACTTTATGTATTTATTTATTTATTTATTTAGGCCAGGATGGTCTTGATCTCCTGACCTCGTGATCCACCCGCCTCAGCCTCCCAAAGTTCTGGGATTACAGGTGTGAGCCACCGTGCCCGGCCGTAAGCATACTTTAGATTTTAGTCACCACAGTTTCGACCTTTAAAGTTTAATTTACAAGAAATGCATATATTTATAAAGACACACACACACATATCCCACACACACACACAAATTAAATACACATTAGAATGATGCAGGAAAACAATGTGATTAAAATGTCTGTGAAACGTACTTATCTCAGAATTGAAACTTATCATCATTTAGTCTAAATACACAGATGAGAACACAGACTCCTCAATTTTAGGATTTAGCTCACACAAAATCAGAATCACTGTGCTGACTGTGGTGAGTCAGGGATGAGGAATATCTCAGCAATCTCTTGGATTCAGTGTCTATGCTGGCTCAAGTTAACATTTGCTTTGGAGAAACTAAGTTATTTGACCAAAACAAGTAGGAGATAAACATTTTTTTTCTTTTTCTTTTCTTTTCTTTTTTTTTTAGAAGGAGTCTCACTCTGTTGCCCAGGTTGGAGTACAGTGGTGTGATCTCAGCTGACTTGCAACCTCTACCTCCCAGGTTCAAGCGATTCTCATGCCTCAGTCTCCTGAGTAGGTGGGGTTACAGGCGCCCACCACCACGCCCAGCTAATTTTTGTATTTTTAGTAGAGATGGGGTTTCACTATGTTGGCTAGGCTGGCCTTGAACACCTGACCTCATGATCTTCCTGCCTTGGTCTCCCAAAGTGCTACGATTACAGGCGTAAAAACAATGTTTTTGTAAGTGCTCAAGTAGAATAATACTACCGGTAACAGATTTATAGGCACTCTAGAAAAAGATGTTTTTGGAGCTCAAAGTTCTAAACTTTGTCTTGTTACCATTTATTATGTGACTAGAAAAGTCATTAACCTCTGATCCTTAGTCTCTTCATTTATAAAATCAGAATAATGACACCTGCTGTACTTATATTTCCTTGTAGTTATAAATTAAACTACTGCACTAGTACTATTATTACTAGTACTATTATTACTAATTACTATTATAATCACTAATAATATTAATTTCACCAATAACTGAAGCTTTCTATATACCGAACTTTGTGACTTACTTTTCATACCTCATAGCTATATCAAAACCTTCTCAATAGTCCTGTCAGGTAACTATTCTGATTTTCTTCTCATCTCAGAGTGATTAAATAACTTGCCAGAAGTCACACAGCTATTAAGAGCTTGCATGGAAATTTATATCCAGATCTGACTCCACATTTCATTTTAGATCCATTATATCTTGTTTTCTCTGATGTATTATATGTATATTCATATACAATATCAACATATAATACATATTATCTCTATAACATAGATATATTATTCATTTTATATACACACAGACATACACTTATGCTGTGAATTCTGAAATGCAATACCAAGGCTCTCTTTCATTATTTTTTTAATGTCAAAGCCTAATGAATAAAACAAAGTAGGTATTTAATCAACATTTGGGGAAAATAAACTGATAGAAGAGACGTAAAGGTAACTAAGATAATTTTGAGTGAACTGTTCATTAACAAGTGTGTCAGCAATAACAGTGGCTATTTAAATCCTCCTCATCTTCAATATTATGTCATTAAAAATTACTCTTTAGAAGACACATATTGTATGACACTACTTATATGTGGAAGATTTTTTAAAAAGTTGAATTCATAAACAGAGAGGAATGGTGGCTGCCAGAGGCTGGGGTGTCAGAGAAAAGAGGAGATACTGGTCAAAGGGTACAAATTTGCAGATCGAAGAAGAATAAATTCTGAGGACCTAATATATAGCAAGGTGACTACAGTTAACAATACTGTACTGTATACCTGAAATTTGAAATTTGCTAAGAGTGTAGAACTTCTGCATTCTCACACACAAAAAAGACAACTATGTAAGGTGATGAATGTATTAATTGTGGTAAACATTTCACTATGTACATGTATGTTAAATCAGCACATATACTTTAAATATATAAAGTTTAATGTGTCAATTAGACATCAATGAAGCTGAAAAAATTATTCTATGAAAAAAATACATGGATTTTTTTTTCAATTGTTTAGGTTCAATTCTAGGTACAAAGTTGACTGATAGAAAAGCAGCTATTTTCAATAAACGAGGGCTGCAATCTAACCCTATGGTCCAGGTAAAAAGAGAGAGAAAAGATTCATTTAAAAATCATATATGAGTTCTATTTTTCAAAGGATGAACATATTACCTTCCAAATTTAAATCGTCTAAAAAGCTATTCTGTCATTTCCTATCAAAACAAGATAACAATACTTGCCATATTTCCCTTGACTTTGTGTAATGATGATGATGATAATCAAGTAGTGACGTTCAAAAAGAACAACTTTTTTTTTGCAGAGTTCAGAAGGGTGCAGGAGGTATTAGAAAAGATGCACAGAGGTCTTATATCTCATCAAAGCATGAATTTCCAACTCTTTAAATCACTCCATTCACTGCCCTAATCTCCCAAAGAGCATTCAGCTGAATGAAAAGCTGCTGACATTCATGCCAGTTCACAGCTAGAATGACACGGCTGGGGGACAGGAGACGCTGCAGTTTCCATTATCCATTGAACACCTTGGCAATTCTTATTTCATCCTGTGAATGTGATACTTACTCTTGTACTGCTCTGGCTATGGAAAGGGCCGTAGATCCAGTTTCATTAACGCTATCTAAGGTCACATTTGGCAGGTCATCATCATCACTGTCACTTTTACTTTGTCTGGGAGATAGGCCTCGGGGGTCCATTTGTGCTGGGGAGAAAAGGCATATATAATGAATTAAAATCAGTGCGCAGAAAGTTAACCTTGTCCTGGACCAACATCAAGCATGGAACTTCTCTTCTGTGCATATCAAGCAAACGGAATTCTTTAGACATCACAGGAATTACTGAAAGCTCCACATTTTATGTTCTGAGTACTTATTCTTTTCCCCTTCATTGGATTTACAAAACCTATACCAGCTCTCTAGAGTTTCAGGGTATGATTATAGAATAGAAACTATAAAATCCACAATATTACCAACTCCTGAGTGGTCAAAAGCTGATTACGTAGCTCCTGAGCCACTGTTCAACCCTCTGGTTTCTCCTCCTCCTTGCTTCCGCTGCCAGAGCTCTAGCCATTTCACTGCTCATTAGCACTCTCCCTGGAAGGTAGAGAGCATGCGGAAAGGAGATATTAGTTGCTTATAGCTCTCATAATAAGATAAAAGAAGAACAGGGTTTGCGTGACTAAAAGAAAGTATACATACTTTTCTTACTTCAGTGAATCACTGTTTCCAAGTTCATTACGACTATAAGGTGGGATTTGAAGGCATAAAAATGGCAGAAGTGGTAGCATTTTAGAAATCTTGTTTATATGTGCTAACAGTGCTCCTGAACTCTATCCTGATTTTATTTTTCAAAAAGCCACTTCCAGATATGATTCTTCTCCCACCGTGAATTTGCCAAAGCAGGAAATGGCACAATGTTCTGACCCCTGATGGCCAAGATTATCAGATCCTTGGGATGCTGTCAACATACCTTAACACATATTTTTAAAAATTAGATTTCATTTCCACCCCCTTTTCCCTATGAATAGATTTAGCAACCACTGCCCAGAATTTCTATCAGCCCTCGCTTCGAGCACAAACTAGGCATATCTTTTCAATGAAAAGTACCACATGAGCTACACACCCACACTGTTAAATGTATGGCTGCCTAAGAGTTCTAAAACCACCACTGCTTGTGGGGGAAGGCAAAATGCAAGTGAAATCATGGTCACAATGACATTTGGGTACATTTCATAATTTCATTTTTTTTTTTGTCTCAAATCAGTTTTTTTGGTTACTGTATATCATACATTACATTGAACCACGTGGAATTGCTGAGAATGCACCATTTTTACCCACTAAATGGCAACTTCAAATGATTGTGTCTACTATTTACAGTCTGGCTAGAAAAACTATATCTAGACAGTTTCAACATATTTCATTACATTTCTAACTACACTTGGTTAGGAAAGAACTTACATCTAGTCAACCTCGTGTGCACCCGTGTATTTGACACACATCCTGCCTATAAATATACCAAAATGTGCTTTGCACAATGGAAGTGTTTGGTAAATACTAAATTTAAAAGAAGATAATTCAAATAATATAAAGTAGTGGTCTTCAACCAAGGGCAAATTTGCCTCCCAAGAGACACCTGGCAACATGCAGAGACATTACTGTTTGTCACAACTTGCAGTGGGGAGCAGGGACGGTGCTACTGGCATCTAGTTGGCAGAGGCTAAGGATATTGCTAGACATTCCACCATGCACAGGACAGTCAGCCCCTCACAGCAAAGAATGAACCAGTTCAAAATGGCAGAAGTACCTAGGTTGATGAACTGATCTAGAGATTTAAGAGTTTGTACATATAAAGGTATCACAGTTTATGACCTTCAGCTCCTATGCAACTATGCTCTCATTTCAACATTGCTAACAAGGAAATTGTCACACACCAGATTATCCATATTTTCTGGCCTTGTCTTACAAAACAACAACAACAACAACAAACAACAATTAACTGTCATATGACTCTCTACCTCCTCAAATGTTAGGAATTAGGCAATAATATTCATTAAGAGCTTTGGAATATTTTCTTTGTACAACCAGCTATGAGACAAAAAGACTGTTAATTTGCCATCTGATCTCTGGAGGAGTTCCACTAGAAGAGGGATGTTGGAGAAACCATGGGGCAAAGCAACCAGTTCCATCACCATCTGGTAACAGGGAGCTTAACTACTCAGTCACTGGAAGGGCACTTGAAGGAACCGTATCACTTAAGATTTATTTTGGCTGTAGGCAACAGAAATTGGCTTGGGCTAACTTATATTAAAAGGAATGTACTGGAAAGATAATGAGCAGCTGACAGAATGGAAGGTCAAGATGAACAACCAACACTAAAAGAACGTAGGATCCAGGAATGACTTTGTGTAATAATATGAATTCAGTTAGGAATTCATAGATAGCTTCTTTGGGGGCAATCCTGTTCTAGAATGATTCATTTAACAGTCATTCCAACTATTCAAAGCCAGCCAAGAAAAATGAATATCAGATCTATCTAAGCTTCCAAATCACATATTGTGTGGTGCTGCATATACCTGTAAATGTCAACAATTTAACATTTAAAGTTGTTGAAACATCATGCACTGCGACGCCTTTGCCAAGGTACCAAATTTGCAAACAGCCAAGAAAAAAGAAAATATTCTGATAGTCCCATTTTGTCTAAGACAACTAGAGCTCTTATAGTAAATAATACAACTCAAGGAAGATAGAGGCAGTTAACCATGAGCAATCTGGCTCTGAAAGTTAAAGTCTAATTGTATGAAAGATTCCAAAACCTTGCGTGAGAGTTGTTACATGATCATCTAATTATGTTATGTTTATATCTTAATGAAAGTTTAAAATATGTTAAATATGATATCTTTTTGATGTACTTTTCAGGAGCATAATTGAGGATTTCTTTCCAATATTTTCAATAAATATTATGAAATACATCTGCTACCATCATGCTGCGAAACTCTTTTTACCCATACCTTCAGCCAAGCTGAGGAAGTAATTAGAAAGGCTTTTCAAAATCTGCATTGCTGATTAGGTCAGATGATTAGCTTATCTACATACTTGCATAATTCCACTCTATTTTTATTAAATGTAGAATAGGGACATCAACCCTAGTTAACCTCCATCAGTCTTTGAGCATCTCAGCCCATTTAGGAAGGACTGATTCTCTGGGGTGCCCATTTAAAGACCAAAGAAAGTTACCTGGACACCAGAAACAAAAAAATATCAACTTCTGTAAGTAAGAGAACAGGAGGTGATCTATAAACACCTGAAAAAAATTTACACTGAAGATTGTATTGCTCTTTAATGAAGAAGGGATCAGACAGTTTTGGGTAACGCAGCCACTGCTGGTAGAGGTGTCATTCCTCAGAGTTGGAGGTGTTCTGGAATCCTATGTGAGTTTCATTCCATGTGTCAAAATCCTGGGGAGAAAATTTCAGAACCCAACACCTGAAGTTCAACTGATTTACTTTGATTTTCAAATACTCCCCTATGGTAGATTGTTACTGTAATGATCCCTCCAATAAATCATGTCTGTCTGTATCCATGCCCTGATGTGGCCACTTCTCAACAATGACTCTGGGCTTGGCTCTAAGACTTGATGTGATCAACGGGACATTAGCAAATGTGACACAAGTAGAGGCTTGAAAAGAGCTTGTACCTTGGGTTTCCCCTTTTCTCTTGCTGTTTTTAGAACCTAGTCACCTTGTGAAGAAGCCCGGGAGAGTCTATAAGAGACATGCTGCTCAGCAGGCAGCCAATCCCACTGCGAGCCATGTCAGTGAGCCATTTTAGACCCACCAGCTACATTACAGTCGCCAGATGACTACACCATGAGTGACCCCAGGTGAGACCTGCTTAAAAACTTTCTGGCTAAACGCATGCCACATTTCTGACTCACAGAATTTTGAGCAAATAAAATACCTGCTGTTTTAGGCGGGGTGCAGTGGCTCACACCACTGTATTCCCAGCATCTTAGGAGGCTGAGGCAGGAGGCCTGCTTGAGCCCAGGAGTTTGAGACCAGCCCAGACAATGTAGTGAGACCCCACCTCTACAAGAAATTAAAAAAAATAGCAGAGTGTGGTGGCACATGCCTGTAGTCCCAGCTACTTGGGAGGCTGAGGTGAGAGGATCACTGGAGCCCAGGAGGTTGAGGCTCCAGTGAGCTATGATCGCACCACTGCACTCCAGGCCTGAGCAACGGAGATCCTGTCTCAAACAAAACAAAACAAAACAAAACAAAACAAAACAAAACAAAACAGCAAAACAAAAAAAAAAAGAAAAAGAAAGAAAAGAAAAAAGAAAAAGAAAAAGAAAAAGAAAAGAAAGAAAAAGACAAGACTTGCTATTTTATTCTACTAAATTTTAGGGTGAGTTGTAGGGCAGCAATAAAAAGTCAATGCACCAGGTTATTCTCCCAGCTCCTTCTAGAGATTTCCTAGCAATGATGTAGATGAACTACAACTACAATTAGTTAGCCTACAACAATATTAAACTGAATTAAGTTTGGCCTAAAGCTGCCTCTATACATGTTTTAAGTTTGGCATAAAGTTTCTTCTGTACATAGTGAACTGTAACCTAACTTGATGTGGAAACAGACCGTAACCTTCTCTTGCAACAAGTAGCTGAGTTTCGGTCAATCAAAGGTGGCCAACTGTTGAAACCAGATTCAATTAAGGCATATGCTGCGTTTTAACCAATTGAGCTGTCTCTGTACCTCACTTCCATTTTCTGTATGTCACCTCCTTTTCTCTGGCTATAAATATAATCTGCACATGCAGTAGGGTGAAGCATTCTGAACATTTCTGGTCCAGACTGTTGTCTGATTCTGGAATCAAATTAAAGCCAATTAAGGTCTGCAAAATTAGATTTACTTTTTTTTTTTTTTTGGAATCAAGACCCATGCATTCATGTGTCCTATTTGACATTTCTTCTTCTTTTTTTAATTATACTTTACGTTCTAGGTACTTTTAACAACGTTCTTCTTTATTCTCCTCCCAAGAGCCAACCTTGTTCTAGTGACATAAAAGCTACCTACTGCATTCTACATCATTTACTTTTCAATTCAAAATTTTCAAATGTATTTACAGGTGCTTCGGCTTTTGACGTATCTTCTTTGATCCTTCAGTATTGCGCAGCTAAGGTTCTTCTTGGGCCCTAAGGCGACATTTAGTTATGATGAACAACACTTATTTATTTATTTACTTATTTTTCAGATGGATTCTCACTCTGCCACCTAGGCTGGAGTGCAGTGGTGCGACCTTGGCTCACTGCATCCTCCGCCTCCAGATTAAAGTGATTCTCCTGCCTCGGCCTCCCAAGTAGCTGGGATTAGAGGTGTGAGCCACTGCGCTGGCCGAACACTTTTTCAGCTCTTCTCCTTAGCTGAGACTTGATAGGATGCTCATATGGGTGGGTTCCCCCTGGCGTATAGTCACTCAAAGGTATATTTCATGTTTTTTCTCTTCAACTCACATGAGACATTTAAACTTTGCTTGTGTCCTCCCCTCGTGTAACAGTAGACTGACACAGATGCAGGGGACACTAATTCATTCTCACCTCCCCTCACCCCAGCGTGCGTGCTGTCTAAAGACCAGTCTTCTAATTTCTGTTGAAGTAAACCTGCCTATGCACCCACTCCTAAGGAAAAGTTGCAATATTAAACGTGTACAACACAACAATCTAAGAACATACACGAAAGCTTACAGACTAACATTTCCTAACAGGAATGAATCCCAGAAGCAGATACTGAATCTCTTCACCTCCACATGCCAGAACTGGAGAGGAGAGGGCCGTACATAGATGGAAGGTGTGAGGTGGCTGCCCAGGCAGGGGCCACAGGGCTGATGGGCCTCTTTTCTCCCTGTTTTAGCCACTGACAGGCTCCCTGCTACCTGCAGATGCCCTAATTGTTCGCCTTGCCAAGGCTGAAACGTGTCCCAGTTAGAGAAACCCCGGTTTCCAGGAGAGCTGCTGCTTTATTCTAGAAAGGAGGGCAGAGGAGGAGTGCGGGAAAAGGGAAAAATGAATGTTTGGGGAGGAATGTTTGGGAAAATTCATAGTATCAGTGGGTAGAAGAATCCTCCTCCAACACATTCTAGGCAGAAATTGTTCCAAAAAAGGAGGGTCATGAAGCTTCTTCAGTATAAAAACATGGCTCTGGCTTCAGGGAACATGGGATGACTTCTGGCCCTGTCATTTGCAAGCATCTGACCTTGGGTAATGATTTTGCACCGAGAATCTTCAGTTTCTTCTCCTGCTACTGCTGCTCTAAGGAGTAAAGATAATATATGCAAAGCATTTAGTCCCAGCCTGACTCTTAGTAGTCAATCATCATTCTGTTTTACCCTGACAGTAAATTTACTGCTTCTTCACTCATTCCCTTATATAACACTCCTTCTAAATCTCTCACCATCTCCTGGACTATTCAAATTAGGCAGTTTTCTTTTTACATGTACCTAAACTGAAAATATCATTACAGAGGCGGAACACATATTGGATAATACATAAAACTACTACTTCTTTACATCGCTTATGTATTTAGTCAACAGATATTTATTGAACACCTATGAGGTAGCAAGCAGTCTTCCGGCTACTGGAGAAACAAGAGTGAACAAGGCAGATTAAAATTCCTGCTCTCACACTGCAGAGATACAGATCATTAACAAAAAAGAAAAAGATATACTATGTCAGATAGTAAGTGCCATATAGAAAAATGAAGCAGGAAAGTAGATGGGGTTGCTTAGTGGCAGCTGGACCATTTTTGAGATGGTGGCCAGGAAAGGCCACATGGAGAAGATACTTGAGCAACGGCTTGAAGGAATTGAGCGAAAGAAGCTTGCAGGTGAGGGTTTCTGGGTTTTGTTTGTGGGGTGAGGGGCATTCCAGGCAGAGAAGATAACAGGTGCAAAGGTGATAAGGTAGGAACATGTTTCCTGTGCCTGAGGACTTGCAAGGAAGCTGTGGCTGGAACCAATACAGGGAACTGAATGAGGACAGAGAGAGGAGGCAGAGGAGGTCATGCAGAGTACAGAGGGCCTTCGAGGGTGACAGAGGCTTTTCAGTTTTGCTTTGGGTGAGAAGGGAAGTCATTGGAGGGTACTGAGCAGAAGGATGACATGATAGAAAACTGTGTCATTTGATAGGATCCCTCTGGCTATCTGTGCCTGGAGCATAGGGGGATTCAGCTGGAGCCACACACATAGGAATCATCTATGACGTTAATACTCTCTAAAAACAACACTAGCTTTTTTCTCTTTGGTCGCCTCATGCTGGCTGCACACACAGTCAATTAAAACTCAGGACTTTGTTACATCAAGGTCTATGTGGCGCGCCCTTCCTAATATATTTGTACAACTGATATTCTGACTTCATTTGGTTTCAGAATATCAGTTGTTCAAACAGACTATTTTCCTAGCACATCAAGACAGATAGTGAGAGAAACATTCATGAGTAAATAAAGCTTGACTCAAAGGACGGTGAACTCCAAGATTAGAAATAGCTCTCCAGGGTCCCATTTTGCTTACTAATGCTTCGATGATGCCTTGTTTCTTGTTTCCTTTACTTCTGCTACTGCTAATGCCTCTATAGAGCAGCAACTGTGATGGCCATAACCCCAGATGACTATTTAAAATTTCAATCAGTTATGTAAATCTTGGGATGTTGGTACTGTGTAGATATAATATGCAATTTACTCATTTTTCCCCCAATTTTTGTCTGTGCACTTGACAGTGTAATGGCTTCTGCTACCGTTATATTAAAAAATAACCTCATAACGTTCTTATAATTCCCTAGTGCAAGGTCCACTTCTCAGTTGTAACGCTGTTGGACCTCTCTACAGTTTTCAAGACTGTTGGTTATTCCTTTTCACTTCCATTTCTGGCTTCTTCTTAAAAATTTCATCTCCCTTGGCCTCGGGGATAGGCAAACTAAGCCCTGTGGGCCCTGCCACCTACCTTTGTAATTAAAGTTTTATTTGGCCATGGTCGTTTACTTCATATCTGGCACCTTTAGTGCTACAACAGCAGGACTGAGTCATTGTCACAGAAACTGTAGGTCTGGTTATAAAATAATATCTGGCTTTAGAAAAAGTATTTGCCAACTGAAATACATTATTCTCTTGGGTCTTTGTCTCTCTCTGGTTATCTATCCTTCTAACCTCTTCATCTCCTTTCTGCATACCCCTAAGTGTTAGCAGCTGCCCTAGATTTCGCTACCTATTATTTTCTGTCACCTCTTTATTGGTGAGCTTCTCAGCAATTCCACAGAGTTCCATAATTTCCCCAGTTTCAGTTGCTATCTCAGAGGGGATAAATACCAAATCAGCATTCTCAGCTCTGACCTCTTCCCTAAACACCAGTCTCATTTCCAGCATCGTACTGTACTGACTAGTATTCCTCAAAAAACCATTTCAAACACAAGTCCTATTCTTTCTCCTGGTTTCTGAGTTTCAACTGAGAGATCCTTTTCCCAGTTACCCAGGTTCCAGAGTTTCCTTCATTTCATTTGTGCCCCTCATTAAATCGGTTGCTAAGTGCTCTTGCTTTTACCCAATGATTATTTTCTTTTCCCACTGCTTCTCATCGACTTTCTCAAAGTCCTGTTGAACACACTGTCCCATGTAGCATTTCTCTGGTAACTGAATGCATGCAGGGCTTTCCTTAAGACATTCTTTACTTAGAAATCCTTGACTTTTCCCCACCATCTACCAAACACAGTTCAGCAGCCCTCCACATCCTACAACTCATTTTCCACTGGGAACAACGATGAGTCTTACCCCCGAAGCCCCTGAATCCGGCTTTATCTGGCCATTTCCTTCCATTCACAATTCTGCCAACAAAACCTACCCTTCCTACAGAGTAATACCTTCATGGCCCTTCTTTTCATTCTCCAACTAAACGCATCTCTCCTTTTTAAAGGATACCCATGCTTTGGTATTTATATATTTTCATGGCATTTTTGCACTTTTCATTTTGAATTATAGTTAGGCATATACTTATTTTCTATCTCCAATTATCCTGTTTACTCCTTGAGAGGGGAGATCACGTCAATTACACTCCCTTGTACACAGTAAAATGTAATGTTTACTGATGAAGATGATGCTAATAAATGCAGATCTCTACAGAAAATGATCACAGTAATTCCCAGCTGGTGAGAGATTCTGCAATATAATGATACAAGTGTCTAGCTCACATTTCATTTAAAAAATTACATTCTGACTTACATTCTAATATTAACATTTGTGAGGGAAAAGTCACAATCATTAAATTTCTATTATTCTCTGAAGTCTTAGATTATATTTTTGGTTTGGGATGACATGGGAAGGAAAACGTTCATAATTTTTATTCACTTTTCAGCTAAATTCCATTTAACGGGCTTTCCTTTCCTTTCAGGAAATCATTTTAAACACTACTAAATACCTCTCACTTCTATCACATGAATTACTGCTTAGAAACTAACATGAAGGAATTTCATCCTTTATCCTAGTTTAGGCTGGGTGTGGTGGGCTCATGCCTGTAATTCTACTACTGTGGGAGGCCCAGGCTAGAAGATCGCTTGAGCCTAGGAATTCAAGACCAGACTGGGTCACAAAGTGAGACTCCATCTCTATTAAAAAAAATAATAAAATATAACTTAAAAATTAATATTTTTTGAAATCACAACAGCTAGTAGAGCTTAATTTTTCTAAAGAATCATGACTAAAACTACTTTTCTTGTTTATAAAAAGAAAATGAATAGAGATTTACAATTGTCTTGTTTCCTGAAAGTATGTCTTAGAGCATAGAAGGCTTTTGTGATTTCTGAAAGTTCATAAAATTTTCCATTAATAATAGGCTTTTCCACTGTGTGTGCTTCCACTAACTCTAGAGTTGGCCATGAGCCCTGAACTCTAGGAGCCCTTTGAGATACCACCACATCACTATTCCCCATAACCTTTGCCTTTTGTTCATTCATTATAACTGCTCCAAACCAAAGTCAATAAGCTCAAACTGATTTATTCAAAACTGAAACCACTAGAGGCAGAGATGTAAAATAATAATAAAGTGATTTTGTGGTACACACATATAGGGAACAATGAGATCACCAAACTCATTTTCATCTGCAATGTACAGAGAAGGTTTTAGGCATTAATCCACGGCCATTTTATTCACTTTTCTTATTTCCCTTCGTTGGTCTGTTGCCCCATCTGTGTTTTCCAGTTTGTGTGCTGAGTAAAATGGAATCTTTCAAGGCAGATTAAAATCTGTTATAATAATTTTAAGTACCACCAAATCACAGCCCTAGTCTTAGGTACTTTAAATATAAGAAATACTTAAAAAAAAAAAAGAGCACAAAATCCACCTTGACTTTAAGTCTGCTTCTATATCAACTACGGTATATACAGCTAGATAGCATGTAAATGATTTACGGTGGAAGGGTTCTCTGCTAGTTTCAAAGTTAAAAAGTTAAAAAAGCAAGGGGTGGGGCAGAGACATACAGAACTATTGTGCCACATTGAGAATCAGTGTTGCTGTCTCCCTTCAATTAGTATGCTCCCCGTGCCTCATTTTAGAGTATACTTAAACCTGCAAGGTTAAAGATAAGTCTTGATACATAATCATGATTGAATTCCTTTTAGAAGCAGAGTAGACATTCTTGAAAATATGGTCTAAGACCATCAAAAATCCTCAAAATTGAGAATTATTTATATACATGCTGTTGGACCTTTCTATAGCTTTCAAGGTTTGGTTATCCCTCTTCATTTGTAGTTCTGGCCTCTTCTTCTTCTTTTTTTTCTTTTTTTTTTTTTTGAGACAGAGTTTCGCTTTGGTTGCCCAGGCTGGAGTGCAATGGCGCAATCTTGGCTCACTGCAACCTCTGCCTCCCAGGTTCAAGCTATTCTCCTGTCTCAGCCTCCTGAGTAGCTGGGATTACAGGCGCCCACCACTACACCCGGCTAATTTTTGTATTTCTAGTAGAGACAGGGTTTCATCTTATTGGGAAGGCTGACCTTGAACTCCTGACCTCAGGTGATCCACCTGCCTCGGACTCCAAAGTGCTGGTGTTACAGGTGTGAGCCACTACAGCTGGCCTGGCCTGGCCTCTTCTTAAAAACCCTCCTCTCCCGGCTTCAGGGATGGACACATTTGTCCCTACACCATGAACACGTTTCCATCAAGAATTACATATTTCTTGTGTACATCTTCACATCACATTAAAAAAAAAAAACACTATGAGAGTTTTCTTTCACATTTGATCGATGATAAACACGTTTACACAAAGGAACATTTCCACCCACACTTCACAAGAGTTACTGTACGGGCCACAGGCAGAGAACACAAAGCACCATTGAGATGAGCCCAGCAGTTGTGCAGTCGCACTCATAAACTGATCCCCCAGTGCATACGATTCTAACTTGGAACTTAAATATAAGCACTACATAACAGACTTCTGGGACACTGAGGAAAGCAGATATCTTAGATGTTGTATCATCTGTGAATGTCTCCTCTGCTAAAATCATAAAATATAATTTTTCTTTTTGAGAACAAAATTAAGTGCTGACTCTTCACTTCCCCAGTGCATTCCTCAGGATTGTCCCATCCTATGGTGAATGCTGTCACTATTCAAAAATGACCTGAATATCTTTGAGCCAAAAGAACAGTATTACTATATTTTTTTGCTGTGTTTCAATCTTGGTTGAAGGACATATTTGTTCATGTCTTCATCTTACACAAACTCCAAAGAGAAAAATGTACTCTGTAAAATTGGACGAAAGGTATTTTCCACATTAATTCTGTTTGGTGTTGCTTTTACAAGAAAGAACAATTCCATTAGGGTGCATCAACCTGTTAGAAACACAGATTTCTAATTTCAAGCTAGGCACAGTGGCTCACACTTGGAATCCCAGCACTTTGGGAGGCTGAAGCAGGTGCATCACCTGAGGTCAGGAGTTCGAGACCAGCCTGGCCAACATGGTGAAACCCCATCTCTACTAAAAATACAAAAATTAGCCAGGTGTGGTGGCGCACACCTGTAATCCCAGCTATTTGGGAGGCTGAAGCAGGAGAATCGGTTGAACCCAGGAGGCAGAGGTTGCAGTGCACTGAGATCGCACCATTGCATTCCAGTCTGGGCAACAAGAGTGAAACTCTGCCTCAAAAAAAAAAAAAAAAAAAAAAAAAAGTATTCTCTCTGTTTTGGAGTTTGTTAAAGAGATGTTATTTCCATATTTTGTAACACTGCTCCCCTTCTGCCCCTGTTATGATAAATTGTCTACTCTCTGTGAAGGCTGGTGAGGTTTCCACCAACTAGAAATGGTATGACTTCCCTGGGCTTCAGTTATGGCCACTGCATTGGAGTTTGTTTGGTCAGACCCCTTCCCAAGCCCAGGAACTCAAGCCTCTGACTTGTTCAGGGAGGTGGCGGGGCGGTATCTCCGGAAATGACTCTTGAAGAACAAGATCAAAGTTAAAATTCTGTCTCAAGACAGGCCAGGTACAGCAAGTGAGAACACTGCTATAGTACATACTACAACACCAAGAGAGCACAGGAGTTACACACTAGTCTCTTTTCTGCTTTCCCAACTTTAAACTGGGCTTACACTAACTTCTTTAGAAAGCCCATTTTGGTTTTGTGAAAAGAGACACTTTCTGAAAAAGATAAGAGCTATGACAGAGGATGAGGTCTTGGGCTTTGCCAGGCAAATTACTGATAAATCGCATGGTACTTAAGGTTGTTGTGTGTAGTTGTTTCACAAATAGAAAGGTTGGATACTGTCTTTTGTAATATAAGGAAAACAGATTTTCTACTGAAAAAAACAGTGAAATTCATACTGCTCTAATAATATGTATTCTAAACATCATCTGGCCTTGATTTCCTTGACCAAAGATGCCAGGTTACCTCCGCTCTAAGCACCTGCTGTCCCTGAGGCTAGCTGAGATCTGAGAGCCAGGGTGTCTCATTACACCCCAGCCAAATCCATCTGTTAATAAGAGAGTAGCTAAGCTTTCTATGTGCCTGCCACATTTAAGCTATCAAATAAGACGTCAGGGGCCAAATCAATTCTTCAACATTTTTATTTTTCTCATTCCTGAAAGGAGAACTCCCTAAATCTTGAAAATCATTTCTTTCCACTGTTTCTCAAATCCAACTATCCTTCATATAAAAGAAAATATAAACAGCCACTTAACATAGGGTCTAGTACTTGCTCCCTCATTAACTTGCTTATAAACTTGTTACTTACAGATTTTCTTTCGTGCCAAGTCATTTCTCAGTTAAGAAATCCCAGGCTTGCATATAATGGCTATTTATTTTCCCAAAAGATTCAAAATATCTAAACATTTCATGGTATTTCCTTTAGATCATTAAGTTAAATATCACAGAAAGAGCTGAAAGCTCCTCTGTATTTTTTAAATTCCTATTTTGTTTCCTTCTTCCATAGTATTCTGGTGTAGATCCTTCCTACTCATATTTTTGGCCCTTAACTACATGTATATCCATGAACAATACCTACAGTTTTGCTCTTTTTAAAATGGCATATAACAATATCATATCTACACACACACACACACACATATATATTTTGAGACAGGGTCTCACTCTGTCACCCAAGCTGTAGTGCAGTGACATGATCTCGGCTCACTGTAGACTTGACCTCCCAGGCTCAAGTGATCTTGCCATCTCAGCCTCCAGAATAGCTGGGACTGCAGACATGGGCCATCATGCCTGGCTAACTTTTGTATTTTTTGTACAGATGGGGTTTCACTGCACTGCCTAGACTGATCTTGAACTCCTGGCCTTAAGTGATCTGCCCAACTTGGCCTCCCAAAGCACAAGGATTACAGGCATGAGCCTTCACAACTGGCCAACAATATGATATTTCTATTTGATTTTTTCATTTAACATTGTATTTGAGATTTATTCATACTCTTTCATTTAATAGTAAAAGATTCCATTTTCTAAATGGAGCAGTATTATTTATTCATTTAGTGATGAAAAATTAATTTGTTAAAAATATTCACTATTACAAATGCTGCTGTAACTTTCTTCCTAGTATACATCTGAAAATTATGGGGTGCCCATATCAATTTTACCAAATATTGCCAAATTGATCTCCAAAGTTGTTGAATCAATTTACACTCCCATTGGTATGTGAATACCCACATTTCCCCATCCTGTTGTAAGACTTAGTATTTCCAGATATTAAAATTTTTCAGAAGTCTAAAATTATGCCATGTTGTCAATTCTCCTCCCAAACACTAGATTGAGAATGCTATAACTATCCAAGGAACACTCCCACCTTCCCCATTTATCATTTGGTCCAGAATTTTTTATTTTTATTTTTATTTTGAGATGGAGTCTCATTCTGTCACCCAGACTGTAGTGCAATGGTGCAATCTTGGCTCACTGTCACCCAGGCCTCCCGGGTTCAAGTGATTCTTCTGCCTCAGCCTCCCAAGTAGCTGGGATTACAGGCGCTCGCCACCACAGTCGGCTAATTTTGTATTTTCATTAGAGACAGGGTTCCACCATGTTGGCCGGGCTGGTCTCAAACTCCTGACCTAAAGTGATCTGCCTGCCTCAGCCTCCCAAAGTGCTGGGAATACAAGCATGAGTCACTGTGTCCGGCCCATCCAGAATTTTGGTGCATGTTTTACTATCAAGAGTTAATTGAAAGTTATCTTCATGCATATATTTATCTATATTTTTCAAACCAGTTCTAAGCTGTCCTTTCCTTTTTGGTTTTTCTGTTTGCAAAAGTATATTCTTTATGAGTCTTTTCAGCATAAGACTCGTATGTGTGGGCAGTAAGCTCGTAGTCAATGTATGTACAATTTTTTTTTTTTAAATTTCACTCGATGGAATTTTATTTCAGCCCAGTACAGAATTTCAGGATCTTTCAACCCATTGAGGAGCCTATTGCATTGCTTTCCAGCATCTGTTGTGGCTCAAAGTCTTTATTCTTACATTCCTTTGCAGCTAAGCTTTTAAGGTTTTCTTTAGGGAACTCATGCTTGACAATTTCACTGCACTATATCTAGATATGAGTTGATTTTTACTGAGTTTGTCTACAATCTAAGATTCATAATCTCCCTTAATTTTCCCAAATTCCAAGACATCTCTCTAAATGTTGCGTTCTATCTATTCCAATAAATGTCATTTTAGATATACGTTGGAATACTTCAACCAATGTCTCTTAACTTTTCTTTCACGCTTTTGTCAGCTTTTCTACTTGTGCCAGAACAATAACCTGGGCATTATCCTAGATTTATCCTTTCCTTTATCCTTGACATCCAACTTGCCAACAAGTTCTATCACATTTCCATTCACACTGCCCTGCCCAGGCTCTCAGGAATTCTCACCTGGCTTCCTGAAATAGTCTCCTAACTTGTCTCCCTCCCTCTATTTTCAATACATTCAACCTTTCATGCCCCAAATTTTAGTGTTACCATGTTAACTCCCATCTACTTCCAAGTCTCCTGTGCTTCCCTGTAGAGTTCAGTAAATAACTTCTTAGCTCGGCACAGAAGGCCTGTGATAACTACATACATGAATACTGCCCTTAAGCTTCATTTCCATTTCTTTTAAGTACTTTTGAACAATACTAACCTATCTACTCGTTGAATCTATCTACCAGGATACAGTATACCTTTTTGTATTTCCAAGACTGCATTTTTAAAAAACTGCCCTTCCTTTCCTCCATTGTTACATAGAGAATGTAACTAATACTTTCTTCTGAGAAACAGCCTTCTCCTGGAGTGATAACCACACCTCACCGCCAACCAATACCACCACCCAGTGTACTGCCCATCTTCCTCTGCAATCCACCTCTGTGGGCCTGGGTTCACTGGAATAACAGAGCTCATCTCACTGTGGCTTTTTAGTCTGCTTTATCCATTTGACTATGAACGTATTGTGAGTACTGTATGTTGTGCATGTGGTTAAATCATGAATGTGTATTAATCACATGAATAAGTGAATGGAAAGAAATACACTGCACAATTCCTGGGTAAAGCAAAAGGTTGAAAAATTGGAGATTAAAATTTAAAAAAGAAATCTTAATTTTTGAATCTGGCAGGCCAAATTTTATTTAGTTTTGACAGATGAGTCAGAGAGCAACAAACAAAATAAATCAATATGAAAATCAACATCCCTGTTGAAATAATAAAGATCTTTTTCTCACGGAGATATTGCAAGATAGGGAATAAAATCCAAGACTTTTATAACGTCAACCAGGTTCATTTGCTATATAAAGTTCTAGGTGGTATCATTTTTTAATAAAAATATATACATGTCCACATATATCTGTCTCTGTATATGTGCATTTATATTTATATATAGATGCATAAATAAAATCTAGTACCAAGTTCTTCTCGGAGCATATTCTAACATGCCCGGGTATCAGATGGACACTGCATTTTGAAACTTACAAATACGCAAGGTCTCTGCAAATTCTGACTGCCTGAACAATAACAACTGGCTGGATTACTGACTGAATAGTAATAATATGGCTTAGCCCACCTATATCTTTTCTGGAATAAGGTATGGAATGAATAAATAACGCTAAAAAAGTCTGTGGTGGCTTACTCTTGCTATTAAGGATGATTGCATTCTCAACGTTCATCGTAATTATAAATATAGAACACAATACTGAAAAATAGTTATGAACCATTCAGTGGCTTATTTAGACTTGCAAATGGACAAAACTGTAATCCTCTGTTTATACCAGATCACACAAAATTATATAGTTAAAACTAGTGTAAGTTATGATTGAGAGGAGGTTTATTTTAAGTATGAGGGACTTATCACCGTGACTAACTATTAAAGTAATCACAATTGGCCAAGAAAGGCAAGAAATGTGCTTGTTAATAGTTGCATTAGTTGCAAGGTGGATAATGAGATAATAAAACACATAATTGGAGGTTATACTATCTTGATTACTGTAGATTATACCAATGGGCACAATAATGCCACTAAGTAGTGAATCACCAGTGAGCGCTCATTTGTTAGATGTTAAATGGATAATGATCTACTTTAACAATGACTTCCAGAATGTGCTAGAAAATACTTCCTACGACATACCATGATACCAAGACATTCTGGACAGCACGCAAGATCTTTTACTCTTTGATAAACTTAATGAATAATGGAGAACTACAAAAACAGAAAAGATACTATATGGCTCTGAAAAGACACTGAAACAAAAACTGGAAGATGCCAGATTTTACTATGAAGCTATTCTCCATAACCAAACACACACTTTATTGAATTTAGTTTCCAATTTTGAAGAAGGCATTTCTGAACATCTGCTATATAAGCTTGGATAATTCTAAAACTGTAATGTTATAATGATCATTAGCTATTGGCTAGTGCTCAGAATTTTATTGAACTCATTAATCTAAGAAAAATAAATATAATTATAACAGTAATAATAAATGTTGGCCATGTCTTTATTTTGTAGTTTCCCCTTGTGTTTTCCAGAAAATTACTACTACCACGACGAGGCAAGAAAGAACAGGCGTGTCTGTGTTGTATATGTCTTTCTAACCAATTCCCTGATCAAAAGAGCTTCAGGCAGCGGCCAGACATGTCTAAAAATGACATGGATGTCGTTCTCTGAAACTCAGTGAACCACACTTTGACAAAATTTCCCTACACCTAGAAATGTTAACCTACAGCTTAAGGCTGTTGTTTTTCAGGCTGCAGGATGCTAAAGAAATGAAAATACATGATACAGTACTATAATTTCAATATTTAGCAACATGGAATTACCTCATGCAATTCATACACACACACACACGTATTCACTTATTTACATATATAATAGATTTCAAACATAATAAATTTTAATCCTTGTCAAAAAACTAAATGATTTAAAAACATAATGCCACCTAATTTGAGGAACTATGGAATTGGATATTTAAAACTGACACATTCTCGGCGGACGCCTGTGGTCCCAGCTACTCGGGAGGCTGAGGCAGGAGAATGGCGTAAACCCGGGAGGTGGAGCTTGCAGTGAGCTGAGATCCGGCCACTGCACTCCAGCCTGGGCGACAGAGCCAGACTCAGTCTCAAAAAAAAAAAAAAAAAAACAAAAAAACAACTGACACATTCTCTAGATAATTAAGGCATACTTTTTAAAGCATCAAGCCTAAGTACAGCAAAATGGCTATGGAGTATTTAGAAATTCTGATTTAATTCAAGGCTCTACCACTTTTAAGCTGTGCCCTTATAAGTGGTACAGAAAGTTACATGAGTCTTAGTTTTCTCAATGCAAAAGACTGACAATAATATCTATATGTTGGTTACTGTTGGGCTTAAAGATAACACATGTAAAGCAGAAAGAATGTAAAAGCATTCAATAAAGGTTATTTAATATTATTTAAATGATTTTTAATAAACATATTTACAAGATTTATTTTATACTTTGCTGCCTTTTTCAAATAGACTGATGATAATTTAACTTTTCTTTCATTACTAATGGTCATTATTTCAAAAGCAATTATTACGCTGTAATAAAGTATTCTCTCCAAGGACTAACGCGCCGTGTTAGCCCGTTTGTTCCCATCCAGAAAGACCTTGCTGCAATTATTCAAGTTCTTATTTTAATAATAATTTTGACATCTTATTTGCTGGCTGCCACTTTTTTACCCTCGGTGCCCCTACAGATAAAGGGAGTTTCCTAATTTGCGAAGGGAATTGGCAGAAGAGAATCTCAGGAGGTATTCAGCATCTATAAACTGGTAATGCAAAATCAGTAGATCTATTTTCTTTCAGTAACGAAATCTACAGAAAGAGAAGTGCTACAAAATTTTGTGGCTATTGGGCATCCATAAAAATCTACTGAGAAGACATTTTGGAGAACCCAATTTATAAAAATGACGATTGAGAAGTATTCCTATCACTTATTTTTCTTTGCATTTTTATTTGCTATTCTCTACTTATGGGGTTAGAAAATTATATTCACAAATAATATAACAAATATATCCAAGCCAAGAGTTAAAATGCTTTGAAAGAGGGAGGATCTTTCCTATAAGTAACACAGAGTACATATGATGTAGGCAACATATTTTGTATCATATGCAGTACCTGCGTGGGAGGGGACCTCGTGGGCTACTTTCCAGTACAAGCACAGTATTCTCCATTTTTTGTGTGCCCTGCATTCTCTACCCTCATTATTTACTCTTTTCCTGGTCTGAAACACTCCTACCTACTTTGAGTACCAAAGCTTTACGCTTCTCCAACTTTCGCCTCAAATGGCACCTACTCTCCCTTCATTATAACGTAAGACTTCCTCCAGAGTCTAGTTCATGTTCTTTGGAGATTTACAACCTAGGCCTCTAGAAGGTTTCCTCTGTTTAAAAGGTCTCTCTGTTTACAGAGGACTGATTTACAACATTCACATCTGACAAAGGCCACACTGGAGATGATTAGGGAGCCCTTGGATTTAGCACAGAAGAGACAAAAAAGCAATCAAGAATTGAAAATCCCCTCCAAACACCAAATACTGGAAACAATCCACACAAAGCTCTTTTAGATTTGTGCTGCGGTTTACTTAATACACTTTTAAGATCAGAGATCTGAGGAGGGAAACCAAATCTTCATTTTACGGATGCAACAAATGGGCCCACCATGGTAAATACATCATTTACTCTTTCTCTCAGAGAGATATTTAACTCTGTAGTACAAATAAAAATAGCAAAGTAGTATTTCCCTTCTATTTAAGGTTTGTTAAAGGAAATTCATGCTTTTAAAATGTTCTACAAACACCAAAAACTGATTGCATCATTATCAGCTTTTAAATCAAAACAGCTTGCTATCTGGTAAGGACAGGAGAAATGGTCGATTTATTTCATAAAACTTTATGTACAAAGAGACACTGTCTATGAACTTAATGGAGAGAATATAGAGTCTGGAGAGGTAATTTTTATTACAATTTATAGTGGGATTACCCATACTCCACAGTTTTCAGATTTTATGGCACCATGATGCTGATGCAGTTAACTGCAGTGGGGTAGGAGGCATAATTTGTTTCACCCTGACTGGGAAATGAAATTGGCATTACTATTATATAAGAAATCTGGCAGATTCTATTAATTGCCTGGATCCAATCAAAGCTATTAGTTATCCTAGTTTCACAGGTAAAATATTTTACCTGAGAGTAAAAGAATAAATAAGAACTGACTACAATTTTCACACAGCAATATCTTCGTATTAAGACTGTTTGGAAGCCCTAAGAATATTTCTTACCCACAGGGGTTCATTCCAGAAACTACTAAAACCTGAATCACATCAAGTATAAGGTACCACAAAACATTATTCTTTAATATTAAGTACTGCAAAACAAAACAACTTGGGAAACAGCAGAAACAACGTATTCAAGAATACCAGACAACTACAGATTGACATACTGCAGCAAGAGCTTTGGTGATGGTATTCATTCATTCTGCACTTAAAGAGTGTTTATTGTGTGACAGATGTTGGGTAAGGCAGTAAGGCAATGAGAAAAGATGACGTGTGTGTGTTTGTGGGGCCGGGGGTGGTGTATGAATTGCCTTACAGTTTGGTATATACTGTTTCAGAAAAGAAGGCATTTGAACCAGCTCTTTTGTCAGAGAAAGAAAAGGCTTCCCTTTGCTTTCTACATGGATAAAGGTAGAATGTCACCTGAAGGGCCATGCAACATGGCTGGGACGTGAGACGTATTTGGTGGAATAGCAACAGACTGAGATGGACGGGGAGTATGTGAGGTAGATGTGAGGATGTGCAGAGGCTTGCTGGTTACGTGTTATGTTTTGGCAGCCTTCTACTTCACCATGGGAAGGTTTCTTCTATGGTCAAGGTTTAGGACTGCACATCTATACTGGCCACAGCATTCCTAAGCATCTCCCACAAAACACTGCTCCTGCAGTGTTTCCTCCATTAATGCATTCATTTCTTCATCCATCTCTTCAATAAAACACTTACTAGTGTCAAACACAATGTTGGGGAAATATTAGCTAATAAGGATGAAATGGTACTTTCATGGAGCTTAAGTTTTAGTGTAGAATTCTGGGAGACCCCCCGCCACCAACACACACACACACAATTTCTTTATTTTAGAAATGAGGATTTATAACAATATAAACCACATTATATAAGCACCACAGTTCTCAGCAGAGGAGCTTATTCTTACTATAGGTTACCCAAGTCCCACTAGATCTTTCTCCCCAAAGAACTGAGAAACCCATATACCTACCAAAGTATTACGCTTCTTCTAATTCTACCGTGCTCCTACTGATTCCTAAGACCCTAGTATTTGAAAAGGCAGTTTAATCTGATGAATTCTCCAAGGGCTATTCCTAGTTCTTTCAGTTTTACTAAGTTTCTACATTCTGTTATCCTGAACTCTTTCTGTCCCAAGACATAACTGTCCATTGTATTTATTTTTATTTTATTTTATTTATTTTATTTTTTTGAGATGGAGTCTCATTCTGTTTCCTATGCCAGGGTGCAGTGGTATGATCTCAGCTCACTGCAACCTTTGCCTTTAGGGTTCAAGCGATACCTGTGCCTCAGCCTCCCGAGTAACTGAGATTACAAGGCCTATGCCACCATGCCCAGCTAATTTTTGTATTTTTAGTAGAGACGAGGTTTCGCCAGGTTGGCCAGGCTGGTCTTGAACTTCTGACCTCAAGTGATCTGCCCACCTCTGCCTCCCAAAGTGCTGAAATTACAGGTGTGAGCCACTGTGCTTGGCCCATTTTAATTTTATTTTCTCTCTACGACATTCTAGGGCACTGGTATCCTTGCTCAGCGGGTTCACCTCTCAGCAAAACTTCCTAGTAGCACACAAGTTGGCATACATATGCTTCCATTTAGCCAACAAACCTAATCCATAGTTTTAAAAAACACTAAGCACTGATACACAGAACACGGCATTTTTATTTCCACTAAATAGAGTCATATGCAAATGTCCAGTATGGGAGGTGGGATAAGAAGTTAAGCCTTTTTATTTATTTATTTATTTTAGCTCAAATCAAATATAGTCCTAAAAAATTTTCATACGCTTGAGCTCTGAAAACAAAGTAGATAACTTAGGTCTCGAATTCAGGTTTGAGTTTTACTTAAAAGGGTCATATTCACCACACTGTCTTACAACACTAAACTAGCTGGGAAAATTCAGGGGCATGGTAGAAAAAATAATTAGATTGTAGAGTTGTTGTCTTTCCATTCATGTCATTCTAAAATTCTGCCACTAGATGGCAATACAAAGACTGTCATTTTCATTACAGGTCTCATCGTTCCATATTACATGACTTCTGGTAAAGGTGATTTGATTGACATGAATGAGAAAAATCAAGACTCAGAAAAAGGTAGAATGGTGAGGAGTGGAGGGAGACAGAGAAAAACAACTGAGAAAAGGAAGAAGACAGAAAAATAGAGGGAAATTGAGAGAAAAAAGGTATTAGAACTGAGGAGGGTACTTTGAAAGGGAGGTGCAAGGAAAAGGGAAGTGGCTGAGTGAAAGCAGGGAGACATCCGGTGGGGTCTCTCAGTAAGAAATATGTATTTCATCATGACCAGTACATATACACACCCCCTGCTCACAGCACCACATTTGCATATATGTAAACAAGTTAATGAACAAAAGTTTCATGGAATAATATTTATTTGGGTGACACTCTCAGATACTTTTCAACCTACACCATTCTATTTCATTTCTTTAAAATCACTCATTGTGAGCTATTAAATTGATTTCCAACAGGAAATGACCCACAGTATGATCATCATTTTAGTCTATTGTAAACTAGAGCTGGCTTTTATAAAGAATTTCAAGCGCCTTAGCTAGGACTGGGAGATATTCCTGGCCTTGTATATTGCCCATAAAACATTTGTTGAATAAATGAAATAATTATTAAAAGAAAAAAAGATGGTGTAGCTGCCTGGTCTTGAAAAACGAAACAATTGGCCAATGATCAAAGTAGCATTTCCCCTACATAAAGGTGGCTGGAGAAAGAATTCAGTATGTGATTATCACCCTGTAAATTGGTAGCTCTTTTTTACTTATTGGATAGAAAGACAAACATCAATTAGTTGTTTTCTAAAGAATACAAAGCAGAATACCCAGTTAATCAAATTCCCCATTAACAAAGGAAAACAGGCAGAGTGAAAGAGCTGAGAAAATAGTAACACAGTCTGGAACAGAAAAAGAATTATTAAGGGAGTAAGAAAAAAACAGGAAACAGAAACCGCAGCAACAGAGTTGTAAATTATTAAAAAGCCAATTTAAAACAGTGCTGGTAATGAATCTAAGACCAAGTTTCCCTCTTGGATCTTATATTCTTCCTTCTTTCGTTTGTTCCTACTAATGAAAAACTGTCTATTTACTAAATACGTTTTCATATACGTATGTATTTCTTACAGTGAGTACAGATGCCAAAATAGCATCAAAATAATTCTACAAATACTTGCAATCTACTATGTAGAATAAGAATTCCCCTATAGCATAACAGCACTTGTATTATATGAAATGAGAAGCATATTTAGTAAGAACACAATTCCAGGAGAGAAAAAATTTGTTTTTTTTTTTTAAATAGAACTATTCACAAGGGAAATAAAAGATATTACACATCAAACTCTAATATGTAATATTAAATGTACTAAATATTATCAGATAAAACTTTTCAGGTTTACAGAAAACTTTTCAGGTTTGGTGAAAAAGTAAGTATGTAGATTAGAATACTTTACCAGTAAAATGTAATATAAGCATAAAAGTTTTTCTTTAAACATAAACTAGGTCTTTTTATTATAGGAGAAAGTTGACCTAATAAATAAAAGTGTGCCAGGTTACCTTATTCAGTAGCACCTAATATCACTTTATAATGAAATGAAAACAAAGCCCATTTTTTTAACCTCTTCTTGCTTTAGCTACTTTACCTAACAAATGGATTTGACTGTCCTCTTTATCTTCACTTCCTTGAGTAACATCTACCTTTTAAAATGAACCATCCCGGGTATCCATACCTTCTCCTCTTCCTCCTCTTTTCTACTTTAAACTTTTATTTACTATTTCATGCAGGGAGGTGGGGGGAGCTAATCAAACTCATTTCTGGGCACTTGACAGTCTATAAGGAGCTTAGAGTTTTCTTTTTCCTGCAAACTTTCTTAGAACAATACAGACAGCTTCTGTCTCCTCCGTGCGCCAGTTATCATCATCATAGAACTATCTCAGTCTATGCCAGATGAAGCAGCGGAATCGACAGATTGTAGGCACTTCAGATAAACAAGAGCATAAGAAGCCAATTTTTTTGATGGAATCTATTCAACCTCTTGTGCATGCCCAGAAGTGAACAAATGCAGATAAGTGTCTACTCCATGTTGAAAATCAGGTAAAAACAAACCACAAATCTCCAATGTATCTGTAGGAAAAAAAAAAGGGTTCTGAACTCACAGTGAAAATTCAATGTTTCATAAATATGGACTGCCTGCCTTTCTCTCACTATTCAACAAGCTCCTATCTTTGTTTTGCCATAAGAGTGAAACGCTCAAGTCTTATCAAAGCCTATATTTAATAATCATAAACCAAAAAACGGCAATATTCCAGTCCCATTTCCCAATAAACAACATTAAAAAAGTAGAGACCATAAGTAACTGGCTAGTTTGTTGATAAAAATCAAATTCTAAATTGAAGAATTAACCTATGGCTATTAGTCACCATACTTAAGAGTAAACAGAATCAATTCATCAAGGGAAGCAAAGATAACATCACACATAATCACAGGTCAGCTACCTAGGACTATTCTGTCATATGGACAGGTGATGCCAGGATTTCACCAAATGGTGAACAAAAAAGGACAGTCACATGTAAGGTAGACAGAAGAAGTGAGTCTGTGACATGAATGAAGTCTCCAACAACTGAGAACAGGAAGGATTCGTGACCTGAAACAAAGACACCAGTAAGTGAGAAAGCTGGCGACAAAAGAAAATTAGTGAGACAAAGAGATCTGAAATGGGAAGTTCCATGAGAATCAACTCCAGTTGCACCAACGGGACAGAACCTAAGGTCACAATGCCCAATGAGTTTTGCAGCAATCTCTGTGATGACTATATTTTCTTTCACAAATATAACCAGCATGAGACTAAAAATACACTCGTGGCTTCTTTCTATAGGCTGCTGAGAAAAGCAACAGCCTGTAGGAAGAAAATGGGGTGTATTTCAAATTAGTCTACAGCCACATCCCTTTGAAACTTCTGAATGGATGCTATGAAAATAACATATTTTTGGAGGATTCTTCACCGTGTGTCTGTGTCTAAATATAGTAAGAAAGCAACATTCTTTAAAAGGAGGAGACCAAAGAAATTGCACACCCAAATTGGATTGGTTTCTTAACAGCAGTATCAACATGTTCTACTCAGGTATTTTGGGAAAGGTACTTCATACTCAAGGATCTAAACACATGATTATTTTAATAAGAAAGAATGCATTTGGACCTATAATAAGTTATTTTTTTCAAGTATGACACTATTCCAATAAAAGTCTTAATGCAATAAATATGTTTTGCTAAAATCCTGGTAGACTCTGCTGCTGGTGTTAAATTTGCATGAGAAAATGTGGGTGGGTAGGAAACCAGAGCTGGGCTCCTTTTCTTCAAGCAATCTATTTTATTACTGTCCTGTCGACATTTGATTGCTTTTGCGTGGCTAAGGAAAAGACAGAAATGTAGGGAAAGGGGAGAAAGAGCAGAGCATCTACATCATTTAATAAAGAAGGAAAGGATAGTGGTTAGGAAAGAAAATTGGGCAAAGTAAAATACCCACTTGGCTGCACCAGGCCTCTGCAGGCCCTGATGGTTTCAAAGTCACTGATCAATCACGACCTTGCTCAAGTCTCACTCCCAGGCATCAAGGTTACCTATTCCTCCATCAACATGGAGAAAGGACTGGCTCAGGTATACAATGGAGGAGATGCGTCCTCTTGTTTTTTACTACCCAGGTCTTTGATCACAGACTGGCTATGACATTAACTCCTTTTTTTTTTTTTCCTTTTAAGATGGGATTTGGCTTTGTCACCCAGGCTGGAGTGTAGTGGTGTAATCTCAGTTCACTGCAACCTCCACCTCCTGGGCTCAAGTGATCCTCCCACCTCACCCTCCCAAGTACCTGGGACCACAGGTGCTTACAACCACACCTGGCTGTTTTTTTTTGTATTTTTGGTAGAAACAGGGTTTCACCATGTTGCCCAAGCTCATCTCGAGCTCCTGAGCTCAAGCAGTCTGCCTGCATCGGCCTCCCAAAGTGCTGGGATTACAGGCATGAGCCACCACACCTGTCTGACATTACCTTTTATGTATCTTGAATTTCTAAAATGTAATACCTATTGATGTTTAAATGTAAAAAAAAAAAAAAAAGCCTTTAAAGGACAAAATGATTATTTTGGACTCATGGTTTATTTTCAGTTATCCTGCACATTCCACTAGACAATGAAGAAAAAAATGTTGATCTTATCTTTATATAATTTCTGGTATCATTTTTATAATTATCAATGGAACTCAAATTTTACTTTTATTTTTATTTGTTTGCTAATAATCCAGTAAAGAGTTGGAAATGGACAATTCTAAAGCAGGAAGAATCATAAAAGCAAAGTCCTTAATTGCACATTATTGCTTATATTGTACTGTAAACATACCCGCATCTTGCAGTAATTAATCTGAATTCTAAAGTCTATTTACTATGTTGAGAAAATTGTTAGGAAAAAGATACATGATGGAAAATGAAAGGAAATACAAAAAACAGAAGATGAATATGTAGGATTATTCCTGGTGGCATATAAACTTGCTATACTATCTCCTTCTTTTAAAACTCCTCCCTTGAGAACCTAAATGCCTCTCCAGTTCCCATTCCATTTTTCTACAACTCTTTAAAGCAAAACTACTCCAAAGAGCTATCTAGACTTTCAACCTCCTCTTCCTCACCTCCCATCTGAACACCAACTTACTTCAGGCAGTCTTTTGTCCCCACCATTCCACTGACACACTGCTGGTCAGTGTCAACAATGAACACTCCCTCGCCAAATCCACAATTCTCGGTCCTCATTTTATTTCGTCCCTGAAAGGCAATTGATACCATTGACAAGCTGATCATGAAAACACTCTCCACCTGCATTCTCTTTAACATTACTCCACTTTCCTCATGAACTGATGGGTCTCCATGCTGACTGCTGCACCCCTCTTCACTTTCTAACCTCATAATGCTCAAGTTTCCAGTCGTCCATGCTTCTCCTTCTCCATTGGGCTCTCCTGAGATGATCCCTAGTGACTCCCAAATTTTATTTCTCCAAATCTGCCTCCTCTTTCATCTGAGCTCCAGGCTCACCCATCCAACTCCCATCTCAAGCTCCCTCTATTCAAATGTGGAACAGGCATATCAAATTTAACACGTCCCAAAGGGAATTCCTCTCTCAACTCCAGTATGCTCATCTTAGTAGAGAACAATAGCTCAGCCAAAAACCTAGAAGTCATCCTTATTTCCTCTCCTTCCCTCATATCCCACCATCAGACCAACACTGCAATAGTCCCCCTTACTAGTTCTTCCTAGTTCTGCTCGCTCCTTCCCCATATTCTTTACAGCATGCAGTGGCTCAATGATTTTTGTAAAAGGTAAAACAGATCATGTCACCCTCCTGCTCATTCTGAATTCAGTGGCTTCCCAACATATTTAAAACAAAACCAAAGGCTGTACAGCATTGCCTTGGGAACCTATCAGATCCTTCATTTACTCTCCCCTTCCCCTACTCAAGCCTCTCTAGTTCCACCAGCCTCCTAGTAGCTCTTACTCACAAAGGCTATACTCACTCATGCCTCAGAACCTTTGAAGCTATAGTTCTCTCTTTTGCAAAGGTCCTCCCTGCTATTATTGGTACAGCTTACTTCTCAGAGAGGCCTTCCTTGATTATACCTAAAACTGTGCCCCTCTCCTATTAACTTTCCAACTCCCTTATCATGCCTTATTTGTCTTCACAGCACTTATAGCATCTGATATACATGAACTGTCACTACTACTAGAATGTAAGGTCCCTGACAGTAGGGACTTGCTCATTTTGGGACACCAATTCCTAGAAATGTAGTTGGTATAAAGTAAATGCACACTTCATATCGGAAGAAAGGAGAATCCTAAACATGCCTGCTCTTCCATCAAGTCAATAATGAACCAAGAATAACTTTGCCTGAGATCTGTCTTGACCCTCGATGCCAGGGGTGTCCAATCTTTTGGCTTCCCCGGGCCACACTGGAAGAAGAAAAATTAACTTGAGCCACACATAAAATACACTAACACTAATGATAGCTGATGAGTTTTTAAAAATTGCAAGAAAGTCTCATGATGTTTTAAGAAAGTTTACAAATCTGTGTTGGGCCTTATTCAAAGCAGTTCTGGGTTGCATACAGCCCACAGCTGCGGGTTGGGCAAGCTTGCTCAGTGCTTTCCTTCTATTAAATATTGGTGAAAGCTAATGAATGTCTCCCAGGAAATGTGCCACGAACTTACCCAAGAAGGACTTAAATTCCTTTGTGAGGTCAAATAATCCCTTTAGGGTTCGGTTTATAAATATCATGTTTCAGCTTCCATAGTATAGGCTGGTGCAAGAGTAACTACAGTTTATGCCATCCCTTTGAGAAAAACCGCAATTACTTTTGCACCAACCTAATAACAAAACTCTCCCCTCATGTGGTGAGCCCTGCACCTCCCAGTACCACCACTATTGGGGGCTAACTGCTACATGTCCTTATGTTCCAAGTGGAAAAATGTCTTCCTCAGGAGACGTTTTCTGACATCCTCCCTCTCATAACTCAATTCTGTTTGTTTATTGTACCTTCTAGGACATCACTCCATTTTTCTTCATATCACATACTATATCAAAGGTCCAATAGAGATGTCAGGGTGTTCTTTGCTAGCTGACAACCTGCCATTGCTTCAGATCACTATTCTTTACACACTTGAAAAGGCTGTGGTTCTAGCCTCACTAGAAGGCATTTTCACACTTCTCAGGAAGGAGTTTAGAAAAAATCTTTTCATGCCATTCTGTCCTCAGTCAAGCATCCCTTGTGGAAGTTTCACCCCACCCCTTCCCAAACCCGCACCACACCCTAAGCATCACAGTAAATACGTATCTTCCTAGAACATGACATCCTACATGAAAACACTTTGGCCAAATACAGCTTTCTCTATTTGCGATTATAATTAAACCCATTCCACTGGGCAACTCCCTGGATGGTCTATTTCAGTCCAACTCTGTCCACAATTATCAGTTATTTGTTTCTATGATCGTTTTGTGGAAAGTCAGTAGCTCTCATTAGACTATAAGCACCATGAGACAGAAACAACATCTGCTTTGCCCAACACTGTATCTTTGGTGTCAATAAAATGCCTGATAATGATAGATGCACAATAGACAGCTGAAAAGACAAACAATTCAACTGACAGGACACATGAGCTTAGACACGGCTGTGCGCATTCACAGTCCTTCACGTAATGTGACATGTAGGGTAACCTATTTCTCTATCAGAGACCAGATACAACGTTATATCAACTTTAAAAGGAGCCAGTACAATCATCTACATTTATGCATTACACTTTGTATTTTTATTATTAGCATTTTGAAAATCCAACTTCTCTATCGTATTTTCCTTTGCTCATGCATACCAGAAATACACATCCTAAGAAGGAAGGGAAATGGGGGCTCCCTTTATTCTCTCAGCCTTCATTGCTGGCTCGCTGCCCAGCTGTATATATGCTAAACAAAGAATTGAGGAATTACTGAAATGCCCTTTCCTTTATTCATTCTGTAAGGTAGGCAGGCTTCTTCCACTAGACAGTTTTACTATTACCTAATTAATCAGTTAAGCAATAAAAAAACATATAAAATGCTATAGCAACATTTGTAGAATACGGTGATTATAAAAACTTAGTATAAACTAATAAAAATAGAAAATATGGGATGTCCTCAGATAATTTCTCATACTAAACGCTCATCCCTTATAATTTGTTGTTGTAAAAACTTTGGGAAGCAGTGCCATACCAACATCTTGAGGTAGTTTTTCTTTTTAAAATTCAACAAGTTTTTGTTCCTCCATATTTGTTTTTATAAAAAAGAGAAAACTTTTTTGAATATTATTTTGATTTTTTTTGGAAGAGATAAGTAATTTCAATCATTTATTGATAATTGATGGATGTTAGACATTTATACATTATTTTTATTTATTATTATTTTTTAAGACAGAGTCTCACCCTGTCGCCCAGGCTGAAGTGCAATGGTGCAATCTTGGCTCACTGCAACCTCCACCTCCCAGGTTCAAGTGATTCTCCAGCCTCAGCCTCCCAAGTAGCTGGGATTACAGGCGTGCGCCACCACATCCGGCTAATTTTTTGTATCTTTAGTAGAGACGAGGTTTCAACATGTTGGCCAGGCTGGTCTTGAACTCCTGACCTTGTGATCCACCCACCTTGGCCTCCTAAAGTGCTGGGACTACAGGCATGAGTCATCGCACCCAGCCTATATATTATGTTCTTAATCTTCCCAATAATCTTCTAGGCTAGATCATGTTATTATCCCTATTTTATCACTAATAAAAATGAAGATTAGTGAGATTAAATAACTTTCCCGTTACATAGGTATAAGTGACAAAGCCAGGGTTCTAACTCATATATCCTTGATCCCAAATCTCTTATTCCTAATGATCATAGCACAGTCTGCAGGGTTTATGCTTAAATTTTTATTCTTGATATGAAAAAATTACTAAGTAAAAAATAATGCATGAAACAAATATATTCATGTAGACAGCAAATTATAGCATGAGTCTTAAAAGTTCTGCTACAATAATTTATTTTTCAGAAAATTAAATTTTAGCAATATACTTTATATATTATCCTTTTAAAATAAAAATCTCTCTCACAAAATGATCATGGCAAACAAAAAAAATCACTTTTGTTTCTTTCATTAGTGAATCAAAATTGTATGAAAGGTCATGAGCAACATTAATATCTTTATTAATTAACTTTATAATAAAATAACTTTCATCTTATACAAAGATTAGGTTCTATCATTACACATATACACATATACAAGATAATATGCAAGTTTGCATGTTTTGCTACTTGTTAATTCCTAATTCTTAAAAAATTTACAATCTCATTTCTAAATTGTAAAATAAAATAAATACCTGATTTGGCCTGCAGTTATGTTATTATTATTCAAATTTGATTTGTTCAGTTCAATCAGAAGTGTCAGCAATATCAAAGAGGGTTTGGCTCAGGTAAAATCCATGAAAAGGTTCCCTAATTCCTCTTTTCCTTTTATGTTTTCACTAGAGAATAGTGGGACTAGCTCCTGGCCCATTAGAGAACAAAAGAAAGAGATTACAGGTGTCTGCATCTCAAGTTTGCAGTCTAAAACGCCTGTATGCTCTGAATCATCAGATTTTGATTTGGTTAAACTAGGAAGGTGAAACTTATTTCACGTGTGATGAAGAAACTTACTGCAGATAAAATAATACCTTGCTAATGGTAAATGCACAATTTTGTAATTCATATCTGCAAAAATTTCTGTAAGTTCACAATTAAATGTTACTTCTATGTATTTATTCCCACCTCATACAAGAACCAAAACAACCATATTTACTAGCATCTTATGAGGAGGCAGTGTTTTATGTACTCATCGATCATATTTTAATTACAGGCCTCAGTAGTAATATAGTGTCAAAGCAAAAAGTAATACAACATAAATCTTAATCCATCATTATTTCTAGGCTCTGAATACAAAGTACATACATATGTATTTACTTTAAAAGGGAATAAGTCAATGATTATGGACATTTTGAGTTTCTATTGAGGGGTGGCTTGGTTTTTAGATTCACGGATAGTGAAGAAAGAGAAAAGACAGCATGACGCTATCACAATTTCTTCTAGTAAAATTCGGGGAAAAAAAGAACTTAGAAGTAGAAAATAACTTCATGACCAGCTGCATAACTATCAAATTTAATTAAATAACTAGTGATGATTACACATAGTCATGCAGAAAAGTTATCTTCCTGCCTTCTAGACCCTAAAAAGGAATATTAATATTGCATCTTGAAATATTTCCCGTATACTGAATCATCCTGTTCCTTAAAATAATAACTTAGCCTTATAAGAAGTTAATAACACAAGCTACATGATACTATTATAGTCAAACACCTAATTTTAGAATTATTTTAATGGCAACTTAATTTTAGGTTACTCAAAAGTGAATAATTAGATTCCAGGCATCGCAACTTCACAACATTTTATATTATTACCACCTAAATAAATTCCAATTGAACAACTCAACAAAGAAATATCCTGATTTACTGAAGAAAATTTTACACTTCATAATCTATAATTTATACTTCATAAGCAATTATGTCCACCATAGATTGCCCTTCCCAACTGAGGACTTAAAGAAGAGCATTTCAAAGCAAGTATTATTTTGCAAACTTAGATATCTGAATTCTGACATTACATGACCTATGGTAAATAAAAGTACACTGAGCAAAACTGGAGCATATACCCACATAAACATACGGTGAGTTCCCTTCTAAACTGTGTTCTACTTGAAGGCTCAACAGCTGGTGTCTCTGTGTTGCTCTACACAGAACTTCTTCAGATGTAGTGTTTGCATACAATTTAGGTTTCGTTCACCGCAAAAATGAAGTCACCTGTAGTGCTGAAATAAATCAAGGCTTTGTTCATGTCTCTTACCTTTGCCATGGCCTCTCCCATCCTCCAAAAGCGGCACGACAATAGTGTTGTTCACATTTCCAGGTGACCTTACAGCTGTGTAGACAACAGGCACCGACTGTACCACCACAGGGATGCGGTGAACATGACTCAGTTTATTAGACTGTAAATTCATGGGACTTGAAGGCGGTACAGGATGGATAATGTGCAAAAACTGCTGGCCTCCAACACCAGATGCAGAGGCAACAAGGGGCCCTGGAGTTAATACTGTTGACGAAGATGACGCTGAAGATACTGATGTGATAACAGTTGGGGATGAGGCTAGACGACTAGAAGACGATGAAGAGGTTGAAGTTGAAGAAGGTGAGGAGGCAGACGCTGTCATGGAAACTGGGGAGGATGAAACGGCAGTAGGGGACGTCCTGGCTTTGTTTATTGACAAGTCCACTGGCTCAGTTTGTGTTTGGAAGTGATCTACAGATAACGAGTCCTCCGGGGGCTCCCCTTTCACATTATTTAGCAACAGGGGAACGGCTTCCATATCGGGATAGTTGTGGACGTTTGGAGACTGTGGGGAGAAAAATGGAACATATATTTATCTTTGTTTATCACACATTTTATCGATGCATGGCTTACCACTTGAATGTTTATTAATTTTTCTCTTACTGCTATGGGACATTTATTCGTTCTCCAAATATCTGAAGGATTGCTCAGTGACAGTCACTGTGATTAAAACTGAGGGCACAAGAGTACAAAACAGAATAAGGCCTCTACCATAAAGACATTTTCATTCTATTGGGACAGACAGACAATTATTAAAATACTATGAAATCAGTGCTCTATGAAGGAGAAAACAGGTTATAGGAATCTCTAAGATTCTAACCCTTACTCAACACTATCACAATATGGAAACGTAGTATCTGGCAATAATAGTGGGAAAACTCACCAGGAATTTCTACTTTCATACTTGGTGCAAGAGTTACCATACCTTACTCAGTATATTCTGAGCATTAAAAAAGGACATAAAGTTCTTCAACCTCCCACACCTGATCACTAATTTATTAAATGGAAGTCACTTCTAATAATTAGCTAACTTTTCTCAAAATAATGTGCACGACTACAAGTGACATTTTAGGAAACAATTTAAGAAAAACTTATTCTGAAAATTATAATTTGTCTATGAATTTTCATTTCATCTAAAATAATAATGATAATGTTGTTCAAGTTCACCTGCACTCTTTTAAGTTTTAATGAGCAAAATTTGATAATAATAGACTCCAAGATTTTACCCAGATTAATGTGATCAGCATGCTATTATTTGCATGAATATAATTTTACTCATATATCTACTCATTCATAAATTCAACAAACATTTATGAAATGTCTGCTTGCAAGTCCCCAAATGGCATAAGAGTACTATTAGCAGTGTCAGTCCAGACTAAAAAGAGAGAATTAGACTATACTGATTATTTTGGTTACATCTGTTTGGCCAGGTTAACATAGACATTATTTTTCTATTACATGAGGAACAAAAACTTTTTTTCACTTTTTATGGTATCAGAACAATACCTACAATTATATTAAATTGGTTCATTTTGTTTCTCATTTAATAAAAGATTTTGGTGTGCTATTCCCCCGAAAACTTCAGCATACATTTAAAGGAACAAAACATGCTTCCTAAAGTCTTTTTAAAACAGAATATAAATTACAGCTCCATTCAAAACCTACAATAGGCAGTAGTGCAAGGGCATTTTACTCAGCAACTGAGAAAATAAAGAAAATAAATCAGTAATGGGACCAGATCAACTAAAATAGAAAATGGGTTGATGTTTTAATGCTTTTTTTCCTTTTTCTTAGCTAACATGGTTATTTACCTATAAAAACATATGACTTAGAAACAATTAAAATGAGTCATCTAAAATATCTACTGTATGAAATTCTAAATGACAAGATTTTCAGTTTATGTGCTGAAATTGAGAAATAAATTTTTTAATCTCCTCAAATACATTTAAAAAACAAAGAAAAAACAAACCCTATAAATTGAACTGCTTTGATAAAAGCTATTAGCATTATCTACTCTTGTAACTAGAACAGTATTTCAATTTCAGCATTATTATTTTATTTCTTTGTAGAATAATGCAAAATGTTTCTTATTACTATATTATACCCACATAGAAATTCTTTGTTTAGGCTGCTTTCATAAAATATACCAACTAGTTTGTCATTAAAAGATAAAATATATCAGTAAGCACATATTACTAAACACCATTGGTTTGACTTTAAATATACTCTAGGTAAGTTTTTCTCCTTTTACCATATTAACATATCAAAAATTCTTACTTTAGAAATAGTGATTATTTCCACCACAAATTTTTCTCCTTCTAACTACTTAGACACAAGATTCCTACATACATTTACAAATCAAGGAGTAAAGAGCACATAACTGCAGAAACGTTCTATTACGTAAATGAAAGGTGACTGGGTAGACAGACAATACAGGAGGGGGAGCTGATAAATGTGGACCTTATCTGTAAAGAGATTGCTTGTGAGGCACCAAGTTTCACTGAGCTTTGCAGACTGCTTAGACTTCTCTAAATTATGAATAGAAGTCTACCTCTTGTGGATATCTTCTTAATCTCTTACTGAGGAAAATAATTTACCTCTTAAGAAGTTTCATAACAACACCTTGCTGTTATGAACATTATGAACAAGGTTATAGCTAATAAATAATATTTGCTATATATTATATGTTATATAACATATATTGTATATAGCATATAATATATACAGTATAATATATAGCATATATAATATATAGCTACATTACATATTACAGCTAAAGCATAATATTAGCATTCAAGAAATCTGTGAAGCCAAATATTAAGAGCCCCTAGGTGCTTTGAGACACTTAAGAATTATATGGCTTTTGCATGAGCTCAAACCAGAATATAGAAAAGGCTCACAAAAATAAGGAAGAATAAACCAAACCTTGGGACCAAAGAAATCTTATTTAGAACCTTCTACAAATTACACATGAATTTGTAAACATCACAGAGACAGACGCTGGTTCCTTTTTCATATGTGGTAGTTCAAAGGCAGCTAGCACACTCAAAAATAACGCTTCATCACTATAAAGAAGACAAAATCCTTCCTGTACCATTCATCCGTTTACAGTATTGACACAGCAGCATATCCTGACAGCTGACACTAATCTCTTGTGCAACGATTATGGGGCAGGTAAAATCACCCACAATTCCAGCTTCAGATTACACAGACATATTTGTAAAGCCCGAAGTACTGCTAAAATATGGTCTCAAAACAGCTATGGCACATACTTGTGTTCCTCCTTTTAGGGAAGAAAAACAACCCAAAAGTCTTAGTCCTGAAATCATCATTAGAAATTCATTTATTTACTTTTAGGAAATGGAAAATCAAAAGCATTGGTTTTGTGGTGCACACCTGTAATCCCAGCTACTCAGGAGGGTGAGGCAGGAGAATCACTTCTCCCAGGAGGCGGAGGTTGCAGTGAGCCAAGATCTTACCACTGCTCTCCAGCTTGGGCAACAGAGCGAGACTCCATTAAAAAAAAAAAAAAGGCAGTGGTTTTGAGATTTGCATCTGTAAATGTGTAGTTGTACTGACAGGAAGGGAGCACTACAAATGGCCACAAGGGGGAACGAAGGCTGAGGAGATACAAAGGAAAAATTCCCAAGTGAGAAATACTTAGAATAGTGAAAAATAAAATGAAAGGATTATAGGTATTAGAGAAAGTAAGAGGAGATACAGGGTATGCCACTCAGGAACAGGCCTCAAAGGGGCTAAGAACACTGAAAAGAGGAGAAACAACAAAGAAAGGTCTTAAGTTTTAAGCATAAGGAAGAGATACTTCTGCAAAAAGGTCAAAGAATTTCATACTAAAATTTTGCCCTCGTTTACTAACTCTTCAATTCTTGATTCATTAATGAATTCTCATGGCAGTGTCAACTAAGTGGGACTTTTTTTTGTTTATTTTTAAATAAAAGCCCATCGCGATCTTTGCTTGGGAGTGATGACTATAGTTGAATTTTTGCTGTTGATGTCCCTGGTATGAAAGATAGAAAACTTACTGTATTCATATTAACATGCTAAAACCCTCCTTCTAACGACATGAAGACTGTAGAAGAACACTGGGTTTTTGTCAAAGAGGAGAGTAATTTCGTTTTCCCAAAGATTATATAATATTCCTTGAAAAGGTCCACTGTAAACCTTAAATTTTTATAATACATATTAAATAACTGCATAAATACACACAAAAGGCCAGAAAAGTAAATGAAACAATATACTTCATTAAAAACAATGTGTGTGAAAACCTAAAGATAAACATAAGAAGGATTATACTGTTACGTTATCTTTTCTCCAAAACTCTCTTAGTCAGTTTTACTCACATTAACCCACTTGATAAAATATTACACATAACATTCTAGTGAGCATGTTTTTTTAAGTGATCTGGAAATTACATTTGAGGTTTTCTAATCAGATAATTTTTTTTCCGAATAAACATCCTAAAATGTAATTTCAGCTTTAGGCATTTTGTTGAATGAATGTCAAATGAATCTAAAACCTCCGACATGTTAGTTGCCAGAGTACTAGCTGTGTTTCTTACAGTTATCTATTGCTATCAGCTGAATCTTATTATGGTCTGTCTGTGAACAAAAAGCATTTTAAATGATGGTCGTATATTTTAATCACCTGGAATTTAAAAAGAAAGGAAAATATGTCTGGATACTATTCCATCTTTAAACTCCTCTGGGGATTCTTAATGTGTAGTCAGAGCTGAGGAGCATTGCATAATATTCTACTAAATGTCATTCAAGATTCATATGCTCTTTCCTCTTGAGTAACACCAGGGATGTTTAGAGACGGGGCTGACATACACAGGCATGCACACGTACACACAAGATGGTCCCAGCTATCTATCTACCCTTTCGGTCATCTGTCATTTAAATAAATTATGTTCCATTTTATTTTACAAATGTGTTGAGAAATAATTTCATGGCAATTTTTAGAAAAGATTATAAAGTAACTTGCCTAACATTACATAGCTCATGGCTTCACCGTCACAAGAATCTTTGTTTTGTAGCCTGTTGTGTGATATTATTCAAAGAAAATTTGACTTGGACACAAAAGACTTAGATTCGTCAGCAATCCTTGTTGTTTATTAGCTGTGCCATCTTGGTATCATCACTAAAATTCTCTAGGTCTTAGCTTATCTGTCTATAGAAGTGTGATGTTAATTCCAAACTCATACAACTGTTGTGAAGATTGGGTTAATGACATTAAGTGCTTTTAAGTAATACTGAGAAATGAGAGAGACGAGCAAATGAGCAGAACTTCCTCTGGTTAGAACCAAAAATTCCAAACAGAACTTACTCTATTACTAAAACTATCTCGGGAGGAACCTGACTCACTGAATGTAGCGTAAGATACATTCTGACACAGGATCTCATAAATACAGTCATTGCGGAGGCATAGTGTTTACTGAACCAAATAAATACATGTTACAAAAAGCTGAACAAGTCATCTTTAGGGATCTCTTATGATTATCTAGAAACAATTTTCTCTTAAAATACAGACAACTGTCATTTGACACTTTTTTTTCTCTACTTTCTAGCTGAGTTAGATTGGCCCACAGGAAGATCATATAACAGTTGATGGAACACATGTTAACTGACTGGTCTGATTTCTTAATTCCACAGTATAAATAACTTAATCCACAGTTCAAGTTCAGTGTGCATCCATTATGACAATAATATAACAAATATATTCAAATAATTGTTTTGGAATGTTGGTCATTCTTTAGCAGTCTTATTATGAGACGAAACAGGAGCATAATTGTTTCTTGTGTCTTGGTAGAAAATTAGTTTACATAAATTCCACTGTATGACTTAGTGATTAATTGAACATGTACCTTTTATAGGGGGTGTCTAAAGAAATTTACTGTGTACTTCACATTAAAAAGGAATTAAACTAAATCTATGACACCACATCCTTTGAGCTTTGAAGTTATATTGCATTATTTTAAAGACTAGTATATTTCAGGTAAAGAGCCAAATTCCTTTTGAACATGAAGTGCACAGTAGGTACATGACTTAGTTTTGGTGCCTGGATTTCCCTTAGTAAATACAATTTTTTATTAGTAGGAAATGAAATGGTTTTAAGAGATGAGCACCATCCTTAAAACAAGCATCCTGCAACTCTGGCTATTTCTGCTACAAGTATAAAAGTCAACACACATCTATTTGTGAATGGAGTATGCATTTCACTTTCCTCTATTCTTTTGTATTACTAAAAAGGGAAGCCCATTTTTCAATATTTGTCTTGCATGAGCCCCCATGGTCATAATTTACCTTGCTTTCAGCTCAGTGATTCTTCTTTACTCTACATGTTCAAGGGCAAACTCTTAAACATAAATGCCGTAAAAGTGTGAATTTATAAAACTGACAAAGAAAAAAGTAAAGCAAAGTATATTCAAGAAAGATAAATTGTACTTCCTCTAAAAGTACAGATGAGTAAAAGGAAACAAGTAGAAATAACCTACACTGATAACCTGAAATTTGGTTTGAATGAGTTATCTACTGCATGTAAGAGGAAGATATTTGAAGAAATATTTAATTAAACTGCCTTATATCAATATGTCAATTGTCAGTTTAAGAAATGATTGATTCAGGCCAGGCACGGTGGCTCACGCCTATAATCCCAACACTTTGGGAGGCTGAGGCGGGTGGATCACTTGAGGTTAGGAGTTCAAGACCAGCCTGGCCAACATAGTGAAACCCTGTCTCTACTAAAAATACAAAAATTAGCTGGGCGTGGTGGCATACGCCTGTAATCCCAGCTACTCAGGAGGCCGAGGCAGGAGAATAGCTTGAACCCAGGAGGCGGAGGTTGCGGTGAGCAGAGATCGCGCCATTGCACTCCAGCCTGGGCGACAGAGCAAGACTCCATCTCAAAGCAAAACAAAACAAAACAAAAACACAAATGATTGATTCCTTAAGAAAATTCGAAGTCTATGCATAACATAATGTACTCTCTGTGCTTTTACATTTATGTTTTTATGCTTTTACATTTGAATTGAAAATGCTAACCTTTAAAATGTGTTCAATACCCACATTTAAATTTATCCTAAAGTTCTCTTATTTCCTAATAGTTACATTTTTTCATGACCTATTTACCAGGACTTTCACAAATCGTATCATTTACCTGAAGCAAATCAGAATATATGTTCACAGCTGACTGCTACTCTGAAACTCTGGTTTGGCCCGTGTGTGATGACGTTAGGTTGGTGTGAGTGAGGAGGAGACAGGGAATTTTGTTTACACATTTTAAAAATTGATAAGCAGGCCAGGCGCGGTGGCTCATGCCTGTAATCCTAGCCGAGGCTGAGGTCGGCAGACCACCTGAGGTCAGGAGTTTGAGACCAGCCTGACTAACATAATGAAACCCTGTCTCTACTAAAAAAAATACAAAAATTAGCAGGGTGCGGTGGTGGGTGCCTGTAATCCCAGCTACTAGGGAAGCTGAGGCAGGAGAATCGCTTGAACCCGGGAGGTGAAGGTTGCAGTGAGCTGAGATTGTGCCACTGCGCTCCAGCCTGGTCGACAGAGTGAGAGCCTGTCTTAAAAAAAAAAAAAAAAGATAAGCAGACATTCCCAAGGATTGAAAAGATGGACAAACATTTTTAAACAGGAACGTAAATGTGTTTTAGATAAATACACAAACATTTAGCAAATAAATGATATTTTCTTTCACCATATAACTTAACTAGGGAATATACATCACACTTGCTAGCTGGGAATATGGTGCTCAAGATGTTTTGAATTTTAAATCCTACTTATATGGCCAGAAGAAGAAGCAGTATCACTATAACAGGTCAAAAAAGGAAGTCTAGGAAGTTGGATTAAGTCCTATTATCTTACAATTGTTTTTAAACAAAATTTCACAAAGCACACAAAAATGTCTTAAAAATAAAGAGGTAACTATTACAGGGTTATCTTTTCCCCATGATTAGAATTTTGTTCTTTTGGTTTTGAAGTAATGTTATTATTCATTGGATGACTTAAAATATTAATTAAAATTTCACTATACACGCCAGAAAAACCTGTTGTATAGAGTTTTAAGGGATAAAAGGTTTCATTTAAATCTTTATCCTAAACCACAATCTCACTCCAGTGCCTGAGGCAAATGTTCTGTGCTAGTTACATATTTTAAAATATGCAATAATGTTTACCATCCTCAAACAGATTAATCTCTGCTACCAGATGGGCCCTGCTTTTGATTCTATAAAATGTTCACCATAAACAGTTATTTCTTACAACAATATCTCATAGTATTGCAGTACATCACATTTCAGAGAAAGAAAACTTGACCTCAGAGTGGCTGTGACAGTCAAATGATACATTTGAAAACTCCTACACAGGATAAACATGTAAAGCAAAACTATAACCTTTTTATGTAAAAGAAAGTATATTACCAAAACAAAGGTATATTTGCAAAACAATGGCTTTGCTTTTGGGATAACACAGTGGTAACAGGTCCTGGAACCAATCCCCCATGGATGCTACCAAGGTTCCAGGACCCCTCCTCCAAGGATACCAAAACTACAGATGCTCAAGTCGGTGATATAAAATGGCATAGCATTTGCATATGGCCTATACAAATCTCCTCATATACTTTAAATTATCTCCAGATTGCTTATAATATCTAACACAATGTAAATTCAATGAGAACAGTTGTCATTTCATATTTTTTTATTATCTCTCCAATCCTAAAACTTTCAATCGGCAGTTGGTTCAATCCGCAGATGTGGAATCCCTGGATACTGAGGGACAACCGTATATACTTGTCTTCTAATAGAAAACACGTTTAAAGAGAGATACATCACCAGGCCAAGGCAAGACTAATGGTGAAGTTGAGAGAAATCTCACTTTTCCCACCTCTCCTGGAAACAGAGGCAGCTCCAATGGGAAAGTGTCACAAGTAGAAAAACCAGAGTTTTGAAAGGCCCCAGAACTTTTTCATGAGCAGTCGATTTATTTATTTTTCAAATTTCATTTTAGAATCACGGAGTATATGTGCTGGCTTGTTATATGGGTATATTATGTGACACTGAGATTTGTGGTACAATTCTTTCCATCACCAGGTAGTGAACACAATACCCAACAGGTAGTTTTCCAATCCTTGCCTCCCACCCCCAATAGTACCCAGAGTCCATGGTTACCATCTTTGTGTCCATGTGTACTCAATGTTTAGCTCCCACGTATAAGTGAGAACACGTGGTATTTGGCTTTCTGTTTCTGGATTAGTTCGCTTAGGATAATGACCTCCAACTTCATCCATGTTGCTACAACGACCATGATTTCATTTGTGTGTGTGTGTTTGTGTGTGTCCGCATAGTCTTCCACGGTGTATATGTACCACATTTCCTTTATCCAGTCCACTGCTGGTGGGCTTCTTGGTTGACTCCATGTCTTTTTTATTGTGAATAGTGCTGCAATGAATATATGGATGCATGTCTTTTTGGCAGAATGACTTACATTCCTTTGGGTATATACTAGTAATGGGATTGCTGGACCGAATGGTAGTCCAGCTCTTACTTGAGAAATCTCCAAACTGCTCTCCACAGTGCTTGGACTAATTTACATTCCCAACCAAGAGCGTATAAGCATCTCATTTTCTCTGGGGATCTCTCCAAAATATGCTACTTTTGTTTACCTAACAAAAGCCATTCTGACTGGTGTGACATGGCATCTCATTGTGATTTGATTGAGCAGTGGATTTAATTGCAACTCAATTCGCTACGAAATTAATAAAACACATTCACATAAACCAACATTTTAGCCTCGGCTTTTGTCTTCAGGAAAAGGAGTATAGAGTCATACAGGTGTTTCTGAGGATCCCAGAGGGTGACATTACCTAAGGCTGTTGTAATGGGCCCTTTTTGGACTACAACGGCCACCAGGCCCACACAGGTATATGTAATTAATGTACTTAAGTAGGAGAATAAATTGTACAAATCAAGCTCCCATTGCCTATACTGGTAAAGCAGCAGCATAAGCAAAATGGGAAAAGAGCCAGGCTGGGGACTTAGAGATGAAGGCAGCCACAGGGCCGAAAAGGGGGCCATGCCCACCAGCCACAGCTTCTGCTAATGAGGTGTGAGTTACAGTGACACGAAGACCCTCAGCTCAATGTTGCTCTTGGCTGGGACGCTTATCCATCAGAAACAAGAATTTTAAAATATGATCATAGTAATGCTGACAAGGATGTAGGAAAACTGACACCAATATTATGCTGCAAGAGAGGAAGGTAGGCGTTTTAAGGAATCCTGTTGAACTGTCTCAAAAGTCTTAAAATACCTTAGAACTAATAACTATACTTTTAAGAATCTAGGAACTGCCATCCTCCTCTCTCTCTTCCTCCCACCCTCCCTCCTCCATACACACACCCAGCCACCCACCTACCTGCACACTCACCTCTTAAGCAGAGAGGGAATGACCCTATATTCAGAAACCATTCAACATCTATCCCTAACTACTCAACTTTAAGAAATAAAATAATGTTTGGAAATGGCACCTTCAAGCAAACATTCTTTAAACCAAACCAAACAAAAAAAGGGCCTGGAGCGGTGGCTCATGCCTGTAATCCCAACAATTTGGGAAGCAGAGGTGGGCAGATTGCTTGAGCTCAGGAATTTGAGACCAGCCTGTTCAACATGGTGAAACCATCTCTACTGAAAATACAAAAATTAGCTGGGTGTGGTGGCGTGTGACTGTAGTCTCAGCTACTCCGCAGGCTGAGGCACGAGAATCACTTGAACCCAGGAGGTGGAGGTTGCAGTGAGCCGAGATCGCGCCACCGCACTCCCAACCTGGGTGAGAGACTGAAACCCTGTCTCAAAAAATAAAATAAAATTAAATTAAAATTAAACAAAATTTAAAACAAAACAAAACAAAAAAGGAGTCAAGGAAAGTTTTAAGGCAGATTTAGTCATGATTCCCATGGACTGATCTCACAATTTCAAGTGTTGGAACACCAAAAGCAGCTTTCTAAAGACAGTCTTTATGTTTATATATATAACATATATAGCAACCATTTCAATTTCATGCAAATAAGTAGTTCAGATTGTTTTGAGAGAACATCCCAGGGGCAACATCATCACTGATTTAAATAGCACTGTATCTAAAGTGAACTGGACAAGAATCAAGATGACGTGTTCTAGAAAGCTTTGTTAGATGACTTAAAAAGGAGCCTGCTGAGGACACAGAAACTGATGTTGAAATTGAATGTAAAGATGCTGAATGAAATAATGACATAAAATTTCAGAATCTACGGAAACTTCGCATGTTAAAATTTATACATTTTTATATAAAATGTGATGGGATTTGTTTTTTAAGTAATTTAATACATTAAAATATTAATACTCTTAAGGTGAAATTATCTACACATTTATACATTCTAGTTGGTTACAAAAATTCCTTCCTGGGGAAATAGGGCTACATTACTGCAGGGACTTACATTTAGACACAGACGGCAATTTCAGATTTTGAGAAAGATGTCTATAAGGATGCGTAACTTTGTCTTATTTGGGGGAGTAAAAATTACAAACTAAAACATGGACATAAAGACAATCAAGTTTGAAACAAAGATTTTAACCTTAGCTATTCACTGCAACCATTTATGAAACATTTTATGTTTCATATGTGCAAAAAGCAAAGAACAGAGACCTATGGCAGTAGATATGGTGAAGATATCAATAGTTTACAAAGCATTATATGTAATTCTAATAATCACGCAAGTTTGAGAAACAATATTTAATGGCAAGGAAACTTTTTACATAATGTTAAGTGAAAAAATGTTAGTATTACAAAACTATATAAAAAGTACAAGCTTAATTTTGTTCCCCAAAGCATTCTCATTTATACATGAAAATAACACATGGAAAAAAATGTTCTGGAATGTTAACAATAGTTTTTCCATTAAGTGAATCTGTGGGTGAACTATATTTTCTAACTTTTTTCCTATATTTTCTACAGCAAATCTTTGCTACTTTTAAAATTTAAGAAGTCATATTTTTAGAAAGAAAAATATTTTAAGAAAGAAACCTAAAAGAGGAGAAGCGCTTTTTAAATCTGGTTTTCATATTTCTAGATCCTAGTGAACAATAATGTCATTAGAAGAAAATATTCTCTACTGTTAAAAGATCAATTTGCTAAGTGTGTTACTAGTGTAGGTTTTAGATTGGTGGCATGATTTTTCTATAAAAATTAACACATCCACTTACAATTTGAAATTAACTAAGGAAAACAGCTAAATATAACTGATAACTGAAGGTATGTGATTCTAGTTCCCCCAGTGGATTAAAACTATGGTGTTCCCTGGAAATCCCAAACTGCAGCATTACTGGGAGATTTACTAGTGGGTGAAGAATGTCATATTTGAGAAACTACCATAAACAATTACCTATCAGTATCTGGGTACTACAGGCCTTTTCTGTTTTGACGAAAAGTTTTCCATCAGTAACTATTTAGTGATCATTCTATTTAGTGATCATTACTATATAACCAACACAAATTGTGTTGTGTTGTGGTAAATCTGAGGATGCTACAAAAGGATTTTTAACCCTTGCTCTGATAACAGCATTTCCCCCTAGAGATTTAATGAGAGTTCCATCACTTTTTAAAAGTGAACTACATTTGGGAAACATGAAAAGGAAAAGTAATGGAGAAAGTTTCAATTCTATATTCTATAAAAATGGAGAGCATTAAGAACGAATTTGAGGAAAACAAAATTGTGCTCTTTAAATCAATGTCTTCAGAATGCATAAACTGAAAAAGTAAATTTCAAGTAAGTGTTATAAAGACTGTGAAATCAATTTTAACTGATCATTTTAAAACGCAGGAAAAATAGATATTTACCATTAATATTTACTACAACATTATCTGGTAAAGTTTTCCTCTCTAGTTTTACAAGTGAAGAAATACGGTCTCACAGAGGTTGAAGACATTGCCCATGGTCCCAGTGTAACATAGACCTGTAATCTAAACCTAAGGGTAGGCTGGGCTCGGTGGCTCACGCCTGTAATCCCAGCACTTTGGGAGGCCGAGGCGGGCAGATCACGATGTCAGGAGATCAAGACCATCCTGGCTAACACGGTGACACCCCATCTCTACTAAAAATATAAAAAATTAGCCAGGCGTGGTGGTGGGCGCCTGTAGTCCCAGCTACCTGGGAGACTGAGGCAGAAGAATGGTGTGAACCCGGGAGGCAGAGCTTGCAGTGAGCCAAGATGGCGCCACTGCACTCCAGCCTGGGCGACAGAGCGAGACTCCGTCTCAAAATAAAAATAAAAAAATAAACCTAAGGGTAATTCCTAAGACTAAATTCACCTTCCCATGCTGCCTGCATCAGCCCTGGAGAGGAAGAAAAAGACCTCCTGTCCTTATTGGTGAAATTTTCTCATGGTTTGTGCAATTAGTACTTGGAAATATCAACTGAAGAGAATATAAAATAATGGGCACTGCTAGGATAGTTGTTTGTAAGCTGCAACCCACTTCTCCAACATACCTCGCAAATAACAAATTTAATGGCATGACGCAGATGTCAATTACCAACATCATAATGTCTATTTCTTATTTAGTTCCTGTTTGTTCTCAAGTCAGGCTTTAGAAAAATAAGGACAATAAAAATCATCCCTAATTTAGGAATAGAATCCTGCATTTTGTTCAGTGGTCATGCTGTATGGGATATGTGTTTGAAGGAAATGAGAAAAGATGGTAGCATAAACTGGAAAAAAAAAAAATCCAAAACCAAAAACCTCATTATATTTGAAAGCAAGTACAATTAGCATTGCAAGGAGAAAAATCAGTTCACCATGAATGTAATTTCTTTTCTTCCTTTTCTTTCAAGCTAAAGACTCAGACATTTTTTTAAAAAGTTTTATTTTTGACCAATGATGAGTGCTCTTTGGTAAAACCAATGTAATAAAACATAACTTTTGCAAATGGGACAATAAGTGAGAAGAAATGCAGTGTGGTTTTGTAAAAAGGATACATGCCTGAGTTCCGGTCTGGGTTGTGTTTTATATGATCAGTTCATTCACTGTCTCTCTTCAATTTGTAATTGAAGATGATGTTGATTATGCTTTTGCACAGTTCAGGTGTCTGTTATCTCTTCCAGCCGTACCAGATTCCACCTGTTCTAAATTAGATGCCACTCTTTTGTGCTTCCAAAGCACTCTGAGCTTTGTGCTTCTTTGTCTTATGAGGCCACGGGCCCACTGAAGGTATCATTTTTATCTTGTTCTTTTGTAGACAAGCACCTATCACAGTCCCCAGTACAAAGTAAGCACTTAATTAAAGCTCACTGGTAAGGCTCCAGTTGCTCTCTAAAGGCCTTACTGGGTCTCAGACTGAATATATCTATGGGCCAGGTGCAGTGGCTCACGCTTGTCACCACAGCACTTTAGGATGCCAAGACCAAAGGGTTGCTTGAGCTCAGGAGTTTGAGATCAGACTGGGCAACACAGAGAGACCTTGTCTCTACTAAAACTAAAAAATAAAAATAAATAAGCTGGGTGTGGTGGTGCACACCTGCAGTCTTAGCCATGCCAAAGGCTGAGGAAGAAGGATCACTTGAGCCCAGAAAATCAAGGCTGCACTGAGCTATGACTGCATCACTGCCTTCCAGGCTGGGAGAGACTGAAAAAAAATCTATGAATGAATTAATTACCCCGTGTCTAAAATTTAAACAGTAAATATATTAACTTATTATAACACATATAAAAATGAAAGTTGAAAGTTTCCAGTGGCTCATTCTTTTGTTAAAGAATTTAAATTTATCAATTGATATTTAATTCCTCCCACTACAGAACTTTAAGTGACTAGTTTCCATGTATTACAAGATGATTTTTAAAAGAAGAGATGAAAGACACATACTTCCAAGGGGCTTAAAACCAAATGTATGAGTCATATTTTGTATTTTTGCTAATTTGAAATACATTTCTTTTTTATAACTAGAAAATTTATAATTAGCATCTCTCAATATGTCACAGTAACAGGAAGTTAAAAAATAACATTCTTTCTGGTTCCAAAACTCAGTCTTCATGTCTATCAAATTTTTCAAAGTTAGTTAGGATTCTGCATTTTTTCTGTCCATCGGGGTGTAATACATGGCATGAAGGTTATAAATCCTATAATTAGATACAATGATAAATCCATGTACCCCATTCTTGTTAATTTTCCATTCCATGATAAATAAAAACTGCTAACTCTGATCCTTTCAGTGTGGGGATGACCTGTACCAGCAACCCACAAACTCTGCCACTGCTTCCTGCACAGTGAACTCTACACTTGCCTTTCTCCTCCCCTTGGCTTATCTTGCTCAGCTCCTTCACGTTGATTCCATTCTTCTAGAACTTTTGCGCTGGCATTCTTATTTACACTAAGGGAGTAGCTATTAACCGCAGGTAGTGCATCTGCCAGGGGACAGTGAGCAGCATCTGAAGACATTTTTGATTGTTACAACTGAGGAAGCGGTGACAAGACAGTTCCCACGACAAAGACAAAAGATCAAGAGTGTCGAAGTTTAAAGAAACCCTGAATCAAGCTATCATCTTTTTCCTACTATTTCTTTTCCCCTAACATCTTATATTTTACTTTTTTTTTATTTGTGGAATTCTTCTGTTTTCCTCATTTTCTTTCTCTAATTCTTCTGTAAGTGCTAATCATGTAAATATATCTAGAGTCCAAATATATATACATACACCTCCGTGGGTATGTGAATATGGCTCAGGTATTGGTATGAATGCTGGTGGGCATGTGTGTATTCTTGTGACATCTTAGCATGTAGTACACTTAAAAATCATGGAAGGAGTCTGTGTGACAGAATATGTACAAAAATTAACTTGAAGTGTTTATTACCTATATATACAAATGTGTGTATCTACGTGTTCCTAGCCCTTCATTTTATAAGTATTAACTGTATAGTTTTCATATATTTGCTTAAGTGTACAAATAGAAGAGTGCAGATATAGTTGGCTTTTTTTTTTTTTTTTTGGAAAAATCAAAGGGCGTTGGGGTTGAGTTAAGAACCTTAACACATAAATGCAGTTGATGATCTCTAAATTCATTAAGCATCTGTCTTTCAAGAAAGGATTCTGGACATCAGCCCATGTGATGCTACTGTTAGCTAAATCTAGGCCCCAAACTTCAATTAGTTTTACAACATATAAAGGGGAAAAGCCATGTCTAACAATTATAAACATGCTGCACATATATTACAGTGTATTGTTTATTCCTCACAACATCTCAATATAAAAAACTATTATGAATCACATTTTACAGATAGGAGACAGATGTGGAGAGGTTAAGAAATGTGCCAGTGGTTCTTGACAATGTCAAGACACAATCTTTAGTGATCTCTGGCAATAAAATCCATGGCCGCAACTATTACTACAATACTAACTCCCACATCTGAATCTCTAATGTATGCCCACAGCAGATTAGGAAAGACTGAAATCACTGTAATCAATTCTAGAAAACATTTGACTCTTATTTTGTGCAATTTTAAGATGACTATAATGTTTCGTAAAGAAAAGAGAGTCAAAAGGTTAAGTAAAAACTTTCACAGACTTCAACAACATATCTTAGCAGAATTATTTTTTCCTTTGTTGGTTTTCCTTATAAAATCTCTAAGAAAACAACAACTGTACATTATTCAATTATTTATCACTGAATAAATAAGAAAAAGAAAAGAGGCACATTAATCACTTCTTTGATCCAAATAGAAGTTTGGTTCCCATGAGATAAAGTTACTCTGTTTTTAGTTTTAAATAATTCCTGTGATAAAATCCTAAATTAATTATTAAGTAAATTAGCAAACTCACATTATATGATTCATTTTCTTCTTAGCATCAGAACTTTCAGTCGCAGTTAAGATAGCCAACGTTCAATTATCTACTCATAGCCAGGATCACAATACAAGTAATCCCAAGTGACAGATAATCCAAAAAGGTATTTATGTTGGGTTTAAAATTCATTATATGATTCCAGCAGATTTACCACCATAATTATATTTATTAGGCTCATACTAAAATTCATTTGTATTTCTTAAACACATGCCAACTGAGGGAGGATCTCAGAAACACGCTGGATGAAGAAAGGAAGCTGATTTGCTATTAGCAATTTTCCTGTGAATAACTGACAAAGTCATGGGGACAGTGAAACTAAATTTCATACTTATTAAGAGTCTTATGTGATAAATTAGAGAATATATTACAGCAGTATTGTAGAGGTGTTGTGGCATGGGCTGTGGATTCCAACAGACAGGTTTGTGTACTGGTTCTGCTCTTGTTCTTTGACCATAATCAAGTTTTTCATCCTTCTAAACTTCAGTTATTTACTTACAACAGTGCTAATATTAGCACTCCCTACATATTAAGAGTGTTCTAAAAAATCAAATTATTAAATGCACACTGCTTGACACAAAATAGTTAAAATCAGTTATGGCGGTTATTTTTTGTTGCAGCTATTATTTTATCTATTTTACTGTAGTGCTAAAACTAGAACATCTGATAGTTTGTATCATTCTTGCCTCCCATAAAATGATGCCATCTTTGATTATTCAATAAATTACAAAGTATACTGTAGGGTCAAATATTAGAATATGTTAATAATCTGGTGCAGAAGACAGACATAACTATCAAAACTAACTGGAAAATATTAGAGATGCACAATTTTCTAGTTTTAAACTTCTGGGGCTATATATATTCAGGAATTCAAACTTTTTGTAGGTTTTTTAGAAGGTAACAGCACACTGCCAGGAGGGCTTGGGGTGGAACTGGATACTCTAACACATTAATATTTCTGCAGTAAAACACATGAACATTTATACTGAGTGTTATAAAGACTGTAAATACTTGTATGTCAGTTTAGTACAGTTTTTAATTCTAAATATTTTTTCAGAATTTTTAAGGATTTTAGATTATAGATAAGTCGTAGAAATGGATTAAAGAGAATGATACAACCAATCTCGACTCTACAGTTTTCCATTAATAATAATGTACTACATATCACAGCATTATAGGGTCAGATAACTGGGGAATTAAAAATTCCTCTTGGTTTACATAAAATGGTCCTGAATAATTTCTAGTAAATGGAATTCTAAGTAGCAATTCAAGTTTAAGTAATTACTCTCCAATTTTAAAAAGGGTATGGCAGATATCCTGATTTGTATAAAGTGATATATAGATAGCATTATCCATTTTATACTTGGTTTCAATTATGAATTAATTTATCTCACAGTTGTACTTTACCAGTGAGTGGGATTAAATTATTAGATTCAAGGATTTAACAAACTATTAAATTCCTCAGTGATGATCAGTAGATGAAGCAGAACATACACAATATGATTGGAAATGGAGCAGAGTTCTCCAGGGAAAAAACATTGATCTTTACCTACTATCTTCCCACAGATACACAACAATTATATCAGATTGTAAATAGTCCCCAGTATGAAGCAGAAAAAAATCTGATGCATATTTATAAAAGACTGAAAGAAATCGTTTATATAATTCACTGACCAGAGTAAGGAAAATATTATTGACTATAAATTCAAAATATTCAATCCAAAGGATTTTAAATTACAAAGGAGTTCAAAAGTTAGTCTAACTGCCTGGGTAAAAAAGTTAGTCTAACTGCCTGGGTAAAATTTGCTGAAAATTCTGTTCAACAGAAACATCAATCAACACAAAATTCATCATTCAGGAAGTGCTAAATTTTCAGAAATCGCTGACATGAGAAGATAACAGTAGAATGAAGGAACATATATGTGATAAAAGTGGTACATAAAAGACCATAAAAATAAGGATTTTGAAGAGGACTTAATGTTGTCAAGTTTGAATATGGTTAGAGTAATAGTTTTCAATCCAATATAAAATTAAGGAGTAAATAACAAGTAAACAGATTTAAAAGCTTCAGTTGTCCAAGTACAGGTATAAGGAGAAGTCTGACAGAAAATGTATGATGAAAGACATATACAGTTGTATAATAAAAACAACAAATAAAGAATCAAGGCCCCTTCCACTAAACAGAAAAGGAGTCTATAAATAAGTCAAATGTTAAGGCCAACTTGATTGCCTAAATTCCAAATGTAACTTTGTGCTTTCTGTTAGGATAAAAATAATAATAATATGAATAGCTCTATAATCACATTATCGCAGTAGTGAGCTGTACACATTTCTTACCATTGTTTCAAAACCCACATTAAACTGCATATCTTTTTCATGAGGGGCTTTATGAAACGAACTCAAAGTGATGACATGGAAAATAATCTGGACAATTTACAGCAAATGAAATGTGGAAAAAGAAAAGCCCAAATTTCATTTCAGCCAAGGCAGGGTAATTTGTGTTAAATCAACTCTTGTATTAGAAACAGTAACAAAACTGGATTAAATTTGTAAAAGTGTATTTTAAGACACTGGAGAAGAACTAAACCAATCAGAACTTTAAGGTCCAACATCCAAAAAGGAAAGAAACACAAGGAAAGGAACTATCGTTGTATATCATTTTTTCCTTGATGCATAATCACAATGTCTGCTATTCACTTAAATTACAAAATATTTCAGAATACTATTCCAAATTGCTTAAAAGTAGAGAAATAGATAAGAACAAACTAAAAGGAGAGAAATAGATAAGAAAAATAAGAACAAATTAAAAATTTTTAGTTATCCAACATGTACTTTAAAATAACAATCATGAAATGCTTAAGAAAAGAAGTATAAGAAAATTGTACTCCAAAGCTGCAATCTACAAAACCAAACAAAAACATAGTCAAATACACAGATTCCAGAAGCGAAAAATACAATATTTGAATTGAAAACTTGACACTTGTGTTTGACAGCAGAAGAGACATAGCAGAAATGATTAATGAACTGAAAAATGAATGAGCAAAAATGAGAATGTAGTTCAAGTGGGAGTAGTATGATATATTTAAAAGCATAAAACAGGACCGACACAGTGGCTCACGCCTATAATCTCAACACTTTGGGAGGCGGAGGTGGATCACTTGAGGCCAGGAGTTTGAGACCAGCCTGGCCAACATGGCGAAACCCCACCACTACTAAAAATACAAAAATTAGATGGGAGTGGTGGTGGGCACCTGTAATCCAGCCACTCGGGAGGCTGAGGTGCGAGAATCTCTTGAACCCGGAAGACAGAGGTTTCAGTGAGCTGAGATCATGCCACTGCACTCCAGCCTGGGCGACAGAGCAAGACTCTGTCTCAAAAAACAAAAGAAAACAAAACAAAAACACGTAAGATACACGGGAAAGGTATTATGTGTGTGTGACAGGAGGCCCAGAGGAGTGGAGAGAAAGAGTAGGGAAACAGGGCACAGCTACATTGAAAATACTGGTCAGATACTTTCTGAAAGACATTATGCTGTAAAATTCAAGAATCTGTAACTCCCAAGCAATATAAATTCAAAAGAAACTACTCAGAAGTAGTCAGTGAAAAGATGACCTCCCAACGAGTTTGAAGAGTTACTTTTCAACAAAATGACAGAGCCATAAGACAACAGGATAGGATTACATTCTGAAATAAAAAAATAAAACAATTGACAACTTTGATACTTTTCTATCAAAAATGAAGACAAAATACAAACATTTTACATAAAAACGGAGCATTCATGGCTAACAGACCATATAAAAAGAAGTACTAAAAAAATTCTTCAGGCCCAAGGAAAATCATCCCTAATACAGAAATATGGAAATACAAGAAAGAAAAAAGAGCATAGGAAAAGGTAAATATGTACATAAATCTAACTGAGTAATAAAAACATCTTTCTAGGCTAATAATATACTGTCTTAACAATAATTATATTTTGGAGTTTAAAATGTGGGGCAAAAAGGGCGGGGGGAATTTATAGAGTTAAAATGTCCCAAGATCTCTGCGTTGTCTAGAAATAAGTAAAAGGATTAAACTATGGTAAGCATTAAAAAGCCAGAGGGGCAATGCAAATCTATAGGATAAACCACTGAAAATTATATTTACAGAGAAGGTAGAGAAAGGAAATTTTAAAATATCAGAAAAAAGGGAATAAAAAGCATACAGCATGATGGTATAATGAACAGTACTACATTCTGCAATTAAGTAGTCTAGTTTTTATGGTTTTAAAATTACAGCTTCGATTCCCCCCCCGCCCCCCCCTCGCCCCCCCCCCCGCCCCCACTACGGAGTCTCGCTCTGTCGCCCAGGCTGGAGTGCAGTGGCGCAATCTTGGCTCACTGCAAGCTCCGCCTCCCGGGTTCACGCCATTCTCCTGCCTCAGCCTCCCGAGTAGCTGGGACTACAGGCGCCCGCCACCACGCCCGGCTAATTTTTTTGTATTTTTAGTAGAGACAGGGTTTCACCGTGTTAGCCTGGATGGTCTCGATCTCCTGACCTCGTGATCTGCCCGCCTCGGCCTCCCAAAGTGCTGGGATTACAGGCGTGAGCCACCGTGCCTCGCCTACAGCGTCGATTTTTAAGAAAAACTTAAATGTAGTAACTTTTAAATATAAGAAAATAAAAGTTTAAAGTAAATGACTGAAAAACACTAGGCAAATACAAAGCAAAAGAAGGTTGGTAAAGTTATAGTCATACTAGGGAAAAAAGATGTAAAGCTAGAATAATTACTAGAAACTGAAAGGACAGTTTACTGACAAAAGAACCACTCCAACAGGAAAAACTTTTTTTTATATATATATATGACATATATATGTCAATTTATAAAAGTCTTAAAAAGCAAAGACATAAAGAACTAAAATGAGTAATAGATAAATCTACAAATATAGTGTGAAATTTTAGCATATAACTCACTCAAAGAGAAAAAGTTAGCAGGGCTATAGAAGACGAAAAAAACCAAATTAACAAACTTAACTTAGAACAATGTACCTGATATCTATCCAATACACAGTGTTTTTCAAGTATTCATGAACTATTTACCACAATGCCACCGACCCTACACAGTGGGCTATAAAGCAAGTCCTAACAAATCTAAAGGGATACAATCATTCAGCATGCCCTCTAGTAACAGTGGAATTTCACCATGTTGGTCAGGCTGGTCTTGAATTCCTGACCTCAGGTGATTCAACCCTGTCTCTACTAAAAATACAAAAATTAGTCAGGCATGGTGGCAGATGCCTGTGATCCCAGCTACTTGAGAGGCTGAGGCAGGAAAATCGCTTGAACCTGGGAGGCAGAGGTTGCAGTGAGCCGAGATTGCACCATTGCACTCCAGCCTGGGCAAAAACAGCAAAACTCCTTCTCAAAAAAAAAGAAAAAAAGAGAAAATGCTGAGCGTGGTCGCTCATGCCTGTAATCCCAGCACTTTGGGAGGCCTGAGGTCGGGAGTTCAAGACCAGCCTGACCAATATGGATAAACCCTGTCTCTACTAAAAATACAAAATTAGCCAGGCATGGTGGCATGTGCCTGTAATCCTAGCTACTCGGGAGGCTGAGGTAGGAGAATCAATTGAACCCAGGAGGTGCAGGTTGTGGTGAGCCAAGATGGCACCATTGCACTCCAGCCTGGGCAACAAGAGCGAAACTCTGTCTCAAAAAAAAAAAAAAAAAAAAAAGGCGGGGTCGGGATTTCAGTACAAAGCCTACAGACATTATAAAAATATTAAGATTTTTGTTTGTTTGTTTTTTGTTTTTGAGACAGAGTCTTGCTGTGTCACCCAGGCTGGAGTCCAGTGGCACAATCTCAGCTTACCACAATCTCCGCCTCCCGGATTCAAGTGATTTTTGTGCCTCAGCATCCCAAGTAGCTGGGACTACAGGCGTGCACCACCATGCCCAGCTAATGTTTGTATTTTTAGTAGAGATGGGGTTTCACCATATTGGCCAGGCTGGTCTCTCGAACTCCCAACCTCATGATCTGCCCGCCTCGGCCTCCCAAAGTGCTGGGATTATAGGCGTGAGCTACTATGCCTCGCCTAAAAACAATAAGATTGTTATAAACAGGTTCATTCCAATAAATTTTTAAATTTTAAAAAATAGAATTGTTTAATAAGTTTGCTTCATGAATTGTTTCAAACACTTATCAAATAAATCACCCAAATCTGACACAAACTCTCCCATGGAACAAAAAAAAGAAGAAACACATGGTGAATAACCTTTATGAAGCTAGCATACTTGTTATCAAAACCTGCCTAAATTTACCAACAGGCAAAACAAATCCATATTTTTTAAAGTCATATTTTTAAAAGGATAATCATTACTCTTGAAAATGGGATGAGACATCCATGGGACATATAAATTATTATTTCTTTATCTGATTGTTACATGTATCTGTGTTCACTTCGTGAAAAATTTGTAAACTGTACTTATAATCTGTACATCTCTCCATGTGTTATACAATTTTTAAAAAATTACAAAAACAAAAAATGTCCTTAATTTAGACCTTTCTGCAGGTAAACTTTAATTCATTAAACAACATTATGTATTTTGTGAAGAATAAAGTTATTATCTGGATGCACTATTATTCAGAGTAAGTCTTCTCTTTTGTTCATCGAAAATGACTATAAGAAAAGGAGAAATATCTTGCTAAAATCATGCCAAATTATATTGATGGTATTTTTCAATGTCCACAAACTAAAAAATACATTTGTTGTGATTTCTTCTTAGGAAACACATGTAAGTTTATATGAACGTTAGTATTATTTTCCTACCTATCTAAACTATTGCATTTAACAATACATTGTAAATTCCAACAAGTATAGCAATATATATTTTTCAGGGTTTAATTTTAAATTTTGAAAATCGTAGACATATCTGGCCCAGTCCCCTTATTTCTCTTTGATTTCTCCTAGATTTTCTATAATTATTCTGCAAGTACATAGATAAATTACATCTATATCCTTATCTATAACATATATGTAATATACTCAGCATATAACATAGTTCCTGGTAACTTGTAATTACTCTCCTTAATAGTTGTTAAATGAAGAAATGGACTCAACGACAAAGTGACAAATCAGATGATCTCTGATCAATTTCCCTTCTATTGAAGGCTTTAATTTCCTCTTAAGTAAATTTGTCTCCCTTTCTAAATGTTAGGAGGTTGCTCTCTCCTTCGACAAAACAAATATTGAACAGTTCTCTGGCCCTGGCTAACCCGTCCTTGTAGTTCAAAATCAGAAGGCTCCTAGTAGAGCCACACTGATTCTTTCTTGACATGGTATTCATGTCTAGCTTGTTTATACAACATTCAACTACCCAGGTAGAACATTCTTTGAATCTCTCATTTATGTTGAACCAAAAGAACTTTTCTGCCATTTAAGGCATTGTAAGTCAGCTTTCTTAAGGTTCACCTCTCCATTCTATATCTAACATTGCTTTTCTTACTTTTATAAACTCCAATATATATTCTCATTTTCCGCAGGTTGCCATCACTGTGATGTCATCAAGCAGTTCTTCCTTCTTATTCAGAACATAATCAGAGCACAGCATCAGTTTTCCCTCATTGCTTCATTTCCCATTTGGCAAACAAAACAAAACCAAACCTGTCAGCAAGCTGAAGATTTACCAGATGCCCAAGTACTATGCTGCAATAACATTTTACTTATATGATTTGAGCAATGTGCACAGTATCTAGCTGATTTTTACAGTAACATTTAAAAATACATGCCAACACAACTTTGGTTGGTTTCTACAGTTAGCACTTTTCAAACATTTCCTTCTTTGAAATCCATGCCTTGGTATTTATTCTGACACGGAGATAAGAAAATCTTAAAAAGTACTTAAAGGTAACTGCCACAGGGGTGTGCATGTGTGTGTTTGTGTGTGTGTTTAGATGGTTGTTTTAAATACATTCTTAAGGAATAGTTGTGTCCTCACACGTAGACAGTCATTCAGCTTTATGATATCCATAATGCTAGAACATTTGCCTTCAGAGACCTGGTGAGGCTGAAGTCAAGAAAAACAGAAGGTTAAAGTGGAAATTGGGATGGAGGGATAATCATTGAGAACAAACTCAAATTAGCTATAATAAAGATTTCCCTTTAAGCCTTGTCATCTCTTTTGTCTTTCAAATATATTCCTTTCCTCTCTGGATCAGCCAGGGGTCTTCTACTCTCCAGATTTCTTTTTAATCCCTTGTTGACTTCCTTGGACTTTTTTTTTGGTCACCAGATAGTTTCTTTGGTGAAACTGGGATCAGTAGGGCAGCGGGGGAGGGGAGGAGTCAAATTTAATATTTTTACATATGCAACATATAAATAAGTACAAAGTACGAGCTGTTGCTTGTCATCCATTGCCACTGCTTTCTAATTATCTCCCTGAAGCATGGAGATCCTCAACATTAAGGTTCTATATTCTGCCAGTGAGATGCCCTCATTTAACAGTCAGAAGGAGGAAATGAGAGGGAGGTCATCTTGCTGGTCTGGTTGCTGGCAACAACATTCAGCGTTGCAGAGTCACTAATCTGTGGGGGAGGCAGTTGTGTCAGCTGCAGTACTGGCAACAGCAGCAGCTGCTTCTCTGTCTCTGCTTCACAGCTATGGTGGCGGGTCCTGAAATCGATGGTGGGGAGGCAGACCTGACTTCCATTCCTCGTTCTCTTCAATGAATATGCGAGCATTCTCTATACTAAATTCCTGTTCTCCTGAAATACCTAGAATGGTTCGTGTTTCCTGTACCATACACTAACTGATATAATTGTTAAGAGACTGGAAAAGAGACTATGAAAGAGAAAAAGAAATGTAACTGAGCGGGGAGAAAATGCAGGCTAAGTCATCAGCAGGCGTACACATTCTAAGTTCCTGAACACGGTACAAACGGAGTCCAGTCCCACTCCACTTGCCTCCAAAGTGTACATAGTTTCCCCACATTCCTGACACTTCTGGGCCCTTCACACATTTGCTATCTCTAAACACAATTTTCTCCCAACCACTTTTCCTTCACATCCAACTATTTCTTAATTGCTAACACATCTTCAGGATGCAGTTCAGACATTCCCTGTCTTCCATGATGCATCCTGATATTCACTCTAGGCTGGTTAGCTTTCCTCCAGAATCCCGTAACACATTGTGTCCATCCAAATTTTTCCGCTTCCCAAGCTGTATTAAAGTTATCTGCCTGCGTATATCTCTCTTATAAGATGGCAAGCTCCTTGTAGTTTCGAATTACATTCAATAAATTTTGCCAAATGAATAAGACAAAATTCTATATTTTTTATTGGTCCACTTGCCTGAAAAGACTAGAATGTTGTTTTTGTGGAGTTCGTGGAAATGATCATATTAAGGCTTGAATCAAAGTGGGCTACAGAAACTTCTAATTCTCCTTGTAAGCTATTTCCCTGAGGGTGGAAGAAGGCTATGTGCTTGGGTCCTGTGTCTCATATAAAAGGGAGGGGATTCTGACACATCCTGTTCATGGCGGATGATTTGATTTTTAGTCTGGATTTTTCTGTGTGTCTGGCCATTTGCAATGCAAATATATTTCAAAATTTAATCTACACACCTACATGTCAGCACCACCCACTTTCACCCTGGGTAAACTGATTTAGGGGCCAAAATTCTTCCTTTAGTTTTTCAAATCCCTTTCAATATGAATATATATTTTTAAAAGGAATGAAAAAAATCAAAGTATTAGTTTCATGCAGTATTTTGAATGCTCAGGATTTTAAAGATGGTTAGACAGTATATGGATTACTATAACTCCTCAGTGCCATATCTGAGGGCAGAATGTAAGGTGGATGGCCCCTCACATGAGAACTGGCAATGGGAAGACAGTGAGATAGAAACCCAGCAGGAAACGTGACCACTGCCCAACACAGAACAGGGAACTTGGGTCAGACGCCACTGATGAGAAGGAAAGAGAGTAAATCTGGGAGCACCTAGGAAGCCACTGGTCATCACGAATCACAAGCTCTTGATGAGTGCAGAATCCAGTTCTTTGGTGCCAGAATCTATTCTAACTGATTGGTCCTTGCTCTACCTGCTCTTAAAATTTTTTAATACCTCACTTGGCTAAGACAGTCTCATATGTGTTGTATGTTAGCAGTAAGCAGAATGAGCAATGGAAAGCTGAAGTACTGTCTGACATATTTTAAGAATATTCTCAAAAGCAGAGCCAAGCTTTTCGGAGTGGAAGTCTCTAGGCTCAGCTGTGCAAACCAGAAGTATCAGACGCAGAAGACATGAGTGAACCTTCATGAGAGCACAGACCTTATTTTGACCACTGCTACATTCCAAACACCTGGAATGTTTGTGGACTAAATGAGTGAAATGAGACTGGTGCTGTTAGCTGCCTCTCTTTCTCCTATTTGCTCATCTTTCTTGGTTACATCTTTTGGTTAGTGCATTGACCATTTCACCTTCCATATTTTTATGGGTTTAAAGACTAAAGAAAGACTCTTTATTTATATATATATACACACATATACATAGAGAAAGAGAGAGAGAGAGAGTGACAGAGAGAGAAAATAAATGTAAGCTGAATCACATTAAAATCAAAGATGGAAAATTAATCACATAATTGTACCACAGAATATTCTAACAGATTCAACAACTGATGTAAACGATTAGCTTTGTTAGCCATTTGATTATGACCTGTTAAAACAACATAATTGATGATTTATTTGACCAGTTTTGCTCTCACCTCTGCTCCCATTAAATGAGGACTTCAATAAGAATTCAGAGAAATCACTTATAGTAAACTCAACCTTTATTTTTAATAAACAAAAGGGTGAATAACCATAAACATAAAATGAACCATGAATATCATCTGCCAGACAACTGAAGAGACAAAACTTTCTTAAATATGGCTTGAGATTTCAATCATTTCATCACTAGACTGATTTTACAGAGACGATAATTCTCAAAATCTGGTTCATCAATTTTTTGTTTAGTTTTGGTATGGTTGTTGTGTCTTTACTGTTTAGAAACCACAGCTTAAAAGCAACGTAGATAGTAATGCTCTAAATGACCAAAACTACATTTTATAATCAAAGCACTCAGAAATGAGTTATTAAAATCCAATTTTATTATTCTTTCTCTGTGTTCATATTTGTTTTTGTGGATTTTTTCTAAAAACTATATAGACCTTTGCTCAGCCTCTTTAGTGAACCATTTCATTTAAAAAATAACAACACATGAACTTGACTGTGTTTAACTTCTGTTCCAGGTAAAAAAAGATATGCTATAAAAAGATTTAATACTGTTCTCAGGGAAAAGAAAATGTCAAGCTACAAAATATCTGTAATATGTATTAATTTTTAAAATATCTAAAAATAATTAATGTTGATGATGTATTCACAAGTCCTATAATAGTGTTTAAATTAAGAAGGCACTCAGAATTTACAATTTAAATAGTAAACATATGGCACTACTCAAAAAAAAAAGCGTTGAAGCAAATAACTCATTAAAAATGCAAATGAATACAAGTGAACTTGCTTAAAGAAAGCAAGGAAGGGAACCAAAGGCTATAATGGCAATGGAAGAGGCAAGGTCGAGGACTGTTCAACGGGGGAGAATTCTGATGAGGTCAAACACAGCCTTCGGAGCTGTGTACTACTTATTAAGGAAGTAGCAGTTCTGAATTTTTATTACAGAGCTTTGCTCATACTGTGATGATTTCAGATAAGGTATTTATGGATTGTCTGAGTATTTGACCTTGGAACTATTTTATGGACACTAAATATATTGCTTTTTATGGAGAAAATAAATAGTTCTATATAGGTAAATCATTTGCATTATCAGAAGAGAAAGCTGGGCTGAGGTGGGCAGGGCAGTGGAGACACTTCCCCTGTGAAACATTTCATGCCTGTTCAATACCTTTAAGCAATTATGCACTACCATAAATTAGAAAAGATTATAAATCAATTAGTGAATCTTACTAGCAGCCATAGACCCATGTAAAATAAATCACATGATGCCCTTTTTACAATAAATTCAGTCTTGATAAACTCAGTTATTCAGGAAAATGTCACTGCAGTGATGTCAGTCTATTCTAAATTAGAATCAATCCAATAATCGACTTGTGTTTTCTTCAGCAAAGAGCACTTAACACTAACGTGTGGTAAATAGTCATACAGGCTTGAGGCTCACACAAGCATGCCCTATTATACCACCCTCCGCCTTGGCAGATGGCTTACCTTGAGTGATACCATTAACTATTCCCAGTTCAAGTGACTGAAACTAAGAAACATGGGCCAACTGATCATCACCTTGAAAATAATAATTTCTTCAGAATTGACACTTTGCTCGATACTGAAATTTTCACTGATAGGTTTTAAGTAAATCTCACTAATATGTTTTTTGGATTAGATATTAACCAAAGAGAAATTTTAAGAATTATAGCTCTTTGCCCTTACAAAGTTGCAAATATCTAGTCATTACTAAATACCATATTTTAAATAGGTATTTCAATTATGAGATATAAAAATATAATCAAGAATAATTTGAGTACAGTTTACAATTATGTTTCAACATTGGTCCTCTTAGGTTTTCATATATCATGTGCAAAAGAATACTTAAGTGAAAAGAACGCAGTAGTTATTGCCAAATTAGGAAGATCACTTGCCAATCAATACTAAAAAAAAGAAATTGAACAGATTTACTTTTGTAATATTTGAAATATACAAAAGAATACAATTAATATAAGATAGCAAGCATAATAACATGAACTCCCATGGTGAGCTTTCTGTCTTTTCTAATATATACATTTATTCTCTCTTAAGGTTACAAAGACCAGTTTGACAGCTTCCTACAAATTTATTTTCATTATTTTACAGTTCTAATATTTTTGAAAATTTCCATCATCATTTTTTGACTGACTCATGGGTAACTTATAAAAATGTCAAATCTCAAAATGTATTTTTTAATTTTACTGTCCTCCAATTAAGTGTAGTGGTTAGAAAACATGGTTTTTGTGACAGAAATTTTCAGAAATTTGATGAAGCTTGCTTTGTTTTATGTTGTGTGATACATTTTTGCAATTACTACATGTCCTTGAAAGAATGCCTACTTTCTAAACTGTTAGATGCAGGAATCTATATATGTTTATTCCATTTACCCTATTTGTGTTGTACAAATTGTTAATATTTACTAAATTTCCTGCTTGACAAAAATAATTGATAAAGGTGTATTAAAATCTACCTCTGTAGCAGATGACTTTTTAATGTCTTATATTTGATCAATTGTACTTTATATATTTTCATGCTATTTTAAAAATTGCTTACAGGTTTAGTATTATTATACCGTCCTGATAAACTAGTAAAACTATCTTCACCCAGTTGTTTTCTGTGCTAAAATCTGAATGATCTGAAATAAAATGGCTGTATTTCCAGGGCAAATCTGTTACTATTCCTTATTTTCAACCTTTGTTTTCATGTTTAGGGGTGTAAGCCACATATGACTACACTTTTAAATCCAAACTCAGAGTCTCTGTCTTTTGGCTTTTGGAATTAGATTGTTACACTAGTTTTCTATTGTTGCATGACAAATTACTGCAAACATACTGACTTAAAACAAGACAATGTATTATTCTCAGTTTCTGTGAGTCAGGAATCCAGCACATTTTAGCTGGGTGCTATACTCAGCTAAAATGGAAAAAAAAATAAGGTTTTAGCTTGCTGAGTCTTCATCTGGAGGTTCAATTAGCAAAGATTCACCTTCACACTACCACGGATTATTGGCTGAACTCATTTCCTTGTGGCTATAGGACTGAGGTCCCAGATGCCTTTTCAGTTTTTAGCTGGGACTGTTTTCAGCTTTTAGTGGCTACTCTCAGGTCCTTGCAATGTGGTAGTCTCTCAGATATGCCTTTCTAGGATCAGCCTGAGAAAACTCTCTTCCCTTAAAAGACTCCTGTGATAAGATCAGGTCCACTGGGACAATCTCCCTTTTTAAAGACAATTGTGCCACAGGACACAACCTAATCACAGGAGTAAAATCCATCAAATTCACAATTCCAGCGATGATGCAAAACATGCACTCTAGGCTGAAGCACACAGGAACTCTTAGGGACCAGGCAGAATTGTGCCTTCCACATTCATTTACATGGATTATAACTAGTGATACTTGGCTTTATTTTTATCTTATTCCTTTTCTTATTTTTTATCTTATGTTTCTGTTTGTCCTTTTTGTTTATTTGTTCTCAATTCTGATTTCTAAAAAATAAGACAGAAATACTTTTTTGTGGCCGGGTGTGGTGGCTCATGCCTGTAATCCCAGCACTTTGGGAGGCAGAGGTGGGCAGATCATCTGGGGTCAGGAATTTGAGACCAGCCTGGCCAACAGGGTGAAATGCTATCTCCACTAAAAAAACAAAAATTAGCCCAGGCACAGTGGTGTACACCTGTAATCCCAGCTACTGGGGAGGCTGAGGCCGGAGAATTCCTTGAATCCAGGAGGCAAAGGTTGCAGTGAGCAGAGATCGCGCCACTGCACTCCAGCCTGGGCGAGAATGAGACTCTGTCTCAAAAGAAAGAAAAGAAATACTTTTTTGTTTGCTTGCTGTCTTACACATTCTATTCCCATTTGACTTGTTTGGGAAATTATACATTGAACCTCTGTTCTTTCAGCAGTTATTCTTAATTTTTAAAAAAATAAGTATAATTAACAAAGTCATAGACAAACAATATAAGGACATTAGAAACTAACTCCCAGTGTCCTCTCTGAATTTAAATGTTATTATAGTCTAATATTTCAGCTCTATCACTGTATAAAAATCCTATAAATCAAAGCATATTACTAGTATTTTAAGAAGAAAATGTGTGCATGCTTTTATAAAATGCCTTGTTTTAGTCATTATTCCATATTACATTTCAGATCATCATTTTGGGTTCTGTTTTTGACTCAAGCAATAATATGTTGGAATCTTTTAGCTGAATGCTTTAGAATTTCCTTTTAGTCTCTGTTTTTATTCAAAACTGTCCTTATTGTTGTCAATATTTTGGAAGGTATTTCACAGTATTATAGTGAGTGACCACACAGCTTTATGTGGACATTGTCTGTCAGCATTTTGAAATTATCATCCCATTGTCTTCTAGCTGCCACTGCTGATATTGACAGGTTGGCTGTCAGTGTTTTCTTTGTAAACTGATGCCACCTTCTTGCTAGTACCTACTCCTTCATACTGCTGGAAGTAGCATTTCTATGAAAAATAAGTGATCAAGTGAATATCATTAACTATTGGGTTTGTAAAAGTTGTTTTCTTCATTTCTATGAAGATATTATTATTATTGATATGGACAGGAGGCAAAGAAATACTGGGTAGAAGAGGGTGGTTCCCGAGCAAAGGCCCCAGCCTCAAGCCTGGAAACTGGCAGCCCTAAAGGGAATAGGTATTCCCTGTTTTCACACCCAAATGCTGCCTTTTCCAAGACTACTCTGGCCTGCCACGACTCAATCCTGTGCTCATGTAAACCCCTGACCCCCATAGCCACCCCCTCACCAAACAGCTGTTTATATCGTTAATACACCCTTATCATATATAATCTAGTTGCTACTTTTCTTAGTACTTTAGCTGTCATAAAGGACTTCATGATAAAATAGTAATAACTCCATTGGCATTTTCCCTTGACCTTCAAATCTGAAATGGTATTAATGGATGTCTCTCATGAATCTTAGACTCTTAATGGGTCATAAGACTTACACGGACTTTATACCTGGTTTTGGAAAAGCAAGAACTCAAAGTAAATTTAATTAAATCATCTATTCCACAACCTCTATTCACAGCAGCAAACTATATTCTCTATGGATAATCACATAAAATTATAAAGAGGCTAATAAAAAGGGAAAAACCTTTTTCCCCTTCCTATATGGGCCAAAAAGACATAAAATTTAACCTTAAAAATTCAATGTTTCTTACATAAAACTAGACCTTCTCATTTGAATGTGACATGGGGTGGTTCCAGGTAGGCAAAACTAAAAGGAAATAAGATAAAAATGCAAAGAAAGTACAAACTTTCTATTACCTATTTTAAACTATTTTTGACGGGAATTTGTTCTGCGTTGTGCACGGCTCAGCATGCCTCTGCCTTGGCTCCAGTTGTCTTCTCATGGTCCTCATCTATTTTGCAGTCTAACTTCTCTAGCGATGTAAGATATAATTCCTTAAAAGGGGGGATTTTTCTAACAAGAAAAGGCAGGGTAAAGAGCAAGAGAGTGCCATGGGAGGAGGTGCTACTGAGATGGGGTGTCCATAGAAGACGTGATTTGAAACCTGAATAGTCAGGATGGTGTCCTTGTGAAGAGTGCTCCAGTGACAGGAGCTGGGAGAGCTGTGAGTAGGCAGGGGCACCCAAGGAATCCCTGGGAGGCCAGGGGAGGTGTGGCAGGAAACATGGGAGGAGCTGAGATCAGAAAGGGGGGTGAGGAGCCATGCTATGGAGGCCCTGTGAGGAGATGACAGGATTATGAATTTTATTTTGAGAAGGAAAGTTTTTGAATAGAGGGGTGATATGATCTGATTTATGTTTTAAAAGGATCATTTTGGCTGTGATGGGGATAACAGACTGGAGAAAAACAAGAACTTTCCACAGCCTACAAGAGAAATTCAAACTACTAAGACTATCAGTGAAGATACTTTAAAATACAGGACAGACCTAGAGACTCTTCATGTTTACGGATGTTCAGAATAACCTGCTGTTCAGTGAGTATTACGCTGCCTTTCACATGGTTTTATTTCTGCTTATGCTATTTCCGGAGCCCAAAGTGCCATTTCTTCTTTTCACAGACTGGCAAAATCCTGCTCCTTCCAAATGGGCCAGCTCAAATGTCATTGTTTGGTGAAGCCTTCCTTTATGACCCTGGGATAGCTGAATTGTTTTCTGCTTCTCTTCCACCCCAACATACAAAATTTTAGTCACAAAAAGAAAACATAACAAAAGATAAGAAGGTAATTATACACTGTAGACAACTGCTTTATATAACTCAAAAGTTAGACTCTCCATAATAGGAAACATAGATATCAAAACACAGAGTAAAACCACAATAATTAAAACACAGAAAAAAAATGTCCTGAAGACAAGGGGAGGTATATAAACACACATAATTCTATCTACATCATGCCTTGCAGATCAATCCTATAAAGATATCAAGAAAAACAATCACTTAATTACTCAAAGCAGTAGAGGGCCTTGGTGCCAACACAATCTCTACAACAGAAGTCCACAAACTGGGACCTGCAGGCCAAATCCCACCAGATGGTGTTTATAAATAGTGGACATGGAACACCACGCCCACTCATTTGCATATCCCCTCCAGCTGCTTTTGCACTACCTACACAGCAGAGCAAGAGTCTTTGTGATGAGCCATATGGCTCACACAGCCTAAATAAAATACTTACTCTTTATAAAACAACTTTGCTGACCCTTGCTCTGCCCCACTCCTCCACAAGCTCCTTAACTACTTGAGGTTCTCCAATAAGTCCTGATCCTTCAGTTGTCTCGGTGACTGCTCATGCTAGCCCTTCTGCCTGGAGCATGGTTCTCTACCGCCCCTGCCTGGCTAATCCCACTGTGCCTTTGAGACTCAGCTCAAGCCACCTCTAGTAAGATGCTCCTCACTCTCCACTGTGCACAAAGACCCCTCCTCTCTGGTCCACTCCTGCTTATGAATACCTGGAACCTGACACTCAGCCCACCTGATTTTAACTATTTTTATACTTGCCACCCCACTCAAATATCCCTGAAACAGGAAAAGTTTTCCGGACTTCACTTTTCCTCTCCAAATGAACAAACACCGAACTGTTCAGCTTCTTTGTTTAGCATTAGACCCAGACTAACAAAGAGTTAAATGAGTCAGAAGGGAGTTCAATTAGTTTATTGCCTTATACTACACATCAGCATGGTAAAGTGATACAGGCCATTACGCGTAAGGGTGAAAATTGTACAACGAATTATTCCTCTTAAACATCTATGTAGAGTCTTGGGTCCTGATGAGGAATTGCCTCCAACCTGTGTTGGAGGTTCCTCTGCCACTTCCTGCTGCTTCCAGATGCCTCTAGCCATGGCTCACCCATTCGCTTCCTAATGTGCTGCTTCCAAACCACTTTAGGAGCTGGAAGGCAAAACAAACGTGGTAAAACTGGTACCTAAAAATTAGAATAAATAGGCTTTTAAGGACCTATGGGATTTTTACTTTCACAGGTGCATGAACGGGGCTGGTCTCCCAAAGATAATTTTTCTAAATCCCAGATTCTTGGCTATGTTCTAAATAGATCTGTTTTTTTTTTTAAATAAATAACCTAGCAGTATAACTAACCAAACTATTATTAAATGGAAAGTTATACTTTGACCTGCTTAAAGAAAAAAAAAAAGCTATCAAGACTTTTGTTTTTAAAAAGAATAGACAATGTTATTAGCAAACAGAAGTTATTATTACATTAGAAAATAAAACATATACCTAATTTTAAGTAAGTCTGATATCTGAAAGTGTTAAAGTCTAAACAAATTAGAATTTTTAAATGCACCTATTTACAATCATTAATGCCCAAACATGTTCTCTGGAGATAACAAAAGTCAAATTTCAGGAGTCATTGTCAAGTGAAAATTAAAAAGAAATTAAGCTTGTTTTGGAAATGAAAGGTAAATTAGGAGAAACTTACTCCATTTTTACAAGTAATATATATATATGAACCATTATTTATAAAAACATAGATTTCACTATTATTTCTCCATTTTTGCATCCAGGTATAATCATTAAAGGTTATTTTCTGTAAAAGATAAAAATATTTAAAGTAATATTTTTTCTTTTAAATTTCTGAGAAGCTTAAAGCAATAAAATAATTGCTTTCATTTCTTTAGCAAGGTATGTTTTTTTCTTGTAATTAATATAAAGGAGCTAAAAATTTTCAACGTATTTGCTCAAAACGAATTAAAATCTAGTCAAAGATCTCCTAACTTATAAATATTAAGAAAACCATTCTTTCTTTCTTTTTTTTCAAATGGTATGATTTAGTTATAGGTTTGGCAGAGCCAGGAGAATTTCATTTTCTAATCTTTTATGTCCCATATGAAAAGTTTCTCAAATAATATCTCTTCTCCCTGTGTTTTTTCAAAATGCTTTCACTCTCATTTTGCATCTTGTCTGCACAGACAGGCAATTTTTGCACAACATGATTTTTTCTTTTCCAAAATAAACTCAGTTGTTTATGAGCTAGAGCTAAAAAGTACCCACTGTATGCAAAGCCTAATTTATACTGACAAATTTAAAACAATTCTCCACTTTGGCATTCCCATTCCAATTTACTGATAACTTTAGAAATCTAACCATGGTCCTAGCACAAGATCATGAATGCTTTTCCTCAATTTTTTACTCAGAGCACTAATGAAGGAAGAAAGTGGCATTATGTTCTCTACATAATGTTGACAAAACTTATTATAAAATAAAATTAACAGGTAAGTGGGTCTTTTTCATCCATACAACCCAAAATAAACAGCCTGATTTGTGGCTTTGTCTACAAAATGAACAGAAAAGAAAAACTAAGGGCTTGTAAAAGGGAATGTTCTATTAGCTCGCTTAATATTGCCTTCCTACATTTGAAAATACAAAGTGAGGAGGGGTGGTTATGCTTGATTAGAACAGCTTAGCTACTCTTATCTTTTAGCTGGTGGGCTTCTCTGATTTAAGCTGGTTTACATCCATGGCTGGCACTTGAAATACCAACCTCTGCATACAAACAAATCCTGAAGTTTAAAAACTCCTCTTCTGTAACATTTGAAGAAGATATTCTTTTTGGAATTTTCAGAACTGCATCTTCCTAAATCATTCTCATTCTCATCATTTTTGACTTTCATACAAATGATAGTCACAGCACATACTGAAAGAGACAGACGTGGAATATACAAAAACAGAGGAATATATTTGTACTTAGATTTTAGTTTATTACACAGAGTGTATATAGATTTAAAGAAGTAAACAATTTTGAATTTAAAAGCAAGTAAATGTATTTAGTGAATAAGTATGTAAAGAGTTTAAAAATCACTGATATGTAACACTTCCGTTTCAAAAATAGGCTGTATGAGAAATGTCAACTGCAGAATTTGATTTCTATAGACTTTGGATTTTTGTTTTACCAACAAAAGAACATATAAGTAATCATATGCCATTATTAAATGGTGATTTAATAATATGTGATAAGAGCCAATGATAAAATCCAAAATCAATGCTTCTAATATTTTGATACCGTATCTTATAAACATTACAAAAGAATTACAAATATTTCAAACCAGAAGCAACACAATGTATTATACACTAACAGAATTTATCATTAACATATTGTAAAGCAAATTATGGAAGGAGATAAACAGCAGCCTCATGTATAGGCGATTTAAGGAAACATCTTATGTTCAGGCAAAAGGGTCTTAATGGCAGGAGTCATACTCATTCTTCATTTTCCTTTTCATTGTATTGTTATAGTAGTGTCTTTGTAAATTGTCTTCTGTTAAATTTAAATAATCATCCCCAAATGCAAAATGTACTAATCCAATCATTGTGAGGAGGACTACTAAATTCAGAATTTCTTCTCCAAATAATTACTATGATTAAAATCAACATTATATTGCCCCCCTCTTTTTAAAATACATTCTGAAGTACGTTGGTGGCTATTAAATAAAAGATCAGGCATTACTATATTTTTTTTAATTAAAAAGCAACTTCAATGAGAATAGCAATAAACTCTTTAAAAATGAAAACAGTTATTTGCATGAGAAAAAAATGAGTGACTGAATCAGCCTCACAAGTTTCTCTTTGTTGAAGCACCAGTTATCATACAAGCCTTAGGAATGCGTGGCATAGTACTGCAGAAGTCAGACGATAAATTTAACTGTCCTCGCCAAATTGGTAACCTGCCTTACATAAACGGCATGGCATTCAATCGAACAAGGTAGCGTGTGGTTAGGGATTTTTCTTTTTTCTTTGGTAAACTGAAGAGATGTGACAGGGAAGAACACCATAAGATCAAGCACAAAAGGAAAATAGATGGGGGATACTACTGACCTGAAACTGATTCAGCAGCAGTTAACACCGTAGTTAATTCAATCCAAGCTATGTCTATTACATGTCTAATTATTTGCAAAGCTTTGGGCAGAGCACGCCACGGTAAAGCAAAGACACATCCATCTTTGCTTCAAGGAGCTTATAACCCAGTGTGACAAACAGGCGTGTACATAGTTTAACTGTAAAGAACAACATGACAAAAGGTAGGGTATTTGCCTCTAGTAGACAGTTGATAAAATAATTAACTCATTTTAAAAAAGCATTAATTTTTGTTGGAAGTTAAATTTAGGGGGATATGACATTGTGTGAGATAAACCATATTTCTGTTCCACACTGAGTAGCTATACTGCCATAAACTCTGATGAAATAGAGTGGCAGTCAACTTAATTATAGATAGACATTATCTGGAGAAAGCATCAGCCTGCCTTTCTGAGGTACCTTCTCCAAATTTAACACAGTTGGGAAAAACACAAACATCTTTTTTGACCACTATATTAAAACTTTAATTTCCCTACTTACTTTCCAAAAAGCTAACAGAATAAAACCTCAGTTTACCTATCAATATTATTGTCTCGAAATAAGATGGAACTCTTTCTCATCTGGAAGATGAAGATACTAACAGTACCTGCCCTCCTAAAGTTGTTCTGAGAATTGAATGTATTGTTTGTCTAAAATGCAACTGTACCTATATTCTTCTCTTTTCTCAGCTGAAGAACGTATCAATACCCTGTTGTGGATCTGAATCTTACTCATCTTTAGGCTAGCTCAAATACGGCCTACAAAATACCATTTTCCCAGACAATGCAAGCCCTCACAATCACTTTCTCCAGTGTCCTGGACTCCCACAGGTGTTACTACAGAATTAAACACTTATATTCAATACAAGAAGAGACTTGTGATAATCATCCCCTTTAAATCAGGAACACTGGACCCAGTGCCATCGAGGGCCCTGCTCTGGTCTGCCTCTGGCCATGCTCCTCTCTGTAGAATGAGGAGTCTGTCAGGACAAAGGAGGATGTGCCCATTTAGGGCCTGTACTTCCCATCCACAGTACTCTCCAACAGAACTTTCTGCATGATGGAAATGCCCTGTATCTGTGCAGTCCCACATGGCAGCCACTATGCTCATGTGGCTACTGAGCATTTGAAATATGCCTAATATGACTGAAGAATTTTTAATTTTATTTAATCTGAATTAATGTAATTTAAACTTAAAGAGCCACAGGGGATTAGTGTTCACAATACTGGCCACAGAGAATTCTCTGGTCAAGGCCATCCATGACCTCTTGATTGCCAATCCATTATTCACTTCTTGTTTTCATCTTCCCTGATGTTCATCACAGCTGGGCAACCACTTCTTCATGAAGTACTTGCTTCTTCTGACCTCTGGGGCACCATACTTCCCTGGTTTTCTGCCTGTATCTCTCTGGCAGTCTTCATAATCTTCTTTGTTGGCTCTACCTGTTGTGCTCAAACTCTCAGTACTGAGATGCTTTAGGACTCAGTCCTGTACCCTCTACTCTAACTACTTTCCTAGGTAATCTCACATGTCAATATATCATTCACTATGAAATCTCAATGTCCAAAGACAGATTCCCATAGCCAACAGTGTATATGAAATCTTCACTTAGCATTTAAATTAACAAATCCAGAGTAGCAGTCTTAATTTCTCACTTCTGCAAAAAGCCATCTCCTCTTACAATCTTCCCCCTGTCATTTTTGCATCAACACCTACCTAGTAATTCAAGAGAAAACTAAGGGGCTAATCTTTGATTAGTTTCTCTTTCCTCACTCCAAATCCAATTCATAAGTGAGAACTTTTAATTAAACTTTCAAATACATCACATACTGGTTTACATTACTTCATCCCTAATATGACAAACCTATTCCCAGTCACCATGATCTCTAGTCTTGATTTTTGCAGTGGTCTCCAGACTCATCTTCTACATTTACACTTGCCCTCATCACCACCCATTCTCTGCAACTGCTGATCAATGATGCAAATGTACTTTAAAACAGGTGGTCACACAAAGGTTTAGTGACAAGTGGTCATCTGAATCAAGACTTGAAATAAGAGAGGAAGAATCGAGTTTCGCAGGTATCTAGGAAAAGAGAATTCTAGGAACAGGGAAAAGCAAGGACCACAAGCTATAAATGAAGAATAGCACTAATTCAAAGGGAAATGGAAGGTGCTGAAAGGTTTTTAAGTTTGGGAGAAAAACCTGGTACATAGAGAATACGCTGAAGGGAGTGACAGCGGAAGTTAGAGAAACCATTTAGGAGACAATTTGTGAAGTCTAAGCGAACAGTTAGGGAGATGGAGAATAATCCAGATAAAAGGCATATTTAGAAGTTATGAACTGGATGTGGAATGTGAAGGAATGAGGAGGATCAAGGATAATTCCTATGATTTTGGCTTACGAAACTCGAGGAAGGTTGGTGTTACTTATTGAGTTATTTCAGGTACGTTAAGAGATAGTTTTGATGGGTGGTGGTGGTGGTGGTGGTGGTGGTAAAGGTCAGAATCAAGGGACATGACAAGGGCAGGGACATCACCAAGGCAGTTTCCAAGAAGGGACAAAGGTCACTGGGTACCAATCTATGGAACTGTCACAAAGACAAAGTCTGAAATTCTAGCCTTCACATGCCATGTATCCTCAATGGGAAATGGGAGGCTTGCCATTCTGACTATATAGTTAAATAGAAGAGTCAAATGGTTTCATACACGAGCATGGAGTACAGATAATTTCTCTAATTCTCTCCACTTACCTTTCAGGATATCCATTAATTCTGCATGAATCTGTGCTCAGTGATAGAAAACCTGTGCTTAGTAACCAAATGACAAAATTAACTAGCAACAATATGGCCGGCAGTTATTTTTGTGCAAGGTGAATAGCCATATCAGAAGATGGAAAAACAGGGGGGCAGGGTAAGGGAGAGCATCAGGAAGAATAGCTAGTGGATGCTGAGCTTAATACCTAGGTGATGGGGGGATCTGTGCAGCAAACTACCATGGTACACGTTTACCTATGTCACAAACCTGCACATCCCGCACATGCACTCCAGAACTTAAAAGCTGATGAAAAGAAAATAGACAGGAAAACAAATCCATTGGATACTTCAAAATGCCAAAATGTAAAGAAAATAAAAAGTATAACTTTTTTAGCATATACAGCCAGAACAAAACCACTCACTCACTAATCCAGATCATGCACCCTCACATAGTTCATCACCATCAGGGACACCAAAAATCTTCAGAAATAGAAATTGGTGACATATGTGCTACTGAACAAATATAACTGCCTAATTTTAATCTAGATAGTCTAATCTAAATAAATTGTCTAACGTCATTCATAACAATAAAATTAATGTCATAAAGATATCAAAGCGAATTAAAAGATTACATGGTTTAGATATTTGTCCTGCCCAAATCTCATATTGAAATGTGATCCTCAATGTTAGAGGTAGGGCCTGGTGGGAGCTAACTGGATCATGGGGACAGATGCCTTATGGAAGGCTTAGTACCACGGTAACGAGTGTGTTCTTGCCATGAGTTCACAGGAGATCTGGTTGCATAAAGCTTGGCCCTTCCTCCTCTCTCTTGCTCCTGCTCTAGCCATGTTATACGGCGACTTCCCATTGCCTTTTGCCATTGTTGTAAGGTTCCCGAGGCCCTCACCAGAAGCTGAGCAGATGTTGGTGCCATGCTTCTACCATAAGCCTATTAAACCTCTTTTCTTTATATTAATAGATTGCCCAGTCTCAGGTATTTCTTAATAGCAATGCAAAAAAAGCCTAATATAAAAGGTATCTGCATTTTTAAAAAGGTTCATTTTGTTCACATTGTTTTACAAAAAAATTCACAAATTATTGCTATTCATCTGAAAGTACTTTAAAACTTTGTAAATTCCAGAATAAGCATTTGTCTGATATTGGTCAAGTATTATCTTCATGAATTTAAAAAATGATTTCTGAAAACAGTTCTCTTAGGAAAACCAGCATAAAGGATTACATGACAGGAAGTGACTGAATACATAATAATATGATGCTCTTTTGTAAATTTGTTTTATTTATACAAAAGAAACACTGATTATTGATCACTGTATTTATGCATCTGATTAAACATTTCAGATTTTTTTTTTTTCTTTTTTTTTTTTTTTTGAGATGCAGTCTCCCCCTGTTGCCCAGGCTGGAGTGCAGTGGTACGATCTTGGCTCACTGCAACCTCTGCCCCCTGGGCTCAAGCGATCCTCCCACCTCAGCCTCCCAAGTAGCTGGGACCACAGACGTGCGTCACTACGCCTAGCTAATGTTCTGTATTTTTTGCAGAGATGGGATTTCGCCATGTTGTCCAGGCTGGTCATGAACTCCCAAGCTCAAGTGATCTGCCTGCCCTAGTCTCCCAAATTGCTGCAATTACAGTCCTGAGCCACCACACCGGGCCACAAAAACTTTCTAGTTTCTAAACAAAAATACTTCAGGCTGAAATGACTTTAGGTTACTTCTAATATTTTTATTACAATAGTCTAGCTAAGTCGTTAAGACTGTGTTTTGATTATGAATGCTTTTGGTGAAGAAATGAGATATTGCTCCTATTTAAAGCACTAAAGACAACTTGTAGCATGTATAATTCTGCCATTCATTGTTTCATAAAAACTTTTATCACTAAAAAATGTATTTTCTTCATCTTTCATCTGTGTTAGTTAAAAAGAGAAGGTTATTATGCTTCACTTTCTTAAAAACAATATGGTAAGTAATCATCCACAAAAATAAGAAAAAGATATATGCACGTATCTTATTGAGACTGTCACAAAAGAAACAACCATTTTACAGAAAATAAATGTTTTTATGCTTTATAAACCTTTCTTACAAGAATGTCATTTGAAAAGCAAGAAATCTCATCAGATTTTAAGGAGCTGTGAAGACTCAAAACTTGATTATTTGCTCTATCTGCCATGCTTCATGCTCTTCCTTTATCATTGAAAAGCTTAACTATGGAGGCTCCACTGCATTTGGAAAAGTCATTTAAAAACGTATGGTCAACAACTGAAACAGCAATAAAAATGCTAGAACTGTGTTCCTATAAATCTCCTACAGGATAGTAACCACACTGATTTTGTAAGCTAATGGGATTTTACAGATTATTTTATATCTTGACTGATTTATTTAGACTTGCCAACATCTCCTGACATCTTTAGTCTTCTTTTGTTATAATTTCTAGTAGAATCCACAGGAGTGTGTGTATCTCTCTCCTGCTTTTAGAAGGTGATTGGAGAGTTGAGTAGAGACAAAGAAAGCCAGAAAAGATAGGCAGAAAGTATATGTACATATAAGATATTTAACATTTATATATAAAATGTCCGTATAAAATATGCATGCATGTATGTATATGTGTATGTGCATACACAGCGCCAACCTCCACTTTATCTATGTATATATTCCCTTTGTGGTGACTTATGGCACCAGAGTCTAAGTTCAAATTACACTAATTAGCATCTATCATACTGTCTTTGAACACCTGGAGTAGGCACTTGCAGTAGAATATCTCAATGTCTACAATGTGGGAATTATTATGCTCACTTTGCACATCAAGAAATGGGAAATCTAAGAGGTGAACTTTCTTTAAAAATATCTCACATAAATTTAGAATCTAGCCAGTTATTCTTTTTCTCAATTACCAAGTACTGTGACTTGAATACCTGATTGCTAAACTACAACTATAGAAAACTCAATGATAAGTGTGTGACATAAACTAAAAAACTCGTATTTTGAAAGACTACTTTTTATTCAAAAGGACTGAAGAGTATCATTACGTTTTTGGTGCATTTTATATATTTTAAAAGTATAAGCAGAGATCATGCAAAATAAAGGTTAATAGAGTAAAAAAATTAGAAAAGTTGAACAAGCACAAAATAAAATTTTAAAATATTTAAGCAAAATGCCATTTGTTTAGAATAAATAAAAGGAACTAAATATAACTATGCTTTTCCAAACAGTAGGTGGTGAAGGTGTTTTTCTAAGAGAAAAGTAGTTCTGCATTTTTTAAATAAAAAAAGAACTTTAAAACTGAATTTTGAGGTCTACTCTTCACAAAATTTCCTCTAAGTAATTATATGACTAAATTATGAATATTATAAACCTATGGTAATGTGAATTATGAGGCATATATTGACCTTAATTATATGTGAAGTAGAGAACACACAAGAACACCATCTTTAACATGCCCATAGTAGGAGTGTATCTAGTCTTATTTGTAGTTTATTATCAGATTAATAATTATTGATTTCCTCTGATTTTCTCCCACCCAAAACTGTTTCCTTATCTTCTGCCTGACATAAATATTGAGGAGCATGGACTTTACAAGCTTTATTTTGGGCTATTTTTCAAAAAATTATTACCAAAAATACCTCCTCCTTTCAAGTAATGAAAGTCAGCCTTACAAAGTTTCTGCGTGTTTCTTTAAATTTTCTGACTAGAAACCCCACTCTTTACATAAAAACAGCCAAAAAATCAGACATTGTATCAGGATTATTCCACAAAAGAAATAATCCTTTTTATCTCACTGTTATTTTAAAAAATCACTTTACATACTTGTAAGTGGAGTTATTTTCATATAATTTTAAACGATAATGATTGGGGGAATATCTATTTTAGTTTTCTAGTGGAAGCTTTAAAAAATTAACAGACACTTAATTTAATCGATTTTACTATGTTGTTAAAGTTTACGCAAGGCCATTGGTTTAGACCAGCCTCCTGCACTAGGTCGCAGCAGACCAGACCAAATCAGAATGGAGTCACCTACACTAAGTAACATAATCAAAACATTCCTGAAAGAGATCAGTTTAATTAAAAAAATAAGATTCCAGTCAATCTGAATCTAGGCAATAAGTTCCCTCTCTTTTAACCTTATAGGGGAAGTAAACTTGAAACGACCAACCCGCTCTTGGTTCTGTTTCTGCTTTCCTTAGTCCTTTTCTGCCTAGAAAGCCAACTACCTCTCTCAGCTCATTGGAGCCCTTATGCTATTTTAAAGAATGAAGTATTGCCGGGCGCGGTGGCTCAAGCCTGTAATCCCAGCACTTTGGGAGGCCGAGACGGGTGGATCACGAGGTCAGGAGATCGAGACCATCCTGGCGAACACGGTGAAACCCCGTCTCTACTAAAAAATACAAAAAACTAGCCGGGCGAGATGGCGGGCGCCTGTAGTCCCAGCTACTTGGGAGGCTGAGGCAGGAGAATGGCGTAAACCCGGGAGGCGGAGCTTGCAGTGAGCTGAGATCCGGCCACTGCACTCCAGCCCGGGCGACAGAGCGAGACTCCGTCTCAAAAAAAAAAAAAAAAAAAAAAAAAAAAGAATGAAGTATTGGCATTCTAAAATTGCAAATGAAAGACAATTTGAACTTTAAATTTTGCCTTTTGAAAATGGTTTGTCCTTAAATAACAAATTAGAAGAAACCAGTCATTATATACTTTTAAATACTATATAACGTTGAAGATTAAAAAAAATACACCTTCTTTTTACATTAATAAGGCTAAAAACAGAAAGCATAAAAACAATAGGAAGCTGCTTTCAATAGGAAGCAGAAAGCAGAAAATATTGTTCTGGGGCACTCTGCCATTAGAAGACATGCACATATATATATATTTTTTCATGAGTATGGGTAAGTTAGAAAAGATTATAAAAGAAACTTCAACCAGAAAACACTTTTATATTAAAGGTCTAATGTTACTTAAAATATACTTTCACGTATTTTAGAAAATGTAGATTTCTACTCATACCATTGCTATGTAGATAAAAATCCCACTTGTTTAGAATGACCCAGATTAAAAGCCATCTCCTCTCCTCTCAACGGTTGAATACATTAACATTGGGACAAATAAAGGTCACTCTTCAATGTTTTAATATTAATATATTTCATAACTGAATCACCTGTGCCTTAAAAAGAATGTTACAAATGAAATGAAGGTCCAGAAATACAGTTTTCAAGAATCATGGAAAACAACAAGTTCTGGACAAGTATACTTTCAAAACAATTGTAATCAAAACTGGTTTGGGAAGAAAACATTGCTAAGCTAATTGTGCATTTCCTTGCCTTCTTAACAAAAATGGAGATACTATCATCTCTTTCTGGGTAGGTATATTGTTAATATACCTCAATTTTTGTCTTCTTCTAAAGATACAGTTGGTGCTGCATATGCAGATGACAAGAACCGAAATAGGTAAACTCTCCAGTTTTCCTGTAACTTTTATTTTCTAAAGAAGTTTCTGTTGACAGTTTGCATCTCTGGATGATTTATCTTTATGAGTAAAACATAATAATGTACAAACTTGTAAATGATATAATAATCTCCGAACAAAAAGTAACATGAATCAAAAGTCAAAGTAATAATTTCCCAAGAGGTCACCAACCTCCTAGAAAACTGCTTCATCACTACTGCTGTGACTTGTCTATAGCATTTGTTGACAATATTTTTTTTTTCTGTGTTACTACAAGTAGCTCCTTCACAGCAAGTAGTAATCCTGGGGCCCAGTTTGTTGTTTTAATGGTATTAACTTATGAATTTGAAGATTCTAGATTTGAGTACTTTAAGAAGGCCTTTTAAAACATCTACAAATTCTTCTTCATCATCAGAAATCTCTCCTGAACTATTGTATAATCCAAATGGTACTCTGGAATAACAAATGAAAATAATGGGACAACAATGGAAGGCAAAGAGAGTAAAATAATAAGAAATAGTGATCTCACTTTTTTAGGATGAATTCTAAACTCCTACGGCAGAACAGCACTCCTGTTCTCAAGAAATAAAACTGAGGTTGAAAATAACTTTTTGTGAAGATTTTTAAAAATGCTAGAATCAAATGTCCACATATATATTCATTTGTATTTGAAAGGTATAGACATTTTACCACCACTAAGACTTTATCTACTCTAGCAGGTGTTTAAGTAAAATAAGAACATATAAAACTATGGCCAAAAAAAAAAAATCAAACAAAAAACAGTTAAACTCTTATTTTGCTTAAGGTTGACATCTGCTAGTATAGAAATCTAATGGCCATCAATAAGGAATCTGACAAACTAGTATCCATACAACAGACTACTATACAGCTGTTAAAAAGAATGACATAGAGTTACGGATTGCTACAGAAAGACATCTAAGTTATTCTTTTTAGTAAATAAAGAAACTGAAAGACAGTTTTTGCACAGCAACATGCAATTTGTGTATTCTTAGTATATGCACAGACCACTGTCTCAGTTACAACAAACCATTTACTTTCGTTATATTTGTGGGAATAGAGGTGGGTAGGGTGAAGCTACTACTTTTTAACCATAACTTACTTAAAATTTTTCTTACCACAATAATATATTGTTTTTGTTATAAAAAAAGAAATAACATAAATCAGCACTCTTACTGGAAATGTAAATGTGTTCAGATAATACACTATGTTCAGAGGCAAGAGCTATGGAAAAAAAAAAAAAAAAAAACCCTCTCTTATTTCCTATTCTGCTGACTGCTCATCAGCCCCCAAAGCAGACTTTCTAACATCTTATTTTGAAAAGGCACTCTTTCAAAAAAATCCCTGACCCACACCTCCACAATGCTTTCCCAATTAGCACTGGGTCAGAGAGAGAGGCACCTTCCAATCTCTTTTCTAATGACTAAATAAACACAACGCATGTGATCTAATTTAATTATGTGTATGGTGTGGCTCTTCTCATTAGGTTTAGTTGACTCAATTTCTGCCACTAATTTGATCAGTTCATTTTTTTTTCAGTCTCATTGTTTTAGAATGCATTCAATCAATAATATTGACTGTTTTTTTTTTTTTTTTCCTCAGACAGAGCCTGGGCCTCACTCTGTTGCCTAAGCTGGAGTGCAGTGGTGCGATCTCCGCTTACCACAACCTCCGCCTCCCAGGTTCAAGCGATTCTCCTGCCTCAGCCTCCCAAGTAGCTGGGACTACAGGAGCATGCTGCCACACCTGGCTAATTTTTGTATTTTTGGTAGACATGGGGTTTCACCATGTTGGCCAGGCTGGTCTTAAACTCCTGACCTCAGGAGATCTGCCCGAGTCAGTCTCCCAAAGTGTTGGGATTACAGGTGTGAGCCACCATGCCCAGCAAATATTGATTGTTTACTGTGTGCCAGATATTGTTCTATATAGATTTTTTAAATAAATAAAAACATAAATGTGCTTGTATACTTCACCATCCAGTCAAGAAACAGGTGCCATGCTGAGTATGTAAGTAGAGGAAATTTAATGCAGACAGCAATAGAGCACAGTAGTCAAAAGGGAAACAGAGAAGGATCCCAGATTAGCAAGAGCAAATCCAAAAAGCCACTTTCATCCCTAGAACTAGAAAGACCAAAGCAGGGACAATGTTATCAGAATCCAGGGCTGGCTCCATCAGAAGGGAGCTAGAACAACAAGGGCTCTTAGGAGTTGGCTAACAAGGGATGTAACTACTGCCAAGAAAGGCTGCCCAAGTTAGTGAGAGGGGAAGATGGGTCCTGGATGCCCCACTCCTTTTAGCTTTTCTGTCTGTCAATGCCTCCCATTGGAGGCAGGTGAGCAAGCAGACAGGACACAGTTTGCAGAGGGGCAGGAAATAGATAAAGCAAGGAGACGTTGAGACTTCAGTAATGAATAGCATTTAAACTACTCAAAATCGATAAAACTTTTCTCTCTCAAGATGTCTACAAACCATGCACACCAATGTATACGGGTACATATACTTGGGACACCACATTCACAATGAAATGATGCCCTGTAAGTAATATACAAAGAGTGTCATCTTTTGAGCCTGCAGGGATCTAAGAGAGTCTCCTAATCTCCCACCAATATCATCTACTTTTTGATTCTTTTAAAAATTTCTCTCTAGGTAATTCACAATAGGTTGTCACCATGAATGCCATTGTATTTTTAATTTAGTTACTGCTGAAGCACAGATAATATTATTTACTTTAGCATGCCCACTTTACTAAACTCATCATTTAATTTAATCACCTTTTTCTCTCATTTGAGGTATTCAATTTCTCTTAAGCTAATAAAATGTTCATCTCATTTAGTACTTTTCGTGCTGCATGTACACACTGAATAGACTTTTCTAAAACAAAACAACAATAATGACTGTGCTAGGAGGTTGTTGGCTTATCTTCTGATTTTAATGAAAATTTTCTTGACTTTTTCTATTAAATATACTGTTGACTATGGGAAAAAATACCCAATCCACTATTAAATAAGTTCTATTTTTTTAGCATTTTTATAAGGAATAGCTGTTGAATTTTATCAAATGTCAAAATTTAGTGACAGGATTATAGAGTAATAGTTCTTATTTATCAACAGATTTCCTTTTGATTCCTCCTTCTATCTCTGTTTTCTCTTAATCTTCCTATATTTCTTGGCTTACGTGGAAAATGTCTTGGCATTATATAATAAAGCCAGCCAACTAAACGTTATTTCTTTCTTGGTAGGTATCTCCACTTACGAACCTTACGTGCCTTACAAACTTTCTCATAATCTGGTTTCTGTTTATTTCTCTAAAATCAATAAGCTCACTCCTATGAGCCCCTACTTGCCCTATTAGTTTCAGATATTCCGGACTTTAAGTTTTTCAAGATTCTACATTCTCTGTTCATGCGGGGGTCCTTGTAAAGAGAGTTGCTGCCAGGGTATGCTCTTCTCCCTCACTCTACTCACCTGCCTAACTTCTGTTTCTGCTTCAAGCATCTACATAGATTTCACTTCCTCTAGGACAGATTTCTTACTTCCAAAACCTGAAGTATTCAGCCCTTCTTAACATATATTTCCTATGACAGCATTTCTTATCATCTTACCAAAAATCTTTCTCCCTTTTGTATGATCTGTGCCTGGGACACAATAAACTCCTTAAAAAAATTCAAGGGTAATTAACCAATGTTAAACAATCATTATCAGGTCAATAATCTTCAGATACAAAGGACGATAATCTCTCTCTCATTTTCTTAAAGAAAACCTTATTACAGGATACTTGCAGAATGTTTCCTATTAAATTTGCCCACTAATCCAAAGCTGAAGACAGAGATAAACCACTTCCTATTTAATGACAGTCATAAATATCTAGGGCCAGACAATTCCCTCAGGGCTTTTTAAGATGTGGCTGAAAAAGTTCTCCTACTTACAACCTTCATCCAAGCCTGGCCCACTTATTAAGTCCATAATGAAAAAACTAGAGAGAAAAAAGAGTGAATCATGGAGTCATGTGTCCTCTGTCTGGTCTGACAGGGTGGGGAAAGGAGGGGGACGAGGGGCTTACCCTAACCAAAGGTAAATGGATAGATGCCAATAGAATCTCTCATAAAAATGACAGTACATGCAAGAAAGGGAAACTTACTATCTCAGTCCTTGACTGGACATACATTTACAAAATACTCCTTATTAATTATCCTTCCATTTATCCAAAAATTAGAAAAAAGAAATTAGAGACCAACAGGTAAGGAAGGGTGGAAAGGTGAGGGCACAGCCTACACTCCCTCCTTATGGCATTACAATGGTGTGAGAGTCCCATGGATTAAAGGACACTGCAGAGGAAGTTGGCTTGTACCCTACAAGTTATCCAGCTATGCCAGGCAACTGCAGCAGAAAGAGGCAATGAAGTGTGATTCTGGTGGCAACAGTGGAGGAAGATGGGGTAAAAAAGTCATGCCAGCACCAGATGTCCGACATTAGGGAATGGATGCTGACCAGGAGGCTCCCCAGTTGGGGTCACCCCCCAGGGAGGGGGCTGGAGTCATGGTCTACTGGGAGACTGAATGCAAAACGGCTGCCCTACTTTAAGAGGTCCTCTAAGAAGGTGGAATAAAAGCAAGCATCATCTATATGGGAAACACCACATCACTAAGGCCACCAGCAGCAAGAACAAGACCAAGCCGGACCAGACTATAAAGTGTCTCTCATTGCTGCCTTCTCTCCCCATATCCCTCTGTTTCCACCTAATGGAAGGAGGGCAAGGAAGTGACCTGGAGGACAATAATCTCTCAACCCCAAAAAGCACATCCCTAGATGAGAAACAGAAAGCTGAATCTGAAAAAACAGAATTTACATTCCATCCCCTGAGCTATGTGGAAAAAGGAAGAGCTTAAAGTTGGATATGAGGCTTGCAATGGTTACATTTAGGTGTCAACTTGACTGGCTTAAGGAATATGCAGACAGCTGGTAAAAACATTTTTCTGGGTATAACTACCGGGGTATTTCCATGAAAGACTGACATTTGAATCAGTGAACTGAGAAGGAAGATTCGCACTTATCCAATGTGGGCAGGCGCCATCCAATCAGCTGAGGGCCCAGCCAGAACCAAAAGGGAGAGGAAAGGTAAATTTGCTCTGTCTTCTGAAACTGGGGCACTCTTCTCTTGCTCCCAGACATCAGCACTCCAGGTTCTCTGGCCTTTGGAACTTGTATCCCAAACCCCCACATTCCCTGGTTCTTGGCTTTTGGTCTTGGACTGAGAGTTATCCCATTAACTTCCCTGGTTCTCCAGCTTGCAGACAGCCTACTATGAGACTTCACAGCCTCCATCATCACATGAGCCAAATCCCCTAATAAAGTCTCCTCATATATATATATATGTAACATATAATATATATATATATATCCTATTGGTTTTGTTTCTTTAGAGAGCCCTAATGCAAACCTGAAGAGTGAAACTAAACTGAAAGTTTTTTGTTAACCAAAAGTCACTAGTAAGTTATAGGAAATACTTGAGATGTCAATAAAGAAAAGGAAGAGAAACCTATCAGACTCATGAAGAGTATAAAATCACTTCATGTTTACATTAATATTTTAGCAAGTTCAAGTTATTCAATAAACTGACTCGAGATCCAGTCATCATAAGGGATTTAGCATACATGAAAATTAAATTATCCAAGGAAGACAACGATTTGCCAGAGTAGATGAGGGTTGGTATCTGATTAGACCTCCACATGTTAAAGAGAAAATTCATTTAAGCCATTTCATAATACTTAACATACAAAATCATTTTGTTGCAAACTACTTCTCTTTAAATTTATTAATTGCTAGTCACAATAACCATCAAAACAGGTGTCTATAAAACATGAGAATACATCCTGAATTTTTAATACATTTTTTTCAGTACATTGTAGCATAATTTTAAACATCAGTGAAATTCATTTATTCAGGACTCTACATATTATGGAATGATTACATGGTTTCCAAATATGCAATTTCATTACTTCTCACAAAAAATCCCATAAAGTACACAGAATAACTGTGAAAACTCCTGTATTTTCTCATTGAAAAAAAAAATCATGCATAGTAAAATAATTGGTTTCTCCAACACCACAATTGAAATTGCATTCTTGAAAGAAAGTGAACTCATTCTGCTGCCAAAATTAGTCAAATGTCTACGTGTTTTTCCATTAACAATAACATTGTATTGGCTCACTAGATGTATTGCTCATGACTATAAATGGAGGAAAACAAAATACTCCACACACATTCTAATCAGGGTTACATTTTTATGGGCCCATCTGCTTTAAATTTTAGACCAAGAAAAATCTTGAAAGTTCTGAGTTCTAGTTTTAAAACCAGAAGATAAATTCTGAATCACAGTCTATTAGCCTTTGGAAACCACTTCCAGGGCAACTTAATTTAAAGACTGATTTGATATGAGTGTCCTTTTCTTTAAGAGAAATAGACCTCTGTAAACAGTCAGTGCATATACACTAAAATCATTTAACATACATGGGTCACTCTTAATTGTGTTTTTGTGTTGCTGTTTATGTTGTTTGTTCAAAAATTTCATCCACATTCAGCAAACATCCCATAATTAGCTACGACTTCACCTATGGAGACAAGTAGCACAATGTCAGGTTCTTAATATTCCTTTGAAATTTACTTCAAAGCTAGGCTAAACAAATCAGTCAGAAAGCTTCAGCCAAGCAGTCCACCCACATTCAACAACCTTTTTCTACCTAATGATAATTACAGTCTGTAGAACAGGCAGCCTCTAATAAACAGCATCAACTTTAGAACACAGATGTCTGGAGGGGCCTTTTTATTGCCATAGAAATATCTTCAGTCCATCTTGTCCTCAGCACTAAACATTATCTTTACATTAGCCTCCTATTAAGGGTGTGTGTGTATGTGTGTTGGGCTAGGTTGGAGGTATATATTAGCCCAAATTATAGGATTGCTCACTCTGTCCTGATGGTTATAAATGATTGTGGTCCTTAGTTCTAAAAAAAAAAAAATCCCCAAAATGGAGCACACAAATCTTCCTGGTGACAGCAGTCCCTGACTACTAGGTTCCTGCTCCCTTGGCTCAACTGAAAACTTCCCTAATGCAGCAAAGCAATAAAGATCAGCAAAGAATTCTCTACGTTCCTTCTCTTCATTCTGAGCTCCAGGAATCTGGCTTTCTAAAGTAAAGGTATCATCCACAGTTATAAAACAGGAAAATAAATCTCATTATATCAACCCAAACATGAATAGTAATTTGAGAGTCATTAATTGAGGGTAGGGGTCTAGGGGACTGTAATCCTGTTTTATGATTATCATAAAGGTTTTACAAGAATCAGATGAACTTCCCTGAAGCATACGAATAGCTTAAAACTACAAATTCATTTTACATAGCCATAAATACTTTCAGTGGAAATACTATAGAGTTTGAGACTATAGGTACAAAATAGAATTGATACATCTATAATGCTTATAGTTTAATGTGCTGATTTTAAAGGCCATTTAAACAGAAAATCTTAACATGTATAAAGGATAATTTACAAAGGAAAAGAACAAAAGTGTAATTACTTGGACTTTTATTATCCCAAAATGCTTATGGTGCGTCAGAGATTAAGTAACGACAGAAAGACTGGAGAACAGTTTTAGAAGGGTAAGAGATTCAGAAACCGTACAGGAGAGCATAAAAAATTTTTTAATGCTCAACTATTTTGAGGCAGGCATTATATTTCTCAGTCATTTTACATATCTGATTTGTTTGATTCAAAAATGCCAGACATTGTAATTGGCCTTTTGACATACGTTATCTCAACTATTTTTAAAAAAAACCATCACGGGAGGAAGTGGCATTAGAATATCATTTCCACTTTTATAGGAACGGATACCAAGCTTAGGAAGATTAAGTGACTTAACCAAGTTCACAGACGTGCTTACTGGGATGCCAGGAAGTGAAAATGATTCTAATTCAATAGCTCTTTCCAGAACTGCATTACGGCATGACTTTAGGTGTTACTTTATTTAGCAGAATGGTCACACTTACACATAACATTCTAAAGCGTTCTTCAGACAGACTTTCTCAGCACACAGTAATAATTCGCCATTAAATCACCAATATTTAATGTTCCTTCTATTCTTTTAATTTTCAAAGATAATTCCTAACTGCATAAGTACTAAATACCCCACTTCACTTTCAATGAGGTAACTCACTGAGGTGACTTTCAATGCAATGATTTAAAGTTCCGTGTTACTTTCAGAAAGATGATTGTAACTAGGATTGCTGAAAGTTTAACACAAGGAGAAACCTAAAAAAAATTCTGCCCAGCAACACGACCCTGAGTTATTTGGTTAATACCATTTCTTTTGGAGAACTGCTAAGACATCCATCTGTATATTCTCCATTAGTTTATCTAATAGGACACAGCTGGTTTATTCAGATCAGTTCTCCTGTATATGGCACTGATAAATTATCTTTGTAATTATTTTGACAAAAATGTTGGCCCACAAATCAAGACATTATATTTTGTCATCTGGGTTAACGGAAGTTTTCATGTAATATGATCTAACAGAAGATACCTTCTCACTTGGTTGATGTCTAATTGATACATTAATTTTTTAAGGCAATGCTGGTTTTTTTTAAAGGTCTGTTATCTGTGTGGCATTTGTGTGTGCTAGAACATGCTGTGAGAGTGATGAAGTGATCTTCACATGAAGAGATGGGCAATAAACACTAAAATTAACCACAGAGTCTAAAGTCTTATTAATTATGGCATTCCACAAACACATAAGGCTGTAAGTAGAACAGTACAACGGAAATAAAAGGGAATGATAAATTTGATACAATATTTGGAAATGAACTAAAAGGACAAAAGCCTGGCTATCTTTTCAGGATATTCATTTTACCATGAAATTTAGTAGTATTTGTACCTAAAGTGAAATTCAAGAATAGAATTGTATAATTACTGGTAAATGTTTATTCACAAATCAAGTCATACAATTCTCAAAAGGTAGACAGACTAAATTTTAACAACTGGGTGTGTGGGAAGGTTCATGCCCTAGAAGTATCACAATCTTCCACTGCTCTGGAACTCAATCTACAACAGAATCAAGCGAAAGATACACTAGTGCAGGGGTCCCCAATGGCCCATGGCCTGTTAGGAACCGCGTCGCACAGCAGGAGGTGAGTAGTGGGCCAGTGAGCCTTTCTGCCTGAGCTCCACCCCCTGCCAGCTCAGCTGTGGCAATGGATTCTCATAGGAGCAGGAGCCCTATTGTAACTGTGCATGTGAGGGATGTAGGTTGCATGATCCTTACGATGACCTGAGGTGGAACAGTTTCATCCTAAAACCATCTTCCACTCCCACACCTTTGGTCCATTCTTGGAAAAATTTCTTCCCTAAAACTGGTCCCTGGTGCCAAAAAAGGTGGTGACCGCTGCACTAGTGAACATATGACAGCAGTTGGCATCAAGGATGACCATAATCAGATATTTTTAATGACAAATACAACATGGGCAATCAACAACCTTCAGGCAAACATCTGGAAGGCAAGGTTAGCAATGGAGATATAAGCGCTCAGAAACAGGCAATCAAAATAATCTCAATCGTAACTTTCAGATTTTAAAAAGTCACATTTAAAGGCTTTACCTGTTAATTATAGCTATTAATGATCCCCTAAGAAAATCCACTACCTGACACAAGTGCAACAAATTTGTTTTCTGGGATGTATAGGTTGATTTATGTAACAAGTATGGCCCAAAAATCTTTTAAGTTCTGTTTCTTTTTAATGTATTGTAAATGCAATTTTCAAGGGAGAAGAGAGAATAATGTGCTATTTCTTATTTACCTACTTCACCAACAGATGGAAAGACAGTTTCTCATGTGTGGAGTTGTGTTTTTTTGTTTTTTGGTTTTTTTTTTACTAACTCAGTTCATTTAACTTTGCCTCCATCATGTCACCATAAAATTTGGGTCCAAAAAGGCCAAGGAATGTATTATCAGAAATGTTAGCTATCTCTAGGAAAATCTGTCATTCATTTAAGTGATAATCTTTAAAATTAGCATAACTATATTCTGGATCATTTTATTACGAGACTATCATGTGATTTCAATGTCTCAGTTTATTGCTGTTGTACGAGCAACATGTTAAGTTACAACTTTAACTCCCAGGGTTGGTTTAGCAGGAGAGTGACAGAGGCAGACTTAACAGTGATGCGTGTAGTTCAGAAAGGCCAAATGACAGCACTGGGAGCCATAATGGTGGTTTCCTAGTAATTCAAACAGAGGAAAGTAGCAAGAATACACTTATCTCAGAATACCAGGCTTGTCAAACTAAAAAAATCCTGTGCCTTAACAGTCAGTGGTTGACAGCAACTTATACTAAGCAAAAAAAAAAAAAAAAAAAAAAAAAAATCATCATCTAAAACAGATGTCATGGCAATTTCAATTTTATAGCTTTCTGAAGTGTTGATTCTATTTAATTTGCATGTTTGTTTTGTTTTGATGGCTGTATAAAGACTTATTACACAAAGGTTCAAAGCCTGTTTTTAACATATACTTAATCTCATGCAACATTATAAGCCAAAAAATTAAATATAATTTTAGAGGTATTCTATTCAAGATGATTTTTCCCCTTTAGAAGGACCTATTCATTACTCAAATTCAACCTGCAGTTTACCATTGCTTCTCTGTTATTCAGCCACCTCTGACTTTCAAATTATTGTTTTACTTGTGTAGGTAAAAGACTTTTAATCTTTCCTGCCCTGCTAAAATCTGAGGCAGCGCTAACCTTTTTTATGTTCATGGGGCTCTGTTGAAATATGATATCATCATGGATAATCACTGCTAAATTAATAACCCAGGCAGGTAATAGTACAATAACTTTACAAATACACAATTCAGAGTGAAACCAACATATCTTAACCTAAGTCCAAGAATCGCCATGAACATTAGTACTTGTACTCTTGCCATTGTTAATTTACGTTTAAAAAAAAATCAATTCCAGAAATTTAATTCCCAATTACTTTACTAACTTGAATTAATTTAGCAACTTCAGTAATCTGAATTTGTACTGTATTGCTCCCCTTATATCATTGCAATACACACATAAAAGCAGATAACATGGTGAAATACTGCACTGAAAACAATCCTTTATTTTTAACTCTGATATATAATAAAACAAAATTTTGTTAATGTGCAATACATTTTTTCACATGAAACATCCATCAGAAGTTTTTAAATGTTCATGAGGATGGCTTCTCTACTTGAAATTTTCATTTCAAAATGCTGTTATTCTCCCAAACTTAATTAACCTATCTAAAACCAAACATGTATCTTTTCCCCAAATTAGTTTACTTCACCTTCCCAACTTTTCTCCATGCCTGTGTTGTAATCATAAAAAGCAAGAATGAAAACGGCTGTTTGATCTTTTTCTTTTCCCTAATATCAGATCATTCATTTGATTACACTGGAGTTTGGTTTAATATGTGTATTGATTGCCTTTTCATCATTACTCCTATATTATTCATCCAAGTCATCATCTCTCACCACAATGATGGTGACCAACTCTTAGCTGATGTCACCAACTAAATTTTTTAGTACCCCAAATGCTCTAAAGGGAAAAAAAAACTAAAACAGATTTTTTGACAGATACTCTAATATTCATATTTTTGTTTACCCTACTTGGGATACTTTGTACAACCTAAATCTTGGAATTTGCATGTTTTATTAATTTATAAAATTCTTAGCCAATATGTTTTCAAATACTGACTCTCCATTTTTTCTTCTGTGGGAAGTCTGTTAATACAATCTCTCCATCTTTTTACATTTCCATTTTCCTTTGTGTGTTACCTTCTGGGTAATTCTTGCATATATTTTCCAGTTTACTAATTCCCTTTAGCTGTGACTCATCTGCCTCTTAATCTATTCCATTTTTTTATTTCTACAACGTTTCCCATTTTTAGAGGTTCCATGTGGTTCTTGTTCAGATCTTCCTGATTATTGTCAACAGTTTTTCATTACTTGTTCACTTTTGTGGTTCATCTTTTATTTATTTAAATAAGTACATACAGCCACTCTATCTTCTATGTTTAATAACTCCGGTATCTGTAACTCCCTAAGTGTTTAAATTCTCAGTTTCATTGCTTTGCCTAATTCTCACATGTAATGTCCTACCTCCTCAAGTTGGTGAAAAATGATTGTGACCTGCCTCATCTTAGTCTGTTAAAATCCTGGAAACCTAAAATGTGGATGCCAGAGAGGGGATTTCTGCCTGCTGCTTCTGAAAGTCAGGGTGCTACTGACTTCAAAACAGTTTAGTCCATCTCAAAAGGTCCTACTTTAATCTGGGTATCTCAGGTTCGGAACTTTCCTCCTCACTGCTTGCCCAAATCTAGGTATTCAAATAGTGATGTTTACATACATTGGTCCTCAGAGCAATTACCATTCCAGTTACCAGCTCTGATTAGGGCTCATCTGTTCTATTGTGGTAAGGGGGTAGTAGAGGCACATTTCTTTTAAGAGATTTTCCACTACTTAATCCCTACCAGTATAACCCAAATTGTGTTTATCAAAGATACGGTTGTGAAAAGATACATCACTGAAGGCAAAGTCCACATTATTTTCTTAGCAACATCAACCTGTTAGTCCCCACTCTAAAATATTTGATGGTTCTTTGTTCACTGGAGCATATTAACCTCCCCTGCCTGTTGGTCAATAATCTGTTAATGTCTTATGTTTAACTACGGTTCCTCCAGAAGCCCCCTTCACCCTCACCGAGCTGACCTCTTTGTGGTTCCTCACGTTCAATACATATTCTGCCTCCATTCATACAGCATTCTCCACATTTGGACTATCCTATCCTCTTTGCTCTACTGATCTAAATTCTGCCTACTTTTTAAAACCCAGCTGAGACCAATTTCCTTCGTGTCACTTTCCTAATTCCAACATTTATTTGTCCACTCTACTCAGCTCTCAGTGTTCTAAGCTTAACACAAAATGATAATGATATTTAATCAAGAAATTCAAAAAACATGAAAGATCCTTATAAGCTACCTATTAATATTTCAGTCCCCAAATTCAAAATCAATCAAGACCGAGAGTGGTTAAGTAACTTGAAGAAGGCCATCCAGGTGTTAGATGGCGCAGACCATTCTAGCATCTGGTTCCACACCATCAGTCCAGGGCTCATTTTAATTGATACTTCACTTGTCATTCCACACCTCTGTTCTCCCCTCTGAACATGATCTCTGCATTCAAGGCTTCCCCTCACAGTGAAAGCCTAAGTCAATACAGCGCGTCCGCCTTTCTTCTAGCAAACACCAACCTCTCTGGCCACATCATCTCCCAAATCTCTTCCCCTGGCTTTTCTGCCTCAGACACAATGCCTCTTTATTATTCCTCAAACCCAGAAACACACTCCTCCTTCAGGCCTTTGTACTGCCTGCCCACTTGCCTGGAAGAAGAATAGTCTAGATTATCTGCCTGGCTTAGTCTAATGCATCCTTCAGGTCTTGGTTCAATGTCTACCTATTGGAAAGGCCTGAGCATCTTATTAACCCTTCTAGCCAGGCGCAGTGACTCAGGCCTGTAATTCCAGCACTTTGGGAGGTCGAGGAGGGTGGATCATGAGGTCAGGAGATCAAGACCATCCCGGCTAACACGGTGAAACCCTGTTTCTACTAAAAATACAAAAAATTAGCCAGGCATGGTGGTGCGTGCCTGTAGTTCAAGCTACTCGGGAGGCTGAGGTGGGAGAATTGCTTAAACCCAGGAGACAGAGGTTGCAGTGAGCCGAGGCTGAACCACTGCACTCCAGCCTGGGCGACAGAGTGAGACTCTTTCTCAAAAAAACAAACAAACAAACAAACAAACAAATTAACCCTTCTGATTAATCTTTAACCCCCCTAAATGTTTTCATTTTCTTTTTTTTTTTTTTTTTGAGACAGAGTCTCACTCTGTTGCCCAGGCTGGAGTGCAATGGCATGATCTTGGCTCACTGCAACCTCCGCCTCCTGGATTTAAGCGATTCTCCCACCTCAGCCTTCCGAGTAGCTGGGATTACAGGCACCCAGCATCATGACTGGTTAATATTTGTACTTTTGTAGAGATGTGGCTTCACCATATCAGTCAGGCTGGTCTTGAACTCCTGATCTCAGGTGATCTGCCCACCTAAGCCTCCCAAAGTGCTGAGATTACAGGCGTGAGCTACCACGCCCAGCTGGTTTTCATTTTTCTTTACAGCACTCACCACTGATAAATATTTAGTTGTTGATCTCTATGCTATCTGCCCCACTCCTCAAAGAAGTAAGTTCATTATTGTCTACTTGAACCCTACTCCCTAAAACAGTACCCAGTACCTGGTAGAAGCACAATAAAATATTTAATGAATGAACAAATCAATGAATGGCAACACCAGGTGCAGTTATGTACTGTACAGTTGGCATTGTGGCAATGGCCAGAGTATAAAGATCATACAGAGACTGCCCTTCTCCAGTAGTGCTCATGGTACAGGAGAAAATGGACAACAATACCTGCCTGCTGATCAACAGATGCAAGATTTATACATAAGATCTTTCAGAGAATTATAAAATCTTTCGAAGCTGCACCTAAAAGATCACCTTCTAACCCTCCTAGCTCAAGGTATCCAAAGTAAAATTTGCAAGGTCTTCAACTAGGTTCTGTTTCTGTACTACCAGTGACCGAGTATAAAGCACTTGTCATAAAGAGGACCTCATTTTTCAAACAACTCGACTAGTTAATACGTTTTTGCTTCCTCATATATTCCAGTTTTGCCACCATATAACTTCCAAAGTTTGTGCTAACTCTGCCTCCTGAAGTACACATGATGAACATACAACATCAACAACAATCTTTCAAAAATCTGAAAATCTGTTCTCTCTTCACATATATGCCTGTTCCTCTGTGGACTAAATACTTTCTATTATTTCAGTGATGCTTAATATGAGATGATTTTCAAATCCCTCACCATCCTGGCCACATATACCTAAACAGATTGCTCATTTTCAAAGTAAAGTATATTGCCCTCACAGGATAGATGTAGCATTTCCAGCACAAAGTCAAGGGAATTTTAATAACTGTGATATCCAGCCAGCTGTCTATCAATTTACATATACCAGGCATCCACTAGGTCCCAAACACGACTTATGTCTGTTTAAAAACAAAAATTTTAATAGGCTCATTTAAATATCTATTAATCTTCTTGGTGTTACTTCATTCAGTCCACACTTATCCATTTCGTTCAGATAGCTTAAGGGAAACTTCTTTCAATTCTTTGTTTTTTCTTGATCTACTATTCCAAGAATCCTCTCAATTTGGTTATTTTGTATATAACCACCCTGTACTTGCACATTTCTATATAATTTATAAATTTTCTAATTTTATGCTTTCAAACATTATTTCTTTGGACACATTTAATTGCTCAGCAATGTGAGTAGAACAGAATTATTAGTCTCACTGATAAATCGATAAGCAGGAGCTCATAGAGATTACAGCAAGTTAAATGCATAGCTGGTAATAAATTCCAAGCCTTTTGTTTCTTCATTTGTATTGTTTGTACTGTCTCCTCCCCCAGCCCACCTTTCTGAGCAGGTTTTGTTTTTTTGGAAATATTCATGTTTGCTCCAAATTAACACAATCTATTTAATATTATTTTCCCCAAAAAAAGTTTGGAATTGACCATTTAAAAATTCTGTAGTGTTTGAAAGCTACATTTTTGCCCTATTTTGAAGGGATAATATTTGATAGAACTAACAGCAGGCTTAATCCTTTTAGAGCTCATGTGTTCTAGTACTCAAATGCCTAAATATATTTGGCAAAATTTTGTAATCAAGTCATAAATGTAACACTATATAATAATCTTAAACTATAGATTGTTCTGCAATTTGTCTTTATTAAAGCAACTTGAATCTTAGCCACAACATTTTTATGTAGTGGAAATTCTGAACTATATAGCAATGAATTCAAACTTTTGATCCTTAAATAAAAAAACTTTGTAAGATAAATAGTTAAGAGGGGTAGGAGAGAAAGAATGGTTGAGTTATCATAGGATACAAAGTTTTAGATAAGATGAATAGGTTTTGAGATCTATGGCACAACAGGCTGACTATCATTAATAATAATGCACTGTATATTACCAAATAACTAGGGGTGCTATGGTTTGAATATCTGTCCTGTCCAAAACTCATGTCGAAATTTAATGCCCAATGTGTCTGTATTGAGAGGTAAGGGCTTTACGAAGTAGAATGGGTTAATCCACTCATAGATTAATTGAATAATTAATGAGTTATTAGATTAATGGGTTATCATGGAAGTGAAACTGTAGCTGCATTAGAAGAGGAAGAGAGACATGAACTAGCACACTCAGCCCCTTCCCCATGTAATGCTCTATGTCACCTGAGAACTCTGCAGAGAGTCGCCACCAGCAAGAAAGCCCTCAACAGATGTGGCCCCTTACCTTGGACTTCTCAGCCTCCAAAACTGTAATACATAAATTCCTTTTCTTTATAAATAAGCAACAAAAAAAAGACTAAGAGATTAAATACCAAATTTTTACCATGAAAAAAGTTAAGCTAGATGATTGATATATTAGTTTGACTTAGTTATTCCATACTGTGTGCATATCAGGACATCTCACTGTGCCCCATAAATATATATAATTATTTGTTAAAATATTAATAAAAATTTTTAAATAAATGAACAAAAATAAATGGTTAATAAGAGGCAGGAGGATAAGGTACGGTGTTAGATAAATGAAAATATTTATTCAAACTTCATGGCTAATAAAATTTAAAAGTTTCATTAGAAAGCTATTTCAACTTTGGTTCAGAAAATCAATATAAAATGACAAACAAAGAAAGACCTGAGTCTAACAATATAAATTTAGTGAATATGCAGGATAATCTTTGAAGATGCTATTTAATAAAATTCATGGCTTCAATACTGCCCATATACTCTGTAGATTAACAGACTAATAGCCAGATACATTCCTACAGTCAGGACAGAGAAACAGAACAGTGGTATAGAAGTTCACAGAAATGTTCTTGAATTAATGTATATGCAGTGAATTTCTAGGAACTGGAGAGTATTTATTTACCTATTCTAATTGAAGAATTACAGATTTTTGAAGTGTACCTATAATGTAATAAACACTACATCAGAAGTTATAGAAATAAAAAAATATTTAGATAATAAGACAGTACAAACTAAAAGTTGCATTCTTTATGTTCTGAATCATGGAAATGGATTTTGTCTTTGTGCCTTCATTCTATGTCTTTATTCCAGAGCAAATACCATATAACCTTTTCAATACAACTCTGTCACGTAGGCCAGAGACTCTGCCATTAGCTTGTGTTTCTGTTCCTTTTATGTTTCTATAAGATACAATGATTTAGGATAGGATGTGTCCAGGGCTTGCTTTTTTTGTTTTGTTGCAATAAGGACATTGCTGATGGTTTAACTACTGACTTCTCCTTCACAATAACTCCCAAAAGGTAGTTTCTAAAATAGCTTCCACACAGCTTCTCAGAAAAATGCTGCCCATTGTTTATTTAATGAGGGCTACCAGAACTATAAATATTTAGTGTTCTTTTTCTCAGTTCATTATGTTCAAGTTTGCCTTTTCTTCTTCAATAGGCCATTAAAAAAATCACCACAGTTTATCAGCCCACAAGTGTGGGTTCCCACTGCGTGGCCTTCCTTTAAGCAACTCCCAGGGAAAAATATAAACTTAAACACTCTTTTGTGGATACCGTTTTTGGTTGAATTATGTTCTCCAAAATGATATGTTGAAGTCCTAACCCTCAGTACCTCTGAATGTGATCTTATTTGGAATAAGGTCATTGCAAAGGTAATTAGTTAAGATGAGGTCATACTGGAAGAGGGTGGGCCCTGAATCCCATAAGACAGGTGTCCTTACAAGAACAGGAGAAGAAAGACATAGAGACACATAAGGAGAAGCAGAGACAGAGATTGGAGTGACACATCTACAAACTAAGGAACACCAAGAATTGCTGGCGAACACCAGAAGCTACAAGAGGCATGGAAGCTTCTCTCCTACAGGTTTCAGAGAGCGCATAGCCCTGTTGACATGATAATTGTAGACTTCTAGCCTTCAGAACTGTGAAAGAATAAATTTCTGTTCCTTTAAGACACCACTTTTGTGGTCATTTGTTAAGGCAGCTCTTAAGAAGCTTATACATAGAATAATTCACACACCATAGTTCTTTGTTAACTCTTTAAGCAAAAACTTAACTTTTTATCTCTTCTTCAGGTTTTACATTCCTTCTACAATGTCAAGCTCCTTCTTCTCCCCTCACTTGCAGCACGAAGCTTTAGGCTTCTGCCTCTGGCTTCTCTCTCTCTCTCTCTCTCTCTCTCTCTCTCTCTCATATCCTTCCCCTACTTCTCCATGTTGTTATCTTTCATAATTTATCTCATGTGTTAGCTTCTCCAAGAAACCGTCCCTATTTCTGGCCAAGCTGAGTGCTGTGCTGAGCTGTTTTCCCCAAGCAGGGCACACATTTCTCCGACACATGTCTGTTTTCCCCATTAGACTGTGAGCTCCTGAGGCACAGTGTTTCTGTTTCTCACCACTGTACCCTCAGGACTGAGCTCAGTATCAGGCACACAGTATTTGTTGCATAAACTACTTTTGTTTTGCATTTTCACATACTTTCTTCTTCCCATAGTCTAGTCTCGCCTCTCTTTACACGTCACTTAGTCATCAGTTTGGTAGTCAGCAAGTCATGTTAGGATTTCCTTCCTTGGAGAAAATCCTTCCTCTTGTAAATTTAGCAAAAACCAGCTGGTGCCGCACTTGGGAGCCACAGCCCAGCTACAGGAACAAGGGTTAGGCCTCAGGTGTGCCATAATTTTAACCATCAACTGTAAATCACAGCGCACATTTCATTCAGCTTGATTGTCCACCCTGATGGTGTGTGGCAAGGGGAGCATTCAGTGGATCTAAGCATGAATAAGAAAACGGTTTCCTTCCTACGAATATAATGACCAAGAGAGTCCTTGGTCCTGTTACTCCCAGAGTATACTGCTCCTCTCGCATAGTGAGAAAGGGAGAACTGGACTGGATGGGCTAATAAATAAAATGAAGCTTTTATGCTGGCAATGACCAAAATGACAAATTTAAACTTAGCAAAAAGACAGAAACCTTTTAATACCTTTAAAATAAAAAGATTTTTATTTTTAGAAAGCACTTTTTTGTAGAAATATCACCTTAATTATATTTTTATTTCAGCTGTTATTTTAAGTATAACACTTTTAAAACTGTACAAGTAGCATATGCCAAATTTCTAAACATGGTGATACAAACACAATTGCATCTGGAACAGTTTTATAAACATTTTTCTATTAAAAGAAAAAGTTTTTTTTTTTAAAAAAAGGAGGAGCACAGTCAACTGTTTTATAAGAAATCATTTATACTGCATATCCATGAATTAAACAGATTTATTTTTAATCTTTGCTTGTCGCTGGCCAGCCCAGCTCTGAGTCTTTAAGCTGACTGGTTTGTTCCTGCCAATATCAATAAATGTTCCCTGGCACCTTTCCCTTCCCAGCCTATACCCCAAACCACTTTGCTCTGACCTACCTTAAACCCCATTTTCTGACTTATTTCTGATATCTGCTCCTGATCCCCTGAATTTCCTTTTCCAGGTCCTTCTCTGGCACCCGGGTTTGCCACCTCTAACAGACCCACTCTCCCTATGTGGTTCACTCTGCTGTGAGTCTGGGCAGACAGGAGAAGACCAACCCACCCGTCCCCTGGGACCCTATGCCTGCTGCAGGCCTTCATGAGCAGGGGCTGGTTGTGCATATTACAGCCCCAAGAATTTCACCAAAGTGAGACATTTTCACTAACTCCTACCTTAACTGTTCTGAGAATAGTACACATAGCAGGCACTCAAATAGATGTGGAGAGAGCCAAATAACTTTTTTCTTCATTAAGAAACAAACATCTATAAAGTTACAGAAAAAGCCAAATTCTCTGGCTGGCTTTTGATAGTCAGTACGAGTCACACGGGTGAAGCAAATTTAAACAAGGTAGGAGAATGCATCTGTGAAGGACCCTCTTCCCCGCATTCATTCTTCAACAGGCAAAAATGCAGGAGACAGGACACAGGGCTATTCTAGTACAGTCTCTCTTTCTTCAAGAGAGCTCTCATCTGTTACATTAGCAAAAATGTAGTTTCTTTAGTAAATGGTCTGGGTGGGGGGTGATGGGCAGGGGAACGATGTGTTTTCCATTTATGTTTTCACTTTTTTTTTCCTTTAAGGATCCTACATTTCCCCTTTTGCTTGTTTTTGCTTTCACTGAAGAATTCCCAAAAGTAAGTTTCCCATTTTACACTCTGTATTAGTTTCCTAATGCTTATATAACGAATTACCACAAATGGAATGGCTTAAAACAACAGAAACTTATCCTATTTTAATTCTGGAAGCCTGAAGTCCAAAATAAGTCTTCTGGGGCTAGCAGGGAGGCATCTGCAGGGCTGTAGGCTCTGTAGGCTCCAGGTGAAAATCCATTCTTAGCCTCTCCCAGCTTCTAGTGGCTGCTGGTATTCCTTGGCTCCTGTCTGCGTCACTCCAATTTCTGTTCCATCCTCACACTGTCTTCTCTTCTGTAGTCAAATCTTTCCCTGCTTCCCTCTTACAAAGGCCCTTGGGATTTCACTTAGGGCCCACCCAGATAATTCAGGATAATTTCTCTATCTCAAAATCCTCAACATAATTGCATCTGCAAAAATTCTTTTGCAGATGATAAGGTAACATGCACAGGTTCCAGAGATTAGGACATGGATATCTTCAGAGGTCACTATTCAGCCTCCCACAGCCTCACTTCCGTAGAAGTGTTGCCTTTCCAAGACTGCCTGCCTGCCTGCCTGCCTCAGCCCCACACACAGGTGTTATACCGTTTCCCTGCAGTCGCTGATCTGATATACCCAGGTCTCTTTTTCAGTATTTTTGAATTTAGGATTGACTTTCTCTCTTGGTGATAGATTTTAGCTCAATTACATCTTCTCTTTTCCATGCAATTTTTCTAAAAACTCAACTCTCCACAAAGACTTGAGAAAGAAACTTGAGAAATCTCTTTTCCGGAAGTTAGTGTGTACCTTTCTACTTACGGATAATCTGAAATTTGTACTGTTCTCTGTCTTCCTCTTATGCTGAAAACATGGAGTTTTATGATTTTATCTGTTCTGTTCTTATTGATCTTGCATAGATTTTTAGAGGACTGGAATAATTCAGCTTTCATAATTGAAAAGCATAAATCCTGTATGAAACAGGCAAATAAACAGTACTCTAACTTGGGGAAGAGCTACTACTTACACACACACGCACGCGTGCACATGTGCGGCTTTAAAGTGTTAATAATTTTACAAAATGGCTGACATTTTGAATAGCTATTCATAGAAATAACAACTAATTAAAAGATACAGCTTTACTGAATTCCAGAACTGGGACAGACCACAAGAACCAGAGATATCAAACATCTAGTAAATATCTCTGCCTCACTATAGCAGAGGAGTCACAGAGGTTATTTCTTCTGCAAGTATCCACCCTATAACACCCCAGAATCCTAAAAACTAAAAACCTGTGAATGAAATTAATGTTATTATGTTGAATGTAGCACTTTCGGTACAATGCTTTATATAGCCAATATAAATAAACACTGTCAATGTCTTTGCCTCCTATTCTCTGCCTATAAAACAGCAATCATAATATTTAAGTAAGAACCATCTGATAAATGTTATGATGAATTAGCCAGAGTCTGTAAGTTACTCTGCAGTGAGGGCTTAAGTATGATCATTTAGCTCTGATATATGGAGTGAGAAGGTAGAAGCTTTAGTGACAGACTATAGTCACATAAATTAATATATTAATATTTAACAATGAAATGGAAGATGAGGAATTGGGATGTCTGCATCTTCTACACTGTAAATGCAAGGACTGACTTTGGGCTCCTGCAATGATATAATTGTCCTTATTTGTTAACTTCATCTGTCCCCAGTTAACAGATAAAAAACATATTCAAAACAGTAAATGGTGTCAGCAGTTATTTTGAAGGTAGGCACATGCACACTGATATTCCGTAGGCCACTCTTGTGCTCAACTAGGTCACAGAATGGCCATCTCTTTAAATTAAACTTTGTAGCTATTGTCCAAATTTGGACGAGCATCACCAAAAATTGACTATCCAAGGTTCAGCATGGATTATATACCAAGTGTCTGATTGGCCCTGCCTTAAAAGGAAGCATTCCGTTTTCTTAGTGCCCATTTTATCTGCTACAAAAATGATTAGTTTATAAATGCTATAAAATACTCAATACATAGCATTTGTACTAGGAGACAGGCACTTATTATACTAATAAATCTCAACACCTTTCCTCGTACTACCCCCTTTGCCTAGAATGATTCCTCTCATAATTATACTAACCTTTCCAATGCCTAGATCAGTGGTCACCACCTTGGAGCCCTTCTACACCTTGTAAATCAGATATAATCACCCTATGCTCAGAAATCTATTATTTTTAACTACCTATGTTTTTGTACCCTCCCATACTGCTTATGACATACATATATGATGGCAACATAGAAGTATATTTAAGAGCCCAGCTTTTAGTTTATACTATGTACCAAGTTGGACTCTACCATTTATTTGTAGTTATCACCCTGACTGATGGATCATTCTGAAAACTCAGTTTCTTCAAGGAAGAGAAAGATAGTAATAGTTAACCTTAAGTTTGTCAGAAGAATTAAACATACGAAGTGCCAAATCTGGCAAACAAGCAATAAACAAACACTAGCTAATATTTTTATTCCTGCTACAAGTATCCTGCTTTGAGTGTAAACTCTTTGTATTGGAGATTACAGGTTACGTATTTGGTGACCCCACAGCATGTAGGCCAATGTCTTGTACATAATAGATACTCAGAAGGCATTTTAAAAATCAAACTGAGTAAAAAATACTAACCAAACAATATTTGTTGGGCTTTTCCACTGTAAAGACACAGTGAGAAATGAAAAAAAAATAATAATAATAATTCCTGACCTTTAGGTCATTAAATGCTTAATCTAGTTAAAAACTTAGTCTAGCTAAGGGGTAGTCTTTTAAATGCTTAGTCTGGTTATATACACACATACACATATATACAAACATATACACACACATACATATACACATACATTTACACACACACACACACACCATATACACACACACATATCTATACATACAGAGAGAGAGATGTATTTTCCTGCTCACACTCACAAAACAGAGTGAAAAGGACCAAGGAACCAGCTCAAAAGTGAACACAGACTTGGCAAACACAATTATAAATAAAACTTAAAATATATTTTTTCTTTTTTTCCCCAAATATTCCTCCTTTTGTAACTCCTCTTCTTACTCCTACTCAAATCTTTGTTTCCATGGCAATATTTCTACCTTGAAGTCCCACCACTGAAATGTCTACAACTATTTCTACTGTTCTCTCCTTTAAATTGCTACTAGAAAATTCAATCCTCCAGTCCATGATGTAGATGAACTACATAAATGCCTACTAACTTAAGGCACATTTCTCACCTCATCCCCCAGTACTATACAAGACTTTTTTTTATACAGAACTATTTTAGGCCCATTTTTATACTTGATAAAAAATAAACTCCAAGAATTTAAGACTCTGTGATGCAAGCTAGATATAATCCAAACTCATTGAGACTCAAGCTCTTTACCCAATACAAAGACAACATTTAGAGAGCTATTTAACAATCAAAACTAGAAAATAAGAAAGGATGCCAGTAAAAGAATTATCCAACAAGGACTTATTTCTTACCACCTGATCTTGAGTTTGGCTAGACACTGGATTTATCCTGCCAGAACCCCAGAAGTGTTAAGAGAACCCTAACTGCTATTGTGAGGTTTGAACTGATGAACACTAAACCATGCTGCTATTAGACTCTTTAATATTGCTTGGTTTACTCTTAATTCCTGTTTCAAGTTGTGCTGCCAAAGTTCTGAAGACCTGAAACATGTCATTACCTCAGAATTGACTTAGTTTCACTACTCTGAAAACCAGTCTTATTCTGGAGAATCCCTGCCAAATGCCACAAGCTAAATAAATGGGTTCCCTGGAATCAAACTGTTGGTACTAACTCAAAGAGCACATCTGCTCCGGAGCTTCTGCGAACACATGAGAGAACTTGTAACTACCCCAGGAGCACTGTCCACATCCACAGAGGCCTCCAGATACTGAAAGATCATTTTTAGGAAATCCTGAAGTTCACAGAAAATTCATCGATTTAGTTCAGCTGTTCCTTCAAGAATTCTAACAAGGCAGCTCCTAAAGTGTCACCCAGCATTTACCATGAAAATTCCTAGAATGGTTATCCGTAAGTTGAAGCAATGCCCTAGAAAATTTGCTAACCCCATGACAGAGGAGTTTTGACTCCTATAACAAAACCTAACAGTAACTAATCCAAAACAACTGCCTTTTATGATTCTGCTAGATTGCACAGAGACAACTTGGATTTTCTCCATTAATCCTGCTGCTGATCTTGACATAGGGAAGAATGCTGTCTTTCTCTAAATCCTAAATCTAAAATAGACAGAAAACAAAATGAATCCACAGTATCCTTCTCCAAAATTTAAAAACTAAAATGTGATTGTAACATACAAACTTTCAAAATCCCCTTTCTCCATTTTCCAATCTGAAACATTTAGCAAATCCATCCCTCCTGTCCACAGAATTCTCTATCTAAACCTGCCAAAACTTTTTGAGGCTCTTAATTCCCCTATTCCCATCCCTAGACACCCTTTCAAAGTTAATTATTCTCCCATTTGGCAACAGTTCTCTGTCCTTTCCTAAAAGTTAAGTCAAACACGATGGATTTCCTGCTTTTCACTTCTACCCACTCCCTCAAGAGTCATCTCTCTCTCCCATTCGGGTTCAGAAAATAATACCTCAAAGTATGGCTCTTTGATATGCTGAGTATTTTGAACTACAGCAACAAGCCTCAGAACCAAGAGGTCTTTCTGCCCTCCTCCCACTCCCAGGCTCTTGCCTCTCTGCCTCTTCCAGAAGCACAGGGAGGGGCTTTCTCTAAGGTTCCCTTATCTGAGGAAGAGCAGTTCCTCCAGAATGAATGCAATGTCTTGGGTCTCCTTCTGAAATCTAATCAAACAGAGAATAACTGATAGGAAAGGAGAGAGAGCAGACACCACACCCATAACTCAGACTTTGTCCCAGGCTACTGTCTGTTTTTCAGGCCCACTTGTCTCCCCTAAAAATCATTCACTCTTCCTCTAAAATTGCCTACATCCACCACTTCCCTCTCTTCTATGAAGAGGGTATTTAAACTTCAACCACCTGGCCCCTCTTGATGTTTCATACTTGGTGTGATTCCTGTGTGCTGACCCATAATAAACTTACATGCTTTTTCTCCTGTTAATGTGTTTACTGTCAGATTCTTTCATGTACTCAAGTTGCTAAACTTTCAGAAGGTGGAAGTAGAGTTCCTTTCACCCTTACACTCCTATGATCCAGATTCTATATAACAAGGGCCTACCACACAAAAGCTGGCAGAAAGAAGAGGCTATAAATACTTAAGCATTAATATTTTTTCCTGTCCTGTGTCTATCAGTCAATGTGCCTAACTCAACATTTTTTCATTATCTGTGTATACTGGAAAGTATACTCCTAAGCTTTGAGTTCAGATAGGCACTTACATATTCCACAACTTAATCTCCCCAGCTGAAAATTCAGTTGTAAGACTCAAACATAATGGTAAAAAATGCAATAATACATATTAATGCAAATATGTAATAATACATGTGTATATACACAAATATATAATAATACATGTTAAAACTAATAATACATGTTAATAGTAACTCAAGTATGTTAAGAAGTGCCTTCCCTGGGGAATAAATAACACACATATTAAAACCCAGGCTTAACCCATATCTTTATGGATACATGTCTTTTGCAGTTATTTGCAGCTAACCCCTATATCGTGCCCTCAGGATGGAGGAAGTATCCTCTTGATTTGTTAAAGTTTAAAAGAAATACTAAACCACTATTATCACACCTAGAAATTACAAAGGAAAGAGGAGCTTTAGAATTTGTGGGCTTTCTATTATGTGGTTGCAGAATTAGTAAATAGCATTATGTTTTTAATTGTACACAATCTTTTAATTAAAATAAAGGCATGCTTTTCACAGTATGAAGAATCAGAATTTTCTACTATTGCATACAATGCTTTTGGTACCTAGTTTTCATTTAACTGAATTCATTTATAGTCCAGTTTCAATGAAACTATTTTCTGTTCACACTGATATTACCTTCAAGGAGTAAAACCTTCATATTTTCTTTACACTGAAAATTACTTTATTCTTGCCCTTTGCCTTAAATCTTTTACATATGAATTGCAGACCAAAGTTGTATTTGCTTTTTCCCCTTCAGTTGTCTATGTTGGAAATTCTACAGATACTCCTGGTCATAAACAGATCATTCTTGTATTTCAGGTACAGCACAGGACTGAAGATGAGCTTAACATCTCAGCACCCATGGAAAAGACTGGCAAAATCAAGAAGCTGCACTGCCAAAGAGAAATCAGGAATTTGACTTTGGACTGGAGGAACAGTTGAGGGAGAATAGTGTGACATGAATCTTATCTGTAAGATTTTATACAATTTGTTTATTAATTTTGTTTTGTTAGGGGTGGGAGGTATGATCTGTCTTTTCTTACAACCATGAGAGAGGCAGATTCCTCTGATCATCCATGTCAGAGATAATCGAATGAGGATTCTCTGTACACTGTATCTCAGAAACACAGCATCTCGGACTCCTTGTCAGGCTCAATAAATTAAAAAGCAGTCAACACTGACTGGGAGCGTACTTTCTGCACTGTCCTAGGTATTGTGCAAGGCTTCAGCTAACCCAAAACCCTATGTTCAAACTTTTAAAAATCAGACATTTCTATTTCTCTTCAGGTAATTGGAAAAAATATATGCCATAATAGGGTTCCTGATTGGCCGGGCTAGCACAGACTGAATATTAACCCCCAGGCCCCCTCTGCAGGGTGGCTTTATGTGGTGCTCAGCCAGGCACAGCAGCCCTGCCGTTAGGCCTTCCGACACAAATTTGAAATCCAGCATCTCAGGTTCACTCCAATAGCGAGTCTCATTCTGTATAAAAGATGTGGAATCTTTGGATATGTCATTTAAATGCCAATTTTCATGCTTCCTCTTCAAAGTTATGGCACTTATAACATCAATATTTTAAACAGTTCAAGTATTTTTTTTATCTTCTAAATGAGTCATTCACTCTCTTAGTAGAGAAGAGGTAAAATAAAATGTCAATGACTAAAATGTGAACTACTGCTTCAAAGACAGAGTGAGTACATTTCTCACGATTCTATGGTAATTGGCTTGGAACTTGGAAATACAATGCCGCCCATGACAATGGAAATTCACTGGGCTCTGCAGGAATTCAAAGGTTGCTGGAGAAAGTGTCCCAGTATTACCCGTATCTCACTTACTATACTTCTTATAACTCAATTTCCTCCCAACTCTCAGGGAGTTTTAAAGGAATCATTTGTGCCACTCAGAATTTATATGTATCTACTAACCAATTTCAGCTACTAAAAATTTCTCAGATGTCTCCAGGCTGCAGCAACCACTGGCTACTCTAACAGACCGTGCCCATCAGACAGGGTAGACATTCCGAGGGTCACAGCGGCCACATTTTAATTGTTCCATGACAGAAGGGTGGGTCCTGTGATTTAGAAAGCAGCACCTTAGAAGTCACAGTCCCCAGAAACCCAATGAACCAGGGACCTTATTGCCCCCTGTGTGTCAACTGTTCTCAGATTGCTGTTAAGAATGAGAATCACCTGGGGAATCTGGTGAACACCCAGGGTTTTTTTCTTCCTCCCAGAGATCCTGGTTTGGTAGGACTGGCGTGGGAACCCAGGGGTGGGAACCCAGGATATTTTACAGTCACAGTCTGCAGACCACACTTTGAAAAATGTTGTATTTCATACACCAGGCTTCCGAGTTGTGAGGCAGATATATCTCAGACACTGATCATCAATACCATGCAGGCACACCTGCATTTTCTGGCCATCCACTGGAAATAATTATCAAATGATACCACATGTGGGTAAAACATGAATTTTTCAGTTTTCTCTTGGGAAAAATTATGATCACAATACTTTTATTCCACCTTCTCAATGAATTGACATAAACACCACAAGAAAAGGCACAAGAAAACACTCTGAAGCATGAAAAGCATATACACAGGTGTCAAGCGGGACTCAGGTAGAGCATGACCAACTCTTCAAATTACAAAGTACATAACAAAGTATATTATCCTAAAATACGAACTGTACAAGGCATTTTAAGTACAGGTAGACTTCATTTTATTGTGCTTTGCTTTATTGTGCTTCACATATACTGCCTTTTCCAAAAAATTTAGGTTTAGGGCAACCCTGGATTTAGAAATCTGTTGGTGCCATTTTCCCAACAGCATGTGCTCACTTTGTGTCTCTGTGTTACATTTCGGTTTGGTAATTCTCCCAGTATTTCAAATGTTGTCATTATTATTATATTTGCTATAGTGAGCTGTGATCACTGATCTTTGATGTAACTACAGTGATTTTTTTGGGGTGTCATGAACCCTGCCTATAAAAGACTATGAACTTAATAAATGTTGTGTGTGTTCTGACTGCCCCACCCACCAGCCATTCCCTTGTCTCTTTCCATCTCCTCCAGCCCCTATTCCCTGAGACACTAAGTATTGAAGTCAGGCCAAGTAACAACCCTACAATGGCTCTAAGTACTCAACTGAGAGGAAGAGTTCCATGTCTCTCACTTTAAATCGAAAGCTAGAAATGACTCAGTTTGGTGAGAAAGGCATGTTGAAAGCCAAAATAGGCCGAAACCTAGGCCTCTTAAACCAAATAGCCACACTGTGAATGAAAGGGTAAAGTTCCTGAAAGAAATTAAAAGTCCTACCCCAATGAATACACAAACAAGAAAGTGAAACAACCTTATTGCTGATATGGAGAAAGTTTGAGTGGTCTGGATAGGTGATCAAACCAGCCACAACATTCCCTTACGCCAAGGCTTAATCCAGAGCAAGTCTCCAACTTTCTTCAATTCTATGAGGCTGAGAGAGATGAGAAGGCTACTGAAGAAAAGTCTGAAGCTAGCTTTAGAGTTTGGTTCATGAAGTTTAAGGACAAACTATCTCTATAACATAGTAATACAAGGTAAAGCAACAGCTGATATAAAAGCTGCGGCAAGTTATCTGGAAGATTTAGTTAAGATCATTGATGAAAGTGGGAATATACATTAAATAACAGACTTTAAATGTATACAGCCTTGTATTGGAAAAAGATGCTATCTAGGACTTGCATAGCAAGAGAGAAGTCAATGCCTGGCTTCAAAGCACAGGCTGACTCTCTTGTTACAGGCTAATGTAGCTGGTGACTTTAAATTGAAGCCAAAGCACATTTACAATTCTGAAAATCCTAGGGTCCTTAAGAATGATGCTAAATCTACTGTCTGCTCTAGAAATGGAACAACAAAGCCTGGATGACAGTACATCTGTTAACAGCATGGTTTACGGAGTATTTTAAGCTCACTATTAAGACCTACTACTCAGAACACAAGATTCCTTGCAAAATATTACTTTGACAATGTACCTGGTCACCGAAAAGCACTAACAGAGGTGTACAAGTAGATTAATATTATTTTCATATTTGCTAACACATTTCATTCTGCAGCCCTTGGATTAAGTAGTCATTCTGACTTTCAATTATTATTATTATTATTAAAGAAATATATTTCATAAAGTTATAGCTGCCATAGATAATGATTACTTTGATGTACCTACACAAAGTAAATTGATAACTTTCTGGAAACTAGATACTCTAGAACCCTGAGAACATCTGTGATTCATGGGAGGAGGTCAAAGTATTAATATTAATATGAGTTTGGAATAAGTTGATTTCATCCACATGGATGACTTGGAGGTGTTTAAGACTTCAGTGGAGGAAGAACTGTAGATGTGGTGGAAAGAGCAAGAGAACTAGAATGAGAAGTGAAGCTTGAAGACATGATGGAAATGCTTCAATCTCAGATAAAATTTTCACGGGCGAGGAGTTGTTTTTCCAGATAAGCAAATGGTTTCTTTAGATGGAATCTACTCCAGGTAAAGATGCTGTCCACACTGTTGAAACAACAACAAAGGATTTAGAATATTTCATGAACGCAGTTGAGCATGCACAGGCAGGGTTTGAGAGGATTGACTCCAATCATGAAAGCAGTTCTACCATGGGTAAAACACTATCAAAGAGCATCGCATGCTATAGAGAAATCTTTTATGAAAGAAGAGTCAACTGATGCGGTAAACTTCATTGTTTTATTTTAGGAAATAGCCACAGCCACCCAAATCTCAGTAAACACCACCTTGATCAGTCAGTGGCCATCAACACACAAGGCAAGACCCTTCAGCAGCAAAAAGATTAAGATTTGCTGAAAGTCCAGATGATCGGTAGCATTTTTTAGCAATAAACTCATTTAAAATTAAGGTATATACATTGTTTTTAGATGTAATGGTCTTGCACACTTAATAGAATACGGCAGAGCATAAACATAACTTTAATATGTACTGGGAAACAAAAAAATTGTATGACTTGCTTAATTGCAATATTTGCTTTATTGTGGTTCTCTGGAACCAACTCTGCAGTATCTCTGAGGTGTGTCTGTATTTTCAGGATATTTCTTCAATGCTCTTTCTCTCTCTCTTTTTTTGTTTTTTTACATAAATAAAGGAGAACCAAAGGTAGAACTTACTTTTCAGAACTAGTCAAACTGTATCACTGTAACACATAGTTTTTAGACACAGAATAAATGGTTCGGTTTTAAGCACACATAGTTTCTCTGCTTGAATTACTCAAGTAATTACGTCTCTGCAGATCAGGGTACATTTAGTGCATATCTGTAGAACTGGATCATTTCAGTAAAACAGAGAGTCTGCATAATCACATTCACTCCATGTTAAGAGACAACTGAGAACATGACAGAACAGCACTCAACTCCATGTCTCCTTCCTTATTTAAAAAAAAAAAAAAAAAAAAAAAAAAAAAGTGCCAAGTTATCCCATGAATTCTTCCCAAAGTGTTAACATGGAATTGAAATAAAGTCATGTGAAATAGCATAAAAAATGTGAAAGGGTGTAATGTATGAAACTCGAATGTCTAACCACTTAAAATATAACACAGCTTTTATGTGAACAAATAACAGTAATTCCCATTTTATCTAAATGAATGCTAGAACAGTTAAACAGGTTTGAAAATCCAGTACCACAGAAAGAAGTGAGGAGTTGCACCAGTGAGAAGGTGAGAAAGGGAAGAAGACAAAGCAGCCAGCTAAAAGTGAGACAGCCCAGAGGCTTCTCCCCTTGACCACTCCTCTCCTGCCCAAATCAACATTCTTATTTTACATCACAAGTAACAGTTTTCTTGTACAAACTAACGGAGGAATGTAGCCTCTCTTACTGGAAAATAGCAGCTGTGGGACAGCACCTTGCACAGGATAAGCCCCATTCCTATCAGTGTTTTCCACACTATCTCCATCCAGCTTATAACACCCTTTCATCTTTTACCTCTTCTCCAAATCTTTACTAAATAGTCAACTCTGTTTCCACCTCTAACATGAGGCCAGAACTTCCTTATACTAATATTAACGTCTACCTCTTTATTTTATTTTTTATTTTTTGAGACCGAGTCTCACTCTGTAGCCCAGGCTGGAATGCAGTGGCGCGATCTTGGCTCACTGCAACCTCTGCCTCCTGGGGTTCAAGCAATTCTCTTGCTTCAGGCTCCCTAGTAGCTGGGACTACAGGTGTGTGCCACCATGCCCAGCTAAATTTTTATTTTATTTTTAGTAAAGACAGAGTTTCACCATGTTAGCCAGGATGGTCTTGATCTCCTGACCTCATGATCCGCCTGCCTCAGCCTCCCCAAGTGCTGGGATCTCTTTTTTTTTTTTCAGACGGAGTCTCACTCTGTCTCCAGGCTGGAGTGCAGGGTCATGATCTCGGCTAACTGCAACCTCCGCCTCCCAGGTTCAAGTGATTCTCCTGACTCAGCCTCTCGAGTAGCTGAGATTACAGGCACACACCACCACACCCAGCTAATTTTTGTATTTTTAGTAAAGATGGGGTTTCACCATGTTGGCCAGGATGGTCTTGATCTCTTGACCTCATGATCTGCCTGCCTCAGCCACCCAAAATGCTGGGATTACAGGCCTGAATCACCACGCCTGGCCAACATCTGCCTCTTAAGTCCATGATGATTTGGGGATCTTGTCTATCCGGTTTTTACTGAAAACTGTAAACTGTATACAGGCACTTGAAATATGCAGGCAGTTAAACCTTTTAGCTAAAGGTTAAGTGTCAGAAGTTCTGGGTGATAATCTCACAATGGTTACAATTATCTCTGAGATTTAAGCAAGCGATCATTATGTTTTCAAGTGAAATATGGTGATCACAAGACTCTATTCCATCTTCTCAATGAATTGAGAAAATACCAAATGGTAACACACAAGAAAGTGCTCTCAATTATGCAAGGGGTATATACAAATGGAAAGAAGTACTTGTTGCTATTTTTCTTTACACCACAAGCACTGAGTAAGTCAGAGGAAGCACATTTCCAACACCAAGGAAATTCAAGCCTAAATTAACCAAATCAGTTTCTATCTCCTAATCAACAGATGACATTATTTCAGTAAGCATTTTTCATGAAACATGATAAAATAATGAGATAATTCTTCAAGACCTGCAAAAATAAATGATTTCCCATGACTGTCTTACCTAACATGTTTTTGGCATTTAAGTTGCAGCTTTGTATCACAAAAAAAGCATTGTTAAACGTAGCTGATTCTGACACTGAGAAGCTGGGTGATCCTAAAGTTCCTTAACCATTATTAATTACAGCTGTCCTCACTGGTAAAGTGGCAATGATCACCACGAGATTACTAGGGTGTTAGATAATATAAATGCCCAAGCACATAAAAGCATTCATAAATAGTACCCCCCATAGACATTCTTATTGAAAATTTAATATTAGGATCACTCTCCAAGCAAACTGTGGGGCTCCTTCAAGTCAGATTCTTGCCTACCTTTGTCCCTAATAACTCACACCACTTTGTTGACTAAAAATAAATGTGTCTGAAATCAAGCTGAGAAGAGAATTAATCCACATGATACAATTTGAGCTCAATTAAGTGCTAAATTGGGTGGGTAGTGATTGTAAGTAGATTCAATAAAAGTGTAAACACAAGAGAGATCAATGGAAATGCTTTCTGGAAGAGGGATTTTGTGCTGGTACTTGTAAGACAACTATGACTGAAACTAAAGGAACACAGGAGAGTGCTTCAGGTTGAAGTCACTGCTATTAGCTAAGAAATATTACTTATATTAACTTCTTTACTTTCCCAGAAACTCCATGAGGTAGATATTATTATAATCCCCATTTTACAGATAAAGACACTGAGACAGATTAAGTAGCTTGCCCAGGTTACCCAAAGCGTCAGAGTAGGACATAAATACAGAAAATCTGGCTTCAAAATCCACACATTGAATCACACAGTCATCAAAATAAGATCTATTTATCAGAAAAGTGAGTACATCTCACTGTATCAGCTGCAAACAACAGAATCCTCTCCGTATAGTTTAAGTGGATAGAGATATTTTTTCATGTATCAGCCCAGAAATCTCAGTAGATCAGAGAATCAGCCAGGAACAACATGGGTGGGACAAAGCGCAAGCACACTAGGTCTGTTCCAGTAAAAATACCACTGCTGCCACCTCCAAGTATGTGGTGCCAGAAATGTCACAGCCTCCGCCACAACGCCGTTAAGTCCTAACCATTGCACCTGCCCTAACAGCTGTTCTTCCGTGTGCAGGCAGCCTTACATTGCTCCCTTCTGCATCCCTTTCAGACATGGTGCAGCAGATGGGCAACATGTCCATATCCTAGCAGCAAGAGAGTCTAGGAGATGCAGATGAAAAAATAAAGATTCTACCTTGGGAGGACTGGAATCACAATACAAGAAGCTAACGAAATGTCAAGATGATAAATAAAAGATGTCAGGCAACCACAAAAGGCCACTACACACCCTGATCACAAGCAGGCTGAAAGGTTCTGAGAAATAAAGTCAGCTATATCAAGTAGGGTCAGATTATACAGGTGCAACTGCATTTGAAAACAATTTACTCTGTCCAGTAAAAGCCATAGGTCTCTTACAATAGCAAGACATCGTTCAGGGCATAATGTAAAGATGACTGGTTCAAAAAATGCAAGTGCCAGAAACTTCAATTTTTTCCCTACCATTTATAAATGTTATATCATAAAAGCATAGTCACATGCATCATTATTTTTTAAAAAAGCAAATATCTATTAAATAAACTCTATTAAACAAACTGGCCACATCATACATTATTTTTGCCTCTTACAGTTCTCTTAAATTTCTTCAAGGATCATTTTCTAAGACAATGGAGACACTGAATGCTAATAATGTTTTATGTTTTTGGAAACAACTTGAAATAAAATACTAGATATTAACTAGAAATTTTTTTTATTCAATTTGGGAAACAGAAACTTTAAAAAAAAACCATCATTCATTTAACTGTCACAACCATATATGTTTCTGAATAACATCTGAAATGTTTTCTACAGCAACAATTGTTTTTAGTAGTTCATGTTTAAGGAAAGATAGCCACATATGATAAGACACAGTATTTCTGAGTAAAATCCAGAATACATAATTAAACACACCTATTTTTTTTTTTTTTTTGAGGCGGAGTCTTCACTCTGTCGCCCAAGCTGGAGTGCAGTGGCACCATCTTGGCTCACTGCAAGCTCCGCCTCCCGGGTTCACGCCATTCTTCTGCCTCAGCCTCCCGAGTAGCTGGGACTACAGGCGCCCGCCACCGCGCCCGGCTAATTTTTTGTATTTTAGTAGAGACGGGGTTTCACCGTGTTCGCCAGGATGGTCTCGATCTGCTGACCTCGTGATCCGCCCGCCTCGGCCTCCCAAAGTGCAGGGATTACAGGCGTGAGCCACCGCGCCCGGCCAACACACCTATTTTAAAATGTCAATTATTGGTAATAGGTAAATATATAACAGCACAACATCAATGTTTTAATTTTACAGTATAAACAGACTGGTAGTACCAATATTACCAATTTTTTTCCTGACAATACAGTAATAAAGCACAGCAATACTTTGGAGCATCATTAATATTAAATCTTTTTTCAACGTCTATGTGAATAACTGGAAACTCTTTTTTTTTTTTTTTTTTTTTTTTTGTGAGACGGAGTTTCGGTCATTGCCCAGGCTGGAGTGCAATGGTATGATCTTGGCTCACCCACATCCTCCACCTCCCGGGTTCAAGCAATTCTCCTACCTCAGACTCCTGAGTAGCTGGGATTACAGGCATGTGCCACCAGGTCTCGCTAATTTTTTGTATTTTTAGTAGAGACGGAGTTTCTCCATGTTGGTCAGGCTGGTCTCAAACTCCCAACCTCAGGTGATCCACCCACCTCAGTCTCCCAAAGTGCTGGCATTACACGCATGAGCCGCTGCCCCGGCCACATATTTTTATTTTCACATCCAAAATATTTTATATCACAAAACTCAGGAGAAATGCAGATTAACAACAAATGCAATGGCAGTTACTTTTTACTGATTACTTGACATATCGTGTACTATGCTAAGTATTATGTATACAATTTCACTTATTCTTGCTGAATTCATACATTTTATTATACCTGAATTTAAACAGAAAAATGTTTTACATCGCTCTCAGACACATTTCTACAGCTCAAAAACACTGCATAGAAATGTGAATATACCCAAGGGCAATAATCCAAAGAAGATTAAGGTAAAATCTCTATTTATATATATTTATGTTGTATAGAAGTCAGAAGCTACTATGGCAAATAAAATTTGAGGGGAGAAGAGCAAATTTAGCATAGACACGCAATGTCAATGGAAAGAAATAACTGTCTCTATATCTATCTTCTAACTTGATAAAACAACATCCATTAAGGGTTTTGATGATGATGTCTATGAAAATAGTGTTACTTTGCAAAATTGCTTATGGTGAAAGAATGTTAAATTTTCAGCAATATGTAAGTATTTGTGAGTATAATGCTGATTGGAGAAAAATATAACCTTGAAAATCTATCTATGATCAAAACCAGCAGCCCCTGCACTGTTCATAGAAAATGCTTTACCTCAAATACTTTGCTTTTTTTTTTAACCATTTACAATAATATATTGACTATTTTTAAGTAGTCTGAATACTCATCTTTTATATGAAATTTATAACAAAACTTCAAGCAACCTAGAAGGCTCATTGTACTATCTTGTTAGAGCTGACTTAGCTAAGGGAGGCTTGAGGTTTTAAATGCACAGTTGCATTAATTTATTTCAAGTTAAAAATAAAGTGTATAACCAAGGTTAAAAAAAAGAATAAATTCCTTCTATATCTGAATTTTAAAGAAACAAGACTTGCTTATTTAGCAGATATAGGCTTTAAAGAGTGAATAATCTCAATTATTATCTTCACGAATTTCCTGAAAAATATATAATTAGTTATGACAAGAACATGGCAATGAAATTGGAGTTCGAGAGTTAAAAAGAAAATCAGTCATAGAGACTATGAGTCATCTTGAACATTATAGTTCATTTAAGATAGATGAAAAGAAGTTCATATTTCCTTATGACACTTTCTTTGCATTTTCTTAAGACAACAGACAGGACTGACCAATGACAGTGAACACGGTTTCATTCTTCTATAGCCACAGATATGATCACTTAGTGAGACATTAAACTCATCAAAATTGTCACCAGGTCGCATGCCTTCAGAGCACAGCATTTTTCTCAGTGATGATTCTCTGACATAATTTGTAAAGAAAACAAAAAACCTGTTGACATCTTTATTGTTACATAGGTTTCTCAAAACACTAGGGGAGGTCTTCCAGAAGTTGAATCTAATATGTGGTGTCAGTTCTGCTCAATCTACTGATTTCTAAAATTGATAGACACACAGTGAAATAGAATTTTGCCCATGTGGTGACCAGGGATTATTTCTGGCCATTAAGTAAATACAAACATTATTTTATATAAAACAAACATATCTTATGTAGTAAAATGTGTTTTAATACTATGAAATTAAGTTGAAAGAATGATCAAGAGTTCACATTTACTGTAGGATACTGCATAAAAGGGCCTGTGACTTTAGTTAGGCAAATTTGCATTTACTGGGGTACTAAACAAAATCTTTTCACAAGATCTATATTAGATTCTTCTTACACATCAATATATTAATAGGAATAATGTCTGATATCAGATCATGTCCAATGTGATAACTAGTTACAATGATCAAAACCGAGTTACAAAGACAAATACCCTGAATGACGAAAAGACTGATTCACAAGACACAGACTACATTCAGTGCCTGTTACTTACTGGTTGTGTGATCTTATGTGCACGATATATCTGCAATATTATTTACTAATAAAAATAATATTACATCTACTCAAAGGATTACTAAGGCAGACAAGCATGTGAAATTATTATGTTCTCTTAATGAATTGGCATCCTCATCATTATGAAATGCTCAATTTTATCTCTGGTTATATTATTGTTCTGAGACCTAATTTGATATGAATATAGGCACCAACATTTTGGTTTTGCTGTTATTTAGTGTTTGCATAATGTATCTTCTTCCATCCTTTCACTTTTTATCTTAAAAGAATGTTTACCAGAGAATTATTATGTTCCAGGAAGAAAACATTCTAAACTATTAATAGCTTTTATTTCAAGATGTGATCATGTCCTTTAATTTCTCTTGATGGGTTTTTTATAGATATTTAAACTTTTCTAAAATAAAATGTTATCAGACATAAGAATTCCAGTTTCTGATCTCAGGACAGGCCTTGTACACAGGCAATCAACAGGACTGGCATGGCTAAACATGAATAGTCTCACCTTTCATATGAAACGTCTTCCTGCAGAGTTAGAAGAAGGATGTTGTTAAAGCCAAAATTCATTTAAGTTTTCATGGTAAGTACAAGGAAGGACATATATTCACACATGGTTGCTGCTATAACAAACAGATTTCTTAAAAAGTCACTGCCCCTTTCAACTATACAAAGCAATCTGCTCAAGTCTTCCCTTAGCCAGTTTAGGAATTCATATTTGCTCTCCTACACAGTTACAAATCCTAAGCCCTCTGGTTCAAAAAAATGTTTTTTCTTTTAATTATTAATTGTGGTAAAGAACATGTAACATAAAATTTACCCTCTTAACCATTTTTAAGTGTACAACTCAGTAGTGTTAACCATATTCACAACATCGTATAACAGATGTCTAGAGCTTTCTTCATCTCACAAAACTGAAACTCTGTACTCACAGGACAACTTCCTATCTCCGTCTCCCCCAACACCTGGCAATTTCATTCTACTGTTGAAGATTTTGACTACTCTAGATTCTATCCTTTGATTACTCTAGAATGTACCATCTTGCTATCTGCACTCTGTTCCTTTTGCTTTTTCTTCTTTTAGATAAACTGAGGGGCCTTTTTTGCATGTTTCTGGTTCATCTCCAGGTTGTTTTGTGTGTATGGTTGCTCTAGAATTTACAACATAAACCTTTATCACAAGTTATCACTTATGACTTAATGACCTACCGTCAAATAATACCACACCATTTCACATGTGGTGGGAGAACTCTACCTATACTTCCTTCCATAACCCTGCCCTGTGCTGTCATTACTACTCATTTTCATTCAATATGTCATGAACTCCACCATACATTGTTATATTTGCTTTCAGCAGTCAACTGTCTTTTAAAAAGATTTTTAAATTCTTTTATATTGACCCATATGTTTACCATTACTCATTTCTTGTAAAAATCTAAATTCCTACCTAGTATCCTTTTCTTTCTGCCTGCAATTTCTTTCTTCTTTCCTGACTGATTTCAGATAAGAAGACTGATTTATCTTCCTTCATATGTAAGGTGTATTTTTCGCCCCCTGGCTGCTTTTAAGACTATGTCCTTCATTACTTGTTTCTGGCAATTTGATTATTATGTGTTTTAGTGACATTCATTCTGCTTGGGGCTCATTAAACTTCCTGGGATTTGTGAGTTTATAGTTTCTATCCTATCTGAACAACGTCCAGCTTTTCTTCTTCAAATATTTTTTCTCATCTCCCTCTTCTGAAAAGTCCAATTGTATGTATGATAAGCAACTTTATATATTGTTCCACAGCTGCTTACTGAAGCTCTGTTTTTATCTTCAGTCCCTATTTCTTTTCTCTATGCACTTTGTGCTTTATTTTGAATAGATGTTTCTTTTTATTTATTTATTTTGAGACAGATGCAGTCTCACTCTGTCACCCAGGCTGGAGAGCAGTGGCACAATCTCAGCTTACTGCAGGCTCCACTCTCCTGCCTCAGCCTCTAGAGTAGCTGGGATTACAGGCATGAGCCACGATGCCTGGCTAATTTTTGTACTTTTTATTTTTTAGTGGTGACAGGGTTTTGCCATGTTGGCCAAGTTGGTCTCGAACTCCTGACCTCAAGTGACCCACACACCTCGACCTCCCAATGTGCTGGGATTACAGGCAAGAGCCACTGTGCCTGGCCTATTTCGGATAGTTTTTATTGCTATGTATTCAGACACTGATCTTTTTTAATGCAGTATCTATTAATGTCATCCACTGTATTTTTAAAATTTTAAATACAGTATGATATGCTTTGGAATTTTTTCCTCCTTCAAATTTCATGTGGAAATGTGACCTCCAATGTTAGAAGTGGGTCTAGTGAGAGGTGCTGGGTCATGGGGGCAGATCTCTCATTAATGACTTGGTGTTGTCTTCATAGTAATGAATGCGTTCTCACTCTGAGTTCACAAGTTGTTATCCTGGCACCACCTCCCTCTCACCACATAAGGCACCAGCTCCCACTCTGCTTTCTGCCGTGATTGATTGATTGATTGATTGATTGATTGATTGATTGATTTTTTTGAGACAGAGTCTCGTGTTGCTCAGGCTGATGTGCAGTGATGGGATCTTGGCTTACTGCAACCTCCACCTCCCGAGTTCTAGCAATCCTCCCACCTCAACCTCCGGAGTAGCTGGGACTACGTGTCACCACGCCTGGCTAATTTTTGTACTTTTTGTAGAAAGAGGGTTTCACCACATTGTCCAGGCTAGTCTTGAACTCCTGCGCTCAAGTGATTCACCTCCCTTGGCCTTTCAAAGTGCTGGGATCACAGGCATGAGCACTTGGCCTCAGGTATTTCTTTACAGCAACGCAAACATGGACATACACGGTATATGTTTCATCTGTTTCATTTTTTATCATTTTGTACCTTCCATTTCTCTTCTCATCATTTTCAGGTTTTCCTTCACATTCGTGAGCATATAAGATACAAAATAGATGTTTTAAGATCCTTGCCTATTATTTGTCATTTCTGGATATGTTCTGGATATCAATAGATTCATTTTTAAAACTTGACTATAAGTTCTATTTTCCTACTTCTTTGCACATCTGGTAATTTTGACCAGATGCCAGACATTGCGATTTGTACATCATTCAGCACTAGATCGTGTATTCTTTGGAGTGCATTTTTGTTCTGATATACAGTTGAGTGACTTGCAGATCAGTTCGGTCCTTTCAATGCTTGTTTCTAAGGTTTGTCAGGGTAGGTCCAGAGCAGTCTATTCCAGGACTAAGGGCCACTAAGCTGTGACCCTTCCAAGCCCTCTTCCCAATGCCTCACATATGAAGAGGTTGCTCCAGCCTGACTTCTGTCAGCTTTATGTGAGCTCCAAGAATTGTTCAACCCACTGCTGTCCGGCTGGCCTTTCCTTGCCTTCCTCAATACACAGGAAGATAAGTACTCACCAAACCCTTTAGTGGGCCCCTCTGGAGATCTCCAGAGCTCTCTCTTTGTGCAATTCCCTCCTCTACGCTATTGTTCTTCTCACAAACTAGTTGTCCTAACTTCTCCAAATATCAAACTCTGCCTGCTTAGCTCAGTGAGACTGCAAGGCCCTATGTGGGTTCTTCCTCCCTGCTTTGCCGCCGGGAAGGTATCTCCAAGCAGTAACCGGAGGCCATTGTAGAGTTCCTCATGTTTTCTGCTCTCCTCTCGCGGACCACCACTTGTTGTCCAATATGTGAAAAAATATCTCTTCTTTCATCTGAGTTTCTAGTTGTTTATGGTGGGAGTGAATTCCCACAGGAGTTAATATTTCGTGGTCAGAAGTAAAACTCCTCCAAAGATTTAACAGGATATTTTGGCCGGGCGCAGTGGCTCACACCTGTAATCCCAACACTTTGGGAGTCGAAGGCAGGCGGATCACAAGTCAGGAGATTGAGACCATCCTGGTTAACATGGTGAAACCCCGTCTCTACTAAAAATACAAAAATTATCTGGGCATGGTGGCATGTACTTATAAATCCCAGCTACTTGGGAGGCTGAGGCAGGAGAATCGCTTAAACCTGGGAGGTGGAGGTTGCAGTGAGCTGAGATCGTGCCACTGCACTCCAGCCTGGCAACAGAGCAAGACTCTGTCTCAAATAAATAAATAAATAAATAAGAATATTTTTTGTGATGCACTTTATCAACTCTGAACCAGCATGCAAACATTAGCTCAAGAAAACACATCTACAGAGAAAACATGCTTGATGGTTCAGAATTTTTTAAAAAAATTCTTCCACAAAGACAAGGAGACAAAGCAGACCATGGCCTTGTAGAAGCTGAAATATTCTGGAAAGGTTAATTTGCCTGAAATCAAAATGCTCAAATTACTCAGAGCATGAAATTTCCTTTAAAAATCTTCCTTTTTACAAAGCACTGACCCTATAAAAATGCAAATAACTCTTGGAAAGGACACTTTACATTCTCTTCAATTAATGAGATTGTGGTTAGAACTGGTCATCTGTTGGTACCTTGAACCATTACAGCACCATCAGAGGGCAGGGACATCTGGATTGTGGGTGGCAGGAGAATGAAGTTGAAAGAGAAAGTACATTGCTAAAGGGAAGAAGGGCAGACTTCTCAACTTCATAGCTTTGCCCGGGGCAGGCCCTGAGGGAAAGGATTTGTCTGCCTGCTATATTTCCCTTGGGTACTATCTGTAATCACTACCACAGCTCATTGATTTTCAATTCCTTCTATTAATATATTTATTGGCCATTCTGACATTATTAAAATCAGTCCAACTCTGCATCTTTAGTGGAGGATATCTCTTCTTAAAATATCAGTCTTGCAAGAGCAGATATTTCTTTCTGCTTAAAAAAAAAAAATGGTCTTCTCACATTAGACATAACACAGCAACTGCAAATGTTTTTCTTTGAAGCCAGGTAGTGACATGCACAGATTTCACTACAGATCAAAAGATCTCAAGCAGTGGGTCATCAGAGAATATTAAATGATAAGCAAATTCGTATTTCCAAGATAATTCTACCAATTTAGCCAAACGCTGGCCCCTGTTCCACAGCAGGAGAGGAAATAATGAGCCCCTGTTAAAGGGTAATGCAAGTGGCATTTTTAATAATGCCCTTTTTTCACTTCTGATAAAGTCATTAAAGTAACACTGTCTTACTAAGCCTTTACCCACAGATGTAAACTAGATCGTTAGTGTAAAATTAAATAGGTTTGCTGAGGAAAAAAGTTAGGTTAATTGTTGGGTTTTTTCCCCTTAATGTTACTGAATTTTAATGTAATTTATTTCCTGCCTTAAGTAAACATTCCATAGCACATTTTCAGGTTCAGCTACAATACTCGCACTCATCTATATTTTTTTATTAAGCCTAAGGACTGGAGTCTTTTTCAAAAAAGCACCCGTCTCCAAATCCTCTCAATTCCACAGCGTGGCAAATAGTCTCACTTACAACAAATAGCACATGAATGAATCACCATTTATTGAGCCCTGCCTATTCATAAGCTCCTGTGCTGAGATGATGAGGAATAACAAGAAACATAAAGCATAAGCTCTGCTCTTAAGGAAGTTACATTACAGCTGGCTTCATGATGCTAGTCAGCTCTTTGTGATGTAGAAATAGCTTCAACACTTTGTTATTAATGTCCTGCAGAATGGTTTCTAAAAGTTACTGCAAGCTGCCTCTAGGGAAAAGACCAAGTCTCTCTTATCCTCTTTTGTTCTGCCTCTAAAATAAGGGAATGCATAGGAATCTGCGGTCTGGCCAAGGTGGATATTTCCCGGTAGTTAAGGCATGGAGTATTGACGTGATCCTATACTTGTCTGCAGCAATGCCTGCACCCCTCCTAGCTACATGGCTATGGCAAAGAGGCATTAGGCTCTCTTCCCCAAGGATAACAGAAAGGAGTCTGACTTCCACTCAATTACTGACTGCTTAGAGCACTTAAAATTAGCAAAACACCCAATCTCTTTCCCTGTTTCTGCCACACTATTGCCGCTCTTCTCTACCGGCCCACGGATCAGAACTGTACCTGGTTCTACAGGAGAGAAGAGAGGCAGGATAACCAATGGCTTCAACACCCTTGCAGTTAGTGTAGACACTCAGGTCAGCTCCTTCCCTGCGGCAGATTCCTCAGACTTAGGAAATAAACAGTGAGGGTGACTAAGAAATGTTGCTTTCAGGTCTCCCTCTCAGTCCTCTGCACCTATGTAGTTTTCAAAAATATTTTTATTTAGAGAGTTCATCTTTTCTTTTTAAAACATTTTAAGAATTTTAAATACACAAAATTAGGCAGAATAAACTATTTTCATTTCTTTGGTTCCATTATTCTGTTTTTATTCTGTTATTGACATTATTATTTGTGTTCCATTATTTCACATCATAAACTCTAATCAGAATTTAAAACATTCTTCCAGATATGCTTAAATGAAAATTCAAATGAAAAAAACAAGGGGTTCTAATTTCAGATCTACCCTGTATCTACTTGGAGAATTATGAATTAACGCAGATGTCGAAATCTTACTAGATACCTCATGAGGATTGCAGCAACATAAACGAAAGTTATAGGGCCTTTTTCTCCCGTTTTTCTTCTAAAGGAGAACATTGACTCAGCACCCACCAAAGGCAGGCAGGCTCCTGCGAGGATGGGTGGTTAATTCCACCTTCCAGGTGAGTAGGATTAGAGGAGACTAAGCATGACCCACACAGCTGGTACCAGGCTGAATACCATCTGAACTCAGGTCTTTCTCACTTTGAAGTCTGTGAATTTACACTTCCATACATAGGAAGCTTCACTGCAGTAAGACTCTTAAATGCATAAATAGAAAGGCTCTGTCTCACCCCTTGCTCCTCACCAGGATCACAGAATGACAGACTTTACCTGGCAGCGAAGCCCTCATCTCCAGCACCCCCGTTGTATGGATGAGGACATAAAGGCCTGGAGATAGAAAATAACTTCCCAATGTCATTCAAGCTGGTAAACTGCAGGGCCAGGAATAAAATCACGTAGTTATCTTTGGGGCAGTATCCTCTATATACTGCCTTATAGCTGGGTGTGATAGTTTTAATACTCTTCTTCTTGTTTCAGTCCTTTGCTTAATAACATGTTAGAACATCCAAAGACTAACAGCATTTGGGAAGCTCTTATAACAGCAGGGCGCATACACCAAAGTCACAGACAAAGTCATTCAAACACTCCTTGCTGTGCCCCTGAAGTGTATCCCAAGGGAACATGCCCTTCCTAGAGACTGCCAGCAGCATGTGCTGTGTTACCAACAAGCAAGAAGAAAACCAAAGTCACATTTCAGGTGACTGCAATAATCATCTGCCTAGCTTTCACTTAACTAAAAATGCAAGAGTCAGAGAACTCCAAACAGAAGGCACACAGAGGTGGTGCCCATATGCTACCACACCTATCCGGTTCACATGGCTACAAGATGAGGACTCCTGTCACCAATGAGAACACGTATTTCCAATATTTACAATTTTGATTTTTACATTCACAATAACCCTATGACATAGAGCAGGTTGACAATTATTTATTGACTGGTTTTATATTTTTCACCATGCTAATTATAATGCCCAGAAAAGTTGAATAAATAATGTATTTACCATGTGCCAGAAACTATAAGAGATACAAACTAGAAATATAAGAAATAGTCCTTATCCTCTAGGAGTTTACACTCTGATTGAAGACACATGACCACACACACACAGCATAAATCTCATTAAGAGAATGAGGCAAAGCAGCCGGAACTTTCCAGAGAAGAGACGCAGGCCTGTTCCCAGTCTGTCTTTAACCTCTGAAATGTGCTCCTCAGGTCCTGAATTCCTTGGAGGGGTGGGGAGACATGCGGAGCCCGGCTGACAGCACAAGACCTAAAGGACTCTTTATAACACACAGCAGAGAACAACTACATGCCTTCCTGGTGCACCGATACACAAGGGCATGTAGAGTAGCACATCTTTATTATTATTATTTTTTTTGAGGCGGAGTCTCGCTCTGTTGCCCAGCCTGGAGTGCAGTGGCCGGATCTCGGCTCACTGCAAGCTCTGCCTCCCGTATTTACGCCATTCTCCTGCCTCAGCCTCCTGAGTAGCTGGGACTACAGGCGCCCGCCACCTCGCCCGGCTAGGTTTTTGTATTTTTTAGTAAAGACGGGGTTTCACTGTGTTAGCCAGGATGGTCTCGATCTCCTGACCTCGTGATCCGCCCGTCTCGGCCTCCCAAAGTGCTGGGATTACAGGCTTGAGCCACCGCGCCCGGCCGAGTAGCACATCTTTAAAATGCTGTGTGCAGCCTGAGAGAAATACCGGCTTTTCTTCACCAAAAGATTGAGATTAGTATCTACTTCTTAAAGACAGAGTACCAAAGCTAGGTTTTTCAGAGTGATTACACATTCCAACCAATGTACCGCCTTCAGGTTTTCTTCAAGCTCTCTCATTCATTGCTGTGACACAGACAAGTTTCTATCACTTTTTGTTCATTGTTAATTAACATGTCTCGTCTTTTTCAAAAGTCCATAATCAGCTGGGTATGGTGGCACATGTCTGAAACCCCAGCTACTTGAGAGGCTTATGCAGGAAGATCACTTGAATCCAAGAGTTTGAGTCCAGTCCGGGCAACATAGCAAGTAAAACCCTATGTCGTAAAAACAGATAAATAAACAAATGCCCATAATTGCACATGTGAGTGTAATTATTTATTGAAATTTCACTAATGTGTTTTTCTTACAAAGAATTAAACTTCAACCAGCCTTTAAGTCATAAATGAGGAAGAAGTCATGAAATATTCAAAATTCTAGTTCTCCTTATCTAAAAATAGTTCTAAGATTCTGAATATTATATGGTATATAACAACATCTTCTCCAATAAACCCAGTAAAGTGGCCAAAAATGAAAGTCACCAAAATTCCAGATTTTGTTTTAAAGAAGAGTTGATTTAAAGCACTACAAAAGTGTTAAAATTGTTGTATTCTAATAGAGTTAAATCATCATACATTTCATTAAACACTACAGGCTGATTCTCCTGAAGCTTTGCTACAAAAGAGAATGAAATTATATCTGTCATATATTTAAGAGGTACACATAAACCCAAAAGGAAAAAAATAAAGTTCTATTTCCCTTCAACATGCACAATCTAAAATACCAACATCAGCTCCATTCACAAAGAGGAAAATTGATTTTCATGAACAGGCATTAGGCAATACCTATGAACCCACAACTTTTCATGTCCCTATCTAAGGACAAAAAAACGCTTTCTATGATAACGTGACATGGGGTTTTTACTCACACTGCAAAACTGCTGGGAATACTGGCCTTTGTTTTTTTGTGCACTTAAATCTTTCAGGTAGACCTTACCTTGAAACCGAAAAATAAAGGGGAAAGAACTATATGGATATTGTTAAAGATTACCAGGACTGGTGACAGCAACCCACTATTCTGGCTTTCACCATTGGTCCGGGGCTAAGCTTCTAACTGATTTGCTGTAGTTTCTGCCTTCCTCCAACGTGCATAGTTTGAACAGATTGTCTGTTATTTCAAGCTGAAGAAATTATTGTGAAATACAGACTGCTTTTTCACTTTTTTTCCCCATGAGCAGTGGGAAAAGGCTATCCTTTCTGAATAAGATGCTAGACTCTATATGAGTTGAGCAGAAATTTATTTTATTAAACTCATGATAATGCAACTAGATTAAGAAATGAATTAAGAAAACAGAACTCTAAAGAACTAAGACAAATCCTCCCCATGGTTAGGTTAATCAAAAAAGGTTAAAACTATCTATAAGGTTTGGAAGATATACAGAATTTAACGTAGTGAATCCAGCTAGGAAATCCAGTTGAACACATGATGTTTTCTGAAAGGTTGTCTATACTGAACCAATGTTAGTAATTGCCACAGTCTGCTCCCTCATGATCCTCTACTGCCTGTGTCTTGCGCTGAATCTATATGAGTTGGTCATTATATCATGTCTAGGACCGTGGAGTCATGTTATTGGTTGACATACTCCACAAAGTTCATTTCAGAGCTAAAAACGTCAACCCAGAACACAGAGGTGAAAAGACATCTTCTACCACGATAAGGCTCTGTTCAAACACAGGCTTACAATGAAATAAATTATATTGACATGCCACACACTCCGCTACATGATGCTCAAGTAGGCAGAAGTTATTGAAGAGACCCTCTAAATACACCATCCGGATCCATAACCTTGAATGTCCTCATTATGAAATCCTTTGGGGACGTCAATACCCTAACCCTTTGAGTGGGATCCCAGATGCACTTATCCACATCGATTTTTATACTCTTAAAAGTGAGATTTTATTCACATTTAAAATTTCTTTTGAATGTTCAAGTACAAAACATTGCTAATTTTTAGTAATGATGTTTTAATAAGAGAGACACTGATAAGGTAAATATTATATACGTATTTATGTCCTTCTGTCAGTCACCTGTGCTGCCTCAGTGGTGGTGGTTTAATAAGATAGGTAGCCAATAGGCACTCAGCCACATGAGCAGTGCTTTATCCCTTAAAGTTGCCAATGCTGCAACCAATTATACTGCTCTTATGCTCTTAACTAAACCAGTGAAGACATTACTGTTCATTATAAAATCTATGTCATTTAAAAAAATATGCACTTGTAGTCCTTATATTTTCAGTACCCATAAATTAATTCATTGGTTTGGCTATGTATTGTTAAATAATCCTTTTGATTTAAGACATTTTTCAAATTCAGTGACCTCATCAACTATCCCCCAGTACTCCTACAGTAAGAAAGGACAGGTACAAATGTCAAAAGAGAAGCCCATCCAACAAACAGTAACATTCTCACAGCTGTACTTTGTCATTTCCTGATTAGAATCAACCAAACTATGATGACACTAAGATTATATTCCCACCTGATTTTTTAATACTTCCTCTTTGCTTTGGATTTTTATTAGCTTTTCAAATCATTTACTAATTTAGATATAGCCATATGATTCTCATAATGTCACTATGCCTTCCAACTTTTAGGACACTATCCCTTCCAAGGAAATAACAGTTGAATTCGCAAATGGATACAAATCAACCACAATCTCAGATTTGTTTGTTTGTTTGTTTTAACCTGAGAAAGAAAAGCTTACGCAAGGGAAACCGTAGAAGTGCTCTGCAAACCTCAGGATACTCTGCAGAAGAATGCCACTCTCATCAAAAGGAGTGGGGCATTGCTGGAAACTTGTGCTTACCCCTTGTTCAGATTCCAGAAGCTCTGTTTTGACTCTGACTGCCGGCATCCCATCAAGCATTAACATTCTGTTCTCAAAGGTGTTGATATTCTGAAAATAAAAGGGAGAGAGAAAGATTCAGCTCTAAAGCATTCAAAAGAGGACCTCTGGGAGAGTCTTCCCTCATTGTAGTACATTTAGTACTGCTAACCTAATTTTTTTAAACAATAAAGATAATTAAATGAGAATATCGGCATAACCAATTATCCCCCTACCCTGAACTTTCATTTGAAATAATGACCAAGCAGTTGAATTAATCAGTCTGATTCTCTGACCTCTGGGTTGGAGGTCAGACTGTAATAAACTGGAGTATGGAAACCTTACATTAATTTATATGGGGCTGCAACAATTCATCACACTTTCACAATAGTGGAAGGAAACAGAAGGCGAGTTTTTCTCTTTCCTTAGTTCTGGAAACTGTATTGTGCAAAGACACCCATAAAGGAGAAAATCACATAAAAATTCATAAACTCTCGTATTAGTCAAAGCCTAAATCATTTAAAAGCAAGATAATTCCACACGTTTAATTTTTATGTCATGGCAATTCTGGTCAAATGAAAATTTCTACCTATCAACCTCCAAATATCTACTTTACAAACAACCAACATAAATCTTAGATTAAGAGTGAATTTTTAGGCTGAACTAAATAACAAATAATTATTTGGTCTTTATTCTGGTATATGTTTTGCTCAATTTACCACCTCTTGAAAAGAAAATCTTATTTATATTGTAGCTCAATAACATTTCAAACACCATTTATAAAAGATTAAATCAAGGTTATTTTCTATGTAATTGTCACTGCCTTGGGGATTTTCTACAGTCAGCAACCCAGGAAGGGAGTCAGAATCACACATCAGTGCTCGCATAAGGCCCAAATCAGGCTCATATTTTTAAACATGTTTAGAATGCTAATTTCTCTGTTACATATTGACTCAACTACAAATCTGATAGAACTAAATTTGATTGAGATTTTAGAATGGTTATTTTTATTTAATTACAGAATATAACCACAGGACACTAAAGTGGTCTTATTAAGAAAAAAAAATCAGTTTCTAAATATTTTGCCTACCTGGTGAAAAAGGTGAGTATAATTTCTAAATCTTCAAGTGTTAATATGGTCGCTTTTCTACAAAATAGCAAGTTAAATAAAAACAACCGGACCGGGCACAGTGGCTCACGCCTGTAACCCCGCTGAGGCGGGTGGATCACCTGAGGTCAGGAGTTCGAGACTAGCCTGGCCAACACGGTGAAATCCCATCTCTACTAAAAATACAAAAATTAGCTGGGTGTGGTGGCAGGCACCTGTAATCCAAGCTACTTGGGAGGCTGAGGTGAGAGAATCACTTGAACCTGGGAGGTGGAGGTTGCAGTGAGCCGAGATCGCGCCATTGCACTGCAGCCTGGGGAACAGGAGTGAAACTCCATCTCAAAAATAAATAAATAAAAACAACTCTCCTTTCAACAAACCATAAATTACATGTTCTTGTTACCAAGTAATACCAACAGAGTGCAGTACAGTGAAACTCTACTTCTCATATTTCTTGACTCTTCTTTTTGTTAAGAAAAATGTTCCAAGAAATAAAATTTACAGTCTCTTATCATAAATATTTGCTCCAAGGAATCAACAAGGAAAAGCAAATTTACTCTGGAGTTAATGAGCATTTAAAAAGTCTACACCACCTAGTCTACTAAGTGATAAAAAGAAGAAAACAAATTACTGTCAATATTATTTCCCTATAAGTGTTCGATATATTCAAAACTGGCAGGATACTTTTAAAATATTCTTGCTTTGGAGTTGTCCCTTTTTTTCAGAATTTTACATCTTAATAGATAATTTAGAGTAGAAGGAACTGTGGTATATTACTGGTGAGCTTAGGTGAGTTGTTCTAAACTTGAAACCCTTTCATGGAGGCCTGTGGGTTGTTTTCATACGGGGCAGGGATCTCAATTCCTAACGTGTCACTGGCTTCCGTGGTTGGCAGCAGCCAGCTTGGCTTACCACCATCCAGTCTCAGGAAAGCCTTCCTGCAGCCGGCCAGCCCTCCACTCTCTGGAGTCTGGCAGCAGCTCTAGGAATCCACCTTAACAAAGCACCCTGTAGGCTGTTTGGCTGGTAGACAATGAAGGATGAACTGATAGTGCTTCCTACCCTGGAGGAGTTCTTGCCCAGATGAAAAGGCAAGAAAATGCCTTATGAGGAAGGCCCAAGCAAAAGAGGAGAAAAGACAGAGAGCGATTCTGGAAAAGCAGATTTAATGAACTGTTAGAATCTGATTAGAGGCTAATGTCCCTTTTAGTGCTTTGTACTAATTTACAGCTGATATACTTTAACCATCTTCCCCACTGGCTCTGATAAACTCATTAGTTTAAAAAATGCAAGCTAACCAGAGTCTTTGAAGTTAAAAACTGATAAATCATGAAAACCTGACTGGGTCTGTGTTCCACTTAACACATTTAAATATTAAATATATATTCATGATGGTTTTTCTTTAAATTTTTATTGTTCTTGAATAATTCTACATGTGTTAAAGTCAAGATGTACAGTTTAGTTTCATGTACAAGTGAAAAAAACAAAACATTCTCAATATTTTAAGAAATCAAGTTTTCCTGGAAATCTTTCTATGATTTTCTAGAATCATTCACTGCCACAACTATAATAAACACCATAAATAACAATGTTCACAGCTGGAGAACTAAGCTTCAACTGTTAAACTCTTTCAACTAGTGCAGATTCAATCTGTATATATGCCTATTGCAAACACATGTGAAGCATATTCATCTCTGCATTCACGGATCTAACCCCAGTTCTCATAAACAACAGCATTCAGTATCACGGCATGCTCCAAACTCTCTAGGAAGGTGTGTGATTTTTAAACAACACATGGTAATTACACAGCATTGACAATACAGTCCTTGAAACAAAATATTCATAACTTTATCTCACAGAGCTAAGATCAGATACATATAATCCCAGATGACCATAGACTTTAAATATGTAATAGAGTATAATAATTTGGAACTGCTGTCAAACATATCTTGCCATGATCTTAATCAAAACACATTTGCTGTGGAATCAATAGCTCAACTGATTCCCAAGAGATAAATAAAATTACAGTCATCAATTTTAGTAATGTAATATCTTTGTATATTTACAACATTTTGATGTTACACAACCCTCAAGAAATGCTTTATGTATGCTTATATACTTGTTTCACAAGTGAATTGTACCAATTAATGAAAAGTCATCCATAGAATTTGTTAGTTGGCTGTTGACCAATTCCATGTGCATGGGATGGGAAGGGTACTCTTGATATCCCATTTACCAAATATGAATTGGCAACGGCCGAGCGTGGTGGCTCACTCTTGTAATCACAGCACTTTGGGAGGCTGAGGCAGGCAGGTAACTTGAGCTCAGGAGTTTGAGACCAGCCTGGCCAACATGGTAAAGCTTTGTCTCTACAAACACTACAAAAATTAGTCAGGTTTTGTGGTGGGCACCTGTAGTATCAGCTACTCAGGAGGCTGAGGCAGGAGAATCATTTGAACTCAGGAGGCAAAGGTTGCTGTGAGCCAAGATCGTGCCACTGAACTCCAGCCTGAGTGACAGAGTGAGACCGCCTCAAAAGAAAAAAAAGAAAAAGAAAGAGTCGGCAACACAGTAGTCGAGCTGACATTCGCTCTCTCTGTCAAAAACCATGTAAGCACAACAGTCATTGATCCCAACATCTCAAAATATTCTGAATGTAATGTGCAGCAAGGAAAGGGACTGATCGTCAATGACCAGAACTCATAAAAACATACAATACGGGTGACTTTCCAGGTCAACTCCTACAATGTGCCCCACTAACCTCCCAAGGCAGGTCTTTTCCTTTCTCTCCTCCTGACCTTGACTCATTTTGCACAACTGGAGTAATAAGGAGCTAGCTAGTCAATACTCAACAGTTCTAAGATTTTAAACAAGGTTCCTGTCATTAGTCAAAAATAACTGCTGGTGTCTGTTTTGCTCTTTCTAGATATAGGATATATGATATATTTATTTAAATATGCATCCACTTTAAATCTTCATATTCAGGTGCAGGTGATGAGAAATAAGAATATGTCACCCTGCCCCATGTCCACATTATGCTAGACAGTGATATAAGGGACATATGAACAGTCAAGATTCACCACATCAAGTTGCTTGGTACACTTTCATAGAAGAATCTTTTTTTTTTTTTTTTTTTTTTTTTTAAGACAGTCTCACTCTGTCACCCAGGCTAGAGTGCAGTGGCATGATCTCAGCTTACTGCAACCTCTGCCTCCCAGGTTCAGGTGATTCTTGTGCCTCAGTCTCCTGAGCAGTTGGGATTACAGTCATGCACCACAACGCCTAACTTTTTCTATTTTTTGTAGAGACAGGGCTTCACCATGTTGGCCAGGCTGGTCTTGAACTCCTGGCCTCAAGTGATTCATCTGCCTTGGCCTCCCAAAGTGCTGGGAATACAGGCATGAGCCACCAGGATGGCATAGCAGATTCTTAAAGGTTTACAATGCAAGAGTGCCCACTGGTTAAAAGTAACATCCTGTGGGTACCTCTTCCTATAGAAAAAATATCAGAATCAGATTGCAGGGCAATTAGGGGTTTGCATAAAAAAGATTTCTTAGAGAAGCCAACTGATCTCACCTCTACCCTAACAACAACAAACACCAATAACAACAGCAATTTTTTTCAAGCCCTTCTGCAGATGTGCCAGTTCCACTAATAAGTTAACAACTAACTGCAAAACGTGTGCTCATATACAAGCAAATCAGTGAATTCCTCCCTCTCTCTGGGTAAGTGTTAACAAACCTAATAGATTGAAATAATGTTTAGGTAATTATTTCAGTTGTCTACTGCTATGCAACAAATCACACAGTGGCATGAAACAACAATCATTTTATCATTATCTTGGTAACAAAAATAATACAGATATTTGCATATTTACTGTGAGCCAGACCATGTACTAAGAGTTGTGCATATAGCTGCTCATCTAATCCTCACCGCAACCCAAGAGATTGATGCTGTATTATCTTATGTTGAGGCATCTGAGACACAAGAAGGTTAAATTGTCCAAGGCCACACAATTAGTAAGCAATACAGCTGTGCTGAAAACCAATGAGTCTGACCCCAAGCCAGCAGTCTTAACCACCATACTCTATGTACCTACCTGTCCACTCACTTACCTTTCTCTATATGAATACACACTCCTAATATAATAGAAAAAAAAAATATGAACACCTTAGTGAAGGTCCCAACACAGACACTCTGGAATCTCAGTAACAGCTCCTCCCTGAGCTAAGCTAACTTAGTTATGGAACTAAATGTGAAACTTGTAGTCACTGGTGAGTAGCAACGATTTGGAGAATCAAGGCTCTGGTTTCAAAGCTATTTCAAAGCTGTTAATATTTTTTTCCCTTTAAGTTTTCCACATATTTTCTTAACTTGATGAGATTATATGTTTCTATCCTAGCAATATCTCATAATTAATTTAGCAAGTAACTTCATCTGCTACCCAGCTTTTAAAAAATATTCTTGTCTTTGGCGGCTCACTCAGTATTTTCACAATGGTTTCATGTACTTCGATGAAACAGTAACTTCACCTTCTACATTTTATACTCAGAACAGACGCCTCTCAGCATTACATTTAATTTATAATGGCTAAGTGTAAAAACATCCTTTTCTCTACTCACATATCCTCACGCTGACAACTCAGCTTCATAGAGGGCATATAACTAATCAAAGTACCAGAAGTGGGACAAAATAAGCATCCCTTCAAACACAGACTTTGCCATTCTAGCCCAGCCTTTCATCTTACATTCTTTTGCATACTGGGAGAATGGATAACAATGTCAATAACTGTATTTTATTAACAAAAATAAGAGCCAAAACCATAGGCCTATTGGGACTCTCAACTGAAATCCCCCATATGTTTCAATGACCCAAATTACATTATTCTGAAATATTTGTCTTCAGTTTCAAAAACAGAATCCTTCCATTAAAAACCTCACATTGAAGCACATAGAACAGTACCTCTCCTAAGGACTAGTCTGTCTGTGTAATGCAGCAATTTTTAATTTCCTGATAGCAATGATCAGCCTGTTTCCTATGTTGGTAAAGTGCTAAGCTATCACAACAATGTGCAGTTATACACTAATATTTAAAAAAATATTTCCTATTAGTGATAGTTGCTGAACTAGCCATGAAAAGCAGATGTTCTTATTCAAGTTGCAAATGGATGCTTTTCAAAAGGGCAACCAATCCAATCCAAACTGGGAGCCAAAATTTACTACTGGCATTTCCAAAGGCCTCAATACATTTTTAAGAATTACAACAGATGCACGCCTACTTTCCTGGGCAGAGGATAGTTAAAATGACATCTGAGCTTCTGAATAACACTTTTCATCCCAGCATTTACACAAATTATAATAGAAAAGTATTTCTGTCATTCATACTCTGAAAAGCTGCACACACTTGGGGGTTGTGAGTTGGCTAAATATTTCCTTAAATATGCAACAAGAGCCTCTCCTGTGCCCATCATTCCATTCCATCTGCACCACAGTCATGAACCATGGATAAAAGTAGTGGTCAGAAAGCACGAAAATATCAGGGTAAGAGAAGTATTAACCCACCAACAACCAAACCCTAGAGAAGGAGGACAAAACTTCAGTTCAGCTGAAGAGGTATTAACATTATGAGGAGAGATCCGACATGTGGAGGCAAGTGTTAGGGTAGAGATGGACTTACAAGTAGGTTTGATGTCAGGTAAAGATGAGAATTCACTTCAGTCCTGGAAAAGGAAGCCAGAAGCAAGATCCTTTCTGGGAGATGAGGCTAGCAGAAACTAATTCTCAGGACCTACCCCCAACAGCCCAGAGCTAGGAAACAGGAGTAGAGAGAAATCAGAAAGTTGGCCGGGTGCTCCAGTCCATGATGCTGGGCTTCCTTCCCTGGGCACATGCTTAGACACAGAAGCCAGGCACCAAGAGCCTGGGCAGAAGTGCCAATGCAGCACACAGGCCTCACAGACGATCAAGAAGTACATTTGCAATACAACCACAATATCCTCACAAGGCTCCCTAATTTTACAAATTACAGTTATAACAACAATAACATTTATTGAACACATGTAACAGGGGTTGTTTCATGTGCTTTACATTCATTGCATCATTCATTCATACATTGATTCATTCACAATATACTTATTTAGGGCCAGCCACTGTTCCAGTTATTTAGGATATACCAGTGAGCAAAAAAGAGGAAGTTTTGTGGAGTTTCATTCCAGTCATTTAATCGCACATCAATTTTTTTTTCTTTTATTACGGCTATTTTAGACAAGAAAATTATTAAAGTTTGAAGAGATTATATAATCTGTCCAAGATTATGAAAATGATAATGAGTCTAACTTCAGGATGACAATCAATTTTTCATTGCTTCCAGGGATAGAGATCCTCAACGCACAGGGTACTCTGGCACTGCTACAAAGCTGTGTAAGCCTAGAACTGTGCAAGCAACTCTGCCTAGTGGGTTTCAGGCTCCTAATATATCAAGAGACCAAGCACCACGGTTGAGGTGGAAGCAGCAAGGCAAAGGCAAACTGATCCCATATACAATGGAGAGGAGAGCTCCAAGCTCATTCTGAAGTTCTTGCCCTGACCTACAGCAGGTGCCTCTAACCACTTCCCTAACCCCATTGTCTGCCATTCTGCTCAGGCTTGACCATATCAAAAATGCTCCTCCTTCCAGGACTGTGTGCATTCTATTCACTCACAGTATTCACCACTACCTGACAGACTCTTTATGTGCCATTACATTAGAACGTAAGTTCCAGGAGGACAGAGGGTTCTCTTTTTGTTTGTAACAGTACTCCTATCCTAGACTTGAAACTTACACCGTTAAATAAATAAATATTTGTTGGACTAATGAAAAAATATAAGATCCAATCATTCTCCAGGATCTAGGAGATAAGCTAGTTGTTGACAGATGGGATGAGAATTGGGCAAAATCTTAAGAGATATGAAATTCCCCATATTGGTGAATAATAAAACAGAATTTGGCATGGCTAAAACATAATGTTCACTGGAGAAGTAACTAGAGATAAGACCAGAAAGGTAACCTGGAGTCAAGTCATGAAGGGTTGTATCAGTCCCTTCTCGCATTGCTCTAAAGAACTACCAGATACCAGGTAATTTATAAAGACATGAGGTTTAACTGACTCACAGTTCTACAGGCTGTACATGAAGCACGGCCGGGGAGGCCTCAGGAAACTTACAATCATGGCAGAAGGCAGAGAGGAAGGAGGCATGTCTTACATGGCTGAAGCAGGAGGAAGACAGCAAAGGGGGAGTTGCTACACACTTTCAAACAACCAGTCTCCTGAGAACTCACTCACAAGACAGCAGTAGGGCAGTGGTGCTAAATCATTAGAAACTGCCTCCATGATCCAATCACCTCCCACCAGGCCCCCAGGTTAAAATTTGACATGAGATTTCAGTGGGGACACAGAGCCAAGCCATATCAAGCTTCTTATATGTTATGGTAATTCATTTCTTCAAAACTGTTTCTGTAATGCCTGTTGGATGCTACTTGCTAGGGGTGCAAGTGCACAAGACAGAAAGGCTTTCTGCCTTAAGAGAGCTTGATGTAAAAGAGGAAGAAACATGTATGGGCATCACATAACAGGTGATGAGGAGTCATGAAGGCTTATTAAGCATAAGCTAATGTTTAAGCATTGTTTATAGAAAGACAGGACTAGAAGCAATTCGGAAGCTGACTTACAAAGATGTCTGATGTGATACAAAAGAAAGTGCAGCCAGCTCACAGCCCATCACAACAGGACAGGGGAAGAGGTGGTGTGGCAGTGGGAAGAAAGAGGAGGAAAAATATTTGAGAGACAGTTCATAGTTGTACAGCCTTTGATGACTGAGATGAAGGAAGTGCTGGTAGTAAGAAAGAGCAAGAAGAAGAGTGTCAAGAATAACAAAGATTTTTCTAGATTTTCCACTAAGGTTAAGACAGGAAACCAAATAGGAAAAGAAAACCATGTCACATTTCTCCTATATCCCTGGGATACATGAATATCTGGGTGTAGTATTCAATTTCAATATATTTTGTTTACCTAAAATCTGTTACACAGAGGGAAAGATCTCTCTTAAGCTGTGCAGGTTCGAATCACGTAAAAGAGACTAATAAAGTCAAATGTATCCAAACATGGAAATACAAGTTTGCTTAAAAAAAAAAATGCTATCAACCAATCCTCTGATTAGCCACATTTTTTAAAAAAAATTGACTACCATTTTATTCTACAAACTCATGGTTATCAAAACCAAAAAACAAAATACAAATTGCTATTTGCTGAAGTAGAAGTTTGAGTACTGTACATTAACATATTCATTGGTCATTTCCCTTTATGAAAAGTTGAATAGTAATGAAAAAAACATTCAGAACACTGGAGTATGTAATGAAATAACACCACTGGTCTTTTGCGTCAAGAGAAAATGAAGATTACTATCAAGTATTAAGTCATTTATTTTCTGTGGGAAACAAAGGAAATAATTATTGACCCAAATTTCCACCTTTTCTTGTGTACAATGATTTCAAGTTGCTCCTTATCAAACCCAAAATGGATTAACTTTCTACAACACGGATCACTGAGTGTTTATCTCCTGCATAGCCTGAAAAAAACAGCGCTGATGAGTTGGGGATAATAAAAGAATGTACCCAAAAAGTAAAAATACAAGTTAAGTTTTTAAAATGTGACCCTTGTAATGAAAACAAAAAAGAGCAAGCAACCTTAAATTTTTTTTGGCAGCCAGAAAAATGTGCACACTGCTAAACAAGTAAATTAGATTTTGTTTTTTTCTTTTCTTTTCTTTTCTTTTTTTTTTTTTTTTTGAGAGGGAGTCTCACTCTGTCGCCCAGGCTACGGTGCAGTGGCGCAATTTCAGCTCCACCTCCCGGGTTCACACGATTCTCCTGCCTCAGCCTCCAGAGTAGCTGGAACTACAGGCACCTGCCACCACGCCCGGCTAATTTTTTGTATTTTTAGTAGAGATGGGGTTTCACTGTGTTAGCCAGGATGGTCTTGATCTCCTGACCTCGTGATCCGCCCACCTCAGCCTCCCAAAGTGCTGGGATTACAGGCATGAGTCACCGTGCCTGGCCCAGTTTTGTCTTTTTCTAAGACTCTACATTCATTCTCTTCACATATTTCTAATTTAAATATTTAGTTAAAACTTTGTGCTTATATGTAATTTTATCTTCCTCTGAAAACCTCGAGCATGGTATTGGTTTCTAATGGAATGTATGTTTTCAAAAAAAAGTAAGTCAGAAAAAATGATCTTTAGATTTTTACTTCATCCGAGAAAGGTTATCAAAGCACATAAAAGCATGATGTAGTGTTTGCCATGTTATTACGAAGTATAACAAAAGTAGTTAGGACTAAAAGATTATTACAATATTAACTAGGTTGCAGCAGTATGCATTGTCTGGACAGTCATGTCAGACACCTAACAAGAATGGCCATGCCTTTCCTCTCTTTTCCCACCAACACTCTGGATGCTCACAATGTAGAGAAGAAAGACATTTCTTAGTTGGCAGTCAAATGGCTAAATGCATATGCTTGGCCCAATATATAATCTATCAATTTTTCAAGGATATCCACTTCCCATTTATGATTTTTCCAGATTTCCCAAATGATGTCTTTAGTTATATTAAATTTTACATATAATCCAATTACTGTATTCATTTGACATTTTTACTGACAATGCTGTTAAATATCTAACTCATTTCACCCAAATATCCCCCAAGAATTCTGACTACGTTATCTTTTACCTTTTTGAATACATTCTTTCATGTCTACACGTTCTTCTGTACATTTTCATTATTGCACAGAGTACAAGTTAGAATAGGACATTGCCTCGGAGAGTGGGCCTGATAATCAGACTTCCTGGTTTAGTCTCTACTATGTATATAAGTCCAGGTATACGAGACTTTCTTCTGGTTTCAGTTTTCTTATCTGTAAAATGCTGATAAATTTCTGCTTCACATAATTTTTTTAAGACTTCAAAGGGACAATGTATATAAAGTGCTTAGCACATAATAAGTCTTTTACAAATGTTAATAAGTAATACTTAAATAATTATAATTAGTAATAGTAGTATTTCACTTATTCTTCCCAAACTGATTTTTAGAATGGATGTACTGACCTGATTTTCTTTGACTCTTTGCAGAAACCACTAAGTTTTGTGTTACATTCTTTATAAAACTATTATATAACTAAAACAGATATGTTAAGAGTTGTTTTTCGTAAATGATGACAGGAATTGACAGAAAACAAACCCACACAATTAATACATAATTGTGGAATACATTAATATATAATTAAGGTAAGTGGCAGCAATGAATTATTTTATGTTTAAAACTGTGACGATGTACACACCGATCACACAGAAATACAAGTCCCTTCATCCTAATGAGGACATCTAATGTTTTCTGACTACTAAAGACAACCATGAAGTGTCTGATAGTGCTTCCTACCAAGCAAATTCTATATTTGATACAGTGCTAAATAAAAAGTTTTACTGGTTCTCCTTTATGTGATTATCCAGAAATATACTGTTTAAGAGAAAGACATTTATTACCGAACATATTTAACAAACAGATTACTGGAGAAGTTATCTACAAAGTGGCCTGTAATTTGAGCCCTGGAAAACTTTCAAAATTACTTGAGGAAATCAAAAGAACTACATAAGAAATAAGTTGCTAAATTTCAAAATTAGCTTGCATTTAGGGCAATATGAAGTCAGCAATACCAACACCTCTATGCCATTACACATGTTCCTGTCATCACCTTGACGATGTTCTTTCCTCACCTCTGCTTTTCCACATTTTACCAACCATGCTTGTTTCTTCTTGGAATTTCCATAGGATGTGCAAGTGTGTATATAAATAAATTAAATCCAGCATTCTTTTTTCCTTTCTGGAGTATTTCTCCAATTCTAAAACGTACCACAATAAAGTCATAAAGCAAACAAAATTCATTCAACAAAAATTTGGAATATACTTTTAAATTAAGGAATTATATAACTGCACAGCATTTACTCAGGCCTTGTTACTTCCTGCCAGCCTCTTAATAAGCATGACCCATAAAAATAGAAACAGTATAATTTTGAATAACTGAATAACTTATTATACCCAGGAACTTTCTATTACCCTCTTTTGCTATTTGATGCTGAATATGGCTAAAACAAATGTTGCCAATAGAGAGAGTACATTTGAGGAAGTTCATTGTTGTAACTCAGATATTCTTTTAGACCAGGGCTTCCTAACATCTGTACTACGTACATTTACACCAGATAAGTCTTTGTTGCCGGGGCTGTCCTGTACATTGCAGGATGCTCAGCAGCATCCTTGGCTTCTGCCACTACATCCCTGAAACATCTCCTCAGTTTTAACCATCAAAAATGCCTTCAGAAATTGCCAAATGTTGCGGAGGAGAGGGAGTAAAGAGTAAAGCAGCCCAATTCAGAACCACTATTTTGTAATTACTGATTCTATGAACTCATTAGAAAAGAACCTTACTTTTGGCCAGGCATGCTGGGTCACATCTGTAATCCCAGCACTTTGAGAGGCCAAGGCAGGAGGATTGCTTGAGCCCAGGAGTTTCAGACCACCCCTGGCAACACAGCAAGACCTCATCTCTATAAAAAACAACAATTAAAAGAACTAGACGGGCATGGTGGTGTGCACCTATAGTCCCAGCTAATTAGGTTGAAGTGAAATGATCACTTGAGCCTGGGAGGTGGATGCTATGGCCCGTAATTGTTCCACTGCACTCCAGCCTGGGCAACAGAGGGAGGCCCTGTGAAAGAAAGGAAGGAAAGGAAGGGAAGGAAGGGATGGAAGGGAGGGAAAAGAGGGAAAGGAGGGAAAGGAGGGAAGGGAGGGAAGGGAGAGAAGGGAGGGAAGGGAGGGAAGGGAGGGAAGTAGGGGAGGGATGGAGGAAGGAAAGGAAAGGAAAGGAGAAAGTAAAGGAGAAGGGAAGGGAAGGGGAAGGGAAGGGGAAGGGAAGGGGAAGGGAAGGGGAAGGGAAGGCAAGGGAAGGCAAGGGAAGGCAAGGGGGAAGGAAGGAATCTTAATTTTATGTTGAATTATACTTCCCAATAAAATCATACCTCAATATTAAAAGAAAATAACACCTGATATAAAATCATACTATAATTTGCTTTAGAATATATCTGCTGGGAAATTAGCAATATTTTAAAAGATAATTTTATTATTTTCCTTAAATTCTATCCTTTCTGCATATCCAAGTTTTTCCAAGAAATAAGTGCAAAGATCCCAGAAAGGGGCTGCAAATTTGCTTATTAGTTCAAGCAATGGAAACTGAAAGAAACCTGAAGATTTCAATATTAATATAGTAACTAAGGAAAGCTTTCTGGCCCCATTCTTAGACATGGCCAATGAGGAGCTACTAAATTAGCCTCAGAAGTCTCCAAAGTAAGAAACTACAATTACCCAAATTAATATGGTGATTTAACTTTCAACAGGGAACTAGAAGACAGAGTTTTTATTCTTGGCTCTACATCAGATTGGCCGGATGAAATCTTTAGAATTTGCATTCCTTCACAAAAAACAAAGACTGACCCCTATATCAAGAACAAAATATTTCACAATATGAACTGAAATATAAACCTGATTATATTTCATTAATTTTGTTAGAAAAAAGTAACATAAAATCTAATATATCCTTGTGGTTGTTCCATCTAGTTCCTGTGAAAAATAATAAAAATGATCACAAGTTATGTAAATCAATTGCTAAAGAAAAGGGGGAAGGGTGTTCCTTATAAAAAACTAAAAGATATGCTGGGTAGCAGGGCAAGAAGCACAAGTTTAAACATTGGATCCTTTCTAGAAGATCTTACTGTTGATTCATAGGAATAAAAGAAGGAATTGGTTTTAGAAGATAGGAGATATGCAGAAAATGAAACCACAAATTCACTTCTTTTTGCACATGCAGTTTTGTTGCACCGTCTATATCTGTGCTGTCTGGGTAGCCACTTGCTGCAACTACTGAGCAGCTGAGACATGACTAGTCCAAATTTAGATGTATGCAAAAAGCATATTGGATTTTGAAGACTTAGTATGAAAAATACAATTTAGAATGTCTCGTAATTTTTGAATTAATTACATGTTGAATGGTATTTTGATTACACTGGGTTAAGCTAATTTTTTTTAACTTTTTTTTTTATCTTTTGAGACAGAGTCTCACTCTGTTGCCCAGGTTGGAGTGCAGTGGTGCAATCTCGGCTCACTGCAGCCTCCGCCTCCTGGGTTCAAGTGATTCTACTGCCTCAACATCCAGAGTAGCTGGTATACAGGCACACACCACCATGCCTGGCTAATTTTTGTATATTTAGTAGAGACAGGGTTTCACCATGTTGACCAGGCTGGTCTCGAACTCCTGACCTAAGGTGGTCTGCCCGCCTGAGCCTTCCAAAGTGCTGGAATTACAGGCATGAGCCACCGTGCCCAGCCATTTTTTTGTTTAAACTTGTAAAATGCCTACTACAAAACAAAAATCATAACTTCCTTTAGTGTCTACTAGAATACTGAAGATTACATATGTGGATTGTATTCTGTATTTCATGGACAAAGCTGTTCTACACTACTATCATGTCAGTGGCTCTCACACTGAATTGGTACCATGATCTTACCTGTAGCTTCCACCCAGTCTTTCTGGAAATTGAAAGGTGGTGGGGAGTGGGAAGTTTTGAACGTCACAAAATTGAAAGAATGCCACTTTCCTTTACTGCCCAGATGCTAGAGATGTTGAAAGTCCGTAGCGTATGAGTCAGTCCCAAACAACAAACTTCTCTATCCATAATCTCAGGTGTGCCCCCACTGGAAAACACGAACGTGAACTCATCTGCTAGGCAGACTTCAGCAACTAATTGCTGAAACCTAACTTTGTATCTTTAGCACTGGCTTCTTTATCCCTGAAGACCCAGAACTATATTCTAACGGACCCCTTAACATCTCCAACTGGACATTCCATGGGGATGGCACAATTAACAAATCCAAACCAAATTCAGTATCTCTGACCTCCACACCCCTTCCAAAAAAAAAAAAAAAAAAAACCCGCAGGCAAGAAAGACAGATCTTGCTCTGCATCACGAATTTTCCATCAAGGAATGACATCATCATTGACACAACCCTGTTTCTCAGGCTAGCAACTTTTTCCTTGCTACCCCACTTAAAACTTGTTACTACAATCCTTGGCCAGTCACAGCCAGCCTTTTCTCTCTATTCCAATTGTCACTGTCCCATATATAATGGTATTTTCTTCCATCCCACCACCAAAGACATTTTGGGACAGAGGGAAATCGTTCCTCTATATCTACTGGTTAAATTAACTAATTTAACGAGCAGCAGAGGAAAATCTCAGCAATTGTTGATGCTAGATAAAATGTAAGGTCATAAGGAAGCCTTAGAAAATATGACTGTATTTTATATTAAATATATATATTATTTATATTAGATATATTAAAAGAAAAATCATGATGTCTACTAGTAGATAAGGATAAGTGACTTAAAAATCAATTAAAAGTATTATATATGATTAGATGTGTTTAAATGTAGTACATATCTATGGTAATGTACTATATATGTATAATTATATATCTCATGTAATATATTTACATATTAAGTGATTCCCATTATGGTTATTTCAAGCAACTATAAAGAGACATTTTGAGAACCTTATTTTTCAACACATTATCAGGTAAATGCTATCTAAAAACAAAGATATTGCTTCTAGATTTTAAAAGGGCAATGCATAACAAAACTGCATTTTGCTTCTAATAGTTTAGTCTGAAAGATCAGATGATGGCAAATCATCACCACCTTTTGAAAGTATAAAATTGCAGGATGAACATTCTCAAATACTGCAAAATGCAAGTTTTTCTCTTTTACCATTAACTTGAAAGCATATGAAACTCCCTGAAGAAAGCTGGAGATACACAAATGGAGGAGAAACATCAAGGCCTACTGGCATCCTGGAAAAATAACAATATTCACAGCCAATGTGAGTCTCAAAAAGTGACTGAACAACCAACCTGCTTCCAGTATTAAAAATAATAGTTGAAATTAATCTAATGTCAAATAATTGAGAACTAAATGAATAGATTATGAGACATTCAAACCACCGAATATTTACACACTAAATATGTAGCTCTTCGTCTTGATATAAATGACTGATGACAAAGAAGTGGAAAAAAAAACCAGTATGTTCTTATAACTTTAAAAATAATGCATATGGAACAGAAAAAGCATGCTAAAATGACAAACACTCAAAATTGGAGCTGACAGAACATGGAGTGAGATTTTTCACTTGCTCTGACATGTTTTCTCACTTTTTAAAATACTTGTAAATGTTATCTATACAATTAAAAGAAATGCTTGACAATTCAAAATGTGAGGCAAAAAAAAAAGAGTCAAGTGGGCTAAAAAAAAAAAAAAAGTCGATGGTTGGGATTAGAAAAAAAAACAAGTTCCTATGTAGGTTAGCAATCATAAAGTGTAAGAGAGTCATTGTTTCTCTAACCAGCAACATGCACATACATGCAGACACATACACACTCTTCCATGTATACTCATGTTACAATTTAACTAATACAAACGTTAAAAATATGCAGCTGAAACTGAAACAATGTACTAAGTTATATTTGTAATTGATATGCTGAATCTGTTATACAGCTTGAAGTGCGCTATCAACACCTTTGTGAATATTTTCATTATGCAGAGATCTATATTATACTGTTAACTCATCTGAGAATGATATAATGTATTTTATGTTCTAGGGAGTTCCTTGACAATAGACAAATGGACACATTATACTATTGTCTTGTGGTAAGTATTTAGCATCCTTAAAAAAGAAATTATGTGCCAAATACTTTTTTTTTTTTTTTAACTTCAGGGAGTAGCCAGTGAGTGTACTTAGCCAGTGAGTGTACTTAGCCAGTGAGTGTACTTAGCCAGTGAGTGTACTTAGCCAGTGAGTGTACTTTAACTTCAGTGAGTAGCCAGTGAGATCTCACTCATAGGGGAAATAAATCTTTTCTGGTTCTATCTGGGGAAAGTACACAGGAGCAAAAAGATTTACACTTGTCAGATTTTTGAATAAAATATACTATCTTATAATTACAACAATTAGACTCTGCCCTCCTTTGAGCCTTTAATTATGATAGCTGCATTCTCAGATTATATAACAATGTTGGAAATGTTTTTTGAGAAAATTCTTAGAGAGTTACTACGAAGAGGACTGCGTTCTAACTAACAATGCATTTTTGGAAGAACCAAAAATATCCTCTGGGTATTTTCTTAAAAAAATCTTTCCAGTTTCCTGCCTAGCATGTAAGAAGCTTAGAAGTAGCCACTCCATCCTAACAAGTGAGAAGCTGAATAAACTAAAAAAATCAACAACTCTTCTCAGATCTGTTAGAGAAGTCAAGGGCAAATACTGTCCCAAAATTGGAGACAAAGATAGGAAGACACAGAGAAACAGAACTTAACAGGGAAGAAAACTCTGTGAGAACAAGTATTCAGGCTGGAAATCCCGAATTGTAATTGATGGATTGCTACGGACTCAGAGTGGACAACTCTGGGAGTTAAAAACTCCAGGGGGACCAAGTCACTGGAGGTTCTTGACATGTGTACAGTAAAATCTGTAATCTTACCTAAATTTAATAAAACTTAAGGAGTGTGTATTACAATGAGACTTTAGGGCAAAAGACCTGAATAGACACCTTATCAAATAAGACAAAGATGGCAAGTTAGCATAGAAAAAGATGTTCAACACCATACATCATTAGGGAATTGCAAATTAAAACAATGAGATACCATTACACAACTATTAGAATGGCCAAAATCCAAAAACGAACATCAGCAAATGTTGGGGAGGATGTGGAGCAACAGGAACTCTCATTTCTGGTAGAAATGCAAAATGGGCAGCCACTTTGGACAACAGTTTATTAGCTTCTTCCAAAACTAAATATATTCTTACCATAAGATCACACTGTAACTCTCTTTGGAATTTACTCAAATGAACGAAAACTTATGTCCATGCAACATTTATAGCACCATTATTCATAATCCCCAAAACTTGGAAGCAATCAAAATGTCCTTCAGTAGGTGAATGGATAAACTGTGGTACATCAGACAATTAATCAGCACTAGAAAGAAATTAGTTATCGAGCCACGAAAAGACATGGAGGAACCTTACATGCATATTGCTGAGTGAAAAAAAAAAAAAAGAAAAAGCCCATCTGAAAAGGGTATATCCTATATGATTCCAACTCTATGGCATTTTGGAAAAGGCAAAACTATCGACACAGTAAAATGATCAGTAGTTGCCAGGTCTTAAGGGGAAGAAAAAGATAAAACAGGAAGGGCATAGAGGATTTCAAGGACAATAAAATTATTTTTATGAGACTATGATAGTGAATACACATCATTATGCACCTGTCAAAACCCACAGAATGTACACAAAGAGTAAGTCCTATTGCAGAGTATGGACTTTGAATCACAATGATGTGTCAATATAGGTTCATCCATTGTAACAAATGTACCACTGTGGTGCAGGATGCTGAAATTTTCAAGGACGTTGTGTATGTGTAGGGATGAGGGGTAGATGGGAACTCTCTGTACTTTCTGCTCAATTTTGCTGTGAATTCAAAATTCTAAAAATAAAGTATATTTAAAAAATCTCTTTGCAAGTTTCATCACAACTACTTTTTAAAATTCAAAAACAGAAAGAATATACTCTGTACAATGGTCTCCAAAAAAAAGCGGTTAAAAATAAATGGACAATTCGATAATGCATTTCCTAATTCACTTCAGGGATACTATAATTAGTATTTAGACATATGTAAAAACACTAGTGTCTAAAAGTAACCACTATTGCCAAGTCTATAAAATTATAAAAAAGTAGCAAGGTGCTATTCTCAAGAGTTTTGAAGAAACAGACCATTCTCTCACACAATTTTATATTACTTAAGCATACTTGTAACAGAGATTCAAACATAATTCCATTACCTCACATTAACTTTTAGCATTTTGTCAACACTAATACAAGGGATTGGTTAATAATTTGAAATACCAGGCAACATGGCCAAATATATCATTCTGCATTTAATCATTTTTTCCCTAGCAGTAAAGAAAATTGCTACCTGGCATACTTCTTAAATAAAAGATTAAAATACAATTAAATAAAGCATAGTCATTTTGTGTCAGAAGATGTAAGAATATGTGTGTTCTATTGGGATAAAAAAACCAAAGTTCCCATACAGGTTAACAGTCATAAAGTATAAGAGAGTCATTTATAAACACACACATACACACGTGCATGTTTATAACTTGGAATTATTCATATGTCCCTGAAAAACATCCTGTGGGAAAAGCAATTGCAGGCATTGAGACACAACACTCTGCCTCAACTAACCTTAACTTTTCTATTTATTTTCAATTTTAGAATGGATTACATAATGTTAAAAAATGGTATTAGGTTTTACTACTTCTAACAACTAGGACAAGTCATTCAACAATGCTTTTGGAACATCTGTTTATATCAATTACCTTTTAAATTAAAAAGTTTTTGGAAAAATAATTCAAACTTTCTATATGGAAAAGTTTTATATATAATTTAGTACTTATATGACACTAATAATGCCAATGGTAAATTTTGCATTTTCAATACTCACTTCAGCAAATCTTAATATTTTGACATAGAAAATAAGTTGTCAAGGAGAAGCAGAAATATTTATCTAAATCTAATTACTTGAAAAAACATTCTGTTTATATTTCTGCAAGCTAATAATTTCAAATAAGAAATCATGTACAGCTTGGATGCTAAGGTCTGATAGATTGGTTCAGAAATGCAAACACCCAAAAGAACTGGTAAAAAGATTGTTCCCCTCAATAATAGATGGGAAGACAACCTAGCACTATGGGATTATGAAGTGGAACTTAAGCAAGAAATGTCTCTGAGGTTCAACTCATGCATTTGTTTTTACAATTTATTACAAACAAAATCAACAAATGGGGAAGTTAGCTTGAAAGTACTGACAGATCCCTTCTGAAGTATTGTTACAAATGTCTAATTTTATACCATTCATGATCTTCCATCCAAACAGTGGACAATGGAAAAGTAATCTGTGTGACAGTATAACTAGTAAGAGAAAATCCAGGTACCCTGTACTTTCTCATACCCACACCAACTACAGCCACGGATGCTAGGTCCATGCAACAGTGAGCATCTTACTGGCTCCTACCCACAACTCATTGATCTTTGCATCTCCCACTGTTTACAGAATAGCTCACAAAAGACCGAAGCTCAAAACAGCCTGCCTAGGTCTTTTTTCCAGGTTATTGGACATTGACAATAGCAAAACCATTGCTCAAATTCAGAAACACTCTATAAGAATCTTAGGTCAGCTGGGCATGGTGGTTCATGTCTGTAATCCCAGCACTTTGGGAGGCCGAGGTGGGTGGATCACAAGGTCAGGAGATCGAGACCATTCTGGCTAACACGGTGAAACCCTGTCTCTACTTTAAAAAAAAAAAAAAAAAAAAGAATCTTAGGTCAGCCTAGTTTGAGTGTATACCCGAAAGCTTTCTGGACCCCCCAATTCTCTCAAAAAGGTATCAGAGGCTGGACATGGTGGCTCATGCCTATAAATCCCAGCACTTTGGGAGGCTGAGGTGGGAAGATTGCTTGAGCCCCAGTGTTCAAGACTGGAATGGGTAACACAGTGTGACTTGGTCTTTACTTAAAAAACAGAAAACATACCAGAATCAATTGTAGGAGGCACATTAAAGAGAATCTGACATTAGGGTTGATATGAACCTAGCCTATGATATTCCAAGGAAGCCAAAGACAAAACAGGACTGTAAGCAGTGCTTCCCAATAATTTTCACACTATGGAGCATGCAAAAAAGGTAGCAGCTCTGTTGCACACTGGGGTAAGCAGTTTAACTTGGCCTTGGCAGGCAGTCCCAAGGGGTAGGGATGCACATCTCAGGTACACTTGTAACACATCTGTGAGGGATCAATGTGACTCCAGATACCCTAACAGTCAAAAGCCTTTACCTTAGGATCCAATGCCCTGAACATGGCTACTTTACAAACAAAACTACCACCAATAGCAAAAAAAAAAATAGTGCTGAGAACTGAAGCACCATCAAAATCTTTATACTTTAATAGGTCAATGCTGCCACCATTAAAAGTACATTATCCCATGACAATAAGTTTCCCAAATATTTCGGATGAAAGTATTTCAGATGAAAGACTTTAGGGCACAATATTTTAATGTCAAGTCTCCATAAGAAATATTTTATTCTAAAAGCACTTTATTTTGATGGCTCATTTCTTCATTCTTCCATCGGAACCTAACTAATACATACAAGGATTCTAACCTCTAATTACCTCTGTACAGTCCTCTACAGTGATGGGATGTATAGGCCAAGCAGATCTGATGGGTGGGGAATCTGGCTGTCACCCAGTCAGAGGCCTTGTGCTTGTATCTACATGGCTGTTTACGATCCATCCCCTTCTGCGTGGTCCATGCAGGGATAACGTGAAGGCTGACTTAGCATCCCAAAGGCAGATGCAGACAACATTCATGCACATAATTGCACATTGCTCCAAAACTCCTGCTCCCCTTTCCACCTTTCATCTTTCCCTTTCCAGAAGCAAATAAGTATATTAAAATCTCCCACTCTCACCAAAAGGCATAAGATGACTGGAATCTCTGTAGAAGTTATTAAGTCCCTATTATAACATGCTCTTCAAGCTAGGAAATGACTATTTCACACCAATGAGCTTTCTTTTCAAAGTTCTTGTGATGTAGCTACTATGTAAATTAAATTAAGAACAGGCCACTCTAATACTCTAGTAGGTGGGGCTGTAAACTGCAGGGCAATTTGGCAGAAAATATCAAAAGCCATCAAAATGCATGTACCTTTCAATCTAGCAATTGTAACTCTTGGAATTTATCCTAAGGTAATAATTAAGGATGTGCAAAAGAGTATTAATTTCCCTGCTGTTTGTAATTACTAAATCTTGGAAGCAAGCTAACTGCCACCAAATTGGATGCTGGTTAAATAAGTTATCACAGAAACATAAAAATCACAAATGATAATTTTGAAAGATGTAGAAATGTGCCCACTATATAATACAAGCTTGCGCATGTCAATCTTAAGTATCAAAATCAAAATACAAATAAACTAAATGAAGTTACTTCATTATTCCGAGTGCAGTTAAAATTATGGCAGCTTTACTTTTCTCTTTGTTTTCTGATGTTTCTCTAAGGATCTATAATGAACATGTATAGTTTTGATAAAGAAAAACTAAAAGAAAAAAAAAGTGAAAGCTTAAAGAAAGAAAAAAAAAAGAGGCCAAATAGAAAGTATCTGAAAGAGAAGGATTAGGAACAAGTGTGATTGTGAGGCCCTGAAATGTGCAGCCAACATTGGTCATGAAATCTCTGTTCCTCGGGGATTTGTAAGAAAAGGGTAGCCAAGTCTCATTTGAGGACAGCTTGAATGCAGTCCTGACCTCTGTGGCCTCTTGCAGTTTCATGTGCAAAAAGACTCAGCCAAAATTCAATTTTCCCTCACTGAAACACAAAGTAGTCAATTCCTTACATTTGCACCTAGTCCTCCACAATCCTTTCTCCTGTTCAAGAGACAGCAACCCTAAAGTCTTCCGCCCAGCAACAAAACCAAATGACACTGAATTTATATGCCCAGTAATGTGCCAGCACTTTACTCAGGAAACACTGTCAAATGTTAGTTAATATTCTGTAACATGCAACTTACTTCTAGCTAACTGACTTGTCCATGTTAAAGAAAAAATATAATTAATTTCAGTCACTTAAATATCCCAGACTAAGAAAAAGAAAATGTAAAATGATATGCATATTGACCTATAAATTTTATAACTAAAAATGTTATGAACAGTAACCAAAGTAACTTCCAGGATATGCTTCAGGACAATTAAAAATACTCACTTCTGACAAGCTCCTTTGCTTTAAAAAGGCCTCTAATTTTGTTTTCTAATACCTTCCTATGAATGCAAATGTCACACTTCCCAAATCCACAATTAAATGCATCTTTGACTTGGGAATCCGTTTTCCTGGCCCACGAGAAAGAGTTCACAGAAGATGGGGAGTCTGAGCATCAGAGGGGTTTAACCAAGAATGATCAGTTAAAATAGGTTTGCACCGGTTACCAAAACTGAGAAAAATGAGTTTGAATCAGTGCAGAGAGGCACAGAAATGCCAAGGTGAAGGAGCCTGCCAAGGCTGGAATACATGGTCACAAAACAAATAATGCACGGTTCTCTTCAAAGCCAGAAGAATACGGTGGATGATGTGTAAATGAGAGTCTAAGGGACCCAGTTTCAAGACAAAGTCAAGATTTTAAAAAAGAAATACCACTCCTGCTGAGACTCTCATCCTTCTGCCAAGGAGGAGTCCATGCCATCACCTCTGTAAGCAAGGCATCTGATATAGATAACACCATACAACACTTAAGGTATATTATTCTCGGTACCAAACATCTGCCATTTTCAAAGAACAGTCATCCGGTCATAAGGCAGGTCTGTCTCTTCATCAATAAGCCTCACTTACACAGCATTCTTAGGAATATTGTGTTCTGAAGAGTTTTGTTTTCTGGATGGGTGAGGGGTTCCCTCTTTTAATTGTAAATTTAAAAGACAAAATACTAAGTACTTGGGATGGAAATATTCCTAATATCTTCTACATAGAGGGCAACGGACATATGTTAAATTTTTCCTGATGACTCAGACTAATAGTTATGAACACCAGTGACGATGCAATGCTGCATACTGAGACAACTTCAGGGCTCACTGAAGTGCATCCACGCTCAATGACCTGAAACTGCTGTGCTTCTCGAGTTCTTGTATCTGCATATTAGAGTCTGTCAGGCTACTACTTCTCAATATGGTCATGTTCTTTTTATAGATGCTCCTTCTGCCCTATGGTGAAACAGAAAGAACACTGAACTTAGAGTGAAGTCAATTTAGGTTATTATTTCTAGCTGAATGATCCTGGATAAGTCACTTAACATCTTTGGGCCCAAGTCAAATGAGGAAGTTCAACTTTCTCTCAAGGTCCTTTCTTTGCTCAGATGCTTAACTCACATTTGCTGCTTCTCATCTGTTGTAGACTTTCAAATGAGAAAAATAAGTCAGCTAAATTTGCATAGGAAGTAACATAAAATAGAAATATAAGCACACAACATGCTCTCTTGTAAGTGAAGCAGAAATATTTTATGACATCTATTTGTCTTCTCAGAGGCCTTACTTGTATACTTTGTAGTCACTCGTGGGGTCTCAGACAGCTATGATTTCTGGATAACTATGATTCTATGCATGATACTTCCCTATATTCCCATATGCTTCTATTTTACCTATTATTCTCAAGGCAAAACATTATTTGATAAAAGCTTTGTTTCAAGCCACCTAAGAAGATAACATGTACATCTTTTGTCATCATCTATGCATGTCAGCAAACTGCAAAATGAAGACTCTCATCTTGGGACTTTGACTTACTGAAAGGTTTCAATGACACTGACTACTTAAGAAAGTTTTCTAAAAGATGATGCCTGTGAAAACATAAGACACAGTAGAAATGTAAAGAATATTTCTGTAAATTCCACAAGGAAAGAGAATCAATTCATCTTTTATTTTCTAGAGTCCCTAACACATGATTTGTCTATTAGTATCATCATCAGGAACTTTAAAAGCCACATCTCTTCTCCCTCGACACGTTCAGCCTAAAGTCCAAGTCATGCTCACAGCTATACTTCTAGCTCCACACAGATCATCCATCTCCAGTTCCCAGCTCTCCCCTGAGTTCTGGATCTCTATTCCCTATCATAACCTCTGTTTGGATTTTCCATAAAGTGTCTAAGAAAGTTTATATTGCCTCCTCATCTCACATCTCTTTCCCTTACCCCATAGTTTAAAAAAAAAAAAAACCTACAGCAATTATTCTAAAATTCTTCTGCTATATTGAAGTGGGAGGAATACTAATTCAAGGGCATACTGGGTGGGTGCTGCATTAGGAGGGAAGAATATCCAAGAAATATGAATCTATAATTACTGAGGGGTCAGAATACAAAAGCTACCTTTTTGGAGGTTCTAAAGCAGCCAATCCTAGGTAATGACTGGATAATCAAAGTTTATACTGCCTGGAGTGAAGTGAACATGTGACTATAAAAGTAGAGGAAGGGGTTATAAAGCCCATGGGGCTGGGAGTTATCTACATTTCCCTCCCATTTATCCCACATCCAAAAGGAATGCTGGCAAACAGGCCCCAGGTAAGCTTCTAAGTTATCCTCTACTTCCCTCAACAGTGTATACCACTGGGATTTTTTACACTTCTTTCCTTCTTCACTTTCGGACATGCCTACAACAAGTTTACCTTGGAAAGGATAAACTCCTTCTTTAGTGACAGAACTCCTTAGCATCCTTCAAGCCCTCATTCAAGTACGGGTCTGCGAAGACTCCTCCACTTCTGCCAAGCTAAAGAGTCATTTCCTCTTAACGTGTTCAGATTTTCCACTAGATTAAGAACTCCACAGGGAGGAGCCCTATATAACACTTACCTCTGTCTCCCCAGTCCCTGGGATACTGCTTGGCACCATGCACAACTACAATAAGCATTCAGGACATACATGGAAGAAGCAGTACTTCCACAGCTCTCACTTAACAACAGGCCAAGTCCATCTCAAAATCTTCTTCATAGGGCTACCATCAAACCTTCCTCTTAATGCAGTACAAAGAGAGAGAAAATGTATTATGTCTGCCTGCTAGGTATATACAAACAAGCCTCTTGACCTACCCATCTTTTGTTCTTAACATAAAGACCTCCTCATAATTTTAGACTTCATCTAACCAAAACCTGACAAATCCCACAGTGCTTAGTTAGGTTCAACAAATGCTTGTTGTTGTTGGACCTCCTCATGCCAGTGGTACAAGCAGAGTTACAGGTCCTTAATTTGATACACAGCTGGTGCAATTTTGTATCAAACTAGGTCAGTCCATCTTACATAGTTCATGCTTTATTTCCAGTGTGGCAGAGTGAGAAAACAGAGGGTAGAATCTAAGAGGGAGGATTTAAACCATAGCACCAACATTTCCTGCTTGTGTGACCAATTTCTTATCTCTAAAAATGGAGATACTATAATCTACTTGTTTTTTTTATTATTAACCTAATGACAAGACACGTGGCAATGCACTTTATGAATCATAAAGCATTGTACAAGAACTGGTGCTGGTTTTTTAAATCATAATATGTCTTAGTACAAAAACGGCATATTCAAGTTCAGATGTACTGTCTTGATTACCTCAGATCCAACATAACTGAGAAAACTGCTCTAAGAGTTCTGACTTCCTGAGATCAGTGTCACAGACGATCTGAGTGAGCTTCTTTGAGCCATTTTAGGCAGGCTGAAGAAGCTTGTTAGTATCTATATGCTTCCAGGTTGGCGGGGCCAGCTTCTGCCAGTTCTACCATATGCCAACTGGCGACATACAGGAGCATGCCAGTGCTACCAGCTCCACATATACACACCCACTTCCACCCCCAAGAGGTACCAGACTGTCGGACAACTTGGCCGCTAGCCTATGAAAATGTGGAAATGCTGAAGAAACATTAGCCAGCAAAGCACATACTGGCAGCTGAATCAAATGTTTAGGCTCTTCAATATACCCAAATAAATCGTTTGTGTGTTCTAACAAATGTTTTCTTTGGAAAGCATTTTTCAGTACAGATGCTTCAAAAGTACCCATTTTTAATGGGTTAAAGCAAGGGATCAAAGCAGCAGAAGGGTGGGGAATGTTTTTAAACAAAATTGCATCAGCTGCAGAAAAAAAAAAGTTAACATTGACTGAGGGAAGGCATCTCTGAAAAACAGAAAAGTTGTCAGTAGTTTTCAAAGTTACATTTTTAAGGAACTTTAAGGGTTAAAAAATTGTAAGCACCCCAAAATAAGAAAGTTACTCAAACTTGGCAAGGGACAAAAAACTGTGTTAATTAAAAAAAATATTGATAAACATGGCTCCGCCAAAAAAATGCAATCAAACAAGGAGTCAAGAAGTTAGGAATTATAAATTAAACTCTTCTTGCCAGACACTTTTAATAAGCAATTGCAAACACATTTAAGGGTTTTTATACTGAGGATAATGGTTTGGGCGACAATCATAATGGAATCCAAATACATTAACTTCCTTCACAAAATAAACTACATAACCAAACCCCAGACAGAGCTCCTGACATACTGCCAGCCTCTAATGCAGGCACAGTAATACACTGTAAAAGACAGAACAACTGATCCCTGTTCTTAGGCAACAATGTAATGGATATATAATTTATTTGGGCTATATCACCCCTCTCCAATTTAAGTACATCTTCATGACAGTATCTTTTAAGACAGGAAAAGTTACTAAACCATAAACTATAAAGTTGATACTATGGAGGTCCCTGATTTAAAAAACAAGCATGGTGGATATTTCTCCTGAGGCACAAAACAAGGAAACTCCATCTTAAGAGTAACTAGTTTCATCACCATCAAGAGAACTTATGTTCAGCTACTGACGTCAATGAAAGTACTACGTTCACAATAGTGATATGAACTATGAATAAATAGAGCTAATAGGCCCGGCACAATGGCTCCTGCCTATAATCCCACCACTTTGGGAGGCTAAGGCAGAAGGATCATTTGTGACCAGAAGTTCAAGACCACCCTGGGCAACACAGCAAGACCCCATTTCATTTATCAAGAAAGCTAATAGATTTTTTTAAGTGAATTCACCAGACGACGCATAAGGCAAGGGTTTTAAATAGTATTGTTTTCTACTCACAAATTAACCAGTTGTACAATTACACTGACCAAATCAGACTTTTGGTGCTACAGAATTATTAAGTGTTCATTAAATCAAACCAAATTATATAAAATGATGCTCAGGAAAAGAAATGCCAACTTATAACAAATGCCAAAGAAAACCTTAAAATTCTGAAATGCTTTGAGTAAAGGGAGGAAAAAACATAATATCCATGAGTATGTAAAATCACAGCAACTTGTTAAATGATTTAAACCACAGACGAAGAATTTAAAGACTAACATTATGAGTTTTGATTCATCAGAATAAAGAAACACTGACAATAACAAACGTCAACAACAACTGAAACTTTCCCCATTATCCTAATACGTTTTCACTGTAAATGTGCCATTAAAGAATGTCTTTAAAACAATCTTCAAAGTTCAACTCCCTATAATTAATTCAATTCATAAAATTATCAATACAACTGAATAATAGTTTATAACAGTGTGGTGGTTACTCAGGCACATATAGTCCGTCTTTAATACATATTATGAGTAATTTGCTTATGAGACATCTCGGTAGTATTGAGTATAACACCAATTGCATTTAAACAGAAACATCGTAAGCCGGATGTGAAGGTTGATTCTGAGTTTCTTATAAACCATAAATTTCAGTTTATTTTTATCATCTAGCATGCCTCAGATGGAATTCGCAGTAATCACAGCTACAGTGGAGCAACTTCAAACATAAATGAAACAAATAACCAGCAGATCGATACAAGGTGACAGACTCCTGGCTGAAATCTTGCCCCAGCATGACCCACTGCTGCCCTTCTGCACTCTAAAGACTTAATGAATCACCAGAAGCACACTCAAGATTGTGTGTGTTTTGCCCACGTGAGAGCTGGATTTACATCAGTACCAAAAAAGCATCATCCCCTGCCATGAGACAAATACAATAAAGAACACGTTTCTACAAGGTACTGGACATGATGGTTTCATGAAGCATATGTACGTATCATATAAACATTTCATCATTTTAAACTGAAACACCAAGAATGACTGAAAATCACAAAGCCTAATGAGGGGATAATTTTAAATGATATGCAATTTGTAGTAAGTTGTTTCTATATTGGCAAAAGGAAATGGTGCAACAGCAATATACAAAAAGCAGAAATGTAAAACCCATTTAGCTTTCTGAATATGTTTTGCCCCAGGAAATGCGTAAAATAACTTCGTCATTTAACACTGCAGATGCACCTGTGGGCACCAAAGTAATCTTAGTTACTTAAAATAATCAGCCTGTGCAGAAATCTTAAGTTATTTAATAAATAAGAATCTATGCAATAGGGCTCGTACCAATAAAAAGGAAAGCCACAGTGTGGGACAAAATGCCACCAATCTCCCTTAGAGGTAGCTTCCTGCCATTTAACTCAAAGGTACAGAAACAGTCTACATGCTTTTATACTAAGTTCAGTATATCTGAATGGCTCTTTGAAAAGGCATCATTGTCCATACATGACCAAAACAGACAGAGAGGGCAAAGACATTCTGACAGACTCGCACAGAATCCAGCCCAGCCCTTTTCCAGAATAAGTCCAATTCCACTCCTTACCTTGAATTACAGCAAAACAGAAGATACAATAACCAATTCTCAAAGTGTAGCTCCCTAAAGAAAATGGACAGGTCTCAACTATAGTATGAAAAGGTATAAAGAAGGATTAACCAACACAGTATCACAGGACATAGAACATCTGCCCAGCAAGACAAGGTAAAACAAAGTAATAGGGAAAATAGGTAAACATAGCACAGGGCAAAAAGGAAGTAAAGAAAGAAGAAATGAAAGAGAAGGAAGAAAACAAGCATGCAAAGGAGGAGAAAGCACTCACTCCTAACATTTACACAGCCTAAAAGCAGAAGGCTTCATGTTGCAGGATTTCCAAAAAGTGATTATTAACGAATAGGAGCTCAAAGAGGAAATGATAAGACAACAGAAAGATGTCATCAAGCCAATAAAACATACCAAATACCAAAAATTTATCAATTCAGTACTCATAAACAAAATAAAAACAGCATGGAAAGGAAGAGACATGATTAAAAATAAAGGAATATGGCTAAAAATTGAATTAATAATGTAGAAGAAAGGCTTGATTCCAAAGAATACAGAGGAGAAAGACAAATATTCTTTTTGAATGGAGAAAAGATAAGAGGCACAAAGAACAAAGAGAGCCTGAAAATTGCTGATCCTGAAGAACCCAAAAATTGGATAGAAAAATATTTCAAGTAAAAATAGTATAAACTTTCCCTAACATGAAGAACAGACTGAAATAACATACAGTGTTCCAGGAAAAATTGTTACAGAATGATCCTTAAGTCACTGAACTTCAAGACAAAAAAAAAAAAAAAAAAAAATTCTGCAGGTGTTCAGGCAGAAAAGAGCAATTCACTTACGTGGGGGAAAAAAAGTCAGACTGGTCTCACCCTTCTATTAGGAACACTCAATGCCAGAAGACAAAGGAGCAACGTCTATAGATTTCTAAGTGCAATCCAAGAATTTCACAAGGCCAAATATCTTTTGACCATAAAAGAAAATACATTTAAAGATGCAAGAAGTCAGGAAATGCAGCATCTACAAGACCTTCACAAAATAAACTCTTTAATAATAAAATCCAGTCAAATGAGTCATTAACAGAGACGCTATGGCAAAAGGATTACCTCGACACTAAATTTCTACAAAGTTCTGAGAAAAAGTGTGATCCGATTAGTTTATTAAGTCAAATGGAACTTAGAGTAGAAAAGTGACTGTTTAATATACTCAAATATAAAACTTCTCAGGGAATGCAGAATTTGTGATATTTCCTTAAAATTATTTGATAATGAAACCTAGTTGACAAATAACTGAAAATGAAAAGTCATGATAAAGAACCAGGGAGGAACATCGAACAGATTTAAATACAACACTATTATTTGCTGTTTGTCTAGTAGATATACTTTTTAAGAGCACAGTACAGGTTTTTTAATTTTCCAGAGGACCAGGCAGAAAGTTCTAAATGAGCAGTTAGCTGGTAAATTTATTAAATCCTCAATAAATCAGTAAAAGGAAATCTTGAAACTCAAGAGCAACTTTTATTGTAGCTTTATCACTGTATGTTCCTATTTTTAAAAACTTAATTATTCCATTAGTAAAAGATGTATGTTCATCTAAAAATCTAACTAAATATTGAGTATGTAATTCAAAAGTAATCTTTTTTTTATTGTGTTTGTTTTTTTCAGCTCTTTTCTGCCTATAACGCCAACCTTCTCTGCTCAGCTCACTAGAACACTCGTTCTACTGTACAGAATGAAGTATTGTCCAATTCTATAATTACAAATAAAATCCAATTGATCTTTAAATTATATTTGTTGTAATTTTGTTTTGTAACAGGCTTAAAAGATCTCATTTTCCAAACCTGATTTTCTTGGTATCATTTCTAACTTCCTTCTTATGTTCAACCCCACATACACTCAATAATTGAATCTTCATTTTATCTACCTCCTAAACATGCTCTGAATCTACTTTTTTTTTCCCATGTCTACAGCCAAGCTTAGGCACAGCTAAAGACACCATCAGCCCCTCAATTCTGTTGTCCTACTTTATTTCTCAATCCAGTGCTTTTTATATGCACTCAGAGTTCCTTAAAATGCAAATCTCATCATCTCCATTTCTTTCCTAAAGCTCCTCACAAACATACCTTCTTAGGTTATAAGTCTCATTATACTTTGGGCTCCTCCTCCCTTCAACAGATATATTTCTCTGAGCACTCTACTCTCAAATCCAATTAATCTTTCCTCAGTTCCTCAACTGTGCCGTGACCTCCTCCTGGCCTATGTTTTTTCTCCACCACTCTTAACCCTCCTTTGGTTTACCTCTAATCATCTGTAGGTCTGTCTCTTTCAGTTTAAGCTTCCTTTACACTGAAAAATCTTCACAATAGAACCCCAACCCCAACCAAATTTAGGTTGAGCGATCCCACTATGTAGTGTCACAGAACCACATACCTCCAATCAACACTTTCCCACACTATATGGAGAAGTGCCTTTGTGCTGGTCTGTATTTACTAGTAAATCCCATACAAGCATACATTATATCCACCATATTCATGGTTGGAAGCCCAGAAACTGGCATGTGCCAGGCACATACTGAGTAATTTAAAAAAAAAAAAAAAAAAAAAGTTGATTAATGAATGGACCATAACAGAAAGTGTTTTTGGTTTTGTTGTTGTTTTTTTTCCCCACAGCTGACCCATACATTATAAACCTTATTTTAATCCTCTCTAAAGCAACAAGTATGAAAGTTGTTCTTCAGCAACAACTCTTAATACACTCTTGAAAAATAAATAACTGAAACAGGTACAAAAATGGATTTAGGAGCAGGCCCCTCTGGAGCACCTCAAAGCTGAAAAATGATCATTCCAAGGAACTGGTTGCTCAAGATAGAAATTGAAGCTTCATCATCCACACACTCTTTCAGATCACCCTCAACAATAATCATCAGTATCTCTCAATTCTACTTCAGAAACATATGATGAACTTCCCTTTATCTCTATGGCAGGTGTTAACACTCCGAAGCCAAGCCAACACCTTCTCACGCTGCCCCACAGCAGCCTCCTACTCCAGCTGTTTGCAATTTTCTAATCCATTTTCTATATAGAAGCCCTTGTCATCTTTGCAGAACTCTTGATCATGTAACTCTCCTGCTTATAATTTTTTAATGACTACATTTAGAGTGAAGCGAAATAATATCCTCACTATGCTGAAAGAAACTAAGTAGTTGGAGTATGTATGTTAAATTCAGACTAACAGGCATTTAGGTAAAATGCATTACAAGGAAGATCACTAAGCAGTGAGACAGAGTCAATTTTCTAGGAGTAATTTCAAAAATTCTAAATGAGTACACCTACTTAGCATAGTTCAAAACGTGTAAAGTCAAAATTTTTAGAAACACAAGGAGAAACTGACAAAACTATCATTGGAATCAGAGATTTCAAATAATTCTTTCATCCATGGGAGACTGGCAAAGCAAAACTCAGTAAGGTTATAGAAATTTTAAGAAAAGTAAGTGAAAGCTTTATCTATTGGGCAAATATACAAGGATGTATACAATAAGAAGGTAACATACTTTTTTTTTTTTGAGACAGGGTCTTACTCTGTCACCCAGATTGGAGTGCGGTGGCTTGATATCAACTCACTGCAACCTCTACTTCCCAGGCTCAAGCACCTCAGTCTCCTGAGTAGCTGGGACTACAGGCATGAGCCACCAACACCCGGCTAGCTTTTGTATTTTTTTTGTAGAGGTGAGGTTTCACCATGTTGACCAAGCTGGTCTCAAATTCCTGAGCTCAAAGTGATCTGCTTACCTCAGCCTCCCAGAGCTGGGATTACAGGGATGAGCCACTGTTCCCAGCTAGATAACATATATTCTACATTCTTTTCAAACACATACAAAGCATTTACAAAAACTACCCTTGAACTACGCCATATAGCAAAGCCATAAAAAATTAGTACCAAGCAGACTACATGCTATAAATATATCACAATGAAATTAGCACTTGGTAATTTAGTATAGTGGTTTAACACAGAACTCTCAGAAAAAGTTATAATAAAATATATAAAATGAATTGGATTGAACGAAAATACTTCACATCACAACTGATGGGATTCTGGCAAGTTATTTTGTAATATTGACAAATTAATTCTAATGTTTATATGAAGAGGCTAAAGACCTAGAATAGCTAATATAATATTGAAGAAGAACAATGTTGAGGAATTGACATTACCTGACTCCAAGAATTACTATAAAGCTACAATAATAATCAGGACAGTTTGGTCTTGGCAAAAGAACAAACAAATAGATCAGTGGAACAGAATGGAGTTCAGAAATAGATCCACATAAATATAGTCAACTAATCTTTAACAAAGGAGCGAAGGCAATAAAATGGAGCAAAGATAGTCTTTCCAACAAATCGTGCTGGAACAACTTGGCATCCATGTGCAAAAAACTAAATCTAGCCACAGAGCTTATACCCTTTTATACAAATTAACTCAAAACAGATCACAGACCTAAAAGTAAAATTTAAAACTCTAAAACCCTAGAAAACAAGAGAAAATCTAGATGATCCTCAGTTCAAAGATGATTTTTTTTTAGACACGAAACCAAAGACACAATCCATGAAAGACGTAACTGATAAGCTGAACTTCATTAAAATGAAAAATTTTTGCTATGTGAAAGACACTGTCAAGAGAATAAAAAGATAAGTAAAAGACTGGGGAAAAATATTTGCAAAAGACTATCTGTAAAGACTGTCATCCAAAATATGCACAGAACTCAAAGTTCAGAAAAAAAGAAGAGTGTAAAAAAATGTCCCAAAGACCTTAACAGAGACCTCACTGAGAAAGATATAAAGATGGCAAATAAGCATATGAAAAAAAGTTCCACATTATATGATTATTAGGGAAATGCAAATTAAAGCAACAATAATACACCACCACACTCAGAATAACCAAAATCTAGAACACTGACAACTCCAAACGTTGGCAAGTATGTGGAGCAACAAGGACTCTCACTCATTGCTGGTGGGAAAGCAAAATGAAACAGCCACTTTAGAAGACAATTTGTTAGACTCTTACAAAAGTAAACTAATGCTTACTTCAGGATCCACCAATTGTTTCTTTTTTTTTTTAACCCCCTGAAGTTCAGGTTCCCAGCTTAAGGATCTAGCAATCTTACTCTTTGGTATTTAGCCAAATGAGTTGAAAACTTGTATCTACACAAAAATATGCATACAGATGTTAATAGCAGTGTTTCTATAGTTGCTAAAAGTAGGGACCACCCAAGGTATCCTTCAGTAGGTGAACAGATAAACTGAGACATCCAGACCACGAAATATTCAGTACTAAAAAGAAATGTGTGCTATCAGTCATGAAAAGACATGAAGGAAACTTATATACATATTGCTAAGTGAAAGAAGCAAATCTGAAAAGGCTATACACTATTATAATTCCAACTATGAAATATCCTTGAAAAGGATAATAATCTAAAGACAATAAAACAATCAGTGGTTGCCAAGGGTTGGGGGGAGAGAGGGATGAACAGAAAGAGCACTGAGGATTTTCATGGCAGTAAAACTACTTTGTATGAAACTACAACGGAGGATATGTGCCATTGTACATTTGTTAAAACCCGTAGAATATACAACACTCAGAGGAAACACTAATATAAACTAGGAACTTTGGGTGATAATGATACCTCAAGGTAGGTTACTCAACTGTAACAAATGTATCATCCTGGTGGGGTATGTTGATAATGGGAGAGGCTACATGTGTGTCGAAGCAGGGGGTATTATGGGAAATTTCTACGTATTCTGCTCAACTTTGCTATGAACCTGAAGTTTCTTTCAAAAACAGTCTGTTTTTAAACACACACACACACACACAAATCATGGAATACAGCTAATGCTGTCTGGATAGAAATTTCTTTAAATTAAAGATTAATTTGCTTAGCAACTAAATTTAGAAGACAAAGAATATGAGAATAAACTCAGAAATTTTAAGAAAAAGACAAAGTTAACAAAATAGAGAAGATACAATGAAAATAAACAAAAGGAAATGCTTTCAAAAGACTATGAAATTGTCAAATCCGTGGTAAGATTTGTCAAATAAAAGAATAATGTAAAAGCAATCAATCATTATGAAACAAACTAAATAAAGCACAAGGGGAGACAAGTACAGATACAGCAAGGTTAAACATATAATAGATTACTGTGAACATTTTTGTTATGGGCTAAATTTTGGCCCTCCAGAAATTCATATGTTGAAGTCCTAACCTGTAGTGCTTCAGAATGCTGAGACTCTATTTAGAGATAGGGACTTCAAAAGAGGTAATTATGATAAAATAAGGTCATATGGGTAGATCCTAGTTCAATGGCTGGTGTTCTTATAAGAAAAGGAGATTAGGACACAAAGACACACAGGAAAAAAAGACCACGTGAAGGCAAAGGGTGAAGACAGCCATTTCCAAGCCAGGGAGGGGGCCTCAGAAAAAATCCCACCCTGTTAAGACCTTATCTTGGACTTCTAGCCCTCAGAAATGTGAGAAAATAAATTTCTGTTGTTTTAAGTCATGCAATCTGTGGTACTGTGTTATACAGCCCTAGCAAACTAGTACAATCTTACCCTAATGCATTTGAAAGCTTACAATAAACCAAATACAACTTACCAAATCTGACTCAAGAAGAAACTGAAAACCTGGTCTTATTACCATTAAAAATTGAATTTTAAGTTCAAATTTTACCCACAAAAAGCCACTCATCCCAGATATTTTATAAATGGCTTCTACCAAATCTTTAAAAAGTAGATAATTCTGTTAATGCACATTCTTCCAAAAGATAGAAAAAGATTCTAACATGGCTACCAAAAACCAGTCAGAATACTTTTTTAAAAGTTACAGCCAATCTCACTTATGAAAATAGATGCAAATATCCTATATAAAATATTACTAAACATATCCCAGTGGGATATAAAATTATCATGATCAAGTTGAACAGAAAAAGCATTAAACATATTTATAAATTCAACAAAACTAAATATTAAATCAAAATAAAAAGTAAAAAGAAAGTCCACCATCTCAGGGAAAATAATTTCTATACCTTTAATCAATCCTGAATATCTACCCCATCATCCTTCCCAAAAAAGACCACCATTCATTAGAAAAATGGGCAAAAGACAAAAATAATTCCACAGAAGATGAAGCCCAAATAATCAATAAACATATGAACCATTAATAACAAAATGCAATAAAACTACAGTGAGACACTATTTAACGCACACCAGATTGAAAAATCTTCAAATGTCAGCAGACACCAACAGATAGTATGGATGTGGTAAAATGGGACTATTAACCAGTACTATTTAAGAACTGTTGCAGGCTGGGCACAGTGGCTCACACCTGTAATTCCAGCACTCTGAGAGGCCAAGACAGCAGGATCACTTGAGGCCAGAAATTCGAAACCAGCCTGGGCAACGTGGCAAAACCTCGTCTCTACAAAAAATACAAAAATTAGCCAGGTGTGGTGATGCCTGCCTGAAGTTCCAGCTACTTGGGACGTGGAGGCAGGAGGATTGCTGAGCCAGGGCAGTTGAGGCTACAGCGAGCTGCGTTTGTGCCACCGCACTCCAGCCTGGGAGACAAAGACCCTGTCTCAGAAACAAACAAACAAACAAACAAACAAAAACTGTTGCAACTACATGGGAAAACAATTGGACATTATCCAGGAGAGTTAAAAATTTCTCTGCAATCCAGCAATTCTACTTCTGGGTATATATTCCAGAGAAAATCTTCTATATTTGTACCAGGACACATTTAAATGACTCTTCAGAGCAAGTTTAAGATAGCAAAAAGCTTAAAATAATAGGAATGTCCATTGCTGAAAAATGGATAAATTACGGTGTAGTCATAAAATAGAATTCTATTCATTTGTGAAAATAAATAATCTTACTTATATGCATCATTGTGAATGAATATCAAAAATAACTTTAAGTAAAAAAAGCAGATCATAAAAATATAAACAATATGGTATTATTCAAATGTCTCAAACAAAAGTAAATGATACATAGCTTGAACATGTATTTATATATGATGAAAAGAAAGGAAATGACAATACAAAATTCAGGATAAATGGTTATGTCTGGGACTGCTACTGTCTGATTGTGTCCCTCCAAAATTCGTGTTGAATCCTAATCTCCACTGTGGTGGTAATAAGAGGCGGTGCCTTTTAGGAAGTGATTTATGAAGCTGCCTTGTCCCTTCTGCCATGAGAAAATGCGGCTAAGAGTAACCCCTGGCCAGACACTAAATCTGCTGGAGAGTTCACCTCGGACTTTCCAGCTTCCGAACTCTGAGCAATACATTTCTAGTATTTATAAATTACTCAGTCTAAGGTATTTTGTTATAGCAGCCCTGACAGACTAAGAAATGGACTAAAAGGGGTCTTGAAAAAAATGCTGGAAACAATCTATTTTTTTAAGTTAGGTTTCTCTGTTATCATGGTTTACAACTTACACAGTAGTCAATACATATATATTCTTTTTTATCTTTCAAATACTTAATAACTTAAATTATCTCCCTAGTGCTTTGTCAACTAGAGTGATTAATTCTTTTGATTGGTGAAACAAGAACCTTCAAAGTCTGATTTTGAAAAACATTAACTTCATTGACTAGGATTTGCTTTATTAAGGTGATATGCTCATCACACAACAGAAGCAGTTATTTTATTTTTAAGACATGAATAGAAACTTAATTTGCAATACAAAAAGAACAAGGAAAAGTGGTTAAGAAGAAAATCCTCAGAACACTCAACGAACTAAAAGAAACGAAGGAGGAGGAGGAGGTTCCGTTTGGGGGGTTTTCTTGGTCCCATATGCATTGCAAGGTAAATGTGCACTTAGGCAAAGACAACTGTCAGAAAGGATATCTTCCATTAAAAAATAAAAAAGAAATCTTGTTGCTAGATGCCTCATTATAAAATTGTTGGGTTAGCACAAATGTGTAGATCATAAATACACTTGGTATAGGAAAAAACACCTTCATATTTGTTACTATATTTAACAATAGCCTAAGAAGTATACTCAGAGTATTTTTACCATGATATCAGCCTAGCCATGGAGAGTAACTACTTAGGAAAATCCCTCTCTTGCCATTTTTCTCATAGTTAACTCCTGTAAACCAGACCCTTTCCTTCATCTACCACATACTGGAAAACTCTATCTTAATAAAAGAAATATTTAATATTTCAGGTTTTCCATCACCCATTTTTCATTTTTTTCAGGATTTCATTTTTCTTTCTTCTGTCACATATTATCATACTCTTTAACACTTCTTTCCAAAAAAGAAGAAAAAGTAAAATTCATTCTCATTTCTCTCATTGTCCTTCTTTTGCTCTTACTCACCTTTCATTCATCCTTTTGTTCAAATATTCATTGAAAAGATCTCTATAAGGCAACTTAATACTTATCCAGTATGATGCTCGCACCCTCTCCCTGTCTACCATCACTCACCTCATCAAATAATCCCTTTATCTTTGTTCCTGGTAGTTCAAGTATACAGGATTTCCTAGTCCCGTACTATGGCTCAACCAGAATGCCAGGCAAGCAACCCTGGTACAGTCTAAGACTTAACATGTAATAAAAAAGCCCCTTGCATTCCAGCCCTGCTGTACAGAAGCTGCCCCATGCCACCACCTTTCTTGGTGCCAGCATGATTCAACTTAGTGATACTACCCACTTCATTCTTCTCTCCAGTATCAGTGCCTCCTGGTTCATGAACCTCCGTCTGAATTACTACATTCCTGCTTATCAGGCATTCTCCAGCACCATGTCCTCCCAGTTACTGCCTGCCAACCTTGCCTCTAACTTACTCCCAGCCTTTACATTATTCATTCATATTCTGAATATAAACTACTATCATGCTTGCTCATAATTTTGCTCTAAACTTTACTATCTGGACAAGCCCCTGATGCCCCGATTATTCACATACTTCCATCATGTTCAAAATCAGAATCCTCCTTTTCCTCAAGTTATGTTTTCTCTTTCCTAAACTCTCAATCATATACCCTGAGGCCACAAAGCCCTGGCCCAAGCCTGACTGGTCTACAGCATTACAGACAGGCAGTCAAGATCCAAAATCCAGGGAGCGGAATGGTCTCAACCACAACAGACAGCAGTAACTGAGTCAAGTACCATACAAAAAAGCAACAAGAGGCCATAAATAATCTTGCAGGTTCTCAGAGTTGTGCAGAGTTCATAAGCAGTGAATCCAGGCAGGTGGTATTCTAGGGCAGATGAGCCTTCCTCATGTGGAGACGTCCATTCATGTGACAGTACGGTCCTCTCCACTACAAGACTGGGTCCCACGAGCAGTGCTTCAGACAGAAATGGGAAAATCAAGGAAAGAACAGGAACCAACAGAGGTCTATAATCTAAGATCCTCGGGTGGGGAGGACAGCAAGAGGGTGGAGCTGCAAGTGAAACGGCAGAGAATAGGCAAGGAGAGACTTGGTGGATTTGAACTATCTCAACTACATGTCTACATTTTCAGAACTGTCTTTCCTGCAGCGTGCCGTCATTCTTGGGTTATAAGAGCCATTCAGGCGGGACTGGGCAGAAGTGAAGCAGCTGCTGCATGCATTTCACACTCGGAAGGTGCAGCTCACACACACTGTCACCAATGTGCCCTCTCTCCTCACTGGCACAGGAAAGTGGTCGGTCCATGGGATTGCCTTCATCTGCTTATTTTATTCATGGGCCATGATGTGTCTTGCTCAGGCAAGGATGCCAGCTTTTCCCACAGTTCCCCGACCTCTCTAAAGTTGGAGGCTTATGATCAGTGAGGACTGATCCTCACTGTGGACTGTGTGGACTGGCATGCACCCTCGCACATCCAGTGTGTCCGTCCTCTCCTGCCCTCCACTTTCATCCTTCCTTCCCAACTGCTCGCCCTGCTGACTTCAGCTCTGGCACCAAATATATAGAAGCAACAGCCATACATAATGTGCTTAACTAGTTCCTACCATCATAGGTGGTCAAGTCCTTTTAAGCCTTATATTTAGCACTTTTCCCCTCTTTCTGTTTCTCTTTTCACACCCCGATTGATACAGAATTTGGCACCAGAACTAGTTCCAGAAAAACAAAACGTTTACGGATTCCTCCAGTTTGAAGATGAACTGTAGCTGACGATGTTTTCCAGAACTGTTCACTACAGTATCTCCAGTCACATGTGCACTTCCATAATGTTTCCACTCTCCCATAAAAGGGTGGGGGATATATCCTCTCCTTTTGAATTAATGAGCCTCTTTATAATCATTGAGATGAACAGAATATGGGGAAATCACGTGGCATCACTTCCAAGGGTGACGCAGCTTCTGCCTAGTGTTCTCCCCACCCACCTGCTCCAGTACGCAGCTTTACTGTTAAGGAAGCCTCGGCCACATGAAGGCATTGCAGCCAACAGACTGGCTGAGAGAGCCAGCACTGACTGGAAAACATGTCAACGAGTCTTCATGATTCCAGTCATCAGCCTTTGAACCTCGGCAGTCACTGAGTACAGCAAGGAGAAGGCGACTCCACCAAGTCCTACCCAAGTAGCCACTTCAAGAGCAAAATACACACTGCTTTTGCTTTAAGCCACTAACCTGGGATGCTCCGTTTTGCAGCAATAGATGATGAAATCGCAGTTGTCACAATGTGCCTAGATTCCAACTCTCAGTTCAAAAGGACACTCAACTCTCAGTTAAAAAGGAACACCTACCCTTCAATTTGAGTGCATATGATTGAGAACAGGGAAAGGGACTACTCATGGCAGAAGGGTGCAAGGCCGACAACCAGTGGTTATCACAGTGTGCAACATTAGGAGGAGGCTTTAAACCAGGCTCAGGGTCCCAAACCCCAGACTCTCTGTGTAACTACTGCCCCCTTGTTACAATTCTGGCTCTGACGACTCTCCATGTGTTTGCTCTCAATCTTCCAGCTTCTCATTGTCAAGTGGCCTTTCATTTTCCCCTAGATGCCAGCTATTAGTATTCTAAATTAAAGGAGTCATCCCTGAGACGTGAAGCTATAAAAAATGCAAAAGGCCCCTCTCACAGATTTTGCTCCCCTTAGACTCTGCTGTGTGAAGACGGATGAAAAGAAAAAGCTATACAGAATTTTCCTCACTTTGATAACAAAAACAATCAAAAAAATTCCCCCTGAAAAAGTTCTTTGAAATCTAAAGGATCTCGCTACCCTGAAAGAGGCAACAGCCCTAGCCTATCGGTTAATTTTAACGGATAGCTGCTGGCTAGGTATTAACTAAACTTTAAATACAGCTCCAGAGCCACACCTGCAAGAGATACAGGGTGTCTTAGTAAGTGTATGGGCTGTAAGTGCATGCTATCACCTCAAGAGCTTTTAACAAGATAACCAATCATGTTTCCTGAAACTAGATTTTAATTTTACCAGATATGCTACAAATAACAACATAGAAGAATAAAGGAAACTTTGTTAGGCCAAAAAGTCTGATGAATTCTAAAAGTAGTTCATCTAGCTTTGAAGGCACATAAAACTATAGCATCACCATGTGAAACTGTGTTAAACAATCTACTGTTTGCAAAATATTAGATATTTATTAGATTTTTTATAATGGGAAATTTTAATATTATCACTTGCTTCATTTAGCTGCAACAATGATTTGAATGGACTTTTTTCTTCCAGTCACAAGAAGGAAGAAAATTATATTTTGATTGACATAAATCATAATTTGTTTGACTATTAATGGAATTAGTAAAATGAGAATTCTTCCAAAACTCCCAACCATGTGTCTATGACAATAGTAACATGTACCTGTAATCACAGTCACTTATGTTCTTGAAAACCTGCGGTTGGCAGAGTAATGGCCCCCAAAGATGTCCATGTCCTAATCCCAGAAATCTGTTAGACTACATGGTAAAGGGGAATGAAAGTCACAGATGGAATTAAAGTTGCTAATCACCTGACCTTAAAATAAGGAGATCATCCTGGATTATCTAGGATAGGCCAAAGTAACCACAATAGTCTTTAAATGTGAAGAAGAGGAGAACCAGAGAGATGGCAATGCCAGAAGGACTCGGCCCAAAGTTGGTGGAGTTGAATGGACCAAGGAACCTGAGTAGGCTCTAGATGCTGGTAAGGAAATGGAATTAGCCCTAGGACCTCCAAAAGGGAACGTAATCCTCTCAATACTCTGAGTTTAGCCCAGTGAGACCATTGGACTTCTGATCACCAGAACTCTAAGATAAATTTGTGTTTTTTTCCAAAACCATTAAGTTTGTGGTAATTTGTTACAGTGGACATAGAAAACAAATTAAAAGCCTTTAATAAAAATAAATTCACTTTCATATTAACTGTCATGCTCTAACGGCACAAATATTTGAAGCAGCATGTTAAATATGAATAATCAATTGAATCTTAAATTGGAATATTTGAGAAAGTTACATTCCATTAGATTATAAGATATACTGAAAAATTGATTATGTGTAAGACACAAAAAAATCACACTTCTTGAGTCAATAATTATTCATATTATTAAATAAAATTCTTTAGAGAAAGTAAGAAATTCTCACCTAACATCAGCTTGAGAGAAGGGAAGAAGCTGGCTTATTAAAATAGTATACAAATGTTGATACATAAAACTATATAGATATTATACTTCAATAAATGATATTAATAATCAATTACTATGCTGCTTTAACACTACAATGTTCTCATTATGTCAAAAAAATTTAACTAAAATGATATTTGAAAGATACTCATATTTTTATGATCACTCTTGAAAATTTCTGGTAAAGTATAATAATTACTTTGGTAAGGTACTCTAAATAGCTTAGCTGAAGAACCACTATAATCAAGTGGCCAGAGAATGAAAATGTGTAAACAGGGAAGAGAAAAAGAAGAACGGAGGGAGGGGAGGAAGTGGAAGTGGCAAAGGGGAGAGAGACAGGCAGAGAGAAAGTGGGGGGAGAGAAAGTGAGGGGAAGAGAGGGGAGAGAGGAAGTGGGAGAGGGGAGAGAAAGTAGGGGGGTAGAGGAAGTGGGAAGAAAGAGGAAGTGGGGGAAGGAGAGGAACTGCAGGGAGAGGGAGGGTAGAGAGGGGAAGAGTGAGAGAAGGAAGGAGAGGAAGGGAGAAAAAGATAAATGAACCTCAACAGATTCTGGCTGAAATGTAAATCTTTGACTTGTGTTTGTTATTTCCAATACTGTCTAAAGAAAGATGTCATTTCCAGAGTCTCCCCTCTGCTTCCACGGCACGTCAGTGCCCCTTAGGAGAAGGGCTCCTGTCTTCCTTTGTTCTGCCACTTCCAGTAGACCTTCTGGAATCACTGATTATCACACATTTATCTTTAACTCTAAGAGGAAATTTTTCAGGGCACTTTTGTGCCCAAAGAAAAAGTATATACTTTTGCATTTGCTAAGAATTTTTTTCTAAACTAACTTTTCTTGGCTGCTCCCATTTCTTCCAGTCAATGTCACACTGGCAACTCAAGGTCTAGCTCAAATGTCACTTTATATGTGAAGCCTTCCAGAACCCACATCCCAATTCCCTGGCTCTAATAAATATATTATGGCACCAATCACATACAATTGTAGAAACTTATCTGTCTGTCTCTGAGACGATGAAGTCGTCAAGGCAGAGTCTAAATATAATTTATCTTTCTAGCCCAGGGTCTAACAAATAATAAATGCTAAATATATGTCTGAATTGTAGTGTTTGCAACACTACAGGACAGAAGTAGCCAACATTCTGTAAGTGAACCAATAACATATACCCCAACTATCACAGCATATCCATTGTTATTTCCTCCAAGAGAATTGGCGATGATTCTGTTCTTTATCAACACAGAGTAAAACAATTTGGAAATCCCCAATCAGACCCCAACACCAAAAGCTGCCCTATAAGAACACCTGGTACCCATCCCAGCATGCTCTTCAGTCAAAGGAAATAAATTATACAAATGCTGGCCTAGTAGCCAATTTTCCTAAAGCTAAACTGACTATACTCTAAACACAACTAGCACAGCTTAAAATGATAAAAACTGCTATTTTGATGAGCACTAGTAACTACCAGGCAATATGCAAATTCTTTAGAATTTTTTTCTCATTTAACCTTCACACCAATTTTATGGAGTAGGAACTATTATTGTCATTGCCGTATCACAGACGTGGCAACTGAAATATACAAGCAAAGTTGAACACTGGCAGAACTAGGATGGAAACCAGGCAATCTGAGTACAAAGTCATTTTTTTAAACACCACAGCAAGTTTGATATTCTCCATGTGCCCCTTAAATCTATTTAAAAGGTTACTTATTCAAAATGCCAATGTAAAGGCATTTTTACAGCCTTCTTTTAAAACCCACTGAAAATGGGTAAAGAAAATTAAAAAAAATGAAAAAATAAAAAACCCTCCACCTTTAGTGAAAGTAAAAAGTCACAAACTCAAATTCCCAACCAAAGCACATCTGTCAAATACTGTGAAATGTGAGAGGCAACTGGGAGCTGATACACAGTTCCTCAAACCTCAAACAAAACACGGAATTTCCTAAAAGTAAAAATCACAGACCTATTCAATGACCCTTTGATTAGAATAGACATCAGACATAATCAAGTGAATACAGATCAATTTCTCAGAAAGCAGAGAAAGTGTTGTTAAAAGAACTAACACACAGGCACAGCCTTTTGTGGAACTTAGCTCCCTCATGAAGGGGTTCTACCTGACATGGCAGAAGGAAGGAAGACAGGAGCCCTTTACTTAAGGGGCACTGGAAGCAGAGCAAAGACTCTGGAAATGACATCCTTATTTACACGGTATTTGAAATAACAAAATCAAGTCAAAGATTTGCACTCAGTAGCTCATACCCAAATCACTGGTGCTCCTGCTCATACTGTGCTCTGGCAAACACTAGCCCCATATAAAGATAGGCGATACTCAGGGAGAGCCCATGAAAACCGCAGGTAAAAGCAACAAATACCAAAAGCCAGAGAGAAAAGTAAGCAAGAGGCCAATGAAGAACAATCACAGTAGAAATAACCCAAGCAAACAGATGAAGAATTTAGACAAATATCTCTTCATAGACTTAAAAAATTAAAATAATTACAGATAAAAGTTTCTTTAAAAAAAATGTTCAAGGCGGAGGTACAAGTGTAAGTTCAGGATGTATAAGGGTTCACGTGATACAATAACAGATAACTAAAAGAAATGAAAATAAGTCAACACAGCTATGAAATATAGCTATCTTGGGAACAAAAAAGTAAAGAATTTAACTGAAAACATAGTTTTTTAAAAAGTTCAACTTGAAAGCACACTGAGTGAAATTAAAAAGTTAAAGATGAAGGCCACAGATACGGAAAATCAAGGACAAACATCACACATATTTTCAAAGTTACTAAAGAACAAAATAGTGTACTTTAAATATAATTTTAAAACCTCTTGTCATAAAAACAGACTCTACTTCTCAGATATTAAGAGCAAGATCCAAGAGAAAATGAAACAGAATGACAAAAAGTAAGACAATCGATGAAGTTCCTGAACTTTCAGGTTTAAAATAATTGTTCATTAGCATCCTGGACAAAAAAAGAAAAACAAGAACAAGTGAAAAGATCAGTTTGCTTCAACCTTCGCAGTGACACCAAACGCCAGATGACAGGGAAGCCATGTATTCATATTTCTGAGGGAAGTAATAATACTTCACAGCTTTGATCATTACAATTAAGAATCATAAAATAAATGTGAATAACCTTAATTTTAAAAGAATAGTAAAACAAAAAGAGGAAAAAGGGAATCAGGAAGAAACTTCATTAATTTTCCCATCTTTCTAACAAAAAGTCAAAAGATTCTGTTTAAAGTTAAATTCAGTCATTTCAAAAAACAGAATTCAAAGTTTGGGTTTTTTTTTTATTAACTGTTAATAATATCATTTTGGTAAAAGGATATTAATATGAAGTTAATCAAGTCCTTAAGCTTAAATTCAATTCCGATTTTTTTCATTCCATTGGAAGCAAACTACTCTTTATAAGAGATGCAAAGTATAAATATGATCTTATTTTTTAAAAAATGTTTCTAATTATTTGTATGTATGTATACAGAAAAGTTATAAATAATGTTCACCAAATATTAACAGAAGATATGAGGCAGGGAGATGATGCGGCTTTGCATGCTTTAATGGCTTTAAAATGAACAACGCATCATCTTTTCAAATAATGAAGGTATTTCTCTCCTTCAATAATTCCATAATCTTTCCCAAATCTCTGTATATCATTTTGTCCCCATTTCCCAGATAAATGAGATCCCCAAAATTGAAGTGACTTGACAGAAAAAGGAGTGACCCAATTCAAGACGATATTTTAATAAATACTATGATACACCTACTAGTTGGTATCATTATCAAGTCTATTGATGTGGCTCAATAAAAAAAAAACTTTTAGTAATATTATATATGCCTGGAAATAGGATGAATGCAACATGAACTAAGAAATTCTAAGGCGTACTCAACATAACACTAATGTAGCCAACAAAGTCTTACGGATAGTAGCCATGCACCAAGTGCATGTTAGAATTAATCACCTTTGACGGCACTTCGATTTCTGAAAATGTCTGACTTTGTGATGTGAAATCATATAATGTCATGAATCTCTCTTACGCCAAAAATCAAATAATATCAATACCATGCACACTTTCAGAACTTGACAGCTTTAAATCTTTTTCACAAATATGTCCTTTTTTCATACCCATAGCAACTCTTGAAATGGGCAGGACAGGTGTTATTAGTTCCTCTTTGCAGATGAGAAAGTTAGAATTCACAAGTAGAGGGCACTGGGGTCCCAGATCAAACAGACAAATAATTGCAGAGCTAAGGCCTGCCTCTTTTTGATTCCACTTTTATTGTCCAGGCAACTACCCTACATACACTTACAGCAGCCAATGCTAACAATCCATTTCATTTACATTAATTGCAGCTTTTGGAGCAGCTATGGCTACTTAGTTCAAAATGGAAGAAAAGCTGGATTGCTGCTATTACAATCCCTCTATCCTGTGCAAAGAAAGAGCCTTGGAACTTGGAAAAGAAATGTAAAGCAACCACAAGCTATACAACCATCACTATGAAATAAACCCTTTTTGTGTGGCATGAAATCGTTCACATAGAGGCTTGCTCTTGTTCTCTTGGTTTCCAAATGCATAAAGTAAAAGTCACCCCACTGCTAATGCTGGGTGGTTAGGCAGCTGTTCATCAGAGGTAGTCGCAAAGCAAAGTTTTAATGTGAACTCTGATAAGCCGGACTAATGTATATGTGGGGTGGGTATGTTCTGAACACCTGCTCTAAGCCAGCTGCTGAGAAGCACTGGGTAAACATACTGAAATGGCTGCGGGGGAAGAAAAACGAAGCAAAGCAAGGAGCCAGGTCCACAACAAGCCACCATATTCACAGAGAGGATAACTGCTGAAATACGCTGAAGCATGTATCCACCAGACTTTATGCTGGTGTTTGTGAGCAGGAAATAATGGACAACGGGAATCTTTTTAGAATTTATTTGTCGTTTTCTAAAGGCAGATGGCAAAGGCACAAAACCAAGTGCAGTGAAGCTGAGTAAAGGAAGTAACTTAAGAATGAAGTAAAGAAAAACTTAATGCAAAAGTTGTGTTTTTTGTTTTGTTTTGTTTTTGTTTGTTTGTTTTTAAGGACAGGGCAGATGAAGACTGCTCCTGAAAGTAAAACTCTCAGTATGGACACAACAGAAATTTTATAAATCCCAAATAGGCTATTTAAATTTTAGAACCTAAGCAGAAAGGCACAGCATGATATTCCGTGGCTCTTGGCAGGATTTTGTCACCACTGGCAAACTGGAAACATACAAAACCATTGTAAAAGCCATATTCAAATCCCTTTTCAATTATGTATACTATGGCAATGTAGCTTCCACTGCTGACATTTTAAAAACTTCATCTTAATATTGACCTTGTCAATGTATTTGAAATATAAAAAAGATAAATTTTCAAACTCTGCAATTTTCTCCCTGAATCAGACGTTGCTAAAACTAACAGCATCTGATTCAAGCAGACTTAAAAACAAGCATTAATGTATTCTCTGTTCAAAGGCATCTAGAATGGATAAAATGTATGAAAAATCATTTTTAAACAGGCAGCAGTGAGGCTGGGTACAGTGGCTCATGCCTGTAATTCCAACACATTGGGAGGCCAAGGTGGGAGGATCACTTGAGGTCAGGAGTTCAAGACCAGCCTGGCCAACATGGTGAAACCCCGTCTCTACTAAAAATACAAAAAATTAGCTAGGCAACATGGCACGCACCTGTAATCCCAGCTACCTGGGAAGCCGAAGCAGGAGAATCATTTGAACTCAGAAGGCGGAGGTTGCAGTGAGCCAAGATCGTGCCACTCTACTCTAACCTGTGTGACAGAGCGAGACTCCATCTCAATGGGACAAAAACATTAAATTAAATACTCACTGCTCCTTTCTCCTTAAAGACTTCTGAACTCATGAATTATGAGCTTTAAGGCACAATTGTTCAGAATGAATCACATATATTACAGTCAATCATAATATTTTCAGGGTTTATCTTCAGGGTAACTAGTAACACAATGATTCTTTTTGCCATCATCTTCAGTTGTCATAACAAAAATTAGTTACAGCATAATGACACTGCCAAAATTTATAAACCTACAAAGCTAACATTGATCTTTTCAAATATAAAAATTTGATGACAACTAAACAAAAACATAAATACTATCTCAACATCATTTCTAAAGGAAAGGGATAAATACATTTTGCATGATAAGTAAAGAACATTTCCATGTTTATATAGAGAAGAGAAAAGAAAATTTAAATTTACTACCTTCGCCACTCTAGTCTTAAGGAATACATAAAATTTTTAACTTTACTGTATAAATGGAATTATCAATGGTGTGCTGGAGCTAGCTCATCCCTGGCTCATGAGAGCAAATTGTTGAATTTTAAGGAATCTTGCAAGCCAGGTGGTAAAGCCTCGAAAGCAGCCATAGTGGGAATAATTACACCACAGGAATTGATAAACACTACAATCAGGCCTCTCCTCTCCCCTCCTCCTCCCAGAGAACCACTTTACTAACACACCACTGATCCACATGCAAATACGTCCACAGTACAGTTAATCCTCACAAAGTGAATGCACCCACACAGGCAACACTGAGGTCATGAAAAAGAACATTACTGATACCTGCAGAAGTCTCCCTTGAACCATATCTGAATCAGTATCCCTCCACAGCTCTAAACGCTTTACAAATACTAGAAAGGAGCAATTTTAGCAATGAGGATGGAAGAAGGCAGTATTAAGCAAAAGATACAACCTTGAAAATCACTTGTAAGTAGCTATGAAGGTAGGCTGGCAGAAAAAGACATGGCAAGTCATGCATCGATTTGGAAGCAGCAAGAGTAATATGGGAAGGAAAATATGAAATTGTATTGCTGAGCAGCTACATGAGGAATTATGAGGCACATGCCTCTGTATGAGACCTGCTCAGTGTAAAACCGTATTTATGAAATAGAGATGGTTTAACATATTGTAATTCTCTTAGTGTCACCTATGATTTTTACATTGTAATCAGTAGGAACTACAAGAAAATATCAAATAACTACCACAAATAAGGTAATGCCCATCATTTGAGGACTGTTGAAAATCACACCCCACCCCTGCGCCTGACACTTTAATTCATACTGTATTTGTAAGAAACCAAATATTAAAGTTTTCCGTGATGATCCTACTTCTATGAGGAAAGCAGAGACTTCAGGGGCAGAGGACTGCATTTGACAGCAATCACGTACCATATGGCACTGGTATTAGAATTACGTTTGTAGAAAAGTGATGTATATTAAACAAAATCTGGCTTCTTTTTTTGTACCAGTGATCAGTTGCATCAAGCAGTTTTCCATTTTTTAATATTCATCTGAAAGTTGATTCTTAAAATACCAGCTTAAGTTCTGGAAAAGAATTACAGCTAGACTGGCAGGAAAAAAATGAGGAGTTGCTTCCATATAATTTTTTAAGGGGCTAAAAAGAAAAATTACATTTTACAGATAGATATGCACATGTAAGTACTGACCTCTGTCTTGTATTCACACAAGAAAGTACTCTAATGAGAATAAACTGCCCAAAAGTAATGCTCAAAGTAGCAATATTTTCAATGCAATTTTAACATTTGACTAACCGACCTTTATTGTTTTTCTCTTCATATGGATATTCATTCATCCATTTGTTCTTAGAGTCACATTGATCCTGCAAGAAAAACACAAAGACAAATGATGAGAGAAAGTTCTACAAGTTGATGTTATTCCACCTTTGGGGAAAAAAAATACAACCTAAATCTACAGTTCCTTAAGTTCATGATCATAGAGCTGAGGCATATCTTATCTTCAGCTATGTGTTGTCGGCTTGTTCTTCAGCCATGAAAGGGCAAAATGCAGTAGAGGAAAAAACACCAGCTATGACACTAGGACAAGATCCTGGGCACTAAATAGTGAATACCTAGGCAAAAACAAGGGAAGAAGGGAGGAGGAGAATAAAAAGAAAGGGATGCAACGGAGACAACTGAGGAGAAAATGGCAAAAAAAAAAAAAAAGGTTTGTAAGTAAATTTCCTCTATAAAAGAGAAGCCCCAAATACTCAAACTGTAACACTTGGCTTCATTATTCTTAGCAACTAAGAGAATTTAAAGTAATGCCATTTTATTGGGGAAATGATAATTTCTTTACAGTTGATAAAAATGTGCAGAATAATGAATAGAAATAAATGTAGTGGCTCCATGTCAGCCAATACCCAAGTAACTTTTTAAAAATGACCTAAATTGGCCGGGTGCGGTGGCTCAAGCCTGTAATCCCAGCACTTTGGGAGGCCAAGATGGGCAGATCACAAGGTCAGGAGATCCAGACCCTCCTGGCTAACATGGTGAAACCCCGTCTCTACTAAAAAATACAAAAAAACTAGCCGGGCGTGGTGGCGGGCGCCTGTGGCCCCAGCTACTTGGGAGGCTGAGGCAGGAGAATGGTGTAAACCCGGGAGGCGGAGCTTGCAGTGAGCCGAGATCGCGCCACTGCACTCCAGCCTGGGCGACAGAGCGAGACTCTGTCTCAAATAAATAAATAAATAAATAATGACCTAAATTAATATATGTCCCTTCTTTTAAAAATTAAATATAAATTAAATATTCATGTGTTTTCTAAAAGGTTCAAAATCTCCAGGACCATTAGGATCTCACCAAATCATTAAACATTATGGGGTTGGGGAGTTCTGATTATAATAGACCATTTGCCCTATTTGGATATATCTTACAAGTCTTCCTATTTATTCTCTCTCAGCATTATGTTACTTGCTTCAGAATTTCCATCTCATGAGGCAAATTTTCTTTGGCATTCAGTTGAGCCAGCTTATTAGGCACAGTTGACTTTATTTTTCATTTGGAATTACACTCAAGAGGGGACACACCCTGGAGTTCTCAGCAGCGCCCATTCTGTGCCAATGTCTATGGGCTGTAGCACTGGGCCTGGTTTCCTGTGTATGTTTCCATACATTTGAAAAGAACTCACTCACTCATAAAGGCCTTAAATGAAATGCAGCACAGTTCACAAGCTCCATGGGCTTGACCGGTGAAGGAAACTGGCGTTTAATTTTATTCCAGCTTTAAATATATATGTTTCTCTTGCTATAACAATGTCTCAAAACACGTCCCCTAATATGCACTACAGCTTTTACCAGGCATGCTACTAAAAAGGCAATCCAATATTTTAATATTATAGTGGCAGACTAAAAACATTCTCTTGAAATTCAGAGTATAATTCCTCTATTTAACATGATTAAACCATAACATGGTCTCCTTTGAAATACTTAAAAAGTCACCTAAGACACAGTGTTCTCAAAGATGTTTTATCCTTTCTAGTCTTCAAAATATATCTAATCCAATCAGTTCCAACTTCTTAGCAGAATGTTCAAGGTATGTCAAAACCTGGCTCATTATTTTTCACATGGTAGCTCTGTAATTTTTTTCATTTAATGTGCCATAGGCATTTTCTCATATTAAACTTACTAATGCTTAATCCTAAAATTTGTAATACTCCACTGAAAGAATATATCATTATTTACTTAACTTTTGCCTTATCATTTGTGACTTTTATTACGAATCACACATAAACACCCTTGCATGTAAATCTAGTGTGCACCAGCATCTCTGCTGGTCTGAATGATGCCTTTAAGCAACTAAAAAGGATGCCTCCTCTGGACAGACACAAAGAGCCTCCAATCTGGAAGAGGGCAGGGCCTGGCAAGCAGAGTCCACTGCAAACTACAACCACCACTCACCCACGCAACCTCATCCTACACTACTGCACTTAGCTGTACCAATTTATATTCCCACTAGGAGAAGACATAAGGATGAAACTGATCAGAAGTAAATTTTATAAACAAGGTAAAAGATAATGTCAAGGTTCTCACAAAACCCTGCCTTAGTCCCAAATCTTACTGCATGGCTCTTTGTGGTTTGTCATACCAACTACGTTTGCAATCTTCTACAATTTAAATTTGTATTTCTGTAGGTGTTAAAGCAGGGGAGGGCCTGATACAAAACTAGTTTTTGCTTTCCATCCAATTCAGGCTCCTAAGAGAGTGTTTCAAGATTCACCTCTTGCCTTTCAGCCCCTCAAACTTTTGTAGCACAAATGAAGGAAAGAGATGAGGACACAGATTAGAGTTGAGAAGACCTGTCTGTCCCTAGTCTCAATTCTATCATCTTCTGGCTGTGTGAACTTAAGCAACTCATTCAACCTCTTTGATGCCCAGTTTTCTTCTCCAAGAAGCAAGGATAATAATAATAATACCTGCTTTATCTACCTTGCCTACTCTAATTGCAGTAATGTTTATACAGCAATCTGTAAAATGTTAATGTCATACGTGTAAGAATTACCACTTTTTAATCAACAGCCTAGATATTGAATAGGAAATAAAAAAGATTTCTCTAAATGGAGGCCACATGATAGAACAGATGCATCTCTAATTTTATTCATGCTACGGGGCCTTTAGTTTTTCCCCCCACATCCCTATCAAAAGCAAGCCATGATATAAAATAGTAAAATGGCACATTTCCAATAACAGTTAATAGCTCATCAATTTCCAAATTAAATTTACTTAGCTCTGCCAAATAGGTTTCTGAAATTATCCAGTAAATCTTCCCAAAGCACAGAAGTTTTAAAGGCCAGTGGCCTCATCAAAATGCTCATGACGCATGGTTTTGGTCCTCATTTTCCTGGCTTCAAAAATGTTTCTCAATTGTCATTAGGTGAAGAAAAGCAAAGGACTGGTCGCTTATTTCAATATGAAAAACATGAAAAATGGCAAGGCATAAAATATTACACTTTCGAAAGTATTTTAGGATTACTTTTTAATGAAAATATTGCTGCCTGGAACCATGGGTAAATACTCTTGGTTTTAGAGGAGAGACTGGAGAAATTCCACTTACACCTGTTTCTCTTTATTAGCTGAAAACCATAGAGAATGATTTTTAAATTCTTTCCTTTCTCTTTTTCTGTCTTGAAATTTCCACATTTGATCACTCAAGTTCCTTTATAATTCAAAGACAGTACACCCTGGACAACAGAAGTGACCTTGGCCATAATGAAAGTGAATGCTATCCACTTTAACAAATAAGCAGTTACTCTGTCATAATTACCTCAGAGTACAGGCGTTATATTATACTACAGTAGCAGACGGCTTGCTCTTCATCACATCTTAAATGATCTATTATGTTCTCAGTCTTTAAAGGTTAGTGTTTAATACATTTTAAATGTATTAAAATAGACCCATAAGTATACTTGTTGCTAGATCCTCTGAGAATCCCTTTATGTATCTTTAAATAGAGACAGAGAAACACACTAGACATCTAACTAGCCAGGGATTCCACTCTCTGCCCAAAGGTAATTTAGTTGCTGTTTCGAGTAAATTGAACGGTGGTGCTGATACAGTAATCTTATTTGGAATTCTGTCTTCCAGATTCAGGTTTACAAATCACTGCTTCATTAGTTATGATCTTGTGTTTTCCAGCACCGATTTTAAAAATCAACTAATAAAGGTTTATATACATATTCAATTCAGTTACCACAATTTTTTTTTTCTTTTTTGAGACGGAGTCTCGCTCTGTCGCCCAGGCTGGAGCGCAGTGGCGCGATCTCGGCTGACTGCAAGCTCCGCCTCCCGGGTTTACACCATTCTCCTGCCTCAGCCTCGCAAGTAGCTGGGACTACAGGCGCCCGCCAGCATGCCCGGCTAATTTTTTGCATTTTTAGTAGAGACGAGGTTTCACCGTTTTAGCCAGGATGGTCTCGATCTCTGACCTCGTGATCCACCCGCCTCGGCCTCCCAAAGTGCTGGGATTACAGGCGTAAGCCACCGTGCCCGGCCAGTTACCATAATTTTTAAAGCCAACTAGGGAACTTGACAGGCAGGCTTTGTGCATGTCAGTCTGTGATGTTATGTAACAGGTCTAAGTTTGCCTGGCTCTGCGCATCAAGGTTTCTACCACATAAGTTGCTTTTTTTCTACTTAAAGTTATTTCTGTTTCATCTGTCACAGGGAGTTATCTTGGGAACTAAAAATATTTGAAGGTTAATCTAAATATTTCTGGAGATAAATGCAAATCTAAGTGCTACGTTTTCATAGCTATTTTGACTAAAAATGAAAAGTAGCTAAAGACACAAAGAAGAATGCTTGTTGCTAGGTGACAGGTGACACCTACTGTGTCTCTTCTGAACTTGTACAGCATGACACATCTCACTACCGAGAAGAGGTACGTGGATTTCCACTGGACACACATAATTCTCCACAGAAAAGCAAACTAGAGTTTTTAAATGCAGGCCACAGTTAGCAAATCATGGCTATAGGAAAAGAGATGCCTCTCACAATAGGAGAGAATAGTACTTTACTTTCCATTTCAGGTACACATTTTCTAAGTAGAGTCTACACAGGAAACACATTTAACTTTCACAATTCATGATTAAGCATTAAAAAGTGTTAACAGACACCACTTCAATTAGGGTAGGTGGAGTCCATAAAGAAAGCATTTTTCTCCTATAAGTAATCCAATGCTCACTAAATTTAGTAACACAAGGTCATCATAGTAAAGATCTCATAAGTTAAAAAAAGAAAGCACAAAAAAACTTCTAAGTAAGATTTCCTGGACATATTTTATAATTATACACCTACTTTCTAGCATATATCCCTTCCTCCAGACAAAAACCCAGGTACGGCCGGGCGCGGCGGCTCACGCATGTAATCCCAGCACTTTGGGAGGCCCAGGCGGGCAGATCACGAGGTCAGGAGATCAGATTGAGACCATCCTGGCTAACGCGGTGAAACCCCGTCTCTACTGAAAATACAAAAAATTAGCCGGGCCTGGTGGCGGGCGCCTGTAGTCCCAGCTACTCGGGAGGCCGAGGCAGGAGAATGGCGTGAACCCGGGAGGCGGAGCTTGCAGTGAGCCGAGATCGCGCCACTGCACTCCAGCCTGGGCGGCAGAGCGAGACTCTGTCTCAAACAAAAACAAAACAAAACAAAAAAACCAAAAACCAACAAACAAACAAACAAAAAAAAACCCAGGCACAAAGTTCCACCCTCTCCCCTTTGACTCATCAGGCAATCCAGTTGACAATACAGAAGTTTCAGGAACTCCATCATATCTAGCACAACAGGCTCTCACATGAACGAATGGCATATTCCACTGCATGTGAGAAAGGCTGTGATGCCATCATGGAAAAGATCTTGCTTTGAAAGCCAGAAAAAAGGAACATCAGCCTTAACACCTGGGGGTAATGTGACCTGGGGTAAGTTGTTTCCATTTTACATGCTCCTTTTGCCCCTTGTTAAACTGGTATCATAAGCCCTACCCCCCCGCCCCACCTCACTTTTTTTTTTTAAGCTAAGAATATTAAAAAAGAGAATGTGTATACCAGAATGTCTGGTATATAATGGATATTCAAGAAAAGTCACTCCTATTTCTACCCCCTACATTTATAATCAAGTGCCCAAAACTCCTTTTCCACTTCAACTTTCCTGACAACTAGGAAAAGCTATGTCCTACACCTGATACGAAGTTATACTTCCTCAATATTACCTTCAACCATACTTGCATGTTTCTTATAGGAAGGTCCTGGGATCCACAGAAAATGGAATCTCCTCTCTAGGATCTCAGAGTATAGTGTTCATAATTCCTCCATTAAGAAAATTCAAAGATGCAACAGGCAATGGAAATAGGAGAAAGGGACTTCAGAGGTCAATAATAACCCATATTCAATAAAGATCCCCTTGGAATTCCGTTCGTTGCATAAGTTGACTTAAAATACTTCATTTATAAAACTGTCCCCCATTTCCAGTTTTATGTTTCCCTGAAATTATGCTTCCACCCAAGGATTCTTCACCACTTAAAACAGCAGATACTACTACAGAAAGTAAAATTTAAGAATTAAAGTCCCACTTGGAGTAAGGTATGCCCCAAAGCTTGAGCAGTCACTTAAGAACAGAGCTCACTGAATAAACAACCCATTTTCAGAAGGAGAAGGTAAAGCAAAAGCACACGGACATGGAAATTACTCTTTTAATCTGTTTTCAGCTTTCATTTCATTACACCCCATCATTCTGTGCACCCAGAGAACAAATAAGTCTTTAAAAGAAAGTAACCATAGCAAATGAATTAAGCATTTCTTTTACATATATTGTTCTCAGTATAATAGTTTGAAAAGTAATTTATGCTATGCTCAGATTCAAGTGTAACTGCCATTTTATCAGGACTGCATAGTCAAAAATCTGATTTGTACTGCAAGGATTGACAAGATGATTAAATTTTGTCTTTGTATGTCTAATTTATGTGATTTAAATTGTAACAAAATAAAAACATGTGCCATTTGGACGTGCACGTAAGTACCATAAGTACTACCACATGTAGTACTGCATTCTGCCAAAAGTAACTTGGCCACACACACATTTGCACTGCCAGATAAAGAACACTCACATCTTTCTCTTAATTCCATCTATCAGGAGGCATTTTTAACCATCATGCTGAAGATGTTAAAATCTTTGGGGTTTTGAGAGGCTGGTGGAAGAAGGGAAGAATAGTGTGCCCATTTACCCAGTAATCTCTAGCACTACTTGTAAAATGTAGTTGTGTGATGTATACATAGAATGCCAAATTAAAAATTTTGAAAGCAACTGAAAATCAAATCAAACACATATTTGGTACCAATTACAAATGCATAGTTCACACAGCCTAAGAATTTATCTACTACTTCACTTCAATTGGTGTTGTTGGAACACAGCTAGGTACAGGACATTATGGGGTAAATAATTAAAAGTTTTAGATACTAGAGATCTATGACATAACCAAGAAAAAAAAAGTTGCTTTGCTCAGTATGCAGTATACATATTTGGCTTTCCTATTAATTGTTGCCTGTATGCTCAGGCTGCCAATGCTAAGCATGATAAATCCCATTCAAATGCATAGTAAACAGTTTGCTTAGTGAATAAATTTATTTTCTAGTCCATCACAACAATAGTTGATTAAAATATGTTGCTCTTATCCACACTTTTGAATTAATTCATGTGAAATAACACAAATATTTATTAAATTGTGGGGAAAACATTCCATCAAACTGTGAAACTTGAGTAGAAAAACAAATGGTACATGCTTAATTATGGTTGACATTTAAATGAAATTTGCATTCTCAAAATATTTTGTGATAATTAGAAAATATTAGTAGACAAAGTATTTTAGGAAACTTTACGTTCAATCTCTTTGCACATCTGAGCCCAAGGAACTGTTAACAAAGGTAGATTTTATAATATAATTTGAAAGATCAAAGGACTGAATAGATTTGTTCTACTGACATGTTGACATAGTGATCCAGAAATGAGACACTTTATTTGATATTTTTAATGATTATCTTACAGGTTGCCGAGTGCCTTACTGAATAATAGCTTTGACTGGCTGAGTTCATCAATCCAAGTTTGTGTATTTAGATATCATCTATGTACTTCAGAATCTGGTCCTCAACACATAGCTAGCTGTCATAATACATAATCAATTAGTATTTCTCAAAAAGCAAATTAGTAGACTGTCAAAGAGATTGCTTAACCATATGTTTCTCTCATTACTACATAATCCCAGAAAATAAAAATAACATTTGTTGAGAATGACAAATTATTTTCTTATTTAATTACCTTATTTTTATTTATGTTTTTGAGACAGAGTCTCACTCTGTCATCCAGACTACAGTGCAGTGGCACCATCATGGCTCACTGTAGCCTCGACCACCCCAGACTCAGGCTATCCTCTTGCCTCAGCCTCTTGAGTAGCTCGGACTACAGGCTCTTACCACCACATTCAGCTAATTTTTTGTAGAGATCGAGTTCTGCCATGTTGCCCAGGCTTGTCTCAAATTCCTGGGCTCAAGCAACAATCTTGTCTCAGGCTCCCAAAGTGCTGGGATTACAGGCATGAGCCACTGTACCTGGTCTGACTCTTATTTATAAATAAGAACCAAAAACAACTCCTTTAAAAATGGGAAAATACTAAAATTTGAAGAAGGTCAACTCGACCATATTCTAGGAATTGCTAGCAGGTAATAAAAGTCACTGATTTATAATACAGATGCACATTACATGGCAAACACATTCTGTTATCAATTTACACATGAATCGCCTATATCAAAGAACTGAGAATAGTAATATTCAATAATAGTAATACTCAATAGTAATAGTAATACATCAATAGTAATACTCCATGGAACCTGACACACAGAAGCTCACAGTCAACAAAGGTGGGCTGAATATAGAAAAGTGACATAATTATAACACTAATATCTACCATCTCTTGAATGTTTCACCATATAGTTAACAATGACTAGGTACTTTTACATATATTATTTAATTGAATTCATGGAAGAACCATAGTTATTCCAGGCAAGTTGAATTGGTGTCCACATTTTATAATGAAAGTAAGTGTGATTAAAGTTAGTATTCTGTAATTCAGATCAAGATGCCATCCTTAGAAACATCATAGGAGCTCTGGCGAAGAACAGAGTATAGTGGGAAGTGGAAGGAAATCAGAGAAGTTTCACAAAAGTGCTTACACAAAGCTGAGTCTTGAAAAACAGGGAAGACAAGACATTTCAGGGAAAAGAGATGGATTGGGTAGCAGACTTAAGTCTGAATTTGAGAATCATACACATATGTGAAAATATGCATAACTTACAAAGAATATATGTGTATATTAGAGTGAGTATCTCATGAGTTAACATATTATATTAGTCAGTCTATTCAACTGAAAGAGGGACTCTAATGTGGAAAAGAAGCCTGTGATATGAAAGGGGGATTCATTTCAAGGAAGTAATAAAAGCACTTCTGAAAGTCTAGCTTCTTGTGTCTCAGGTGTGTATTTGTTTTACAATGCAAAGGGATTTGTTAGGTATGCTAAATCAGGACCACAAAAATATAATTTCAACAATTCTATGAAAAAGTGACTAAGAATTATGTCACGTTCCACACGATTCTTGATATTTCTGATACTGCTGGCCATCAAAGATCAAATATTGCACAATACTTATTATTCAAACATGGATCAATGAAAATATGTTTACAGATGGTGTGTCTGCATGTGTACACATACACAGCTAAGCTTTACTGAAAAAATGGACAGGAGATAAAATCCTGAAGAATAAGTTACGTAAGTTTCAGAAATACTCCAAAAAATTAAGTAATTTTGAAAAATAGTGTAGCAGCCAAGGAATGTCAATGGCATTTTAAAAAGTAATCCCAAAACAAAAATTGCCCCACTGTAGGGTTAAAAATGTATTTGGAGACGCACACAAAACTAGTATGTTCACAAGTGAAATGACATGATCAAGTAAGTATTGAGAGTAAGCAGGTTAAGTGCTCACACGTATCTCCCCAATAAGCATAGGGAATGTATTTTTATATTTTAAGTTAAATATAGTATCATTCAAAAAACACCACGTTTTTTAAAGAATCCCTTCAGTTCTCTAACTTTATTCCCAAAGGTGGCTTAACACATCTTGGGAGATACAGGGAAGGAAAGCCACTAGCCAATGAACTGAATTAAAATTGTTCAGAGTGGAATGGTATCAAATCCCAGTAGTAAAAGTAGTAGTGATGACAGCAGTCCTGGCATCAGCAAATATTTAATATGAATTTACTATGTGCTAGCAATTGTTCTAACTACTCTATTGTCCATTAACTTGCATTAATCTTCACAACCTTGTGAAGCGGGTGGAATTATTATTCTCATTTTACAGATGTGGAAACACAGAGTAGTAACTTGCCTAACAAAATTCTGCGGCAAAGGCAGAATTTTGAAACCTGTATTTTGGCTCCAGTCTTCATGATTTTAAGTACTATTAGTTAAATGATGATTCTTATAAATAATCTTGGTATAACCTCATCATGTAATACACAAGTGTGGTATCTTTATTTGTAGAAAATATGCAGAAAGCCAATAGCAACCAGAGAGTTTTTGTGTTTTCCCCTCAAGCAGTTTAAAATAAGATATTTCTGAAGTAATGGCATAAACTCAGATGCTTTTCCAATAAAGGAAAAGAAAAACATATTCCAAATCTGAGATTATTTGAAACCATGCCCAATATTACAATAAAGCCAGTATTTTATTTCTCCACTAATTAGAAACTAATCCGTTCCTTAAATCATTTAAGGTTTTGGGGATTTTCAAAGATTTGAAAATTTTTGTGTGTAAAGTCTCCTACACGAAACTTAGGATTAATAAATGAAAATTCTCCTCCTCCTTTCCTCACCAGTGATATCCAAACCTGTGCACAGACAAAAAAAGGAATTTAACTTTCACTTCACAAATAAACTGCATTCTTTGATAATGTCTTTAAAATAAAACAGTCAATTCTGAAAATACGTTTCAAAAAAGTATTTCTAACCTGTGCTTGAGGCTGTTATCCCAAACAGCTATAAATTTCATAATTTGAAAAAGTAATTTATGCATAGTTTTGGCAAAATATTTCCCTCAACTCAGATTGTTTAAATATAAATAACATTAGATTCTTTGCTGATTCTGAAGGTACTGATATGAACATAATATTAAACAATCTCAATAAGGTAACCAAATAATAAAGATCCTACATCTCATTTTAAAAGCTAAGCAAATAAACTTCAATGCTGTCAAATAGTTAACTTCCTAAAATGTACTGAAATATGGAGAAATAAAAGAAATATAAAGGAACTATAAAATCTCTATAATCATATGTACTAATTCTGCTTTATATAATTATATATAAATAAATATCCCTGCCTATCAATGAGGATTCAAAGGTGAAAACAGACGTCATATAACATATACTCCAAAATTTAAAAAGGCTGGCAGTGGTATGCTGCACTTTGGGGAAGCACCGATAAATCAAATCTGTGAACAGTAGGCACCAGGTTTGTGGTTTGACACAGTTCATCTCTCCATGGAGCCAGGATGGAGGATTAAAATAACTGCATTTCAGTTCAGGAAAACCAAGTAGATGACAACTTACTAGAAATCGGGAATAGAGCTATGAAGTATACACATGACTCTGTTCAACTTTAACATGAAAAGCGCAGCCAAACAGCATCTAAATGAATACAAGAGCCACACAAAGGGCACGGCACATACTATTTGGAGATCTTTGTAAATGGCAATCTTTGTCCAAAACATACAAATTTCCTTCATCACGGAAAGTGGCTGGTTGCTAACCTCTATAATGGTGTTTTTGTATTTACCCATAAGCTTCAAATTACAACACGCTTCAGTATTCAGCTTCATAAAATGCTTTATACTACATACTACTACTTCAACTATTCTTTTTAAAGGCTTTTGATCTGGCTCAGGGCGTTTCCCTTCCCCCCATCACATCTGGGTTCTCATTCTGTACTCTCCTCCAGTATAGAAGTCATCTCTCCTGCCTTAAAAATATTCAGATGTTTACTATACAACACTTTACTTTTGGCTAGTTCTACTGCTTCATGTAGTTGCAGAACAATTTCTGTCATTCCTCAAACATATAATCACAACCTATTAACTATTTTATCCACTCCCTCTCCGCCATGGTCTCTTTGATCACTGATGTCTATTTGGCATTATAGAGAACCTGCCCTAGAAAACTCTCCTCCATATTTCAGTGACTTCTCTGAATCTTACCTCTGTTCTCTCTAACCATTACCATCAGATGTCTTTTGATGATTCTCTCTCCCTACAGAGGTATCTTCCAAGAGTCCCCCTAACTTTAAGACATGCTTTCTCTCTGTGTTTGATCTCCTAAAAGTTCAACTCTTAGAGTGTCAATTACCACCACCCCAGGTAACTCCCAAATGAACATCTTTGGGCAAAATTTCTCACCTAAATATCTACTTTTTGTCCATATATATATATATATATATATATATATATATATATGTGTGTGTCATTGAACAAATCAAAATATCATCTTATTGTATGTCTGGAATTATGACAGCCATGAACATTTACAGCCAAGACTGTTCCCCTATACATGATGGCTTACCATTTAGGGAAGGAGACAGTGGCACTTCCAAGAACCAAAAACTGAGGTCATTGTTTTTCCCTCAATGAACTGTTTCCCCATTTCAGTCAGAAGTCATCAACATCCAATTGCTTCAACCTTATCTTTGAGTCAATGTTAACACCCTTTTCTACCATTGTATAACAAAAATCCATCCTTCCTTCCAAACACTCTTTAGATTGACTTTTGCAATTTTCTTTTGCCATCTCATCTGCTTTAGGCCCTCATTTAACAAGTCTGAATGATTGCTCATCTCTAGTCTCTGCTCTTTCCAATGCACATGACAAACATATCGGGCTAATGTTTAAGATATTTCACCACGATAATCCCAGTCTCAAGAATTTACATTATTGTTTTCCAGTACATCTCAATTTACATTTACTTTCACAGCCCTTCTGAAGAGGAAGGGGTTTCCTCCTTTTCCTCTGGGAAGGGTTTCATCTCTGCCTGCAGCCAAATCTCTCCTGCATTATCATGTCCTCACACAGACACAAACAAGTGCTGAGTAAAATCAATGCAGTCATCTTTTTTTTAATTAACCTTAGAATCTGTCAACAAAACTGCCTTTAAAAATCTACTGTAAGCATCACATTTTGTGGAGAAATACTGAAAGCCTTCCCCACTGAAATCAGAAAAAAACAAGGATATTTTTCATCACCCCGATACAGCTAATGTTGGAGGTTCTACCAAGTATCATAAAGCCTAGGTATGAAGATATAAACATTATTTCAAAACAAAACTATTATTCATGGAAAACATAATTCTGTAGTAGAAAATATGAAGAATCAACAGTCACAATATTAGAATTAACATGAATTTAGTATCATCACTGATTTTCGTATGCAGACATACACAAATCAATATACCAGAACAAAAAACATTTATACCTGGAAATTTTTTTTTAAATGGCATTAATTAAATACCTAAAAATAAGCATAAAAGATATTCAAAACATCTATGTTGAAAAAACAAAACACTCAAGAGAATTTTAAAAGTCCCAAGTAAATGGAGGGATATACAATGTTCATAGGTAGGAAAATCCAATATTGGAATGTAAATTCTCCTCAAGTTGATCTGTAGATTGAATACAAATGCAATCAAAATCCCAGGGTCTGTAGATTCAATACAAACCCAATCAAAATGCACACATGCTGAAAAACTGATTCCAAATTTAAAAGATGAATGTGAGGAACCAAGAATAGCCAAGATAGTCTTAAAGGAAAAGAACATTGGAGGACTTACATTCTCACATATTAAGACCTATTATAAGCTCTCATGATTAAGACATTTTGGAACTCATACACAAGTCCAGATAAACTGACCCATGAACTCACATTATGATTGTGGTCACCTGATTATGAGAAAAGTAGTACTATTCTGCAATTAGGAAAATACGACCTTTTCAATAAATTGTACTCAGTCAACTGAATTCCCTATGGGAAAACAAAGTGAACTTTAACCCCTACTTCACATCATACACAAAAATCTATTCCAGATGTATGCAGATATAATATGAAAGGTAAACCAATGAAGTTTCTGGAAGAAATAAAAAAGAATATATAATCTTATAATAGGCAAAGATTTCATCAAACACCAAAAGTACTAATCATGAATGACAGCTAATAAAATGGACAATATTAAAACCAAGAATGAGTTCATATATTTACTGAAGTAACTACATACAAGAATATCATGTGGCAGTACTATGTGCATTAGCCAAAAATATACACAATCAAAATTGCATCAACAGTAGAATGAATAAATAAGTTACAGTATATTCAAATAATGAAATGCTATACAACAATGAGAACAACTGGTACTTGGGGGAAAAAAAAACGCAATGTGAGATAAAATTAAACCAGTTACAGAAGTGCACACAATTTGAGTCCATTCAAATGACTCAAAAACAGTTAACATTAATTGATATGAAATCAAAATAGCAGTTACATTGGGAGAGTGACAATGACCAGTTGGAAAGGGATACAAGGGGCAGACTTTGGGGATAGTAATGTTTTAATATTTTATCTGGGTAGTAGTTACAAGGATGTGTTCAATTCTGAACATTTACTGAGGCATATACTTATAATTTATATAATTTTTGCACTTTTATTTCACTAAACTTTCCTGTAAGAGAAATTTTGATCAGACCAATTCCTAATTTTAAGTCACACTGCCCAAATTATAGAGTGATGCCCAGTATATGCATGAGTCACTCCAAAATCAGCTACCACCAAGGACCAATCAATTAACAAGAGAGGGCACATAAGCCACTTTTGTTTGGAGGAGACTAAGCAACTGGAAACACATCTGGTATTCCATCCATCTCATAAAGTCCTTTACACCAGCAACAGTTTTTAATGCAAACAAGTTATACAATGCATTTTGTTTGAGGTTTCTGTTGTTCCTTGCAATATGATGAATTCTTATGGCTGACCACTAAATATTATTTGATTCACTAATGAAGATTCACACCAAATTAGATTCAGAAAATAATTTGGTCATTTTTCCTTAATTAAACTGCAACACTACCATTAAGTACTGTATGTGCCAATTGGCAAGTCAGTTAAACTTTCTGGGTCTCAACATCCTCATTTATGAAATTAAGGGGCTCAAGATCTTTGAGTCTCCTTTCATTAATAAAGTTGTGAATCCTATAAATCCTATATTTTGTACATGTACAAGTCTGCAAGACATCTGTAATGAGCTGGAATAAATTAATATTGTTAACAGAATTTGAGTTCTAACTCTGCATTGATGAATTCATAAAATTTAACCAATCTTCTCATTCCCAGCAGCTCCCAACCTGCTTCAGGCAGGAATAAAATCAATAACTTATGTCCGTTGTAACCAGTACTCCTCTTCTATTTACTAGATATCACTCTGAAAGGAGATTCTTAGGAGATACAAATGAGGACCGTGGAGTGAAGTATTTTCACTATTTCCCAGCTGAGCCTGTGAATGCAATAGTAGCTGAAGGATTCTCCAAAGCTGGCAGAGAATGGATTTGTGGCCTTGAGAAATTCTGAAGGTGAGTAGAGAGGATTTCTTTTCTAAGCACAGTTCAATAAAGCACTGCATTGTAACAGTTTATCTGCAACTGTAAATAATCTGTTTCCCTACTGTTTTACCACAGTCACTTAGAATGCTCAGGAATGTATCTGTCACTATCTTGAAAATTTTAAAGGAATATATTACTTACAATAGTATTTCAGCAGTAAAAATGCAATTCATAAATCAGGTTATGTATCAGGCAGTGCAGTAAGTACTTTACACACATTATGTTAAGTAATCTTCATGGTAACCTTGTGAAGAAAGGATAGTAACCTCCACTTACAAGTGAAGACAGATAGCTCAATGGCTATTCAACCAAATAGCTGGAATTTGAACCTATTTTTGTCAGATCCCAAAGTCCACACTCTTTTCTTCATGCCATTTTGCCTCTCCCTGAAGCTCTGGTCTGTGAGCTAGATGGAAGTGCTATGCCGAATTGTTCTGTAGGCAGCAGTCGGAATGGATTTTAGGGGAACAAGAGGGAAGGAGAGAAACATAGTAATTTTTGAAGAACTCCACAAACAGCATACTTCTAAATCACTTGATTTGCTGGTGTGTATGATCCTATAAGTACAGTCAATAAATGTATATAGATAAATATGGTCAGATCTCAGAAGTGCTACATGAATTGTCACTGCAGCATTTACTTGGTGGATCCAAGCAGACACAGAAGAGTCTGGAGCTCTCATTCTCAAGTTCTAACCAGGAGCCACTGGCAGACTGAGTCTAGCTACCATTTGGGAAGCATTTCTCCAAGGGTGGTCTGTGACTGAAGGAGTTTAAATTAAACAAACTATAATGAAGATCTTGTTTGCCAGTGTATTTTGCTTTTATTTTTATTTTTATTTTGAGACAGGGTCTCACTCTGTCACCCAGGCTGGAGTGCAGTGGTGAGATCTCAGCTCACTGCAACCTCCACCTCCCAGGCTCAAGCAAACCTCCCACCTAAAACTCCCAAGTAGCTAGGACTACAGGCATGCACCACCACACCTGGCTGATTGTTTGGTAGAGACTGGGTTTTGCCACATGGCCCAGGCTGGTCTCAAACTCCTGACCTCAGGTGATCCACCCTCTTCGACCTCCCAAAGCGCCAGGATTACAGGCGAGTACCACCACACCCAAACGTTTTACTTTTAATGTAGGTTTTCTCAAAAACATTATGCAAGAACACTACCCTACACACATACCCCAAAAGTCCCAGGGGCCTCAGAAGTTACTGGAAGGCAACTCCCCCACCTATTTTGGTAAGACCACGAACAATAATTGCAGAGTTCAGAGGCAATAATGTTTCCTTAAATGACCATTCCCCTCCTGATGCTGGATGAGATGTGGCATGCTACGCCCTACATTCAACGCCCAGCTTTTCTGTTTCCAAGTTATGGCCTAGCCATAATTTCTCTAAAATCCAGTTTTTTCACATCCAAAAATGGCTTAATACCTACTTGGCATCATTTTGTCATATTTGGAGAATTTAGAACATGTAATTTGTAGAAGGCATTTGTAGTTATTATTTTTTCTTATTGATAAGTACTATTTTGGTTTTTAAAACACAGAACGAATCAATGCTACTAGAACTTAGAAGCTGCTGGTGTCTAACAAAATCAAAAAAAGCTGCATGAACCTCTCTGGGTATTCTATAATCTTAAATTATGCTAATTTGAGAAAGGAGAAATGTAGTTAATAAATACAACCAGATTTCTAGAAACATGCATTAATGTCCAGTCCCCTTTTACAGAGAGGCAATAGAAGACTGGTTCATGATTTTTCAAAGTAATATCATCCAAATAAACTAAAACATACAAAGGAAAGGATCATTCTGAAAATCCATCATCCGGCATTCCTACTTATGTAGATTTTTTGGCTTTAGGTTTAAAAATTTAATCTATTTCAGAATTTGTCAGACTTTGATTTTCAGTAACTTCTACTCTCTCCTTTTTATTGCCTCTTTAATATCAGTGGTCTTATTCCCTTAATTATTAGGAAATCTATACCTTGATCCTTCACTGTGAACTTTAATCATTCATTCACTGAATCAACAAATACTTAAACTCCTTCTCCCCCTTTCCAGCTAAATCCCTAGTGTAGTTAAAAATAAAGGAGGACTCTAGATTTCAGAAAGCATACGTCAGAGCAAAAAAAAAAAAAAAGTTATGGAAGTATGAATTGGAACAGTATAAAATTTCTGTTCACAGTACTGCAGAGGCAAAAGGCTAGAACTGCTAGTGGTGACTTCACTGACCACCAAGCCTGTGTGTCCACAGAGCATATACATGTAGCTAGTACAATTTAAGTTATTCTACAAGTGTGCAATACAAAAATAACTTTGAAGAGTTCACTAATAATTTACTAGTCATTTTCTATTGATACATGTTGAACTGACAGTATTTTGGATATACAGTCGGCCCTCTCTATCTGTGGGTTCTGCAGATCAAAAATATTCGAGAAAAAAAGAATTCCACAAAGATCCAAAGAGCAAAACTCACATTTGCCACAGAATAAGTACTACATTAAATCCATGTGAATGAAACAATGTGCAGGCACTATGTTGTGAATTTTAAGTAATCTAGAGATTGTAAAGTGTATTGGAGGATCCACATAGGCTATATACAAACAGTATGCCATTTTATATCAGGGACTTGAGCATCTGTGGATTTTGGCATCAGAAGAGTGTCTTGTCTCCCATGAATACCAAGGAACAAACAGTACTGGGTTAAATAAGTATTAACATATTATTTTAAATTTCAACTATGTCTTTTCACTATGGTGACTAGGAACTCTAAAATTCCTGAAGCTGATTCAGTTATATTTCTATTGAACAGTACTGGTCAAGGCTCCGCATTTCAAATACTTGTACGACACACTGGGATTTTTCCTGGCCTTTAACTGTATTTTATATAGACCTTAATACATCCACTAAACTCCCCAAAGACTTGTTTTCTTGTTTAATCTAGCATTTAATGCATCTGATGTAAATGTTTCACACGTACTGTTAATTTAGCACAATCTTCAGCCCCTTGGAGAGCTACAATTGTGCGGAATGTATTTGATGCTTGCTGGTACCTAATTTTTATCTCACCAGATTATCAACCTTCAGTTCTTAGAAAACTCTACAAAGTGATCCCAAAAGTGTTGCATGTGTCTTCCAAAGCACAGTCATTCATGCACAGCCATGTCTGAATGGAAGTGTCAAGAGCTTTCCATAATCCTCATAGACTATTAAAACGAAAAGAGTCCCAGAGGACCAGAAATATAACCCAATATCTACTCCTGAGTCCACTGTTTCATGTCCTGAAGCAGGGCTGTTTTTTAAATTGATAAAATAAAAATGTAACCTATTTTATATCACATACCTGCTACATTGTTGATGGGAAATGCATACAACAATACACATGATTAAAATGAGCACAACCAAGTATATTATGTTACAGTATCATCTGGAAACTCAGGCCAAGCCATCCTCCTAAATTCTTAAATGTCAAACCTCTGACAACATTTTCATTCATTCTGTTGTTATCTTGCTGTTGCTTCTAGTTATGTTTTTCCTTAAGCATTCTTCTGAGTAAACAGCTTTGCTTAGCAGTTCATAATTTTCATAACATGTAAAAGTGCTGAAAGAAATCGCTGTACATTTAAGCAATTTTGCAGTACTTCAGTTCCTTTACAACTAGCAGTACTTAAAAAACAATCACATATTATATCTAATCACTCATCATTTTTTTCACGGAGTTATATGTAAAGACAGTGTTTTCAAATATATGATCTCTACTAACTATCCCTGCTCTACTTGGATAGAGCCTGTTACGGGTGAGCATATTGCCAAACTGGACCGTTTTTATGAGGCAACATAAGCAGCTAATTAAAATCTGTGACATCAGAAAGAATATCCGCCTGGTAAAGAACACATAGATTTCTTTCTTCTACGTCTGTGGAAGGCCTTTAAGAGTTGGCAGCCTTCCACAGCTGGGTACGAACACAAGAAACACGCCTCATGGGAATGGATTCCCTGAACCCCTAACCTTGGGACATCCTGGGGGATGCCAGGTTGTGCCTGAAGTTACCAAAAGGCTAACTGGGCATCTCCCAACTTTATTCCCATCATTCTCCAAGTGTCAGAGAAAATCAGTATCTCAGCATACCTGTAACAGACCACAGCACTTAAATTTACTTAGGGAGCTACAAGACTAAATGCTAAAAAGAGCCAGGGTTGAGACCGAGGTGGCTAGCCAGACAGACTAAGGCTGAAAGTGGCAGGGACAAGGAATGCACTCTCTGGAGAAAACCACTGCTACTCCACTCCTGACAAGTCTGTCCTGCAGTTATATTCAAGTGACATGCAGAATCTCTGTTTCTAAAATTTGATAATTATAAAATATTTCTGTATTAAACTCCTATAGTAACATCACAACCACCACCACAAAAACACCATCTACATATCAGCCAGTTCATGGTATGTGTTGTACCATTCTTACCTTCAGAGTCAAAATATCTAGGAGGGCAAAGAAATTCTAAACTATAAACACCCTAGACTCATCTGGGTCCTTGCCAGGAGGAATATGTACTCACATAAAAAACATGCAGCTTCTACTGAAGCATCTATTTTACTTGTAGGGTTTTTTTGATAATTTATATTAAAATGAACAGTATGACTATAGTTCAAAAGTCACATAAAGCAAAAAGACTCAAATTCACTGCTTGCATGAGGCTACTTTTTGTTTTTGTTTGTTTGTTTGTTTGAAGAGATGAGGTCTCACTATGTTGCCCAGGCTGGTCTTGAACTCCTGGGCTCAATGTATCTTCCCATCTAAGCCTTCAGAGTAGTTGGGACTGCAAGCATGTGCCCCCACAGCTGGCCAACAGCAGGCTACTTTCAAACACTCACCTGGAATTATTTTCTATTTCTGAGGAAGAGTTTGAGAAGTAGGCTATTGAGCATACCTTGCCGGGGGCAGGAACCTTTTAAACTGACTCTGAAAAAATATCATTTTAAAAGATTCTTTCACAATTTGGAGTTCTTGTCAGCACAGGGCCATTTGGATTGATGATTCAAATATAACTTGTACTGTCAAAATGTTCTAGAAGGGTCCTGGAACACTGTATTTCAGCAGTTCAGGCATACAAACCCAGTGGAAAGAGGGCACCCCACTACCAAAGTGATAGATTTGCTTTTTCCACGCTAATAAAGTTTCCTTCTTCCTGTGTCCTGCATTTGTTTACTGGTAATGAATAAAACATTAAAACTGCCACTTAGAATATAAAGCACAGTAGTTCCTGCAAATGCAAAAAGTATAAAGCAAAGTTATGCTGGCTGTAGTTTAGGGTACTAAGGCTGTTATTTATAGAATAAAACCCATTATCACTACTCAAATATTGAACATGCGTAGTTTGTATTCAAAGATAAAGTTGCCACAGGGGACTATTGATACAGGAAATATGGCTGGAGAGATACGGAATGCATATTAAAATTTATATACTGAAAAGAAAGAATGTATTTAACAGGTATATTTAATATTCCAGTAGCATCGACTGCAATTGTTAAAGTTATATTTGCTGACATTTCAATTATAACCTTCTATTTTCAGTGCCTTCGCAGTTCAATCCAAAAATTTTCTGCAGGCCCAAAAGTATGTACTTTCCAAGGTCTCCGTCTGTAAAAGGCTTTTTTTGTTAATGTTCAGCAGATTGAAACTTTAAGACCCAGGGCAAATTTGAATGTGTTTTCCCTCACAGGACCACCAAATGTTGAAACGAATAGAGTAAGGATTTAAAATAATGTTTTTCCCGGTGAAGCTGTGAGGCTAAGAATTTGTCATGGTTAATTCAATAGCAAATGGTGAAGTCAGGAATCAAATCCAAAGCTTGTGAATCCAAAGTCTGTGCTCATAACTACTACAGTTTATTACCTTTTCATGATCGTAGCTGGATAGAGGTATATTTATATATAATAAATTATATACTATTAGTATACAGTAGCGTATAATATAAGCAGTAGATGATATACATCTAATTGTAAAACAATACTAGAAAATGTTTGCTCTTATGATCTTTCTAGTATCCTGCAATCCTTATTATTACCATAGACTGACCCATGTCTAATTTATTGCTATCGTAATCCTCAGTACACTTAAAATGTGTACGTGTAATTCTTTGTGCAATTTCTGAAGTCTCCACTAGGTTATAAATTTGGTGAGCATAGGGCACCATAAGGCTCACTGACGTTACTAAAACTTTCTAAGACCTATTTTCTTCTAATATAAAAGATGAATAACAACAGTGCCTGTATCATAAACTGGCTACGGGAATTAAATGAAATAATGCGAGTGCTTATCACAGCGCCCAGCACATAGGAAGCACTCAGTAAATGATGATTGTTATCATTGTTGTTATTACTTTATCCACCCTAGTACCCTCATGAGTTTCACGTGTTGGGTGCATGAGAGAATCTCAGTAAATAATAAAAAGTGTTAAAATATTCATTAATTTAAGCAACACCCCCTAGATATACTTACATATACCCTCTCTTTCCACAGGCATAGCAATCTCTCCAACGTGAGTATTTGTACACTGTTCCCTCTATCTAACACTATTATCCAACCTAATTTTAATCTGGCTAACTCCCACTTCACCTCTAGGTTCTGACTCCCCTTCTTGCCCCTAATCATCAAAGCATTTAACAAGCATTCTTAATGTCATTGTATTTGCCTTAATACACCACCAGACTGCAAAATTCCTTAGCTAGATACTATCCTTTTATCATTGTAAAGACATTAGAGGTATGGACATAAGAGATAGAGATAAGAGATGTTTAATAAACACTGGTTTTTTTAAAAGAGCAAATAAATATGTCTATTGGAATAACTTTTCCATTATTCTCATCCTCCCTAGCAAATGTCTCACTGGATTTAGACTTTGGTTCAATTTCTAAAATGAACAAAAAGGAAAATGACAGATAAGCCCATTAAAAAAGAAAAATGGACCAAAAACAAACAAAAAATTTGGATAAGTTCCTCCCAAGAGATAGCCAAATAGCCATTTACATGCAAAGGCTATTCATTAACATGAATCATTAGGAAAATGCAAATTAAAACCACCAAGAGACACCAATACACAGCCATTAGAATGGCAAAAAGACAATGTGAAGAATAAAAAGAATATGGAGTATCTGGAATTCCTGATTTGGTTTGTTTGTTTTTTAAGAGACAGGGTCTTGCTCTGTCACCCAGGCTGGAGTGCAATGGCATGTGATCACAGCTCAATGAAGCCTCAAACTCCTGGGCTCAAGCCATCCTCCCAACTCAGCCTCCTGAGTAGCTAGGACTACATGCACGTGCCACCATGCGCAGCTAATTCTTTAAATTTTTGGTAGAGATCAGGTCTTGCTCTGTTGCCCAGACTGGTCTTGAACTCCTGGCCTCAGGTGTTCCTTCTGCCCTAGCCTCCTGAAGTGCTGGGATTACAGGCGTAAGCCACCATGCCCTGCCTCTCATGTAGCATTGACGAATGTATAAACTGAGACAGTTACTTAGGGAAACTGGCAGTGTCTACTAAAATGAAAATATACTCCTTAAGACTCAGCAATTCTACTTTCAGAAACATGCCTTACACTTTTTTGGTGTACATGGTGCACCAAAAGGCACTTCTAGAAAATTCACAGTGCATATTCCCAGCTGCTGTAAACTGGAAACAATCCAAATGTCTATCATCAGTAAAATGGATGAATAAATCTGTGGAAGCTTTTTGATAAACTCATAAAGGAATATTGTACATTAATTTAAAAAATATGAATGGACCCCCAAAATAATGTTGAGTGGAAGAGGCTGGACTCAAAACAGCACATGTACTCGTGGTGTTCAGGGACAGTCATCTATGGTGATGGGAGACAGCACAGTAGTTGACACTTGCGCGAGAGGCTGCTGGTAATGTTTTATGACTATCTGGATAAATACTGTGTGTCTATCTTCATTTTGTGGGGACTCATCCATTTGTACATTTGTAATATATGCACTTCTGTGCATGTGAACTACAATTTTGTCAAAAGGTGAACTAAAAATGAGCGAATAAATAAATGCCCTCAACCTAAAAAAAAAAAAGTCAACACATAACTTAAGGTAGTTATGTGAATAAGTTATGTGAATTCATGTTATGTGAATTATCTCACAAAAACTTTATGAAGCCTGAAATCCTCAGATATGAAGTCTGAAATCCTCAGAACCAGGCAAGTCATTTGATTCTATTTGAGATCTTATCTTAATCAAATCTCTAATTCTTCTCTTCATTGGAAAATTATATTTTCATCGATTTGCTGAATGCACACTACATATACACAGGATTAACACTGCCATAAAAAGCTATAGTATGTTGGTACCAACTTTATCAAACGAGGCCCTCCTTCCCGCTCCCCCCAAGAAAACCTTTTTAAGTGATGGTACGTACACAGCAGTGACCGGATCATTATCTTTTTCGTTACAAATGGAAGAATACGAAGGAAAGATTTTCCTGAGATAAGTTGGCAACTGTCAAAAGACAGAAATGACAATAATACTTATACATATATCTAAAGCAAATGGTCTGAGTTGGAAGAAATTGGCCAAGCCGCAGTGAAAGGCGCAGAGAAGCAGGGGCCCTGGCATATCAATGATTGTCTACCCTCCAGGGATGAACTAAAGAAAGGGGAAGAAAGCATTAGAGCAGACAGTTCCAGAGCTGTCACCAAGGAGCACTGTCATCTCTGCTAGGCTGGGAGGGCACACAGGGCATGAGATTATTCAGTGGTGCACGCCAGCTCCACTCTACCGTCCTCAATAATATCATGGAAGAATGTGATAACTTAGGATTGGAACAATCAAAGTCAGGAGAAAACTTCTGAAAATTCTTACAATTACTGCTTTTTTTTATTTAAAAAAATATATACACACTATTCAGCCATAATAAAGAGGGAAATCCTGCCATTTGTGACAACACAGATGAATCTGGGGGACATTACGCTAAGTGAAATAAGTCAGGCACAGAAAGGCAAATACTGCACGATCTCACTCATATGTGGAATCTTAAAAAGTTGATTTCATTAGAAGTAGAGAGGAGAATGGTGGTTACCAGAAGCTGGAGTAGTTAGGGAAATGTTGGTCAAAGAATACGTATTTGCAATTAGACAGGAGAAATACATTCAAGACATCTGTTGTACAGCATACTGACTTTATTGATATACTGTATTCTTGAAAAATACTAAATGACATTAAACTGTTCTCTCCAAAAAACAGTAACTATATGAGGTAATACATTTGTTAATTAGCTGCATTTAACCATTCTATGGGGTATATATACTTCAAAACATCACGTTGTAAATAATACATACAATTTTATAACAGTTAAAAAAACAAACTTGAAAATATATATATACACATAGGCAATATCTTCAATAAGTGAAACTTCAATGGCATTTTACCAATTTAAATTAGTAATAATGTTTCTACACAATGAATTATTCACTAAGGGGGTGCTCACTACTGTTGAAAAAGTATACAAAATAAATCTACATATATAATTTCCACAAGGCAAATTAACCTTTGGAAATGGGCCACTGTTCAGATCATTCGCAAATGTAGTTTTTACTGAACATTTCTATCTCAATGGAAATGGTGTTTGACTCCACAACATTCAAATATTTAGGTATTATCCTAGCCTTACCATAAGTGATTCAGCAAGGCCTATTACACTGAAAAGAACCCATGTTTTATCTTTTACTGATG